>NC_065877.1:1250000-2500000 GCF_933775445.1 Argentina anserina | reverse complement strand
ATTCTAATCATGAATTCATCTTTCGATAACACGTCGACTATTGCTACAGTTACCAGAGTCCCTGTCCTTGTCCCTATCATTGTTAAATCTTTCACGCTGCTGCTTTCCAAATCCTTCTCTTTTCGGTCCCTTAGAGTCCTGTCTACCAAAGCCACGGTTACCCATTCTCTGCCCATCAAAGTTGTTCTCGCGAAATCCTTTGTTATTACCACGAGATACTTGTCTAGATCTATCAAAATCGCCACCAGAAGAGTTTCTCCTACCACCATTGCCAAATCCTTCTCGTTTAGGCCCCTTAAAGTTCTGCCTATCAACACCTCTGTCACTCATTCTCTGTCCATCAAAATTGTTCTCGCGAAATCCTTTGTTATTACCACGAGATACTTGTCTAGATCTATCAAAATCGCCACCAGAAGAGTTTCTCCTACCACCATTGCCAAATCCTTCTCGCCTATCAACACCTCTGTCACTCATTCTCTGCCCATCAAAATTATTCCCTCGAAATCCTCTATTATCACGAGACCCTCGGGTTGATCTCCCAAAGTCATCTTCATCGAAAGAGTTCTTCCTGCCACCCTTCATTCCACTGGATTGAGATTGTGCACCATTGAAACTGTTTGGTTTATTTCCTCTAGGTCTCTTTTTATGAGAATGAAAATCATCACTCCCTGATTCCGAACCAGACATTAAATCATCTTCACTATCAAAATTTCTTTGACTCTGAAAGTCTTTTCTCCCAGAACCCAATTTGTTCAGTTTACCTTGTCTGGACCCAACATTTTGTTCTAGATCATCATCCACATCAGAGTAGAGCCCAGCTTCATCATCAGAAACAAAGCTTACTCTCTTTGATGGACCAGTTGAGTTTCTACCCCGACCTCTTGATCTAGAATCAGCAACATGACTTGATCTCCAGTTGGGAAGAACAGAAAGGTCTTCGTCACCAAGTTCATCATCATCTGAGACAGAGAATGTTGTCAGTTTATGTATAGGCTTGGATGGCTTACTATAAGATGGAGAGTTTGTTTTGTGAGCATATAAACTATTGTCTTGACCTTCACTGTCTTCTGATTCGGATCCCTCCAACTCAGAAAAGTCAATTGAAGAAGTATTCTTTGCTGATGCATTAGTACGAGTGTCCAACTCATAATTGTCTATATCATCATCTTCATCATCAAAATCATCAAACCCTCTGCCTGGCTTCATAGAGTCAGCATCAGAAAATTCTTCATTATCAACCCTTGACACTCTCCTATTTTTACTGAAATCGAATTCAGGACGTCGAAAGTTTTCCCCTTGACCCGGGCTATCAAGAGACCCTTCTTTCATTACTGGATCTGCATATTCAAATGCAGCAACATCCGCCCCATCTGACTCATTGTCGTCAAAATCAAAATTCCAGGAATTAGAGGCCTCCGGCCGACTTGCAGTCTTATCCATCCTAGTCCTAGGACCACGTTGGTTTTCTTGCATGTTGTTCTCAATATATTCGTCAGGTGGGCGCTTGCAATCACAATGAAAACATGTCATATTTCTTCTGTAATTTAAAAAGTTGCACCTGCCATATAACAGAAATACATAAGCAAAGACAAGTATTTTGTAAGCCAAATGAGCTAAAGTACTAGAACTCCTGGTAAAGTACTAGAATAACATCTTACTCTGGGCATTCCCATTCTCCTGGAAGCAGCTGTCTCTTTGGACGCTTGGCATCACACTGCAGGCACAGGCTGTTCTTGGCAAAATTCATGAAATCGCACCTGATACCAATATTCAGCATCTTCAACAAACTGTATACTTCCCAAAGTAAAAAATTGACTGACAGCATAATGAGCTTATTAAATTTTAACATGCTTCTTAAAACACATAAAACTGTTATGCCACTGAAACCAAAAGTTAACTATCTCCCAAAAAGCAAGAATGGGATCTTGTGGTGGAGAAGGCTAGTCACTAGTCAGGGTACCAGAGGATGTAGCAGCACAGATTTTACAATATATCATACCCCAGGCTACAATCAATAAATCAGAGCTATTTTACACACTGTAGATACTTATACAAATGCTTTACTGTATTGTGCATAGAATATTTTAAATTGCACATGGCGGCTAGGAAAGGAACACATAAAACCAAAATGTACCACCAAGTACATTACCAAACATGGTACTAATGAACTTAAAGAAGAAATGAAAGAGAATAAAAAGAAGCATACTTAGAGCATAGCCAGTCCCCTTTTTTCATCTCAATGTCATCGCGTCCCACTCGTTTTCTTGGAGGGGGAGGAGGCTGCTTCACTTTAGGGGGAGGCTTTTTGATCACCGGAGAGGGTAGGCTAGGATCTATTGGAACCAAACTCAGCTTGACAACCTGATGAAGCAACTTACGGACTACAGTTTTGACAGATTTTTGTTTCAGAAGTGATTTGTTCAGTACTGATCCATTTATAGGATCAAAGCCATAAGTCAATAAAACGCGCATTATATCAATGGTCCGCGCCTCATCCTCCTTGTTAGTAATCAGATAGGCTCTTTCACATGTATTCCTTAAAGTGCAGGAACTACAAACCTGTCATAAAAAGAACACCTATTACTTGAAATGCTAAGTCAAGCAACCATACGACAGTATTTATGGGGAAAATAAATTAGACACTGGGTATCATTAAATTTCTATTTCCTACCAGATCATGAACTAAATACCCGTGTATAGGAAGAAAAATCCCAAATCATGTTAAGGCTGACAAAACTTTAAGCATGCAGATTCCCGGTTTTTCATCAATGAGAGGGTGGTTTCAAAGAGTAAAACATGAGCAAATGGGCGAAATCCAAACTAACAAGGAATAAGAAATTGGTATTTATGCATTACATAAACAATCCATATAAGCAAGCAATACCAGGAATCAGTCTAAGTAGCACTCACATCTCCTTCATCAAGGTGGGTGTGCTTCCTTAACAGCTTTGAAGAGAAAACCACCTTCTTGTCCGTACTCGGGCATCCAAAACCCACCAAAACTTGAATATCCTGTCTCGACAAGGACCTGAAATTACTTATACGACTCAGAATCATACCAACTATACCAACATTTAACACAACCAATGCCACCTAACACAAGCATTTGAAACAGCTACTTTTACAAGCTATATATATTTTGCAACCACACAACTATACTAACCAACATTTCAGTAATCCTAAGCAAGCTAAAGCATTCACAATTTCACATGGCACAAGATGAAACAGTAAATCATTTCTACAAAGCTATAACATTTCCATTACAAACCTGAAGATATCAAAGCGGTCCTTGCCGAAATTAAGACAGGCGGTATGAACAGTCTTGAAGTCCCTGAAATCCAAGCCCCCGCAATCGTCGCCGGCCGGAGCATCTTCAGCGGCGTCAAAGCCCATGACTTGGACCATTCTGTCCTCGTCCTTCCTCCGATGGTCAAAGTAGTTCTGCCCCACCAGCCTCTCCATCAGCTCAATCCACTCCGGCCACGGGTGCACCACCTCCACCCCCGCCGCCGCCGCTTTCGACTCCGACTCCGACTTCTTTGGCTCCCCCGGTCCCACATCGGAAGATGATGGCGACGGTGCGGTGACGCCGGCGTCGGCATTTGGGAACCCTAATTGAGGGGTTTGGGGGTGTTTGGATTCGCGCCAAGCTCGGATCTTTTGGAGGGTTTGGCCCTTGTCGGAGCGTTCTTTCTCGATGGCGTCGATTTGGTCGAAGACGAAGCTGAGGCGGGCGGAGAGGGAGGAGGGCTTTGGGTCTGTGGAGGAGGTGGAGAAGGGTTTAAGGAGGAAGGAGAAGGGTTTTGGGTTTAAGGGATGGCGCGTGAGGCGTTTGAGGAGTAGAGAGTAGGGAGAGTGTGCCTTTGTCATAGAGAGAGATGGTGAAGTAACACTAGTGACTATATATGGGGTCTTAAACCCTTCATGGTCACATGTTTTGTGTCACACTCGCATTTCGTGTCACAGTATCAGATCTCGTTTCACAATTAGTTCTATATCACCACAAGTTGCACATCATTCAAAAAAAAAACCATACGTTGCACATCTTTCGTGTCATACTTTCATTTTCATGTCCCAATAAGTATCAGATCTTGTCCTAAAAAAAGTATAATCAGAATTTGTGTTCTACATTACCATATACTGGACATTTTGTGTCACACTGAGTCTTTCATATCACTATACATTTTGAGCATAACACCATCTGGCCTCTGCCATTTTGAACCTTCTTATTCGGCACCATGTGGCGTGAGGCATTCGAGAAGTAAGAGATTGTACCATATTAAAGAGAGATGGTAAATGGTGAGAACACATCTTAAACTCTCTGCATGGGTTTTTGAGGGGCCGGGGTGTTTTAACCAATGGTTAACAATAATAAATAGCCAGTCATGTTTTTCGGGTCACATATATGACAGAGTTCGTGTCACGGTTAGTCTTTTATATAACAATATATTTTTAATTTTGTGCTATTTCGTGTCACACTTAGTCATAATAAATTTTGGGGAAAATTTTGGTACGAGTACATCAATTATAGATCATTATTAACATCAATGCACCAAATTTTAAAACATATGTTTTTGTACTAATAGCATTAGTTTAGTGAAAGATGCCATATTCAAAAGGGCAATTTGGTCTCATCACCTTTTTTCCCCATTTTAATCTCACCTCTCTCTCTCTCTCGGCACAATCTCTATATCGATCACCTACTTGCACCACCACTTAGAAAGCACGGAAAAGTGACTTCACCCGCGTTTCCCGCTTCCGAAGTTGAACCACTTTAGAATCGTCCGAAAACGTGTTTTGTATACGCGAGTTTCTAAAAAAATAAATGTTTTGAATGTTTTTTTATTATTTTTTAAATGAAAGGCTATACATACCTTCGTCGAGTCAAATGACTTATTTCGATATATTTTTGACTTCCCGCCGAGTCGCCGACACTCCTTCTCTCTTGTTGATACTTATATCTCTCATTATATTTGTATTATTTCGAATGTTGAACATCAAGTTATTTTAGTCATTTGAGATTTTGAGTTACTTAAACTAAAAATTTGTTATTATATTTTTTTTTTTGTATAATTTATATATATTTATATATTTTTTTCGACGTTTTTAAAACGTACCATCTTCCTAAAAATTTTGAAAAACACACTTCCGCGTTTCCACGTACCCGTAACCGATTCCGTACAGCCTAGTCATCGAAACATGCATTGTCAACCTAGTAATGCCTTGACCGGAGTCAACTCAATCCAAGTTTTTTTTATCAATATCACCCTAGCTTTTCACATACTAAGTACCTTTCTGATCTAGTTGAATTGGTATATCAGCGCACGGCACATATAATTATAAGTAAGGCAATGCCTACACAATCAAACAGTAAACAATTAGGCTGAAAATATCGATATAAGAGACATCACAATTGCACTGTAGCATCACAAATTCACAACTTACTCTGTGAATGTGCAAACAGGTTTTCTGGCCGGCCGGAGTTGAGCCGTAAATTCTTATTAAAGGTTCCTCATTCACCTTCCCACCTTCATCAAATTTTCAACAAAAAAAATTAATTAAAATTCAGAAAAAAAAAATACTTAGGTCAACCAAAACCTTCACTCCCTCATAGTCTCACACTTCTCACTTGTCAAAATCAACTATCGAATTCCATAAAAAAGCAAAGTCATACTATCAAGGATAAGAATCAAAGCGGATTGATTTGAATCGAATAAGTATCAAGCTTATTTGGAAATTGGAAATGATTCAAATGAAACGGCATCGTTTTGAAGGTAGGGAGATTCGTACCGTGGAAGCTGTTGTAGGAGATGTCGAGACCGGGGATGGGCGGCGCCATGTAGAAGTCGACGGAGATGATCCGGACGTTGAAACCGTCGGAGGGCGCCATCGATTTTGAGCGAAATGACGGAAATGGACCTCGAGAGAGAAGTGGAGACTCTGGAAGGGCGGTTATGGAAGGTTTTAGAATTATTTGGAGGGAGGGTTTTCATTTGGCGGAAGGAAGACCCGACCCGGTTTAGTTTTGAATGATTCAAAAAGGGAAGCAATTGGGTCGACCCGTAGTCTACTACTTATGGATTTCAACAACTTCAAAGCCCAATTAACAAAGGAATTTTGATTTTTTCTACACAATTTCCCCGGAAAAGTTTGTTTTTCATTTTCAAGGGCGTCACATATTTATTTCTGAAATTGTTGTGCTCATGATGATTAGACAGACGGATTGATTTTGAAAGTGAACTTCTTCATGGCGTTGTGAAGAAAATCATAATTGTCGTAACTAAACGAGGGTCTCGAACGATAAAATAATGACATGTTGTGGATGTATAATATGTTGAGCATATGAATTACTACACACTAGCAAACAAGTTTTACGCAAATGAATAATTCACAAACTACTTAGCTTGACAAATTATTATACACTAAATGTGGCAAGTGGGCCAAAAAGTCCCACCCAGTACGGGTCCAACCTGTTAAAAATCAACACGGCACGACCTGAGTCTGTTATTTAATGAATCGGGCTAGGCCTAGATACTTTAGCCCATGGGCCCGGCCCAGACACAATAAATTCATGGACCGGTCCGTTAAAACACATAATTTTATATTATTTACATGAATATTTAAATAATTATAATAATGAGAATTAAATATTAGACCTTTTAAGTATGTTTACCTATTGATTATTTCATTATTTTAATTATATTATTTCACAAATATCATCAAAGTAGTGATAAAAAATTATTGTTTTGACAGATGTAACGTTTTATAAATAAAATTATCAAATGTGATGTAATATTTTATTTATTTTACTATTCTAAATAGTTATATAAAACAAATATTATAATTACACAATTTTTTTTAATATTAATTGTGTCTTATAATACTAATCGGCCCGGCACGGTATGGGTTTGGGTCGTGGACCGGATTGGACTTAATATTTAAATAAATAGGCTGGTCCGAACCCGACACGAAAAATAGATAAGTTGGCCCAAACACGGTACGATATTGGTTTTGGCCAGCTTAAAATGGGTTGGGTCGGGCCAGCACGGTCCGTTTGCCACCTCTTTATACACTAAACCTTCATGGATGGGAGTTTGGAGGGCGGCTCTCGTCCTGGTTTTGGTTGTTGTTGGTGGAACGGGAGGGAAACCATGACATGAAGTCGGGCTGAGAGATTTTGGGTGGTTTGGGTTGTTGTGAAGCTTTTTCGGCAAAGGCTCTTGGTGTCGGCAAAGCATGACTAATGTTGTTAGGTGGAGTAGGGCTGGACTCGGTGCCAACGGTTCGGTTTATGAGCACTAACCGAAAACCGACACTGAATTCTCTGTTTAATATTTTTCAAAATCGAAACCGAAAAATATATATATAAACCGCGGTTTCGGTTAACCTATAATTCGGTTCGGTTTCGTTTTCATTTCAGTTACAAAACATAATATCTTTAATGACCTTTTGTACTTGACTAATGAAAATTAAAAGATTAAAAGTGAAGGAGTAAGCTACAAGTTCAATACTTCAATTAAGTTACATTCACCAAATGAATAATCAAGAACTCAAATATTAACTAAACAAAAATATTGTACTTCGCTGAAACACAAGTTAACCAAAATACACATTAAACCTCCTGAGCTTCATCATTAGACGTCCAGACTTGTCTTAGCATGAGGGCTAGTTGACAAAACCCTCAAGCATTACATTAGATCTCTGCATACATGATTGTACACATAAAAAATCAAAATCACATATCTCTGCATGTATTTATTTATTACTAAATATATTCTCTACATAAGCACTCGATTATATATGTTCACCAAATACAAGTTATAACGTTAACTCACAATTCTCAGTTCGGTTCGGTTTTCATCGGTTTTCTAAAAGCATATAACCGATAACCGACACCAACTGCTCGGTTCGTTTCAGTTTCCGGCACCAACGCAATGATTCAGTCCAGTTTCTGAGTTTCGGTGCGGTTCGGTTATGGCCGGTTTCAGTTTTTTCGGTGTCATAAAGTCCAGCCCTAAGGTGGAGTGGTGCAGCTGGGTTTTGCGATCCGAAGGCAACATGCGGTGGTGGGGTGCCAAGGTTTTTGAATCCGGGTTAGCCTCGGCCATGGTGTGGTTGCAGGTTTGAGGGTTTTGGTGTAGATGACGGCGAGCCGCGCTCTAGTTGGTTTCCAACATTGATGTCGGCATGGCGGAGCGGCATCTAGATCCCGGTCATCTGTCAGGTTCGATTTTGTGGGCGGCGGACCCTTGCGACTCCGATTTGGGTGGCTTGGGCTGAGCTCTTTTTTGGGTATGGCCTGGGCCATATGCTTATTTTCAGTTCTCTGGCCTTATTGTTTTAGGGTTTGTAGTATGTCTAGGGTTGTTGTCATGTTGTCTCTTCTCTTTGAGTAAAGGTTATGGTGAAGTTTGGGTGTTGGTCGTGTCGCTGAGTGTGCTATGGTTATGGTGTTTTTTCTAAGAACCATTTTATAGTTGGTTAATTCTTGTTGTTAATGTAATAAGGATGATTGTCTCTGCATATATACTGGTGATTTTGGTATATAGTACCTGATGGAGCGGTTTTCTTCTTGAAATTGATCGTAAGGAGGTATCAAATGCTTCTAGAATAGATTAGGTTACAGTTGAATCCTCTAGGTTCTTGTCAATTGTAATCACTAGTTTTTAGATAGGGATGATTGTGGGACTAGGCTGCATGGAATCGAGTGCGGGTACGTGGAAGCGAAGCGTTTGGAAACGCGAAAGCGTTTTTTTTTATAAATTTTTTGGAATCGGGTACGTATTGGAAGCGTTAGAATAAATCAATATATATATATATATATATATATATTAAAAGTGGTCAAAATAGAAGATATCTACAAGAAAAAAATATATGCATTATGATATTGTTAGAGTTAGAGTTATTATTAGAGTTCAGTTAAAGAAAGTAAACATCATTCTAATCCACCTATGAGCCAAAGGTCAATAATTTTTTTTTGTAAAAAAACTATTACCCAATACTGAGGGTAGCTACAAACACTACTGGGTATAGAAACGAAAGAAACCATTTTCTCCTTTTTTTTCTTCTTTTTTTTCAATGATGCAAAAGTGGGTCCATCCCATTACTCAAAATACAAATGAAACTACAAATCCATCACGATACTATGGGACTATCACAAAGTGTTCATAATTGATAAACATTCAAGATTACCAAGTCTATTCTCTCGAATTAAACCTTAAAAAAGCGTAATAAAGCTCAATTCCAAAGCAGCAACAACCATCCACCTTATAATCTGAGCTTGGTGTGGCGCCAGTGCATGCGCTTAGCGTTGTACCTGATGGTGTTGTCAGTCCTCATGCGGATCCAGTGAGGGATGGGCATGTTCTGCCTCATCTTCTTCCCCAGCTTCTTCTTGATGATGAAGGTCTTGTGCGACGACATTTTCGCAGAGGGAGGAGTTCTCTCGGCGACTTGGAGCAGCGGCTTTTGCAGGACTATAATTCACTTTTACATAAACCCTCCCCTCTTCATCTTTATCTTCTCTCCTGCTCTAATTCACTTTTCCAAGTCCCAGATTCTCAGATTTAGAAGGTAAGAACTATGTTTTGATGTCATGGAGAGTTAAGAATAATTGGAATCGCAATCAAGGATTAGTAATCAAGAATTGGATTCGTGATCAAGACGATTTCGTTCTTGATTGTAAGAGGTTCTTTCCTCAAACCTTAGATCAAACCCAGAGGTTCTTTCCTCCGATCGGATTTAGTGGTTGTGCTTTTTTAAGGCAAATATGCCCACGCTTCCTCCATAACCGCCGTCGTCAAGCTTCCGATTTGGAATCGGGCGCTTCCGCTGCGATTCGAAAAACTCATTTTCACGGGAACACGATTTCGCTTCGCTTCCGCTTCGGAAGCGCGAATCGTGGGTGAGTGAGCGCTTCCGTGCTTCCTAGGTGTGGGGTTTTGTCCAGGTGTCTGTTGTTCGTTTTAATATGTTACTCGCAAGTGCACGAATCAATTGTAAAATAGAAGTGCAAGTACAAGGTCGATCCCACAAGGACTAGTTGAAACAACTTAGTACTGTCACAAATGCTATACTGAGTTTCTTTGATGATGATGATTGATTTATAACAAGAAGTAAAACACTACAAACTAAGAATGAATAGTAAACTAACTAATTGACAAAGAACAATTATGAAAAGGCTAAAGCATCGAATCCACCACCTAATACTCATACCCGACCCTCTAGTTAACAACCATGAATTCCCAGAATTATATGCTAATGATTCCTGTACATAAGCCTTCTTGATCCCGGACAAATGCCAAAGTTCTTAAAAATATGAATTCTTACTTATTGATCCAGTACAGAACTCAAGTAATCAAACTATGTTTTACTTCACTCTATGATCAGGTTCAAGTAAATCATGTTCAACTCCAATAAACACACAAGAACAAGGAAATCATGCGAATAATAATAATGACTATGATCAAGCCCTTATAATCTTAATTCACAACTCTGTAATCATAAGATAAATTATCTTTTGGCACCTTAGACAACATCAACTCATTGATCAAGTCTCATATTCTCAAACCCAATAACCAATAAGCAAAACCCATGTTCTTATTGATCCCAAACAAGGATTCTGAATAAAAGTTCTATTGAAACAATGATTAAGAGTTTATTAGCATAGAAATCTGGAAGCCCAATGGAAATTAACTAGCAAACAAGGTAATCATACTAGGGGCTTCATCTCAGCCCTAGCTAAAGAGTTTAGCAATCCATAACAATGGAAAACAAGACTAGGAGGAAAGAAAGCATAGAACAAACAATGGGAGAATAGGGAACCCCTTGTCCAGCGATGGAGAAAGCTTCTCCTTTTTCCTCTGTGCGTTGCTGCGGCCTCTTCTTCTTTTCGTCTTAGGTTTTTTTCTTTTTCCCCCCGTCCGTCCCAGCAGCTCGCATCCTCCTCTCTATATGCTGTTTTTCTTCTCTGGACCTTTTTTCCATCTTGGGCTTTTTATGTTTTTTTTTTATCCAACTCATTCTTGACTTCAAGTCAGCCACATAATTGCCTCTAGCTAGATTGTGCGACAACAAACTCCAATTCTTCATTAATCTCATGATAGCACGTACGGGCCAAAGCTTAATAAGCAATTCAATATCAATTTAAGCTCATAATCATTCTTTTCCAGTTCGACCTATAAAATACAAAACATTAAGTAAATGACTTATATTTAGCAAGAATTAACCAAATAATCTAACATTTAAGGGTATAATAATATATGAAAATATGAATCTATCAGTGTCCATGATTTGTAATTTTGGTTTCTTGTTTATAATATATTGCCTTTCTCAAACAAACAAAAAAAGTTTTGATGAGATGATGTTCATATTTTATAAGGCAAGTTCAATACCTTAAATATATGATTCCCTTTGATGGTGGAACAAATATAAGTAACATGTTTGAAATTCAAAACCAACCAAGTTCCAAAGCTTTCAGTCAAAGCTAGCTTGAAGAACATACTTTTACAGGATTCTGATCAAGACCAAACCAGGGCGGTCAAGTCAAGTATTGCAGAAAAATGTCATCATAACTTTGACCCTTCAATGGTGTTATAGTTTATACTTCTGAATATTAGGGTTCTTTTGGTATATTTGCTCTTTAGGGTTTTACTCTATATATATATATAGGGCCGTCTTTCTCATTTCATTCCTACCTCCATCTTCTTGCCGTTTGGTTCTCTCAGTCCTGAGTTGGAAAATTAGGAAATGCAGAGAACGCGGAGTTGAGAAGAGGTAGAGGATACAAAGATTCAGGTTGGAGTGTCTGTTTAAGTGTAACTACCGCTCCTTCCATTCTCCCCTTCCGAAAGGAAATAAATGGATGAGGAAGATGAGCCACCCATACCCAATTTTTTTCTTCTTTCTCTCGTTTTCTTTTACACGTTCGAAATGAGAGGTATCGGCAAGATGATCCCAACCCAGCTCAGAGTGGAGATGAGCAGACCAACTCCAAAAATACACAAACTCAAGAATCCGCAGAGCTGATGGGTTTGATTTCAAGGCTGATGGGTTGGATTTCAAAGATAACAAGAGAATTCGGACACCCTTTCAGCATGTATCTCATCTTCTGTCCTATTTATTAGCCACTAGGCACTACTTTTCCGAATTCGACACCACTACTCAACCACTGGAGGCGAGACTGGACGGCCCGCCTGGAGGTTTTCCGACAATGCATAACTGTTTTGAACTTGGGATGCTTTAGAGTACTGTTATGAACGGTTATGAATGAATTTAGAGAACTGTTATGAATGAAGTCAGTAGTCAAAAGTGTATAGATTTTGTCTGATTTTCGCTGCATGTTGCTGGATTGTTTTTATTCAATTGTGTTTCCAGAAATAGCCAGGTTCCAATATGTATGGCAGGTAAATTGGGGCAATTGAGGCACCTTTTAATTCCTCTCATCACATAATAAAGCCATTTTCATCCTGAGAAACATGAAAAATTCCTGGATATTATTCTCAAACCAATGCAAAATCTAAGAGAATCATGCTAAGAAACTTATGTGATAATCACACTACAGGGGACACTAGCCTAGATTGAGACACTGTTAGGAATCCCCTTGCAGGTAAGTCCAGGTTCGCTACTAGGATAGAGCAAAGTGTAAGGCATCTTAGCAGGTCCAGTCCGGTTCTTCAACTTGTCATCCTTGTTCATCTTTGTCACTCTTTCCCCAGCTGCTTTGAGCTTGTTTCTGAAATTCTCCGATGCTTGCAAGACTTTGGTGTCTGTTGTCCATTCTTGACTGTCTCTCTGCCCCAAGTAAATCTCATCAGCCGAATGCCTTGACAATATCTCAATGGAGGCCATGCCAAGAAGGCTCTGCAGCCGAGGTGTAACTGTTTCCAAGAAGGCCTTTTCGGGGAACTTTTCGAGTTGCTTGTACTCAGGAGTGCCTTTCTTCGGCATGAACCGCCTGCTTATGCTGGGGCGGTTTGCAGGGTATCCTCCATAGGGGTACTGCCCAAAATTGATGGCTGCATGGTAGGCTGAAGCAGTCCATATGATAATGGTGCATGATTCTATAAGCTCTTCGACAGTCTGCATTTTAGGCCACCAAGGCTCATCTTTCTTGTTGCCATGACCCTCTTCTCGGAGTTCTTTCCACCAGGACTGGAGTTCTGAGTCCTTTTTAACCATTTCATCAGATTTGAAGTAGAAGGAGCAATACTCTTCCACCCATGTTCTGATTGCAGACCAGATTTCAAGCCCATCAGCAGCATATGGATAGTCCTCTATTAGTAACCGCACACCGTGTGAGGCACTTGAATCCTCAACTGCCATTCCTCTAAACACAGAAATAGGAAAGTTATCACATTGTTCTAGTACTTTCTCTATATAAATCCCTTCTGTGATGAGATTGTTACCTTTTGATTAGATCCTTGGGGAGTGCTTGTTCAGGAAAAACCCAGCTGTTTTTGTAAATAACAGACGACCATTCCATGGAATACTTTGCAGGAAAGACTGTGTTCTCTAGTATTCCACCAGCATTAATGAGAATCTGCCTAGCTACTGCATTTACATTCATAGTGTCACGAAAATGAGGCTGCAGAAGCTTGTAAATTGGGTGAAGCACGCTCAACTGCCTGTTTGTTGCTATAATAACCGGCTCAGTCACTGCATGAGTTCTTAACCTGCAATAAAACTCGAAAACATTCAAAATTTAGGAACAAGAAGTTAATGATCTAACACTTCTAGGCTTTGCTTGATAGGGTTATACCAGTGGCTGACGAGCTGATGATAGCCCGAGTCATTTATAGCCACATAAGCTTTCGCGAGCTGCCAGATGTGACTCTCAACACCTTGGCTAGATGGAGTGTAGACTTCGCTAGTGCAACCGACTCCTCCAGTGTTCGGCAAGCTCAGTTCGATAGCTACTGGCTTCAAAGTCCCATCATTTTTTAAGAAAAGGAGTGTCCTGCTTGCATAACCTTTCACAGAAGTTGAATTTATACGCTCCAGGTAAGGCATCAATGAATCATGGTGGTCTAGTATGAATAGCTTGTTCTTGTTGATTGCCTGTGTAAGTAAATACATTTCAGTAACTTTGGGACTAGTTGCTTCAAGCTCAATAGTGAAAGGAAGTAAGCAAATTGTATTACCTCATCTATGCTGAGTCCATCTAATTTATCTGCTATGTGTTCTTTGGTTATTTTACTCGTTTGATCTCCATATACATTTGGGTCTAGCTTGCTAGCTGGTGGAAATTCCTGTAGTACATTTTGGAAAAATTATAATTAAGTATGAACGACAATGATTATGTACTTTACTGTTGAGAAAAACGTAGACAATAGGTAATGAAAGCTTCAAATTACCTGGAGACGACGTATGCTGACAGGATTTAATCCAGCCAACATTTCTCTTGCAAACTCCTCATCAGTTCTCCATGCTGTCTTATCCTCTATTCAAGTATTAGAATACCATAGTCAGGTAAAATGATCAAAGCATTGTTCTTACTTCTTAAAATGATGCCAAGATTATAAAGTGGCTGCATTATATGTTTTAAGTACACACCTTTGATCACTTGAGGCACAGGGAACTTCAGCAACCGTTCACCATCAGTCCGAAAAAGTTCCTTGACCGTTTCTGCAGGGGTAGTACTCCTAACAAACTTTAACAAACCCTCTGGCAACTCTACTCCTCCTTCGTACAGTTTAAGTACATCATCCAAGCTGCTAAACTCTTTTTGATGGCCAAGTAGAGTAGCTAGCTCATCAGGTTTAAGGATCTGCGATATCGATTTCAGGGCATATGCAATCAAGTCTGACATCTTCAAGTGACCAAATTTTTCGTCTCTTGGGACATATATAAATATGCTCTCAATAAGAGGCATAGGGCTCTCACTCTTGGGATCTATGATATGAAAAAAGCACAAAAGTTTCAGTGACTACAATACCAAGCTTCAGTAGTACTATTAAGCACAAAAATCTCATATAGTCAAATACCAACTTCAGGTGACTGACCTTTCTTGGTTGCTGCTCTTCCAGTTCTTCCTCTTCGAGGATAAGGGAACTCGTCAGACCCTCCAAGAATTGGGCGGGCATACTTTTCACCCTTGTCTGGACTCCCCAAGTCATTGTAATATGCATAGTCATAAATCCTGTCCCATTCCTTGAGCTCTCCCTTTTTAACATCATCACCTCTCAAGGTAACCAGCTCTTCTTCTCTAAGCTTCTTTAGTCCAACCGGCGTCTCACTCGAAAGATAAGTCTGCACATATGCAAAGCTCAACCTATTAACAAACTGGAACACAGATTTACATTGGTTCTGCCGTGCTAAAAACTCGAAAATGTTACCTTGTTAGTGAAGAAAACGCGGTCTTTCTTGTACTTCTTAGCAGGGTACACCCATGAGTTGCAATCAAAGTGGAGTTTGCCTTCTCCCGGAACGTTTTCGAGTGTGACAGACTTCAAGTAAAACTCACTGCCATGTTCATTTTTTATGATGAAAGCTCCTGGGACTCCAAGTTTCTCATCCCAATCAAAATTAACCTCAAATGCACACTCTGCAGCTGTCAATGGGGTAAATTTGGTGATCCAATTCTCTAAATAAGCTGCCTTCCCAACTCTTCCTCGATTCCCATTTGCTACAAAAACATAAGAAATTCAAACCAATTCATAAAAGGTGATAAAACTCCAGAAATCATTGAAATAGTGAATGAGCAGAAATCGATAGCAGAGAATAGTATTCTCACCAGGGTCAGTGTTGACAGCACTGACGAGCCGGAGAGATACAGCTTTCCCCAGAAGCTCATGAACACGGTCGATGAAAGACGCTTTGAGGTCGTTGAGCTCCAGAAGATTCTTCTTCATCAAAACCACAGTGCCTTTGATATTGTTGGCAGCACTCTGAGGATCAATGGTGGTGGTGCTCTGGGAAGACCTGGTAGCTGACACCGTCAACGGCCAAGATCGTCTCTTGACATTGGTCACAGACAAGGACCCAGTAAGCAACAGTGGTCTGCCATTGACTGCAACAGCTGAGCTCAGGCGAGCTCCAACTGGGGTTCTGATCAAGCTGAGAGGAGGAGAGTGATGAAACTTGAAGTGAAGCATCTTTGTCTTTTTTTTAACTGAACTAAAGTTCTGTTGTTTTGGAATTCACTCCAAGAACTAAAGTTATGGAATGTGAGGAGAAGGGTGGGTATTTATGGGGACTTGGGAACTGGGAAGAGTTTGAGGAAGTGAGATTTTCACTTGGTATTTTCCTTTGTTTTTCTTAGAAAAGGACTCTTGGGAAACTAGTCCCTGCTTGTCATTTTTAATTTCCATCATTTGGGTTTGGCATTTCTATGAGAATAGAGTAATGAAGTTCTTCACCAACTCATCAGTGTTCTACTGTTCTTCGTTTTGCAGGGGGTTGACTTGTAAGACTTTCACAGTTTCACCTTTAAGGTGAAGATAATTCAAAACCATCTTCATAAATCCTTGTCAACTTCAAGGTAATTTCAACCCTCTTGTTTAACAAATTTTAAGATGTTGCCAAATTCTGGAAGTTTTGGCAATACTAGATTTTCCAGAGCAGCCACTTGACCTTGTATGCATAGCATAGCCATCTTCATCTGTCTTTCCTATATCATCACATTCAACGTTCATAATTTGCTGGCATGCTAATGTTTGGAACTTGGAATAGGATATCCTGGTCAACTCTAACTTAAAAATTCAAAGAGAAAAACTCATAGGATTGAAGACTACTTACAGAGCTACAAATACGACTATTAATTTCATAATATAACATTATAACGTACGTTATAATACTCATAACTTTACACCGAAATATATTATATCATCTAATACATAAACACGTAAATCAAGTTATAATTTTGAGCAATCAAAATCAAAAGGAACATTCCCCAACTTTGCACCCTATGACTATTAATTAGGGCGGTAAATTTCATTATTCTTCTCATTCATTAGAAAGAATCGGCAAAGAATCTATGTGGATTATGATCCAAGCAGACCCCATAGCTTTATATCATAGAACATTAAAAGTGTTCAGTTCAGATAAGCAGGTTCTTCTGGATTATGTACCAAGAAATATTAATATATGTGCAGATTCTTGGTAGTGATTAGATAGTCAATGAAAAGAGTATTTTTCACCAACAGTCCCTCAATTATGGTGTACCTACTAATGTGATACCTCAACTCTTAATCGTACCAATGTGATACCCAGACTCTAGTATTGCTATCATTGAAGTACTTCCGTCAGTTTTTTTTCAACTTCTCCGTCATCTTTGTGACGTGGCAAGTACGTGAGGCCCACAAAGAGGGTTAAAAGACAAAATTAACCCCATCTGAGAGAAACAATATTTTTTCGGCCCTTTACTTTGAGAAAGACACCCAACAATTCCAATTTTGGCGCTAATTTTCCCTCCCTACTCCTTAATTTGTGTCTCTTATCTAAACTAAAGAACTACCGCCAACTAGTCGACCACAATCTGATAAAACCTAGATCAATCTCATTTTCTATTTTTACCCTAGCACTTGTTAAACTAACAGAATAAATATAGAATTTTATATGGAACATCTCATTTCCACAATCTCATAAGAATATAGAAACACATAATTTAACGAAATTCAACTACATGTTTAAGTACCATTAGTTCTTACAAGCAAAAATCATGGCAGATCAACATAAAAGGTGGCAACTAATGGTACTTAACACATGTATTTGAATTTCGTTAAGTTATGTGTTTCTATATTCTTATGAGATTGTGGAAATGAGATGTTCCATATAAATTTCTATATTTATTCTGTTAGTTTAACAAGTGGTAGGGTAAAAATAGAAAATGAGATTGATCTAGCTTTTATCAGATTGTGGTCGACTGGTTGGCGGTAGTTCTTTAGTTTAGATAAGAGACACAAATTAAGGAGTATGGAGGGAAAATTGGCGCCAAAATTGGAATTGTTGGGTGTCTTTCTCAAGGTAAAGGGCCGGAAAAATATTGTTTCTCTCAGATGGGGTTAATTTTGTCTTTTAACCCTCTTTGTGGGCCTCACGTACTTGCCACGTCACCAAGATGACGGAGAAGTTGAAAAAAAACTGACGGAAGTACTTCAATGATAGCAATACTAGAGTCTGGGTATCACATTGGTACGATTAAGAGTTGAGGTATCACATTGGTAGGTACACCATAATTGAGGGACTGTTGGTGAAAAATACTCCAATGAAAATGGTGAGGGAGAGTTTACACGGTTATTGGGTATGAACAATTGAACATACAGCACAAATCTTTCTTATTTTCTCTTTTACAGAAGTGTCGGTCAAATTTGGTAGCCAAGTAGACATAGACTTCAGAATATTTACAAAGGAGGAGCTTGGCTTGAATGTATCATTTTCTTAATAAAACTAGTTGCAGATAAAAATGGAAGATGATGGAGTCAGCAACCTTCATCGTTCACATTGAAGCTTAACGTCAAGACTCACATGGTACAAGACCTAGTTATGCCCAAAATAGATCCCATAGTACTAATCATTTTTTTTCCATTTTTGACAAGCTTAGCTTGGGATGGATTACCAACCAATTGTTATTTAGAGGTCTTGTATGCATAGTCAATGTTCTTGTGTTGGCTCCCCCAATCTTACAGCAAAAAGTTCATCTATAGAGTTTTCGGACTCTTTTTCTATGGCACATAAACCGGTCCATGTCACTTTCGCGCATAATGTCTTGACACATTATGTTAAAACGTATGCAAGTTCTTGACGAAATCTTCAACATTGTGACACCTAATTAATCTTCTTTGTTCAACAATCAACATTAAACAGGGAAATTTGAAGTTGAGAAGAAAGGCAATCATGAAATTGACTTGTTCTGTCTCAGACTCAGATTTGGTATTGTTAATGCATTTGGCTATTCTAAAGATGGTGTAGAATTAACAATGACTTTGATTTTTCTTGCCATCTGGGCACATGGCTAGTTAATAGATAATGATGATGGTACCTACCCTTCAATCGCTTCGTAAAGAAATGAAAATGACACATTACCAGTGACTAGATAATAATCTATGTTTTCTAAAAAAAGAAAGATAATAATTTATGTAACACACCAACACCGATACCGTGACACCGACATGATGCGACACGGTAAATTTTAAAAATATAGATTTCGACACGGCGTAGACAAATCAATTTTTATATAATTTAATATATTTATTAATGCATAAAAGAAATATATAATACATATAATAATGTCAAGTTAAATTAAAGTTCAAATTCATTATATTACATAACAATTCAAAAGAAATTAATATAAGAAAATTAAAAAGTAAAACGATGTGATTGTAATAAGACTTTTTTTTTCTGTTTTCTTAATCTAAATTAATGATGTGATGTGTCAGAATTATGATGTGGTGTATCAGTTAAATTGTCTGAAAAATATCGGAAAAGTTAATATTTATAACACGTCACGTGACGTGTCGGACACCGTATTGAAGCCTCATAAAAGTGTGTCGGTGCTATATGGATAATAATGATATTGAGGCTTTTCATGCTCAGGTTGATATGAATTATGGGTATGAACCATCATATTAAGATCACAGGCCCGTTCACCTGCGTGACGATTTTTACGGGACAAAAAAGGACAATTCCATCATGGTCGTTAGATTTAAATGAAGGCTGATCAAGGGTTGGAAGAAGAACTCATCCGCACCCAATCATTAACCCACCTTCGCCCCTTGCTCTCCCACATTCCCACTCCCAGATAAGTGCATCACCAATTCCCACTGTTCATCTTCTTCTCCTCTCACGTTTCTCAAAAACTCCAACCAAACAGCCATGCCCAGATCTATATCTTCATCTCTTCCAACAACTCGAACCCAATTATTATGCAATCTCTTAATTAACATAGTTCTAAGCCTTGGTCATTTAGAATCATGGATTCAGGAGATTTGTCCTTTTGGAGGAAAAAATATTATATAGCCTCCGAAGCTTTTAGGCATTTATGCATATGGGAGGCTTTTATTACAGATCATAGGATGGTGAGATGAGAGAAGGTGAATATGAACAATCTGGGTTGAAAAGTCTACTATTACTAAGAGGTAAAATTGATTATATTCATAGCTTGTTCACCAAAAAAGCAAGGGTTTGGGTTGGAAACTTGGAGATTGCAATGATGAACAGTGTAAAATTCTGGTGAGGCCGTGACGGATAGAAGGAGAGATAGGGAGAGGTGATTGGGTGCAGACTCTTGACACAAATGAGTTCTTCTTTCAGCCCTTAATCAGCTTTCATTTAAATCTAACGACCGTGAGGGAATTGTCCCTTTTTGTCCCGTGAAAGTCGTCCCGCAGGTGAGCGGGCCTGATTTAGATCATAACCAAACCACAGTATTGAAAACTTGAAACAGTGGCACTGATTTGTTTAGGTAACAGTTTGATTCTGGATTTGGCTTAAAGACCTTGACAATTGTAATCTTTATATTGTTTTTGTTATTGTAGTTTCATTTCCAGGACTGGTTTTGTTGATTCAAATGGCCAACCTTAGAGTATGCATTACATAGTTTCCTAATTGAATGGGGTGAACTTAAAAAATGCAGTTTATAATTAACGAATCATGTAAATTGTACATTAGTAAGTTCAGTACAGACTTTAGCTTTCTGCTAATTTACATGGGCATTATTAGAAAACTAACTTATAAGTGATGCTCAAATTACAGTAACTTGCCAAATTGTAATTAAAAAAAAAACAGTTTATACTAATGCTCAAATTGTAAATTAGTATGATACCAGCTTTTCAAAGGCTTCCCCTTTTCTGGTTGAGGCTTTTAGATTGAGACACTGTTGGGAATTCCCTTGCCAGCAATTCCACTTTCACCAGTGGGAAACAGCAAAGTGTAAGGCACCTCCACCTTTCCAACCCTGTTCTTCAGATCATCATCATTGTTCATGTTAGTAATCTTCTCTTCGATTTCAGCAAGTTTCTTTCCAAATTTGTCGAAAGCTTCCAGTGCTGTCGCGTCTGATGTCCAGTTAGGAGTGTCCCTCTGTCCCAAATACACTTCATCAGTAGAATGCCTCGACAGAATTTCAATGAGGGCAATCCCAAGCACTGTCTGGAACTGAGCAGTGATCGTTTTCAAGAATGCCTTATCAGGGTTGGCCTCAAGCTCATCATATTCTGGAGTTCCCTTTTCAGGCATGAATCTTCGGCTTACAGTGGGGCGGCATGGGAGATAGCCTGCATAAGGGTACTGTCCGAAGTTTACTGCGGCATGGAGTGCAGAAGAAGTCCATATTATGATAGTGCAAGTTTCGATGAGCTCTTCACGAGTCTGCATTTTAGGCCACCAGGGCTCATCTTTTTTGTCACCATGACCCTCCTCTACTAGTTCCTTCCACCAGGATTGGAGTTCTGTGTCATTTTGAACAATGTCATCGCTCTTGTAGTAGAATGAGCAGTAGTCTTTTACCCAATTTCTTATGGCAAACCAGATTTCGATTCCATCAACACCATAGGGGTAGTCCTCTATCACCAGGCGTAGACCGTGTGGAGCACTATCATCCTTGACTGCCATTCCTCTGCATTGATCAAACACATAATAATGTCATTAAAACAATCATTTGAAGTAGTATATGCTTAAATATGTGAGACATGCATTTCTCATTTTGCACAAGTCTTATATATGTATACCTCTTGATGAGATCTGCAGGGAGAGCTTGCTCAGGGAAAACCCAATTTTTGTAAACAACTGATGACATCTCCATGGAATACCGAGCTGGAAACACTGTCGTCTCCAGAATGCCACCAGCATTGATGAGGATTTGCCTGGCTAGAGCATTTATGTTCATGGTGTCGCGGAAGTGAGGATGAAGAAGCTTGTAAATCGGGTGGACAACACTCAGCTGTCTGTTTGTTGCAATTACCACTGGCTCACACACTGCATGAGTATTCAACCTGTGACCAAAATACGTAAGGGAAATATTATTAGAAACCGGTTCCAAAGTATAAAGAAAACCGATGAACATGCTCGCTTAAGGATTGTTTGAGAAGTAATACCAGTGACTGATAAGTTGATGAACTCCAGAGTCATTTACAGCAACATAAGCTTTGGCCAGCTGCCATATGGAGCTTTCTACACCTTCTTCAGCTGGTGTGAACACACTGCTAATGCGACCGAATTGATCTCCATCAGGATGAGGCAAGCTAAGTTCAATCACCAATGGCTTCAAAGTTCCATCTTTTTTCAAGAAAAGAAGTGTCCTGCTAGCATAAATCCTTGAGGAAGTATTTGTGTTTATACGCCTCACGTACGGCATCAGTGCATCATGGTGGTCTAATATGTATAGCTTGTTGTTTTGTAGTGCCTGTAGAAAAAAGTTCCATAATTATCAATGACATGAATCAGCATAAGCTAATTGAAAGGTGTCTGCACACTGAAATATCTTTCGAAGAAAATGAATCAAAGACATTACCTCCTCCAATGTCAGTCCATCCAATTTATCCTTGATGTGTTCTTCTGTAATTGTACTGGATTGATCACCATAAACTTTTGGGTCTAGTGTGCTTGTTGGTGGAAATGCCTGCAGTTTAAGTTATAAACAAATATTAGTAAACATGAAAATTTTGATGCAATACTTGAATTTGAAGAAGGGAAAGGAACATCAATTTGACACCCCTGCAAATTCTAAATTTCTGTCCACTGTTAGTACTAAAAATAACAGAAAAGTTATGATGAAATTACTTGGAGGCGACTAATGTTGACAGGGTTCACTCCAGCTAGCATTTCTCTGGCAAATTCTTCGTCTGTTCTCCAAGCCAACCTATTCTCTGCTCAAAATCATTATAACCTCACAATTAGACGATACATCAAAGAATGTATATTATTTTAAAGCCATATGCATCTTCTAAAATATATATGTCATACCTTTGATCACTTGAGGCATTGGGAACCTGAGGAACTCTGCACCATCAGTTCGGAAAATTTCTCTGATCATCTCTAGAGGGATGTTGTCCCCAACGTCCTTTAAGAAACCTTCAGGTACTGGAATTCCTCCTTCATAGAGTTTAAGTACATCATCAAAGCTGTCAAACTCATTAGGAGTGGGATCAAACAGAGCTTCTAGCTCAGGTCTAATGAACTGAGCTATGGATTTCAGTGCATAAGCGAGGAAATCAGACATCTTCAAGTGTCCAAATCTTTCGTCTCTTGGAACATAAATGTCTAAGCTCATGAGAAGAGGAATCCTACTCTCACTGCTAGGATCTGTTCAAAAAATATCACAAAACATTAATGGTCATAAAATGTTTGGTTCATAGACAGCAAGTTAGTAAATAAACTATGACAACAACTTGGTTCACATAAATTGGCTAACCTGAATCAGTTGGTTTACGGCCGGTTCTTCCTCTTCGAGGGTAAGGGTACTCACTAGACCCTCCCAGAGTTGGACGGGCACGATCTGATCCCTTGTCTGGATTTCCCAGATCATTGTAGTAAGCATAATCATAGATCCTGTCATACTCCTGGAGCTCTCCTGTCCCATTTCCTCTCAAGTGTACTAGTTCTTCTTTTCTGTACTGTACTAGTGGTAGTGGTGTATCACTTGGAAGATAAGTCTGCAAAATATATTAGAGAACAATTTTAGCTTAGAAGTCATGTCACAACCTCAAAATATTATCAGATTTGTCATGCATTCATGCATCATTACCTTGTTAACAAAGAAAATGCGGTCTTTTGTGTATTTTTCTGCAGGGTATACCCATGAGTTGCAAACAAAGTGTACTGTGCCCTCACCAGGAACATTGTCGAGTGTGATGGTCTTAAGGTAGAACTGACTGTGGTGATTGTTTTTTATTAGGATTGCTCCTGGAACACCAATTTCCTCTTCATAATCAAAGGTAACCTGGTATGCAGAATCTCCTGCTGTTAAAGGAGTGATTGTGCTGATCCAGTCTTCCAAATACGCAGGCTTTCCAAGTTTCCCTTTCGATCCATTCTCTATAAAAAGACATCCAAATTCAAAAACTGTTTCTGCATATTCTAACTTGTATATTTTTTATGTCATCTGTCATTTTTCCACTGTAACAATTATTTTCTTTTGTACTAATCAGCTCAAGTCGCTCATGAACACAGTTAATTTTCTCCATTATAAGCCACTGGGTTAAAAACAAGTTCATGTTTTAAAATTTCACCAAGGACAAAGAAAGTTTAAAGTTAGAAGCAAAGGAACTTGCATCTGACTGAAAATAGTATACCATAAAAGATCTAGCTAGAGAAAGCCAAGCCAACTGCATGTTTCCTTTTAATTGCTGAAACTGGTAGATAAAACAGACCAGTAGTTGAGACTTGGGGATCAAGGGATTAGTTAACTGTCTTGATCAATTTTCTTTGAATAATCACAATGAAACCCCACAAATGGGTTCAGCACATATGTATGATGTCTAAATCATTATCATATCTTTCACAACCTTCATTATGTCACTTTTGAAACAAATCACTTCAAATCATGTCTTCTGCTAACAAGGCAAAAATGCAATTATATAACCACAACAATTTTTTTTAGAACATGATCCATTATAAAATGCTACCTTAAAAATATTTTAAACACACCTCTTGCCAGTTACCTATAGTAACTTCAGGATGCCACTGAGTGATGAATTAGACTATAATCGCTAACAGCTTCCGGATCTTTTAACTATTTGTTTCAAATATGAATGCATGCGTATATATGAGGGAGAGATAGGTCGACTAGAAACAACCAAGTTGTTTTGGACTAAGTCTAGAATAATGGATTAATTTGAGTGTTTCAAAGATTCAATCTTGTTGGCTAAATTCTTCAACTGCAAACTAAAAAGGGGAGCTAAATCAGCTAATAGCAGAAGATACTACAAGTTGGCTGGCAAGATTTGCTTCTGAAATGTGATTCCCTAAGCTCAGAGAGGCATGATGTGAATTATTGCATGTCTTGATATATCTCATCTATACAATTATGATTTCTGGGAGTAAATCAGTAAATACAAAATAAATAAATAAATAAAACCTCCCCAGGTGTATTTCAGTAGTCTAAAGAAGGATTATAATCTGAAACCAGTGGGAAAATGATGAGAGTTAACTGGTTCATGATCATAAATCTTTATGTTAATCATAGTGCCATTATTAGTTTGTTCAAGCCCCATATGATTACACCAATATATTGATGAACAGAACAAAATGCTAAACAGAAAGCTCTAACTTTATACTCCTGAAATCTAATTATGGATATGATATTTGCCCGCGTTTCAGATGAGAATAAATTACCAGAATCGGCATGAACAGCACTGATGAGCTGCAGAGAAACCCTTTGGCCCAAAAACTCATGCACACGATCAAGAACAGAAGCATTGAAGTCGTTGAAATCCAACACATTCTTCTTCATCAGAACAACAGTTCCTGAAATCTTCTTACTAGCGCCATGGTGGTGGCCTGTGATTGCATCAAGCAAGTTATGCAACATCTTGAGACTATGCTTGCTTTTCCAAAGACCTAGGCAAAGAATATGGTATGTCTGAAAAAGTAGGTATATCACGAATAATAGATGCGATTGAAAGTTGGTTCGGTTTGATTGGAGTGAAGGAGGGGCGCCTTAAGGTACTTATAGCGGGGAAATGTAATGTGAGACAAGTATTCATAACTTTGAGAAGCTTCGGAACTGCTTCTTCATATATTCAGCCACGTTCCATATAGCTATAGCGTCAATGATCATTATATTTTTTTTCTTGGGATATAATCTAAGAAGCCGAGTCATAATCTTTCATATGGTTGAAGTCAAGTCTTTCGTACGTAACTTATCGTCAATGATAATCACACTTGGAAAATCTTAAGAGGGATGACTTTACAATTCGACAACTCCATACCCAAATTCATTTCCCTATATACACGAGCAAACTCATGCTAGAATTCCATAAGTGCAATATAAAAATTTGCCCATGTCTACGGTTGGCAATATTCCTCATTATACGGGAACTATTACTAGGGGATGACTTTGTGATGTTGACCGCCAACCCATTTGATCTTATCATCAAGCCATGCATCAAGGCCGGGCAAGCAAGAAGTGTACACTTCAATCCATTTTCAACTTGTGAATATACTGTGGAAGCTAGTGATATACTGTACATTAAAAAAATAAAAGATAAAATTTACAATGAAAAGCAAAAAAATAAATTTGAACCACAGTTACAAGAAATATTGAGGTGCACCAGCCCATGAAACATAAGAGAAAGTTTTTATTTTTTAAATGTAACTAATGGGCTAACTAGCATCGATTTTATTAATGAAACTGTCGAATATAACGAGAAACACAAAAAACTTTTATTACGTAATACGGACTAACCTCCAGTCCGCAAATAATAGTCTCTCATATTTAATAATCGAAGGTCAAAGTCATTGTCCTTATAATCAATCCTTCTACTATTATGGTATTTGTAAATTAGATATACTATATACGTTTCATGTTCGCTTCAATCACCGACTATCTTCTCGTAACTCCTACAACCACGACATGCATAACCACCGAAAATGACACATATCCCCAAGCAAGGATGGATTGTGTATACATGAATAACTCCCCAGTTGGGCAATCGATTGGCCAAATTTGGTTCGCAACTTTGCATTATTGACCATTATAGGGATGAAAGAAATAAAATGTGCATATTGAATCTGTCATATGGACTAATGAACATAGTCTATGGAAATATGGAATAAAAATGAAATCATATATGTGTAGATTGTTGAGATTGGGACGTAAACGCGGGCGTCTAATCTACACGTAGGACGGAACATATATCCTCTACCTCAAGAAAAGTCACCGTGGCCAAATTGGAACCGCAGCTGCCAGCTACGGTGGCGTTTTGGCTTTATCTAGCAGACTGGTATTTTAGCCTTTGTAAGCAAATTGAAGAAGAAGCTGCCTCATTGGACCTATTCATATTTCATCTATTATCTCTGTAATTTTATTGACCCAGAAAAGATTGAGTTCTCTTGACCGATCGTTCTTCGATTCCAACCATGCTATTGCTTTGCAGATATATTAATTTATTTCTTGTGTTTCCTCACTTTTTTGTCACATGTGTGGGATTCCTATATTCTGTTCTTTCTTAAACATCACACTCGGACATTCCAAGATCTGTAAGAGGGAAAGTGTGGGCGGGATTAGTGTTAATTATAGTTTAATCACTAGAGAAAGCGACTCACTTATCTGAACACGTACTAAAACTAGGACTATAGCACACAGATAAACAAAATCACAATACAACCAATTAGGGTGAAGATCGATCTTTATTTTTTTTTTCTGTTCTTTTTTTTCTTCTCTGGGATGGCTCACGGTCATATACAATCCAACGTACAAGAAATTTTTAGTACGTAAGAGATATGTAGTTCAATTATTTCTACGATACATCAATTGTCATGTTATTATATATAGTTATATTAATTACAGTGATACAACTATAATAACATGACAAGGCAAGTTGGCAACCAATTAAATCAAGTTCTAAGTGAGCTAGGGAGTAGGAAGAGGAAAGCTTTTGGCATTGAGGTTCTGCCTACGCAAGTTCAAAACTAGTATAACGTACGTGTTCAATGGTTGAGGCCTAAACTAGGTTTGAAAGAGTGAAGATTAAGACTAGTACGTACATTTGCCCTCAAGTCCTGATAATTAATCTACTTGGTCAAGAACAGATAGACGTGACCTCACATTTTCAGAAGATATGATCATCATACTTAAAATTGAGAAGCGTCAATATGAAGCGTACGTGTTAAAGAACCAAATAATAGATAAACATGACAATTGGTTAGCGACTGAAACATCCATTAAATATTAACATTCAAACACAAAATGTGTAATATGCACACAATTAACTAGGAGAACTACAAAATTTGTTGTTCATATGTATCTAAAAGGAGTACAAATTTTAAGAGCTATGCACGTTAACTCTCTTGTTAATGTCTCTTACGTCTAATCTGCGCTACATATAACCAAGGTTCAAAAAAAACTCTAGGTGATCCTCAGGAGGACAACTGCCTCCAAACTAGCATTTAGACGGCTAGGCGATGTGTAGGTGGATTTGAATTATTAAATAATAATTTTATTTTTATACCTGTATTTATATGACCGAAATATATAATGACTTAAAGAGTAATGAAATTATGTTTAAGATATTCAATTAATATCAATTTTCAAAATAGTCTAAACTCTGAATAATTAACCTAATATTCAAATCAAGTGACTTCTTTGTTTCAAAGTTGTGCTTTCAAATTTTTTTCTTTATTTTATTATAAATCAAACCAATTTTGGTCGCCTAGGTCATCTAAGACTGCCTAATCCCCAGAACGCCTAGCATGCTCGATTAAGCAATAAATGACACGGTCGAGTGCCGCTTAGCTGCAGCCAAGACGGTCGCTTTTTAGAACATTGCATATAACCACGGAGATCGATCGAATCTAGTCAAATAATTGATGCACAAAGAAATTGTAATAAATTAAATTGGAATAATCGATTCTTTATTGAATATTCATTTCATCATGTGATTCAATTGCAATAAACTAAACATATCTGCACCATGAGGATCGATCATTACTATGGAGTCACTGAAAGTGACGTCCAAATAAAACGATCGATAACAAGAACTCATGGATCGGAATGAGAAAGGTAGATGTAGAAATGTAGCTAGAACAGTTATGGGTGTGATCAATAACATATTGTCCAGTACTTTACACGCAGATTCAATCTTCGTTGGCAATTACATTAACAGCAGTGCAAGATTCGATCAAATTGGCATCGACAATTTGATTCAAAAGGACACTAATGTTTGGTTGTATGCATTAGGCAAAGTACCACTGACGTTGTTAATCACCAATCTTTAGAACTTTGAAGGTTGAATCGTAATGTTTAACGCGTGTTTGTGCATGCATGTAGGCCGTATTATTATGTTTCACACTTTTACCATACAGAATTATTTTAGTTTTGTATCACAAAGATTTAAATGAGATGTCACAACAATATTTCTTTGAATTTGATTTATGACTACTATTGTCATTGTTAATTATGTGTTTTGCTGTGGACAACTCGACATTTGATATTGGGGTACAGTACGTACTAGGTATCCTATGTTTTAAACAACGTACATATGCATATATATATAATTGTTTGTCTGGATTTTGGTTCAATAGAAATTGTTATTCTGAAATTAAAACGTGGTTGAAGGCTAGGGTTAGGATTTAGGAAGGTAGAAAGTGGCCAAACACTACTTGCAAATTGATAAATTGTTTGACATGTTACAAGATCTTCAAGCATGGTAATTTGACATCCACGAAAGACGAATATCAGATCTGCCCCATCTTCATTTGCCTGTCTATATATAAACACGTAATGGTGTCTAGGAGGATGGCTATATATGACCTCTCTCACATATCAAAATTTGGAGGTGTGGTGAGTTAAACATGGTATATGTGGGGATAATATGATATAGATGTTTCCATTCATCTGCTCTCATGGAAGTTTACAATGCATATTATACGAAGGAAAATAATCAATCTTAAGCTAAGTCGACTAAACCAATACGTACACGAAATAAATCTAATTGAGGTATATATATATATATATAATAAATATTGATGCATGCAGTTAATGACAAAATTAGTATTAGCATTATAATCTTGGAGTTGAAACAATGTAAACTGGTATTCTTAATGTAGATGCCAAACCATGCATGAAGGGTTTCTAGTATATTTGTTTGCTGGTCTTTGTCTTTTGGTTCATTTCCCCGATCATGAATTTGATAATATGCATAGTAAATTACGTACCCATGCTAATTTGCATGTGTATATAGAGTGGAAAATTATGTATGCAATTGTTTTCGGGATGGGAGATAATGAGGTATAGGGAAGGTAGATACTCATCAAGGAGCAGCTGCCGTTGATGTGATTGACGCAAGTGCATGATGTTTTTGATACAAACTCAAGTGCATGATTGAAAGCTTAGTTAGATCATTCATTTCATGATGGTAGATAGTTATCGATCAAGAATCATTTTGAACTACTATCAAAGAAATTATTATTGTTTTGATAAATCAATAAATTATGAGTCATGATAGTTTGTTCTTATGGAAATTGAAAATTGGATTATCAAAGAGTTTCAACGATTGGGAATTCCGCGCAAATAATTCCTACTTGACCGTAGCGTAAGGCTGTAACGCCTTAACCAAAAAAGAGAGGCTGTAACGCTAACATCTGTATCTTGCTTTCGTGTTGGGCCTGCATGGGTCAAACTGAAAAGAATATTGGGCCTCTATGCCTTATTTTATCGAGTCCCTGGTTCCCTCTATATGAGACTGTTATTGTAATAACATAGATCTGCCGTTGCTTCATTCTGTTTCTCCATACTTAGCACTTAGCAGAGACCCCGCCCTTCTCTCCATGCTTCCACAGTAAACGAAATGGAGAGAGATCACAGACATTGCCTTGAAGAAGAAGAAGAAGAAGAAGAGGAAAAGTTCACCAACGTAGATCAAGATTTGCTGAAATTACGAGGTATACTTGATTTCGATCTTAGCTATCTGTCCCATATTTTTGTTTACGCTTTGAGATGTATGATTATGTTTGTACTTAGAGCGGGCATGGCAACACAGTATAGATGAAATTATGCAATTTTATGGGATATACTTTTATATGTGATAAATTGTGGCACTTCGATCTTATATTGCAGGCATTGATGGACTCAAAAGCGTAACTTTCTCCATTTTCGGAATGGGAGGACTAGGAAAGATAAGCTCAGCACCGGCACTGGAGAAATTAGAGGTTGCAGCGGGCTGCTTTGCGTAATCGCATCCTTTGATCTGCTCTGTTTCCTCCATTCCTCCTGTTTGTTGCGACTTCAGTTGCAATTTGTAGGTTTTTTCTGTTTATGTGTGACCATTTGGTTCCTAGCTCGCCGAGCCTTCGTTCTGCTTCACTCCTTTCCTTCCCTGATTCTCATTTGGTCATTCTCCTCAACGCAGTCATATTCCTTTTGATTTTTATGTGTCTTCCCATTTTTAATTAATCTCTTAACAAGTCTGTTCTCCATGAGCTCATGGCACCAAGCTACATCATCCATTTGCCCCTTGTTGCTTTGCTGGGCCAGCTTGCCTTTGTTTTTGATTCTGATGAGAGATATGATGATCAAATTGGGATTGCAAGAAGAGATTATCATAAATTGAGATTGAAAGAACAGGAAGCAAGAGAGACAGAAAGAACTTAGAGAGGAAAAACCCAAAGATATATACACAGTTGATCAGGCCACAGGGTTGTGCATGTAGTTTTATTTCTCCTATTCTCCTACACATTTGAGAAGATACCTCAATCAGCTTGTGTTAGTCTCTCTTTCAATATTCCATAATTGATTGTAAGGTGAAATATGTAAAGCTTCTATTGGCTGACTACTGTATTATATTTGTACCTTCAACTTCAAGGAAATGCTTTCATAAAGTTTTGGTTCATTTCAGCCAGCTTAAGCATATATAATGCTCAATAGTCCTGACTAAATTTTAATAGAAATCAAGAGAACATTTTTAACTCGACATACTTGTAGAAAGTTACATATAACATACTTTTAAAACAACTACCTTAGTTCAAACTGAAAAACTGTTAGGTTTATAAATTATAACATACTTCTAAACCCTAATGCTAGGAAAGCCAACTTCACCGTTCCATTAGCCTAAATGGTTACTTGGCTGGAATGATGGTAAAATTGGTAATGGAAGGTAAATCAAGTTTCCACTGTCCAGTTCCGGTCAAAGCTGCCTGAAAATAGATAAGAACCAAGTACTGTACTGTCCTGTACTGTGTACAAGCAAACATATATGAAATTTAAGAGACCAGTAGATCGAGTCAACAAGAGCTTCAGAAAAGGACCAGCAAATATCTTCATATCTTTGATGACATATGGTGACAGAAACCAATCTTTGACTGGAAAGATGTCCATGACTCCATGGCTTCTATAGCAGGATCATTTCAGTCATGTCCCAAAATCTAGCGCTTCCCCTCCCATATATATATAAGACCACTGCAGCTTCATTTAATTTGTTTCGGCTTATCACAAACACAAAGAGCCGAAATGGGAGGTGGATGGTTCCGGGAGAGAAATCACAGACGCCGCCTAGATGAAGAAGCAAAACTCAAGTATCTTGATCAAGTATAGTTCTCCGTAGCTTACAATGTACGTATAATTAGTTGGGAATTCTTGATCCAGTATTGTGTTTCTTTGTCATTCTTGAAAATTCAGTCACTCGGATGAAACATCAATTTTCAGTTATGCTAATGCGACGGAATTGCAGGTAATGGTGGAACCAGAAGCTTTGATTCTTTGCTTTAGGAATGGAAGGTAACGGCAAGATAACAGCAGCAGTGATTTGGGGTAGAGCTTTTTTAGCCTTGGGGTCACCTGAACATATATGCTTTCTCCATCCTCGTTTTCCCCTGAAGAGGTGCGCCGATTTCCTCTCGGGTCAGTTGGATGAATTGATGCACCTCACGGTGCATAAAAGGAGTCGGCCTCGCGCCCCGACCACAGGCTTGCAAGTTTATATTTACAGTTTGGGGAATTATTACTTAATAGAGCATCACGTATAACCCTGCAAATATCTCACCCTTCCCTTTGAAAGAAGAAAATGTAAAGGAAACCCTAGCAAATTATATTGTACCAACCAAATTAAATTCAGATGATCAGTATTAAGGCCGGGCATATATTAGTTCGGTTCGGTTTTTAATCCAAATTAAAACCGAACTACGGGTTTTTAAAATCTCAAACTATTCACTAAATTGAATTAATCTGAACTGAAACAATCGGTTTAACCAAATTCGGTTCGGTTTCAATTCACATCTCATATGTAAAAATTTTAAATTTTTTAAAATGTGAGACTCGAACTCCTACCCAAAGATGATGTCACAAATTACTACATCACATACAGTTCTCATTAATAACTATATAAAAATTATATTTATTCTTATTTTAATAGATATTTTTAATAAAATATTAAATATCAATGTTGGGATTCAAACTCCTGACCTAGAATATAACAATCATGCGCTCTACCAACTGCACTAGACAACCTTCTATGTTATGTTTTGTTATTTTTTGTATTAATACCCATTATTTATTATTTTTTAAATCATTAAATTAAATTCGGTCGGTTCGGTTTTAAATTGGTTAGTTTAATCACGTAAACCATTTTCAAACCATTTAAACCGGTTTCAGTTCGGTTTTATTCATTTTCTAAACTACATCTCTTCAGTTCGGTTATCCGGACCATATTTTCAATTCGGTTCGGTTCGATCGGTTTTTCTTGTTTAATTCGGTTTATACCCACCCCTAATCAGTATTGTAATACTTGTCTAATTAGCTCTGACGGTTGAAATGAGGGAGAGTCGATCATAAATTCAAAGGCCTCTTGTCTAGCTACGGCACCCATTCAAAAGATTTGAAAAAGCACCTATTTCTTATATATGATAGGAAAGTAGGAAACATCAGACATGTAATAAAAAAGAAAAGAAAAGAATTGCATAGCCTGATCAGTGGTGACTAGCTAGTTCCTGAGGTCCGAACTACAATAATGAGGGAGTGGGTGTCATAGCCTGATCACTTATTATCTGCAAGCTAGCTAGGTTATGTTAACTAACTACAACAATGAGGGAGTTGGTGCCATAGCTGTTGCAGTTGGATAGGAAGGATACATAGCAATGCCGCACAAACCTTCTGGAGGATTTGCATTTCGAAGAATTCTCATGTAACCCTTTTCACCCCAGCTCTCGCCCCATGAGTTCTTCACTAACCAATAGTCGATGCCATCTTCAGTCGTTCCATACCCAACAATCGTAACAGCATGCATTAGGTTTGTGCCGCAGTTACCGGAAAATACCCCACTGGCGTATGTCCTAAATTCATCTGCATTGGCATCAATGGCAACTGATACTGGTTGCATGGACACAGCCTTAAGTAGATCATTTTCGTTGTTGGGAGGAACCATTTCATAACCAGTTATCTTGGCAGCGTAGTCATTCGTCTTAGTAGTGTCACACGTATCATCTATACCCTTGTATTGGTAGTTTTCTTCAGTAGTGATTCCTCCATTTGCCTCTATGTACTTAAAGGCATCTTCCATATTACCACCAGCACATCCTCTGTTAATGTCATCTCTGTTACAGTCCACAAGTTGTTGCTCAGACAGAGAAATCAATTGGTCACTTTTGATTTTGGTGATCCCCTCAATTGTTGCCACTACAGAAAATGCCCAACAAGAACCTGCATATGTGTACCGAGAATTTTATGAGTTTACGTGAAAGAAATTCATTTACATACAAATAATCGATCAAGGTATGCGATATAGAATTATATGGTGGTTTTCTTACTGCATACTCCTTGTTCCTTGACGGGGGTAACAGCACCTTTTTCCCTCCAATCAACTCTAGTCGGAACATCAGTTTCCGACAGGTCCTGGTACCCAAATGATTTGATGTTGCTTGAGTTTGAGGTGACATTGGGAGCTTCAAATCCAGTGTAGCGTCGGAGGAATTCTTCCTTGGTCATATCGGAAAATTGATTGAGGCTTAACTTATAAGTCTTGTTATTCCCTTGGTTGTTGAAGGTATTAACAAATAACAAGTTCTTCACGAATATTGCGAGACGCCTTTCTCGCTCTGCAATGTCAGTGTAAGAGCGTCCAAACTGTGCCATCCATTGCTCAAATGGTTTCAAAAATGTAGAGGGATTGAATTCGTCGTTGGACGGGGCAGGGCGTAGTGCCATTGCCCCCAAGATGGTGGACATAATGGCAATGACAACAAGGTTCTTATGAAAAGCCATTGTAGTTCACCGATCAATAGTGTATATCAATCGATCAGGGTCTCTGATGTTAAAATGGCTTCGATTTAGAGAGCTGAGGTGGAGAAGAAAGCCTACTATTATTGGTTTATATAGAGTGAACGTACATGTCTCGATCATGAATGTGCTATGCTAAGTTTATAGAAGAGCAAGTACCATATTAGCGGGTTCAGAATTACAAATTTTAAGTGTCACATTTATGATTAAAGTTAATGATTTGCGGGTTTAACTCTTAAATATCTGGTCAATACTGTTAGTTAATAACACGATCGTCCGGTGGCCAGGAATTGTGCGGTCAACGACCATTGAAGTTACCTACAATTATGTTTTTTGTGGTGTAATTGATTTAGTAGTTTCTTTACCTGCCTGCCTTTTATTTCATCATGACTTGAAATGTTAGATATATTTCAAGAATGAGCGCACAAAATTTGCAGACAATGAGGAGTGATCGATGCATGAGTCGCAAGGGTCAGGGCATCAAACATTCAACATCTATGAATTGATTACTCCTCCATTAATCATAGTACGTCGTTCATACACGTTGATTACATTACGAAATATCTGTAAAAACTGTAGGAATTAATCCACGCTAAATCTCCATTTGATCTTTATAGCGAAAATTGGACTAATAAAGGCAAATAAGCGATTACTCATTAATCTGTTTGAAGGAGGTTAATATCTTACTGTTCAACCAAGCCCTCTCCCACACAGCAGCCTCATATTTCAGAGCCGAGGACTTATCTTGACCGCAATGACGAGCCGGAAATCCCGCCCTTGATGATGCTCTGGAACACCGACTTGTTTGTAGATTTTTTATGGTGTGTTTGGATGAGGGAAAACAAGAGGGAATTTAATATAAAAATGAGTGAATTATTTTGTGTACCTGCCACACCAAGTGTCAATACCATATGATATACTCAACTAATTATATTACATCATGATATAATTAACATGCACACAGTGAAAACGGAAAAAAATTTATTTACATATAAGAATCAATAAGAAACAATCATAGTAAAAAATAGACCAATAACATTAAAAGAGTACGTCATGTGTGATATGTGACGGGTATATATAATAATTTTCTCATTTTATGATTCCTAAAAGTCAATTCCCTTGTTTGACAATATTAGATAGGAAGTTTGGAAAAGAAAATAAAGGAATTTAGTGTTTAAATTCTTCTCTTTAATTCCTCACAAAATAAGTGTTATTTACAAATTCTTTTCAAGTGAATAATTATTTTTCCAAAATAAGGTTTTTCACAATTTAATTTTTATTAATATGTTTCAAACTTTCTTAATTAATTACATACTTCAAATTCCACGTAAGTATAACCAAACAACAAAATTTGTAATTAACCCATTTCAGATTAATGAAATTTAAGATACTATTATTTATAAACTCCAACAGATTTCATATTTTTTTTCATCCAAACATACTGTTATTGTACTTTAACACTGCGAACTTTGTCATCGCCTTCACATGCTATTTGTCGATGTTCTTGATCGGCTACCAACCGCTGGCCAAAAAAATGGCTGCCTGGGGCGGCGGCGGTGACAGAGAAGAGACTATCATGATTGCGAGGAGGGGGAGGAGGAGACACATGGTGACCGTCGTTGAATTTTGGTTGAAGTTTTCGAGAGGGATGGTGGTTATTAGTATTGAGGGTACGGTAATTATTGACGTGTACGTCTTGAAAAGCACCTGAGTAGTGGTCCTAGTGGAGGGAGTAGTGAAGATAGTACGTATTCTCTTCAAAACCCTAATGTCTCGAGCGTGAAACATGATCTGAAGTTAATTGTGCCAATATCTTTATATGAATGAAATCAATTAAGTTGGATCAAAGGAAGTTTGAGCCTTAACTCTCTGAAGTTAATTGTTTTAATATATTGTTAGTTTTTATCAATTTGGACTGAATTGTAGAATAATAGTTTTCTCCTTCTATTTTTTTTTCATTTTTATATTTTCTAAATTAAAATATTATCATTCAAACGTTTTGGAGTTTGATAAACAATGAATGTTTTAGGAAGTTCAAAAATTTAATCATTTAACTCTCATTCTCGCTTTAGTAATAGGAGATGTGCATGCAGAAAAATGACAATGGTGTGCGTAGTTAGAAGGATGTCCTATATTTTGCTACACATACAAATGATACAATTCAACCATAAAATCTTTTATCATATGTGCAAAGTATAGGCATGCCTAAAATGTTGCATCGTCTCAAAACCAAGTATATATATGATCCACATAAACTAATGAATTAACCTTTTTAACGAGAAAATGGGTAGATCATAGACCAGAGAGTGAGCCTCTTTGAAGTCACAGTCACATGAACATGGGTAACGGTCATCATCAGCTTTTTCATGATAATCACCTAAAATATAATTGACTTCTAAATGCGTTGTAACAAATCAATTACTTTTGCTTTGCCTAAAATTTACCCATCATATCAAGTTCCACAAGGTATCTTATAAGAACCATAGGAAGTTTGTTTTTGAGCTCCTTGGTCAGTTCAACTAGGTAAACTTCGCTCTGCATTATTCAAAGCTTACTCGAAGACTGAGTTACCATGTCTTTTCTTGTTACAGGCAGTGTCATTTGTTACTCCGATAACCATGGTAATTTTCTTTTTACTTTATAAAGGTGGACCACCCAAACCTTCCTGAGGCCCAATCTTCCTGAATTCCGCCTAACTGGGGCTCCCCCTAGCCCACTTAGTCCTACCCAGTCGATCATTCAAAATAATTACCGTGGTCTGCGCTGCAGCGAATCATTACTTAAAACTTTCGAAACCACCCAAAATATTCCTCCTTTTCTGTTTTCCCTGAGGCCCCAATTTTGCGCGTAAAGCATTCCCTGCATCATTTTTCACGTTCTTCTTCCTCTTCCTCTCTTTCTTTCTCTTTCGAAATCAAGATTCCAAATTCCAAAATCATAATTATTCAAATTCATACATCACACAGTGTTAGGGTTCCGCAATGGATCTCCCTGATTCGCCTCTCTCAAATCCCTTGAACTCCCCTCTCTCCGGTAAGAGTCTCATTCGCTTTTTATCATTTCTTCTAATTTTAATATTCCAATCGAATTGTTTACGCTTCTGTTTGAATTTGAGCTGGAACGAGTCGCATGATTAATCAATCTGTAGTGTGATTAATTTTGTTTTTTAATATTGAAGCATTCAAAACTATCAGGTAGGATTTGTGTAATTGAGATAGAAATGGCTGATCATGACGCAATAAATGCGGCCAAATCAGGAAATTAGCGCCTCCTTTATTTTCGGATGATTGCGTGATATGTTTTCAGGAAACTATGGTGTATTTGATTTTGATTTCTATTTTTTTTTTATTGATTGATCAGGAATGCGTGAGAGGCATCATCGGGAGCTTGAAAATTTAACACTCAGGGCGAGGCCGGTGAAGACATTAAGGTATTTCACCGTGGCTATTGGTCGGTACGTTCGGCAGTTTTTGGCAAGAGGTGGTTCGTTTGTGCTGTTAACTATGCTAGCAGGAGGTTTAGGAATTGCAACTATGACGATTGGCGGACCTCATGAAACGGTATTAACTTTCGAGCATACATTTTTAAGCATCTGGTTTTTTAGCATTTCGGTTGTTAGATATGTATTTATTATTAGATTACTGATTAGGTAAGATTGCAATTGTAGGAATTTTGTACCATTATTGAATGTGTTTCTTGGTTGGATGGTTTTTATGCATATATGGATTGTGGTTAGTCGTTTAATGTTTGTATCTTTGTGCAGCACATGCAGGAGCTCATCCGTTACCTCCAATTTGGTGTCTGGTGGCTAGCTCTTGGTGTAGCATCATCAGTTGGTCTCGGTAAGTATCTGTTATGTTCGACATTACCTGTTGTTGTAGTTATGTGCAACATTACCTGCCTTTGAATGCCATATACTATTTGTACAAAATTTATTTCTGTAACAAACACTAAATTATTTCATCATAACTTTCATTCAGGGTCTGGTTTGCACACATTTGTACTGTATTTGGGTCCTCATATAGCTCTGTTCACCATGAAAGCTGTGCAATGTGGCAGAGTTGACTTAAAAAGTGCCCCATATGACACCATTCAATTGAAAACGGGTCCTTCATGGATGAATAGAAACTGCTCTGAGTATGGTCCCCCACAATTTTCATCCCAGCAAGGTTCAAGGCTCCCACTTAGCAGCATTTTGCCTCAGGTTCAGTTAGAGGCTATTTTGTGGGGAATTGGAACTGCACTCGGAGAGCTTCCTCCTTTTTTCATATCAAGAGCAGGTAAATAATACTTTCACCAAGTATATTGCGGTCAGTATTTGTATTCTTGTAGCAAACATTAGTTTCCAGGCAGGAACAGCCTGTTGGAACTTTACCGTCTTTTCTTTTCTTCTGAACTCCTATTTTCATTTTTACATCTGAAGTATATATAGAACTATAAGGATTCCACCTATGGAGGTAGTGAGTAATCTTGGTTGAATAAATAACTATTTACGCCAATTGATTTACATAGATCTTATTGTGTACTTTATCATTCTAACATTTGCTCTTGAACTCGATATATTTTTGTCGATCTGTTTTATGCTAACCTATGAAGTATTGCAGCGCGTATAGCAGGGAGCGAATTGGAAGTAATGAAAGATTTGGATTCTTCTTCAACTGAAGATGGTGGAGTTGTTGCTAATCACGTGAACCGGATCAAATTATGGCTTCTTTCACATTCGCAGTATCTGAACTTTTTAACTATATTAGTTCTTGCTTCGGTAAGGTTTCTTCTTCCTCATATAGGAAATTTTTTATAATGTATTGCATCATTTCCCAAAGCATGGGTATGGAGATATACTTACAGCTCTCTCTTTTTTTTTTTTTTTTTTAAAGCTGGTTAGCTTTAATCCTACTCGTGGTCTAACAACCTTCTGTTAATATTTGCCATCTCGAACCCCATTTTACACTGTAGTATATGTATCTCATTTTTCCTTCGATAATTGGATGCACTAGTCCTTATTAGAGATATATTCAGGTACCCAACCCTCTATTTGACCTTGCTGGTATAATGTGTGGACAATTTGGCATTCCGTTTTGGACATTCTTTGTCTCAACAATGGTTGGAAAGGCATTTATTAAGACTCATATACAGGTATGTTAAGATTTAAGATATATTCTAGACTTTGAGAACTTTTTACTATCTGCTTATTGAATATTCATGCGCTTTTATGCACGTCAGTTGCTGCACCAAATATTTGGTGCTTGATGTAATCTCTTTCATAACAATGATAACATACCCTCTAGTGCTGTTTCTAAAATTAGCAGTGTGTCACTGATTGGATCCTTGATCCAAATTATCAAATGTTGCAATTGCCTGCCATGCATGTTCTTAAATTTAAAATTGCTATTGCTATTTACTTCATCTTGATAGAACATGCTTACAGAGGTTTTCAGTTTATTCAGTAAAGATTCTTTGTATTGATGGTTTCTCGTTATGTGTTCTGTACTTGCAGACAATTTTCCTCATCTCAGTTTGCAACAATCAACTTCTTGACTTGGTAGAAAATAAATTGATTCGGTTGCTCAGCATTTTCCCTGGATTTGGTTTGATTGCGCCCAAGCTCATTGCCAAACTCCATATTTTGAAAGACAAGTATATGGATAACTCTCCTCCAGTTACCTCAAACGACGAGGTAGTGTTTTTCGTTTGTGCCTTTCCTCGAGTTATGACTCCCAAGTAACCTATGCTTTTCCTTACACTCCTCTGTTTCCTTCTTTCAGGTGAAAAAGTGGAACTTCTCTATTGGTTCAATTTGGAATACTGTTGTGTGGCTCATGCTCATCAACTTTTTCATCAAGATTGTGTCAGCAACTGCACAAACTGTTCTCAAAGAAGAACATGAGAAGGAGTTGAGTGTATTTTCGAGCAATGTGCATGCATCAGATCTCGGCAAGATTGTGTCAACAAGTGCAAAGAAAGTTCTTAAGAAAGAACAGAAAAAGGAGTTGACTACAGAACTCGGCAAAGCAGCGAACTGAATTCTTCTGAAGGTCGTTCAGATCTACTTATCTTTCTTCTTAAGATTCTTAGCTTTGGATATCGATGGCAGAGAGTTTTTATATCTGCTATGATGATATCTACCAAAGCTCATCATCTGCATCTCTGTTTCATTTTGTACATAACAGACCCCTGCAATGAAACGGAGGTACACTAGTAGAAGCATCTCCATGTCTTTTAGGGTATGCTATAACTTATTTGTAACAATATAGCGATTTCTCGGACTTTGTATCTTACATTTACTGTTCCTGGCAATGTAATAATATCCATTCAAGACATTCATGTATTCAGTAGGCGCAATCTTACTGGTGGGAAATGGTGTTACCATTCTGCAATATCCTTTTGACATTTCTTATTTCCTTTTTCCTAGTCCTAGAGAACAACTGCATTTCGACTATTTTTAGAAGTGTTTATGATGAAGCATGCTGGATCCCCACTGTCCTGCTTCTCACAATAAGATCAATGCTGTTTCACAATTCCATGAGGAATCCAACCAACAAGCAATCAAGATTCTCTTTCCGAACACATGCTATATTATATTTGATAATGGAAATGGACAGTCCCAAGTTACAGCTTCAGTACGTATTTACAAGATTAAGCAAGACACACACGCACACACTTAGTAATATAGAGTCGTTATATTGAAACATCAACACACAATTGGAAAAGACTTGCTTGCAATGCTTTAAGCCAAGGCCGAATGACTCTCCCATCTAAGGTCCTGCGAGAACTGAGACAATGCAGCTCTCGGATCCCCATCAGCAATGGACAAGTAGTACAGAGCAGTGGCATCATCAACCTGCATGCTTCTCCTCAGAGACTCGAGAACCCTCTTCTTTCCTAGCTCAGAATTTGCTCCACTGCTCTCGGCATTCTTCGGCGACAAAGCGCAAGAGCTCATTGATTTCGGGTCAGGACCATCTTCCAAATACAACACCGCAACCTCTCTCTTAGCACAGGGATCCACCTCGACGTAGCAGGTAGCTCCCACAAGCATTTCGGCATTGCTTACTGGAATCAACAACCTCTCCCTCGAGTATATTCCATGCTCACTCATCATGTTGTTCAAGCGCTTTATATCCATCACCTGATCAGAAGCACACTATCAATGACCAAAAATTCCCAAGCTACCCATAAATCAAACAAAATTTCAACATTTCAACATCAACGTACATTGTATGAATTATGAAATCTCGAGGACTATTTGCACAATCAAATATATCGAGGATATTATCGACATTTTGAACTGAATTTTTCATTTTCTGAAATTAATAAGCAAACAGAACACAGGGACGGCCGTGATCGTTACCTGAACGGAATACTTGACGGCGAGGCTAGCGACGCTATCGCCGCGGGAAATTCGGTGCGAGATGGCGAATTTCCCGAGGCTATTATCTCTCCAGAAGCTTCCGGAGGCTGGTTTTCCGATCACCTCCTTCAGCCTCCACGGCGATTTGAAGGCCTTGGCGACGATCTCTTGATCGGAGGCGACGGAGTTCCATGCGCGGCAGACGCAGCTGGACCGAGCGAGGTCCGGGATCGGAAGCTCCTCGAAGATGACGCGGAGCGTGTCGCGGCACGCCAGGGCGGAGAAGTGAGAGTTCATCGGAGATATGGTGGTGGAGTCGGAGGAGGACGACGACGAGTCGTGTAGGGTGGAGGTGGGAGGGTTGAAGATATCGTCGTCGTTTTCTTCGTCGCCGCAGCAACCCATCGTCGTTTTAAAAAGCCGAGAGCGGATGGTGGAAATGCGCCGGGTTTTAAGGGCCATCGATTATGTTAGCCTTGAAGCTAAGCCACGACGTCGTTTTGGGAGTCGACTGTTGGGCGATGATGATAAGACGCGGGAGTCAACAGCCAACTAACTTGCGCGGCTATGGTTTTTAGACTTTATTTACTGAATAAATAATTGGAAATAGACCCGGTTTGGGTAAATTATTACAATTTCGACTAGAAAGAAACAGAAACTCATATCAATCAGCTTCCTTTCTTTACTTGTAATAAAAGATACAACATCTCTCAAGCTTCAAACATTCAGCACAACAAACTTGCTATTCAAGGCATCTTGTACAATAGATGAAAGTTTCGAATGGTTAGCCAGTGGCCAAAATCTAATTATCTAGCCCCACTGTTACCCGGGTGAAATGAAAAGAAAAGAAAAGAAAAGAAAATAAAACAAAACGTATTGAGTAGGGTTGTAGTCTTCACCATCCGTGACCATGACCAAGGCCGTATGCATCAGGATAACCAGCTCCAGCACCATGAACATTGTGATTATGTTCTTCATGCCCAGCATGACCATGAACATGAACATGTCCATGATTACCGCTCTGTTCGGCTTCATCCAGCATCTTTTGAACATGCTCAGGGATCGGCTCTTCGTGGACTTTCCTGACAGTAGCAGGTAGTGAGGATACAAAATTGGCAATGTGCCCAGCTACTTCATCGGCTGCATCCTCCTGTATTGACAAAGGATGACAACTTATTGGACTTTCCAAAGTGAAAAAAAATAGAGCAATATAATAGAGTAACCATTTCAAGTATTGCAGAACTAGAACACATTATCCCGCTAGTATGACATAGCAATGTAGTTTTGTTAACCAAACACATTATGGATCCAACTAGAACTTGGAACAACACTCTTACTTCATAGATTAGTACTTAAGACAATGTTATAATCATGTTTTTGTCTCATTTGAACAATATGCATTGTTACTTCAAACACATTTTGGTTAACCACTGTACATATGACATGCTATCACTGCCCCAGGATACCAAAAGCAGCAGCAACTGTGCTACCTTGTAAAGCGTATCTTTTAACCTACAGTGCAGATAAAGTTTACATTTTTGCAAGAAGGGAATATTCATTGTAAAAACAGCAAAAAGGAAAACCAAAATCACAAGCAGGTCTGCTTGTATCAATTGTATGATGTAACACAGATGCAAAAGGTAAAATCTAAAAAGAGATACACAAGACAAGTCCTTTCCAGAAAACATTTTTAACTCATCAATACAACATTGGCCACAAAAAGTTGCAGTACGTAACAGTCTTTCTGTATCTTTTAGAAAAGAGCTTTCAAACAGTCTCTCTTGGCAATTCATGGAAAATAGACAACAAGAAAAATTAGTCCAGGCAAACATAAACCATGACTAGTACAGCTTGTAAAAATATGGTACACAATTCTTAGTTGATTTGGATCATGCAGACTACCTCGATTTCAAAGGTTGTAACTTCCCCCCAAAAAGCTGAGAAATGATTCAAGATACATCAAGTCTCAATTGTTCACAGCACTTTAAAACAACTTAAAAAGCCACTGAGTACTACACTACAAGTATCCCATTCCCACACAGCCGTTTTAGATCACGCAATTGGCAAGATAGCTGTGAATTCTACCACAATGCACTAGCAATTTCTACAATTCTAGTGATTTTGAATCATGACCAGCCATACAAGAGTTATTCCTGACAATTTATAGCTCTACAGGGACTCTTACTCAAAAACCATTGCTATTCTGTGTATATTAATTTTGAAGTCACATATACGTATAAAACATTAGCTGATGTTCATTAGATCCAAGTTTATTTGGCAAGTAAATTTCTCTCACATTTCATATTTAGGGACAGTAGTATAAGGAAACTGAAACCCAGTTACCCAGTCAAAAGTAATCTAAATGGTATTAACAGAATCTAAAATAGTATTAATATATAACATACAGGAAAAACAAGCAGTAGTTTGCAAGCAGATTGAACCCTCACCTGAGGCCATCTTCCACCAGAATGAGTGACAAAAGCTGCCTTTGGAAGTGCATTGGCAACTCGGCGTCCCTCTTCACTCCATTCCTTAGACCAACTACCAGACCAAAGCAACTGCATTGGCACTCCCTTCAGTCCATCCGAACCACCCCACTCTGCAATATCAAAGCTATAATTCAACTTCTTCCCCATTCCAACAATCGCCCTCGGCCCATCTCTCCCCTTCAAAAGAACTCTATGCGCATCCAATTCCGCACCACCAACCCCTCTCGAACAACTCACCCTAACCAACAATGCATGAGCATAGCTCACCCCCAACACCACCTCCCTCACCAACGGCACCTCAAAAACCCACAAGGGCAAAGCCCCAGCCGGTTTCGACCCGGTATCAATCAATGTCACACTCCTCACACTCCCCGCGTTCTCCAAAACCCAATTCGACACCATCCCCAGAGCCGAGTCATGCAAGACCAAATGCACAGGAGCCAGCCCCATTGTCTCAATCACTTGCCCCAACACCTTCCCAATCTCCACAGGCCCCAGCTCAATAGCCTTCTCAACCTTCCTCTTCGATGCCCGAGCCTCAATCTCCTCAAACGGCACCTGCCCAGTTGCCACAATCTCATCAAACGCCCAAAACAAACCCTTCTCCTGAATCTCACTAACGACAAACTTAAACCTCCCGAGAAACCCGCCCCCGCTGTCTTCAATCTCCACCGTTGATTTATCCGAAAACCCGTTCCCGGGCAGATCAAACGCCACGACGTGGACCCCTCTGGAGGCCAAAGCGTCGATGACATTACGAAAGGCGTAGGAACTGAGACCGAGGCCGTGGACGATAATGACCTTCTCGGATTCGGTGACGGATTTCTCGGAGGTGAAGACTTGGAAGGGGGATTGGTCGGGGCGGGTCTGGACCTTGATGGTGCGGCCCTTGGAGTAGTGGTGGCGGAGCGGGGTGGGGAGGCTGAGGAACCAGGACTTGGGGTCTTGTGGGGAGAGGGAGGAGAAGGAGATGAAGATGAGGGTGATGATGGCGACTGTGACGGTGAAGTAGAACCAGAAGGCGAATGGGTTTTGGACGTTTTGGGGTGGTTTTGAGGGCGGAGAGGGTTTTGATGGTTTGGAGGAAGGGGTGGGTTTGGGTCTTGGGGAGGGTTTTGAGTGTCGTTTATGGTCGTCTTCTTCCTCTGTGATGATCACCATTTCTGCGAAAGGTTGGAGGTTTGTTTTGGTGTTTTGAATTGGAATGGAGATGGATCTATTGCGAGCCTGGAAAGTGGGAAATGAAAAACGTGAGTAAGTGGGAGTGGAAATGATGAGGAATATTCACCAACAACGACCCGTTTAGATTAGGGCTGTGCATTTGGATCGGGTCCAAACAAAACCGGTCCGATCCCAGGCCAATAAAGTGGGTCGGATCGGATTTTTTTAAATGTTTTTTATTTAGGTTTTTTATTTAGAATCCGAACGGATTAAGAAAATTTAGATATGGGTCGAATTATTTTCTAAAAAAAATATAGGAACCAATTACCGTTAGATCTATACTAAAACGATATGAACAGTTAAATTATCAGGGTAATTTTTGTTGATGGGTTATTTAGAATCAAACTTGTCATTCAACTTTTACAAATCTCCTAGTGCATTTGCTTTCGTGCGAGAGGATTTAATTGAAAGAACTAAAAATTTTATTGGGGATTGTCTTTTTTTTTACTTTAAAATTGAATGTTAGTTTACTTGTCTAAGATTTTATATATTATATTGTGGGATAGTTTGTAATTTGGTTAATTTCTCTTGCTTATTGATAGAGTTATATAATTATATATCGCATCAAAGGCTTGAATGTATTACGAAGATTATAGGGTTACATATTCACGAACCGATTCAATTCGAATCCGGATCCGCTCGGATCCTATCTTGAAAAATACAAAACCTGAAAACGAATAATTAATATGGGTTGTGGGCGTTTGATAAGATTGTGGCAACTGGTTTAAAAATAACCAGTTTCAAATTGTCCGCTCTGATCCTAGTTTTCAGATTTATTTAAAAATAATTAATTAAGATCCGAACACAGCTCTAGTTTAGATGGATTCATTTTGTGAATGAAGTTTTTTCATAAAATAATTTTGTGTGGAAACTTCGTTGCGAACTTCATTCAGAAAATTATTTTGTGTGGAAGTTCGCAGCAAATTTCCTCTAGATACTATTTTGTGTAGTTAGAAAATCATTTTGTGAGAAACGTCTGTGAACTTCCTTCAAATAACCATTTTATGAAGAAAGTTGAACTAAAAAAATGATGTGTAGCAGTGTAGGGTGACATAGCATGTGAAGTTAACATTTTTTGAATACCTTTTAATTCCCAATATTCTCGACATTTTCATTTTACAAAAGTCTAATACCTATATATGTCGATACCAATATTCTACACCTTAATTATAGTCTCTACTCAGCTTGTTTTGTAGAGATCGGCATATAGTACCTTTTGGCCATTGTCTCTTGAGATACAATTATTTATAATTAAAGAAAATATAATTACACACATCATAGGTTCGTTGAGCTGATGAGGATTAATGTATATTTACTTCACTACTTATTTGATATTCCAGTATGCGTATCAACTAGAAAACACGACCATCTTCATCGGAATACATAGACTTGCTACTCGCAGCTTCTCGAAGCTCTCATTAAATCAGACGCATTCTTCATATCACCGGGATGTTTTTTCACAAATTGAGATTCAAATCAGGGACCTCATAGTGCGAGAAGAATATCTGAATCTCTGAAATGTAACTTATAAATAAGAAAAAGAGAAAATAGAAAAACTTGGGGAGGAAAGTTAGGAAATGACTGGTCGCTGTCGTTTATACAGTTTTAACGGTATCCTTCTTCCCAAGCTTCTGTGATAAACAGTTAAAAACACACTTAAACTGAAGGTCTCTCTCTCTCTCTCTCTCATATTCTCTTTCTACGATGCTCTCTCTCTCCTCCCAGGGGACGCGTCCTCTCTTCTCCCACTTCCGCTTCCTCTCATTTCTCCACTCTCCCAATTCCCACCCCAAACTTTTCTCTATTTCCCCAAAACCCCCCACTCTCTCCATCCGCAGCTGCGCCTCCATCTCCGCCAAGCCCTCCTCCGACCTCCGCCCCAAGCGCGACCCCAATTCCCACTCCTCCGCCGATGCTAAGCTCCGAGCTCTCCGGAGCATCTTCTCCAAGCCCGGCCTCGGTATCGACGCTTACGTCATCCCCTCTCAGGATGCTCACCAGGTCAAAACTGCGTCGTTTTTCACCCCCTCATTATTTGATATTGTCTGTGTTTTTGAGCCACATATATTTTATTTGCTGTTTAACAAAAATTACGAGCTTTTCTTATGCGTTTTGAATCGGATTTGAAGTTTGAATTGTGTGCTATGATGTGCTAGTGCGTTTTACGGAGTTACTATTGTGAATTTCAGAGCTGATTGGACTTTTTTTTTGGCTGGTGGATTTCAGAGTGAGTTTATTGCTGAATGCTACATGAGGAGGGCCTATATATCAGGCTTCACTGGGAGCGCCGGTACTGCTGTCGTCACGAAGGATAAAGCAGCACTCTGGACAGATGGGCGCTACTTTCTTCAGGTGTGTGAGGATGAAAATAAAAATCGATGATGGCGTCGTGCTCCTTTGTTGTATGATTAGGAGGATGTGGTTTCTTGTTTTGTATAGTTTGGATTGAAGTCTTCTTTTGATTATTATTAGGCTGAAAAGCAGCTGAGCTCGAGCTGGATTCTCATGCGGGCTGGTAATTATGGAGTACCTACGACTATTGAATGGCTGAATGATGTTTTGGCCCCTGGGGGGAGAGTTGGCATTGACCCTGTGAGCAATTCTTATTCTCTTAAAATCACTGCTACAGTTATCTTTTATACATGTTTGGATCATTAGGGCTGTACTGTTTTTGGCTTCTTGAACTTGTTAGTTTTAGATATGAATATCAACTGCCTCTTCAGTCTTTACTGTATTGAGTTACATGAAGCACAACGTGACTGATTGGTTGTGCCCTGCAAAGTGAATTGATTCTCTTCTCTTATCTTGTACATTGAAAAGCAAAAGTCATTTCAACCGACTGTCTCATTTTCATACATTTTTTTTCTTCATATTATGATTGCTCTTTTAGGTAATCTAATGCTAATTTAGTTAATTAAGCTAGATTCCCTTGTACAACGTCATTTCTTATATTGCTTGTTTGTGATGCCACCTTCTCCTTTATATTGTGAAGGGATCAGTTTCTCTTTTCTTCCGATGCTGCAGAGGAATTGAAGCAGGGCATTGCTAAGAAGAATCATGAGTTGGTTTTCCTGTATGATAAAAATCTTGTTGATGAAATATGGAAAGAATCAAGACCAGAGCCTCCAAATAAACCAATCAGAGTACATGAACTGAAGTATGCTGGTAAAGATGTGGCATCAAAGTTATCATCTTTGAGGTCTGAACTTGTTGAAGCTGGTTCATCTGCGATAGTTATATCTATGCTTGATGAAGTTGCCTGGCTGTTGAATTTGGTAATACACTAATACTTCCAAACATTACTTTGAAAGTGATGCTTTAAAATCAAAATAGAAAATCATGACTTTTAGATTAATATGTAAACAATTGCACTCCTATAGTTTAGTGTACTGATCCAAATTGTGTGTCGTTCTGTTTTTCTGCAGAGAGGAAGTGATGTTCCCCATTCACCTGTTATGTATGCTTATCTGATTGTGGAGATCGACAAAGCAAAGTTATTTGTAGATACTTCTAAAGTAGGCACTGAGGTGTTAAATCACTTGGAAAATGCGGGTGTTGAATTGAAGCCATACGACTCCATTCTTTCTGAAGTAGAAAGGTTAGTTTGGAGCTGAACCTTCTTTGCATACAAAACATTTTTTAATTCACCGAAGTGGTGATCTTGTACAAGTAATCACATGTACAGCTTCAGTAACAGTCACAGGCCGGTGCGAGATTAGGATTTCTAGGCTGTAATAGTTAAGCAAACTAAATTTTTATTTTGTTTTAATTATGCTTCTAGCCTGACAATCTATCTTATTAAGAGCAAGAATAAACTTTTTGGTACTTAGTGCATGATTGAAATCTTTTATTTTTGTTTTATATATTCAGTCTGGCAGCAAAAGGGGCTAAAATTTGGTTGGACGCATCATCTGTAAATGCTGCTATTGTCCACACCTACAACACTGCTTGTGAGAAATATTACGAGAGTCTTGAAAGTAAGAAAAAAGGTAAGACTAAGGCAAATGATGACTTGAATGGTTGGTCTGAAGGACCCACTGGAATGTATAGGGTGTCCCCTATCTCTTTGGCAAAGGCACTGAAAAATGATGCTGAGTTAGAAGGGATGCGGAATTGTCATTTAAGGTAATTGGTTCCTCGTCCAAAGTTGACTGTGTTCTGCTTTTCTTTGTGAAGATGCAGCATATTATTGATTCTGTTATAAGAAAGCTTTTCTGCATTGTCATTACAAAGACAAATATGCTTACAACTTATGGATATATGACAAACGGTAATTTTTGTGCAGGGATGCTGCTGCTTTAGTGCAGTTTTGGGTTTGGATCGAAGAGCAAATCAACAAGAATGTGAAACTAAGTGAGGTAGAAGTTGCAGAAAAACTTCTTGAATTTCGTTCAAAGCAACCAGGCTTCCTAGATACAAGCTTTGACACCATAAGTGGTACTTTTCACTGCTTTATTATCAGTTTTACGAAGTGGTATCTTCAGCGCCTCTTCTCCTCTCTGTATTATTACTTTTCTTTCAGTTTTATTGCTCATTAATTTGAATGAACTTCCAGGCTCCGGCGCAAATGGTGCTATTATACATTATAAACCAGAACCAGAAAGTTGCAGTGTTGTGAATGAAAATAAACTCTTTCTTTTGGATAGTGGTGCTCAGTATGTGGATGGAACAACTGACATAACAAGGACCGTACATTTTGGTGAACCTTCTCCACGTCAAAAAGATTGCTTCACCCGAGTTTTACAGGTATCAGATAAATATCTCTGAGTTTCCTAGATATTTATTTTTAGCATAAAAAAATGTTGTTTCTTGGACCTCTCTAAGCAACTGTGCAATCGCAGGGTCACATAGCTCTTGATCAGGCTGTATTCCCTGAAAACACTCCAGGTTTTGTCCTAGATGCATTTGCTCGCTCTTTTCTTTGGAAGATTGGACTGGATTACCGACATGGTACTTATAACAATATCTGTTGGTTTACTTTGAACTGTTTCATCTGCTGAATTATTGTTTTTCTGTATTATTATGTTATTTTTTCTCATTGTAATAGGAACTGGGCACGGTGTGGGAGCTGCATTAAATGTTCATGAGGGTCCTCAAAGTATTAGCTTTAGATTTGGAAATACAACTCCATTACAGAGTGGAATGATCGTTAGCAATGAACCTGGCTATTATGAAGACCATGCCTTTGGCATCCGTATTGAGGTATTGCACTTAAATATATGTAAACAATGATACTCATTCTCTTTGTTGATTCGCCATGGAAGATTCTTGTGCTATTTGATCATCTACTCTTGCTCAGTGAATTACATGCTGATTTTCATACAGAATCTCCTTGTTGTGAAAGAAATTGACACGCCAAATCGTTTTGGAGGAATTGAATACCTTGGATTTGAAAAACTCACATTTGTTCCCATACAGGTATGCAGTTGTTAATTTATTTGTTTCAAAAATCTTCTTTTCCCCAACTAAGCATGGCCTTAAAAGCCAAAAAAAGAAGAAGATATATAACGCTCTGTTGGTCCGATTGGACTTCATTTAACTTTACAAGTTAGTCCTAGTGAGTTATTCTTTAAAAAGAAACGAAAGAAAACAACAATTCTGTTTCCATGCAGACTAAGTTGATAGACTTATCTTTGCTTTCTGGTGCGGAGTTTCATTGGCTTAATGATTATCACTCACAAGTTTGGGAAAAGGTCAGTACAAATTGACAAGCCAATTTTATTATTTACCTGAAAGGATCTGTTCTATCGGCAATATGGTATACACTCGTGCTTCTTCATAGATATTTTTTTTCATACAATAACTAAAATCACGGTTCTGACAGGTCTCACCATTGCTTGATGGTTCTGCACGCCAATGGCTTTGGAACAACACAAGACCACTGGTCAAGCAGTGACTCTTACTCAATATGCTCCATGTTGTACCCTTGTTGTAGTGCTGTTGTTGTAAGCCAATAATTAGACGGTAAGAAAGTATAGGCCTGTACATACTTTGCTCTGCATATTTGATAGTTTGTATGATTATCAATGATATTATTCAAAATGAATAAGAAAAAGGATATTATCTCTCCTTTTAGTTTTTGATGTGTGGAAGAAAGGAGAGACAATGAACTTGTAATTTGCTTCGGCAGCATGCTATATCCTTCTGGAATGATATGTTTTTGCTTTCTAGCTCAATGTTGCATGCAATGTAGACATGTAGTATTCAGTTTTTAGGAATATATAGCAATTATCCACTTCATATACAGCTAGCCTTTTTATGTTGGAATGGAAAAAGAAATCTATGTACGTAGTCTCTACAATAGTAATGTAGTAATGTACTAGGGCAATGCCCGCGACCTTGTCGCGGGTTGTGTTGCAGAAGATTGTACGGCTGGAGTGAAGTTGTACGATCTATGGATAAGCTTTTCACACATCATGTTGAATAAAATCAAACTTCACATACAAAAAGATTATATTGGAGCTAGCTAGCACATATGTCCTATTATACAAATGAAACTACACAACTACTACCATTGTTTGCTCATCAGGATAACTGATTCATCTGTCACATACATGATCCATTCAATTGTAGCCAGTGATGCTGTCCTATTGTATGAAATGATGCTGCACAACCAACTGTCATGCACCGTTTGTTTAAAAGAATAACAGCTCCAACATTTAGGCGCTCCACTTGTGTATGTGCAATATGCTTTGGTAAGTTTGCTTATGGCTATCACATAAATGATATCATGTTGGAGATACATTTAATCAAATTGTAAACAGACAATTGCCTCGACATATCAATTCTTCAATCTACGTGGACTTTTTTATTTGAAGCAACCATTCTTAGAAAGAGAGAAGATTTTGATATACGTATAGCTAGAAAATTTGCATATACATACCCAATTGTATAAAGGATAGGATATATACCTGTCAATGCTTCAAGCTTTCCAATTAAGAGATTCAATTGCATAAAGAATGCATGGTAGACCTGATAAACAGTACCTCAAGCATTGATGGAAGCCTACTGGTTGTGACCTTCGAAGGTATCATCTCTAAATCTCTCCTTCATAGTTCATATCTATTGTGTGAGGTAAATTGATCGCTATTCGGGACCAGAAACCAAAATCTATTAATATCACACAATAAGGACTTCGAAAACATAATTTTGGGAGCCGAAACAAATCAAAAACATACCCGGCCATAGCCAATGTTGTTGCCTTCAACACACCAATGAAACACCCACCTCAATGTTTACAAATCAATGAAAGATGTTCGACACCAACGAGCATCATGATCGATTTTTTTCGATGCATTGCCGATTTTATGAGAAGAGCAACCCATATTTTTGTGTGTGTGTCTCTCTCTCTCGGCAAAAGCAATACAGAAGTTGGTTGATCAAGAGTTCAAGACACTCGAACCCGTCGTGCAGAAGAAGCCAGAGGTGCCAGATGTCGATGAGCAAAACACATGTCAGCGATCAAGTATAACATGTGTAACCATAGTGGTACCGACGTAAATAATTTACATTTGAGGGTAGTAACAACTTTACATATTAAAACAGGGATCTGAGGCCATATCCGGTTCTGCTCTCAATTAGTAGTTAGTAGTATATGTATTGACAGATGATGCAGAATTCATGAACTCACTCAATACATAGACAATAATAGGTTCAGATTCTTAAAGAAATGCATTACAGTCGGCTTATAACACACAAATCTCATTTTAGCATGCATAAGAAATACATAATGGTTTAAAACCTAGCTTTGAATTCCAATCCGCTGCATCCATCTTATCAGATCCCGAGCAGCACAAGGAAGACATAAATTTGCCGTATATATTGTCATTGCGTCAGGCCCTCCCTCATCTGCTTCACCTGATGAAGCATCCTGTTCATTTTAAGCAGCTGCTGAGTGCTGACCATGCTGTGGCTGCAACTGGTCCAGGCGTTCGGAGAATTCCATGATAGAAAACGTCTGAGGGTATGCACTGGTACATGGATGGCACACTGACTCCTCATTAAGCTTTATCTCACAAGTTATGGAGCCTTCTCGGACCGAACAACTTCTCCATCCTGGAGTGATAATTTCCTAGACCTCTCATTCCAATGTTCAAATGACTCCACAGTATCCATGTCTACGTGGGCAGTGTTGGTGGTCATATATGGCAGATCGGTGAGGTTTAAGAGACAAACACCAATATACCACCGGGTATAGTTGGTGAATCACAGAGAGGACCAAGATTGTGGAACAAGACGGATAATACGATGGTATTGCGGAAGTGTGGAGAGAAGCGAAGGAAGGAAGAAGGAGGCCGCGATGGTCTTTACCTGGCAGTAGAGATCGACATCGTCTGAATAAATAGAAATGCTGTGGGTAGTAGTTAGGAAATGTGGGATGGAAATTGTATATATTTGTATGTACGGCTCTATATATTTCTTCTGGTCATGCATCTTTTGAGTGTTGTGCTTGCCAAAATTTGAACAGCTTGGTTGTCCTATCTCTGTGGCACGATTTGGTTCTTGTTGACCAGATCATCGATGACATAATGTGTGTGAAACTAACTAATAGTTTTAACTCCAACAAAATAAACTTCCTCATCTAAACATAAAATTTATCTGATCAATTAGCTTTGTTAGATCATGAATATGTTGATCATTAACTTTCTGATCATGAGATTGGTTGATTTCATTAATCAACAATTATTGTAAACTTTTGGAATTGTGGGTACCTAAACCCCTTTGTGGTATACTCTAGCCCATGCAGATTGTAGAGAAAGGAAAATCATGGACTTTATGTTTGCTTGTTCTTTATTATAAGCTTCTTAAAGAAAGTCAGATCACTGCAAGAAGAACGCGCAGTCAGGCTGCTTCATTGAATCAGTTTCATCAATTATCAGGCTTCTGGTGCTGTTTGCAGCTCCATTCATCTCTACCAAACGAGAGACATGCAGCTCAATCTGAGATCAATGACCAACTCATGGTCTCGGCTCCTTTTTTGTGTGTAATTGCACTCTTTTCTTAGTTCATCGGAAGCTAGGGCAATCACCCCTCCTTCTCTACCTGCTGCTTTCTGCTGCCCTCACTTGGGAGAAATACGGATGGCTCATTGCTTCCTTTGCACTCAGCCTGTCTTGATGATCATACCGAAGAAGTTTATCCACAAAATCAATAGCCTCCGTAGAAACTAGATGCCGATTGTCTGCGTTAATAAACTTCGACCACGGCTTCTTGCTATGCCTCCCAACCAACTCATCCAGTTGAGGATCAAGCTCTAAATCATATTCATTCAGATACGCATTCAACTCATCTGTCCCAAGTACCATCGCAATTTTCACCAGCTGATCATGGTTGTCGTGACCATCAAAGAAAGGTTCCTTCCGAAATATGATTCCAGCAAAAATGCAACCAAGGCTCCACATGTCCAAGGCATAGTCGTAATCGCGCAGATCAACTAGAAGTTCAGGACCTTTAAAGTATCTAGATGCGACACGAACATCATACTCCTTGCCAGGATGGTAAAATTCGGAAACACCCCAGTCTATCAATCGGAGTTTTCGCAACTCATGGTCTATCATAATATTCTGAGGCTTAATATCTCTATGCATTATTCCTTGTGAATGAGCGTAGTCCAATGCCTTTAGGAGTTCATATGTGTAGTATCGGATGTCATAATCCGTCAATGTCGGGTAGAGAACTCTAAAATCTGTACTCCTAACATGCTCGAAAATCAAACTCGGAGTTTTAGAGTGCTGATATTGGACAATATCAAGAAGCTTAACCACATTCGGGCCCCCACAAAGGTTCTGAAGAATCTTAACCTCCCTCTCAATCTTGTTCTTGTTCACAGGCTTAAGCATTTTGATTATGCAGCTCTCATTTGTTTTGAGATTCATTCCTTCAAAGACCTCGCTGTATACTCCCCTCCCTACTTTCCTCACAACTTCATAATCATGTTGATCACCCCATTGGACGGTAAGGGACTCGTAGCCCCGGTGCTCTTTTGGAGGGGCGGTGCGCAGGTTTGGGAGGTACGCAACCGGCACACGCACGGCAACGACGGCGTAGAGTTGCAGGAAACCGAGGAAAGTTGAGCAATAATTCTTCGCAACACCTCTCATTCTGGAATGGTTTTACCTAAATGAGAGAAAATGAAAAAGGAGAGAGACAATTTAAGTAAGCTGGAGTTGTGCTCGATCGATACAAAAAGAAAGGAAGAGATTGAAGGTGTTTATATACGGTTGTAGGTCACTGCATGCGACGGAACTAAATAACCAATTAAGTCAGTTGCCTGGTTCAACAAGGCCTTTGTTGGGGTGCAGGTTCTCCCTAACCTAAACTTTCTTCGTCCAAAGTAAAGAAATTGACCATGCAACTAATCCATATTTACAAGAAATAAACTAACCTGGGTGACAACTGACAACTGATTAACTAATTAGCTACAAATGAGTTATAAACTAATTACCCAAGGTAATTGATCACAAAAATAATCAAATGTAATTGTGAATAGATTTTCTATTGAGTTGAGTCATTGATCCCGCAATCAACAACAGAAAATGAGTTATAATAAACTAATTAACTAAGGTAGTCGATCACACAAATAATCAGAACGCGAGTTGGGGCCTACCCAGGTGGCATGACCGCCTACATGTCGCTTAAGGCCGCCTTGGCTCGTCCATAGCCCGCCCAAACGCCTGACTAATGTCCGCCTAGAAACGTCTTGACCCGCCTAGAGGCCGCCGAGGCTTCCCTAAAGTCCGCCTAAACTCTGCTTAGCCTAGCACATTTTAAGCCTAGACTCTAAAATGCGTAGAAGCATTGCTCTCCAAGGTCTCTCACCCCCTAGCGCTTAGGTGACTGATTTTTAGAATATTTCAAGCAAAGTCTAAATTAATCAGGTTGGCCTGAACAAAGAGGAGGTGAGAGTGAGTGGCATGAAGGCGATCCTGAGGTGCATCCGATGAAAAAGGATTTATGATCATAAATAAGTTAGCTAAATGATCCGAGAATGATGTGTGTTGTGAAATAAATACTTGCACATAAAAATGCTAGTTCTATGGGTGCCAGACTTCATATCCCCTCAAGCAGAGCCTGCAGGGGGCACCTAATAATCTAGGGTCCCCTAATAGATAATAAATTTTCTTTGTCAACCCAACCCAACCCAACTGTGACCCCATACGACATCGTTTAAACATGACAGTGATGCGCGGTAAAATCAAAAATCTAGTTGGGAAGGGCGGTAACAGCAACAACCGACCTCCGTAACAAACCAAAAGACACACCGTCATGGCTAATTGCCCCGTATCTCTCACTCTTCTTCACTGCTCCACTTCTCCCGGTCTCTCTCAATTTTCACATTTCCGATTCTGCCCTCTCTCTCTCTCTCTCTCACTGTCGCTGGCGGCACCGCCTAGGGTTCCATGGCGCCGATCGGGAAGACGAAGCTGCACTCCGGGTGGCTCGGCACCCGCGACCGTGACGTCACCGCCACCGGTGTCCAGCTCACCACCACTCACCCTCCCTCCCTCGGCTCCGCCTCCCCTTGGGTTGAGGCCGCCGTTCCCGGAACGTAATCTCTCTCTCTCTCTCTCTCTCTCTCTATATATATATATATATATATATATATATATTTGATTCGAAAGCTTCATTGATTCTGAGTTTGAATTTGTTTGATTGAGAATTGAAATCTAGGTAGGTTTGGATGTTGAAAGATACAACTAAACGTGCAATTACTGTTGTTTTCAGTCAATTTGTTCTTGAGATTATGCGAAAATTCGAGGAGGCCGAAATGAAGCGGCTCCTGTATTATAGCATCATTTCTGTGATCAGATGTTTCTAGAATCGTAGAGGTCTACATTTCGAGTGGTATTTAGAATAATGATATAAGATGTTGTTTGTGTGGCAGTGTTTATGCAACCTTGGTGAAGAGCAAGGAACTACGCGATCCGTTCTACGGCTTGGAAAATGAGAATGTCATAGACATTGCTGATTCAGGGAGGCAGTGGTACACATTCCGGTACTTCACAACCTTCCAGTGTAAGCTGGTGCGTTCACTGTCGATGTTAAGTCTTTGATTTCCTTGATGTTGTGGTTTGGATTATGTTGTATAAACAGTAGGCCACTTTTACAGGGAGGTAATCAGCACATGGATCTGAATTTCCGCGGAATCAATTACTACGGAGAAGTATATTTAAATGGGCACAAAAAGGAACTCCCAAGAGGGATGTTTCGAAGGCATTCTCTAGATGTCACTGATATAGTACGGGATGGGAACAATTTGCTTGCTGTTGTTGTTTACCCCCCAGATCATCCTGGGAGTATTCCTCCTGAAGGTGGGCAAGGTGGTGATCATGAGGTACATATCTACAATTTAATTAAGCACATTGATTATATACATTCCTCTAAATTTTTGGTTACAGTTTTTGGCTCACCAATTTATGATTTTCATAACTACTATAAAGTATTAGAGTTCCATGGTGACATTCAAACAAGTTAATAATCAATGTATGCAATGTACAAACTTTTGTCATTAGTTTTTTTTCAATTTTAATTTCAGATTGGGAAAGATGTAACTACACAATACGTCCAGGGGTGGGATTGGATGTGTCCTATAAGGTGATTACACAGTGTTTCATTTTGTATATCTGGTTGACATATTCTTTCATCTTCATTCTAATTCAAGAAAACATGTCAGCATATATGTCATCTAGTATTGGACGAGAAGCTATTAATTGATGTGCCGGAGGAAATGCAACGTAATTGAGCTGTGATGCTAATAAGATACCTCCATTTAAATCTGCTGATATTCTTATATTGACATTATCAGTGCACAAAAAAAAATCATTCTGATTGTCTTGCATTTTGTTACAGGGATAGAAACACTGGCATATGGGATGAAGTTTCAATTTATGTTACAGGGGTGAGTTTTATTTATAAATGTTTCCCTTCCTGTCACTGGCTGACGTTTCTTTGTTGATATATCACATTTCTTGTTGTTTAAGATAGTTAAATTATCTCATGGGGGTTGATTATTTGGTTTGTGTTGAGTTTCATTAAGAGGCTGAGCTAATCTCCTTGTACTAATAAATTATAAAGGAGTATCTGAAAGTGTTAATCTGCAGAATTAGTTACTTTTTCTCCAGAAGTATACATATTATCATGAAATTTATTTAAATATTTTAGAACTTCACAGTTTAAACTTGGTATTGATTTTTCTATTTATTTATTTTGTCCGTCATGCTAGATTCAATGTCATTATAGAATAAACTGTTATTAGCTCGAATGTTGATTGATTACTATTTTCTGCAGCCTGTGAAAATAATAGATCCCCACTTGGTTTCAACATTTTATGACAATTACAAGAGGGCATATTTGCATGCAACAACTGAGCTGGAAAATAGAAGTACCTCGGTTGCCGAGTGTTCCTTAAACATCCAAGTTACAACAGAACTTGAAGGAAACATGTGTTTAGTCGAGCATCTTCAGACTCAGCATCTGTCAGTCCCTGCTGGATCACGGGTGCAATATACATTTCCTGAGGTATGTGACAGTTTTGCATCTTAATAATCTTGTACAACATAGTAATTTGTAGAGGCCAGGAGCATCTCTTGATATCCCATATACTGTGTTGAATACTTTTTTTATTACAATACTTATGTCACTGCTAACGAGTTTAATGTGGCAGCTCTTTTTCTACAAGCCAAACTTATGGTGGCCAAATGGTATGGGAAAGCAAGCCTTGTACAATGTTGTTATTACTGTTGAGGTAAAGGGATATGGAGAGTCTGATTCGTACAGCCAATTATTTGGATTCCGCAAAATTGAGAGCCATATTGATAGTGCTACCGGTGGAAGGTAATTTATTTAGAATTATGTATGTGTATGATATTTACTGTTTATTTGAAGTTTGCACTTGGGCTATTTCGATGTGTTGTGTGACCCGTACATTCTGCTCTTCAGGTTGTTCAAGGTTAATGGTCAACCTATATTTATTCGTGGTGGTAATTGGATATTGTCAGATGGCCTCCTACGACTTTCAGAAAAGCGTTACAAAACAGACATCAAGTTTCATGCAGATATGAATTTTAATATGATCCGCTGTTGGGGTGGTGGACTGGCTGAGAGGCCAGAGTTCTATCACTACTGTGATATTTATGGCCTGTTGGTAAGCTATGTGTCACTCCATCTGTAACTGCTTTTGCTTTCAGTGTGTCTAGCTAGGCTTAATTGGGGATTGAGGCTAAGAACACTCATTACTTTGTTAGGTTTTGGTTATCAGAATTGGTTCGTTTCTGGTCGAATTAGATGGGTGAACTGTTCATTCTGATGCATACTGCTTCTGATGAAAATTGTGTAGGTCTGGCAAGAGTTTTGGATTACTGGAGATGTTGATGGACGAGGTGTCCCAGTATCAAATCCAAACGGTCCTTTGGACCATGATCTTTTCTTGCTATGTGCTAGAGATACTGTCAAGCTTCTAAGGAACCATCCGAGTCTTGCTCTTTGGGTGGGAGGAAATGAACAAGTTCCGCCAGCAGACATCAACAAGGCTTTGAAGCAGGATCTCGGGCTCCATCCACATTTTGAAAGTTCAATAAATGGGAGTGGTCAGTCTGTTGCAAATTTGAAGTCAAATGATCCAAGCCAATATCTTGACGGTACACGCATTTACATACAAGGATCCATGTGGGATGGGTTTGCAAATGGAAAGGGGGACTTCACTGATGGCCCTTATGAAATCCAAAATCCAGAAGACTTCTTTAAGGATGATTTTTACAAATATGGGTTCAATCCTGAGGTTGGTTCGGTAGGCATGCCTGTTGCAGCTACCATCAGAGCGACAATGCCTCCAGAAGGATGGCAGATCCCTTTGTTTAAAAAAGCTTCTAATGATTATGAAGAAGCTCCAAATCCTATCTGGGAATACCATAAATACATACCTTATTCAAAACCAGGCAAGGTTCGTGACCAGATTTTACTCTATGGGATCCCAAAGGATCTTGATGACTTTTGCTTACAGGTAACATTTGTTTTTTCATCAAATAGGGTTCATCTTGGATGATTGACACTATCTCTGTTTCGAGTATCTGACATGCTTTAACTCATTTCAGGCTCAGCTTGCGAACTACATTCAGTATAGAGCTCTACTGGAGGGTTGGACTTCTCGTATGTGGAGTAAATACACTGGTGTTTTGATTTGGAAAACTCAGAATCCTTGGACAGGTCTTAGAGGTCAATTTTATGATCATCTTCTTGACCAGACGGCAGGTTTCTATGGCTGTCGCTGTGCTGCAGAACCAATACACGTCCAACTTAACTTGGCTACTTATTTTATAGAGGTAAGCTCTAGAGTTGCAGCAAAATCATAACAATTATATGCAGTGTGCAAGTGTGCTGCGGTTCTTCTCTTGCATATTGAAAGACAAGGAACAAAACATTGATCACCTCTAGTGGAACATCTTTGATCTTTCTATCTTTTACTTTATTATAACTCATGCAACATGGTTTGAGATTTGATGTTATGTTGGTTTCCTGCACTCAACAGGTTGTAAATACTACATCAGAGGAATTATCGGACATTGCTATAGAAGCATCAGTGTGGGATCTGGATGGAGCATGCCCATACTATAAAGTTCATGAAAATCTGTCAATGCCGCCAAAACTAACAGTGCCCATTGCTGAGATGAAATATCCAAAATCTAGAAACCCAAAGCCCGTGTACTTTCTTCTTCTCAAACTGTATCACAAGTCAAATTTTTGCATTATCTCCAGGAACTTTTACTGGTTGCATCCTTCTGGTGGGGATTACAAGCAGTTAGAAGCATACCGAAAGAAAAGAGTTCCACTCAAGTTTATATCCGAGGTCTTCATCAAAGGATCCACTTATGAAATGCACATCAATGTGAAGAACACATCCGCGAAACCACAGCCTAAAACTTTGACCTATCAGAACCATTTCACCCCCAAACTTGGTGATGGTGATTTTGATATCCACTCGGTGGAGCCTAAACCTGCTGGAGCAGACGAAAAACATGAAGCTGGTTTCCTACAGAAGATATACAGACATTTTACAAAGGACTCTGATGGTTTGAGGGTTGCCGAAATCAACGGCTCTGATGTTGGTGTTGCATTCTTCCTTCATTTTTCTGTACATGGAATAAAGAAGGACCATAAGGAAGGAGAAGACACAAGAATTCTTCCTGTTCATTACACAGACAACTACTTCTCGCTGGTGCCAGGCGAGTCTATGCCCGTCAAGATCACTTTTGAGGTCCCTCCTGGTGTGACCCCCCGAGTTACTCTTCAAGGATGGAATTATCATGGTGCTCAGAGAGTCCATTGAGGTGGTTAGAAATTCTCATATAGTCTTTGCTGCTTGTAATACTTGAACTATACACAAGTTATCATCAGTCGTGTTTTTAATAGCATGAACTTGAATATATTATACAACCTCTTCTGTCCTATGAATGGTCGGAATAAAATCCAGAAATAAATTGAAAATTATCTTGCAGTCTCTCCTAGTTTCCAAGGAAGCTTAAGTTTCGGTAATGAAAATTATAAGACTCGTTCCTGCAAGCTACCAAAGATTTCTTATCACTATAAATCCCCCCCCTCGCCTCAGGTATGAGTAACAATCTATCATCTATGCAGTCAAATATATGAAGTCTCTGCGGATAGGTGTGACCTAGTGTTTTGTAAAACTGCCAAGTCCTAAAATCTAATTCTAACATAATGCTATTGCATAATGTTATGTGAATCACCGTTTAGAATATCACATGCATCGGACCTTATGTGATAGATTGATAGTTGATTGATGTACCAACATCATTAAATTTGGCTAAATTATGTGATATTTGAAACATTATACTTTTTTGTCACATTATTTGCAACATAATCATTAATTGTAACATAATACGGAGTTGTGTCCACATTTCGACTATAATAACCCATTCGGCAGCTAATTTGAACCCTAATTTTAAACAGAGCGGGAACGATTAGACTTGCGACTCAAGTTTTCATGGATGAAAACCAAATGGGTCTCTCACTTTCGCAACCTCACCTCTCACTACTCTTCCTCCTCCTGGGTCTCCTCTCTATCCTCAAAACTAGGCTCATTCACCACAACCCCATTTCCCAACCCTCGCCGTTGGTCCTCAACCATGTCAATGTAATCTCGCTTCTTTCCTCTTGTGGCAAATATCGCAACTTTCAATTGGGTTCTTCCCTCCACGCCTCCATCATCAAGACCTTCGAACCCCATAATCGCAATGCTGTTGTGATATGGAATTCTCTTATTTCCTTGTGCTTGAAATGTGGGCAAGTGAGGGATGCAGTTAAAGTGCTCAACGAAATGCCTGTGAGAGATACGGTGTCGTGGAATACTGTGATATCTGGATTGTTGAGGAATGGGGAGTCTGAGATTGGTTTCGGGTACTTCAAGAGAATGTTGGAGTCGGGTTGTTGTCAAGTTGATAAAGCTACTTTGACTTGCATTATAGCAGGTTTTGATGGGGTGGAGTGTTGTTTCTTGAACAAGATGATGCATGGTTTGGTGGTTCTTAATGGGTTTGAGCGGGAAACTTCAGTGGGGAATGCTTTGATTACGTTGTATTGTAAATGTGGGTGCTTTGGCTCTGCGAGACGGCTTTTTGATGAGCTGGTTGAGAGGAATGTGATTACATGGACAGCGTTGATTTCGGGCCTTGCACATAATGGTTTCTATTCTGAGAGCTTGAAGTTGTTTGCGGAGATGCGTGGTGGTGTGGTGGAACCCAATGCTATGACGTTTTTGGGCTCACTCATGGCGTGTTCTGGATTGCAGGCGATAAAGGCCGGGCATCAGATGCATGGACTTGTATGGAAATTAGGAATGCAATCAGATTTGTGTTTTGAGAGCTCGTTGATGTACATGTATTCGAAATGTGGTAGTGTTGAAGGTGCATGGAGAATTTTTGAGTCCACTGAAGAACTTGATGAGGTTTCTGTAACTGTTATCCTTGTGGGTTTTGCAGACTGGGCTTGAGACTGAAGCTATCCAGATTTTTGTGAAAATGATGAAGGCAGGGATTGATATCGACCCAAACATGGTTTCAGCAGTGCTTGGAGTTTTGGTGTTGATACTTCTTTAGGTGTGGGAAAGCAACTCCACTCTTTAATTGTCAAGAAGAATTTTGGTTATAATTCTTTCGTTGTGAATGGGCTTATAAATATGTACTCCAAGTGTGGGGAGCTGGAAGAGTCGGCAAAGGTCTTCACTCAAATGCCTCAAAGGAATTCAATGATTGCAGCATTTGCCCGTCATGGAGATGGCTCCAAAGCATTGCAATTGTACGAAAATATGAAAATGAAAGGAGTACAACCAACAGATGTCACATTTCTGTCCCTACTTCATGCTTGTAGCCATGCTGGCTTGATCGAGAGGGGCATGAAATTTCTGACTTGTATGAAATAAGACGATGGGATGAGTCCAAGGGAAGAACACTATGCTTGTGTTGTTGACATGTTAGGTCGGGCAGGACTTCTAACTGAGGCTAAAAAATTTATTGAAGGACTATCTGAAAATCCTGGTTTACTTGTTTGGCAAACATTGATGGTGCTTGTAGTATTCATGGTGATTCTGATATTGGTAAATATGCTGCAGATCAGTTGTTTTTGGCAGCGCCACAGAGTCCCGCACCATATGTTTTGCTTGCCAATATATATTCGTCTGAAGGCAGGTGGAAAGAGAGAGCAAAGGCTATTAAGGGGATGAAAGAGATGGGGGTGGCAAAAGAAGCGGGTATTAGTTGGATTGAAATTGAAAAGAAGTTCAGAGCTTTGTTGTTGGTGATAAAATGCATCCACAAGCAGAGATCATTAATAGGGTTTTGGCAGGTTTGTTTAGACTTATGAAAGATGAAGGATATGTTCCGGATGAGAGCTTTATACTCTCTCACTTCGATCAAGATGAAAAGAGATGAGGGCCAATCCTTCAAATCTGAATCTGCCAAATTCAAGTACATTGTATCTCGAGAGACACTAAGGCAGGATTAAGGTGTGCTTACTCCCACATTCTACAAGTTTATTAAACACAAAGTATCTTCATTAAAGCTGAATTCTAAAGCTGATTTCTTATTACAGGAATTATATATATATATATATATATATGATTTTTCTCAGGTGCAGAGGTCCGCACCAATGGTTTTGGTGCAAATTTCCATTTTGCACCACTTTTCAATTGCATTTCCTCATCTCCACTGTCTAGATAAATTGTGTAGATCATTTCTGCAAAATTTCAGCCAAATTGGTGATCGTTAAGACGCTCAAAATTGAAAAACAAATGGACGGACTGAATTCTGTCAAACATGAACCGTTCATGCAATTTTGAGGGCCTTAACGATTACCAAATTGGCTGAAATTTTGCAGAGATGATCTACACAATATTATCTAGATACTAGACAGTGGAAATGAGGAAATTCAATCGAAAAGTGGTGCAAAAATGGAAATCTGCACCAAAACTATTGGTGTGGACCTCCGCAACCAAGAAGGCCTGTATATATATATATATTTTTTTTTTCAGTTTTCTTTTTTACCTTGGACTCCTAGGATGTATTCAGAAGCTGGTCGACTTCTAGCTGGATTTTTCAAACAGTTCATCATTATGGTAGCTAAAACAAAAGCAAAACTGAAAGCATAGTTTTGTATCGACATCCATTTCTCCCATTTGATATACGTATTTAGCAGAAAATATGTTTACCTTTGGAGAATTCATGTACAACTTGATATGTAAGTGGGTCCTTATCAGAATTGGTCCTTATCAGATTCATATCATTTATATGTAGCTCTGCTCTCTTTTTAGATCTGCCAACAAGTTATCTCTAAATTATTATCAAGGGCCAACCCTAGTTGACTATCAGACCAGAATTTAATGATGTGGTCCTTTAATACTTGCTGGAAATATCAGCTTCTTTTAAGTGTCAGCTTCAGAATTGAGTAGATCAGTAAATCATGGAGACGCAATGACATATATCATGATCTATTGAGTAACACTCACTGTTGTGGCGGTTGATCTACCATTACAGCAATAATAAAACTTAATGGCTTAGAACCTGTTATATCTCTAAAGGGAAATTTTCTCTGAATATAGAGAAAGAATGGCATACAATCTGAACTATTCTATTGCAGAAATGTTACTATGTTTTTTGTTCATCTTACTTGGTTTGCCATCTAAGTCTGCATTTCTTTGTGAAGATTCCAGTGATTGCCAGAGTCTGCTCAGGTTCAAGGAGGAGATAGCAAGTGATCCCAGAGGTCATCTTCAAACTTGGAATGAAGCCAATCCCTTCTGCAACTGGACTGGAATTACGTGCCACCAACGTCTCCAGGACAGAGTTATAGGTATTGAACTCATAGATCTGGGGTTGCAAGGAAGAATATCGCCATTCATATCCAACCTCTCTCTACTTGCCAACCTGTCTTTGCAGATCAATGGGTTTCATGGACATATTCCATCTTCTTTGGGAAAACTTGCAGAGTTAGCATTTCTAAATTTAAGCTCAAACAAGCTTGAAGGTAACATTCCAGGTTCATTACATGGTTGCCAAACCTTGAAAGTTGTAGACTTGACTTACAACAATCTATCTGGTGTCCTTCCTCAAGAACTCGGCTGGATGAAGAATTTGACATACTTGGCTCTCTCTGAAAACAGTCTCCGTGGAGTGCTTCCAGCCACTCTTTCAAACTTGACAGAATTGACACAACTTGAACTGGCTGCCAACTATTTTAGTGGAAAGATCCCACCAGATCTTGGAACATTGGGAAAGCTAGAGATTTTGTATCTCCATCTGAACTATCTTGAAGGCTCAATACCTGCAGGAATTGGTAACTGCACTGCCTTACGTGAAATTTCGCTGATTGAAAATCTGCTAACTGGAGAAATCCCTTCTGAATTGTTTGAACTCAAGAATATGCAGAAAATGTACCTGTCAAGAAACAAGCTTTCTGGGAAAATTCCAGTGAACCTCTCCAATCTTTCACAGCTGATTCTGTTTGATGTTAGTTTGAATAATTTAGAGGGCGTAGTTCCTGCAGGTTTGGGCATGTTAAAGAATCTTGAGAATTTCTACTTGCATTCCAACAGCTTGGGTGGTGGCTCTGGAAATTCTTCTCTCAGCTTCTTAACGGCTCTAACTAACTGTTCCTATCTGCAAAAACTACACTTGGGTTCGTGTTTGTTCGCTGGAAATCTACCATCTTCTTTAGGTGACCTTTCAAAAGACCTCTATTACTTGAATCTTATTGATAACCACATTACTGGGAGTATACCGGATAGTATCGGTAACTTAAGTGGGCTGGTAACGTTGTACTTGTCATACAATCGTTTGGAAGGACAAATTCCATCTTCTCTTGGAAAGCTTTTGAATTTGCAGAGGTTATACTTGGGCAACAACAGAATTATTGGGCCAATTCCGGATGACTTGGGGATGCTGTCTAACCTTGGTATACTGGAATCGGACAATAATTCAATTGGGGGGCCAATTCCGCCTTCACTTGGTAATCTCTCACAGCTGAGATATCTTTACCTGTCTAGTAATCGCCTATCAGGGAAGTTTCCAACTGAGCTTACCCAGTGTTCTCTTATGATGTTGCTTGATCTATCCTTCAACAAATTACAAGGCTTGATTCCTGTACAGATTGCCGTTTTTTCAAACCTAGCTCTCTCTCTTAATCTTTCGAACAATAACTTCGAAGGACAGTTGCCTGCAAGTATTGGAAAGCTGGTATCTGTACAGGCAATTGACTTGTCTGAGAACAAGTTTTCTGGTTCAATACCTGCCTTGATTGGAAGCTGCATTTCTTTGGCATATCTAAACATGTCCAACAATATGTTTGAAGGTACTATTCCAGAATCATTGAATTCAATCACTCATCTTGAAGTTTTGGATTTGGCTCGTAATGAATTGAATGGCACCATTCCAATTTGGATTGCTGAAAACCAGATGATCAGAAATATCAATTTATCCTATAATAGGCTATCAGGAGAAGTTCCAGATACCGGAAGGATGCATATTTTTAATAGAAGCTCATTGCAGGGGAATGTGGGGTTGTGTGGTGGTTCTGCAGTACTTGGTCTTCCGCCATGCAAAGTTCCAAAGAGAAAACATAACATAAGAAAGTTGTTACTTTTCTCATTTGTTACAGCGGTTGCATTAGTCTGTGTCCTGGTTGTAGTCTTTGTTTATTGTTTCTTCTTCTTCAGAAAAAGGGATTCAAAACCAGAAGACAGAACGGTAATAGTATTGGGATCCCCAAGCCAAAATGGAAGGCGCACTTTCACCCAAAGGGAACTTGAAATTGCAACAGGTGAGTTCAGTGAGGTTCATCTCCTGGGTAGAGGAGCCTTTGGCTCAGTCTATAAAGCAATTGTTGATGATGGGAAAACTATTATGGCAGTGAAGGTTCTGCATGGTGACAGTATTCAGAGTTACAAAAGCTTTAAGAGGGAATGTCGAATCATGTCTGAGATTAGGCACCGGAATCTTGTTAGATTGCTAGGATATAACTGGAACACACAGTTCAAGGCTCTTATTCTTGAATACATTGCAAATGGTAACTTGGCAGAGCATCTTTATCCTGGTGGACTAGAGGAAGGAACATGTGAACTATCTTTGAGGGAAAGATTGTCAATAGCCATAGATGTTGCCAATGGGTTGGACTATCTTCAAGAGGGTTGTCAAGTCCAAATTCTACATTGTGACTTGAAACCAGAGAATGTGCTCATTGGCAAGGATATGGTAGCTCATGTAGCAGATTTTGGGATTGGAAAGCTCATATCACCCGAGAAACCCAACGAACTACATGTTAGCACAACGCATTTTCTACGAGGATCGATTGGATATATTCCCCCAGGTATGCACAATTGCATCACTAATTTTGCATGTATACACCAAAAACATATGGATCAATAATTTAACAGAGACTAGTTGCATTACAGAATATGCGCAAGGCAATGAGGTGTCAGCTAAAGGTGACGTCTATAGCTTTGGTGTGATGGTGCTCGAGTTGATAACAAGAAAAAGACCGACAAGCAATATGATTCCAGGTGGGGTTAATCTAAGGAAGTGGGTTCTTTCTTCGTACCCAGATCATGTGTTGGATGTCGTTGACAGCACACTAAAGGAGATTAAAAGTATAAATGGTGCTTTGGAAGAGCTTGAGAGATGCTGCGTTCAAATGCTTGGTATAGGGTTAATGTGCACATCAGATACTCCACAGAAAAGACCATCCATGTCTTCTGTTGTGCAGATGTTAACAGATATCTAGAAATCTCCTAGTTCAAGTGAGAATGGGAGAGATGGTGAAACTTCTAAATCCACAAATGTAGGAATGAAGTCTTCAAATTCTGGTGTATTACCGAGTTTATGTTTTAACTATCGTCAGCATTGATTTCTTCTCATATGTAGAGAAAGGGAGAATCGTAACATAACTATGTAGTGAGAAGACACCATTTCAGTGGTCAAATTTTACTGCTATAATGTCCATTAGACAAAATAATCTATTGTACTTTTTCAGTTCTTTCGAGTAAAGGAAAAGAATTATATACGATCTTACAGAAAATATGAATTTGGGATTCAAACTGTCCATCCCTTCTGTTTTCTATTCTGAGACGGGGTTTCTGGAACAGGTGATCTCATCAGTCTGAAAGATTATGCTTGATACTTAATTTTGGTTCACATTTCTAAGTGGCTCTCTTCAGAAGCCTCGGCTATGTCTGCCAACAAGCTCCCCCTAAATTATTATCTACCAACAACGCTAGTTGACCACCAGACCTGCATGCTGTAGTCCCTTAACACCTTGCACTTGCTACATAAGATCATGTACTGCCAGAAGTAGTATCACACTATCACACCGGCCTTAGTAAACTACAAGAGTTCTGACGCCAATTGCTGCTCTTCAATGCCTGACCAATTTGTAATACTAAGTATATATATATAGTCCATATCCAGAGTGAACCTTCACTCTGAAATTACATAGTGAAGTTCAAATTTTGGCACACTTTTCGGTCAATATTTTCCACCATAAGTGATTCAATATTTAGGTATGTTATTCAAGATCACATATCCAAAGTGAACATTCACTTTGAAATTACAGAGTGAAGTTCTAATTTTGGCACACTTTTCGGTCAATGTTTTCCACCATAAGTGATTCAATATTTAGGTATGTTATTCAAGATCATCTATATAAAATTTCATCTAATTCGGACATCGTTAAGGTATTGAAATTAGATTAAATCAATGAATGAATTAAAACTGTTCAACGTGAACCGTTCATGTAAATCTCAATTTTGAAAACTCAAACCATTGTCAAATTCGATGAAACTTTGTAGAGATGATCTTGAATAACATACCTAAATATTGAATCACTTATGGTGAACAAATTTGACCGAAAAGTGTGCTAAAATTGGAACTTCACTCGATAATTTCAGAGTGAAGCTTCACTCTGGATAGGGACTATATATATATAACTACTTTACTACGAAGAAAGAAGCCATAGAAAGAATGTCATATTATCTCAACTCTTGCATCACAGCAATGGTGCTCTATGTTTGCTTCTTCTTTTTACTCGTCTTACCACCTATTTCTTCATTTCTTTGTGAAGATTACTCCAGTGATTGCCAGACTCTGCTCAAATTCAAGGAGCTAACCAGTGATCCCAGAGGTCATCTTCGGACTTGGAACAAAGCAAATCCCTTGTGCAACTGGACTGGAGTTACATGTCACCCTCGTCTCCGCGACCGGGTTATCTGCCTTAGACTCGTAGACATGGGGCTTGCAGGGAAAGATACCACCATTCCTATCCAATCTTTCTCTTCTTACTAACCTGTCTTTACAGAGCAATAGTTTCCATGGAGAAATCCCATCTTCGTTAGGAGAACTTTCACAGTTGGCATTTCTGAACTTGAGCTCAAACAAGCTTGAAGGTAACATTCCACGTTCATTGCATGGTTACCACAGCTTGCAAGCCATAGACTTCACTTACAACAATTTATCCGGAGCCATACCTCAAGAACTCACTTGGGTGAAGAACTTGAAGTACTTGGCTCTCTCGGTGAACAGTTTAAGTGGAGTGCTGCCATCATCACCGTCAAATTTGTCGGAAGTAACACGGCTAGAACCAGCTGACAACCGTTTACTGGAAAGATCCCACCAAAGCTTGGAGCATTTAGAAAGCTAGAGATCTTATAATCGATTACTAATAGAAGCTCGTTGTCGGGGAATGTTGGGTTGTGTGGTGGTTCTGCACTACTTGGTCTCCCACCGACTCACCATGCGTAGTTCAGAAGCGAAAACAGAAGATGAGGAAATCAATTATTTCCTCCCTGATAGCAGCAGTTGCACTAGTCCCTGTGCTGGTTGCTGTCTTCGTTTATTGTTGCTTCTTCAGAAAACAAAATGATGGAATGCAATTGTAACAGGATTACCAAGGCATCATGGAAGCCGAATTTTCACCCAGAGGGAACTAGAAATTGCAACAGGTGAGTTCAGTGAGGCTAATCTCCTGGAGTATCGTTGAGGGAAAGAATGTCAATAGCTTTCGATGTTGCTAATGGCTTGGAGTATCTTCATGAAGGTTGTCCTGTACAAGTTATACACTGATCTGAAACCAGAAATGTGCTTTTTGACAACGCTATAGTGGCTCATGTAGCAGATTTCGGGGTCGGGAAGCTCATGTCAGCTGAGAAACCCGACGAATCACATGCTAGCACAACACATTTTGTACGAGGATCAATTGGTTACATTCCCCCAGGTATGCTTAATAAATCTAATCACTAAGTTCGCGTTATAAACCAAATACATAAAATTGTGTTTAATAGAGTTTTGTTGTATTACAGAATATGGACAAGGAATTGAAGTATCAGTTAGAGGATACATGTATAGTTTTGATGTCATGGTGCTTGAGATGATAACAAGAAGAAGACCTATGAGCAATATGTTACCAGATGGGATTGATCTAAGGAAATGGATGGATACTTCAGTCCCAGGCCATGTTTGGGATTTGTTGACAGAAGGTTTATGGAGATACAAAGCACGTGTGGCGCTTTGGATGAGCTTGAGAGGTGCTGCATACAAATGCTTGATCTAGGGTTGAAGTGCACAGATGAGAATCCACAAAAAAGACCTGCTACGTCTTTTGTTGTGCGGAAGTTGAAACAGTTTATGGAAAGCTCCAGTATCATTTGAGACTCGAAGTAATGATACAACTTAAACATGCATCAAAGTAGGTCTGTACTTTAAAGATTGCAATCTCAAGCATGTTTACCACAATAAGGAGACTAGTCTCTCAGTGAAAGAGAGAATTGTCATACAGTTTCAGTCGTATAATACAGTTTACTATCATAATAAGGATACATGCTCAAATAACAGTAATCATCTATGCTCCCTACGGATGGCTCAATTTTGGAGTAGCCCTATTAGGGTGTGCTATGTTTATGTAACTTCATCTATCTTAATGGATAACACCCAACTCCTTTTGGAAAAGAAAAGAACAGTAACCAAGTCTATTTTGAAATGATCCTCATAAATCGGTTCATTGAAGAGAACATACCAGCTGCCTTGTCAAATAAAGATGGGCCTTGCTCCGAATCCTCTTGCATATTTCCAAATATCATCTACAAAAGATAAAATTAACCCATGATCTTCTTCTTTGTGCACATCCTGTAAACTTTTTCAACTGTTAGCAACTGACCTCAAGGTCTTCAGCATCAGGACGACCCAAGAGCTCTTTGGCAAGTAGATATCTGTTTGGTCTATCCTTGTCATCAAAGAATACCTTCCATGACCTGATAAATGACCAAGGAAAATATTAAGGCAACAAAGATACGATTTGGTTAGGTATTTACCTTGGACAGCACCTAAGCACATAGTACGTTGGGGAATGCTCAGAAACCATAGATCAAAGGACCATCGAAATGTTTAGAACTCAATAGTATGTTTAGATCCCTTACCCTGGATAGCACCTAAATACAGCCCCGGATTCCATAGGCCTCATTGAGTAGACCGTCGTAAAAGTGCTGCATGGCATTTGTACAAGGAGTTAAAAGAAGAACAGAGGGGCTAAGGAGGCAGTTACAGAGGTAATAACAGAATTTCAGCAGGGACAACACTCTTAGAAGTAGAAACAACTAAACTGAGATAGAGCCAAAAACCACATATCAGCGCAGAGAGATCAAGAAGAATACCTCAAAAAGTATCGCCTTAACTTTCGTACATTAAATCCAACTCCGACATCCTCACTGATGAGACGTGGGTTCCACATGATTAGAGGCCTTGGCTGCAAATCTCAACAATATTATCTTGCCACTTTCAGGTGCACTAGAGAAGAACCAAATTGCCCAAAAAGAGTATAGCCATCATATCAAATATTCCAACATAGTGCTCATATGGAAATTCAATTTTGACGCAACAATTTACCGGATCATCTGACAGACTAGATGCAAGTTTCTCCACATATTCCAACATCTGATAATCAGGCACAATCATAACCACAATCTCATCTTCACTCGTTATGGGCTTCCGGTCACTTAAGCTGTAATGAGCCAGAAGAGTGTATTAGAATGAGGTACAATTATATATGAACACCAGCTGAAAGATGTATATATAAGAATACAGTTCCCGAAACAAAATAAAGAGCATTCAATAGCAAACATGATAAACATATGGCATCCTGTGCCATATTCAATAGAAAAGTATTACTAGCCAAAGTGAACCTAAACTGGTATGGTGTAAAATACCTCGCAAATCCAAAAGCAGCATCTGTCCACCGATATTTTAGAAGAGCTGCTGCTCCAGCATCAGGAAATACAGCTTTAACTCTCTTGCAAATAGATTAGTATCACTTGTCAACAGATGTATATAATGGGTGAAGTAAGCTAGAATATATTTAAGCAGTTTTGAAATCAAGCCATATCCATCTCTTTTTGTACAGTTTGCTTTCCTTGGAAGCAATCATATTTATATGGAGGCAGTAGTCATCACTGCTAAGAGGTTTTTGCCTTTGGGAAAGAGAGGTGTATAATTTTATGAAGCAACATATGTATGAAGTGGCCTATCATAAGTAAGAGAGAATATCATAAAGTACAGCTTCCTAGCTAAAGAAACATTTTCAACTAACCTCACAACCAGTTTCCTTTATAAGTGTATCCAAGAAAACTCTTGACAACTCCCAGAGCTCAGCTTGTGCCCCTTCCTCATCAAGAAACTGCAGCTGGGGAATTAAAAGTTCAACCTGCAAAATGACAATGAGTTTATGATCCAAGTTGGGCAGAGAAGGAACTGAAATGGATGATGTGCTCGTGAATTAATGCATGCAACCTTCATTTTGACATTCCATATCCCATATCAAGCTAAAATTTATTACTTTACATATTTATTTGAAGTTCTCTCAGGATAAGTTTTGATATGTCAGTTATGAGAACAAGGACATAAGCAAGGTATGTTGCTATCTCGCTTGAACTTTGCTAAGCAAGTTCTAAACTCTCCCTAGGAAACCTTATACATTTTTCACCTAGTAAATAGAAGCAAAAGCTACTTTGGTATACTAATGGATAGCCAACATCAGAGCTAACACACCTTACTCCCATAATTCCAAGTCAAGTTAGCTAGTCTTCCTTATGATATTTATAGATCTCAAAATAATTATACACTAGTAGCCATGCATGATAAGTCCTACATGAATGAATAAGATGACATTTTCGTGTGACACGTACAATGGCTCTCAAACCTCCTGAAGAGACAAAGGATGCACTTGCTTCACCTGATTGACGAACTGCACCCTCCAAGTCAGAAGGCAAGCAGCTGAATCATAAATAAATTACATCAATGCATTCCCTTCATCCCACCAATCATTTCCAAACAAAATAATAATGTAAATGCAACAATATTACATCCTACTTCAATCTCAATCCACATTTAACAAGCTTATAACATGCATTATTGCATCCAAATTCTTCTGTACATCACAAGGCAAGCTGGATCCCCTGAACATGCTAAACCCAAATTCTCTAAGTCTAACTTAGGTAGTCAATCCTCAAAATTCTACTGTAAAGTAAGAGAAAGCAGACTCTAGCTCAGGTACAGAAAACAGACCTTCCACAAACTAACCACTCTGGTCTCCTCTGTTGATACATCACTACCTATTATTGTTCCCCATATTTCATCTCATTCCAACACAGAGTGTCACATTATGTCATGATCACATTTGATATAACAAAATGCCTAAGCAACATATCACAATGAATCCATTTACTCAGTTTCATTTCAACAACCTTTAATTCACCATCCAAACCCAAAATGGGTATCACCAATTATACTCATTTCTTTGCCTCCACATTCAAACATAAAGCAAAGCTGCATAATTTACAAGCCCCAAATAGCAAGTGAAAACTAAGGCAACCAAAACCAACAAAGTAACAACCTTTTATAAGGAAACTAACCTGTCATCTTCCTCCTGCTGTTCACCTTCTTCTTCAACCTCTTGTAAAGACTCTGGTGTGTTGTTTTCTTCAAGGCCATCCTCAGCTTGAAACTTCTCAAACTTGGCACACACTCTTGAGCTTTTACCAGACCAAGCTTTGGTCATTGAAACCCCATTGCCCCCATTAAAGCCAGACCCAGAAAAAGTCAAGGACAGGCGTTTGGCTGACGTGGAGGAACTGGGTGCTGAAGAACAGGAGCACAAGTTGAACACGGAGCTTGGGTATGTGGATGAAGCCATGATTGAACTTAGCCCACTGGTAGCTGATAACACCCACAGAGAAAGTAAAAACGACACGTCGTTTAACGTTGGGCCGGGAGGGTCGGGTTTCTATTGGGCCGGGTTGAAACTTAGAGCATAGCCGTTAGGGAAGAAGAGCTGCTTATATTTAATCCGACGGCTCAGAATCACTCAAATTCAAATTAAGATTTGGATTCAAAACCCTACCCCCTCTTTTTTTCCCCAAATCAAATTCTCACCTCTCTTTCTCTCTCTTACGCTCTCTCTCTCTTACGCTCTCTCTCTCTCTCTCTCTCTCTCTCTGAAACTCTTTCTCTCTCTAGAATTCACCGAATCGCGATCTTTCTCTTGAAGGGATGGCTGGTAAACTCTCTCTCTCTCTCTCTCTCTCTCTCTCTCTCTCTCGGTTTTCTTGATTTGATTTGGTTTTTGAGATTGGGAATTGAAGTAAACGACGACGTTTTGATGCTTTGTTTCAGATCTAATGGCGGAAATGTTCCCGGAAATATGCGAAGGTGCTGCACTGGATCGCGATCCAGAGCCTTCTGCGACCTCCGAAGCAGGTTAGGGTTCTTTACACGATTCAATTGTTCGTTTTTCTAGGTTTTGGGGTTTTGAATTTGCAAGAGAATGTTGAATTTGAGGTTGGGCTGCGTATTTTAGGTTTGAGTTTGGGTTTTTAAGTACAAGAAAATGTGGAATTTGATTGTGTTGGTTGCAGTTGAAACCCTAGAGACTGTGAAGAGTGAGGTGGATGATGATGTCAGTGACCAAGGTGCGTAATACTTCTTTTTATTTGTTACTATGATCTGTTTCAATTTCAATGTCGCATTTTAGTCCATGAAAACGGTGGAACCAGGGACGTATCTGACCTACTTCAATTTCTTTTTTCTTGCAGCTCAAAATTTAGATACCGTGACAAAAGATTTGGACTGTGATGTCACTGGTATAGGTATGTTAATTCAACATTTCTTGGTTCTTTTCGCAATTTTTGAGTGATGTTTGGTAGTAGTTGATTCTCATTTTGGTCTTTCATTGGTGAGTTTCTTTAGTCTTGTTAATGTTGATGGGAAAATGGTAGAGATGATAGTTGAATCCTATTCTCAATGTTCACTTGTATTACGGAAAGTGATGAATCATTGGTTTTGTTATATATGAGCTGAGATTGATGATCTTTAGTCTACACACACTTTTGTACACACCACAGATGTTGGGTCGCTTTGGTAGAGGCTATATACCTGTTTTTCATGTAACTTGAAGTCGACTGTTTAAACATTTCAGATGATCCTGCAGAACAAGCTGCGGGAGTTTCAGATTTAATTGAGGAGACTGGTGTGACAAATGAAACGGAAGAAGCTTCCCCATTTCAGGGGGAGACCCTTCCAATTTTGCAGAAGATCATTGATTTGAGTGCTAAAATTAAGGTAAATTCTCAATATCATATGCACATTCTCTTTGTTTCAGATTCTAAATATTGATTGAGGAAATTTATTTTTCTCCATGATGGCTGCCAATCTGATTTGTTTTCTTATGTTACTGTATTTCTATGTTTTAGGACTTGAAAAAAGATCATAATGTATTGTCTGAAGAAGTCAAACAGGCAACAAGTTCTTTTCCAGACCCAGAAGTCCTGAGAACTCTGCAGCAGCTTAGTAAGTTTTGGATTGATAAATTGATAACTGGTTTATGTGCCTTCTTTCCTTCGTTCTTTGAATGTAATTGGTTGTTCCATCTGGTGCCTTAGGTAGTGAACATGAACTTCTGAAGAAGAAGTACATTGCTGAGTCCTCTGAGCGAAAGCGACTGTACAATGAAGTCATTGAGCTTAAAGGCAATATCAGGGTGTTCTGCAGATGTCGACCCTTGAATCAAAATGAAATTTCAAATGGATATAGTTCCGTTACTGAGTTCGAGTCGTCATTAGATAATGAGCTACAGATCCTTTCCTCTGATTCATCCAAAAAGCAGTTCAAGTTTGACCATGTGTTCAGACCCGAGGACGACCAAGGTGCATTTTAGAACTCATACTGTTTTTATTATAAGCACCGGCTAATACTTCATGATGGACTTTGTTACAACGAATAATTGTTAGACAGCTTTTATGTCACTGATATATATTTTTACAAATATGCAGAGGCTGTTTTTGCTCAAACTAAACCTATTATCACCTCAGTGCTGGATGGTTTTAATGTGTGCATATTTGCCTATGGCCAAACTGGAACTGGTAAAACCTTTACAATGGAGGGAACTCCTGAAAATAGGGGTGTCAACTACAGGACTCTTGAGGAGTTGTTTCGGATTTCAGAAGAAAGATGTGATTCCATGCGATATGAATTATCTGTTAGCATGCTTGAGGTTTATAACGAGAAGATAAGGGACCTCTTGGTAGATCACAACAACCAAGACGTTAAAAAGTAAGTTTTCTTTGCTTACATCTTTACTGAATACCTTTCTATCTTGCATTTAGTTAACTGTTGATAACCAAGTTTGGATTCTGTAAGATTTTAAAGAACCAATCAACTATTGGTTTGTTAAGTAAACACTATTTGTGAACGCTGAACAACCACAAGATACACTGATACGCTGATGGTTGATATGTTGCAATTAGAAAGATGGAAATAAAAATATTATAATATACTTATTAGCAATGTTAGAACCATCCTTTTTATTTGTAGAAATGTACTTATTTTGTCTTACGTGAACAAAGGTTGGAAATTAAGCAAGCTGCAGATGGAACATTAGATGTGCCAGGACTTGTTGAACCTCATGTTAATTGCTTTGAGGAAACATGGGAATTGCTGAAATCTGGAAGCCGTGCCCGATCTGTGGGATCAACCAGTGCTAATGAGCTGAGCAGCCGGTCTCACTGGTACTTTTTCTGCTACTAAAATATTGTATTTTCAAATTTTTGGCTTTGTGTGTGCAAATGAAATTGAGGTTGTCCATGAAACTATAATGCAAAATGGAATCTTTCATATTATGAATGTCTCAAGTTTGTCTTACTGTAATGTCCATTTATTTGTTTTCTGTAGCTTGTTGCGGGTGACTGTAAAGGGGGAGGACTTGATTAGTGGGCAAAGGACAAAGAGTCAACTGTGGCTAGTAGACTTGGCTGGTAGTGAGCGTGTGGGGAGGATTGAGGTTGAAGGGGAAAGACTGAAGGAATCTCAGTTTATAAATAAATCTCTCTCGGCCCTTGGCGATGTAATCTCATCCCTTGCTTCTAAAACAGCCCATATTCCTTACAGGAATTCAAAGCTCACTCATATGCTGCAGAGCTCTCTTGGTATGCATTTGTTGTAGGTTTTATTTGATTGTAAGTGGCTTCCATAAATTTATCTTTATGCACAATGTTAATAAATTTGAATTGCAGGAGGAAATTGCAAAACTTTGATGTTTGTCCAGATTAGCCCAAGCTCCTCAGATTTAGGAGAAACACTTTGTTCCTTAAACTTTGCCAGCCGAGTCCGAGGAGTTGAGAGTGGCCCAATTCGAAAACAAGCAGACCACACTGAGCTGCTCAAGTACAAGCAATTGGCAGAAAAGGCTAAACATGACGAGAAGGAAACAAAGAAACTACAGGATGGTTTATCTGCTGCGCAGTTAAGGCTAGCTGCAAGAGAACAGATGTGCAGAAATCTTCAAGAAAGGGTATCTGTTATAACAGGTTGTTGAATTCTTGATTTTCTTCTTCAGTATCTTGATCACTAATTCATAATTTGAAAACTGAATTTTCAGGTCCGAGACCTTGAGAACCAATTGGCAGAGGAAAGGAAGACCAGACTTAAACAGGAAGCTAGAGCTTTCGCTGCTTCAGCATCAACATCATCCTGGAAACCAGGAGCACAGAAGGCTGTTGCAGAGAAGAAGCCACCATTAGCTCCTAACAAATCAAGGCTTCCCCTGCGAAGAATTGGCAATTTTGTGCCCCAGCCATCTGCTTTTCCACCCAAAAAGAATGGCTACTCAACTTCTTCTGTTCCACCTCCAATAGATGGCAAAGAAAATGTCCCAGCAATATCAGGAGCCTCAAGAAACACCGGCCGCCTTATTTTACCAAAACGAATGTCCATTTCTGTGAGACCCCCTCCTCCAACAACAACAGCCACAACAGCACAGCAGATTCGTAAGCCCAAGAGACATTCCATTGCTACTCTTCCTAACCTTCGGCCAGAGCCAAACTCTTACATGGCTACTCCCCTCAACAACAACACCTCTGCCTCTCGGTTCAACAATGGCAGACCCTCATTTCTGCCGCGAAAGAGATACTCAAGGTTGTTCTCTCCAATGCCTGATTTGAAGACAGCAGCAGAGACAACCCCAACTGCCATGAGGAGCAGTAGTAAGTTCATGTGCAGCCCCCCAGCGCAGCAGACTAGTTCATTCAAATCCAGGCTTCCTACAGCCATTGCATTGCAGCGAAAACCAGTAATTTGGAGTCCACTAAAGTTCATGAAGAGCAGGAGGCCATCTCTGGCTCTGCCTGCTAGAATGGAGATGTAATGAATAAAGTTGTTTGTCGTTACATTGTCTATATTGTCGAAAACCTTGGACCCTTTCTTTTCTTCTGATTACCTTATAACTTCTGTGATGGTACTCGAAATGTATGCTTCTTGCCTACCATTGATCATTTGATTGATTCAATATGAAATCCTTTTGAGCTTTTGTTTACTTCCCAATCATCTAAGCATTGCTTCTTATTATATCATTGTTGTAGCTTTGAATCAAAAGAGACCCCTAAAGGCAATGAACTCTACAAATCAAGGGACTGTCCCTTAGTCTTCAAACTGTGAGAGAGAGAGAGAGAGAGAGAGAGAGAGAGAGAGAGAGAGAGCGCGTTACATCATCTAGCAGCAATAAAGGGGTTTGCTTCAAAACGAGGGGCATGAATATCTTTAAATAAAAAGTAGCCGTTTTGTGATAAATTTGACCGTTGGACCCCGAAAAGAGAGAGAAGCAAAACCAATCAAGATCCGTTGCTAAAGTGTTTGTATTTCCAGCCGTTTTGACTTTTCACTTCGGAAGCAAACTGGAAAACCGAAACTGAAACAAACACTTCATCTGTATTTAGAGAGAGAAAGAGTTTGAGGAAGAAAGAGAGAGACCCACTTCAACTTTCTGCTTCTCTTCTATTATATCCCAAATCAAAATGGTTGCTAAAACCCCACCAAAGCAGAGAAAGATGGTAGCCCCTCTCAATCCAGCTCTGCTCAGAGAAACAGTGAAGAAGGTGAACTACATTTCGCTCATTCCTTGGTGAAATTTGGAAGTCTGTGATGTAAGTTTATGTGTTTGATTTAATGGGTGTGTTATTTTTTGGGTTTGTGAAGGTGGATAGGTGTATGGCTCGGTTGCAGGAGCTACAGTACACTGTGACGGGTGGGACGAAGGTGATATCGGGAGTCAGTCTCAGCCCGAGAAGTACTAGAGGTTATATGAGGACTAGTCTTAGATGCAAACAAGAATCTGTAAGGTAAAACAAGAAAGCTTTCTGAGTTTTGAGTTTTTGGTTGATCCTGGTGAATTTTGAATTGGGAATTGAAATGGGTATTTTGCTTTCTGAAGGATAAAAAGTTTGACGCCGAGGAAATCTCCTGTAGGGAAGTTTCCGGCAGGGAAATCTCCAGCAAAGTCAGCAGGTAACATACTCTCTGATATCAGAAGATTAGTTAAATGTCTTTGACTAGTTTGGGTAGTCTGAGTTTTTGACACTAGGTTTAGTAAATAAGTTATGTTTGTAACATGGATTGATGAGTTTCCTAATAACTTGATTGTTGCATTTGAAACTGATGAGTTGGAAACCGGATAGAGAACTGTTTACAAGTACTAGAACCAAAATTGTTGAATTGGATCTTATGTTTTGGTATTTCTGTTCTTGTAGTTGGTCAATTATTTAGGCATTCCTTAACTTGGTAATATGAAATTGGAAATCTAGTATTTGCAAAATTTGAGCAACATTTTGTGCATTGCCTAAAAAATGTCATTGTAATAATATCCAGGGGAATGGCAAAGAATGTCATTGCCGGCAATGCTGCTGAGCGAAACAGTAGGAGAGATCCTTCATTCAAGTCAATTTGCAAGGGAAATAGTAGCATCAGTCCCCAAGAAAACAATTTTAGAAGACCCCAAAACCCCAATGAGCCAACAGAGGAAACAGAGACCGCCCCCTGAAAACAGGGCCAGAAGAAAACGAGAGAAGCGCGATAAAGCTCAATCAAACCGATCAGAATCAGGTTTACCAGAGCTTCAACGAGCCCGGTCTCGCATCAACTTCAAGGTTTCACCTCCTAAGAAGAGAGAGATAGAGAAAGAGAACACCAGATACTTGGCAAACAGAGTTTCTCCTAAAAACAGACCATGGGCTAAAAAGAGTGTACTGTTTCCCAACCCTTTGTTTTTGGCTACTGATACTTCACCACCTCAGGAAAAGAAGTTCTATAGAACAAGGTCACCGATGATCGGAAGAAGTAGTACTAATAATACTTCACCACCTCAGGAAAAGAAGTTCTATAGAACAAGGTCACCAATTATCGGAAGAACCAATTATCGGAAGAAGTAGGTCACCAATTATCGGAAGAAGTAGTACTAATAGTACTAAGCCACATCAGCAGATTCAGACTCCACACAAGTTTTTGATCAAGTCTCCAGCTTCGGCTTCGAAGTTCCAGGTCAAGATCAAGAGCCCTCCATTGATTTCTTCTCTTTCGCCAACAAAGGCCAAGAAGTCTCCGAAGAAATCTGCTGTGTCGAAACTGCGGCGGTCATTTTCTCCGTCAAGATTGGCTACTAGATTGGTGTCTCTGTCTCCACTGAAGAGCAGGAAGAGTGTGCAGAAGAGTGAGGGACTAATAATGCCGGGTTTGAAACAGCGTCCAACTTCCTCAATGCCACTGGGAATTTCAGCTAGGAGGAATTAAACATGATTGAAATAATGAGATTACACACTTGTATGTAGATTGGTTTGGATTTTGTGATTGTTTGCGATATTTTCTTGATGTCAATAGTTTCATTGATTATTTGTTCGTGGGGTGGTGTGAGTTTTTTGTCATGTAATAAGGTGGGAAAAATAATTAGAACTGGTTGGGAAAAATAGTTTCATTTTGTCGGTAGTTTTGTTTATGGGGTTTAGGGTGATTTTATCAAATATATATTCTTGATGTCAATAGCTTCAACCCAAGGGGGTCATTCCCTAAACCCTAAACAATTGGTCCGGACCATTTAACGACCCTACAACCCAAGGGGTCATTCCCTTGGGCAGGGCCATCCTCACTATTGACTTAACGAGGGAAGGAAGAAAACCTCCCTACCAATAAATATTTTTTTTTTGGAGTACTTGTCTTTTCAATTTTTAATTTCACTTCGATTATAAAAGGATTGTCAAAAATAAATCTGTAATGTTTAATTTCACTACAGAAATGGGAGCCAGTGGAGCCACTAGTAGACTAGTCGTACCAACACGGCTACACCCACTACCATTAGGAAACTGAAGCCTAAACCGACTCGGAAATGCAAACCTATTTCCTTCTCCCGTTGGGATTTGCCCAGATCAGAAATAAATAGAAGCCAAACCTTCGTCTTTCTCCATTCTCAATCAGTTTATAAATAGTAAGAGATGTCAGTGACGACGATGGGTGTAGCAGGTGACATGGATTTTCTTGATATCCGGCGAACTCTGAAAGAGCGAATCAGAAAGGCAAATAACATGACTCAGCTGATACGAAAGAGGCCAAGAGCTCATCCTTGTTTGGATCCTCGGAGACCTCTCTTTCACAGAGACTGATCAACGAGAGCAAAGCTCTTGTGCCGGAGATTATCAAGATTCTGGAAAAGACGAACAACAATGATCATCCAAAGCCGAATTCCAAAGTGGATTTGAAGGCTCAGGGAGGTACAAAAGTTGAGGGAATATTCACGTGATTACTCTTACTTGAAATTAGAGTCTGTTGAAGTTCCAAAGTATTCGAAACCACCACCACCACCACATCAGCCTTCTTCTAAAGCTGATGAGAATGGGATCACAAAGAAGAGTCTGCCTATTCCTAAAGCTAATGGGAATGGGATCCCAAAGAAGAGACACGATATGGTGTCTTCTTTGAAACCCAAAAAGAGTGGTGGTGATGTTATCAAAACTGAAATCTCCTCGGGGAAGTCAGAATCCGTTTCGAATTCAGTTCCGATTTGTGAGTCAAAGAGTTTGAAATCTCGGCCCCGTGAGAAAGTGGTAACAAAGTCACAAGCTTCATCTGCAAAGGAAAGCGTGTGCCCCAAACAAGCAGAGGTCAGTAACACCAAACTGGTGCCGAGAAATGAAGGTCCTTCCTTGAAGAGAAAGTTGATCATGAAACACCGAGTGGAAGAGGATTTCGAGGATGATTTTGTTGATATTTCTTCAGTAATCCAAGGTGTTTTTGGGAGAAGAGGAAAGAGGCGATACACGAACCATGGTGACAACAGCGATGATCGTGCTATGGTGTCTGGCTTTAGAGATATCTTGAAAGAAGAGAATAGGAGTGCGAGGATTGCAAGGGAGGAGGATGCCATAGAGGCTCTAAGGCTTGAGCAAGAAGCCAAAAAAGAGAGGTTAAGCAAAGCAAAGAAGCAGAAGTTGATGACTTAGATATGACGATGTGAATTTGTTGTGTAATCTGTCTCTGAGTAGATATCTGTAAAGTTGATCTGTTAATGAAAACCAAATTGAATCTGAGTGAAAACCAAGTTGCATAAATTCTCAATCCTTTTGCATATTTCTCTCCAAAATTAGAGTTCAGGCAATTAGAACCTTCGGTACCAATACTTCTTTCGCTGACAAACAGTTCCTGAAGATGCATGGGACTTAAAAGTAGATGCATGATGTTCGAGTTATTGACCGCGAAGTTATGCAAAAAAAAATTCTCTGGAGCAAGTCGAAACAACATTTTGTAATCACAAATGCATATCAAAAGATGCAAGCTTTATAATCAAAATGCACATCAAAACTGGCATGAGTCTTATACTATACTGTGCCATAAGACTGATGTGATGAAGCTTAATACATTGATCGTACAATTTCTATGGACTGGATACCAGGAACTCGGCCAAGATCCAAAGAAGATAAAACCAACAAAACCATGTATCATATCCACACATCAGAAAGACAGAAATCACCATTTATCTTGAAGAAAATGCTTTATACAAACCTGCTTACACGAGCTTGGCCTTTATTAGAACATACATTGGCACAATCATAGGTCACACAATGAGAAATTGAATAGCGTGACATGTTGCACGCCGCAGTTTCCATGTGGACCAGTTTCACCAAAGACCAATTTTGATAAACTTCCGATGGGAAAATGCAACTATATTCTCATCAGTACGTTTAGATCATTTGCCTGGAGATGCAAACCTTGTCCTCTCTCTTTGCTTATTTAAAGCTCGATCCTTTGGTGATACACCTGCTTGGCGCATCATCTCTGCAAAGACAGTTATCACAATCATACATATGACTTAAACTGCTTAGAAAATAATTTCTTCAGTTATAAGATTGTGTGCTCTGTGCACTTAGAATCTTTAATACTAATCTATGGAAGCCTTGACTAAGACGTAGATTTAAGTTTGACAGAAATAAAGGACGAAAACAGACAGGTTGCTACAAGAAATTCATATAGTTGCAATTTCAAACCACATGAATAGAGGAAAAATCTACCTCGCTTTCTCTCTAGCTCATGATCAAGCTCTTCTTTCCACTTCCTTTGTCTCTCGGAATAGCCCATACTGTGAGTGGTGTAATATATCAGAAATGGAAAAAGTGGTGTAATATATCAACCTGCACCAATTAGAGTCGTGAACTAACCTTGGGCTGCCTGGCTCTTGCTGAGCATCAACTCCAAACCCTTTCCAATCAGTGTGAGGAGGTGGTGACATGTCCTTTAAGTTTTTATCGCTCGCGTTACCAATATTTGATACACGCCTACCACTACTCCCAGGGCTTACACTACATACTGCATCAGCTACTATAGATGGAGTGCCAATTGGACTCCGTATGGGTGATCTGCTTTTAGGAGGTAATTTCAAGTACTTAGAAGTAGTTTCATCGGGTGAGCTATCCACAAAACTCGGAGAGCACACTACATTCATGCTGTTGTAAAACTCTTCATACAGAGGTGTTTGCAGTTTCTTCAGTTCCAGAGCCTGAGATTTTGATCAAAAGTGCAGCTCAGAAAATCAAATGCATCAACAGAACAAATTTCATAAACACTTCATTTTAGCCTACCATCATAATGTTAGCGTGCATGAAAAAGGTAAATGTAGTCTGGCTATTTAACTTTCTCAGAATTAGATCTCACATTAATACACATTTCCATAACCTAGAATAGCAACCAACTTAACTCTAAACCAGAAATAGTACCTTTTCATCCAAAAATGCAGTAATTTTTGATTCAGTAAGTTCTTCATCATCCTCTGACAGAGATCGTCCACAAGGAGATGAAAATGCACCAATTGCTCCAGAACAGCCAGCAGGATCATCAGTTTGGTGGCTAGTATCCAGATTCATTCCATTTTGTTCAGTTTCTGAACTTCGGTAAAATTGGCACCCCATATCATCAGTGGGCTCGCACATTGGGTTGAAGCTCTAAGATAAGAAAATCACATACCTTAATTAGCTTAGCTTATGAAATTTGAAACAGGAGAGCACAAACATGAGTACCTTAAGGTCATCAGGCATATAAGTAGAATTGAGAATTCCTTCCCCGATCGTAAGATCATCTTTGTCATCAATCCTACACATGTCATCATCACTGTCCCTTCCCCAAACGTGTGTACTTTCCAACACCTTGTCATGATGTATGGTTGAGCAGTGCAAACTATCCATATTACACATTTCAGATGAATCTCGGCATGTTGACATCTCACTGCCAAAAAATGACTTTACCTCATCAAAAGCCTGTAAAAAGATCATACAAAATATTTTCGAATCTTACTGGTTCAAAGAAACTTTAAATAGAGTACTTACAAGGTCTGTAGGTTTGAAGAAAATGATGGAGAAGGGATCCCTGAATCTTCCTGATGGTAGCAAATTAAGTGTCACTTGAAAGCTTCAAGTGGTGGAAATAAGCACAAAATAATGTCACTGAATTCACTCATACCAACCATGATAGAAGGACGCAAAGAAGTATGAGATTCCATGGGTTGCCCACTCACAAATGGATGCTGCATGTGATGAAAAAAGTACACATGTAAGAACAAGATAAGATGTAAGGATTGACTCGAGACTATTTACAGTATATACAGAAAAAAAAACTGCCAACACCACTGGAAACTTAGATAACCTGAAGCAACTCAGATGCCGTTGGCCTCAAATTTGGCTCCCTGCCGTAGGACGAATATTAACACAAAATCAGAACTTTATAGTATAAAGCCATCTCTATCTCCATTTAAGACCTAAATACATAAAGTTAAGCAAATGCCAGACGGTTGTACATCCAGAAAATAGATGAGAAAGGATTCATGCAACACTTATCTAGGAAATTTAAATTTAAATTAATATAGTTCAGAGAAGACAAGAGTCTGGCATACTTTTGCAGACATTTTAACAGAAAGTCTTTCGCCTCGACGGAAATATGCTCAGGGATTGGTGGATGAGACTTTGTTGTCCCTATATGGAAGAGAGCAGCAACCTAGAGAAAGAAGTGATCAGTGAAACAAGCATGAGAGATAAAGAAAAAGTTCTCTAAGCCTTTCAAAAATTTAGTAGGACAAGTACCTCTTGGTATTGTTCGCTCCAAGGAGGCTTTCCAGTGGCCATCTCAATCACAGTACATCCAACGCTCCATATATCAGCAGAGCTAAAAGAATTTCTCAGTAAGATATATAGAAATACAGTCCAAGAACTTCCAATGTAGAGAGCTAAAAAGCAGTGACCTAGGAAGATAGTTTAAGAACTCCAAATCTTATCAAGACAGGAGTTCCAGAACGTGACTTTTATCGCACTGCCTATCTTCTATGACATTTCACTGATTTCAGTTTTTTCTTGTGTTGGAGAAATGTCTTCATTTACCTTTATATACAGTATACTTTCGATCATGAAACTTTAGAGAATTGGCATAATATGATCAATAAAATGCCTGAAATGAAGTAGATAGTACAGGGATAATGATTGTGCTTACAAGCTATGACCAGTCTGACGAATAACTTCAGGAGCCATCCAGTATGGTGTACCCTTCATAGACTTAGCACCAGAAATGGTTGCCTACAATAATGCAACCTCTTAATTATAGGACATTCATCATACAAGTAGCCTGTAAGATATATATCAAGCATAGAAAGTAAAGCATAAAAAAGCACACATCTAGTAGAAATGATAAGAACTCTACGTACCAGCTCCACGTCCTGTTTGGATGCACCAAAATCTGCAAGCTTAATGCATCCTTTATTATCGACAAGGATATTTGCTCCCTGAAAGGTTATACAATATATATCAGCCAATTGCACGAAAAAGATCAAGAAGAGGTAAGAAACCTTTGTATACATTCATATGACTATCAGCAAAGGGTGGAGTACCTTAATGTCCCTGTGCATTATCCCATTTTTGTGTAAATATTCTAGTCCCAACAACAACTGCTTGGTGTATGTTCTCATTACCTGGCTCACAGAAATTTGTATAATTTGAGCATTAATATACTGGTAAACACAAATTTTATATGCAAGAACTTACAGCTTCAGGGAAAGATCCAAATTTCCCCAGCAGTGATGATATGGATCCACCCGGGACAAACTCCAACAGAATGTTCAAGGTATCCTCCTCCCTCACTGTACCCAAATATCTCTAAGAGAAACCAAAAGGAAGAAAAAAGTCAGAAAGAAAAAAGAGAAAGACAAACTCAATAGCTGAAATAGATAGAAGATGGTGCTACTCACAACAATGTTTGGATGAGACAGATTTTTTAGAAGCTTCACTTCTTCCTCAAGCTCCTTTATGTGAGCCTACTTATAGAATTAAACCACTAATCAGCATAAGAACACCAATTATAATCATTAAAAATAATAATCGTCATGTTAGTAAAATAGCCAGCAATGCCTAACGACAATGAACTTTTTGATTGATAAATTAGACTTATAGAAACTAATAGCCTATATTACTCAACCAGTGATTATGGAAAGTAAATGCTGCTCACTCAATGAAGTTAAGTGCATAACCTACTGTTCTTAGGTTGCAATTGCGACAAAAGTCACAAAACAGACACGAGATATAAGACGTTGAGTCTGTAACCCAGACAAGTATTGATACTCTCAATCAGCACAAGTAACAATCGATGACATTATCAGACAAGTAATAAGGACATCACAACACGGGGGGAAAATCAAGTCTACAAAAGTACAAAACAGTCGCCATACCCAACATAAACCTCAACTTTCATAATACAGGAAGCTGCCTTTATAGGCATCTCATCCACAGAGAGTCTATCACACCACAACGGTACTCGAGACACACCCATTCCTGGGAAATTTACTTTTATAGAAAATATAGTTATCTCAAAACTACCTTTGTGCTCGGTTGTTTGGCCATTTTAGGTAGATATGGGTAGAAAGTAAATGTCTATCCACAACATCACAACCATCATCAAACTAAAGCTGTATAGTAACAAAAAGGAAATCACACCTGAGCTTTCTCCTTGGATGCACTTGTAATCGCGATAAGAACCTGTAGAAGAACAAAGAAAACACATATCAAAAACCACATACTAAACCAGGTCCAGTACTGAACTAGCTCTGCAACTAGTGAACTAATACTTGATTAACATTCAAAACTCAATTAACCAAAATCGACGAGAATGAACATGAAAATAAACTCTCTAACCAAAATTGGAGCAAAAATTCAATACGCCGAAGCTCATACAGTATCAAAAACTAAAAAAGAACACTCCAGAATCAAAATCAAGCAATTTACCAAATCAAAACCTAACTAAGATAAAAAAAATTAGCATCCAAATTAGAAACAGCAGCAATCCGAATCAGACTCCAGCACCAGAATCAAGCGAAATCAACTTTAATCCCTGAGAAAAGAGAACTTGAATTCGGAGACGGACCTGCTTAACGGCGAGGAGCTCGCCGGAGCCGAGATTCATGCCCATGTAGACGCGGCCGAAGGCGCCGCAGCCGATCAACTCGCCCTTGCGCCATCGGATCGGAGGCGCGGCGTCTTTAGGTGCAGACGGCGGCGGGGGCGAGGGTTTGGAGAAGACTCTGGATTTCCGAATGGAGGCGGTGATCTTGTCGACTAGGGTTACCGGGGAGTCGTCGGTGTCCGGTGGCCGGAAGACGAGTGATCGGCGGACTGATCCGAACATGTCTTGCATTTTGCGGTGGCTCTGGAGATTTGGTGGTGCTTTTCTATTGGAGTAGGCTCATTTGGTCGGTGAGAAAGAGAGTGAGTGGAGGATTTGAGAGAGAGGAGGGAAAAAGGTGGGAGGAGTTTGTTTTTTGAAACTAGTGATGAAGTTGAACAAAGAAAATGATAGGGGAAAATTGGATTATTGTTTAAATTTTCTTGTGTTTTGGTGCGACCTTGTGTCACACTGGTTTAGGCAATGTTAATATTGTTTGTCCATTTTCAAACATAACAAGTCATGTGTATCATAGATGGATTGCAGGATATTGGGTTGTTACTATTCAAGGAATTTAGAGTTAATAGGGACAAATGTGTTAAGCGTGAACAAAATGTATGTCATGATCTTAAGTGCTTTCAAACTAACACAAAATTCATGCCTCTGTTTTTTGTTTTTGTTGTTTTGATTGTTTGATCACTTTTATGTGACGAGAGACATTATAATTTCATTGAGTACGCCATAATGGAATGAGTAGTGAATTGTGAAACTAGAGGGATGAATAAATGAAAAATGGTATTGTCATTGAGGGTTTGGATTTGAAAATTCTTTTGGATTATAGTTGGCAACTTGAAAACGAAGGTGTTGGAGGCTACCGAATTACAGTTTTAACAAATGAAATGTGACTAGCAAACAGTGATCATCAGTGTTGTAAACCTCTCTCTCATGCCATATCTTTTGAAAAGCTCATAATATTACAACTAAAACCAATTAGAGGTTGTTGTTAAGAGGCAAACGTTGCCGGTTTTAGCCCCGCCAGGACTATTTCTTTGATTGAATTTTTATATTTAGAGTCCACAAACAAGTCCGGTTCTTTTTCTCTCTGCTTATTAAATGAACTCAGCCTAATTAGTATGCTTTACTCCTACCTCTCTGCTTATTTAATGAACTCAGCCTAATTATTATGCTTTATTTTCTTAGCACAACAGTCACTATACTTTATTTTTCAACTCAGCTAAACCCTCAATCACGAATTAATTAAAAAGTCTGTCAATCACGATTGCAAATCATAATCAAATATGGCATATACCCATCTATGGTCCTGAAGACCACGACTAGGTCTCAATAAGTTATTCAATGATCTTTGTCCGAGTGTTTATTCCGCACCTAGCACCCTTTATTTAATTCAGCTTATATGGCTGATTTTTATTTTGATAGATTAAAATGCTTGATTTGGGTGGAGAAAATATTTTTCACCGCACAAGCTAATAACTCATTTCATTGTAAAATCTAATTCAAGGGGCCTTTAACCGGGTAATATTAGCACATTACTTGTCTCGCTGTAGAGAAGGCAAGAGGTGAAAGGGTGTAATTATAGACTAAGTTTCTTTTGCCATATCTCTACATTTCAACCCAACAAACTGGGGAATTTGAAGACAACGGCTTTGACAGTTTTGAGGATATAAGGCCTCCTAAAGAGACGATAAGCTTCATCCTTTTAACTGGAATTCTTCCTTGCAGCGTAGACACGGTAAGCTGCCAGTCCAACAATGGCCACTGCAGCTCCCACTGTAAAGAGCCAAACAAATTCAACAACAAGCCCCAATTATAATTGATATTGATTCCCAAACATAAGACCCCAACAAACTGACAGATGATTCAAAGATCCAATGTAAATGACATCATACCTGAAACAAACATGAGCGAGCGGTTTACAAGCCTGTGATATTGCTTGCGACTCTTCCCAGCCTCCGTCTCTGGAATACTTAAATGTGGGTGCTCAGCGGCACTTACAATTTTACGAAATACATTGTTGAAATCACCTAACTTTGTGCTAATAGGTATAGGAGCCTCTGTTCCCATATCCTGACTGACCTGCATTAGTATTAAAAAATAAAAACATGTACCTTCTTGTTTCAGACAGCGTAATGAAATCTTATGTAGTGGCGAAGTTCCAATCTAATGTTGGAATGATTTCAAGCTTAAAACAACCAGATCCATGTCATTATATTCAGCAAAGTACACAAATTTCACTCTACACAATATCGTCTTTCGGTAATTTTATCAATGAATTACTGTCATCTTCATCCTATGTATATGGTCTGATGTCAAAGTTACCACAAGCCTCCCCTCAACTTCTAGGGAGCACAAAGTGACAACCATGATAATCCTGATCAGTGTGTTAGAATAGAGTAATCGTAGGTGATCTACATATGTAGAAATAGTATAGAATATTACAAAAGTACTCAACTGGCAAGTACTCATCTCACTTGAATATTACAAGAAGAGTTGAATACCAACATACCTCATCTCACTTGGCAAGTACTCAATTATATGTACAAAAGTATATTGCATAACACACAAACACACATATATATAACATGTATGTTCCTTCTTTAAGAAAAAAAGTAGATGAGTCAATGGATAGATATAGTACCCTAGTAGAATGCTGTATGGCCAATGGAAATGAATCCAGATCATCTTTAGCTGCAACAATGAGGCAAGGCACCACAAAACCAGTATTCTCACCATGACTAGCAACTTGTACCAGCAAGTCAGCTGCTGTCTTCCAGGACAATTCATCAGAACTAGCAAACCAAAAGACTCCATAAGTTTACCATAACGATATATATGCATCTAAAGTAATCACTCGGTCAATTTCATGCAATCAGTAAGGATTTCTGCAGGTAGTACCTGTCATGAACAAACACAGCTATGTCACAAGCAGCCAAAGCCTCTTTACTAGACAGTAGTTTGCTAACTCCATCTTCAGGAATTTCTCTCAGCACTAGATACTTCTTGGTTCCCTGTGATCAATAGTAGAATTACTAATGCTCAAAGAACAAATAATATAACTCAAAGAAATTTTAGCTCACACATATATATAGTGAATTGTGGAGATACTGTCAGCTACAGTAACTGTAACTAAATTTGAAGCTATGATCTCACGGTCTCTACAATGTTTCATGTCGATTGACATGCATTTAAACTGAATATGGAAACGAGTATAGATGACATGTTGGATTGTGTGATTAATCAACTTACACCACAGTAGTACAGATTCAAACACCATTACGACTTTTATATGCTCTCCAAAACAAATCTTGTTAACACATAATACATTCAAATACAATACCATGAGAAAAAATCATATCTATCTTGCAAAAAAATTCAAGATACATCTGATATCCCCATATAGTCTGTTTCTAGCATCTAGTTACCTCTGCCCCTATAAAGATGCGCATAAGAGAGGAGAATGAAGGGGACAAGCATAATCTTAAAATGTCTATTTGACAACTTACCCCAGGCTGATCAACAGAATTAACTGCATAATGCTCCTCGGTGGTTGGATAATAGTTATCAGAAAATGGCCTGCATGTCCAGTTACCCACTGGTCAATTTACATAATTGATAAAACCATGTGAGATAAAAATAACCACCGAAATCAGAAATGAATAATGATTTTTCAGATAGACCTTCCAAGAAAAGAATCCAACAATGCAGACTTTCCTGCCTTCTTTGGGCCGAAGACAAAGCATTGGAAAACACTTCTGTCTGATTGTTGTTTCTTGCGATCTAAACGCCTTTTCCTAGTGACACGGATTGCAGACGAAACATCACCAGCGTAACCAATGTATATAAGGTTTTCCATGGTAGAAGATGGGTTTAGGAGTGTCATGAGAGCCCACTGAAATTACACATTTTCACCCAAATTTAGGCAAACAGGAGAAAATGAAAAAATTGTACATTTGTAGTGCAGTGCACGTCATGAAGTTACATATGCCATAGTAGATATTTTTTCTATCTTCTAAATTTCATTTTATTTGATTGTGAGTTGCTTGGGGGGGGGGGGGGGGGGGGGGGGGGGGTTGGGAATTGAGTGGCAATGAATATGTACCTGTGACAAGAACCCATCAAGTGATATGCCTCCAAATGCATTTTTCTCTTCAGCCTCCTTGTATGGAAACTCACTGAATGGACTGCAAATCCAAAGGTGGCACTTAAAAATGCATGGTAGTAGTACTGATCAAAGTACAAATATTAAAAAAAAATGACCGAAACTCAGCAATTAGGTAGTTCCAATAAATGCAGATCTTCTATACAATAGACATAGCAAGTAGATCAAGAAAACATAACAAACAGCTTGTGAGGGAACAAAATACCTTGCAGGAGCAGTCGAAAATAATTCTTCCAGTTCATGTGGTCGTAGGGCCCCATCCTGGTGGAATAACAGATATAATCATATCACAAGAACAACTAACACATAGAGGAAATTGTATGGTAATCATCAGCAGTATAATAGCGTATCAAGAAATGTACACACACACACACATAAAATAATAGCTTTTGAGAATAAGCATAAAAACATACACCATCATTGTCATATAAGTTAAAGGTTGCAGTAAGATATTCGATTGCTTCATTCGTCAGCTCTACGCTCTGCACACATGACAACAAAAACATACATCAATTTTATATAGCTCAACAAAATGGAAAGGGAAGAAGTTGGATATAATTAGAACTGTAGACAATTTATCAACAAAAGAACTTCACAAACATGATTCACTTGAGCTGTCATGATAATTGCATGTCACGTAACGGCGTAAGTTCAAACACCTGAATGAAGTTAAGAGCCAATCTATTCAAGATAACGCTCAGTCTTGTGCCCTCAAGGTCCAGTTTAAAGCAAAAGTTATTGTACACTTCTTACCATTTTAAGATTCATTCACTACACAATATGTGCACATAATAGCTGGGGATTTCAATTCAAATATAACTTAAAGCGTACTTAATTTTTAGGTGTTACTCACTGCACAACTCTAACCAAAACAGAAAGGTCTTAGTGCAAAAGTAAACATGCTAGGTTACTCAATTCTTGAAAATGATTACTCAAACCCACGATAAATCTCTTAATATAGTTTTGAAAAAAAAAAACTGAAACGAAAGCATCTGAACACCATTATAACATAAATAAACAGTATCTCAATGAAAACTTACCTGATCAGAAGTCCGTTTTGGGAGAGATGGAATTAGTTCTTCTGAAAGTCGTATATCGTTGTTATAGCCAAACTTCCTGAGAACAGTCCAAGTTGTCTCTAGACGTCCCTTCTCTATGAACAGTGCATGCAGGAAGAGGAATCCTGTTAGTGTAAGCCCCTGGTCATTGACTCCTTCTGGTAACTTTTCTTGCACAACCCTCTTCACACCCACTATTTCAGAAGGTTGTAGTGGAGCATTGAAACATTTGACCTGTTTGCAATAAGTTTCCAAATTTTCATGAATCTTAAACATAAATTCCAATGATTTAGCTAAGCAAAGCTGAGAAGTATTAATGTAATAGACACTAAGAGTTTAGAATAACAATGATGTAATAAACTTGTTGCAAAAAATAAAATAAAATAAAATAAAACCTGGAAATCATTCAATTCGGCATCACTTAGGGCACCATCCCTGTCATGATCACAGCAAATGAATATCCGCTTCAAGGCTCTCACACATTGATCCTTCAAAGTCTGTGTTTCCTGATCGAATAATGGCGCAGTTGGGTGAAGAACAGCTTTTTGGGCATAATAAAAGACCTCTGGAATCTGCAAACAGGAAAACGTCAAATGTATAAACTCATGCATTAGAATGTCGATGCCAAAATAACAAGAAACTAGTCGAAAATTAAAGTTAATCATCCAACTCCTCTCAATTTGATAAACAGTTAACTGAAATGCAAATGCATGCTACAAATGAAAAGTGTATGGTATAATTAGTTCCCCTTGATTAAGGGATAATTCAAGTACACAACGAAGTATGAGGAACTGCAAAATACTGTCATGCTGAATTGTAAAAAAAATTGTGACATTTTAATTATTCAAGGAACTTGAAAATAGAAGTTTCACTTTAGTGTACCTGAATATGTTTAAATGCTGAACACTCAATGCAAGTTTCAATTTCCCGAAATTGTTGCATTATTGGTGACATCACTTGCTCCAGGCTCACTTGTTGGTTCTCATCTCTCAAATCGAGCTTACAACCAACCACTATCACAGGGACTTTTACCTGCTCACGAAATTTCATATCTTCCCGTCATGAATACATACTGAAAGCCAAACATGCTTTTCATAACATATAAAACAACTTCCCTAACAGATCAGCAAAGCAATATCCATGTTTTACTTTCACTACGATTAAGGCTTTCTTTCAATGGTTCTCTGTCCTTTGTTATTTTTAATGGATCAAATGAGGAAAAAAAAACACAAACACGCACCTCCAGCTGACGAAGCTTTGGAAGCCAAAAGGTACTCAAGCGGTCGAGCGTTTGAGGCTGATCACAAGCATAAGTTAGCACAACTGCATCAGCAGCCTTCAAATCTTCGGCGACTCTATTATTATCCTCCGGTCTGATAAAAAACACAGAATAAAAACTTCGGCATCAGACTTTTAGATTCTAACACAAAATTAGCCTACTCTATCAAACATTTCATATCAGGTAATCAAGCAACAAACTTCACTACAACACACATTTGCAGTCCAACAACGCAATCGCTTCGGAGCTCATACATTCTTAACTAAACCAAAGCAATTCATATCAGTGTTCATACCTAGAAGAAGTATCAATAATCGTAATAGGCACACGTTCCGGGTAGAAATCGTCAGGCAACCTAGTCGGCGGCAGCAGCGGAGGCACATTAGGCGGAAAGTACTCCGCCGCCGCCGTCAAGATCAAGCTCGATTTCCCGGTGCCGCGGTCTCCGGCCACGACAATCCGAACCGCCGTTCTCCCGTTCGCGTTTCCAGCTCCAGCTCTCGCCATTATTCACTGCAACCAAAAACCCTAACTTCAAACCATAACCATCAGCAAATCAAATCAAATCAAATCAAAGCTCTACTACTAAACTCGCAGCGATTCCACTACCAGAAAAGCACAAAATATTCCGGGAGAAAGTAGAGCGCCGGAATCGAACTTAATCCGGGACGAAATTTAAGAAGCTTAAGTTTGCGAAGCTTATTAGCATAAAAGAAAGAGATTCAGATGAATCAAAAAAAAACGCAACGGATTGAAGAAGAAGCGGAGAGTGAGAGTGAGGGAGGCGGTGGCAGAGATGTAATATGCCTGAAAAATGAAGGGCGGATTGATTGGGAGGTGGTTGTGCGGTTGAAGTAGAAGAAGAAGAAGAAGAAGAAGAAGAAGGTTGGAGATAAACCCTAGGGGGTGGTGAGAGTGGTGCTTGGCTGCTCGTTACAGAAAGTGGGAAGAGAAGAATGACAATGTCCTTTTCTATTTTTTCTTTTTTTGTTTGGCGGTGGCGACTGGTGACATGCAGGACTGTGGGGGCTTAGGGTTGGCGAGGTTTGGCGCCACGTCAAGTTACCTTCTCTTTGGATTAATTATGGAGCAAGTAAGTTTAATTATTAACTGAGTTTTAATTACGGATTGGTAATTTTCTTTTACTTTAATCGAATTCTTTTTAAAATAAAGAACTTTTTTTGTTTAGTATACTATTTTTGTTATCATGAAATATTGCAAGTTGACTAAAGTGATGTGATAGTTATGAATTTTTGCTAGCTATAATCTAATCGTCTATTATTGAATGAGGTTTTAAATTTATCTGATAGAACAAACTCCCACTTGAAGTTTTGTAGTGATGTGTAGTCGTGTAGAAATGATCGTTTGATCCGAGTTGTTTCACTTGTTCATGAATAAAAACTTGATATAAGTTTAAACATTAATTATTATAATTCACAATGTATAAACAAAGTGGAGGAGGTACCGAAATGAAGACCTTATATTAAGAATCATGTGAGAATTTTCAAACCAACAGTTGGATGACATGCACATTGAATTATAATAATATCGTGTGTCATGTTAAGGCCTCCTAATCAACAAAAAACCGTCATGTAGAGTATTATACAAACCACAAAGTCGTGGCAATTATGCTTGAAACTGTCTAAAATACTTATAATGGTCCTACTGTGCCTGAGTTGCTTCCGACTCACCCAAGATTAGTTTTAGTTTTGTCATAAACACCCAAGATCTTGTTCGCGAGGGAATGCCATATTGCCATTCCACGATGATAGGGGTGTGAGACACAGACCTAAATGAGGCCTTCGGATTCGGGTCAAAGCCCACTCCAATAGCAAACAATTGGACGACGGAAGGAGCCACTGGCCATGTATACCCGGAAAAAGAAAAAGACACGAGGCATCACCTAGGAGGCGGCAGCACACAGCTCCATCTTTCCTATAATGTGGATGTGACCATGGGCGGATACACGCGGTGGATTCTATGGGCTGCAGGCCATATGAAATTTGAACAGTTTTACTGAGCAATTTTTCAGTTGGCAAACCCTCCGGCTCACTTTTAATTCCTTTGAGGACAGAGGTTCGAACTCTCTTAACTTCCAACCATAGGTTTTCATCATTCTCTATTTATTTTTTCCTCTTTCTTTGGCTAAATTATATCTAATTTTCTTTTTACTCCCATTTTCTTCGCTCTTTTTCTTTTAATTAATTATTTTTTCTAAAATAATGAATTTTCCACTTATTTGTTACAATTCTAACATGAGTAGATTCATATTTCTATACTTCCGTAGTATATTTTAACAAAATATTCTTCTACTAAAGCCGTGTTTCGGTTCTAAATCTCTCTACAAAGAAAAATGAAAAAATATATATTTTCAATTAGTCTAGATAAGTTTCTAATGCTGGATCCGCCACTGAATGTGACCCATCACTCTTTGACGTAATAGCTTCCGTCACTCAATTATTGAAGGCATGGGTTGATCCCTAAAATGAACATTAGCCGTCACCGGCAAAACAAACATTTTACGTCCATCCTCCCCCCCCCCCCCCCCCTCCCCACCGTGTATTGCCGTCATCACACCACCACAAAAGATACGATGCATAACCACTATTACAATCCTAGTCACATTATTACTCGTACACCGTACACCACAACTATTAACTTACGAATCAGAATAATAAACTACGATTCATGCATGTTCGGTATTGATTCATTCTCATGCGTAAAGATTTCCGTAACAATCACTAGCTAACCTAATTGGTAGGATAATCATACCCTACTCCCAATTTATGTAGAGCCCATATGTCTAGACACATTGTTATCACGCATGTGTATGATACTTCATGTATGTATGAATCGGGGGACGGCAAAAGAAAACCACGTTCATTCAAAGTGGTCAGAAAACGCCACTGGGACGGTCCTCTCAGTCTGATTCATCAACTTTTCAACGCACCCGACACGGCGACACGGCTATAAATAGAGACAGATTTTATATGCTACGTGCTGCTTTCGAAATATAAACTAATAATTTGAAGAAGACGGGGTGAGAAAGAAGAAGAAGATCAGGATGGATCTCGAGTCCATATCAGAGGCTACTTCAGGAGCCATAGGGTCACTGCTGAGCACCACCATTCTGTACCCACTTGACACCTGCAAAACCAGGTACCAAGCTGACGTCAGAGCCCATGATCATCAGGCCAAGTACAGGTAACCCCAACCTCTCTCTCCCTCTTTTTTTTGTATCTGATCTGGGTCTGTGGATTATGTTTGGATCATTGGTTTGTGATTTGTTTTGTGGGGAAATTCTGGGTGTTGGTATGTTTTTGTGGGAAGTGGGTAGGTGGCAGTTGGAGGTTTATGTTGTTAATGATGAGGAAGGTGATTAGGAGAAGTTCATGATCATCATCATAGGGTTGGAGAATAGTTAAAAATTTGAGATATGAATCGATTCTAATTCTGATATTCATTAGAGGATTGTAGAAATGCTACTTGAAGATAGTACCTTTTGAGTGCTCTGCTTTGTTCGTAATGGAAGATTTCTTTTTGGGAGTGGTTAGATCATGTCTGGAAGTCTGGCACCCTGTGGCTTTGGTTTGGTGTGTGGAATTGAATATATCAGCTGTTCATCAGTATACTAGAAAATTAGCGGATTCGAAAAGGATTGAAGTTGTGTGATAGGGGAATGGCTATACGACTGCTGTATATGAGAAGCGGATTTAGGATTCTGTGGTGCAAAGTTGCAATTCAACTTAAGTGTTAGAATCTTCTCTCTGGTTTGTCTAACCTATTCGAGGTTCTTGTAAATTATGAGAGGAAGTTACATGTTCGATGAGGTTTTGTGTTAGCTAGGCATGCAAGTGCATATTTCAAGAATGTCTTACATGTTTTTATGTTTGCATCATACAATGTCTTACAGCTACTTCTGCCGGAAACACAGAGTGCTTGATCCTTTTATATATAAGTTTATCATGCTTGTGTCGTGAAGTTATGCATATTTAGAGTTCTGGCGATGTGCTTGATAATCTCCTAGTTTCTAAGTTTATGTGTTAATACTTAATGCTGAATGTCTTTATCAGCTTTAGTTTAGTTTAGAATTTACCCTAATTTATCTGGTTTTGGCTTATGTAGGAACCTCTCAGATGTATTCTGGGAAGCAATATCCACTCGGCAGGTTCTTTCACTGTATCAGGGTCTGGAAACAAAAAACCTGCAATCCTTCATTTCTCAGTTTGTGTACTTTTATGGGTATAGCTACTTCAAAAGATTATATCTGGAAACCAGTGGTTCTAAATCAATAGGTACATCAGCAAACCTGATTCTTGCCGCTGCGGCTGGGGCTTGCACTGCCATTGCCACACAGGTGAGCCACTTGTATAAAGTCTCTATAATAATTGAGAATTCTTAAGATGATATAGTAGGATTCTGGGATACCAATTCCTTATGGAAAAACATGAGTTCAGCCTCTATTGTCATGCTCTATTGTTCTCATTTTGACTGTGACATAGAAAGAGTAGGAAAATTTCTGGCTTTACTTATATACTCGTCATGAAGTTTTTTGTTACTTTCCTTTTGCCCTCTATGATCTTTTCAAAAGCCTGCAGTACCCCGAATTTTCTGTTTAATGACTGTGTTGTATAACTGTAGCCTCTAGATACAGCCTCGTCAAAGATGCAGACAACTGCCTTTGGAAAGTCTAAAGGGCTTTGGAAGACCCTTACAGAGGGCACCTGGAAAGATGCATTTGATGGTCTTGGAATCTCTCTGTTGCTTACCGCAAACCCTGCAATTCAGGTACTTTTCCTGGCATTCACTATAAAATATTATGTTGCCTCGTCTCTACTTAAACTAAAATTTGATCATTTGACTTCAGTATACAGTGTTTGATCAGCTAAAACAAAGACTACTGAAAGAAAAACAAGATAAATCGGCCAAGGGCTCGTCCCCAGAAGCCCTTTCTGCCTTTTCAGCATTTGTTCTAGGTGCAGTCTCAAAAAGTGTTGCTACCATTTTGACCTATCCTGCCATCAGGTGCGCAATGGCTCTCTCACACTGTCTCTTTATTAAGCTTGACCATTGGAATCATCTAAAACATCTACTTCCTACAGGTGTAAGGTCATGATCCAAGCTGCTGACCCAGATGATGATGATGATGATAAAACTAAGAAAGCTCGCCGAAAGACCCAAAGAACAATTCCAGGAACTCTCAATGCTATATGGAAAAGAGAAGGAGTTCCTGGCTTCTTCAAAGGATTACATGCCCAGATCTTAAAAACTGTTTTGAGCTCCGCGTTGCTTTTGATGATCAAGGAAAAAATTTCTGCTACTACTTGGGTACTCATACTCGCAATCCGAAGGTATCTATTCCTCACAAGAGGCAGAATAAAAAAGGGCATGAATGATTGATTTTGTATCGAGAAGGAAATGGATAGCTCATATGTAAATTAGGTGAGGGTTTTATATGATTAGCCGAAACAGTTGTACTTTAAACTGCGGGAACAAATTTTCCGATAGGAGCTCACAGGCTGCTGTAATAAAGCTTTCTTAAGCTAGAGATAAATCCTGGTTTGGGGAAGCTCAAACCTTAGAGCAAACTGTTTCACACAGAAATAATGTAGCGAGGAGAATTTCTGCTGCAAGAACAGAACATCGATGCATAGTGAGAAATTTGATTTATTATTTGGATATTACTTGTTTGGTCACTTGGTGTGTGGGCTGGTGTTGATATAGCTGTTACGACACTTCATATACCAAGTCGGCAAGTCCCATATAATTCTGCTCAAATTTTTTGTCCCCTAAATCCTAGAATAAACAAGTGAAATCAACATGCTGAAGAATATTAACAAAAATGGTTGATTCAGTCCAACTGCACTGGTAACATAAATTGTCATTCCTTTGTGTGCAAAGAGAGGCTGAGATTGCAAGTGCCATTTAGAGTGAACATATTGCAGAAGAAGTATCTAATCTTCTATTTTATGTAGAATATATGCTTCAAATTACCATAAAATTTCAATAAATCTATCACCATGGATAGTCGATATCACATTTATACATATGATCAAGCTTTGAGTTGAAAGTTGTTTCTCAGCCTTGATCAAACTTTTAAATTTCAGTTGTTTGAGGAATTAATTTTCGCCGAAATTTGCTTTTGGGAACATTAGCAAACACCATCGATTAATCTCAAAAATTGAAATAAACTAAAAAACCATCCAAATATGGGCCTAAGTTACGTCAGTTACAACTGACGTAACTTATATCAAATGAGAAGATTTGGCAACAACTTTCAATCTTTCATAGTCACAACATTGTGCATCAGCATATGGTTCAAGTAACTGTTCTTTATGAATGGAAAAAAGTTGTAAATTGCAGTTTAGCTTATATATATATATATATTTTTTTTTTGGACACAGAAAAGAAAATTTCCAGTTACGACGTCGTTTTACAATTATGGCACGTAAGAAATAAAACAAGACCCACGCGCTACTCCAAGACTCCTCTTTACCAGAGAGAGAGAGAGAGAGAGAGAGAGAGAGCGAGAGAGATCTGAAGGAGAGCTCAGAGCGCCAAACGAAGAAGACGAAGACGAAGACGAAGACGAAGAAGAAGAAGAAGAAGAAGAAGAAGCAAAAGAGAGCAAGATGATGTCCGGCAATTATACTAGCATTGATAACCAAAGCGTCTCCGGATCTGTTCCTGCTGTAAGCACTCAATTTCTCACATATAGAAATCCATACGTATTTATATAAGTACTTGATCTGGCTCATAATAATCTCGGCTGATTATTGCAGGCGGTTCCAGATCCAGGCCACCACACCGTCAAATTCCAAGGTCTGATTCTCTTTCCGCCTTAGCTTTTGTTTGTTTTCCGTGAAATTGAAGCTAAAGAAATCAAACTCGGATTAGATATAGAACAAAATCAGCTGGTTCTTGCTGTTTGATTGTGTTCAGAAGCTCTTGTATTTCTTAAATCGTTAGCTTGCTTAGGGTTTATTGATTAGTTTAGCAAAAGGATTAAGCATAATTGTGAGTGCATGATGAGATGTTTGCTCTAGAAGTATGATGAGATGAGTTGAGATGAGGTCAATGTATGTATAGTCTAGCTCAGTTGTGACGTTTTAAGTTTTCGGATGCGAGAGATTCGATATTAATGGTTTTGGTGTATTTGTTTGCAGATTCACACCTTCAGACGTTTCCTCCGTCTGAGGCACAAGGGAAGATCTCTAGTGGTGCTCGCCCTCCTCGCGATGCTGATGGTACGCACTTCTCTGAGTCTTGTTTGTTAACTTCGTAGTTGCTTTCGTATATGGCTTTCCTACATTGTTTTGGAATAATAGTAGTCGTGTGAATGCAATTCAGTACCTGAAGGCTTTGGTGGTTAACTGTGTAGTATGTGGAGGATGATAGGAATGGTTGAATTTCAGTGTCTGTTTTAATATCATGATTTGAGTATGGACTATTGTTTTTGGTGAATTCAATCGATAGGAAAAATAAATTTTTGCTCATTTCGTTATGCTATGTAAGTGGAGGAATGTGAGGTTGGCTAGTGGGAATGTGAAAGGATCTAAGTATTCATAACATGCAGCGTGTTTGGGTTGGATCACTTTATGAAAGAGAATATGTGTAGTAGCAATTGTAATAGGTTGTGCTGCTGAGAGTCAACCAGACCATAGAATAGCCTATAGAAATGATTTTAGTAATTTGAAACTGCTAATAATTGGACTGATAAATTCATACAGAGTGGATGCTTAGAATGGAAAACTTAGAAGGGGCTAATGTTATGTTTGGAATAATGACTCAGCTCTCTGCATGTTTCCATTCCCATTCTGTGTGGTTATTTCCAATCCTTAGAGTTGTTAAACCATATGAAATAGTCAGCAATGCTCTTTTCAGGGGTTTGGAAACTTCCATCCGGACTTGTTTCCATACATGTTATCCAGCATATTATAGGATGACTACTGTAATTACATTATTTTGGATTTCATCTGCTGTGATGTTAAAGGCATGTAACTCTTGATGCAGACACATTTTCAAAACCTGTATCTGGTTCTGATGAACCCCAGCAGAGTGGTTGGCTACGTACTTTCAGTGTATCCACTTACAAGGCATATTTTGACGTTGACACTTCAGATGTTCTAGAGAGGATCAAAGACTCACTCCTTCCATATAGTGGAGCTTTCAATGAAAAAACAACTAACAATCCAGATTTGTAAGTTTGCTTTGGTAACTTTACTGCAATGACATGTCTATAATCTAGAGCTTCGAAATGTAGAATCAAGTTGTATGGATATTCATATTTTTCTTTGATATTTTCCCAGAAGAACATCACTTTTGATTTGAAAGCTATTGGAAAATGCGTAGCATGCTGCTGATGGCAGTTCTTTATTCTAAATTTTACTTTTAGATGGTAAAATGCTTGTGCTTTAATACTATTCACAACAGATATTTGTATGTTATTTTGGGTTCATAACAAAAGTTGTATATTTGCCAAAAATTGTCTGCATGTGTCGTCTAATCTCATAATCAAATGCTTTGTAGGTATGGACCTTTCTGGATATGCACAACCCTTATATTTGTCGCAGCTGCCATTGGTACCTTTGTGACATATGTAGCACACAAAGTCAAGAGTCAAGAGTGGTCCTATGACATTAACGTGGTGCAATGGTCTGCTGGATTGTTCTATGGTTACGTCACTATTGTTCCTCTTGTGCTGTATGTTATCCATTAATGTCTTCTCGGCACCAGCAGGTCTCGTTCATCTGTTCTGCCTGTATGGCTACTCCCTGTTTGTCTTTATACCAGCTTTGGTAAGTCTTTGGATGTTCTTTTTCATTAAGCTTGTTGTCAGAAAGATGTTTTATAGAAAGTCTGCAAAAGGGTTGTGCCAACACCCAAGTTCTATACCATAATGTAGAGTTTGAAAATACGGGCCAGAATTCTAAATATCTTCTTTTTTCTTTTCTTTTTTCAGAAAGTTAGTATCTTAATAATGCTGGAGAAGTTAACTTAAATACCATCACTTACAAGAATAATGTCCATTAATGTCTCAGTTTAGTATTCCTAATCTTTGTGTAGTTAATAAGAGCCATTACTATGTGAAGGGCTTTGTACTAGAAAATATGTTAGATTTTGATGTTGATGTAGCTAGCTGACATTGCTATTTTGTGTAAATGCAGTGTCTCTCCGTTGTTCCCTTGGAAATTTTTCGATGGGTGATTGCTGGCGTGGCTGGGATCATGTCTGCTACTTTTGTGGCCATAAACCTTCGCGCCCACATTGTCTCAGCAGGTGAAAGTTGGTTCTTGATTGTGGCTGGGATCTTTCTGTTGCAGTTGGCTCTTTCTGTTGTGCTAAAACTCTATTTGTTCACCATCACAGTCTAGAGTACCATACAGTAAACTGTGCTTTCAGAAAAAAAGCGTGAAAGAAATTGTAGATTACAAAGTGTTACGATCATTTTTGGAACATTGGATTGTTACTGTTAGCTGAAAAATTATTCATCAGTTGAGCACAATTTGTATTCATTCTTTTCGGAAATATAAATCATCTATTAGAGTAATGTACTCTGCTACATCGCCATTGACCCAATTCAGTGTTCAATGTGAACTAGTTAAGAACACTTCAAAACCAATAGCCGTCATTGATTCCTGTAAACAAATTTACAAACTCTGAACACGATGGGATAAAATTGAAAGGCTACTACTTAGCTACGTTAAAAATAAACTGTACGTGAATCTCATCGGTTGAAACTTAGACTTTCTGCTAACCAGTCGATGTTGTTGTCCTCAAAGTTGTTGTACTCATCAAATCGATCCAGAAAGTCATTTGATGCAAGCAAGTCATATGTAGAAAACACAATGTCATCAGCAGTCCAGCGACCGAGAACCAACTCCAGCCAATAATCCTTATAATTTGGGAGTCAAGTACTATTGCTGGCTTGATGATGATCAATACTACTGGTGGCCACCTTGTTCAACCCAAGAAGTCCCTTCCGTTCTCGGCTGCTTGTTCCCTCGAAGCATTCTCCTTTGTTCTAGATCTGCAATAAGCTTTCTCCTTTGATCTAGGTCTTGTTCAAGATCACCAATGAAGTCGTCAAACTTCCTCTTTCTCCGACTTTCATCCACAGTACTCTCCACCGTTTCACTAACGTGAGTTTCCGGTGACGGGTCTGCAGGGTCGTCAGTTTTCGGTGGTGGGTTTGTAGGGTTTTTTCTCAAAGTGCAGAGTACAGTTATGTCATTCTTGTTCAACTCATATTCATCCATCAACCAACGGTTGTTTTGATCTGCAGAGCTTCCACGCTCGTATCGAAAGTCTCTCTTGACTCCAATAACCTTACCCTCCTCCATAACTTTAACCCTATATTGGCCGCTCCAAGTACCAGTGCCCACTTTTCTATCAAATCGTGAGCTTTTAGGGTTCAACCTTTTGCGCTTGGCGAAGAAGAAGAGAGGCTCCCCGTCCTCCACAGCGTGACCACCGTACTTGTCCCAGATAGTCCATGGCTCCGATTTGCCATAGAATTCAGGACAATTGGGGACGTGAGAGGACCGGTACTCGTCGCCCAGTTGAGCCTTGTTGCGGAGGTAGTAGCTCACCAGCTCGTCATCTGTAGGATGAAACCTAAAACCAATTGGAAAACTTTTCATGGCTGAATGAGATTGTTTTAATCGTGATAAACACGATTAATTATAAGAGATAAGGAAACAGGATCCATATATAGGGGTCATCCGTGTGTTGCAAGGAAATAGAAATATGTGTTGCAAGGAATTAAGATCATGGAAGGATTAGGATAAGTAGTACGAAACCAAAAATTATGCTGTATCCGGTCCATATCTACGCAGCGTAATCTTTTAAAATTATTGATTACTTTTCGAATGTGTTTGATTCTGATTGATTACTCATATTCAAATAATATTTTTTTATTTCACTATGTGCATGTTTACCACACCATGAAGTAATATAATTAGTTAAGTACATAGAATAATTACTTGAAACACGTAACACGATAATAGCCGGTTTATGTATCTATAACATTAATCTCTCACATTCTTACAAATAACGAATAAAACATTCATCTTATAAACCTTAAAAGTACAAAAGCCTCTGAAAGCGATGTGCGTGGTCTTCAGTGAGCGTCTTCATAGTTATACAAACACCATATAGATACACCATATATATGACTCAATTCTATCCAAAAGCGCCACATGTTAGTGATGTTACTCCCCGATCAATGTATTTTGTACTTTCCATTATCAAAGAATTTCTACATAAAATTTATGATTTTGTAATCGATCGCGATCTCAATTCAATCGGCTTCTCCAAATATCGATTTTGGCAAAAAACTAGAAGTTGTTTGTCATCAATTTACAGTTCTGTTGATCAAAGTAAAAGTTTTTTTTCTATCTTTTGGACACTCTGGCCGGTTTCGATTAAGAGGAAAACTGTAATAATTGACTAAGGGCAGAATACTTAAGTGAAAGTAGCTTATGGAAAAATCTTGGACGTCTAAAACAAATTGACGTCTCTATCTCTGGCTCATGGCCTGGCCTATTCGGGAAACATGCCTATTTGTATGGGTATCAATACCTTAGACAGTAGTCGAAGATACATTAACTAAGGACTACTTGTTTAATTTGATACGCCAATTCCTGTTCAATAAGATTGATCATGTATTCCCAAAAATTTTTGCATTGTTTTCTTCTACATAAGCATGAATAAGACAAATCTTATCATAGAGATTGGGAGAGAAGATACCTTAATATGGGAATTTCCATAGGCTTTAGTCCAAAAGATGATATTAGTTAAAGCGTTAAATTAAGCAAGGGAAAGATGAAGTTCAAACATGTTTATTTATTTTGTTTTGTTTTCGGTTTTGGACTTTTGGGGAACAAAAAAGATTCACAACCAGTCACCGCCACCACCATCTTAATTACCAGCTTTAAAACCCTATAACTCCTGAAAAAGGCAAATGCATGCATGCCCTTACCACAGAGCCAACTAAAGGGGATAGCAGGAAGCCGGGAATGTAGAAATAAGATGAACCGTTAACAAATAAGAAAGACAACATTTCAAGTTGTCAACATATATATGTCCCCGGGATTATGAATCCTAGATCCTTCACTGCCAGTAACCAAGAATATGATCCACTATTATGGACTTCAGAATTCAGATATATATAAGACTAGGTGCATCAAGTACAAACGTACAGACTTTATTGAAATACAGCTGTTTCATGGCATCAACGTACGTACAACCATACAGCATTTAGCAACAGTTAATACAACACTACGTACTTAGAATTTTGAAACATAAGAACATTAATTCTGACATGAATAGATCCGGAGATTACATATTCCACGGGTAATCAATAGTGGGCTGATCATCATCATTAGGCGGCTGCGACACGCCTCCATGCAAGTAATCTCCAAAGTCCAACCTGTTCTCGTCGCCATGATATAGCTGATCCTGGAATTGCTTGTCGCGCAAACAGTCATCTTTAACTGGTCCAATGATTTCGTCTATAGTACTAGCACCATCGTCATAAAAATTATACTCTGGGAAGTGATAACTATAATCATTATCGGTATTATTAATAGAAGAATAATATCCCTGAAAAGAAGTATAAGTAGCCTGATCATGATCATAGGGCTGCAGCCCCGGCAACTGCGTACAACTGCTGCAACCTTGTACGTTGCAAGTCTCTTGCTTCCTTTCTTCCTTTCCCATATCTAAGAGTTCAGGACATTGATCAACGTCATCAACCTCAGAACTCTGTTCCTCCTTTAATTTCGAATTCTTTTTCAGCCTTCTCTTTCGTTGTTCAACAACAGCGGTCGAACTCATCCTCTTTCTCGTTTTGGTACTACTCTCCTTCTTGGTAAGTTGAACATCTCTCTGATCATCTTGTAGTAGTGGTGGCGCTTTTCTTGGATTTCTCCTCAAAACGCAAATTACATATTCATTTTCGCCATACTTGTCGCACTCACTCTCGTACTCATGCATGAGCCATGCACCGTTTTGATTGGGATCACATCCCTTCTCATAGCGAAAGTTCCTCATCGTCCCGATTTTGGTATCGCCGGCAAGAACTTCTTTCGAGTATTCTCCACTCCAAGTCCCAGAGCCTACCTTCCGAGCAAAGCGTTTGCCATTACTATTCTGTTTGATGCGCTTGGTATAGAAGTGAAGGGGCTCTCCTTCTTCAATTGAAGCACCCCCATACATATCCCAAATAACCCACGGCTCCTTTTCGCCATAAAAATCACTGCATTCATAGATGAAGTTGGAGTACCAACCCGATTTCTCGACATCAGCCTTGTCATGGAGGAAATAGTCGACGAGTTCCAAGTCCGTAGGATGAAACCTCATGCCCTTCGGATAGTGTATTGCTCCCAGATTCATCCCGAGTCGATCGAAACAGTACGTACTTAGAAGGCTTAATGCTTTCTGTGTTTAATCAATGGTAACGAGAATCTGTAGTAATTGAGTTAGGAAAATCCTTGGACTCAAATATTTAAGACAAGGGTTAATATATAGGTCTCTTAATACTTGTAGTCCAAGCATCTACTTAGCAAAAAAAGATCGGATCAGATCAAGTTAATCTCCCAGTCTGCTTATTAGAATTTCCTTGACCGGTTAGATTTTGTTTATTTTTATCTGTACCAGGATATTAAAGATTTGCGCGGGAAATTCAGGATATTATGGATTTGCGCGGGAATTTCTGTTTTGATTTCTTTCCTTTCCTTTACCTTTCAGGATTTTAAGTTCACATTACATGAATCATGAAACAGGAAGTGTTTTCCCTGGTAAGAAATAAATTAAACTGAGGGTAACTTACAATTGCCAGCTTGTTAATTAAAGTTAATCTGATCGAAATATGGTAATATACAGAAACTGCCTTACTAGCTTCAATAACTCTTTTACATCTGTCTGAAAATTAATTCGGGTTTGGACTTTTGAGTATAGTCTTAAAAACCTAGTTCGAGGGTAGGAAACAGACTCGGATTAAGGAGGCAATTAGCGATTTCAAGTTTAAGAAAGAAAATTAGTTCGTCAAATTATGACCATTTCATAAATTGTACGGATACCTAGTACTATATATAGGCACCGAGTGCGGCTATTGCCACTTCAGAATCTACTCTGTGTAGATATTTTGAAAAAAAAAAGTTGTTAAACATTACGATTTCTTTCTTTACACTATGTTTTATTTTATATAAGATGTATTTAAACTTAAAGATTAAATGAAATTAGATTTCTTTTTAGCCATTATAATTCTTATATTCACAATTCATTCATCTTCTTCCATTCTCATTATTCTCCATAATAATAATAATAATAATAATAATAATAATAATAATAATAATAATAATACAATCTTCTACCAATATCACCAATTTATTTAATTAGCAGGTTTAACGTTAGGTTCAACTTATACATGTGTGATGTGTCACATGTCTCTTTTCGTCATGAGATCTTATTTGGAGCCGTAAATTGTTTTGTTGTTCTGTGGGGGGAAAGAACATCAACATCTCATCAATCTTTTAGCTGTGCCAGCAAGGTTTCAACCCAGCTTACATTGCTGATTGATTTATATATATAGCTAGGGTTTCCTTGAGCCCCGGTCTCCTCCTAATTTCCGCTTTCACTACTCCTGCTAATCTGCTATGTATTCCTATATATATATATATATATATATATATATATATATATATATATATATATATATATATATATTGAAATTTATACTCATCCAAATTCAAATTTGACCTCCCATGCAAACCCCATACTGAAGCAGCTACTAATTAATTAAGTAATTTGTACTCCATTTGCTAGCCTCACATATATATACATTTTACTTTCATAAGCAAAATCATATGAGGCCGGTCTTTGAACAAAGAACCCTTGTCTCCGACTATCATTATTGACAATTTTCAAAAGCCTAAAAGTTAACTACACTTTCTTTGGAGTAGTATTTACCATGAGTCCATGACGGTACGTAGAATTACTATATAGATCGAGGTATTATAAATTTTCCGCCTACATATGATGATAGAATTAAGTTAAAGTTCTTGATGATAGTAACTGTCATTATTTTATGTTTTTTTATGTAAAAGTTATATACACATGCTCGAGAGAAAAGTAACGAGACAGACCTAAACACGAGTAATAAAGAAGTGAAGGACAAAGATGATTGCACTTAACTTGAGGATGAGAGTGAGATTAAACTAACACACATTGAATTTAAATAAATGTACGTGCATGTTTTCACTGGCTCACAACCTATTCATCAAACAGGTCTGTTTGTATGGGCATCAATACCTTATAAAAGCCTTTGTTATATTGATAGTTCTCTGATGTCAAATTTGTACAAATCCCTCGTTAGATATGCCCGATATTTTCACGGGTTATGCTAGAATTGGAGAAAACCCTATTGAATTCAGAGCATTTTTTGTCTTGTTTCCCTTCAACCTAAGACAAATCTTAACATTTAGATTTATGAAATTATGTTTCATTGATATAGGAACTTCCATGAGCTAATCCAAGAGAAGAAACAAAAGGCATGGGATATATATATATATATATATATATATATATATATATATATATATATATATATATACAGGGTAATACAGCAGGAGATGTGTGTAATCCCAACCAGCTGACACTTGCAATGTGTTATTACTTCAAACATAATTAACATGGTAAAATATGATTAAGAAATAGAAAGAAGTGGTACTATAGCCTAGAGAATTGAATAGAATCACATGGACAATAGCAAGTTAGCTAGATGTTTTAAAAAGCCTAGTGATCGAAGAAAGGGAAAACAACCCCAAAAATGAAGAGTCAAAGCCAAGAATCAAGATCCTGAAATTGAGGCCTCTTTGGATGACTATTTATTGAATTTGGTTTTCATTAATATTCTAAATTTTATGGCACATTGTATGATTTTGGCTGGGATCACCTGAGAGTAGCATATAACTAAGAGAGGGGACTGGTTGGTTTGAAATTGAATGACCTGCAATTTTGAACCGCCATGTCTTTCCCCAAAGAACTTTGTATATTGCACTTACAAGACATGATATGAGATCTATAATCCATGACATATGCTCGATTAAGAGTTTGGTTTTGTACAAAAGAAATTAATCTGTCACAATAGTTCAATTCTCTCTCTCTAGATATTTACATTAATTTTCTGAACAATGCAAACCCAATTTGAATAAAACACTAAAACAAGATATAAGATCTGGTGAAAAGTCTTATTAGCTCAATATTGATTTTAAAGAAGATGTCATGTTTAGCGTCATTGCTTGGTAATTAAGAGAAGTTGAGCAAATTCTTAAACAATGGATTCGTTGCTTGAGAAGTTGAGATGGTGTGAGACACAAGCAGTCAACACAAGACCAGAGTCATGAGTTAAAGTCTCACTGCTATCATAGTTTATAGTGAGGAATCTGACCAATAATGTCCACCTTCACATATGCACACATATTCACACACACAAACATATAACTAATTCCCATTTGAGGTACTTGCTCCCTTCTCCCTTTAAAAACCTGCCGACTTCTATCACCCTTCCTCTCTCTATTTCTCTCTCAACATAAGAAACCCAAAAGTTTGATTTTTATATTCTCCATGCTTGCTTAAAGAGAAGCTAAGCAGAGACAAAAATCATTGCTTTTGGATTTGAAGAAGCCATGCTCACCATGTTCATCTCCAAGAACCAACTTATAGGCCTTCTGCTGATTTTCTTGGGCATCTCAGGCTTACACTATGAAGTTTCAGGTGCGAGATGGTTAAGCGAAAACTCCGAAAAGGCGGAAAAGAATCTAGTGAATGCTAGAGTTCAGATGAACAGCTCCAACTCAACTGGGAATGGGGGGTTTTTTGCCACAAGCAACAGAGAAGTGCCTTCTGCTCCTGACCCATTGCACAATAGGTAGGTTCAAAATCAACACAGAAGTTGTACATAAGCTACCTATATAGCATCAAAGATTGGATTATAGAAAAAAAGTAAGACATAATCTAGCTTTTGGAAGTTCTATTGTAACAAAATCAAGAAAGTTTAGACACCTTTTGTTTTAGATTTTATAGCTTGGTAAGACATATGTTTTTGGTAGTGTGAGTTGTATTATCATCGAGTTCAGCTCCTACATAACAGTTTACATTCATTTTTTCTCCAAGATCCAGATTAAACTTCCCTACTGTAATTGTGTGCAGTATATCACTAGAGTTTTTCGTATGATATTGCTCGACGAGACTCTTATAATTAATGATAGTAAATTACTAAATTTGGGTGATTAAGGTGATTTTGGACAGCTTATCTTACCCAAATTTACTCCCTATGCAATCCAATAGCCAATGCCTTATCTAAGAAGCTTGCTGCTTGTTCTTTTCTTTATCACTTGGTAAATCATTGACACCCTTTTGCATAAACAACTCTAAATGAAGGGTGCATTAGTCTTCCTGTACTATTGCTTCGGCTAATGGTCGGTAGTTTAGATATTCAGTACAGCAAACATGTAGAAGCAACCATACTATTTTATGAGATGGAATTCCACATGTAAGTGAGGACAAGACAGAAAATCTTTGATAATCTGAATGATGCATCTTTGAAAGAGTGTGAAGTTCTTCAAAGTCGGTTATTCTTTTGACTTTGACAGAAGGAAAACTTGTTGCCGATACAGCATTTCAAGATTCAATCATTCCATGCAAAAATTTCCAAACTTGTAGGCTCGAGGGTTATCCCTTTGCTAAGTAAAAAATAGCTCAGAATCAGTTCATTCTTGCGCATTTGACAAGTGACACAGGAAAAGAATTGACTTCTCATTTCAACAACAATCTTAGTTTTTGTAACCCGAGTCCCCGGACCAAGTTGAAGAAGGGCTTTTGAAACAGTTTCACGGTCGATGTAGATTGAGAAGCAGCTTGTTTCAGTTGAACGGGTTTTCTACCCCTGCAGAAGCAAAAACAGACTACTTCAAAAGGGCACCATGTGATTGATGAATGTACAACAACTACTACATAAATTCACTCTGAAATCAATCTATTTTAATTCAACAAAAATATTTTCCGTGTAGACTACAAATTTGATGATAAGTGAAATTTTGTAGATAACATGAGCCAAGAGTAAACAAGAACCAAATTTCTAAGTTCATTACAACATCAGAATTTGAATCTGGGTTTCACAATATCTCAAAGAATTCATTCAAAATAGTTGGCGTATGCGATATCATTAACTAAGCTCACTGTTAATCTAGAAAACAGATGAATTTAGGCCTTGGATTTCTTCCCTTTGACTTCAGGGGCTGGTTTGCTCTTGAAAGGTAGGAAGGCCACTCCACCCATAAAGTTTTGCAAGACTTCTGGCACCTCAACACCATCTTCCCTCTGATAATTCTCAAGGATGCAGCAAACGGTTCTCTCAGTTGCTGTAAGAGTTGAATTCAACAAGTGGACGTATTGCTTGGTCTGTTCATTGCTCTGCAATTATAAAAGTCACAACAGCCACCAAATCAGCAGATAGAACAGCCTTTTCTAACATTCGCTACAAAAAAGCTTTTCCTAACAAAATGCAACTCTTCCTGAACCCTTTTCTGACATTCGCTATAAAAAAGTTTTCTCAACAAAATGCAACTCTTCCAAATAGAAGTACTAATCTCCTCTATTTTATATCTAGCTATGATGGAACACAGCTTTTAAAATGATCCACAACTTAAAACACTTTAGATGTCTGAGAAATAGCAGCAGAATGCAATTTTAAGTACAGTTCACATATACACAACAAATTAATATATGACCTAGAGATTCTTTTTAACCAATAATCGTTCTTAAGTTCTAATGGTCATGTATATTGATCAATATGTAATAGAATGTCAGTTCTCTCAAGACCTACCTTTTTCTGCCCAAATCGAATTTCTAACTTCCTTGATTGGTAGTCTGTACAGTTCGAACATGAGACAAGTTCTCTGTAAGTCTGAGATGCAGGAAACCATGCTTCCAGATCATACTTCTTTGCAGCCGCATCATTCAAAGCACCAGAAACAATGGACACAACATGATAAGGAAGTTTGAGCTGAACATCATAAAATTTCAAATGATCAGGTTTGCGAATGATGGTACTAAACTGAAGTTGAACATTACCAATTAAATAACAAATAGCATCCAACTCCTTTTAAAAGAAGTGGGGTAAATAGTGATCAACCCCTTAACTTATAGTTACACATATAAGTGACCAAATGCATATTTAATTCTTCAGAAGAAACATGATACCTGCTGATAAAATTCCTCCGAGTTCTTGATCATTTCCTCGTGCATTTCCCAAGAGTCCTGGCCATTTGGGCTTGTCAAACAGAACTGTTCAACTTTTTCGAACTGATGTACTCTGAAAATTCCCAAGGTATCTCTACCATGTGAACCGGCTTCCTTGCGGAAACAAGATGAATACCCAGCATATCTGAAGAAAAGAAAACCTTATCATTAATGATTAATAGAAATCATTCTATAATGACTGGAATTTTTAATGAGATATTCAAACCTTATGGGCAGCTGTGAGGGATGAATCCAGTCATCCAAATGGTATGCACAAAGTGGCTGTTCAGCTGTAGCAATGAGATATTTATCGTCGCCCTCTCCAGTTACCTAGTAAACACAAAATCAGTCATGTTACCCTTGTGTATTTAGGCAGACAGTCCAGAATTTTTTTTTGTTTGAATCTTGACTTCCATTGAAAATTATAAATGACAAAATAGAAACGACCAGGTCTTAAAGAAAGAAGAGCAAGAAAATAATACACACACACACAAACAAATAATATAGGCGGTTGTAATGACTGTTACCTTATAAAGTTCTTCATCAAATTGAGCTAACTGAGCACACTTTGCCATTATGTCTTTTCTCATAAAAAAGGGAGTCTGCAATGACGTATATCCCCTTTTCTCAAGGAAATCGAGGCCAAAGTTGATTAGGGCTTGATTGAGGCGAACACCTGCACCTTTCAAGTAAAAACCTCTACCTCCAGCTACATCAGCACCTGTATTTGAGCAATTTGAATTAGAAATAGGCTTTTTTGGATGGCAGACTTATAAAAGTTAAATCATCTTCTTTTTTTCCAAGTTTGTTTGAATGGCTTAAGAGAACAATACCTTTCTTCAAGTCAGCAATACCCAGAAGCTCTACAAGTTCAACGTGGTTTTTAAGTTTGGGTTCCATCCGCTTCTCACCCCACAATCTAACCACAGCATTATTGGCCTACAACAGAACAGAACATTTCGTATTACCAACACAAATCATAAAGAGGCATAATAAGTGCACAATAATGTACCAAGATGTTACCTCATCATCATGGACGGGAACACTATCATGCACAAGGTTTCCAATGAGTTCCAATTTTGAATCCAAAAGAGATTTAGCCTCTCGAACTTCAACTTCTTTTTCTGCGCTCAATTTCTTGTTTTCTTCTGTTTCCTTGATCACCTCTGTAGAATCCTGACCTGACTATTACACCAAAATATTTGACACTCAGTTCCATAAATGACATAACCAAAAAGCATAAAACATCCTCTACTGGCATTAAATGACATAACTTCATAATTTGGAAGAGCTCAAGGGAAATAGACTAGTACTGGGGATAAGTTCAACACACAAAACAAGCACAAAAGTGCACACTATACATATAATCATCTAAAAGTATCCACACCATCACTACCACTACAATGCCATATTCAAGCAACTTCACATCCAATTCAAACCAAATTTCTCATCCTTCCAAAACCGTAACTAGAAAACACTATGTCTCCAAATTCTCACTATCAACATGAACTCAAGGCAACCTAATCGTCAAACGGAACCGAAACGCTTCAAGTATAACACCACACAGGTCAAAGTAGAGTCCTTAGATCCTCTACACACAGTCACATACCTCATGATCTAAGTTTCTAAGGCTATTCAAATCTTCCTAATCCAAAGCTACACATTTTCTTCCAAATCCAACTTCGAAGAAAACAAAATCAAAGAGAGACTCACAATCCGAAGCTGAGCAACTTTCTTATTGATCTTGTTGAACTCCTTTTTGAGATTCTCCAGCTCAAATTGACCTGAAAATTTTCACCACAACAAAGTAAGTTCCGATTCACATTACCTCATAAACCTCCAAAACCAAATCAACACCACACAGATTTCACAGCGAACTACAGAGAGAGAGAGAGAGAGAGAGAGAGAGAGAGAGAGAGAGTTACGTCGGCGCCATTCTTTGTCGAGCTGGATGACCTCGTCGACGATCTCGACGCTTTTGAAGCGACGCCGCTGAGATTCGCGAATCTTCTCAGGCTCGCCGCCCTTCTCTTCTCTGAAAAGGTTGATGTCTAACATTGTCGATGGTTTTGATTCTTGAAGAAAAACGCAGAGAACAAAACGAAGGAGAAGAAGACCAACCCTATATAAACCCTATATACTCAGATCATGGGAGAATTGGGCCTGATGTTTTGGGCCTAGGATTCCGGACTCTCTCGTTGCCTAGATTCGCTCCATACCCCGCTCTTCTTGACCCGTTTTGTAATTTCTTGTTTTACTATTACTGCCGGCTTGCCACAATTTTCAGTGTTTTCAAGGCCTAAACATTTGAAAAATATTATGATGGAAGCCTATGGTGCCAAGAATATAACATTACCATACAAGTTATCGTATCTCATGTCAAACTTATAGGCCTTAGGGGCACTAAAAATTAAGTAACAGTCTATGATGTGTTTTTTATGTCGTTATCGATATTTGTTCAAGTTTTAGTATCTCTAAAGTCTAGTGCATGAGAAAAAGTACAATAGCGTTTCTTAGTGTTAGGAATATGAAGTCATCTTATGAGGCGATTACATTTTAAGACACTTTATTTATCATATGCACATTAAAATTTATGGAACACATAAAGATGACTTCATCTTTCTGTTCCCTCGCCATCTTTATGTCCCTATCTTACTTGATTAAACATACATACAGATGGAGTGTTCAAACTTTAAAAAATATATATATATATTCTCTTACTCAAATGAATTAACCAATTGCACTGGGATTCAACATTTGCATTGAGAACTTGCAGAGTTGCAGGTGTTGAATATCAAATTGATCTGAACAAACCTTTCTCTAACCTTATCAAATTTCTGGCCTTCTCAACTAGTAAATAGCACTACGGTCTGGACATGGTATGTCTGGTTTCTTGAAGTCCTAAGAGACTAGGACAGTTTGACTAGGAAAGTCGAGAACATTACGCTGTTAGGAGAAGAATCTTTTCACGTAGGTTTCTTATGTTAATTTAGGAATATGGTTTTCCTAATCCTATTAGGAGAGCAGAGGTTTATAAAAGCGGTTGTGTGGGGTAGAAGTCCTCATTCTTCACACTCAGAGGTCTAGAAACTATGGAAGCCATGGATCATATTGCTAGAGCGAAGAAATTTGAAAAGAAAGCAAAGAATCGAAGCTCACTGGATGGAGATTTTTCAACACCAAAGAATCCAAACACGAACAGGCTGCATAACTTTTCCTTGAAGCTGCTGATCAATACAGACTCTCCAAAGCCTGGGATAAAGCTGGGGACACATTCGAAAACTTGGCATACTGTTATTTAAAGACTAATAGCAAAGTTCTGCGGCTAGTTGCTTTGGTCGCTGCCGCAAAATGTCACGATCTAAGATCTCTTGCTTGCTTAAACAAGGGAGCAAATCTCTTGCGGGAAACTGGATCGCATGATACAGCGGAAAGATGTTACAAAGATATAGAGAAGCTGGAGAGCTGTACTGCGGATGTCTTTGATACTATTTATTCAAGTGAGGCTATAGCCAACCTCGAAACTTTTTTTAATTTTAATTGATTAGTTGTTGTTTGTCAATTTATGTGAAAGCAGATGGATATCGATCTGGATCGAATGAACATCAGAATGAAGCAAGAATGAACTATTACTTAGACACAAGTATATATCCAGACTTGCTGCTGATTAAGTTAGTTGCTCATGGCTTACAGTACCAGGATTTACATGTTCTGATTAGCTGATCGATTAGAAGTCCAAAACATATATGGATATACGTATGACAAAAACCACACAAAAGATGAATGCTTCTCCTCAGATATACAAGGCTATTAGTAAAAAAACTAAGGAAGCAAACAGAACACTCTTTTCTTGTGGGAGATACAAGAAAGAGTACTTCATTCTAGTATTACTAGTTTATTACTACTTTTAACGTTGAAGTATGAAACTCATCTGCAATTGATTAATGCTGGCATGTACTGCATACTCTGATAGCGTTGGTGTAGCTATCGAAATTAACTCTGATAGCATATGATCAATACGTGACTCATTATAATGTATGCATGAGTGGAACACAATTATAGAGTGGAACACAATTACATTTTTTAGTACAGTTATAGATGGCCTTCGCATGGAACACACCACTAACACCAGCGTTAATTGGGAATGCATTTTCTAATTCTACCAGGATAAGACGTTTATAGAACTTACCATTGATTGATTCAGCTGCAATTTAACTGAATAGTTGTTCTCTGGTGGTCTTTGATAGAACTTACCTTGTGGTTGTGTACTAAATTAGGCCATTTGTTAGCCAAGCTCAGAAGTTTAGACATAATAGTACTACGGAACTGATAACTGATGAAACAAAAGTTTACCCCAAAAGTTCCCTAGAATATTTTTTCCACCTCTGTTTATCAATTCATGCAAAAAACAGATCATATAATCAATATAGATCGAATGAAAATAAAAATATGAAGTACCACTTGAGCAGAAGTAACGAGACTAGGTGCTAGATAGGCAAGTCAGTTGTTAATGGCTTACAAAACAATGATTTGCATGCCTAACTGACTACCAAAAGAAAATGGAAACGGTTGCTACAAGACAGTCACACAACCACATGCATATATAACAATAAATCTAAAAAAAAGGAATGCTTCTCAAAATACAAGATTACAATCAAAATAAGGAAGCAATTAAATCTGTTGAACAGACAAGGGATTACAAAATGGAATTCAAAAGAAATAGTACTTCATTCTAATAGTACTACTAGTTACTATCATTGAGCCATCGAGGTATGAAACTCATCTGCAATCGATTGATGCTAGCATGTACTGCATATCCTTATAGTGTTGGTGGTTTGATCCAAACTCTGAGCATATGATCGCTTCGTGACTCATAATGTATGCATGAATGGCGTATTAATGCATTGCTGCGGAGCCTACCAATACCCGACTTGATTGGATAGAAGTAAGATTTCCTAAAACCATGATAATAGATACGATCAGCCAAGTCCTTTATTTCACCATCAGCAGAATACAAAAACGAGATGTCACCAAGAAATAACACTCTTTTACCCAAGCTAACTTCCTTTACCCATTTCATTTGCAACCAATCTAGCTTGAAAATGTGCCAAGGCTTATAGTCCCGCTTAAAGTACACCAGCAACACCTCTCCATCAGACTCAACAACACTAGCTTCGAAAGCTGCTAGATTTTGAAGCTCCACTAATTCCATATTTTCAGCAGTATCCAGCAAGCTCCAAACTTTGGTATCTGGGTTGAATGAACCTAGCATTCCACTTTTGAAGACACAGAAGAAGAGGCCCTTGACATGGAACACACCAATTAATATCTCCTTACTATGCCTATCTTTAAAATGGCTAGTCCACCTTCTATCACCATGGCGGCAAGTGCTAATTCTCAACCCCATTTGATCCTCTTCAACATCATGCACCGGGAAAAACAAACAATCTCTAGATGTTAGATCAGAGGTACCACCAAACGTGGCTTTGATCCTACTGCCAGTCAAATGGGGTAAATTGATATATTCCCCATCTCTGTAAGGATTGTAGACATAAATTTTAGAGTCAAAGCAAAATATGTTTGGTGTAATATCTGCTAGAAGTAACCAACCGTTCTTTCCTGCACCACACACTTGTAGTTTGCCAAACCCTGGGACAGTTGACCGTTCAATTTCATGATCAAGCTCGTAAGTAATGCTGCTAGATGGATCATATAGGGTAATGGGATAATAATCATGCTTGCAGTTAAAATTCAGTGTCAGAACCGAAGGGAGTTTATCTGCAGGCTTCACACCAGAAACTAGTCCCCAATTCTTGCAAACAGCACCAAAATGAATCTGATCCACATAACAAAGGCGTCCCATGATGCAAACTAATATGTCAATGTGAAGATCAGACCATGGTGGTGGTGGAGAAGGAGGAGGTGGGATTTCTCTCTTAAGCTTCTTATTGGCAGCTACAACTGACATATTCTCTATTCCAATTTTTACACGCAGAAGCGAGATATGGGGTTCCAATGTAGATATGCCCTGATTCTTGATTTGGAGAATTAAAACCCTAGAAGATGGAAAGCATATAAATATTTATGTGCATATATAACAAAGCTAGGGTTTGTATATCTATGCATTAAGGATGATGAAATTGAGGAAAAGGCAACTAAGAAATTGAAGAACAGTATGCCCTAGCAGTGATTGGAATTTGGAACCATCACCATCATTTGCGCCGTTTGGTTTCAACTTTCAAGAGCTCATCTCCAATTTCTTACCTAGATCCCCTTTTATAGGGTAAAAAGTGAAAATGAGTACTCTTTGGTCTTTTCTTTATAACTTTTTAGCCTCTTCATTTTACCTTGTTTGGTTTTCCAAAATGCCACATTCAATACATCCAATATAGATAACATAGCTATTGAGTATTGACTATCAATCACTTGAAACCTCCAACTTTCCTAGAAGAGTTGTAAAAAAAATCTATGTCGGCCTTTGCTCTGCTAGGGTTTCTCCCTAGCCGTCAAAGTGATCGAACTTTCTTGATGCTGGCTTTTCTATGGTTGGTGGTGATGATGGGCTTCAAACCTAGAGTTACATGGCGGTGAGACGTTTCTATCTTGGAGCGTAGCGATTGCACAGACGAATGGGTGGCGGCATCGAGACCTCTTGGCACAGATCGTGTAGTGATGGCGAGAATCACTTTCGACGACAGCGTTGAAGAAGGTTGGCTCTCCGACCTATTATGTTTTATGGCGGCACTCCTTGGATGCAGGGCCTGGCTACAAAGCTTGGCCGCCAAATCTAAGGGTACTGGGATCTGTTTCGATCTGTGGGGCGGCACAAGGTTTGGTGCATCCTTGGCGGCTGTGGTTGTCGCTTGAAAGCTTCAATCTTGGAAGCTAATCCACTGGGTTTGAGCTGGAATAGAGTCTGGACACCGGCGACAGCGTCGAGGTGTAGAGAGAGGGCTTGGATTGGTGCTGGGTCTCCTGCATCTGGGCCGAGGCTGAAGCCTTTGGGCTTGGGTTGTGGGTTAGGTCTTGGTCTTTGGGCCCATTGCTTGTGGTTTGGATTATGCCCTGGTTGTCTTGCCGGCCAGGGACAGTTTAGATTTTTTCCTAGCATATAGCTATGCTAGAATATGCTTTTATTTTATTTTATGTTATTTCTGTTTAAATTCGAGGATAGTTATTATAGAACAGAAGTATGCTATATATTAAGTTTTAGTTTAGGCTCAAGAGATCTTGTCTACTGCATGACACATGACAACAACAGAGTAGCATGGCCTTTGTTTTATATAAAATTCTAGTGGATTCCATAAATAAAAAATTCATTTGAAACTCCTTTATAGTATGAAATTTTGCAATACAAAGTAGGAATTGGCAATCTGAGTAAATTCTTCCTCCTCTCAAAATTCTATTACTGGGTAGATGAATGCTTTTCTTATACACCCAGTCAGACACACAACTACACACATTGATACATTTCTTACATTTCCAATGGCTATTATACTACAGCTCCCAAAAAAATGAATGGCAAGATACAAGACCTCCACCAGAACTTGGTAGGACTAAACGGACCAGCATGGCCGTTTTGTGGATCTTCTTAAAGCCATATTGAGATTTTTCTTCCTGATTGTGAGTTTGAGAAGTTGCCGCTACTTTTTTTGGATCTAATCGTCAATCTTCATTTCAGTCCCCACTAAATAGAATCCAAGATCCCTGTTTCAGAGGTAACAACAGATTCAAGACGAAACTTCAGCCAAAGCGAATCTCCAAGTCTTCCTTCAACATGTTTTTTCTCCTCAGCTAAAACTGAAGTGTGGCAATTGCGGGGGATCACCACCAATTAAATTTATCCACAGGTTTGCAAGGGTCAATAAATAGTGTTGGTCGTTCCACACCACCATTTTAATACCTGAAATACACAACCAATTAATAAGAATAACCAATTGAAACTATCAAGAGCTTAGGAGACTGTTAAGAATAGCGAATCATTATTTCTGTAACTAGCATAACTTTTTCTGGGTTTCTTGAGACAGAAATCTGAATTAGATAGAGCAATCAAGGATTACACCCTACTTTATCACCAAACAAAATTAGAGACAATGCACCTAGTTTCAGTTTTTTTTTTTTTTATAAATCTGATGACATGCCCAAATTGAAAGTACAACATTCCATCTCACTAAAGTAAAGAGTAATTCACAGAATTCTACTAGTTTTAGACTTTTAGTATTTTGACAGGAAACCAAATTCCTCAACCATGAAAGTTAATTACCGTGTTACAGACAAGTGATGTGTATTGTGCAAGTACTATAATTATTGAGCACATTTATCAGATGGTGTAAATTCAAATGAACACCGAGGAACATTTAATAATTTCTGTTACCTGGCACAGCTCCTGCTGATAAAAGTGACAGCGAACATAGAGCTTGTTGTCCACTCAAAAAATGGTCTTGGAGTGAAAATGCGTCAAGATGATTTATAGAGTTTAAGGAATCCAGTAATGCATTAACATTTTCGTCATATTTGAAATCATCTTTATCTGAAATACTTCTGAGAGCTTCATCAAGTCCTGAACTTGACCATAGAGTATAACACTGGTTTAGAAGACCAATCAAGCTAGAACAATCTGACTGTAATAGAATCCAAGGACTGTACAGTTTGGTTGAGGCTCTCAGAACTAAAACTACTCGGTACATTTCTCCCAGAGCAATGATATACTGCTTGCCTGTATACAATAACAGGATTAGACATTAAATTATGAACATATACTAGGGATGACATCAATAGTTATTTTTGTGTCTGGTACCTCGTGGTTCAGATAACATCTGCTTCTGAACATTCTTTTCTAATGATTGCCTCCAAATTAAAGAGCCATGTTTTAGCTCTTCCGCACATATGGAGACCATTTGAGACCACACAGCAATGTACCTAGATTGCTCCTCCATTGAACCGAGTCTAAGAATCCTTAATATCGAAGCTGCATGTCTTAGAAGTTCAATTGCTGATGTCATATCCTTCTCTGCCTGTTCAAAGCCAAAGGACAAGGGGTGTCAAGCTAAGGCTACTCATAACAAGTAAAACAAAAAAAGATTCAACCGGTTGAAAGTGGGCATAGCATTATGCACTCTCAATTATAATAGCTACCAATTCAACCTGTTTTTGTTTGTGAAGATTAATTTAGAATTACGGAAGTCTTGATCGTTTTACATATTATCAACACAAAGATACATACCAAGGACAGTCTTTGTGACAACTGATATTCTGACTCAAGAACTTGGAACTTCAGTTCCCCAAGAGCCTTATGAAGCTCGTTAAGGAATGAATTTCTTGGTGAAGAATTCCCTGACTGGAACTGATCTGATCTCATCTTGTCTTGAGGCAAGTCATCATATAATTTCTACAACAAGAGAAAACACATTCAATAATTAGTACTTTTGAAAGTCATAACCATGCATAATCATTAACTCAAAACCCCATCACTACATAAAAAAACTGATATCATCCAATGTCCATTTGAGTTTGGTTTGAAAATAAAAAAGTTAGATAATTGCAACAAAATTGAACCAAGGACAGCATTCATGACTCGAAATTTTGATCATCCACAGATGTATGAAATCCAGTGATCCACTAACAATTTTTTTTAAACTAGGGTGTCCAGATCTTTGACCCGACTAGTCCCCAGGATTCCCGCCTGACCACACCACATCTGGGAAACTGAAAACTAACTTTTCTTATTTTTTGCTAGGTGGGTACCATGGGAGAGGATCAAACCCCGGACCACTTGGGAGCAAACCAAGTGACTGACTGCTAGACCAACAACTCCTTGGTAGTAATTTACTAACATCAGTTCCTGATTACTTGGTTCATCCTATGATGATTCTCTCGATATGTTACAAAAGCAAAGATAATAATAAGAAACTGAGTTACTAATTAGAAAAACACTCATTAGAAGCTGAGTTACTAATTAGAAAGATCTATAGCAAATTTCCAGGATGTATGTTAATTGGGTATATAGTGCAAAACTACAGTATTGACAGCTCAAGCTATAATGAGAAACAAAGAAAGGAATGAAACTAAAATGGCAATTTAAAACTAACCTGGATTTCCTTATCCAGAGCCTCTGTTGCATCCACACCAGAAAAAGAAGCACTACTTTGAGCTTTCTAACAGAATGCAAATTTTAATGTTAACACAGGCATTATTCTGAAAAAAGGAAAATGTTAATACAGATAAGGAATTCATAGAAGGGAAGTAAGAGAAATTCTACTGACCTTGTTCTGGTCAAGATGGTAGAGTGCAAGAAAATATGATTCATCCTTCAACTTGCAATAAAATTCCACAAAGTCATCCACCTGGATTTGAGTACAAGTATCTTTAAGTGAATCTTCAACATTAGCAATAGAAGTTGAATTCTGATCTTTTGAAACAGCATCCTTAAACTCCCAGGAGTCATCATCACCGTCATCACCATCGTCATCACCATCATCACCAACAAAATCAGATTCTAACATTGTTGTCACAGGATGAGTAGTAGTACTTTCAATTTCTTTAGGTATATGAGTTTTAGGCGTGTCCTGTTCTACTTGACTGTATAAGCTTGATATGAAATCGGTAATGGATACATTGGTAGCAGGACTTCTGGCAGTATTTATCTGGTGGGAAGCAGCTGTCTGAGTAGAAATATCTTCATGGACTGAGGAAGTGTCAGTTTCTAGTTCTTCATCTCCAAAAATGGACAGTGGTAAAGCTTGCCGATGATTCCTTGACATTACCTCACTGTGCTGTAGAATAAAACAGACAATAATTACAAAAGGGCCGTGAGTACTTACTAGTCGAGTACTCGAGTGAAAGTTACTAATAATCTAGGATTTCACAACCAGAGCCACCAATCAATCAGGGAATAACAGATCTACACCACGGGAACGACATAGACCTAACAATTCCTCATCCCCTACCCTCAATGCAAAAGAACATATGATTCCAGTTTTGGAATATTTCACTTTGTAGTAATCACACTGGCCTCATACCTCTTATCTTGAAGTTAGCAGGAATCACTAACCACCAAGACAAAACGCAGGCCAGTTAGTTCCAGTACACTATAAATGACTGACACGCTTTAAATACATGCAGCATGCCATATAGCGGCACTATGGAGGCGATACATCTGAAGTGAATCTTTCACATATTTCAAGTAAATTGGAATATATACATCAAGCTGGTAAAAGAAACAAAAGTAAATATCTCAACTTCATAGAATACAGTTTCGTCCAAAAAAAAAACAGAAATATTACCTGTAGTCCATGATTTTCACCATCCATTGCTGATGATGTTGTATTGGCAGGAGAATTACTGGCAACCACCGACTCTCCCTAGAACAAGATAAAAAGTGAGTTTTCACATCCCTCTTAAGTGGTATAGATATTTTGCCTATAAATCAAATCCAACCAAATCATCTACCTCAAGCATCGACCCTGATTCTGAAAATGCATCCTTAAATTCCCAAAAATTGTCATCTGACTCAACATGGTTATTATCTGTAGTTGAACTCAACCCTGTTGCTATGTCATCTTTCTTCCCGTTGGAATAGGAATCTAAGATTACCACATCTCTAGTATCAGAATTAGGGATAAAAGGAAATGCAAAGTTACTTTCAGAAGAGGGGTGAGAAATCCAATCCGACCCAGAGAAAAAATCATTACGAGGACCAGCTCCAGCACCATCTAATACATGCCATTCTAAACCAGCAGGATTAGCAGCCTTTGCCTCTTCCTACAATCAAATCGAGCATTACCAGATCAGTATCTTAGATGTGAAGTTTAAGTAAACCAGAACAACACTTCAAATCAAATCGAAGTAGCTCACCAACTTATGTTCTGATCCGGTTTCTGAAAGTGCATCCTTGAATTCCCACCCATTATCATCAACTCTAGAATAATTGGACACATTTGCATCATTGGTCGGCTTGCTTTCTGAGTATGTTTCAAAGAAGAAATTATCTTGAGATACAGAGCTTGGCTTGATGTCAAATGAGAATCCCCATTCACCACCATGAGGAGTTCCATTAGATGCAACAGAGCCATTGTTAAACTCATGAATACCAAACCCCCCAGAAAATCCAGTTCCTCTATTACTTTCCTGCCATACATAATCAATAGTCCAATTAGGTAATGTCAAACTCAATGGAACAAATCAACACTTGTTTCAATGACTAACATCACATTCCACAAATAAAATGAGGATTTAAGTCCCATCAAGTTGGTAAATACTAACTAAACTCTTCAATCAAATTGGAAAGTGTTGATGCACAAACAACATTTAAAACAAAGTAATGCAACAATAAACAATACCCGCCTGGATTCCCCGGTTTTCAAATGTACTTGATTCTGCTCTCAACTCCGCTACTTCCACAACCCCTTGTCCCTGGGACAATGGTTACAAAGCATCATAAATAAACACAAAACAACTATGGCAAAGATATTATCTTTCCCAATGCTCCACTTATGATCCCACCAAAACATATAAGCAACATTCAATATTTGTTCCCAAAATCATTCTAATCTGTACCTAATCAGGAATGGTAATGTTTTTTCACCTCAGCAATGACAATGTGACAAGAAGATCGCAAACAATCAAGGAAACACGAAAAAAGGAACCACCTTTATACCTTAGCATTCTCACTGCCAACACCTCTCTCTGGCTCTGCAGCTTTAAATTCCCAACCATCATCCTCATCCTCATCCTCATCAACATCCCCATTCCCTTCTTCCACATTCAACTTCAAATTCGAGCTCCCATTCAAATCTGCACCCTCAAACTTCAAACCATTGGAACTCAAATCAGCACCACCCGAACCCGAATTCAAACCCGACCCATTCTGAACATACAAATTCGATATCAAATCATCAATCCCACTACCGCTCCTATTCAAATTCGATCCTTTAATCCCAAATCCATCGTTCTTAGTCAACCCGGTCAAATCCTCATTCGCCTGCTCGTCTTTCTTTTCTTCTTCTTCTCCGAACAACGACAACGGCAAAGCTCCCTTCGGCTTCTCCCACTGCTTCGTCTTACTAACCCCGTCGGGCTTTGCCTCGACCCGATTTGGACTCGGATCCGACTCGACCTGTGCCGCCCCCGGCGCCGCGGGGCCGTTTCTGAAAAACCCGAACGAATCGGCCGGAGCGGGTGCGAATCCGTTACCGGCGTGAGTTTTGACCGGAGGCGTGGCGACGGCGACGAAATCGCCCCAATCGTCGTCGGCGGAGGCTGATTGTGGTGGCATGGTGGCGGCGGAGGAGAAGAAATTGAAGTCTCCGAAGCCTTCGAGGTCCGCCATTGGAGGACCTTGAAAAAGCTCTCTCTCTCTCTCTGTTTCTCTCTGTTTCTGTTGATGGCGTTGGTTGTTGTTAAGGTCTGCGCGCGCAGGTTAAGGAGTTGGCGCACGGGCGAGTCTGACGTGGATTGGGCGGGCCAATCACAGCGAAGCATTAGCTAAGGTTTTAACTTTTATACCTGTTCTTATTATTTTGTAGCACTATGGTGTTTTATATAAATAGAACAACCTAAAATTTGCTGGAGTTAGTGGGACTGTTTGGTAGAAGTTATGAGATGTTGATGTGAATGATGATGGAGGCATCTCATTTGTTATATTGAATTAGTTTTTTTTTTCGACCTGGTTATTAATTCGAAATTGATCGGATATGGAAATTTGAATTTTTAACCAAAATTCGAATTATAATCCTTGTTTGAGCCTAATTGGTATTTTTTAAGCGTTTGCTTTTGTCTTCATGTAGTAATCTCGTCTAAGTAGGCAATGTCGTTTAGCACTTGACTCTTCATTGATTTATCACTTAATTGGTCAAATAATTTAAATAACGTCAAATTATAGTAAGAAAAAATAAACTTTTTAAAGTTACAGTTGAATGAAATTAAAATTATTGATTTATCGTGTTAAATTTTGAGAAAGTTACCGGGAAAATTGAAATAAAGTAGTTGATTTAAGAGTAAGGATGCTTAAGAATCAAGGTTGGTCTCCTTTTTTTTTTGTTTCGCTCAAGGTCACTTCACTAATTAAAAGCCATCGAATGTGTTCTAGCAAGGATGTAACATAAGTGAGAAGCAGGGTGCACCAATCCAAATAAAAAGTTCCACATTTTATAAGAAATCGGAGATCGGAAAGCGTCTCATCGGAAAGTCACATTATTATATCAAACATGATACACTATAAAACACTTGATCATAACAAAACCAAGAACAACCCCAAAAACAAAGCAACCATGTAGTGAACCATGCCAACTGCAACCAAACAAGCACCACCGGTGAAGCTCCCACTAGGTGAGTCAGTGGTCAACACAACGATCATCCAATCATCCTCTGAGCCAACCCCAGCTCCTGTATACTTAGAATCATTCAGAAATCGAGCAAATTTGGTGTTAGTGTAATTGTTGAGCACAATATCTGGGTCCAAATTGGGCACACAAACAGGCAAAATGATCCCATCAGCTGTGGTGCTGTTGTCTATGTTACATTTGATTATGAGCTTGCTGAAGTAAGGGAACACCGGACCATTGCCTGGTTTAATCTCGTAGTCAGCTGCATGAGAGCATGGCTGACCCTGTAGCGCATCCGAGATTTCGTCGGCGATACAGCCGGCCTTGTCATTCCTGGTAAGTTCACTGAGGTTTAGGGTTTGCCTGAAATTGTTGAGACCATCGAAAAGATCGTCTTCTTCTTCTGCAGAAGCCAAAAAAAAAAAGAAAGGGAAACACATTTACGTATAGAAGACTTATGGACGCACTTCTTGGCATGTATATGCTCCATAAATGTGAGTAGCTGATTACTGGAACAAATTAAGTAAAATTGTTACGAAGGAAATAATGGAAGTACCGTTACAATATGCTGGAGAAGACTGAATGAGGAAGACATAAGCAAGCACAAGAGCAAACAAGCTCAGTTTGGAGGAGGCCATATGCTTCAGTGCACGAAGCCACCGCTAGTTAGCTTTGTGACAATGAACTAATGAAGTATATAAAAGACACACCAACAACAGAGGAATAAATACATGACTTGCAGTTTATTATTATCTTATAGAGTAAGTCGGGCAATTGTTCTTAATTCTTTGCTTGTTTTAACAGTTGACTTGGGTCTCAAGGTTTTCCAGGTTCTATTCCCTTTTGTTTTACCTTCTTAAAAGTACAGAGATAATGTCCAGGTGTTTCATATGTGTAACCTTTTTCTCTTCTGTGATAGTTTCTGTGAGTTAATTTGCTTGGCATTTCAGTTATAAAAGCTCTGTAAAGAGCTACGTTTGTAATACCTATTCAAGCGTAAAGCATCAGAACGAATTACAAGAGCAAAAACGTATCAAAACAAAAAAAGAGGCAAGAAACACGTACTGAAATTATTTGTAAGTAGTAATGGATTACATGTAGTCCAACTAATCCCATCCACAAAAAGCACTAAGTTACAACTAGCAGAAACCAAAAGGCCATTCACCAAAAGAAACCAAAAGGCCAGGGTACAACATAACAAAGCCTAATTAACTTCAGCCAAGTAAAATCAGCCACAACCCCAACATGAAGGACACCAAGCAATAAGCAGTGGCAACCCTTGAAACCAAAGATCCTGCTGCATTAGCAAAGTCTCCAGTTGTGGTACTTGTGGCCAAGACAACCACAGTCCAATCCTCCTCGGTACCAATTCCAACCCCAGTGAACCTCGAATTGTTTAGAAACTTGGCGTAGCGCTGGGAGTTGGTGTAATTGGTAAGCACAAGAGTTGAGACCGCTTTGGGCACACAAACTGGCATGATGACCCCGTCCACTGTGCTGTTTACATCTATTTTGCACTTGTTCAAGTTGTTGGCAAGGCTGGGAATATCGGTCGACGTAGTTGCCGGAGAGATGGCGGCGCCATTGGTTCGGCTGCTGCATGGTTGGTCCTGTATATCGTCTGCAATCTCTCCTGCTAGGCAATCGGCCTTGTCGTGCTTGATGAGGGCCGGTAAGCTTATTGATCGCCTATAGCTGTTGATACCTTGGAGAATGTCATCTTCATCGGCCTCTGCCATATATGTTGGGTAAGTAAGGTCAAGAACTATGGATAAAATCATTTTAAATGCTACAAATTTAGACATCACTAAAACCAGGGGCGGATCTAGGTGTGTTAGTGGGATTCGTCTATCGCATATGATAAGATCAAATCATCACTATTTAATTTTCATAAAGTTCAATCTTGTGGTCCTTATTATACTTCTTTCTCTATTTATTTGGTCTATTTTTTTTTTACACACACATAGAAATTACTCTGCATGTGATGCAGAGCTGCATGTTAGAATTTTCCGTGTTAGTGGGAAGAGACTCAGGTCACCCAAGAATTTGGGAAATAACTAACAAGTATATGTAATACGTTCATAGGTATAGTTTTGTATATTTAATTTTAAAATTTTATTAATATCCAGCCTACCCAATATTAAATCCCCACAACTGCAAATATTTGTGTCTATCTTTCTATTTATTTCTAATATTCTTTGATTTTTTCAACATGTTATTAATCTATTTTACTTTTATTGAACATTAATTTTAATTAAACTCTTTAATTAATTTCAAAAACTTCTTTTTACAATCAACTAAACTGTTAGTAATTTTAAATAGATTGCTATTTTCACATCAACAAAGTATATATCTAATACATTATAGTTAAATATTTTATCACTTTGGTTATAACTTTCTATCACTTTGGTCGTTGAAAAAAAAAAATTCAAGTACCCCAGTTGTGAATCCAGCTGAGTACGCCAACGACTAAAACTATAGTGGCATCAAATGTGATTAGCTTGGTTCATCAACTACAGTATAGTTTGGAGCGTAATGGCAATCATCCATCATAGTTAAATGATCATGCAACTCTATGCTCATGTACTGATGTACAATAATCCAAAATGAGAAAAGTAGGATTCGAATTCATGCGAATTCATGCAATATGTCTCTAATTAATCAAGGATTATGCAACTTTACATGTACAACTGACATGCTACGAAAATTTTACATGCATAATCATACTTCTGCAGACGATATTATCACTGGCCAGAGAACAATGATCATTAATCACTTGATCGATGAACTACTAACGATTAATCTACAAACTGTTAAAGAATACTACATACCTTTATCACTGTGCACCAAGGCTGAAAATAAGAAAGTAACTTGAATGATTAGAAGGACGAAGAAGCAAAGTCTGATAAGGGAGGCCATCATTAAGTATATATGCTATAAAGTGTTTACACAGCAAATCAAAATTCTTGAGATTAATGGGCTTTACGGTTCAGGGAGGCACCAGATTGATTCAAGACAAGCATGTAGCTTATTTTATGAGCTTCTGGGGTTCCAGACTCGTAGATGGATATGGATTGAAATTTTGCCACCTCTATAGCAAGTCAAAGAAGCTTTCCAGGTGTATGAGAAACTGTTAATTATAAAACGGAAATATGTTGCCTAATTGACAAGTATCATCGTCCTTGGCCACTTGGCCTTCCACGCGTTCAACATGCAAAATGAAGCATATCAAGATCCAATTGCAAGGTCGGTAAAATCTACAAGCATCATTTGTTTAGAATTCTTCAAGCTTAGCTCGGTAAAATCTTAATTTTGTGGCTGTTCTATTTAAGACCGTTTGGGTTGAATTTAATATGTAAATAAACAGATGAATATATATAAGGATATCCTTATATATACCAGCTCCCCTTGAAGTTCATGAAACCACGTACATGGATTCCCAGAAATTTTAGGTTGGGATTCTTGATCCTCAATTTTGAATTCCACGCACAGGGATAAACCTCATACGTTATTAGGCTTAATCTCTGAACTTATAACGTTAAGAGTGTCGTTGCAGCACCAAAATGACCGGAAAGTGCATCAATACTGTGATATAACTTATAAGATCTCTAATTTATCAGCCATATATGCATGTCGAGGCAGTCGAGCTTTTCTACGTAAGAAACCTATAGAAAGCTTATTGATCCTGATTTTATTTTGATCATGAACAAAAAGAATTTTGATTTGCATATGTATAAGATCTTGAGTTCCAATTCGGGTCCGGACGTGCAAGGCTTCATGCTTGTGTTTATCACTCATTCAAGTTTTGTTTAAGACCCTTCCTAACTTCTACCCACTTATGTGAAGTTGTGAACATATCCAATAGTATGTCTGGGAGTCCAATGTAACATGAATACCTTCATCAATATTGATCACTTTGGAAACCAACTCGAGGCATAGGGCCATCCGGCCATGCCATTGTTGACACGAACACCCTGCTTCTTATTGACACGAACACCCTGCTCCTTATTGACACGATTCCTCCACATGTCAAACTACAAAGCCCATATATAATCCTTTTGATTTGATCATAACTCTGCACCGCCCCAACATCCACATCTATATATGCTGTCTGCTCGATTTCTTTCCTCATCAAGAGCCTTAAACCCCAGGGCCTTATCAGCTTTCGTTTTGCGTCCACCAAAACCCCACTTTGTCAAATCACTCTCTCAAATACAGAAGAGTCCTAAGAGTCTTTGCAGCCATGGCTGATAATGGCAGGAAAATGCCTCCTCAAAAGCAAGAATCTCAGCCTGGAAAAGAACATGCCATGGATCCTAACCCTCAGTTCTCAAACCCCGATTACAAACCCTCCAACAAGCTCCAGGTATCACTATATCATAACTCATAAGTAAAATGCATAGTCAACATGCTCTAGTACGTGATGATATGTACTAATTGTTTGGGTTTTGCAGGGAAAGGTGGCAATAGTGACCGGAGGGGACTCCGGGATAGGACGATCGGTGTGTCATTTCTTTGCTCAGGAGGGTGCTACTGTGGCTTTCACATATGTGAAGGGTCAGGAGGACAAGGATGCACGCGAGACTCTGCAAATGATCAAGCAAGTGAAAACTTCTGATGCCAAGGACCCTATTGCAGTTGCAGCTGATCTTGGCTTCGATGAGAATTGTAGGAGGGTTGTGGAAGAGGTGGTGAAAGCTTACGGCCGCATTGATATTCTGGTTAACAATGCGGCTGAGCAATACAAGGCCGGCTCAGTGGAAGATATTGATGAGCCTCGTATTGAAAGGGTTTTCAGGACCAACATCTTTGCTTACTTTTTCATGGCAAGGTAAAGGTTCAAGAGTTGTAACACATATATATAAGGCAAAAAATGTGCAGGAAAAAAATGATTATGATGTGAAATTTTCAGGCATGCTTTGAAGCACATGAAAGAAGGCAGCAACATAATCTGCACAACATCTGTTGTGGCCTATAAGGGAAACCCGAAGCTGCTTGATTACACAGCAACAAAGGGCGCCATTGTGGCGTTCATTAGAGGGCTGGCACTTGAGCTAGTGAACAAAGGCATCCGCGTCAATGGAGTAGCTCCTGGACCAATATGGACTCCTTTGATTCCGGCATCTTTTGATGAGGAGGAGACTGCTAAATTTGGCTCAGAAGTGCCAATGCAGCGACCTGGGCAACCCTGTGAGGTTGCACCATCCTACGTCTTCCTTGCGTCCAATGCTATGTCTTCTTACATAACCGGCCAAGTCATCCATCCCAATGGTAATGTGCTGTTACTAGTCTGTAAAGTACTTGCATTAATCTAAATGCCATGTAAATTGTTGATAATATTTGACAACTTGTGATATGGCAGGTGGGGTTGTCGTAAATTCTTGAGGGGTCTGTGAAGGTGTTTTCTGGCCGGTGGTCTGTCTCGTCTTTGTATCTGTAGTTCTAATCTATTAGCTAGTACTCTTTTGTTGCAAGGCTCCTCCCTTGCAGGCCAAGAGCCTACACGTGTGCTCTTTTGTGTATGTATGGACTCGAAAGGTTCTCCTATATGTGTGCTCTTCTGTTGTAATAAATAAATCTGGTGCTATATAAAGTAAATATTGTCATCCCAAACTTGCATTGCAGTTTATGCCGAAGGTAGATTTTGCAATACATGGTTTTACACAGATGACAATGGCCATTTCCATCTCAAGGAGTGGCTTTCCCATTAAGCAGTAAATAACTAAATATGGATAATGGCGATTTGCTCTGCATGATCTTACATGGTAATACATGTGGCCGGCCATGGTCACTCGCATACCAAAATTTGTTTCCTTTTTCAACCTGAGCATCCTTAATTCTCCTGAAGGGAAGGTATTCGAGTCAAGATTATAATAAGGATTCACCGAGCAACCCTTGAGCATTATGTCAAATAATGCCTATTTGGCCTAACCAGGAAAACATATCCCTTGCAAAGAGCACCCATTCAAGAATTGCTTGCACACTTAACCATAAACTATCATATTACTCAACCATATACTAGCGTATTAAACTTGAAGAACTGCATTTGATCAACTACCAGACTAAACACACAGGCTTCTTAAATTCTTACTCAGCTCTAAAGCTTATTATAATTTCCCTGTGGTTGGATATGATCGATAGTGGCCAAAGTGGAACTGGGCAAATTTCGTCTTTAGATCACAGCAGACTGGCAAATAGGGGTAGAGGCAGAAAACTCCGCCAAACCAATGGAAGCGTATAATGTGTACTGTTATAGTTGAGAATCAATATAGCAATTCCAACAGTTGAGGAAGACACACCAAGTTTCGGACACACTACATGGTTGAACTGGAAAGACAATGAAGTTTAAATTGGGACCTTTCTAACTATATATACTGCGTTGTCTGACGCATTGGTTTTTAATTTTGATACAACTTCCTAGAAATCTAAAGTTTGGATCCCAGATTTTCACCCTTGATTGGCAACATAGAAAACCATTTCGGATATAAGAAGGTACATGACCATGGTACATTTATCATGTTTGTGCTGCAAATCTAAGGGGCTAATTAAAATTCAACACTATCAAAAGAACCTCAACTACTATCCATCAACTAGGTGTAATTAAGCTTCTTCAAATCAACTAGGTTGAGTTCTCTTAACTAAAATTTTTTCATTTAAGTTTTACTTATGAGTTGCATTAGTTTGGGTATAAATTGCCTAAGGTTGTACGACACTTCATTGAAATAACCTAAATTTAGAAACAACCACGAGCCTTTTCTAATTTGGGAAACTGCCTCATGGCCATGTAGAGAAAGTGTCAACTTCCACAGATGTGATTCTGCAGGCAAATTTCCGGACACGAAGACAGTCCCTGCCACGTTTTCCTCCACTTGTCTAAACAATCTCTACACGAATGGCCCCTTTGGATTTGATCCAAATCTTTGAATCAACACAACTTAACATAAATGGTGTTGCTCTCTGATCTCCTCCTACACTTTCCTCATCAGTAACGTGACAACCTGATCTTCATTATCAGCCTTTTCTTTTGTATCACAACAATGGCTTCTGGTGGCAATCAGAAGTTTCCTCCTCAAAAGCAAGAATCTTAGCCAGGAAAAGAGCATGTTATGAACCCGAATCCTCAGTACTCAAACCCGGATTACAAACCCTCCAATAACAAGCATGTATGTTTCTCATTCCTAATCAGTAAATGGCTTTCTATATTAATGTTTCTGAAAGGCATGTATTGGTGATCAGTGTTATGCTAAGGCTTGAGTTTTGCAGGGGAAGGTAGCACTAGTGACAGGTGGAGACTCTGGGATAGGGCGAGCAGTGTGCTATTGCTTTGCTCAGGAGGGTGCAACAGTGGCCTTCACATATGTGAAGGGTCAGGAGGACAAGGATGCACGCGATACGCTCGAAATGATCAAGCAGGTGAAAACCCCTGATTCCAAGGACCCAATTTCAGTTGCAGCTGATCTTGGTTTTGATAAGAATTGCAGGAGGGTTGTAGAGAAGGTGATCAAAGCATATGGGTGCATTGATATTCTGGTGAATAATGCAGCCGAGCAGTACAAGGACAGCTCGGTGACAGAGATTGATGAGCCTCGTCTCGAAGGGGTGTTCAGAACCAACATCTTTTCTTACTTTTTCATGACTAGGTAAGTTAATAGATGGCATACAAATGAAAACATGGTCGAATTGTGGTACTGATGATGATGTGTAACTGGGAATGTCAGGCGTGCTTTGAAGCACATGAAAAAAGGCAGCAGCATAATTTGCTCAACATCAGTCAATGCGTACAAGGGAAACCAGAAGCTGCTCGATTATACATCAACCAAGGGAGCCATTGTGGCATTCGTGAGAGGATTGTCACTTGAGCTAGTGAACAAAGGCATCCAGGTCAACGGTGTAGCTCCTGGACCGATATGAACGCTGTTGATTCCAGCTTCTTTTGATGAGGAAACTGCAAACTTTGGCTCTGAAGTGCCAATGCAGCGAGCTGGGCGCCCCTGTGAGGTTGCACCATCCTACGTTTTTCTTGCTTCCAATGCTTTCTCTTCTTATATAACAGGCCAAGTGATCCATCCTAATGGTAATGTGCTGCTACTATAGTGTACTGATACGCTATGTTATTTGCTGTTATATTAATTATATTCTGATCAGTTTTTGGCAAATTTTGATTTGGCAGGTGGAATTGTAGTAAATTCGTGATGGGTTTGTGAAGGAGTCTCCGGGCTGGTGGTCTTTCATGTCCTAATGTATTAGCTATTGTTGTGTTCTTTAAGGCTAAGAATTGTATGTAGAGACTAATGGTGGGTTTCTGTTTGATATGATGTATCTAGTTCTACTTCAAGTAATATGCAGTACCTACTGCCACTAAATTATGGGAAAGAACTAGTTTATGCTAAATGAAGCTTCTCTATTACTATGAATTATATATATGATTGACAAGAATGAAGAATAGACATTTATTTCGATAAATTTCAGTTGCTGATGACATCAAAAGGCCGAGAGTGCATTTCAAAGAACTTGAAGATGAAATCGACTCGGATTCAAATGCAGAACACAAGAAGCTAACTAATATACAGACAACAGACTCAAAAGAGTATTATATTCTATCAGTTAACAATGGAGCTCGAGTCTTACTAGTCACTTCAGGGTGAACCACCAAAGCAAACTTGAACACCTTGTCCACCAATGGCCGCTGTTAAGCAATGGAATCCACACGACTCTAGTTCTGCAGTTACTTTATCAACAACTGTTGCTGATAGCACTGATATAATATGGTTAAGGAAATACTGTATACAATATCATACTTCAAGCTGGTTAATTAACAAGGCAGAGTAAATATGATGACATATTTAGGCAAAAGTTAAGCTTAAGACTAATCCAATTAGACATTATTAGCATCATTCCTAAATGGTTTAAGCATATGCGACAAAAACCTTGGCAAGCATCGCAACTCAAATAAATGGAATCATGAAAAGGATACAAGTTGGCAGTAGTGTGAGAACACAACCTCCACCGCCAGCTCCGGTCAACTTGGAAGCTAACTTGTATTTGAGTGTAGTCCGAAGAATGGTTTCAATTGAAGCATGGCTGACTCCCATGCATTGGAGCAAACCTTGGTTCATTTCCATCAGCTCTTCTATTTTTGCCTCCTTCTCAGTAACAGAGATTTCATCAGGGGCCTCTGACTGGATGATGGTAGCCAATTCCGTGCTGATAGAATCAACTGCGCTGAACACAGAAGTCATAGCATCTGGATGCCTTAATGTCCTCTCTGAAACACCAGCAACTAAAGCCTTTGTGTTCCTCCCAACATTTGTGTTAGTAATGAGCATTTTGAGAGGCATGTTGGATTTGAGGCGTGTCAAACTGCCTGATCTAAACTTGATCATATTCCCTGTTTAAAGAAATATTCTCAAAACATATCTCAACAGATGATACATGCTTTTTTCAATTCATGATTCATCAACTGGCCCCTAGTCCACGATTAATGTAGATGATGTTCTCTTATACAAAAGAATAATGTACATAACTCAATACTTACACCGGTCCCAACAAGCATCATCTCAAATTTAATGATCTAATAATTCTACATTAGACAATCAGCTTATTATCAGAAATTGCATGACTCCTATCCCACTATTTATGTTACTCCACTCCACTCATCATACTTCTAGTTTATCTAAACAGTGTCCAATACAAGTGCAGCCTATTGCAACAAGAACTAATCATCACAAACTTTACATGTATTAGGAGAAGAATTATCAATTACACCCAAAGTAACACAACCCATAGAAATATAATAGAAAGAGAAAAAGAGCCATGCATCTCACTAAAACAAGAAAAATCTTGACTCTCAATAACTCTTTGAAGATCTGACTATGACAGTGGCGTCTTACCACACGGGGTGCAATCAAACCCTTGTACTTTCATTAACAAAATCGTGACAGCTTACCGAGCCTACATGCATAATACTAAGGGTACTGAAGATGAAGAGCAGGAGCAATGTGGTTAAGGTAGATTGCATCGTTATCCATAAGGAGTTTAACATACTACAAGGAGACTGCTGGCACTTGGCTATTAGCTAAAAATCCATAAATTCAAGTTTTTCAAACTCTCTTTGTTCCTATATGGAAACTCAAGATGCAAAGCATCTAGTGGTTTCTAGGCCTCTAGCAAGCACTAATGAAGTAGTTACATACTATTCATAAATATATGAACCTCTTCCTGAATGAAGGTATTATAACTTAACTGCATTGATAAAGTTCCATTTCACAGTAGCTTTGTCTCATCTTAACATACTATGGTAAACTATTACCTCGTTCATTCCAAGAACTATATAACTCAAGAATTCTATATAAGAAGATTAGGAATAAAAACAATGTGCCATTGTGAAGGTAGATTTGTTTGGGACAGGTAACACGATAACTTACCATATGTGCTGACTGTGTTGTCAATGCCAGATGGCCTTCCGTGAATGATTTTTTCACCTTCAAATGCCCATTTGTTCAGTAAGTCAAGGTCGCTTTCACCAAAATCCAACCACCCTTGATGGCTCAAATCCAGACTTGCACGATCTGAAAGAGCAAGAAGAGCACCGGACAATGCAACACAAAGTGCGGCAGATGAACCAAGACCTGAACCCAAAGGAAGTTCTGAAGTGATGATGACTGTTGCAGGCTTAAATCTGACACATAAAAAGAGGCGAATCAGAAAGTTAGAATATAAGGCGGATAATTCAAACTTCAAAGTAGTCAGCTCTACAAGAAAACATTACTCCCATACCCTTGGATAGATGAATACAGCCAAAGAAAAGCCAACACTCCAGCAGCAATTCCAATTTTTGCCTCTGGAATGTTTAGTTCTTCAACTAAAATAGCAAGTGATTTGATCGCCTCCGCTGGACATGTGGTAGGTGTTGATGGGTTGGGAACATCTATTCCAGAGAGTGCTTCTTTAATCCTACCAACTGGCCACGAAAACTCTAATCCAATATCCTTGAGCTCCAGTCTAAGTAAACCATCATTATCTACAAATAAAGGAAGAATAACTTCAGTTCAAAACTTATCAGCAGGAGTTTAATGTTATAAATTTTCAATCCTAAAAAGGACCTATCCCTGAAAGTTGTCCCCATTCCTATAAGCCCAGAAAATTAAACTCAGGGTTCAATCAACAGAATATATATTCACAAAACCTTGAAAGAGCTTTCGAATGAGTTCAACCAATACCAACAGCCAATCTCATAGAAAGCCACGAACATTGTCTTTAACATGGCACAGTCACAAAGCTTAACAGAACTAATGAACCCAACAAGCAAAAAAGTTGCTTCGAATCATTGTAAACAAAATTCAAAAGGGTATAATCCAAAAACATCACGACCACAAAAAGAACTTAACAGCTTCAGCAAGAATGTTAATTGTCATCTCAACCGATCAGACTTCTAATATCACTTAAACCCTTCAAATAGCTTAGCAAGAACGAACGCATCATCTACAAATCAAAAGGGCCGTCTTCAACTCATACTTCCAAGCAACAGAAACACATCATCCAACCTCAGATCACATAAAAGATTCAAACTTCATCTAAGTTGACATAAAACAAGCATCCAACCTCAGCTGTCAACAAAGATTGAAACTTTATAATCTGACACAACACAATCCTAAAGCTTTAACAAAACCCATGAACAGAAAATCAAAAGTGTAGCTTCTACATAAGCTTTCAACCAAAACCCAAATCCAAACCAAACCCAAATGCACAAAATCTAGATCAAAAAACGATCATATACAAGAAGAGAGAAATAAAGGGTACCAGAATGAGAGGGAAAGCGAAGAGTTGCATAGGTACAGAGATCAATGGAGGCAGCTACGGCCGTGGATCCATGAACCACAGCATGTTCACCTGACAGTATAACTTTCCCGGGCGCTCTAGCTTTCACTTCCATTTGTCTCTGTTCTTCTTCAACTTCTTGGTTCTGGCTTTGGTTTGGTTTGGCGTGCTATGACTTAAACGAGTGTGTTGTGTGTTAAATGAGTTGAAATTGGAGAATATATAAGACCCATTGTTGTTGGAAAGGTCCTTGTTAGACAGCTCAAACTGTACTCCGCTGATTCTCTTTTCTGTTTTATAGTTTCTCACAGGCGGGCGGTGGCGCGTGGATCAAACGCATAGTGCTAGTGTGCTATACATTGCTACATGCTAAACACACGGAGTTCGTCTACGGTATCTTAAGACTTGATTTTGTCTGGTCGACTACTACCAACATGAATTTGATCGTATGAATTTGATAAACTTAATACAAGAACTAATAAAAATAATTCGCAAGTGTTAGGATTTAAGCCGGTTGACATAACTCCTTTCAAGGGATGATTTATAGTATGAATTTTGATTACATAATACAAGAAGTCAAGAACTATTAAAAAATAACTTATAAATATAATGATTTAAAGCAGTTGACGTAACTCCTTTTGAGAAATCCTTTTGAGATATGAGAGATAAATAATAGGCTGTTTTAATGCATAAGTTTCAGAGATTCTATACATTTACAAGTTTAGAAGTTGTGCGGAATTCGAATACGTTGGTTGTGTGAAATTCATGCGAGTTGTGAGGAATTCAAACAAAAACATGTGAATTGTATTTCTATATGTTACTACCATGGAGAGTGCTGCGCACGAGTGGAACCGGCGCTTGAGCTTTGTGTGCTGCAACACTCACCAAGTCATAGTGCCAAAATGACAAAAATCGAGCCGGTCAATATTGAACAAATCATTTGTTTACGCAGTTGACAGTAGTGCCAGTCTGCTTAGTTTGATTGTGAATGTGAACAAGAGCGCCCACTGTTCTTTACCTCACCAACTTTCTAGTTGACCATGGCTTCTCACCATTTGACATTTTAGCAGTGGCTGTATTGTAATTTAGAAACCACAACCAAGAAGCTTAAAAACCTTGGCAATCAGGTTATCTGGTTCAATAGGTCTTATAAAAATGAGTAGCTGTTTACTAGTAGCTTGTTCTTTGAATTATAAACAAGGATGCATGCTCAAGCTTTCAACTTGTTCTTTGAGCGTGGCATTGAGAGTCTCTACCAGACTGAGCAGGAATCCATCTGACCCATGCTTTGCTAGCAAGGAAACCGACACAGGTAGATCTTCGTACATGCCTAGTGGTATGCTCACCTGCACAGAGAAATTGGAATTGTAAATGCACTTGCTGCGGCTGAGGAAGGAAAAGATTTGGAGTGTTTCTTGTGCTCTTGACTGATGCACACAATATGAGAGATAATTGGGGAGCTAAAATACCTGGCAGAATCCAGATACTCCGGCAATGGACAACAAGCTAAAAGCCCTGGCGCGAAATGTTTCAAGTGTAGTAGGATCTGTTTGTAGTTTTGGTGGAGGTCCTGGAACTGTAGGAATTGCAAGGACACCAGCATCCTGAGGGCATATCAAGCAAGAACTTAGCACCAAGACAACAAGACCTTCATAAAAAAGTTGTTAAGAATAAATGCGGTCTCTCTCTATAACTAATCTGGTAATTGTGAAAATTTAACTTGTGCTTGAGATAACATAATCGAAATCACATTTTAAATTGTTCTTGCAGGGGAACAATATATGCACGTTTACACTGAGATGAGTCATAGTGCAAATAATTGCAACTGGCTAAGGAACACAATTTCTTTCAACTTAACAAAAGTGCTTCAGCAATGGTAAATGCTAAGAGAGGCTTGTTCATTCTTCTTAAGAAAAAAAATCAATTATTTATTTTTCACAAAGAAAAAACCAAGTAAATGGGGATCAGTTAGCGGAATGTACCAATATTAACATTCTTAGACTCTAATACAAAATAAATCAATGTGCAGGACATATTAGAACATAAAATAATATTCGACACTATGTTAGTCACTAAATGCAGAAGGAACATCTTGATTCATGCACAAAATTCATCCAGAATAGTACAAACTAGAATGCATAGTTCTATCCCAACAGGAAAGTTGATGTGTGCAGTAGTGAAAGAGGGAGAGAGGGAATACCCCAAGAAGTTCAGTAAGAACACCACGTAGTTCAGTTTTCACAGAGTGACAAACATTGGTATTTTCATCTGCTGCCCTAACGGCTTGCCATACACGTTCTGATATTCCAGGACCTAAATCAGGTCTGACTGTTTTGATCCATTCACCATGGTTGGTCTTGAATTCATTCCTATTCTCCCAATGATAATCACAGTTACATTTAATTTCATTAATAAAGATCCAGAAATATCATGATGACTTTCAAGTCCATTGAATTATCAACACCTTTGGAGTAATCGCATGGCACTTGATAGGGCAGCCAAGGATGGTATGTTATACTCTTGACTTGCATTTCCTTTTTCGAAGAAACAGTTCAAGCTTGGAACTTTGTCCTTCACAACATCCCCAACATTTGCGTACTTAATTAAAACATGACCTGCATTAGTACTAATAACAGCATTAGGTCTAATATGTTACCAACTTCTTGCGTATGAATACAAATGTGTCTGCATCATATCTCTGCAGGACAACTAAATGAAGAACTGAGGGGATGATCATTTTCAGATGATAAAATATACAATAGACTCAAGTTAGATGGTATTTCGATCTAATAGTGCTGCAAATGTATGAAGTGGTACGAATCAAGATGCATATAGCTACACCTCAATAATTTAACCAACCAATTTGCTTACCCCCAAATAACTTCTCAACTGAGTGAACAAGTACTTTTTTTACTCGATCACTTGGAATGCTTGAGAGCTGGAAACAGTCTTCAGCAATGATCAGTTGAGCTGGTCTGACAGGATGCACATCAGGAATTTGCAGTAATGCCCGTCCAACTTTACTCAAAAGCACAGGATCCCTAGCAAACCATCCTACAAAAGAAGTTGGTGTCAGCGGCATACAATATTTATGCAGTAACTTGGGTGACATATGATGATTGAACCAGAGAAACTGAAGAAAATTAAAATGACCTCATCAAGATATTAAGTAGAGAAAACGAAACTTTGTGCAAGACAGTCTGCAAACTAAAAACTGATAATTCCTTACCCACAGTATCAAAACTTTGTGCCATAGGAATAACTCCCGAAGTAGAAATGACGCCATGAGAAGGTCGGAACCCAAAAATTCCACAATATGAAGCAGGAACTCTCACACTTCCTCCGGTGTCAGTTCCTGAAATAATGAGACTCATTCTCAACCTTCAACATTGAGAGGTATGAAATTTCAAAAATCATACAAGTAAATCCAAGTCAATTACCTAAAGAAAAATCTGCAAGGTTTGCACCTACTACAACAGCAGAGCCACTAGAAGATCCTCCAGGCACCCTGTCTGGTGCACATGGATTTACCGGTGTACCATAATGTTTATTCTCTCCATTTATACTGCCAAGTGCCAACATTCATACATGAAATTTTAAAGGTCTTTCTAGTGAAGCTCCAAAAGTAAATCAAACTTGATTACTGCCAAGTGCCTTCAACCTTTAACGAACTATTACGAAAACTAACAGACATATTGCCATTCCTCGAGACCATAAAAGTAAAACAAAGAGAGAGAGAGAGAGAGAGAGAGAGAGAGAGAGAGAGAGAGAGTTGATCGTCAATGTGCACTGACCTGTATGCCATTTCATCCATGACAGTTTTACCAATACATGTCGCACCTCCTCTTAAGATTGTCGAAACAGAAGGAGCTGTCGATTCAGCAACTGGGTGAGTCCTTGCCCAATCAGGATTTCCAAATCCCGTCACATATCCAGCCACATCAAATCTGATTCCATGTTGAAACCCAAGTCAGAGAAAGGTATTAGCTTTGCCCAGTTAAACACATGAACACAGTTTGCCATCAAAACTACCCTGGAGCTCATCAATATAGTTTCACAATACAAATAAGTTCATACAGAGAACTTAACAAATAGTTAATTCATTAGGTGTGTACAAACATAAGCACAATCAAGCAAGCACATGCAAATTGATCTTTCAAGAATTGAGTGATAAGTCAATCAACCCAGAATCTGAACTTAGCATGTCAAGTACATAAGACAATTCTGATGTGATGATACAAAGCTGAAGCACTCACCAATATGAGAGTGATATAGAGAATAATATGCAAGATGCTAGCTAAGTGAGCTACATATATCTAGAAAGAGGACAAGGGTGTAGAGTAAGTGTGTCTCACATGTCTTTGACAGCAAAAGTGAGGCCACTCAAGGGAAGATCATGAGATGAAGAACTTGGTTGCAGCATGAGTTTCTCTGTGAAGGCTCCATAATCTGAGTCGTCCGCCATTTTTTGAGGGTGAGTGAGTGCCGCTACTGGAGTTAAGGATGATATATCCAATCAGATGGTTCAATGACGAAATTGACCTCAAAGTGTTCATTCTTCTTTTTTCTTCTTATATTAGCATGAGGAAAACAAATTTACAAAACATTAGAGTTTCCTAGTTAACTCGATCAAATCTTCTGGTGATCGATCTGCTTCCCAATTTGGTCGGCTACTCTGTTCCTAATACAGTAGAACGAAAGAAAGAAAGAGAGAGAAGGCCTAATTTAATTTGGTTTATTTAGATCACTATGAATTTAATGCGTTTTGAGAGTGAGAGTGAGATTTTGAATACGTTGGAAAGCCAACATCATCTTTTGAATTGTTCAGAAAGTATCCTCTACTCTGCATTCTTTTTACAAACAAACTTACTCGTTTGCACATGTCTTAGCGGAACGTCCAACCAAGTGCGTAGTTCTTGCTTCAAAAAATGGCTGGTTGCTTCTATCGGATGAGTGCCATGGCAGTGAGGACAAGTTATTCAAGTTCTTGTCTCATAATCCGTTTCGTAATAAGATTATTGGTTTGCCTCCATTGACCTTTGAAGCCGACCTCGAAATAAAAGTATCAAGGTTCACGACAAGTCCAACTTCTCCTGATGGTTGTTATATCCTTGTTACTTGTGGTAGACCTGGACCTGATTCAGGGGGAAAGATATGCAGAATATACACATGTAATCTCAAAGATGAGAAGTGGATATCTCAAAATCTACCTGATCATGACAAAAAGTTGCATGATGTGCTCTACATGAATGGAGCTTTTTATTGCGTTTGCTCAGTGGAATTCTCTGTAGTAATGGATATCCTCACCTTCAGAAGCGAATTTCGCAACGAACAAGCTAATGACGTCGCTGAGCAATGCAGTCCTTTCATTACCTCCTCGTCCTCCTCTTCCTTGAGAAGAAAGGAGAACGATGAGCTTTACTTGGTTGAGGCTGATGGGGAACTCTTCTTAGCAATTTATTCTCTCGATGACACTGGCAATTGTTGTCATATTTACCAGTTTGATGGATCACAGAAGGAATGGACTCGAGTTAAAATCTTGGGAAATCTAGTCATGATTCTGTCTAGCTAAGTAAATATTGGATCAATTGCAGTTCCCGCAGTTCAAGATGCTGAACAATTTGCAAACATGATCTTTGTGCTTGGAAGATCAACTTACGATTCCTATATCTGTAAAGATAACTTCCGTTGCTAACAACTTTCACATACGACATCCGCTTAAAGTGTGTCACGTGTTCATGAACTCGTATCGATGAGCTCTACAATTTTCGCGAATGAAGTTTTCAAAGAAGAGCAACGGATTAAAAGTCAACTCTTGAGCCACTGAAAATGTAACGTTTTTCAACCTTAAATTTCCAGAAAAAAAAACTTTCATTTCGTAAAGACATCGACGAAAAGGTGTAGAATGTGATTTTACTCGAATTACCAAGCATAACAATTTACGAGACATTACAAAAAATGAAACTCGAAAAATTGGGGTATTACAATCTTCCCTTCCGGTCTCATCCGCCACAATTAATCGAAAACAATAAAATTGTATAATTTAAATAAAAACCGTAACGCATACAATATAGCAAACTATATATATGTATTGTATTTACCATTTTTGTGCACATGCACAACTCACTATATTATATCGACATCACTGTTCATTCCATCTAGAGAAATCATTTCATTAATCTTAAATGCATCTTAACATAAATGCAAGTCACCGCCAAGGGTAGACTGGTCATAGTGAGATTTACTCACCTTATTTTCCTGCGTGCAACTTCTACGACATTAAGAGAGATTCTCTCACTCGTTTCGTCAATCACCTAGTGGCATAACAACGTGCTTAGGAAAACGACCCGCATAAAAAAAAATCAGGAGAATAATAATTATAGTAAAAACACTGTTCACGAAACACTTTTCATGAAACACTGTTTATGAATCATTGTTCACGAAACACTGTTCATGCACTGCCCTAGACGGCCGCGCGTGGGGCTCACGAGCCGCCCTCCGACAGTCGCGTGTGGTGCTTACGTGCCGCTCAAGCAGCCGCGCGTGACCTCACTTGCAGCCATCAAAACCAACCAATTTTCTTCCTACAACCATCCTAGGGCCTATACCTACTCTCTGCCGCCGCACCTGCTTTCACACGCCGCCCTAGGCGGCGGCACGTGCACCACTAACATCTCCATCCAAAACTTCAACAAATCACACAACTTCCAACATCAAAAACATAGATCACAAGTATGTCATAACCATACCTGCAGTTAGATCCAATCCGGCCGGAGACCGCCGGAAACGCCGACGCAAGAAACTCGGATCGGAGGTGAAACAACTCAATTCGAACCCCTTTGCCGCTGGATTCACACCTAGAAGGAGGAGGGAAGACCTGCGACAGCCGCCTCGTGCCCCAACCTCGCCGGCGACGTCGAGCTCGACGGTGCCGCAGCTGTGCGCTCTTGGTTGCGGCTGAAACGCAGCGAGGGGTGTAGTTCCAACGACATCGGCGGTGTCGAACACCTTGACCAGAGGAAGGAGATCGCCGGAGGAGAAAAATCAGGCTGAGATGGAGTCGGGCGGCCCGCTCTGGAATCCCCTTTTGATTTTTTTTGATTTTTGAGTTTCTAAAAAAGTCCTTTTATAACCTTCTAAAATCAGAAACCAAACTTTTGTTGCTAACAACTTCCACATACGACATCCAATTAAGGTGTGCCACATGTCCACGAACTCGTATCGACGAGCTCTACGATTTTTGTGAAGGAAGTTTTCAGAGATAAGCGACGGATTAAAAATCAATTCTTGAGCAACTGAAAACTTAATGTTTTTTCAAGCTTAAATTTCCGAAATCACTTTCATTTCGTAAATATATCGATGAGAAGTTATAGAATGTGATTTTACTCGAATTACCAAACATAATAATTTACAAGAAATTAAAAGAAATTAAACTCGAAAATTCGGGTTATTACAAGTCAAACTAAACTATTATCATCAATTTAGTTGGAATAACAACAAAACTCTATAAAATAATAATTTATTGATAAATAAATAAATTATTAATTTATCGATAATATAATAATTCCGTTAAAGTAATAATTTCTTCTAGTCCCGACATTATTCATTTATAGAGGTCTTACTGTAGAACTACACCATACATGTCAAGGGTGATTTAGTACGGTGAAAACTACTTGACAAGTTGGATATATATACATAATTTTAGTTTGCTACGGTTGGTAAACAAACATGTTGAAGTTGGAGGTAATCACATATCAAGAACCATTGTTTCCCTTATGAACACTTTACACTTCTCCTTCCTCGTTGCCACATACAGCCAGATATGGTTGATGAACTCCCTTGTTCTTAAGTTGATGGCTAGTCAAGCTGAAGTTTCTCAAAATAGTGAAATGACCAAGATCAGTTGTTGCTGTTTGTGTTCAACGGGCTTGGGGTTGCAAGTCAACTTAAGAAGATGAGATACACTTATACAGAGTGCAGTCTTATTAGATGGTCTCTACTCTCGCACATTCCAGCTAAGGTAGAACCGCAGAACCTGAGCAAAGTTGAAGATCTGGATTTGATCTCAATAATAATGGCTAAAAGTTCATGCTGTTTTCCTCACATCAAAACTTATAATGACTAATAAAAGTTATTCTTAATAGCAGTGGACAATAACTCATAGAAAGGAACCATATAAGGTCATACAACTTTCCAATTATAAAACCATCAATGTGAGGCATTAATATTATTCCCCATGCATTGCCGCTGCAATTGTATATTCTATACAATACATCCTTTCAGTTGATTTTGAAGCTTTAATTTACACATGTGCAGATCATTAAGTTGCACCCTCATTGTTTCAACCTCTTTTGTCATCATGTTTAGTTCCTTCTGGGAATTCATCCACCCCTTACCTACACCTTTGTTCACTCTCACAATTGCCTGAGTATTTGTTCTTCGGTAATTTGAGCCAATAGCTGTCATTGACCTTGTCATGTTAACTTGCTCAAGAAGAATAAACCGTGCTGTAATCGTCACAGGCAACCGATCATTCTTTGCTACATGTTCACGAGCCTCTTGGGATAGTCTGTGATATTCCAAGAATCCACATAGAGCCATTCTTTCTTCTTCTGTTAAGCTAGGGTGCGCCTGTAAGAACATTAGTAAGATGCTGATGTAAATGTCATGAAGCACATTATCTCAAGAAACTAGAATATTAAAAAAAAAAACTGTTAGTTACCTTGAGGTACATATCAATGGCTCTATATAGATTGTCGTCACAAAAACGAGCCTCCTTAGGCAATGCTTCTACTAGTAACCGGAAATTACTCATCTTGAGGTTCTCATCCTTTGCCACCAGTGTAAGATACCCATCCACCAACCTTCCAACAGCAAACATTTTTGGGGTGATACTTCTTGAGACGATAGAAACATAAGCCAGCACCACCCTTGTAACAAGATTCACATCATAGACGCTATCTTTATCTCCATAGTTCCTAACCAAGAGATCTAGAGGACGACATTGATCCAACAAAAAAGTGATTCTTCTTTCAAGCAGACTCAACAAATCAGAGTTCACTTTTGTCACGAACCCTATCTTCAGAAGGTGAAGCATAAAATTGCAAGTGACTGATTTCTCCTCTACAGGCAGTACCTTAATCAAGCACTCGGTTGTAACTCTTACGTATTGATGTGTCATATGCTTGGGGGTCATACTATCAAGTCCAGAGGTAATTCTTGAAAGCCATTTAACAGTCCAATGAGCTATACATGATCCAACAAGGTCTGCTCTCATCCCCCTACATTTTAGGGACTGAACCACTTCAATGAAATGATCTACTCGTAAGGATGAAACATCTTCAAACCACCAATTGTCAAGTGCATCTTCTACTTTTGAGTTCTCTACATTATTGGGCAGAACACTGAAGCACTGCATATCATCATCTTCATGACTAAACTTCTTATGGTTTTTGCAGGCCTTCCAAGCAATGGCTTCTGAGCTTCGTTTTGTGATTTTAAAATCTTTTGCCCAGGAAGAAATGGATTCACAACTTTTCAAAATACGAAAAGTGTCTTTCCATGATGAAAATATCAAAAAGCTTAAAAATGCCTCAGTTTTGGACATGAGGTTTCCTACTTCAAAATCATCACTCATCTCCAAGAAATGTGCGGCACAATATAATGGAGCAACATTGGCAGCTGTTAGATCAACCTTCCAACCATAACAAAACTTTACTACTAACTCAAAAATTTTGGATCCACCTGGAAGATTGTCTATGCAGATTTTGAGACTGGTATCTCTCTCATGACCATTACTTGTCTGGAATACTAGTCTGTTCAAGTATCCACTTCTCATGACCATTGAGAGCTGAAGGGAAAAGACTATGAAGTTAATTTTCAAAGAGCCTAAACACAGTTAATGTGATGAAATTTAAGTTCCAAAGAGTGAGTTCAGAAATGTCAGATGAAGTTAAATTTTAAGTCTGAGCATAGTTAATTAATGTCAGACTTCTAACTTCCCTAACAAAATAATTTTTCATTAACTTTTAAATATATTTACTGATAGGATATCAACACCAGAGCTACAACTATAACAAAGATTCCAAGCTATTACAGTATTACTATCAGTATCTTAGAACAAAGGTAAAACAGTTCACTGCAAGTAAAATTTAATTTCTTTACAAAGTGATCATACACTAGCTACCTTAATGATGGACTATTCTAATTCATTCTTTATTTTGAAATTCTCAATAATAGAAAAGTGTCTTTCAGTCTAGTAGCATACCTTGTGCAAGTGAAAGTTGGAATCTCCAACTTGTATGATCAGATCATTAGCATCTCTAGTCCGTACAAACCTGCAAGAAGAACTATAAGCGCACTATTGGCATACAACTGATACGAGTAGGAGGAACACGTAGAGGACAAAAAGTAGTACCAGTTCTGATTCTTTTTGTCTATAGTTTCGGCAACCATGCTGGAATTCACCGGACAAATGACACATTGGTTTAGCCCTGCACCAAATGGTTCTCTATCAACAATTCTCCCTCCTGAAGTGTATGGCTTGTAATGTCTAGGGAAGACAAACGGCTTAAACATCTTTCCTTCAAAAGCTCAGAGAATGAATATATAAAAAAGCAATTGGAATATTTGTTCTTACAACAACACAAGGCTTTGATGAAACACATATATAGGCAATCTGAACTTAGTAGTATAGTCTGAATTGAAGTAGTTATGCCATTAAGAGGGTTGTTACATGTTGCTATTTTATTGTCATTTTAGGTATTAGGTATATAAAAGTGTGGACTTATTGCAGCCAAGTGAGCCAACTCCGTGACAACAATATGTAACTAGACTTTCATCCACAACTACACCAGAAAACCCCAGATGCACCCTTCCCAATCATCATAAATCTTCTGCCACCTAAAGCCATCATCTATTACTTCCTTGAGATCTCCTTCCAGATATTTATGACTCATACTAACACCAAATACACTTTTCCAGATAGATAAACAGGTTCAATTTTCACAGTCAAAATAAAAGCTTTTACCTTTTTACTATCTCTTTGTTGGGGTAAAAAGTCATTGCTTGCAGACCCAGAATAGAATAAAGAGTTAAAGACCAAAACTTGAACAGACAATATGACAAGCACTTGATGCGCGCTTTTCTTTCAAACAAAACGGTCACCTCTTCTTCTTCATCTTCTTAGAGCCTAACCCATTTGTGCAATGCAGACCCTTCACTTCAAAACCCAACCTTTCCTCTCTATTCCCTCTTCTTTCTTCATAAACCCCATTTCTAAAACCCACAATCTGCTAAAAAGCTCAGTCTTTGCTTCAAGATCTCACCTTTTTCGAGCTTCACTCTCACTCTCTGATCGAACCCAGACCCAGAAACCCATTGTGAATTCAAGGAAGAACAGAAGAGCAAATGGGTCTGTGAAATTGCAGAGATTCTTGCTCCGATTGGTACCCATTATCGCATCAAGCCTCAAGCTTTTACCTCAGCCGTTGGATTTGGTTCTTGAAGAAATCGGCGGTGGAGGTGGTGGGCGAGGTGGGTTGGGGTTTTGGAAGAGCTTTGGGGGTGGAGGGTTTGATGGGTTTAGGAGCAAAAGGAAGAGGAAATTGCTGTTGTTGTTTTTGTTTTATGGGGTTTTGGTGAGTTGTGGTTATGGGTTGTTGTTTGGGGGGGATTTGGAGAGCAATGTGCTTTGGTTTGGGTTGTGTTTTGGGGCTGTTGGGGTTGGTTTGGTTCATTGGTGGGAGATGAGAGGTCTTTTTGGGGCTTTTGTTTGGGGTGTTTTGGTAGGTTCAGGGTTTAAGAGAAAGGATTTGAGAGATTGGGGATTGAAGCTTAGGCCTATGATGGAGAATGTGACTTTGAGAAGTAAAAGAAGTGGAAGAAGAGCATTCTAAAAGAGAAAGCAGCATCAAAATGTTTTGATCTTCTTTACTATATATGATATAGCATTGTAATCCATATTCAATTTGTTGACATGTATTCCTTCAGTGAAAGATTTTCAATTTGGGTATATATAGTTTTTAATTTCTATAGAAGGCTCAGTGTGTGTTGCTTACCATATGTTGCATATTTTTAGAGTATATATATAGAACCCATAAGATTTTGCATATGAAAATTGAAAAGCAGAAGCTTTTGAGTTGTAATTCATGAAGAAACACTACAATGCCATTCTCTCATTGCTAGAAAAGTGCAAATCCATGAGAATTGAAACAAATACATGGGCTGATGGTCACTAGCTCAGTTAAGAATGTGATCTCATTGAGTAGGGTTATTGATTTCTGTGCTATTTCTGAGGCTGGAGACATCAGCTATGCTGAGTCTGTTTTTCGTCGAATTAAGCAGCCCAGTTTGTATATTTGGAACTCAATGATCAGAGGGTACTCGAATAGCGAGAACCCGGTAGAGTGTTTGGTAATGTATAGAGAAATGGTGCATAGGGGTTATGCCCCTGACCATTTTACATTTCCATTTGTCTCAACGGTTGTTCGATAATCGTTGCTGTTGGAGTTGGGAAATGTGTGCATAGCTGCATTGTGAAAGCTGGATTTGTATTGAATGTGTATGTATCTTCTGGTTTGCTCAATATGTATGCTTGTTGTGCAGATATGGAATCTGATTTCCGGGTTTGTTGGGAACAATCAAGCTAGTGAGGCTGTAAAGGTGTTTAGGGATATGGAACTTTGTGATGTCGAGCCAAATGAGATTACAATGGTCAATGTGTTAGTCGCTTGTGCCCGAAGTAGGGATATTGACAGTGGGAAGTGGGTTCACAGTCGTATTCGCCAACTTGGGTTTGATCCGTTTGAATCGACTTTTGATTTTAATGTGATTTTTGCAACTGCCATAGTAGATATGTATGCAAAATGTGGCAGCTTGAGAACAGCAAGGCGTCTGTTTGACAAGATGCCTGACAGAAACTTGGTTGCCTGGAATTCTATGATCAGTGCCTACAATCAATATGACCAGGTTGATAAAGCTATTGACTTGTTTTTTGATGTGCGGCTTTCTGGTTTTATTCCGGACCAAGCTACCTGTCCGGATGTGATTGGTTCTTGTGCGCAGTTGGGGGCTTTGGCTTTGGGACAAAGTCTTCATTCATATGCATCAAAAACTAGCATAGGCACAGATGCTTCTGTTGGAACTGCTTTGCTAGACATGTATACGAAAAATGGAGATGCAGGCAGTGCTCAAAGAATTTTTGAGGAATTTGCAGAAGAAAGATGTAATGGCATGGACTAGTATGATTGTCGGTTTAGCTGTGCAGGGCATGCTGCAGATGCACTGCATACTTTTAGAAGAATGCAAGAGGATGCTAGTGTTATTCCAGACCAGATCACTTATATTGGGGTTTTAAGCGCGTGTAGCCATGTCGGACTTGTGGAGGAGGGTCAGAGACACTTTCGTTCAATGATTGATGTTTATGGCATAACACCAATGGCAGAACATTACGGCTGCATGGTTGATCTCTTGAGTCGTGCAGGCCGGTTTGAAGAGGCAATGAGACTACTAGAATAAATGCCAATTCAACCCAATGTAACAACATGGGGAGCTCTCTTAAATGGGTGTGAGATATATGAAAATCTAGATCTCGGTGACAGAGTTAGAAGATACATTACAGAGTTGGAGCCTCATTTTAGTGGAGTTTTGGTCCTTCTTTCCAACATATATGCTAGGGCTGGAAGATGGAAAGAAGTAAAGCTGACTAAAGAATTGATGAAAGATAGGAGGATTGCCAAAATTCTTGGATGTAGTTCAGTTGAAATGAAATTGTTGAGCACATAATGCATCATCTTTGTCCTACGATCTCCAGATTTGTTTTCCTTGCATCTCCCATCCAGGGGGTAAAGCTTGCAATCAAACTGAAGTTTCATAATGTGACTGGGTTAGTGAGTACAGAGAATTCGTTAATGCCCTCAACAGCGAGAATGTGCCCTTGACAGCCTCGAGTGTGAGTTTGTGCCAAGTCCAATGAAGATGGATTGCTTTGCTAGCTAAAGAAGCTAACTGCGCTGCAGAGTGCAGACGCTATGGTGAAGCTCCAAGGAGGTTGTGCTCAGTGAAACGGGAGAATGTCCCCCCAACCTCCATGGTTAATAATGTGTTCCATGTTTTGGCGAATGATGTGTTCCCATGCCAGCCTCCTGTTTATCAAATTGCTGTATCTGTTAGCAACAGATTTCACATTATATTTAGTAGATGGCGCTCGAGTGTATGAACCTTGCTTACAATGAGAGGATGCTCAAATTGTCAGTCTGTATGGATCAAGCCATCAAGGAAAGGACTTGTAGTTGAATTCAATGGCTCGTCAATTGTATCTTCGGAAGATACAAACTTCTTCATGATAGAAGTCAAAACACAGTTCGTGGTAAGTTGACTCACTGAGAGGAGGGAAGTGTCAATGGGTCAGGCACAGTTCAACCATCCAACATGCGTGCAAAAGCTCTGAGCATGGATTCCACTACTGACTGTTGATGGTGTGTTGTTCACTTTGTAATGCCTACATAACCATCTTAGTATAATGATCTAAATTTAACATAAACACTCATTTTGTTCTCGAGAAACTGTTATGCTTGTGTTTCTCCAAAAATAGTCAGCTCAGCTTTGCTTTACAAATGGAAAGGACTCCCTGATATAGGGTATAACAAAAATCATCCTCCTTTTATATTCGCCTTAGTATATCTATCTCCAAACATATATGGCTACATAAATATCTGCTTCAAGCTCAAGATCCAAAACCAAAAGCCAGCTGAAACTTAGAATGATTCGCTTTGGTTTGTTCTACACTAATTTAACTGCAGTGTAGGACGACAAGTGCAGTTCCATGGGTTTCCACAGAAATGGATATGAAGTGTTCTATAATCCCCAAGTCAGTTTGGCTCCAAACTTCGTTGCCTTTGCAAGAAGCTCTATTAGTCAATTTAGTCCCCGGAAATGCCTTGGCCAAGTCTGATTTTTGTGCGGTTATAGTAGTTTTCTTGGAGTTCAGGTTAAACAAAGCAACATATATTTCTCCTGCAATAACCAAAGGGAAGAACTTCAATATTGTTATTTAAAAAAAGCATCAAAATTGTAAACAACTGAAGATCAATTTGGTTAAGATTCATATCAAACCTTGTCTTCCAGTTGCAACCCAAGAGCGAAGTCCTTCAGACCTTATGTATGGAAACTGTAAATGCAACAAACGTAAGATTATGTAAGTTGCTGTCATGATGGACCAAGTTCTATAACGTGGGAAATTTTGTTACCAATAGATATGTTATCACACCTCCTTATTGTTTGAGCTATAAGAATTGATCTCAAGCAAGATAGGATTTGTTAGAATACTGTGTGTTGTATCATCTAGCTTTCTCACATCTCCTCCAAACATGAGAGGAGACTTGGCCATGCACCACAAGGTCATCTGTGCAAATAAATCGAGTACTAGAGTTGTGAGATAAATTTTAAACCAACTGAAAATTAGGACTTAAATCAGAATGCTGCTTCATAAATACCATAGTTCTTTGCTCCTCTGATGTGAGGTTAGTCTCTCTGTGTGGATCTTCATTTAAACCTGATATTTTCACCATAACAAGAATGAATTATCATTTTCTTCACATCCCTAACAAGTAGAACTTCAAACTCCTTTTCAAAAAAAAAAAAAAACTTCAAACTTCATAAACGTCCAGGCACTTATGCAGCCGACACTGCCGACAGGACATTAACAAAGAAGTCCAGCAAAGAACGTACATGTATGGAATTTGTTTTTTGGTCGAAATATATAGAATTATAACACCTGAAATATTGGCAGATCAAAGCAAGGATAACCCATACAAATTAAGAAAAGAGCTGTAAATGACCTGCATCACTAAGCCATCCCAAGGGTAGCATATCTAAGTCAGGCCACGAGCTGTTCGCTCCAATCATATTAGCAGCAGCAAAATCCCTGATTGAAATGGAGTTGAATACATAGGTGAATTTTATGGAATTATCATATGAAAAATATATGCTTCAGTAAACAGAAACTGCAAATTATTTCAGTCACCTGGCAACATCGAAACGGGCTACAACATCTCTCCAGTCATCCCAATTATTACCACTTATACTGTACGTGTTCACTACACTACTTACACTATTGGCCATCATAGGTGTTGCTCCAATTCCAGGAGATACAGAATATAGAAGAGGTTTTTGATTCCTCAAAAGCTGCAGGGCAAGAATATATCTAAGAACCAGTATATCTATTTCTCAAAACCAGTGCATAATTCATACATCTAGCAGCGTACCGATGATGCATAAGATATTTCATTCATATCCAAGTCTCTACCGAACACGCAATCCTGTTTCACTGATCATAAAAGTATATCAAACAACTTTAACAAACAGACTAAGTTCTTGTTATTTACCAAAGCATGTATAGTTGAGTCTACTTACCAAAATCAACACCCCAACTGGTATACAGTTGATAGAGGTCTGATAAGAAGAACCTTCCAGCCTGCAAGGTTGTATTCACACTCATGAAACCATTTTGCATCCCAGTACAAGTCCTTTCCTTGATCCCTATATCTTGTGCGGTCCAAAACTTTCCATTGGAATAATCATAAACACTACCCTAGATTAAACGAACAAATGAAAAACACAAGCATCAGTATGGCAGATCATAGCTTTTGGTAGTTAATATTTATGCTTGAAAAGACGTGCATATACAGTGATAGCCTATGTACCGAGAGAGGATGCAAGATACGAGTATTGGCTTCTACAGCTTGTGTGTTTATTCCTCTCATAATATTGATGCCAAACTTCAAACCCATTTTATGAACTCTCTCTGCCACTTCAGTAAATCCTTTCCCACCTTTGGAGCTAGGCCATCTATCTGGGTCAGGCATTGGTCTTCCCCATTCATCAATTACATCAACTCCAATATTGTCTGCACTAGCACCGGTCACATTTCTCCTATACCATAGATGGTCCACAACTACGTACTGCATTCAAGTAAGATGAAGACTTGAAGTATAGACAAAACAGTAAACAACAGTAAACATTCTGAGCCATTCTCATAAATCAACTAATGTGAAAGAAACAAAATGCACCTCATATCCATAAGGAAGTAACTTATTGGAGATGATCTCAGCATTTTGCAAGAACTCCTTCTCAGTAATAGTCCAGCTGATTGCGTTATAGGAGTTCCAACCTCTGGGTGGTGTGGTAGCAAGTTCTTGGGACGATACCCTGAAATCAGTTATCAGTTGCAAGGTGACACTCCCATATATAACTGCATCCTGAGGACTGCTGAAAACTAAAAATACCTTGAGATTATCTATGTACATGCTCAATATATAATAAAAAGATGATATAGGTGACAAGAAGGTAACCATAACACCTTAGATCACAGAAATATAACTCCAAACTTAACCTTCATGAAATGAATCAACATGAATATCCAGCTTTCCCATTCTATATAGCATTCCTAGTTACAAGAGATTTGCAGATAAACTTTTGTAAAATCGGAAGGTGTAATACCTCTACTAAGACTATCAAACAATGCAAATTGTGGGAATTTACATTCGAGAAGGCACCATCTTTTGTACAAAGGACAGTATCCAATTAACACATATGGAAGTAGAATCTCATGGTGATGACAAATATTGGTGGATTGGGTTACTGATCGAGATAGAGATCAGTATTACATTCACCACTTAGTACAAAGCACAATGATTATGTAAACTAGTAGAACTTGGAATTACCTCTGATTAAGAAGATCCACCCCGCTTGATTCATTTCCACTATGGATATAGTTTTGCCTTCACCAATATCAAACCGATAAACAATGAATTGCACTTGTTAAATACACTGGTCTAGAGCTAGCATAGTTATTCAAAAATGTATAAAGAACCATAATTTAGTCCTTACATAAAATTGGGACCCTTTATGGGACTCCAAAGTTGAGGCCCCGAGCTAGTAAGGTAGAAACATAGGTAGCTGTAAAGGAATCTGAAGATGTTCATCACCAGCAGAGCAGAGAATTCCAACTATATGGAATATGTGAAAGAATCTGAACAGAAGGGAATGTAGATAAGGCTAAAAAGCACCAACTCAACTCAGAAGCCATTTTTTTGATCAGCATATCGATATTGATTGTGCATTGATGTCATCAAGATTTTGTAGATGAATTTCCATAAGCAGATTAGAATTCCAACCTGGTCCATGTACATCTTAATTCTCAGTGCATTCAAACTTGGTATTAATTAACAATCAATGGTGAGTCTTAATTACACACAAACACAGAATCCAAATGAAACTTGTCTACAAGTCTACAACTGTTGTTAGCGAAACTGAATTGGCAAAGGTGTGGAAGCCTAACGCCAAACTCCCACATAAACAATAACCATTTGGGTTCTGGGTTTGATAAGAGAGTGAAAGTGAACCGCCAGAATGAGAATGAAGATGAAGAAGACAAGAAAGCATCAACTAAACACTCTGACCACATTGCAGTAGGCTATAGATTCCATCCCATCAAACAAACCCAAAGTGAAACTGTTGGTAAGTTGATGGAATGGAATTATAGCCTGCAGCATGGCGGTCAAATATCAGGTTTTCATCTTTGAGACTTGAGAGAGAGAGAGAGAGAGAGAGAGAGTCTCACTCAGCCTCTCAGTTAAATGGTCGGTGAAGTATCAACCAGTCAACCACAGAAAGGTTGCAACTGTATAATCTCTCTCAAGTTAAACCGATCGAACCGGATCAAAAAGTGATCCGGTTAACTGAATCATTTAAAGTAGTCTGAAAATAGCTTAAAACAACACGGAAATTGAAAAAATCGGTTCAGATATGGTTTTAGGCTTTAAACCGACCGATAAATAATTGACTGAACCGAATTTTAAAAAAATTATATATTTTTAATAAAAAGTCAGAAGTATATATGCATTTTTTCTCTCTACCGACACTAACGTTTCATTTTAACCCCAGCCCTTTTTTCTTTCTGCCGCTTTGTGCAAGACCCACTCTCACTCTCTCAGTCTCTCTCAATTGCTCGATCTCTTTTCGGCGACTCCGCCCATACTCCTCCTCCTAAGGTATCATTCTCCATCTCTATTCTCTAACTCCATTCTCTTTGATTTGAGAGTATTAGTTTAGAATTTTTTTAGAGTATTTCTGATCCGATTTGGGTTTTAATTTATAAAATGATCTCTTTTTGCTTTCAAGTATTTCAAGTTTTGCTTCTGCCACAATCTGATATGGGTGTATAATTGCTTCGTGTGGTTCTCTTGAATATGAATATTACAGTTCTCAATGATGGAGATTTGTTGGCTAGTGCGTTATTTGCTTATGATATTCTTATATGTTTAGAATAATGGAGATTTGTTGGCTTTTGTGACTTGTGATGATATGAGATTATGATTGTTCGGTTGTTGGCTATTGCTTATGATATTCTTATCCGTTTAGAATAATGGAGATTTGTTGGCTTTTGTGACTTGTGATGATGTGAGATTATGATTGTTGGGTTGTTGGCTATTGCTTATGTTGACTATTGTTGGTTTTTGATTTGTTTTTTCAGGATGGACATCCACTCTGAAGTCTTTGATTCTACTCCTGCTGGGAGCAGCACACCTGGAACCATGACACCAGCAAGCTCGCCTCCACTAGCACCAACACAAGGACAAGCTTCTGGCCTCCATTAAGTTAACTCAAGATGCTACTGGCGAAAAGAAGAGGAAGAAGCTACATAGCACGGAAGCTTGGTTGGAAGACCGATTCCCGCTTCGGAAGCGGAAGCGGGAGCGGAAGCGCTCGGAAGCGCGGGGAAGCGCGACGGAAGCGCGATTCCGAAAAAGGTGGGTTTGGAAGCGCGGCGGAAGCGTTGGCTTCCAAATTGGAAGCGCGACGGAAGCGTTGGCTTCTAAATTGGAAGCGCGATGGAAGCGTTGGCTTCCAAATTGGAAGCGCGGCGGAAGCTTTGACTTCCAAATTGGAAGGGTGATTCCTTCTCTACCTCTATTTCATCAATCAATGTCTTGAGACTCTTCTTGTCGTTTCATCTTCTTATTTATTTCGTTAAGCGGTTAAAGATGAATAACATCAATCAATCTAATATGTGTCAGAAATATGGGGAAGAGATATCAGGAAAATCTAGATGAGAGAGAGATATATAGAAAAGACAGAGAGTTGTGGAGAGATATGAAAAAAAATCCATATGAGAGAGAGAGACAGAGGGAAGACGGACTTTTTTTTTTATCAATTTCATCTAGTCATGTCTATTTGACTTGCACGTGTCCAACACCTTCACACTATGTTGTACATTCTTTTGTTTGAATTTTGAAATGAAGCTTTAATAATGCTATAATCAAAGATAATCATGGGGATAGAAAATAAGTCATTAATAGTTAACTAATTATTTTAATACTGGATAAAATAATTAAAAATAAAATATAAAAATATAATATATATATATATATATTATTCTGACGCTTCCAAAACGCACCCGCTTCCTTAATTTTTGGAAAAAAAACGCTTCCGCGTTTCCAAACGCTTCGCTTCCACGTACCCGCACCCGATTCCATGCAGCCTAGGGAAGAAAGCAAATTGTGAAAAGATTGGTGGGAAGAAAAGGTAATGTAAATAATTCTGAAATTATTTTAGTTTGAACTATTTAAATTGTGATTGTATTTTAATAGTTATTATATGATTTTTTTTTTGAAGGATTGGGCCTCCTACTTCTGTTGATTGGGATAAGGCAGTGAAACTAGTGAAATTTTTTAAGATATTCTATGATGCAACTCTTGAGTTTAGTGGCAGCAAGATGGTTACTACAAATCAGCCTCTTTTGTGGATGTATACAATTGTGGGTGAGTTGGAGAAGTGCATGAAGAGTGATGAACCTCTGATGAAGAGCATTGGGATAGCAATGAAGGAGAAATATGATAAGTATGGGGGGAGGCTAGAAGACATGAACAAAATATGCTTGATTGTTGTTTTGATGGATTCGAGGTACAAAGTCTTGTATTTGGAGTATTTCTTCCACATGTTGCAGAAAGACAAGGCAAGGGTAAAGCTAATGGTTGATGAGGTGAAGAACATCTTTCAAAAGATGTACATAGAGTATTATGAGGCAGATCTTGAAGCTGCTCAAGCTTTAATTGAGGCCACATTGCCTAGGTTTGATGATACAGTTGATTCAAATATGGAGGAGGATAGCCATGTTGCCAATATTTCAGCCTTCCTCAAGCTCATAAAAGAGAAAGATGTGGCGGAGATCAAATCATAGGTTGATAAGTACCTATTGGAAGCTCCTGAAAGTGCTTTCTCTCTTGAAACAAGGGTGATTGATCCATTTAGAGTTTGTTTAATTCCAAAAATGGTGGAATGCCTAGTGTGTTGTAGTGATTGGCTCAGAGCTAATAGCGACTCATCCCTTTTCAAAGAGCCTAGTGAATCTGAGCTTGCTCTTTATGCTGAATTTGAAAAGATTGAAGGAGGTAACTTAATTCAAACTTCAAACTTTAGTGCTTCATTAATGTTGTTGTTTGATCTCTATAATGTTGTATTCTAAGTTTCTAACACGTGCACTTATGTGTTTTGACTACTAGGGTCTGATGTGACTAAGGAGTGATGGCACAAGAGCAAGATGTGTTGCTGATTCTATTAGTTATTTTTAATTATTGTTGAACTGCTAGATCTTTTTAATTTATTGGTTTGTATGAATTAATGAATTATGATATTGAGCTGTTAAAGTGTTGAACTGCTAGGTCTTTTCATTTGCTGGTTTGTAACTTAAAAATTATGATGTTGAACTGTTAGGTATGGATTTATGGTATTGTGCATGTTGTGATGTTTTTTATTCGAGATTTTTTTTTTTCAAATTGAGATTCACATGTGTTTTTGCTTGAAAACTGAAAAGGACAGCCATTTTGGGCTGAGAATCTGAAAAATCTGTTATTATTGGCCCATTTACAAACCGAACATGACCCGAAACCGAACTGATTTTCAGTTAAACCGAAATATTCAGCCCGACCCATTTATACTCGATTATGGTTTCATTTTCTAAGGAACCGTTTAAAGTGGTCTGACTTTGGTTTGGGCCTGAAACCGACCAGACCCGATACCGACCAGACCCGATATATGACCAACCCTACTCTCAAGTCTCAATTTTGCCTGAAATTTTTTACAAAATGTGGATTTAGGCCATCGATTTTTTCCCTTATTAGTCCCATACAACAATTTTTCACCAATATCGTGGGACACAGTACTGTTTCTTGATCAAAATTGCATATTCTTATTTTCGAATCAAAATATCACAATGTGGCAAGACATGAGTTAGTGTGAGATTAGACCCCAAACTTGAGATGGTAAGAGTTTTTGATAGTTTTGACACTACCACAGAACATAAACTCGACATTGGGGATGAGAAATCCAGACAGACCCTTTCAATCAAATCCAACAATGCAAGTTAGGTGATTTGTTACTTCATAATTGGTTGAGAGAACTTTCGAAGTACAACTGAAAGATAAACTAACATACAACTCAACAAAGCCTTGAGCACTAATGCTTTGGGCAATACCAAGCATATACTGTGGACAACATTAAACTACATACCGTGTATCCTAACCCTGTGGAGTCCACTTCAACCAAATTAGACCTCTCCAAGCTGAACACTCATGGATTACATTTTCTTCTTCACAATTCCCTCTAGAATCCCATCGGTCTCAAAGGAACCAGTGAACTGCTGGAAATCAACAGGGCCAGGAAGGTGAAAGGAGATAGAGAAGTGACCTGCTGGGGCAAGATTCTGTGTGAGCATCTGAAAGACCATGGAGTTCTTGCACACTGTTTTCTCACCTGTTGTAGTTATTCCTTTGATTTTCACTTCTCCATCAGCCTCAATTGAACAACTGAAATCTGCATTCCAAAGTATCAATCAGGGCAACATCAATAATATCCAAGCTACGTTGATGAAGATGAGTAGCGCACAATTTTCACAATAAACAGACAACATAATTATTGAAATCCAAAACAGAATTTTTCCCAAATACGGAGACAAAGAACATGCATGACTAATTGTTGGAAACTAATTAATAATACCAAATCTCTGTCAGGGCAATTCAAACTTAGTCTACTATGCAGATTTTATATCGTAACCAGAGCAAACATTATGTATGAGATAAAAATGTGAATCAGGGAAGATGGCTCCCTTCATATAATCAAGAAATAATGTTTTTCTTATCTCAGACATTACAAATGTGCTAGCAACTTAGCAACAAGAGCAGTAATCATCAAGAAGCTAAACTAGATGGTCACTCACTTTCATCCCTTGAAACACCTGGCAGAGAGATGCGAAATAAGTACGAGTCATCAGATTCACCAATGTCGACCTTTCCTATTATGGGTCCTACCTGTCCCGTTGCAGCAACTCCAGTCAATACAACCCCTTTGGTGGTGTGCAGAATTTTGTCCCGCTCTTCTCTTGTTGCGATCGAAGGTAGAAGCACCATAGCTGGCTCCATCTTTCTTTGTTCCCCTGACTTTCTGGCTCTTGATGGCTCCATCGTTGGGGGAATATATGGCAAGCTATTCAAAGGTGCCACATTCAATACGGGTTTAGCAGGATCTATATGATCAAATTCATTACTTTGGCCTGCACTTCCAAACCTACATTAACACCTCAACTCTATCACTAATTGCAATATCTAAACTCAAGAGTACAATAACATGTATACCGCACTGGAAAGAGGAAAGAAACTTTTCTTCTGCATAAGTACAAGAGAAACGGATGATAATACTCAGATAGCAACAAATACAACACTACCACCACTAAAAAATTGTTAGAATGTATCAGCAATCATTCATCCTCAAGGAAAAATTTGGTCAAAAGTAGGATTATAAGAAATTAGCTTCAGAATCCTAAACCCTAAAAATCAAACATCCATTAATAGTTTAATAATGAGAAAATCTGTTAATAGGAACATATCAAGATATAAGTATAGAGTACAAACAGAGTCAACCAGCTGTCTACATAAGATAAAGAAACCACTCACAACCTACAGAAGAAACTGGAGCAAAGATAAATCAACAGAAGCCCGCATAAAATTAAAACATTGAGCGAAACCCCTGTGCTGCAATCAGAACACTAAACTAGAAACAAGAGATTTTGAATACCAGGGAATGCCAGTACCTAACAAGCATTGTTGTCCTCAATGTTCATTTTAGAGAAAGGAGGGTCATATATATAGACATGTTTGACACGTAAATACTATGGGCCTGATTCACATCCTGCGCACCTGGTTTTCATCGAGTGTTACAGACACTACTTCAATTAGCTTTATTTCTGCTGACTTGGTTACAAACTGCGCACCTGGTTTTCGTATAAAAGACAACAGGCGTTACTCTTTTGGCAGAAACTGGCACAATGAGCATCATGTTTTCTGTTGGAGGCATTATGCTTTTTCAACATGTTTACATAAGGTGTACATTGTATACACTAAGTGTAACGAAGGTCACTTCTCTTGGCAGTATATATTTCCTATCATGCTTACATACTGGGCGCATTGATTTCACATAGTCTATCTTTTCTGAAAGGCAGGGTATTCTTTAAAGATTATCGGGGCAGACTTGTACTTTTTCCATTCTTATAATCAGAAATCTGGACAGGACTTATATATGGAAGAAGCCACTCTTTACAAGTTCATGTATTTACCTCTATATACCATTATGACTATCGGGTAGGTAATTCACTATAGGAGGTATTCGAGAGATGGAAAAACTATGAAGATCAGAAATATCTGCACACCACATTCCAATTACAAACTACAGGAACTACATTATGATAAATACCAGGTCATAGGTTACCTTCACAGGTTGTCAATTTTCACATATATGAGCCAAATTTACAGACAAAAAAATGTACATTTTATACACCATATTGCAGTATCTTTCATCCTTGAAGATATAAGCTATGGATATGAAACCCACTACTTTATCATGCTTTTTATAAGCAAAGTGTGTTGCAAATACCATAAACTACTTTTCCTTTCTTAGATAATAGATATTGACTTGTCCTTCACTTGCTTATCAGAGTAACGAAATAAATACCGTCCCAATGATAATAAAGATGTCAAAGAAAGTGGAATGAAAGATAGGGATGCAAAAGTATGCCTATGATCAAGAACCAAAAAAAACTTCTATAATACCATGTTAAAACGATTTCATTTATCCCAAAATTGGTACTTTTAAACACAAAAAGCACGGTAAATGGCTATCTCCTGTCACTATTATAAAAGGACTCCAAGATTCAGATTTCACGACAAGTTGAAATCATTGTTCGCTTTCAACAGCAGAGCTAATCAAGACTAAAAACCAACATCCAAAACAATCTGGACCAAATTAACCGCCCATCAAAATCACATTTTGACGAATCCTGAGCCCTAACATATAACATTCCATGAAAACATGTTGCCACCACCTAACAGTTTCCAAACACCATCAACTAAACAGACCATTCTTCACCCAAATAAAATCCTCAATAGAATAACACCTAAACCAAATAGATGCTTATCTTTTCTTATTCCTTTCGGGCAATATTCCGACTCATACAAACATTTTCAGAAACAATATATCTTCACATAAACACAGTACAAGAAATTCACACACAGCATCAACATGCAAACATAACAACCTATTTACAGCATCATAATTCATAAAAGATTACTAATTCATACAAAACAGACATGTACACAGTGATTCAGCCACATGAGATTGCCACCCATAATTAGTCCACGATTGATTGAATGTAGTAATGCAAAAAAATGTCGTGTGCGAAATGGGTAGGAATAATGGTGAGTGGGTTTACCTAGGGATGCCGGAAGAGGCCATCTGAGAGTGATCGAGGACGGTCTGAAACGGCGTCGCAGCGAGAGAGCTGATTTGGGTTGGTCGTGGAATTGGAGTCACTGACAGAGAAGGAGCTGGTCAGCTTTGTTTAAATAGGGGGAGAGCAAATGTTGGGGTGTGAATGAGGTGCACCGTAACTATCATGGGTGCCAGGTTTTGTAAAAATTTACCTCTATATGGTAACTAGTATTAAGTGTTTAGTAATTACTAATTACTGTAGTAATAGATACCAAGTTACCAACTTAATGCTTTAAGATGATTTTAGGTTTTTGTTTCATCACATTGTTGAACTCAATTTCGGCCGTTTGATTTGGGTTTAGTCATCGGTTAACTCCTAGTCCGTTTTTCATTTGATTAAGATATTTCATCATGAATTCATGATCAAGTTACACTTCTATTTTTACATTTTCCAGTAGGCGGACACAAGGCAGAGTTGGTTTGTAGAGCTAGGCTGGTTAGTGCATCTCCAAGAGCCTAGCTATTTCAAAAATATTTTGAAATTTAGCTAAATTTTTGCTAACTTTTATCTCTAACAAAATAGCTAAAAACTACCTAAACTTAGTTTTAGCTAGGATTGAGAGAAAAAATAATTTTTGGCTAAATTTTATAACGTTCAATTTATAACTCAATTTGAGTCTAAGTATCTACTGGAGCATTACTCATTAATAAGCTAACTATATTTCATTCTTAACCATATTTAGCTACTAAAATAACTCTCACGGTTGAAGATGTTGTTAGATGAATACTAGGCAGACTCTAAGCAAATCTACTTTGTAGCAGGATATGCGATTATAATGAAATATATATACCCTAAGGGGAATATTTATAAATCGAAGATGACTTATTTAGTTCACTTTTCTGTAGCCAAAGATGCCATATTGAACATTCTCCAGTAACAAAATACATTCATTTCTAGAATACAAGGAAATCAAAAACATAAATCGCATCTATAATTTCTATTAATTTCTGGAATACAAGTTTATTTTCAGATCCTTCGCGTTCTGCTGCTGGATCCAATCTCTTCTGTCATGCTTTCAGAACTCAACTACAGTTTCTCTGGTCGCTACAATGAACATAAGAGAGATCATTAGGTACATATTGATATAGCACATTGAATTGCAAGCTAAATTGTTTGTCATTGATCTACAAAGTATCACTGATATATAACTGAACTCCTCTGATGTAGAAAACATAAAATTTGGGAGATGACATTACAAGCAAAGAAAATTCGCTCCCGTAAAAGCTAAGTATGCAACTCTACACCCCACATTCAAACAAATCAAGATTAAATTTCTCTTCCTTAATTAATTTTCTATAATCATATATACCTTGGTGATATGCAGGAGGGAAATTTTCTGGTAATTTTTCATTGATCCGATACATTTTTTTCTTTCAAATACCTATCATCACAAGATCATCCTCAACATCTTCTTCATCAGCTCCTGAAGCCATGACGCAGAAGTATCAATGCAGAAAAAGGTAGTAATTGACCTTGGATAATTCTGACTGTAGCTGTATGTGACAGGCAAGGATGAAATAAGGCTGTATTTATAGGCTCCTAACAGGACACTCGGCTAAGTCCACCGCATATACGGAAAGAACGCAGCAATTAGTCAAAAATCGCATGGCTCACACGCAGAAATAGCGTAGCTCATACATGGATGCCAGGCAGGTTGGTAAAGAAATGAGAACGAATCTACCAGCATTTACCAAATTTCTGAATTTGGTCTATAAAACTGGTAACTTGGATTTTTACGGGATACATGTCTTAATCATCAAAAATCATCATATTGGTAAAGAAGGGTCTGAATATGTCAGCATTTACAAATTTCTGAAATTGGCTTTATAAAACTTGTAATTGTCTATCCCTATTCTGCTCTATCCCTGCAGAGAATGCCTGTAAACTTAGCAAAATCACAGAAAGCATTTAAGGTTATCTTCATCATAGTAAAGCATACAACGCTGAAGCTGAATAATTTCAAGTTTTTTTTTTCCAAAGGAAAACATTCTAGTAAGAAGAAATGACCGAGTAAAAATATGAACAGATCAAACTTACCTGTAAAACTGTGTCCAGCCAGATAGATTGGAGATTCTTGTTAGAGTAAGCTGGCATGTTTGATGTTTTCACCTCTTCAATGTCAGAGTTGGAATTGTCTTGGTATCTGATAAAAGCGTCTGAAAAGCTCCTCTCTGGTTTCTGAATATCAGAGAAATTTACTTGGTAGAAAACAGGCACCACTATCTGCTTCTTCATGTGAAATCCAGAATTTTGACTAGTTCTTTTAAGCACCACCTTGAAAAAGCAAAGTGAAAGCACCATAACCGAAAGGCTCGACTCTTGAACAGTTGAATCTCATTCAGGATCTCAAAAATGGCATTTCCTATATGAGCTCTTCAGAGTATGAAGGCGTCGATTGTTTTCTGTTTCAAAGCTATGCAAATATGGCTGGGCAAAAACCTTGCAGTTGTCCTCGGCACTATAGTTGAGAAAGACGAAGCCATCGACAAGCACTACCAGAATACTAGGGGAAACAAAATGAAGAAACTTGATTGATCAAGCATATTCATTTTCTTGGTTCGCAGAACCTTGACAGCTGCCCAAGCAATGATGTTGGCAGACTTTCAGAATGTCAAGAAAACATTCATGAAGCTCAGGTCAAGGCTCAAAATGACCCAGATGATGAATACCATGATCGGACACATGAGCAGCCATTGACATGATATTTAGATCTTCCCATTTAGGTTTCACTTTCCTAAATCTGACCTCCATTTTGCAATCTTATAAAACGTAAATTGCAGTAGTTTGTGATTAATCTTTATCATTCAGCGGTTAACAAAATCCGTCAAGTTAAAAGGAAAGAGTTAAATGATACAGATTTAAGTCACGTAACAAACAGTAAGAAAACACCAATAAAAGTCGACGGAAAAACTGTAAACATTTCCGGCATCAAGTATCCTATGGAAAAGGAGCGACCTTGCATTCAAGATCAGATAGGCGGTGGCCGTGATTAAGCTCTTTACTTGAATACAAAAGTAATGAAACAACATTTACGTAGAGCAGAGTAGCTTTACTTTGAGGTGTTATTCTGATGCCTTATTCTGAGCTTCTATTTGAATTCAACATGAACATGAGGTTGGGATAAGTAATGTGTCTGTAAAGGGATTCCATAAGAAACTTATTTAAGGCCAGTCCACACAGCTATGATCTCAACTAAAGTAATGAGAAAGATCATCACCATTGTTGAACTGCAACTTGATCAAATGAATGTATTTGACAAGAAACAGAGGGGAGAAAAGGACATCAAGACAATACACAGAAGGCATTGACAACTGAAATATTGAAAAAAAAATTTAATTAACTCCATTACAACATACAGGTTGCAAACTATCGGTGAAAACTAACTAACACAGAGAAAATGATATCTATGCTAGTGATAACCATTTTCTTTTAAACTAAACCAGAGATGACATATCAGTTCAGGGACTGTAATGTCAATCCGTCCACAACTTGTTTAACAAATTGCATTATAATTACAAAACCAGAGATTCTTCAAAACATTACTTTCTTGGCTTTCAGTCACAAGCCATGCAAATTAAAAGATTGGAAGCATAAGCAACTTACACTTCTGTCACTTCCATGCTGCAGCCACTAATGATCAGACGGTGATTGCTGCTGCTGCTGATCCGGTGCCTGCGGCCACATTTGCGGACCCATGTAAGGCTGTTGCCCATACATAGATGGGTCCATCATAGGCTTCCCCATGATCATCCCAGGAGCTCCAACCTGAGATCCATGCTGAGGTTGCATATAGCAGTATGGAGGAAGTGCATCAGCAGCCCCAACAGATACTGTTCCCCTTGGAATGGATGCAAGGACTTCGTCTTTGAGATCCTCTCTTGGCACAATGTCTACCAAGAAATCAAAGATATCAGTCCTTGTGATTGCAGCAGCAATGTCATTCTTCTGAAGTGTCCTCCTTTTATTCTCTTCTGTGTGATTCCAAGAGCGTAGGGTCAACTCCAGGATGAACATTTCACATGCCCTTGCAAAGATCACAGGTGCCTCAGCAGATATCATCCTCACATCCTCATCAGCTTTCATAATCTTCTTGATCCTTGCTAGAGGAAGGCTATGATTCTTAAAATCAGTTACCTTCTCAATCTCTTGAAACTGATTCGTCCAGAAAGTTTGCAGTTGTTGTTGAAGTTGCTGCTGCTGCTGCTGGTGAATGTGCTGATAAGCAAGTTGATGTTGTGCAAGCTGAGCGCCGGAAGATTGACTGCCAGATTGGATGCCTCCAACTGGTGTACCAACAGTAGCAGGATTTGGACTCCCTACCATTTGAGTATGCTGATACGGAGTAGTCCCATATGCCATTTGACCACTACCTACCATCCCCATTGATTGGGGTTGCCCGTGTCCTTGCTGATCCATCCAGTTCCTGATTGAAGTAAATAACAAGAAAGACATTCTTTAGAAACCTAATATATATATCCCTCAGAAATCAAAGGATCTCTATTTTACACAAGAACACATGTAACAGTAAGGGATTGTAGCTCAACTGGATGAGAGTCGTATATTAAAAGCAGGGTTCAGATCCCTCTTGTAGCTAAAAACGAAAAATAAAATGAAATCTGAACAATCATTCAAAATTTCTTCGTGTTCATTATTCGAGATTAGTCCTCTTAAGATTCTTCAAAGCGATTTGCTAAAATATGCCATCTGATACACCAGATAGACTAGTGTTGGGCAGAGTAGGCATACTCTTCCGGTAGCCAAACTCATCAATAACAGTCTTAAATGTGATTACACATCTTCACCAAATCAGCTAGATTACAACCCATCATCCTGTCCTATCGGATGAACAAATATCTGCCTAACAAAACACAGTTCTTTTTGCTGTACAAATGACTGCCACCCAGAAAACTGTAAACAAGCAAAGAAAGAAATCAAGCTGAAACAGTAAAAAAACACAAAACAAGGCTCCTATATTCAATGTCAAAACCATTGATATATAATCATTCAATCATGCAAAAACAAAATCAGACCCTCTAGCAGAACCAGAATTTGATCCCGGAGTAATCAACAAAACGAATAATAAACGAAACCCCGTATCCAAAAAACTAAATGTTACATAGAAAACAAACCAATATCACCCTTTTATCAATCCAAACACACACAAAAACACAAACAAGAACACAAATATATACTAGTATGTAAATTTTGGGTACCTTTTCTTCAAGCAGGTGGTGCTCTGCTACGTAAATCGACTTAGTACCTGAAAAAAATAAACAAGATTCTTTCAGAAAACAAAAACGACTGAACAGCAATAGGAACTATTAGGATTCAAAAAAGACTGAAACTTTCATTGATTATTTTGTTCTGGAAAAAAAATTGTGAATGAAAAGATCCAATTTTTTTTTTTTTTGCAGAATTTCAGACCTGAAAACACAAACTTGGGTCTTTTGCTATTTTCTGGTAATGAAAAAGGCTGGCAATACGAACCTAAAAGGAGCAACAAAACTGCAACGAGACACTTCGATTCTGACTTCAACATGTCAGAAGCTTCGACTTTTATGGAAAGGAAAACTTTCTATGATGACGGTTTTGCCCTTGGTAAAAGTTAACATTTGCATGTAGAAGATAGCATGCAAATGTGGCTTTCAGGGTTTTTACTAAAAAGTCTGATTAGACCCTGCAGTCTAATCAGAAAGACCCTTTACCAAAAAAAAAACCCAGTGTTGTGTTTGAAACTTTGAAATTAGAAAAATGAAGCCAGAAATTTGATATTTTTTATTTTGTTGGGGTGAAATTTCAAGAAAAGTATAAATTGTATTGGAAAAAATAAAGGAAATTTAAAGTATGTTTTACTAGTTTATTTTCCATAAAAAGAAGTGTAATTCTTCAATTTCTTATCTTTTCCATACAATTATGATATTTTTTTAAATTCTAGCGAAGTAGTATCTAAATAAAAGAATTCTCAATTTTTAATATTTATATTACTGAAAAATACAATTCTCATAAAAATAAAATTTTCATCACAGTGAGATTATTTTATCCAAGCACATTGTAGTAGAGTAGGAGAAATCTCTTTCCCAAAAAAGAAAAGATTTGGAGAATCTTAAAAGGGGCGAGCATCTGAGATGCAAGTGAGAAGCATGTAATTTGGGGTGACAGGGGCATGATGTGTGCCTTACAAAATTCTTTGAGTGCTAGGTTTGACGAACTTAGTGACACAATCGCCACATTGATAAGAGTGTCGTTTTATCGGACTATTTACCGGCAACACTACTAGACCCACTAATAAAAATCAACCATAAGAACCGTAATTTGAATCACTAAACTAGTATTGATACTTATCAAGTATCACGGCAATTTCGAGAGATTTTAAAATAAATGTGTCACCAACTCACCAAAAATGGATTTAAAATGACATAAACTAGGAGAACACGGTAATTGAAACATACTGACATATAACCAGCATCAGTCACTTCCTCCATCCCTATCCAATAATTAATGACTTAAAAAATCCTCTTGGATTTGTGAAAATCCCATCATAAAGGAAAACTGAGGTAGTTGGTAGTTCTTGCTCTTGTAGCCATGGAGTTCATAAAAGTCATGATGATAATCAGTTCATAACTAAATATTTTTTATGTTGATGATTTGAACTTGACCACCATGGACCCACAACAGAGAAATAAATATCCATGGGCCACTTCAATTTTCATTCAAACATCAAATTCCAACTTCATATCCCACTATTGCTGTTCTAATCAGGAAATTCTATATTCAAGTGCTAACTTTGGTATAGCTCAATCACAGACAAATCTTCAAAAAGAAGTATGAGGGAGATCTGTAAAGAACAAAAGATTGGCATCTGATGGTAAACTGCCACTGCTATTTGGTAATGTTACAAGTAGTACAAGGGCTAAAGGTATAGCAACTACCCAAAGCATATATGCCCAGTAAATATATTCCAGTCACAAAGAATTTGGGCAAAGAATCATCAAAATCCAATCACAAAACAGTTCTGGCCTAAAAAAATATTCCACCTACTCAGTGTTGAAACAAACTCAACTCTACCTATATAAATAAGGGTGGCCAATTTCTTCAACTTGCACCACAACTGCTTCTTTCTTGAACTGTCAATTTGTGATGCTTGTAGTGTATATGCACAATCCATGTCAGTGTTAGCATGATCTCCAAGCTGATATAAGAAATAGTAACTCAAGAGCATCCTCAGTTGCTTGGATTTCGTGGAGATAAATCAACTTTCATTAGCTTATAATCACCCGGAAAACTTGGCAATCAGTAAGCTAACCGCCATGAACACAACATAGACTCCAACGAGACAGAAACCCCAGAACCTGGGCACCCGGAATCTGCACCAAGTGATCACCAATAGAGAACCCATCAAGCTCAAAAGCAGGAACACAAATGCAATCACGATACCCACATGGAACTGGAGCTCATAAGCTTCGGGATAGACATTGTAGGTCTGTATCACCAATGCAGATCCAAGGCCTACAAGCATGTTAAACATTGGCCCAGCAAAGCACCCTGCCATGGCCATTGCAGGGTGGCCTGCCTTGGCAACTGCCACATCAGCAACAAGATCGCCCACAGAATTTCCCCAGGCAAGAACCGTAAGCCCAAGAAGTGCTGGTGGCAAGTCTAAAAGTGTTCCAATTGCAGCAAGGCAGTTCAACAACTCTCCAGCGGTAGTAGATATCCAAAAGACACTCATAACAAATGCTATAAGCAATACAGGAATTTGCTCAGTTTTCGGGGGCTCTTTCTCTATTATATAATGAAGAACTGCAAGAGAAGAGCTTGCCCAGAATACAACAAACCATAGTGGAAGATGGGTGTTGGAAAGGAGAAATGTTACGGGATGACTGAATTCCATGAATGAGTTGCAAGAATAGAGAAGTGCCAGAGGGCACAGAGCAATATTAGCTGAAGTGTAGAATCTACTCCACTCTGACGGGACAGCTTGTGGAATGGTCAGCTTCAGAAGAACTGAGACCGGAACCTCCCACACTTTTGAGACCTACATATGAAATAGAAAGAAGATTAGTAGTGCCATCTCCAGAAGATAGATACTGAATAAAATTTTATATGTAAAACAGAGCTAAACAGTACAATTTTCAGAAGAAGAAAGGCACTGAATTATGAACTTTCTTTGAACAGCTACATAATAGATATCATATAGCGATAGTGCAAAGTTTGATGCTTTATCCCAATTCAAGAGGATAATAAGTTTATCCCAATTCATGAGGATAAGAAGAGATTCAATAAGGAAATTTGCAGTTTATCCACAAAAGTCACCAGGAAACTCTTCCACTACAAGCTTTCTAAGACTGGCATAAAAAGTCACGAAATTAAACAGTTTCAAATATTGCAACTAAACCACACCCCCATTCAGGTCATCACAACCATTTCATCAAATCAATCAAATTTTCAACTTTCCTCACTCCTCGCCTTCATGTCCTTCATTTCATACCTCCAAAGTTTCCTTAAGTTCAGAGGCTTAGACAAGTTTCCCCAATTCAGAGGCTTAACCAACACCCGACCCAGTTTTATATTCTCAATTTATGAAACAAACAAAAAAGACATGATCGCATTGAGAATCAGCTAAAAAGAAAAGCACAGTAAACACCCTGGCTCACATCTAATTATGCTCATAAATTGGTAGTACAAACATCAGGGTCTTGCATCTCATTCATCTAAAATCTAAACTAGCATGCCAGTAATCCACACTTCAACAAGTTCAAATCTTTCGCATTGCAATACATGCACTACACCAAAAAGGTACTGAAACTAAAAGAAGGAAACTAACTGTAACAATAAAATTCACTAATTAGTTCTAGAGCATTAGTTACTAACTTGTGATCGAACAAAACTACATTTCCAGCCCCGATGAACTAGTTCTACAGCACTGATCACTACCAAAAGTACTCCGATCTGGCTCGGAAAACACATTTCAAAACAAACCAACACTAAACTAGAGACATTACATACATACATTGTTCTAAATACACTAACAATATGTCGAATTCACAAAGACACAACACAAACTCAACTCAATCATACCAGTTCCAGACCCCGCCGGACTCCGAAACTCGGCTTCTTCCCCTCCTCCGATCTCCTCTCCACTTCTCCGATCTCCAACGCAACAAAGCTCTTGTTCATCTCACTCTCCTCAACCGCCACACTCCGGCTCCTCCTCACTCCTCCTCCGCCGCCGCCCAGCCCCAAGTCCATCCAGAACACAAAGCCGACGAAGAACAAGTAAAACCCGACGAACCCCGCCGCCTGCCACAAGTAAATCTCGGCGCTCAGGTACACGTAGAACAGGAACGTCGCGGAGATCAGGTAAAACATGACGTCCCTGACGAACGTGGCGGGGTCGACGGAGAAGGGCGCGGCGTAGATGGCGACGAAGCCGACGACGAAGGCGGAGACGAAGGCGCCGGCGGAGAGGATGGCGCCGAAGCCGGTGCGGTAGTTGCCGCGGCGGAGGGCGGCGAGGGAGGCGAAGACGTCGGGGGCGCCGTTGCCGAGGGAGAGGAGGGTGACGGCGGCCATGGAGGGGGAGAGGCTGAGGGCGGAGGTGAGGGTGGTGGTGACGGGGGAGAAGTGGTCGGTGGCGGTTTTGATGAGGAGGTAGAAGAGGAGGAGGAGGAGGAGGGAGAGGGAGGGGAGGGAGAGGCAGAGGTAGTTGATGAGGCCATTGCTGGAGGAGGAGGAGGTGGTGGTTTGGAGGAGGGACCTGTGGGAGGGGTAGTTTGGGGAATAAGAAGATTGGGGAGGGAAGAGGAGGAAGAAGAGGAAGGAGAGGAGGAGTGTTAAGGAGAGAGTGAGAGATTTGATGAAGGCCATGCCATCACCTAAAAGGAGTGATCTTTAGTACCAAGGACTCTGTTTCCTTCCTTCTCTCTCTCTCTCTCTCTCTCTCTCTTCTCTGAACTCTTCTGAGTTTTGATCAAGTAATTATTAGTCTATTTATTTTCAGGTTTTATTTATTTATTTTATTTCTAATTTGGATGCAACTTCTATCAACTGGTCAACCAATGTTGTGAACTTGTGATCATGGTGTTGTGGGAATGGGGTCGTATACAAGAAGACTAGCGTGATCATGATCCAATTTCTGCTTGAGCTGCCTTTCTTCGATCGGCTTATCTTGAATTCTGAAGTAGTTCACATTTTTTTCGACCTAAATCGTATCTGTTTTGGTTCAGAAGAGGTTTTTAAAGGTTATGTCTTTGCTTTAGCGCGGTGTAATTTGTCATTTGATCTGTTTGTGTCTATTTTGTTCGTATCTCTGTTCTTATTTCGAGTTAAAGAAAACAGTGTCAATATGAATTTCGTGTGTGAAATTATGTGAACTGTGTTATTGATTACTCCTAGCTAGTTTCGTCTAACATAGTGATGGTTTTGCTCATATACGTGAAGCTATAACGATGCCTATTCGCCTCCTTCCATTACGTTCTACATGAATCTATGGAGTTTGAAGATGAAAATTTAACTTATATATATTATACATGAATAGATGATAAAGAGCTTCAGTTTTGAGATGCATAGAGTTGAGATGTTTCCAACATGAAAGTGTACTTGGAAGAGCGTATACAATTACTAGCTTTCACAAATATGCTACGCATATGAATATATGGAGATGAGTAAATTACCTACATATAAAAATAGAAGTTGAGAAGTTATTTGTAAATATACTTGGTAAAGTTGTGGATAATTATTCATTATATTGTATATTTACTTTATATATTTTATTATTTACATATATACTTTTTATATATTAAAAGCTTATTAAAAATAAAATATGATCGAAGTATTCTCATTTTTACCGTTCTTTTGGTTGACAAAGTATGTTTATGTTATTAATAGTATAAATAATGATGTCCAATAACCTTTTTATATCTTGTAGCCTTCAGATGTATACAATAGTGGTATATACATGTTTCAAAAATACATGTACTGTTAATCACTACGTACACCCGGCATAGGAAACAGTACTGTTAATCACTCTCAGGCACCCCTGCAAAGAAATTGCGGAAAAGTTTATCATTAGCATGGAACTCCATCAGCAATTCTTCCATGTCAGGGATCGGACCGGGGATGTCGTCTAGAACCCAGTTTTTCGCGCCAACTTCATGGACGACGTTATTTTTTGCCGAGACTTTCCCCAAGTTTCTTCTCGTATAGCTTCTTTTTTTCCTGACAATGTTCATATCCTCCAACATCATAGCACCACTCTTTCTTTTTCCGTGTCCCTCAAGAGTCTCTTCTCTTGTTGAAGAAGAAGAATTTGTCTCCAACACCTGAACTTCAGTTACTTCAGGTTTTGATCTGCTATCAAGAACTGGTAGATTTTCTTTTTCACTTGAAGGCTCAGAAGTTGTCGCATCTGTCTTGGGGATACAGACCACCTCTTCTCGCCTCTTGTTCTTCCTGTTGAGTAAGACTTCTTGTTCTCTCTTCCTCTTCGTCCTTTTGTCTTGTGCTGCTGTTGCCGCATCTTGTTCTTCTTTCTGTGTATTTTTGTCTATTAGAGCTTCTTCTTCTTGTTCCTTCTGCCTCTTTTTATCCTTTTTGAGTAGTACTCCGGTTTCTTCTTGTTTTCTCTTTCTTATATTCTTTTGCCGGACTTCTGCTGCTTCTTGATCCTTCTCCTTCCTCCTCTTCTTTTCGTTCTCCGATGTTGCTGCTTTTTGTGTTTTCGGGATCTTCTTCTTTTCGAGCAAGACTGCTAAGGTATTTTCGTCATTTCTCTTTCTTTTGTTCTTCTTTTCGAGTAACACTGCTAGTTTTTTTTCTTCTTCTTCTAGTGAGAGTGTTAGTGCTAGGGTTTCTTCTCGATCTCTCTTTCTTTTCTTTATCTCACATTCTTTCGCAGTATCTATAGCTTCTTCTCGCTCAGTGTTCTTCTCTCTCTGTATCTTCATCTCCCCATCATGCTGATCTTGTGTTGTCGCTCTGCGTCCTCTCTTTCGTGTCTCCTCCTTTTCATGGTGTCCCTGTCTTTTCTGGCATTTGTTGTTGGTCCTCTTCAGAGCTTTGGGAGCACGAACTATCGGTTTCAGATCATCCGATATTTCTCGTCTTGAACTAGAACTCTCCATTCTAAATTTGATAGTGAGTTAAACCAAATTTTCAGACAGATTTAGGGACTAAAGTACTTGACTTATAGTCATTAGGAAAACCAATTTGCACTAGGAATATATAAACCGAACGCTCTTACCTATGTCTATTAGGATTGGGATGACCAGTTTGTACTAGGAAAATGAACCTCAATTATACGTCACCTTATCAACTCTTTCCATAACTTTCCTTTCCTATACAGTACAGTCTCCAATTTGTATTCAGTTTATGCAGCTTATGCTAAATACTAAGCCAAAACAGAATCAGTAAAAAGAAAATAAGAACTTTTTTTCTCGAAATAAAAACCGAAACAGAATCATGTATCAACACTGTATATCAACGAATTCAATTTACTAAGCCAAAACCATAGAAAATCTGTAACAAACTTCAGGAATGGGAAATTTGATGGGAACCGAGTGGTTGTGGAATTTGTCCATCTTTTTGGCAAACTCTGCCATACTCTCTTCATCAATTTACTACTAGTAACGGTTATACCAGTTAGAAGATACATTTTCAATCAACTAAACAAAAGAGAGCAAAAGGAACCATGTTATAAAAGATGATGAAATAAAAGGAACCAAGTTTCAACAGGGGCAAGATACAGCTAGCTAGGAAGCTTAGAGACAATATCTCTGATAATTAGCAACATGTTCAGTGAATCCAAAAGTACAAGAAAAACTCCCTCTATTCTTCTTGTTTGGTAAACTCTTCCCTGTTTCTAAGTCTATAATTTTAAAATGACCTTTTATATATCCCCTTGTTAAAGAGGCTGAAGCTACATTAACAATAAGATACACATTACACACCCTCATCGTAGATAATCTCGTGGCAAGCAGTATCCTGACATGACTATCTTGTCCACAAATATTTTGCCTGTCTTGGGCATGACATGCCAGTGCATAGTGAAGTTGTACTCTTTACCTCGGAGATTGCTTCCCTGCAGAAGGAACAAGATTATGAACAGTAGTCAGTTTACCAAGAAACTGCACTGGAAAGCTAAGTAACAAAAGCGAGGAAATAAACAGCTAGTTCATGAAGATATCATACCTCATCAACAAATCGATACTTGTTTCTAGTCTGAATAGAAAATTTGGAATCCTCCTTGGAAAGTATGATACCATCCCAGAGAGAGATCTGTTAAAAAAAACCATTAAATTTAAGCTAGACTCTTAAATAAATTAAGATATATTATAAAGGAACCAGAGCCAACAAGAGACTACAGGATAGAGTAGGTATACACATCTTCCATAAGTCAAAAGCACATGTTGACCGCTATCCACAGCTTACCTGATTCACTGAGTTCTTTGGGGTTTCATACTCAACAGCTACAAAAACAAAAACCTACCACAGATTGCAATTAAACAAGAAAGGGATTAGCTTCAGATTCATTGACACAACTACATGATATCAATGGAGAGGAAAATCAGAATAGAGTGTGTGTTAGCCTAGTAGCGATTTCAACACTTAGGTTACACTAGACACTTCAATATCAATGCAGCAACGCAAAAGATGACGGCGACAGCTTCATTAAATTAAATGAAACTAATTACTGTAGTCGTGTTTTCCTAGTCGTGTGCATGATAGTATCTATTACTTTTCATGATTATCACGGATTCAATACAAACGTTGTACCACCTATTTCTACTTAGAGCATATGCATCAAACAATGAATAGAACAACAAGATCAAACTAACACTGACTCCCTCATAGTGTGATCTTGAGAACCACTTCTGTACCCAAGACGACTTGAAGCACACACATTAATCAATGTAGGTAAAAACACGTATGTTCTCTTATATATTCTAGTAGTGATTGGACTTTTGTTTGTCTAGTCTTGTGCATAATAGTTGCTATAACTCTTCAGACCATGATTATCACCGCCTCCCTCATAGTGTTAAGGACCCAACTTTGTAATCAATAATCTTTAAACAAACATTGAACAGAGTTGGTTACCATGAAATATAGCTAATATACACACAAAGTCAAATTACCAACCTGCTTTGTGTTCCATGTAAACAATGACTGCAAGTCTGCTGTTATATTTAGTGACAAGCCGAGCTGCATAAAGTGAAAACATTAGTTCATATTAAATTTGGCTTTCTTCCATACGAACAATGTCAAATCTCAATCACCTATAAGACACCAAAGGACTCCAAACATCAACTTATTTTGTAACATTGACCTCTACTCAATACAATCTTATATCCACTTTCCTACTATTCTGTTGGTAACTAACTCTGAATATAATTGATTTTTCACATCATCTTCTAGTAATCATGAAACTATCTCTGAGTGCTGAACAAATGCATTACATATCCAAACGCCCCTCTTCAGCAAAATAAAGAAGCTTCAATAGTTAATCAAACAACAATAAAACAAATAATAGCCTAAACCTCCAATTCAAAACTATAGCCAACCCTGGGTAAGTAAACTAGTAGTAATCAAGGTGAAAAGTTTAAAGTTTACACGTGCACTTGAAATCATGAAACCTGATAAACAAAACATCCCTAATCTCGAAACAAAACAAAAAATAATCCACTATCGCTACACGACCGGAAGCCAGTGATGATGATAACTTCTAAGTATAGAGCCAATGAGTTCACAACCAAATACGGCAAACTAGAGCCTAACATTCACAATGTACGGAGTTTTTCCAATAAGGACCATCTTGTTGAGGACCAAATACTTAATTGTTTATTAAACATATTTTTCGATTATATTTTTTCACCTCAACCGTTTAGATTTTAGGTTTATATAAGTATATTACTTGTACAAATTTTCAGTCAATTTGGTAATGGTTAAGTTACCAAAGTAGATCAAATTAGTGAACGGATCAAAATCATCAATCATGAACCGTTCAAGTTCATAATGAGTAAAATTACATTTATAAATGTCTTAACGATTTTCATTTTGAACAAAAATTTACAAGGATGATCTAATTATATATATTTACAAACTAAACGGTCGAGAGATCTGAATATAAGATTTAAAAATTGGTAAATCTCTTTAGTCCTCAACAAGATGGTCCTTATTGAAAATGCTCCCTCACAATGTATATGTTATTAAAACACAAGATATGCAATGAAATACCACAATTCTACTCCAACATCTCCATACAGTATATATTAAAACAAACAGACATGATTGCAAATAAAACCCAAACCATACCAAATTCAGAACACACAACTAACTAACAGCTTGATGAGAATAAACCAATCAGAATCAAAAACCCACTTTAACCCAACACCCAATTTGAAATGTAAACTCAACCACAACAAAAAGACACGAAGTTTTACCTCGTCGTCCCCATTGGGTTGCCGCTGAAACCAAAAGATGTCCAACACCTAAACAAGACAAAACATAATCAGAACCAAAAACAACCCAACTGGGTGTGTCAAATTCACAGTCTTTGAAACCTGGATCTGTCTAGAGAAGAGAAAGAAAGGGAGGGGCAGACCTTGACTTGGGCAGTGGGAGATTGGGAGTTGAAATTGTCGGAGAGGGAGGCCATGCAGCAGATGAGGGCCAGAATTGAGACGGCGAAGGTGACCACGGCATTGGCTCTGTACCCAAAAGTATGCATCCTTGTTTCTTCTTTCTAGAAGCTATTGGGTTTTACTGTGTGTGTTCTCTCTGGTCCGAAGAGAAAGGAAGATGGAAGTAACGAAGACCGGTGTGTATAAAGCTGTAAATAACATCACATTTATTCCAAATCCAATTAGGAAATGAGAAAATTAGCCAAGAGTGTCACACTTTGCTCCATGCTCATCACTCATTGGACGATACACGGTTTACAGCGGGACCCACCCACTATAGTAACTCTTCAGTATTTATCTATCCTTTTCTTCTCCTTCTTATTTATTTTTGGAGAAAAGGACTTATATTACTATCTCCTTGTTCTTTTCTAGTAGAGTATGTACCAAATCGGCTTCATCAAATTCTCTTTAGATTGGGACAACAAGGAACCCTCTCTTGTGGTAAATATGTATTCTTGCTTTGATAGCCTCAGATCAACATAACAATGTGATATATGTATGCTAGTTCATTCACTAATGTATTGATACTAATTTGATCGATACGTACGTGTGTAATGTCATGTGTAAATCGAGATTTACATTAATAGAAATTATTAGAGGAATCGCACATAGATAATTGCAATTTAGGTCGAATTGCTCGAATTTAATTCTTCAATCTCAAAAGGGTGTCAATGTGTCATGGATATCCCTCGGAAGGACAAGAAATATGTAGTCCTAGTAGCAATCGGAAGTTTCAATCCTCCTACTTACAATCTGAAGGCTTTTGTGTAAATGGAGGATATATTTCACCTGTAAATGAAGCATACAACAAGTCCAAGAGGAGACTTATATCTGCTCAACATCGTATACAATTGTGTCATCTAGCCTGCGAAAGTTCAGAGATTCCAGTGGTTGATCCATGGGACGCAAGACAAAGTACCTCACAACCAAGTTTATTAACACGGTACTGTCTAGATCCAAGGGACTAATATCTGCTCAACATCGTATACAAATATTGGGACATCAAGATGTTCCAAAGATTATAGCAAATGATATTGTTTCGAGGGAGAATAGGGGTTACATAAGAATTGTGGATGAGCTTGTACCCAATCATATGAGCTCGATCAACAAGATTAAGGGATTGCATCTCAAGTGTAGTAATTGATTATATTAAAGAGAATCATATCTTTATGCTAACTCAAATGACAAATGACGTTCATGATTGATTTTCATCGAAGTGCTCATGTTTATGAGTTTATCAAATCATTGTGGGTAAAGTATATGCTTTAGATTGTCGATTAAATCAGAGTTTAATATGTAGCTTGGTGCTCCTACGTACATAGCAATCTCTGTCAAATTTCTATCTCGCTATACGTACCTACATTAGATATATGGACTTTAATTACTTTCAGAAACGCATGTACGTACGTGGTGATCGATATTCGAGTTGCTATATAACCAAAACAACGTAGATAAAAGAACAAAGTTTTTATTATCCTTGTAGTGACAGTACTGTAGATTACAACACAAAGCACTCGATCGAGCTCATGCTTTACAAACTGTATTATTCTCTGTCGCTTTGAGGGGAGCTTCATCTACGGAGTAGTAGTTATGAGTTGAAATTGGCACAGTTGGCCCTCTGGAGCAACAGCGAGTTGCTGAAGCCAATCCTCGAGGTCACCAAATCCAGTTGTACTAGGTTATCCTCCATCTGGTGTGCCCCAATAACTATTGGAGCTCTAGGGTTCAGCCCACCGTTCACAATGGCCAAGCACATAACTCCCGGACGTGCCTGAACTATCACGTTTTGGCCAGAGATTGTCCACATAACCTGCTGGTTGTCCAACACAAGCTGAATGCTAGGCACCGCCGGACCCATCTGGGTGTGAGTTATATTATTTGCATTGAAACACAGCCCGAACGGCGCCACCGCGAGAACTGGTGGCGCTCCCGGGAGCTGCGTCATGTAGAGCTGAGTGAGAGCTGTGAAGATAAGCTGATGCACGATTGTGTAGGGAGTTGCGGTGTTGAGCATGGCTTGGTTAGAAAGAAGTCCAGGAGGGAGTCGAACGATATTATTGTTTATTTGGATGGCTTGGACGTTCATTAAGTACTCTCCTTGCTGACCTATAAATAGTGGAGTGTAGATGAGTTTCTGGGACACATCGGTGCCAGGCAACGTTACGTACGGCCCCTCGCCGAAGAAAATGGCACCGTTTTGGCCCGACCCAGAAGCGAGGCAGATGGCGAACTTAGGTGGGATGCCAAAGTTGGAAGCAAGCTGGGAAGGAAGCGATATTCGAGAGGGGCTCATTCCAGCAATGCCTTGGACGTTTTGGGGTAGTCCTCGTTGCAGTAAGGCAGAAGGTGCGCATGCAAAGAGGAACTGAGGGACTGTGGCCATTGGACCTGGGCTTGAGCCTAGGGCTGATGGGATAGAGAGCACATCCTCTGCAAGCTCTGCCATGGCGCTTTGTTGGGTGACCGGGTTCACAGCCATGACCGCGCATGCATTGACTTGACAAAAACCAGGTCCAGCCATGGGGAAGCTGGGGGTTCTGCGAGGGCACGTACGGCACGTGTGGGTGTTGGCTCTTGAGCATTGAGCTGAGCGGCATATAGGGGTATTGAAAGTCGATGACACGTACCTGTTCTCACAATTGACTGATAAAAACTCCCCGTTTAGGTCTACCACAAAGGGGAGTGCAATTGAAGGGGTTCTCTTGAATATCTGGGTTACGTGGAGACTGGTAGCACCATCTTTCTGCACGTACAGAACAAACTTAGTTGGCCTAGGGGTAGGTGTGGGTGGTCGAGGCCGAGGTCGAGGTTGAGTTTGAGTTTGAACTGTAGATGACTGGTCATCATCTTCCGCAGACACAAAAATGATGAGATGAAGAGATAAAGAGAGCAAGAGCAGAAAATGAAGGTAATAAGCCATGATTCTAGAGGCGATGGTTAAAAATGGAACTTGGCATGGAATAGTGAGGAGTGGGTGCAATTTATAGAGGGGTGTTGCTTGTTAGGGTGTGACTCTAAAATGCGAATCGAAAGATATGCATGCAGACACATATCTAAGGTAGCAGTGTTCATATGGGGAAGGTCTTTCTCCAGGGTTTGTGACGTTATATTAGCAGGTTCACACTTCACATGCTAAGTTTAGCTAGAGAGAGAGTAAAAAACGTGAGACTAATCTGGGTAAGAGAACAAAGACTTGGTGATTGTGCAGGAGTACTTGGCATTGAAGAAGACAGAAGAGTTTCAATAGCTGTAACAGACATGCATGTATTAGGTGGTATAAGCCTGGGTTTTAAGTACCAAACAAACATCAAAGTTTGTCATCAGCTCACTTTTGAGCATAAACCGGCGTGGGTTTTGGGATTAATTTATTATACATTATATCACACAATATATATTATTTTTCGAATCTCACTCACAAAATAATATCGACCGTCGAATATGAAATTTATAACATATAATGCAGTTTTGCCTGATGCTGATTCAATTCTTTCATTTCTGAGTGTTGTTAAAATGTGCTAAGATGAATTGAAGATAGGGTAGATAATAAGAAGGCTAAAATGTCAAAGTAAACATAATCGATAGTTATATGGATATTTATCATTGTACACAAAATATGAATTCAGTACGTAATGTGTATACAGGATAGTGAGTGTCACTACAAAAAAAAAACTTAACATTAGGCACATTTAAATGTGGCTACAATGTGCCTAATACCCATGTGGCCAACCCCCTAAAATTTCACAAATCCCCCTAAATGTGGCTTGTTAATTATTTTTATAATTAACAAGCCACATTTAGGGGGATTTGTGAAATTTTAGGGGGTTGGCCACAGGGATATTAGGCACATTTAATTGTGGTTTGAATGTGCCTTTTACTAAGTTTTTTTGTAGTGTGTACCAAGACCAACTGCAGTGAAAAAGGTATGCGACACTCCAATTTATACTAACTAGTTAATAAGATGAGGAAATATTAATTAGTAGTGATAAACCCCGAATATCTGGTTACAAGTATCCTGTGTAAAACCTTCCCAATCCGATGTAAATGATACTGACTTTGGCGGTGAGGGTGTGCGTCGACTAGTATACCTCGGTGCCCGGATATAAGGATCATAAATTTCATTCACTTGTTCATATATATAAGGACCTCGAATTCCATTCAAGTGGTCATCTATACAAGGACCTCGAACTTCATTCACTTGCTGATTATTTATATAAGGACCTCGAATTTCACTTACTTTTTCATCTATGTGTGCTGGATTTTCACCTTCAACTCTTCCACCTTCACATTCACATTCAATGACGAAGAATTCTTCTTCTTCACCCTCTTCTTCTTGTTCCAGCCTTTGCCTTGGATTTCTTTCCTCATGGTCAGCCTCATCGCTGTCGTCTCCGCGGTGGCGTCTGGTTTTGTTGGTTCCAACAACCTCCTCGTATGTATCTTCATGGCGTTTGTCATCTTCAGTTTTCTGAGTTCCATTGGCTCGATCAGTAGCACGATCATTTCGCACTCTACCACCACCACCACGGTGTTCCTTTCCTGTGAAAAACCCGATTACTTTCCCCATAATTCCTTGTACCTTTTGTTTGGTACTGTAGGATCTCCGAAATTCTTTCTTGTACCGGGGATGTACCTCAACGTCCTCATTGAAACGAACAGTAGGTTTCTCCCTCATGCTCCTAGCTCGTCGGTCATTATTGTATTGAGACATGCTGCTCCTTCTGCGGTTCTGATCCATTGCAAGAGTATCGTACTTACTGGTAATTGCTTTTCCAATTGAACAACGCGGGTTATATGGAGCAGTTTACATGTTTCCTCAACTTGCAAGTTATACTGATCGCAACACTGCTTTTGGTAAGTAATTTAATTACCTATCAAAATTCAATCTTCTAGGAACCTCAGGAAAGTCGATCCCCTTGTTGAACTAGGATTCAAACTGATTCCTAGCTATTGCTTGTAATACAATGTGAACTTTGAAATATTTTGCCGTCGCATTGAGAAATTTGTTTTTTAAGCTCTTGAATCGATTTTCAAATTTATTTCTCTCCGGTACTTTATATAAAAGAGTAAAAATATTCTACTCCATATTTAGAACTGCATGTGAAATTGTCAGATGAAGTGACAAATCGCGGATGAAGCAAAGTATTCTCATGATAACGAACTTAAACCCACAAAATACTTCAAAAGAACATTAATTAGATGCTTATTGCAAATTTGTAATAATGTGTTAAAAGAAAAACAAATTTCACTGCCAAGGAACCCAAATGAAGAATTCTAACATTCACATAATGGAAAATTCTACAGTACTGGTGGGTACTGTATATTGGGGTTTTCTAAATATTTCTCACCGTTGGATCGTTAATATATCCAATGCTCACAAATATTCAAGGAGAAGCGGGTACCGGATGACCTGGTCACCGAATTGTAAAAAAAAAAAATCAATAGAGACACAGAGGCTTATTCGAAGAAGTCTTCTTCCTCCCCGCGCCAGAGTTAGCTTCAGAGAGAGAGAGAGAGAGAGAGAGAGAGGGAGCATCATTTAATTTTAATCGAAGAAGAACAGGATTGGGCAATTTCAGTTTCGCGAAGATCACCGAACCGAAACCGTTAGTTGTCGTATTCGCTAGCTGGTTTGAGATTCTATTGGCGGCGGGTTGAGATTCTATTGGGAGCGGGTCATTGGTCTTGTTCTGTTCATTTCGCGATCGGCATATTTCACAACAGGTGGGCTAACTGTGACAGCCGCGACAGTTTTCTGGTGTGGCAGTGGTGTTGGTGGTTGTGCTATTGGAGGAGTGAAGAAGGTTTTTGTTATATCATTGACGAACAAGGTAAACACTGGTATTAATAAGTCGTGTAGATCGGGAGCGGTGGTGGTGTAGGTTAGGTCGTAACCCGATTTTGTTTAATTTTGTGGTTTGTTTTGTTTGGAATTGAGTGATAAATTGTCTATTTGATAAAGAAGCGACCAACGACGACGATGAGTTGGACCACGACTTGAAGATGGAGAATTTAACGTTTAAGATTGAGAATTCGGATGTTGTAGAGGAGCCTACTCCATCGGTGACGTGAATATTAGTGAAGGAGGGTAGTATACAACCCAGTGGAGCTCATAGTGCTAGAGAAGAGCTACTGAAGAGAGAGGTACATTTTCATTGACATTTTGTGTTTATGAATTTCAGCATTATGGATTACTGTGTAATTTGTTGTATAACTTCGATTTTAGGTAGGAGGAAGCTTCAAGTGATGGTGTTAATCAGCATATGATCTGGTATTTGTCTCTGATCAACTTTTGTTAAGTGTTTTGTGAATAAGAATCTCTGAAAGCAAGAACTTTTGTTGTATACCTGTGCTGATATTCATTTTAATCTATGGTTTTTTTATGCTATTGGTTTTCTCAGGTTTGTTGATTAAAGAACATAGCTGGCCTGGCCAAACATGCCCAGGAGTTGTTTGACTGGTTATGGATAGGTAGTTCTGTTAGCTCAGTACCTCATTCCATCCATCTGTGATAAGGTTTAATATCTCCTGTAAGTTTTGTTTATGGTTTTCACTTTCGGATGACAGAAGCTATTAGTCAGTTATGGTTATCAGATGTAATCACCATGTATATCTATTTTCACATCCTTAAATTCAAAGGGTTTTTAGACGGTACTGTATAGGAAAATGCTCAAAATAAACAATTCTAGATCTACATAAGGACTACGAGATCACCTCTGTAAAATCATTTCTTACATGTCCTGGTTTTATTCTGCTGTCAGAACTACTTTCACAATACAATATACAATTTACAACCTACAGTGATTATTTGGTATCTTTTTTGTTTTTCTAATTTTCTCGAGCATTATTAGGCTCTATGTTCAATTGGGTAACCGGGAGCTCTACTAAATCACGTTCTATGTCGACAATGTATTGATATTATTACATGATTAAAGTCTTGTGGCTTATATTCCTGAAATCCCTAGGGTTGGACCTTGTAAATGATTAGGCACTTCCCCAATATGTACGGTCCTATGTTGTACCTTGTGCATTAGTGAAATTATCATTTTATGTAGGAGGTATCACTGTCTCCTTGGTACTAACACTCTTTTCTTGGTTACAGCCAAAGGTTTGGAGATATAGCTTATTGTGCAATCACAGCTGATCAACAAGTAAAAGGTTATGGCACCGAACTGATAAATCACTTAAAACAGGATGCATGGGATGTTGTTGGGTGAACCCGACGTATGCAATGGTTCCTCTTGTATATGTTTCGCACAATGATCTAGCTGTGGCTCAGTTTTTTTAATTCCACTCAGCATGAGTGCTAATTTATTCACCTCTGCATCTTTTTGGAAGATTGTATTGCAGTTTTTGCTCTGCATTTTTCATGGCTTATCTGTATCCAATATCAGCAGATAAGGTGAGCTATCAATAATTTCTTGGAGGAGATTGCATTACTTGAGCTAACGTGGTTTCACAACTAGTTCTAGGTGGCATATTGTCTGTTGGGATTGTGAAGCAAAAGGAACGTCTCACTCCTTAAATGATAAATCATAAGCCTCTTTTCTTTAATTTGTACTAGCTTCTTGTAAATGTTCAAATTGTTTGGGAATCAAATTTTTTTGTTTTGTTTATATCAAGAACTCTTCATATACTTGTGTAAGTTTAAAAGCACGTAACATTTATGTATTTAAGAATGTTATGTATTCTGTATATATGTTAACAATTAATCATGATACCTAAAAAGGCATAAATCAAACGCGAGAGACATTGCATTAATATCATAAAACCGAGAAGTACCCTTGTAGAGAAGATAACATGCTTCTTAGCGATAAATCCACTTAAGCAAGAAGTACATACACTTATAGAAATGATACATGTATGCTCCTACGCAAGAAGTACCATACTAAAGAAGTACTCTATTAGAGATGATAAGTGATCATAAGCGAGAGGTACCATGCTAGAGACAATGCATCCTCTTAGGCAAGAAGCACCCTAGCTAGTAGATTAGATATATGCTCCTAGGTGAGAAGTACCCTAGTAGATAAATTTGAAGACGAAGGTGTTGTAAATATCGACAATTTTGTGATAGAGTCCTCATAGTCGATAAATTTGTTACAATTTCTACAACTTTTTTTATGTATATAAGGACAATTGATAAGATATTTTATAATAAATGTTCTATAAGTTGTAATTACAAGACCATGACCATATTTACATGTTCATGCTTATTTTACAAATCTGAAGACGAATGTGTTGTAAAGGACCAAAGGTAGTAAATTTCCATTCATGTAATAGATTTTTCGGTTGTGTAATTGAGTGATCCTCTTTGTAATTTTCATTATTGACAAAATTATTACATTTTTCACATCATTTTTATGAATACAATGACAATCGATAAAAGTTTTTGTAATACATGTCATATAAATTGTAATTACAATCCCACGACCATAAGTATATGGTCTTAACTCATTTTACAATTTTGAAGACAAATGTGTTGTAAAGGTCGTAAATTTGTACATTTTCACAAAAGAGTCAATTTGTCATCATTCATGTAATAGAGTACTCAAATGTGTAGTTGAGTGATATTCTAAGTTATTACATTTTTCACAATATTATTACGAAAACAAGGACGAGTGATAAAAAATTCTGTAATAAATGTAATATAAGTTGTAATTATAAGGTCATGATCATATTTACATGTTCATGACTCATATTACAAATTTGTGTTGTAAAGGTAGTAAATTCTCATATTTACACAAATCAGTCCATGAATCCTTATTCATGTAATAGATTGCTCAATTGTGTAATTGGGTGGTATTATTTATTATTACATTTTTCACTACGCTATTATGAATACAAGGAAAATTGATACAATTTTTTGTAATAATTTTTATGTAAGTTGTAATTACAATGTCACGACTATATTTAAATGCTTGTAACTCATTTTACAAATTTGAAGACGAATGTGTACTAAATGTGATAATTTTTCATTTTTACACAAAAAAGTCTATGTGTCTTCACTCATATAATAGTGTACTCAATTGTGTAAAAATGTTCTAACTATTATATTTACATGATCCACCAATAAATTTCGAGAATTACTATAATTGTGATAATAAATTTGATAGGAACACAAAGTGTGACGTTCTTAATGTTTATATGCCCTATTCTTATGCTTTGTTACTTCTTATTTAGTTGTTTTAGTTTCATATTTGTCATTTCTATGTTCTAAGGAGAGCTATTTCAAATTTTGAATGAATTGATGATGAAATTGTGCTAAGTGTTAGAACTCCTTATTGAGCTAGGATTCCTTACTCGACTAGGACTCTACTTTCCTATTTTCATTCTTTCCTATTTCTTAATCGTCGATTTCTTTTCAGGAAAAACAAACTATATTTGGAAAGGAAGAAGAGTTGCCGAGATGCATTCCTAGTTGAACAAGGAAATCATATCCGAGTTGAAGAAAGAGAAGAGGAGGCCGGCCTAGCTATTCCTAGTTGGACCAAGAGAATGCCGAGCAGCCCTTAATGTGATCTCCCTATTGGACTTGGTTTCCTACATCAAGTTGGATATGGAGTACATAAATCAAATCCATAACAAAGAGGATTTCAGTTTCCCAATTGGTTTCTATCTCCTTATGGGACGGCAAGAAGGCTTCCTAGACTCCTATATATAGAGGCTCGGCCTCCCCATATATTCATCATCAGCCTTGCACACAAACACAAGCCATAGCTCTGCCGAATTCATCCTTCACCCTTCCAAGAAATCCTAAAACCGATTCCATCATTCTCCACCAATCAATAGCCTTCAAGCACGCTTGTGAAGAAGGTTTCATCCATAGAAGTCTTGGCTACACTTGTGGATTGCTTGATTTATAAAGTGTAACCATGATTCTCTCTATGTCTATTTCGGTTTTGGTTTTGTTCTTGTTCTTGGATGAGCATGCGATTTGTGTAGAGTAAACTTGTTTCGATTTTGTCTATGAAGTAGCTACTTGATTCAAATTATATAAAGTATCGATTTTAGGTTTTTAGTTCTATGATTTTAGTTTCTGCCGTGATCTATTCTTGAGTGATTTCGAAAGTATCTAAGTGTTATGCATACGCTTGTAGCAAGATATTTAGGCTGTTGGATTTATGACTTATGCTATGAGCATGTTTATCTTTTCTATGTGATTTTCGAAATTGCATGATTGGGGGTTAAGTAGGTGACATGCTTAATGAATTCAATATGCGTGGCTTTGAAGTTGCATGGTAGGATAAGTATGTTAGATTTCGATTAGAACCGCTTGGAATGGATCGAATGTTTTAAGTGTCTATGTGTTTAGGTTACTGCTTAGGACCCTAATTGCATGATCTAACCTTAGTTATTCATGATAGTGTCTCGGCATGACTCATAAAGGAGGACTAGAACTTGATTTTCGTTAGCTTTGTATGAATTGTTTTGGTGATTGTTTATGTGTTTGTTGGTTGATCACATGTATATATTAGTTTAGGATTTATTTACTGTTTTTATGATTCAATCCGAAAACTATATCAACCTTTTATATCTTTATGAATTCGTGTGAAGTATTGTGATCCTAAGCCCTGGCTGGATCCCCGGTTTGTGAACGATACCCTCTTGCTTTATACTACTAACGATGCTTTGATGTCGAGTAATCGAGCAATCATCAAAATTATTATATTTGTCTAATTTGATGTAATTAATATATTGATGACCTCTATTATATGTTTTTGGACAAATTTACTAATATGACAACAAGTATGTTGTTCAATTTGTAAAAATAAAAATAAAAATTGTCGTGTTAAAAATTTATTGGGTAACCTGATGACCTGTTGTCCAGGTAACAAAGATTAAATAAAAAAAGAGAAAAAAAAAGAGGGGTACCACATACTGCCCAGTACCGTAGCCTGTCTCTTCACATAATGGTGCAACCCTGGGCATTCTCCTCACTGAAGTAGGACTCCCGTTGCGATTCTTGGTCATATCCCCGGTTTATTGGACATTGACTCATTCGGTGTTGGCCCATGCTGTCCATTCGGACATATTGTGATTTTATGTGACCCATGGGACTAGGCTCTCCTCTTCTTTCACCCATCTGGCTAGACTCGCCTATCTCATAGATACTTCCACTTGTGAATCCTCTGCTTCCTTTGCTTTGTGGGTGCCCTTTGTTGTCTCCTCCAGTTTCACCTTTAATTGCTGATGATATCACTGGACAAGTTCTTCAACTGGTTATTGTGAGCTTCAGTAGTAGTACTGGTGTTTGAAGAACTGCTTCCTTTGCTTTGTGGGTGCCCTTTGTTGTCTCCTTTGTTGCTGATGATATCACTAGACAAGTTCTTCAACTGGGTATTTTGAGCTTCAGTAGTAGTACTGGTGTTTGAAGAACCAATATTCTCGGGTTCTTTCAAAAGGAACGCCTTTTTTTTCAGTGTATACTTCTTATCGTTAAGAATCTTCCTGACTTCGCATTCATTTGCAGTCCCTCTCACTTTCACTATCCCGTCCTTCAGTTCATCTTCATTAATTTTTTGTATTGGGAGATCTAGTTACATGCATGCCAGTCAACATATAAATGAGTCGAACAGACAACGCAATTTGAAGCAATTATATGATCCATCGCTAAGAAAATCTCAAATTTAAACATGCATACATGGAAGTTAACTCAACTGCAGCACAATATGAATTACACATGCAGTGCACAGAAGCACGAATCACTAAGCCAGCACAGCCGCACTACCCACCTCCCGGTGATCCCGTATGTGTCGGCTAGAGCTCCATCAGCGACCCACAGTGGCTGGAATCTATAAAACACAAGTTTTTCGGTAGATTTTGCGATTCTGGCTGCCGTGGGTCGCCGATGAAACTCCGACCGGCACAGACGGGATCACCGGGAGATGGGTAATGCGGCTATGCTGGTCCGCCGGATCGCCGATGAAGCTCCTGCCGTCGCCGGAATCAACGAATCCTTACCTTATGTAAGGTACGGACGTCCGCACCTTAAAATTTTATATATATATGCAGGGTAGATAGAGGAACGTACAAAATTTCTTGGCAATATAGTTATAAAACTCTTGCATTCTTTCGTTACACCCCTTGCAATGACAGTAGTTCTTAACTTTGAAAACACACATCTGCAAAAAAGCCATATGCATGTATGCCAATTAATTAACAGAGCAAGAAGCAGAAAATTAAATGTGCAGCATAATTAGTTAATTTAAGAACATAATAATGTACCGGAGGCTGAGGCTGCTGGCTCATGATTTTTGATCACCTGAACGTAATTAAGCAAACCTATCGGATTCAAGTCTGCGAGAGAGATTGAGCAGAACTCGGGTATATATGTGAAAGATGGCAATGGGGATTGGTCTATATAAAGGAGTTAATAACTTGTGCATGCATATCAAATCTTCTTTTTGTTTGCCAGATTTGTATCAGAATAAATAATCTCGCTGAAAAAGTACACTTTCTGCTAAGGTTTCCAAGTTTGATTATCTGCCAGATTTATAAAATATTTTTCTAGCTCGTTGCCTGTTTAAGAATTTCTTTTATCTCTTGTAATTTTGAATCATTATATACTTGCTTTTTTCTTGTTGAAGAAGTACTCTCTGCTATAGATTTCCTAGCTTGGTTTCTTTTCTTTTTTTGCAAAAATATACAAACTCGCAAAATCTGATTTCCAAGTTTTACTAAATAGTTATAAATTTATGCTTTATGGGAAGTTGATAATTATATGTTGAGAGCTGTTTCAACTACGTACTGTTCTTGTTGACTGAATGTTGACTCCCTTCTTAATTATAATTATTAATTAGCTCTAAGACCAGTAGATAAACGATCATGATAAAGACAACATGAGAAAAATTCTTCCTTGGTCATCACTCATCACTAAGATACACTTGCTGCGTTATTCCTTATATCTTCATATATATATATATATATATATATATATACACGGGGCTTTTCATGTAAGGAGACCCTTATCTTAGCTTAAGATACGGATTTTTATTTTCGACCAACATTTCGATCGCGTTTTCACATCTCCACCGTCCAATATCTAGTATATAACGTATAGATCATCGCCACAAAATTTCACCCGATTCCATCACCATTAAAGTACTCATAACTTCGATTTTCTACTCAAAATATGAACGGTTCAGGTTCGGCAAATTCAATATGTTCATTGGTTTTGATTAGTTTGATACCTTAACGATCATGAAATCAGCTGAAATTTTGTGGAGATGATCTATACATTATAACCTAGATATTGGACGGTGGAGATGTGAAAACTCGATCGAAAAGTTAATAAAAAATGAAAATCCGTACCTTAGCTTAAGGTACGAATCTCCGCACCTGAAAAGCTCCGTATATATATATATATATATATATATATATATATATATATATATCCATTATCCTAGATAAACTTGCAATGGAGTAGAGTATATTAATCACTAATTAATAACGCTTGTTACAAGATACGTATCTAGCTGGTTAGTTCTTGTTCGCTTTCTCGTTACCTAGTATCATACATGCATGCACATGAGGGAAGGGTGTATCATGCAAATAGAGGTTTAGTATACCAGGCATTTGCTTTTATCAGAGAGTTGAATAGAGCAGCTCATGAGATTGCTCTACGTACATGTACCCTGGCTTGAAGCGAAGATTAGTTAATTATTAGAAGTCGGGGCCTCCTCAGTTCATGCAAGTACGTCCCATAATTAGAAGGGAAGGGTGTTAAGTGTTATACATCTCAAAGGCTTAAAGCCTTAAACTGCTTTTTTTTTTCTTTACGTAGCAAAAGAGCTTAAATGGTTTCTTCCATGATGCGTTTATGTATATACAACTTAGCCACTTCTCTAAAAAAAAAATTTAACTTATCCACTTAGGCACGTCATGTCACTTACTCATGGATAGATTAAGTAATGAGCACTAAACATTTGATGGCATTATCAAATGAAATTCGAGTGTTGATCGAAAGCTAAGAGGGCTTATTACAAGTAATTGAACAAGAACACACTTTGTATATCGATGACTATTCTTATGTTCTAACAGTTCTACCAAAAATAACTTGAAATACTAGCTAGTAGCCTAGCACCGCAAGACATCTAGCTTCCAGTGAAACAAACTCTCCCTTTGAATCTTTCACATGATGCTGCAACCTTCGGCAGTCGGTTCATCACTAAATGGGGATATCTGGGCAACGGTTGTTGGTTGCTGATAGTATCCACCCCTCATTTGCTCCATTTGACTCATAGGATGCGTGTTGGTATAGTACGTTTGGCCATAAGGAGTCTCTGTTTGACCCCTTGGATTCTGATCCCTCTGGTTATTCTGATCATGCCCAGCAATCTCATCCCTTGAATATTGACTGGCCTGACCAATCTGGTTTGACTCATTCATTGTCTGATCTATTGGATTCTGACCCTTTTGGCTAGACTCGCCCTTTCTGTTCATATTCTCACTTCTTCCACCTAATTTGATTTCCTTGCCTCGTTTGCTGCCTTTGCCATCTTCTCCCATTTTACCTTTTCCCTTGCGATTTGCATCTGGATGTTGTTGTTGTTGTTCTTGTTGCTGCTGCTGATTAGCCTCGGTTTGGTCGTTTACAACATCTTGAACAGAATTGTTGTTGACATTGTTTGCATTGTTGTTATTGATCGACAAGTTCTTCAAATGGTCATTGAGCTGAGCTTGACTACCTGTGCTTGTTTTCTTTTTCGACATCCAGAAACAGCCGCAGAATGTGCAATCATTTGAAAATTCCCGCTTTATGAACTTTTGAAGAAGCTCCTTCAGCTCCCCTATTTTGCTTGCATCTACATCATCCTGTAAGATCTCCACTGCCCGGCTAATTGGATTATATTTCGAACGTGAGAGACCTATACATAAATAAACGCCATGCATAGTTCAGTCTAACTAGTTGAAAATAAAAGTGGATGATTATATCAAACACCCTTTGGAGATTGACATTCAAACATTGTATCAGACTTGGTTTTTATCAGACTACGTGATTTTGTTTGAATTAAAATCAAAATTAATGTGTGTAGCGAGAGCTTGGAACATACCATAGGTGGCCTCAATATGTTTCTGAAATTTTCGTACTCCTTTTTGAATTTTACTTTTACAGCCATCACATTCACATGAACAGTTCGCTTCGAGGATAAACTTCTACAAGTATAAACAAGAATCCAGTTAAGCAACAAAAACATATAACTATATATAAACTAAACGTAAAGCTTGTTATAAGAACATAATGTATGTAGTATGTACGTACCGGTGGCTGACTCATGATTCTTTGACCTGCAAGAACAATTTGGAGAATTTGAATCTGCCAGAGAGCTGGGGCAACAGAACTCGAGTTTCTGAGACTAGCACCGGGTTTATTAGGGTATATAAAGGGGCTCGATCAAGAAGTACGATTCTTTTCCTGGTTATTTTGATCAAGTACTCAAGATAAATCGTATTTTTTCCCTGGTTAATTACGTTGATTATGAACTACCTTGTTGAACAAGGTTTCCCAAGTTAATTAGCTCTCTTGCCAAAAACACAAGTTATTTCTTGGTGTAATATGGTAAGTTTAATTTTTCAGGTAAATTTATTACCTCAGAATTTGAATTTCCTTTGCTGGCACAAAGAATCTTCCTATTCTACATGGATGATGATTAAAAAAAAACTGTCAAGAAAATATTTCTAAGGTTTCAGCAGCCTTTTAACACCTGAGGAAATTTTGGTCTAATGCCCTAAAGTCCTAAACCAACAAATATGAAGTATGAAACATAAAACCATTCCTTTGTGCAAGTGTAAAGTATACTAGTCACCGACCAATTTACAATTTGTTTCAAATTGATATTCGAATTCCACTAATGATATTTGCTACTGATATTGACATGTGATTTGAAATTTATGTTTACTAACAACATTGCAGTAACATTCTTCGATCCCCTATAATCAATATCCATGCATGCTGAGTAAGTCTAGAACTAAAGGACAGAAACAATAATGTAAATGGATAACAAGCACAATATAATCTCAGACCGAGTACTAGCCATTTCAATTAACTTAAATGGTTTAATCGTTTGCTGCATCAAATATATCTGCAGCTTTCTAATTGAATTTGTGTTCATTCAATATGTGAAAAGTTTCACTAGTAACCAGTGGCGGATCCAACATTAGAAACTTACCTAGGCTAATTGAAAAAATATTTTTTTTTCATTTTTCTCTGCAGAGATTTAGAACCGAAATACGGTCTTAGTAGAAGAATATTTTGTTAAAAGATACTACGGAAGTTAGAAATATGAATCTACTCATGCTAGAATCGTAATAAATAAGTGGAAAATTCATTATTTAAGAAAAACTAATTAATTAAAATAGAGTGAAGAAAATGGGAGTAAAAAGAAAATTAGATGTAATTTAGCCCAATAAAGAGGAAAAAATAAATAGAGAATGATTAAAACCTATGTTTGAGGCTAAGAGAGTTCGAACCTCTGCCCTTAGAGGAAATGAAATGAGCTGGAAGGTTTGCCAATTGAACTAAGGCTCATTTCAGTGCAAAACTGCAGTTGGCTAATTATATCTTTAATTTTCGTATGGGCTGCAGCCCATAGAACCCACCACATGTATCCGCCCCTGCTAGTAACCACATTCCTATGTAAAAGCGTCACAATATATATATAATTTCCATGATTTGTTCCTGACTGGAATTCTTATGCTGATATTTGTTAAAGTTATTCAATCTTCTCCACCAATGGCTCAATCTTCTTCATTGACTACCTACTGATATGGCTATATCTATGTGCATCAATTATGCTATCTGATTGATTGCTAGAATCATCAGTTACATATTTGTATTCATAGTTGTCAACAATGTAATCAATACTAGGATGTAGTCTGAAGTCTATATAATTGCAAATTTTGTATCATTTAGAATCAATAGAAAATACATTTCTACATGGTATCAGTAGTTTTGGCTTTATAATCGATCATCTTCTCCTTCTCCTTGCTTTTAGCTAGTTCTTCATTAATAAATCTTCTCATTTATCTATTCCCCATTTGTCTCATTCACTCCTCCATGGCATCATCCTCACTTAATCATTATCCTCATGGCTCGTCTCTACCTTTTTCATCGCATCAACACTTCTCTCGCCACAATCATCCTTGCTCAATGCAACAACCCTTACTCAGTGTCCATTCACTCAAAAGACAACATGCAATGGACCTTATGGGCCTCAATGGTGTCTTAATTGTCACTCTAATCATCATCAGCTCTCCCAATACCCACAAAGATATTCTGGTCTTGACAATATTGTTCCATTCTCAGGAATTCATTCCGCTTCCAATCCTAATTGGTATCCGGACACTGGTGCGACACATCACATGACAGACATGACGATAAACAATCCACAGTCTTATGGTGGGCCTCATGATGTATATATGTGGGTAATGTGGACTCAATGTTCGTGTCTCATACTGGTAGCCTTCCACTTTCATTGGGTTCTTCTAATTTCTCTCTCCAAAATGTCTTTCATATTCCATCTATTCGTAAAAATCTTCTTTCTGTGCTCGTTCTACGAAATATAATCTTGTTTTTTTCTTGTTTGCTCTAGATTATTATCAAATTTATTACTTACGTACTTGTCGTCTCTTGTTTCTGGGTCCATGTAAAGATGGTCTCTATCCGCTTCACTTGTCTTCTAAGTCTCCAATCCCTCATCACTCTCTTCGGTTCACTCATATCTTTGGCACAATCGCTTGGGACATCCCTCCTAAGTTTTGTCTCGTTTAGGGTTCACTCTTGGCTCTAACCTTTCTTATAATTCTTTTTGTGACAATTGTGCTCTTAGCAAGTCTCATCAATTACCTTTTCCAACAAATCATGTTCTGGCTTCTTCTTTATTTTCTATAATTCATAGTGATGTCTGGATGTCTCCTACCTTGTATGTGTCAGGTTTCCAATATTATGTTCTTTTCACTGATGAATATTCTCGCTATACATGGTTTTATCCAATGCGTCGGAAAAATGAGGTCCTTACTCACTTTCAATACATTTCTACAATATTTGCACCTGATCTTTGCTCTGCTCATGTGAGTTATGTTGACTCATAAAACTTCAGTAACGTGATTTAGGTGATTTAATCATTTGAAATAGTTTAATTCTAACATAGAACCGACATGCCTGATGAGTATCTAGAATCGACCTAGATTTCATGCTACTTTGCACCACCAACTAATAATTTGATGGCTTTGTCATGACAGAAATGGACTCACTGATTTCTAACCGATTGAGATTGTTACTTTTGGATTTAGTACAGTACTTCCCACTAAAATTGGTGTAAGCTTTAAAGCCAAAATCCCATTGAAAATTATTAAGTATATACCTTTTCAGTTTATTCATCCCGTCATGACCAAAGAATTTCAGCTACTAAAATTCTAAATGTAAAACAAGAGGTTCGGATCCTTCAAAACAACTGATTGAGTGTGCAACTACAGCATTTCAACTGAAATGCCTCACCGTCCATTTCTTATTTTGTTAAAATTTAGATATCTGGGGCATCTTGTTTTAAACATTAGGATTGTGATGATATATAGTTTGAAGTTAGGATCTCTAATCAGCTTACCATGAGTTGACCAACTCGATGTACGTGAAATGCTCCCCAGCCCGTATGATTGATCAGTTTAAAGAATGGCCCTATATCTCAAAGATTTCCCACCTGATTCTACCACTGAGCTATCAGGCAGGTGTTTTGCGAGAAATGCAAGTCAAAAGTGGACTTCATGATTTCCTTCATGATTTCTCCACATCGTTGCTTAAAATATCCCGAGTTGCATCCCATCCCACGCATCATTGGGACACAAACACTATCTGACATTGACTTCATAACCTTTAATATTTGTAGACACAGACTAATCAAGTTGGATTAGAAAATTCATCAAGGTCTTTCCCAATGAGATGAGAATTAAGTAGGTAATCACTGCCAGTAGTTATAACATTTACCCCCGAGTTGCCAGGAAACATGAGCAATGTTACTTCTCAAACCTTGCATCATCACCAAATATCATAGACAACACTAATGCATACTAAACTATTGCACTACTAGTTCTCTACTACTACATGATCCAAATTCTACTAACTTATTAGCAACTACTGGTTTTACATGATGCTGCAACTATTGGCATTCTCATCACTGAAGAAGTTGGTGTAAGGCTCAGTTGGCCCTGCAGATGGCATTGGCTGCTGATGGGGCATGTAGTTCATCGGTGGCTGCTGCCGCGCATACATCATGGATTGGTACATGTCATTGCCATTGGCTCTTTGCTGCTGCTGTTGCTGGTTCATCATCATAGCCATATATTGCTGCTGCTGGAGCTGCTGCTGCTGCTGCTGTTGTTGCTGAAGCTGTTGTTGCGCGTAGGGATTACCTGCATTCCCCATTCCTTGATAGTAGCCGGCACCACCACCGTTCATCATCCCCGGTGCCGCCGCCGCCGGTAGTCCTTGTACTGCAGGCATATTGCCCATCTGACCCATTGGATAGTTGCCCAACTGACCCATACCCTCACCTCCACCCCCCATTTGCCTCATCTGAGGCATGTTGCCCATATGACCCATTTGGCCCATATGCCCCATCTGACCTGCCTGCCCCATAAGCCCCTTTTGACCCATTTGATGCACATCTCCACCATTGCCACCACCACCACCACCTTTGCCCCCCTTCCCTCCTTTGCTTCCCTTGCCTTCTTTGATTTCCTTGCTTTCTTTACCTTCTTTGCCACCCTTGCCTCCTTTCTTAAAATTCATGAATTCAATATCATCAAATTCATCAAATATGTCACCTTTTTTACCTCCCTTGCCACCCTTGCCGTCTCCATCACTCTCTTTTTTACTGGTGCTTCTGCTAAGCCACCCAAGCAATCCACCCTTTTTACCTTCACCTTTGTCTTTACCCTCTTTACCACCTTTACCACCCTTGTTCTTTTTCTTGCTCTTGCTCTTCTCATCATCACCCCCACCTTTATTTTTTCCTCCCTTGCCATCTTTGCCATCCTTCTTTTCCTTATTTCCACCGATGCCCTTCATCCCCTGCACAGGGAAATCAATAACCTCACCTTTCTTGGCAGACCCTCCCCCACTGCCGCCACCTCCGCCACCTAACTTCTTGCCGCCCATAGCATTCATATTCACCATCCCACCAGACCCATGTCCATTATTTCCCATCACAGGCATCATCTTCCCATAAGGCCCTTGCTGCCCATTTGCTCCCATACCATTCATCATCATCATCTTGTTGGGTGGCAACTGTTGGCCATGTCCATTATTCACCATCCCACCAGGCCCATGTCCATTACTTCCCATCACAGGCATCATCTTCCCATAAGGCCCTTGCTGCCCATTTGCTCCCATACCATTCATCATCATCATCTTGTTGGGTGGCAACTGTTGTCCATGTCCTACATGGCCATGGTTAAGCTCCTCTTCCTCTTCATCATCATAATCCTCATCATCAAACTCATCATCATAATCATCATCATCGAACTCATCATCAAACTCACCATCACTGAACTCCTCAGCTGGCAGGTTAAACTTGACAGACTTGTTCTGTTCCTTCATTGGCATCATCACCTTAGCGCCCTTCATCATCTGCTGTTGCTGCTGAATTTGTTGCTGGACATTATTGCCCTTCTGTTGGTCCTTTCCACCCTTTTGAGCTTTGTTGTTGCCATTGTCTTTTCCCCCTTTGCCATGATTCTCCATTGACATGTTCTTGAACTGGTTGAGGTTGAACTGCTGAGCTTGGTTGTTGTAGTTGGGATTTCCCTTTTGTCCTCCACCTCCACCTCCCCAAAGCTCTGCATGTTTCCCTGACTTTTCAAGCTTCTTGATGATTGTGGCTGGATCTATGTTCCCTGTGACAGTCACTTTGCCTTGCTCTGCATCTATGGTAGTAGTAAACACACCTAAACAACCACCCCATTTGAATTAGTTTCGGACACAAGAAAAGTAAATAAATTTGACAGATTTGACATAATACAAGGTAAAATTACTGACAAAAGGAGTAATCTTTGAGGTAATTAAGGAACATACCATCTATTTTCTGCACCAGTTTCTTAACTTTCTGCTTACAGCCCTCACAGTGAATATTAACTCTGAGCACACAGCTCTGCAAGTAACAAACAACCCCAATTTAGCAAACTAAAACCAAAACTAAACAGAGGAATAGCAACAGTAGTACTACTAAAGATAACAACTTTGAAAACCTGAGAACAAATGGTGAGAAGGGCATACCTGAATCTTCATGAAGTCTTGCTTATTCATTTTCTCTGTGAGATTTGAGAGTGAGAGAGTCTCAGAAATGGGAAATGGTTTATGAGAGAATGTGGTGCTGAGGAAATAAGAGGGAGAGAGCTAACTATCTTAGAGCTTAGAGTCGGTTGGTGAACATTTAAAACTAATTTCTCTCTTTGGCTTTCTTGCTGTGTTGGGTTTGTGATAGGAACACTCACTCTTTTCAAGTCTCTATATTTATCAACAAGGAAAAGAGAGACAGAGAGGGAAGAGTGAAGTCGGTGAATCGAGCAGCAAGGTATATAAAAATGGCAAAAGCACAGCTGGAGGAAGCTTTGGCTTTACACGGCTCTGTAAAATTTCATTGTACAGGGTCCAGAGAACAGAGGCTTTATAGTTTAATCTGGGCAATTAGACAAGTGCTTAGCTTGATTGATGATATTAATAATGGAAGACATGATTACAGGGGATTAGTAGAGATGAGTGAACTATGGGCCCTTTGATGTTCTGGGATCATGAGCCGTGATGGTGGTGGGGATGAACACTGCTCCAAAGGTTGGCTCTTTTCCAACCCCAGCTTGATTGATCGGTCAAATCCATCTCTCTTCGATTGTAGTATAAACTCCAATCAATTTATGCAAGTGTGCAATAAATAATGCTCACTTTGCATGTGATTTTCTTTGATTAGAGGCCGAATTATAGGCTCGACAAGTTACGTTATCGTAGTGCACTAGTGCATGTCTCCAATGGCGAGTGTTCAATAAATATTTGGTTCGTTGCATATGTTTTTCTTTGCTTTAAGTTCAAGATAGGTGGAGTTTTATTTCTTTGTTGCAGATAATTTAGAGTGATGGGAGTGGAACTAGTAACTTAGATTGTACTTGTGTAACGTACCAGAGGATGTTCAAGGCTAGGGAACTATCTTTCTTGATCATTTACGTTTTTCTCATTTGTATTCGTGTTGATTTGATTGCTAATGAGACACCGACACTTTTTAGTTTTTACTCTCTCTATTTCGTGGTTACAAGTAATAAAAAAAACTCAAAACTTATATTTATATATAACCTGCGGAGAAATAACACTACGTGCGAAAATTATATAAGCTCAAAGATAATCAACTCAACATTCGGTAAGCTTTCAATTTTAAGACAACATTAATGTACCGGAAACTTTCCAAGGCCCCAACCATACCCCATGCTCTCTTTTGCTCATTTTAGGTATATGATTTGAGGATTACAACTCAACTTGAGCATAATCCCAACTAATACATGTGCTTTCTTTGTTCATCTCCTTCCTTCACTTTAAAATTAGTCTTCTTTTAGCTTATTGTCAAGTACAGCACCGTAGGAATCTTTTAAGCCCAGCACGAGATTGGCAAGATCTAATATATAGCACATCCCCATTTCCAGGTTAGTGTCCTCCACTAATTTTTTATAAGACCTGTCAGTGGCAATGGTTGTCAGTTTGACTCTATTTGGAATGGGGAAATATAGGCTAGGAGTAAGGGCACGATTGTGAATCAAAGACGATGCCAATAGGAAATCACCAAAAGCAATTCAAAGCTAAATAGAGATCGTCAAGATCTTTCTCTGATGTGAAGAAAAGAAAAGAAGAGGAGGAGAATAATGGTTCTGGGTTTTGAGCTCCTTCTTTTGCAACCAAATTATTGGTTGTTTTCCTTAAAAGCCCAACCCCTGAAGAAATTGGTGTCCTTGCTGTTATTTTTTTTTCCTTTGGGGTTAAAAAGAAAACCAAAACAGAAAAAATGTCCCATCAAGAATTTATCATTTTCTTCCTTCACTGTGTTAAAAAACCAGATACAAAACCTAGAAAATAAAGATGCTTGGAATAGTGACAAAAAGCAGTCCCCATCACACACCACAAAGTAACAAGGAATTCAACCCTATTAAAGATGGTTCATGCCTATCATTGGGTTGCTCACAATTAATGGCTTTTTAACCTTAATCTTTGACTAGTGATCTAGTTTAATGAGTGGAGATCAAACAAGAAGAAGGACAAGAGCTATAGTTTATGAGCAGTTTATGTGATGCTGTGCAAGTGTGGTTATATTATGCATTTTCGTTAATCTTACATTCTTACTGTATGGTTCAAATGTAGTAGGCTGTGAATGAAAATATCTAGCCGTTGAACATTGTGAAGTGAACATTCGAATCCTTAAAAGCTGGCCAGAATGATTTGCTTTTAGATCATTCATAATTAAAGAAGCTAGCTAGGGATATAACTTTTTTTTTTTGGGTACAATCTAGGGATAGAACTTGATGAAGGAGTAGAATGCATTGATCCATAAAGATCATAATAATTGCATTAATCCTGAAAGTGTAAAAAGATCGATCAAAATCTTTATAAACGTACGAATTATCATACGTTTTGACAAGAAAATAAATTGGTCGATCGGTAATTCGGCATCAAATAGGCAAAACAGCAGTAATAATGAGAAGCACTAGCCGCTATGTTATGTGCATCAATACCTTCTTCTTCTTTTTTGAAAACGTGCATCAATACTTTAGCTTACAGTAAATTATTGACCAAGAGAAACCCTAGCCTGGTAATAATCAAGTTTTTCAAGTTCTTCTCCGAGACTCCGGCGAATCTTGTTTTGTGGACGAACATGACTGATTAATTATTAGGGTTGCCATCGAGACGTATCTATAGGCTATAGCTGCAACCTTATCTTCTCATCCAGCTCAAGCCTTCGTCTTATCGCTCAGTTCCAGTTTTGCATGCATAATATAACCAAACCCTAGGGCATAAACACCGTACCATGTACCCATTTTCTCATTACTTCCAAACAGAGAAAATATCGCAAATATTATGAGAAGTAAATTCAAGCTTGTACGAACTGCACACGAGATCGGATCGATCCCTTTGAATTCATCTGTCAAAAACTCATCTCTCTCTTTCTTGTTTCAAAGATTTGAGATCAGTGGTGATCGTCTTCAGCGAAAGCTGAAATCTCACCTGCTTCTTATATACATATCTCTGTATGTCTGTATGATTTTCATGTGCAAGCAAGATATTTGCCAGAAGGAAATGGCCAAAAATTATGCGATCTCTATTCACCGGTGCTGGTTTCTGACGGAGGTACGTAGCCGAACTGGGTCCCCGGAGAACAGAGGGATGGGGTCCGGGGGACAATTAGGTCAGGGACCAGAGGGCAATTTAATAAGAACTGGTATGGTCACACAGTTGTTAGGGTTTTGGGACCCGAAAAATAATGGTCAGGTACAGTACTGGTTAAGCTTAATTGGTGAAGAGTCACCCACTGTAGGAGGAGCCAGGGCCTTCTTTATGTTCGGATTTGATGTGGGGGTTACAGTGAATTATTGGTATTCACGCGGTCACGCATGTTCTCTCAAGTTTGTTCGTTTCTTCAATCTACTGCTCTTCTTTATTTTGGTCAGAAAATGAGGCTTCCAAATAGATGCTATCCTTTGACTTTTCTGATTTAGAAACCAATTAAACTGGGATTTGATGCATAATTCTGAGCAAGGTAATTAAGTTGAATTAGTTGATCGCATTGGATGTTCATATGATCCAGAAGTACTGATTTGAAACGACTCGGGAATAAGTGATCAGGAAACACTGATTATATTCTTCATATATAAACTCGGGAATTTGGGGGCAAAAATGTTATTTTACACCTAAATTTTGTCATAATTGTCCGTTTTTATTTTGAATTTACATTTAAAACGATTTACCTCTTAAATTTATTAAAAATTATCTCTCATTCGTTAAATTTAATGTTTTCATCAAATTTTATGTCACATATCATGCATTTAATGAACAATATTGTCATTATATATTTATTTATATTTAATAATAAAATAAATTAATAAAATTATTTAAGAGAAACAGTTGCTACTATGTTTTTGTTAATTTTTCAAAACATGATATTAATTTATATATTTTTATTTTTCGTGATATAATATGTTTAAAAATATTATAAAAATATATATATACACAACACACTATATTTAAATAAGTGTGTATGTTGAATATATAAGTCGAAATAAGGTTAAGTATGTAGAAAAAAAATATAAATAAATAATTTGATTAAAAAATAATCATCTTTTTAAAGAATATTTTTATTTATTTTTGAGAAAAATATAAATATAAAATGACAACATTATCCTACATGTGCATGACATGTGACGCAAAATTTGATAGAAATAATTGAATTTAACGGATGGAGTGCAAATCGTCAATTTTTAACAAATTTAAAAAATAAATTGACTTAAATACAAATTTGGAGTGCAAATTACAATTTTAACCGAATTTTAAATGTATTTTAACAATTTTGTTGGAATTTGGGATGGTATGAAGTCAGTCACGAATCGATCGATCCCAATCTTAAAATAGTGAGTGAAATGGTGTCTGAAATGGTGTCATTTTAAGTTTTGAGTAAATCATTTATAACGTAAACATCAAGGAAGAGAGTACTACACGTACAACAATCTTGCTCATAAATCATATTTACTTTTAAGGATAGGTAGAGTGTGGTGAGATTAGACATAAGAGACGCGAAATGCACAAGTAACAATAGAATCAATGCCAGGCTCTCAGCTACGTGATTAGGTTCTCATTTACAAGACACATAACTTGATAAATGTGCTCAGTTGTCTAAATCTCCCGTCAGTTGATGCGTCGAGGAACACCAACAAGTACAAGAGTTGAGCATGCTTCGACCTCCTTGTGCAACGGCAACTGATACGGCTAGCTAGTGATTGACGTCAATAGCTTGGCATGGCTAGGGTTCTTTGCTTTCTTAATAGACGAGAAAGACGAACAATGGGGTAGTAGTACGGGGAAGATCAAATAATAAAAACAAAATCGGAATCCCCAACAATAAGTAACAAGTATGGTCATAGTCACTATTGATTGGCATGCTTTAGATCACTCTTTTTAAGACTTTGAATCAGAAATCAACGAGTAAAGAGTGAGGACCTCTCGCTTTTGTCCCCTGCTTTGTTCTCATAACCCCATCCCCTTCAAAACACTTTTCCTTCTTATCCGCTAACTTGTGTCGCACATATTCCCTCCCTTTGTCCTTTGAACTTTCACGGTTCACACACACACATGAATAGGGGAAGGCCAAGAAAGCTTTGCTTATTGTAATGAAGACTACATGGAGAAGAAACGATTTTCAAACGAACTTGCACATTCACAACAAAGTTACGTTATTGTAAAACTAGATACCAAAGAAGACAATTGCACATTAACAGAAAAGACACGTTATTGTAAGACTACATAGGATAGTTCATAATTGGGAGACGTTCTGCAATTAAGATTTGCATTTGATTATCATGCGACCATGAATGTTGGGTAGTTTCCGTAGTGAAGTCATGAGACTACTATATACCGTGTGTGTGTATATATATATATATATATACGCTCGCATATATTAGTGTAAGAGTTGGAGTCTATATTGGAATTCATTAAATGTTGTGATCCGTGAATCTGTCATTAATCTAGTGCAATAAAAATAAGTGAATCGGAGAAGGTGTTGTTGTGAACGTCGCCCTAGCTACATCTTCTGTTTCTTTTTCGAGTCGTATTGTAATGGAGGTACATTCTTCTTTGCACTAGGGTACCATCACTACCATGGTATCAACTTTCCCCATCGAACTGAATCAGGGACATGTACACCGTAAACTCTTCCCAAACCAAATCGTACTGCTCTATGCTCCAGTTTTTAAGTGCATCATTGATAATACAAACTTAACATATAGAGGTGGTGACGGCGGTGTCCGGTGGAGTCTGGGTCGTGCAGTCACTCCGCAATCCGCCGGAGTAGTATAGATGACTCAGATGAGAGAAGACGGCACTCCAACGAGTCTCTAATTTTCGTCCGTTTAAGTTTTCTATTACGGGTGGACCACTCAGCCTGCCTAGGCTTAATGTGCTAAGATTTTGCCCCGTCCATTTATTTGGGCCGGCTCAATAGATAGATGTTTCTCTGAAAACTCGCGCAGTGTTACGATACGATTCTCTGCATCATTATATTTCACGTTCCCAATGTTACTGTATGTGCTTTGACCAAAAAGAAATGTTACTGTATGTGAGCAGTGAGTATGAACTATGAAGTGTACATGGAAAAGAAACAATTTTCAAACGAACTTGCACATTCACAAATCACAACAAAGTTACGTTATCAACACTGTTGTTTTCTTAGATTCCTCAATACTTGCAGTTGGTCCTGCTCTTCACTCTGTCAACTATGCTTGTACTCTCGTTGGATTAATGATTCTAAGAATTTACATTTTAAAGGTATAGGTATATATATATAATTATTTTTAAAGGTGTTCATTAATAAAAGTCCAAGATTGTCGTTACATACAGGTCCACTATCACTTATTTCATGATAGACAAGCACTCATAATCCCCCAAAGAGCAAACCGCAGTACATAAGAGAAGCCACATATTCTAAATTCTCTCATTAACAAACAAGACAAGAGCACTATTTAGATATGAAATTCCTAACACAGAAAACATAAGATCCATAACATGCCAAAAGAAAAACGAAACAAAACAGAAAAACTAGATTTCAAAATAACAAAATAAAAACAAAACGAAAAAGCCCCCAAACAAAACCTTAAACTTTCTCCTTGCCCTTAGAACTAGGACTTGGAGTTGTCACTAGCACTTGATAACTTAACTATGAATGCACTGACTTGTTCTTGTCCACTTTAGCCTTCTTATTCTGACTACCAATAAGACACCCAAGCTTAAGTGTGGCCGAACGCTTAACACATTCCACATCAAATGGTGATTTTGGCCGCACATGTTTCAGACTCGAGGGCGCATCTATTCCTCCAAATGACTCCAAAAGGCCAGTAAACAACTGGATTTCAGAAAGCTTAGTCTTCAGCCCAAAAAAGAAATGGTGGCTCACTTAAAACTGACCCATAAGCTTATGTTGGCTTTCCAAGCCCTAAAGGTGGCCCGGTCAAACCGATAGCCTCGGTCAAAACCCGCTCAACCCTAGCTTTTCCCGCCAAAAAATTCGAACGGAGCTCAGCCCCTCACACGTCGCTTCGTGGTGCCATCTATGCCGGCTTTGACAATAGAATCCCAATCTGACACAAATATGAATCTTCCAGCGGCTGCACCACCTCCTTTGATCCATTCTCTGACATTGAGTCCTTTTTCCTTTTCTCGACCCGAGCCTTTTCCAGCCCTGCCGTCGTCAATAACGAGTCCGACTGACCTTCACCCACAATGAGTCCCCCGTCACAGTCACGACCCCCATGACCGAACAACCCGCACTCTTGAAATTATGAAGACATACATGTGCTGGAAATCATGGATAATTGAAATGATTGAAGTGATGAAAAAAATAGCAAGATGAACAAAAGAAATGCAGAGAAAATGGACCATTGTTGGAAATTAAGGGGTTGGCAATGGGCCGGGTTGGGTTGGGTTTCGATGATTTTTTTTTTCAAATTTTAGAGCGGGCCGGGCTTGCTAATAAAATCAAGGCCACATTATATCCATAGGCTCAGGCCTTATGAGTTTTTCTGGGCCGGACTGGACATATTATATTTATGTGTAATGTATATTTATCAAGAAAAAAATTAAGATGTGGTAATTATTGAACTAAATATAACATAATAATTTAATTAATGCTCATATTTAATAAATAATTACATATTAAACTATTAGTTTTAAACTTAAATGGGCTTGGGTGGGCTTTGGACTTATGGGCTCCAATGAGCCAAACTAAGGCTTTGAACCCTAAGCTTTTACCTATAAGGCCGTGCTTGAATGGGTTTTTCACTGAGCCGGGTCTTGGCCCATAGGGCCGCTTTTAGGTCCGCATGCCAAATGATAACCCTTATCGAAGAAAATAGCAACAAAATAAGAATTTTTTTCTAATATAATGTAATATAATGACATATCCATATTCCTAAATTCCAACAATTAGCTTTCAAACTCCTAGAGTTGAAGTGTCTTAGTTAGTGGAAGTACTCCTACTTATATACATGGCTGCTGTTCCCAAACCGCGTGGGAAAGATGTAATCCTACAGGGATTATATCAGGACTCTTACTTCCTAAGTAAAAACACATCTCTTTGATATTATGCGCACTGAAACTATGAATGCTTGCACTTGGTCACGTTGTAGGATTTGTAGCAGATATGACAGTGGAGTCCCTCATTTCATACCATCCAGGAAGTAAATGCCACACCAGTAAGTCAGTAACCAATCTTATCAGTAGGTTTCGTGGTTTTTCAGATGATTGAACTTCTAGTATGGGTAGTTCATTAGTTGAACTTCATTATATATAACATACAAGGATACTAAATATGCATGATCGCCTTCGGTCTTTTGGTGAAGCACAGGAACTATTTCTTTGGAGCATATAGTGTGATATATCCAATTATCCATAGTTTAAAAACAGGTTTGTCACCTTTGTTTATGACTTTATGCTCTGTAGATGGCAACAAATTTCACTTCGGCTAGGTAAACAATTTTCACTGCGCCTAAAAAGTAATTTTAGGGCAGCCCATTGAAAAGTATGAGAAGCCCAAAACCCAGCTTTAAAATGGAGCCCCCTATTCCAGTAACCGTTTTCAACCACCTATTCTTCCTTACTAGTTCTTCATCTGCTTTCAAAATCCAAACAGAGGACGATTATTAAGGTGAGTTTGGTGTTTTGCTTTTAATCTTCCACCCGCATCAGTTTAACACTCTTCACTTGTATTTCAGCTTAGATAGACTGTAGTTTCCATGATCTCTTATTTTGTATCATTGAATTTCAAAGAAGCCAAAATCCAAGACCCCAATGAATTTTGCGGGTTTATGATCTTAGAATGTGGATTTGTGATTGATAATGCAAATGGGTTTAATGGGTTTGTTGTGAATTTCACTTCCCAATGACTGTGTGATTATGAAGTGTGATGATCTTAGTTAAAGGTTGTGGCTTTAAGTTAATATGTCCAAATGTGCCGTCTTTAATCCCATATAAGCTCAAAATGTGGTGCCTTTCTGATTCGTTGGACCCATATACGGCTCACTAGACGATGTAAGACATAATTTTGAGCTTTGATTTCTAGTTTTCAGTTTCCACATTTTGCTTGTAATTTGTTTTCAAATGCATTTGGTTATCTTGCAATTGCAACTGTTTCTTGTTGCTTACGACTGCTGCAGAATTAGTTTGTGAAACTAGACGTATTGTAGGCAGAGATACTGAGGTCAGAATGAAGTCTAAGAAGACAGTTTTTGTAACTGTTGGAACAACTAGTTTTGATGCTCTGGTGAAAGCGGTGGATACACGAGAGGTTAAACTCGAGCTGTCAAGAAGAGGGTACACTGATATTCTTATTCAAATGGGCCGTGGCTCCTATATTCCCTCAAAGGTACTGAAGTTTCAGTCCCAGCTATTTTAGTGGCAAAAATTATGTGATTGATGTCTGATGTTCATAATGTGCTCTATAGTAATATCATCAAGAAGAGAGTTTAATTCTTATGAGTTGAGAGGTTAGCCAAGAAAGAAAGTGTTCTGTATGTGTAATGAACTTAGAGTTACTTCACAACGTAAAAACTGGTTGATTATAGACCTGTTTGCTTAGGCAAGTTTTCGCATATGGAGCAAGGCTATGGAAATCTTTGTTACATATAATCACTTGTTTACATCTCTTATCTCAACAAACTTTGTCTTCCTTTGTATAAGCAAGATTTTTATATATTCTTACTTTATCTATTTTGGTTTCCATTTTCTAAAACATGCCCTGAACATTACTTTTAATGTAGTCTGAAGGAAGCGATGACTCCATTGCAGTAGATTACTTCACTTTTTCATCAAGCATTGCAGACCATCTAAGAGCAGCATCTCTTGTCATTAGCCATGCAGGTACTGTTGTAGTAGTGTGTTTTATTCTATGCCTTATGTTACCAACTTCAGATTGGAGAAACACTACTTCAATATATGTCTAACATTGACATTTATCTGAAATCACATGATGCTCAAATGCTTTTATGAAGGCACTTTTCATATACTCACTACTTTCAGATTACAATCAAGTCAAAAGTTTAATAGGAAGGAAAATGACATTCTGTTGAATCTTAGTGCTTTCTACATTTGTGATGCCTAATATTTTATGCCTATAATTACTGTGGTGCAGGGTCAGGAAGCATATTTGAGTCATTGCGACTTGGGAAGCCCTTAATTGTTGTGGTTAATGAAGATTTGATGGACAACCATCAAAGTGAGTTGGCGGAAGAACTAGCAGACAGGAAGCATCTGTATTATGCTCGCCCACAGACCCTTCAACACACTATTGCAGATATGAAAGTGGAGTCCCTCATTCCATACCATCCAGGTGATGCCACACCTGTAGCCAAGCTTATTAGTAGGTTTCTTGGCTTTTCTGAGGATTAATGGAAGTGTAATACTTGGTCCTAATATATCAATAAGATATTGAATTTGCATACTGAAGGTGGTTCTTTTGGTGAAACACAAGAATTATTTCTTGCTGCATGGATATATTTGAACTACATATTGCAAATCAAGATATTGCACATATCATACTCCATTCATAATTTTGGCAGGTTTCTCAGTGCAGCTTTGTTTATGACAACATTGGTCTTGTTGTTGATGGCAACTGCAGACCTGGATATTACTGTTCAGTGGTATATAATTTGGAAGCTTGTGATTTCATCATATGTTACTGAATAAGATGGATGGATCAACCATAAATTCATAGATGGATGAAGGAAATGAAGATTAATGTGTGGGCTATGCTCAACAGATTCATTTGCATACTTGTAGAAATTGATATTTTTCGATTCATGCTCTACTTTAACTACAACTACTGGTCATCCACCAGCTAGGTATTAGTGCCAAAAGTGAAGTCACATGATACTCAGGTTACAGTCTTGATTAGTTGATGTCTCTCTTTCACATCCAGGAAGGACTTGAAAGATGAAGGGACAAGTTCCCAGCTCTGAGAGTGATGCGGCACTGCATATACTGCAGGAGGTGATCAGTGTAAATTAAATTTCTCTCTCAGTTGTTAAGGGTAAACGAAACGAATATCTGTCACATGATAATGTTTTTCATCTGTTTTGAACTCTTTTTATGATGTCATTCGAGGATATCATGTTGTGACTTGTAGCTGGGGGAAGTGAGGACTGAAGTTTTTGGATCAGTAAATTTCTTAGTTTTACCTACTGTACCAGCTCTATGAAAGAGTGAAAATTGAATGGAATTAAAAGGATTATTGGACCTATGGAGCTTTTAGTGGTATGCAATAGTACAGTACTGTCTCTTCATATTCTCCTTGTTTTCTGGGTTCAGCCTGCTATTTTGATGTTAAATGTTTTAGTGGCCATTATAAACTTCATGCCCAATTGGTGTTGTCATTGTCCGAATTTCTATCATTCCCATAATGATATAGATAATCCAAATATCTAGGAGGAGAATGGTTAATTATTGCCAAATAATTGTACCTGATGAGAGTGAATGTGAAAGTGGTACAATAGCTTCCAAGACTTTCTGATAGAAAGACAGACAATTCCATAGAAAATACAAAAGAAGAGACGAATGAAGTGCGGAATAGTGGAATACCACTTGGTATTCACGAGGAGAGAGAGAAGAAGACGATCAGGAATCATGTGAAGATATATGACCATCCCACCTAGAAGGGAAAACCCAACCCCCCCCCCCCCCCCCCCCCCCCCCTCCAAAGTACCGTATACAAAACAATCTCTTTCTTTGTCTCTGCCATTTTCTTCCAATTTGCATAGCTCTTTGTGCTCATGGAAGTTAACAGTAGTGTTTCAGGAAACCATACTGATGACAAACACCACCTTTCACATTCCTATAGCCGCCGCCACCATGAAAGTTTTCCTTCCAAGTTTGCTATTATTATCATCATGTCCATCGCTTCTGTGATGCTCATTCTTGCTATAAGTCTCATCATATTATTGCTCAGACGTCTGCGGTCAGCCAAAGCCAGTGACAGCGACATTGATGATGAGAAGGGCAGCTTGAACAATACAAGTTGCAGGTTCATTGTTCAAAACTCCATGAACTTCAGTTGTAGCCCTGGTAATGATCTCATCCCTTGTTTCGCAGTTCATGAGCTTTCATTATGCACAGAACATTGTTTGTAACTTTGTATTAATGCTTGAAACAAATGTTGCAGATGTGAAGGGAGGGTGTCTTCATGGAGGGAACTTGGGGAAGTCAGTGAGGGTACCAGGAGCAATCACAACACCAACTAGATATAAAGGAGTTCAAGTGCTGTCATACAAGGAACTCGAGGAGGCCACCGATAAGTTTAGCGAGGCTAATGTGATAGGCCGTGGAGGGTTTGGAGTGGTGTATAGGGGAGTCCTCCGTGATGGAACCATGGCTGCCATTAAGATGCTGCGCAGGGAAGGAAGGCAAGGGGAGCGTGCTTTCAGGCTTGAGGTCAGTGACTTCATTTATTAGCTTTTTTTGTTGTCTTTCTCATTTGCTATCTATCTATTCCTCATTGTTTGCTCAACTTTGTTTTTGTGCTGTTTTCTCTTCTTTCCTGAACACATAATTGAAGCATGATTAGAAAATACTTAGAACTTTAATAATAATATGTTAACTCTTGTCTCCTTTACATCTTTCAAAAAATGCAAGTATGTTATCTCTTCACACTTCAGAAAACAAAACTTCAGGGTTGACCTTTAGTGCACACCATGCTATGCTCCCTTCATTTTTTTGCAAAGGTGTTCTATATATCTTAAACTCTGTGTATGTCCTATTTAACAAAGATAAGACCCTGATTTTGAGGATACAACATTGTTTCTAGTCGATTTCATTCATTTCTGCACATGAGGGTGAAAGAAAATGGAAGACACTCAAAGTCTTTTTTTCCTTTATTTTTTCACCTATTGTAGGTTGATCTACTAAGCCGATTGCAGTCTCCATACTTGGTGGAGCTACTTGGTTACTGTGCTGACCAGCATCATAGGCTCCTTGTATTTGAATGCATGCCCGGTGGCACTCTTCAAGACCATCTGCATTCTCGAAACCATCAGCAGCCGTTGGATTGGGGTACCCGATTGAGGATAGCACTCGACTGTGCCAAGGCCCTTGAGTTCCTCCACGAGAAAAACATCCCATCTGTTATACATCGTGACTTCAAATGCAGCAATGTGCTTCTAGATCAAAACTTCCGTGCCAAGGTTTCTGATTTCGGGTTGGCAAAGATGGCTTCTGACAAGATTAATGGTCAGGTTTCGACACGAGTGCTCGGGACCACAGGATATCTAGCACCAGAGTGAGTGCCAAATCATCTGTAACAGGCCTCTCTCTTACTTATCAGTAGGCTAGATGCATACAAATACATATCTACTGCAATAGAAACATGCACATGCATGGGGGCATATACTAATATCACTATTAAGCTAGCTGTCATTTTGTATCATCTTCAGGTGGTACTTGCATTGATAGAGCAAAAGATAATTTTGAAGAAGCTAAGGAAGTTCTTACCAAAACACCATTCCATCGATGATGACTATCATCCCTTTAACTAATCCCTTTTGCATGGTCCATATAATCTGCATTGGCACATAAATATATAACCTATAAAAAGCAAAAACTTCGGAAAGCTCTGATTTCAAAGATGGGGACAGTACAAGAAAGCATTATGTGTGTGCAGTAGTTTCTTAACTGTTACATTATATATATTTTTTACTGAGTTTTGGTGATGTAGGTATGCCTCAACTGGAAAGCTGACTACAAAATCGGATGTTTACAGCTACGGGGTGGTTCTTTTAGAGCTGCTAACAGGGCGTGTGCCTGTAGATACCAAGAGGCCTTCTGGAGAACATGTCCTTGTCTCATGGGTTAGTGAATAAATGGTTTAATTGTCCACAAAAAAATCAATTTACCGTACAAGTTTTTGTTAAATTTAATGACAGAGAAAATGTAGTTGTAGTTGTTATTTAATATTTATATGCTTGTCTGGTAGCAACTGCAGATTAAGAGGTATAAATCTGTTTTGAAAAGGGAGGTATAAATCTGTTTTTCTGTATGATTTTTCAGGCTCTTCCTAGGCTAACTAACAGAGAAAAAGTTGTGCACATGGTTGATCCAGCTCTTAAAGGGCAATACTCAAAGAGGGATCTCATTCAGGTAAAATAATCTTGGCTACTAATCAATTGGAGTAATTGATTTATGCTATATTTCCAGTTTATTAACTCAATACTGTACATTACAGATAGCAGCTATAGCGGCAATGTGTGTGCAGCCAGAAGCTGAATATCGGCCTCTAATGGCTGATGTGGTTCCCTCTCTAATTCCACTGGTTAAAAACTATGTTGGCTCCTCTGGCTCCTCTAGATTTCAAATTCAAGTAGTAAGTCCAAGGTATTAGGCTTAGGGAGCTAAAGGTCTGTGAAGCTGCTACTCGCAATAAATTATTGGGAAATGAGATCACCCTTTGCACTTTCATAGACTTTTGAGAGAATAATATTTTCCCGGGAACTCACAGAAAACAAATGAAACATTCAAACAAGAACGATCCTCCATTTAATAAATTGAGTTTAGTACAGTTGAACTCACAAAGGCAAAGCTTTCTATGTGGTTCACTCCAAGATCATAGTTCTTGAACCACACTGACAGCGGCAAACGAACAATAGTAACATGCATGCTTGAAAGCTTAGCATCAACTTAGGCCGGTATGTGGTCTAATTAGCTGGTGATTTCTCTCCTGTACATTTTTAACACCATTTTACTGTTGTACGTTTCTTTATCAATGAATCTGCTATGAGCTATCTAGCCTTCAACTACTTTTGGATGTTGACATTGTCCGGCCTGTGATTCTGTAGAATTGTAATTTGCTGTTCTTGATAGTAAGAGCAACTCATTGATATATGACTAGAAAATAATAGAAACCTGATGACTGGGTTGGAGATCGTCACTTTTAATACCAACATCAAGAATCACGTGGAAGATGGTTATGACATTCTTCATGTGATATAACAGAACGTATTTTTTTTTCGATTTGGGACACAACGGAAAGTTCATCTGTTAAAGCATCTATTGTCCATGTTTATTAAAAGTGGAACCTCTCAGATCTACCGAGACTTTTGAACATCAACATTTGGTGCATATATTTTTTTCTTTAACCAGAAGTAGGTTTATCATGATCTAGACTACTCACCTCAATCTGTACAAGTCTCAAGATTGATATAAACAGAAGAATGATCCATATAAACATTTACATTTTCTAAAACCTAAGAATGATCTGTCCAAAAAAAAAAAACTAAGAATGGAGCTAGAGAAACTTGACTTGAAGCAAACTTCAGATAAACTGGAAGCTTACATGTTCTTCCCACGAATCAATTTGAAGCTTTGAACCAATGACATTACAACTTTTCCTGTTCAGGTTCACCTTCCATGACCACACTTGCATCTCTGTTGTCCAACTGTGGTGATTTCTTTTTCTGAACTCTGTCAGCATATTTGGCAAAAGCAGCAGACAGGGCAGACTTAACAGTCGGTTCTGGTTCTTTGTTCCTGTGTTTGCTTTCTTCTCCGGTGTCCTTTTTATCTTTATCTTCAGTCACTGAAAGAGGTTCGGCATTGTCCAGAGGAGATGATTCTGGAACAGCAGGGCGGCTGGCAACCACACGCTTAAATGGTTCATGGAATGTGTCATGCAAACGTTTTACCTGAAGATTGTGGTGTAGTGAGATATTTGCCTTCACAAGGATACAAACCATAATACAAACTACCAGCGAATGAACATTTGGAAATCATAAATAGAATCACACATACTAGCATGCATGCAAAGTTGCAACCAGAAAGAAATGCATGAATGTTACTTTGGATGGTGGTCTATCCCTTATGAAAAAGGACAAACTTTGAACACTGGGAGAATACCTTACGCTCTCCTATGCCTGGGCAACGAGCCAGATCTTCCATTGAAGCATCCATGACATGGGAAAGAGACTGCAATTACATGGCCATTATGTCCAAATCAACATTTAGTATATGAGTAAGCCTCTGCAAACTAAAAATTCACAGGGAAAAGTTGCGGCCATACCCCAAAAGTAGTTCCAAGGGTTACAACATCAGTCTTGTTGACGTGTCGTACAGTCGTTAGCGCATGATTTAGCTTCAACATTAAAGACACAAGCTTCAGTCCAGTGAACTCATATGAATGTACGTCATACAACGCACACTAGTTGTATAGCATTTGAGATAAAATAATTTGGCTTTCATGAAGAAACATTTGATCAGTTGACCTCAAGTATAACAATACCCGTGATAGATAGTCTGTATCCATTTGACCTTGAATAATGTCAGCAGGTTTGTTTTCATAGACTTTTATCGTCTCCAAGTAGCGTCCACATTCCTCCAAGCTGAGGAAAAATGTTAAAAGAAAGGCAGGTAAAAACAAAAGGAAAATTAAAAACAAAAATGGAACATCAAAAGAAAGAAGGGGCAAATGTTAGTAACAGCATCTGATCTCTGTTAATAGTCTCTATTCTTGAAAGTTTAAGAAAAAAAGCAAATGTGATTTGCAGTTTAACATAAGAAAGTCTGTACCTCCAAGCACATAATAGGGTACACTCATGAAGCATGGCAGTTTTAGTGACTTCAAGTAATGGCTTAACTACGTCCTCCTAAAACCAATTAAAACATAAAGAAAGTCCACTGTTACAAACTCAGAAAGAAATTGTTGCATGAAAACAGAAACCAGGAAATATTTGGAATATAATTATATTTTAAAGGTATGAATTTAAGCTGGCATGATGCTTACCACATCAACGTGACAAAGTATGACCCGAAGCTTGTAGTTCTTTTGCAATTCTCTAATACGGTAATATAGATAATCTGGGTGCAGCAGATGATAACGAAGACTGCAACACATTCTTATGTAAGTTATGAAGCACAACAAAAATCACATGACGAAGCTAGTCCTCCAGTTTGCAGAAACTGTTCCACTTTACTTTTTTTTTTTTATCAATAGCATCACAGGCTCGAGCAAAACTGACAGTAATAGTTGTATGGATTTACTACAGAGCATCCTGACTATGGGCTCATGTGTATAGAGTAGTATAAAAAGGTGCAACTTCCAAACCTTAGATAGAGAGCACATGAGCTTTGTCCAAGTAAGTAGTCACATACAATATCTGCAAATTCCCACCTCACATTTCTGATATGTTTGAGCAAGGGGTTTCCCTTCTGCAAGGAGAAAATATAAATCCACTTAGTTCAGATATCATAATTGCAACTTAAAATTACTTGCAGCCACAAGCTGCATAAGTTGAACTCCAGCTCATGAGTGTCTAATTTAAAAAGCACCTTCCCCTCTTTGGGCACACTATAATTTCCTTTTGGCTATATTTAGAACTGCTCAATCCCTCTTTACCTGTTGAGGAAACTGCTACAGTGTGTACAAGTCTAGATGCAATTCTACACCATTACAACTAACCTGTGACCATACTATACCCCGAATGCTTGTTATGTTTTATCCGTATGGGTTGTTAAAATTGTTTTCTCTCACATTGCAATGCATACTATGTATATAAATAAATAACAAGAGGAGTATTAAGGAGTCTTCCTGCCAATAAGATGGACATAATGAACCAATTGAATAGCAGTATTACAATTATGCATAGGCACAACAATGTAAACTACATAAGGAGGATAACCTCCTTCTTGTTATAAAGCCATCAATTTAAACCTATACCTACAAGATATGCAAAGTCCACACCTCAGAGAAATTATCCTAAGCTTCATCTGATTCAATTCAAACGCAATGCTCAAACTTTGAGAGAAACAAAACTTCCAACACTATACCTGTCTGTTGCTCACAAGAATCGCATTGCGACGCTGCACAGACGATGAAGATGCAACAGCATTAGCAGGAGCAGATGAAGATGGAACGTCAGATTGCCCAGTTCCCCTAAAACAAGAAACAAACACCACAAAGCATCAAACTTTCAGGTACCCAAAAACAGAGCAACACAAACTTCCACAATGCCTTAACATTCCAATCATCCTAAGCTATATTACATTTCTCACCCAAACAAAACAATAAACCACATTTCCATAATCAAAAATCAAAAATGACAGAAACCAAAAGAGAATTGAAATTGGCAAAAGGGTACCTTGAGTTAGAGGCTTCTGTGGGTTTTGGGGGTGTGGCGGAGGGAGGAGGAGGAGGAGAGTAAAACTCAGAGGATTTGACGAAGGCGAAAGCTTGAGAAAAGGTTTTGGAGGGAGCAAACAGAGAAGGTGGGGTTGATTTTGACTGCGAGCTCTCTATAACTTCTTGGAAAGATGGTATCGTTATCACTGTCTTGCTCTTTTGAGATGACGACGCTGTATGTTGCACTCTGTCTTCGTCTTCCATGCTTTCTCTGTTTCTGGTTCTGTTCTAACGAGGTGTGTGAATTTTGAAGTACATGGGGACTTTTAACCTTTTATGGTGGGTTAGGTTTGTCGAGTAGAGACTGGCACAAGGCCCATTCAATTGGCCCATGTGTGTTGGATATGGATGGGTTAGCGTCAAGTCGGATCTGAGACATTTGGCTTCATGATTTGGTCGGCCGACGGCGGTCGTTGTATCCCCGGTGGTTGGGTGGCTACGTTGCTATGCATTCTGGCTCTCAGACCTAGACACATCTGCGTAAGGTGCTTCCGGGGCGTAAAAATAAGTAGAGTTTCCACAAGTTCTGATCACGTTTTGGTGCTTATTTTCATTATTTGTCACATATATATAAGAAGTCACTCAGGTTTCTAAGTGGTTTTGCTTAGTTCACTTATCACTTAGTTATCCTCGCCGGCGTTTCGTGTTTATTTTGTTCTCCTACGTTACATTAAGGTTAACGTCCCTGTATATCCGTCATGGTCAGCCTATCTCGGTCTAGTCTACAAGCACATATATATAATCATATCAGTGACATTCACAACTCAATTGTGACTAGTTGTTGGCGAAAAACTTGGAGCAAAAGCATAGCCAAAGAATGAGGAAATTGAACCCGAAACTAGTAAGCTAAGACTAATTGGATCGATCAATGGCCGTTTGTGACTGTGAAGGACCTTAAGAGGGCCGATCAGTTATAGTATTCAAGAGCAATTGTGATCGATGGGACTTTTATGGTCAAAGAAACTAGCCAAGAATTATATATATAAAAGCTAGCTATTCCTTGAAGCGGAAGACTAGAATTTGTTTTTGAATGGAAGGAAGACTAGAATATATGTGCCAATATGTAAGGTGATTGGCAACTTCCTAATTTTCTGAAACATAAGTATATATATTCAAACACTTTGTTTCAAAGTCTCGAATGCACTCACGCCTACAGAATAATTTTGTATTCCAAAGCATGGATAGTGGCGCAAATTTAGGCCTGAAGTCGTAAGATTTGATATGGAATATGTGCCATTCCAATTTATATGAATCTAAATATGTATATGGTATATATATGGAGAGAATTGTTCTACAGATATGTATAATGTAGATGTAGGTGGTACCTTAATATATATAAAAACAGAGAATACTAACATTATCAAAAGATACAATTCAATCGAATTGAGAATTCATATTGTTTTTGGTGGAATGAGATATAATTTTGTTTCCAATAAGTCGAAACAGTATGCTTTTAAACACTAATAGGTGGAATGAGATTTTATATTGTTGAAAATGAAAGTCGAAACAGTATACCTTTTCTTCTATTTTTAATCGAATGTTTTCATAGCTAATTAGTTAAGAAGAATGAGAGAGTAATCGATGGCATGCTCATCAATACTCTGTGCATTATTTAATTGCAGGGAAGAATGCAACTGAACCTATCTGCCTAAGCTGGTGATACTTCAGAGTAAGATCGAGCCAATTATTACATGAGTTTTTTTCACCAACAGTCCCTCAATTCTGGTGTACCTACCAATGTGATACCTCAACTCTTAATCGTACCAATGTGATACCCAGACTCTAGTATTGCTATCATTGAAGTACTTCCGTTAGTTTTTTTTAACTTTTCCGTTATCTTGGTGACGTGACAGGTACGTGAGGCCCACAAAGAGGGTTAAAAAACAAAATTAACCTCATCTGAGAGGAGCAATGTTTTTCCCGCCCTTTACCTTGAGAAAGACACCCAACAATTCTAATTTTGGCGCCAATTTTCCCTCCCTACTCCTTAATTTGTGTCTCTTATCTAAACTAAAGAACTACCGCCAACCAGTCGACCACAATCTGATAAAACCTAGATCAATCTCATTTTCTATTTTTACCCTAGCACTTGTTAAACTAACAGAATAAATATAGAAATTTATATGGAACATCTCATTTCCACAATCTCATAAGAATATAAAAACACATAACTTAACGAAATTCAAATACATGTTTAAGTACCATTAGTTGCCACCTTTTATGTTGATCTGCCATGATTTTTGCTTGTAAGAACTAATGGTACATGTAGTTGAATTTCGTTAAGCCAGAGGGAATAATACCAGCAGATAAAGCATTGTACTAATGGTACTTAAAAGTTCTTACAAGCAAAAATCATGGCAGATCAACATAAAAGGTGGCAACTAATGGTACTTAAACATGTATTTGAATTTCGTTAAGTTATGTGTTTTTATATTCTTATGAGATTGTGGAAATGAGATGTTCCATATAAATTTATATATTTATTCTGTTAGTTTAACAAGTGGTAGGGTAAAAATAGAAAATGAGATTGATCTAGGTTTTATCAGATTGTGGTCGACTGGTTGGCGGTAGTTCTTTAGTTTAGATAAGAGACACAAATTAAGGAGTAGGGAGGGAAAATTGGCGCCAAAATTAGAATTGTTGGGTGTCTTTCTCAAGGTAAAGGGCGGGAAAAACATTGTTCCTCTCAGATGAGGTTAATTTTGTCTTTTAACCCTCTTTGTGGGCCTCACGTACCTGCCACGTCACCAAGATAACGGAAAAGTTAAAAAAAACTAACGGAAGTACTTTAATGATAGCAATACTAGAGTCTGGGTATCACATTGGTACGATTAAGAGTTGAGGTATCACATTGGTAGGTACACCAGAGTTGAGGGACTGTTGGTGAAAAAAACTCTTATTACATTGGACGTATGTATTGCGTATGTACGTTAGGCTTGATTCAAATTAAGAGTGTATTATAAATTGTTTACTTCCATTAACAATGATAGGATACAAAGACCTTTAGACATTTAACCAATCAACCTACACTATGGCAATAAAGAAAATAAATTTAATAGGAACTCTGAATTTACATCAAACCGGTGGTCGAACTGAACCGCTTTTTGTAAAAGCCGGTTCACTTGGCTGATCGGAAGGTCCCTCGCCATCGTTAGCCGCCACCTTTGGCGACTTCATGGACAACATCCTTGTTAAAAACGACGGAGCCCTAGAAAACACCCACCGGTCCGACTTAAAATTCCGGTCTAACGGCTCGAGTCGCTTAAAGCTCCTCACTCTATTGTTGCTACCACTGTCCCCCATTCGAGGGCCACGCCTTGAACTCCCATCTCGGGGCAACACCAGCACGCTAGTGGACCGGTGTAGCTCCCGGTTGATGATTTGTTTCCTCACCTCGACCGGTAGTCTCAAAGTGAACCGCTCCGTGTCCTCGCCCGGTTGGACCAGTGAGTGCCCGGTCGAGTGAGACCGGGGAAACAACCGACGGAACCTGCTTGATCTTGAGCCGCCACGTGCCCGGTTCCTATTCAAAGTCTGGTTCACGTTCAACACCTCAGGTTCTACTTCTTCCCGCTGTCCGTCACTGTTGTGGTGGTCCGGCGCGGCCGAGTCACAGTCCTCGTGTTGGGCTTCCACGTCGTCTTGGGGAGTCAACTCACCGAGCTCGACGACGGGGTCACCGTCCTGAGGCACTAGATTGGCGCGGCAAACCGGACAGGTAGTATGAGAAGCCAGCCACTCGTCGATACACTCGGGATGAAACACATGGTCGCACTTGGGAATCAGACGCAGCGTTTCGTCGTCTTCAAACTCGTTCAAGCACACGGCGCACTCCAACGCTCCCTTGCCTATTTTCAACCCCTTGACGACTTTGTACTCCAACGTCGGGAACGTGTCGATCACGCTGGCTTCGAGTCCACGCGCAGCTCCGCGTCTGGAGCGGCCGGTAGCAACACCTCCGACGCGGACGCTGCCGGACTGGGGCTCGGAGCAGTGGCGGATGTAGACGGAGAAGAAGCCCATGAGGAAGAGCGCGGCGACTAGGACAACAATGATGACCGCCATCATGGGGCTGAACTTCTGCCGGTAGGGATAAGGGTCACCGGAAGGAATAGCAGGCTGAGCTAAGACTTCCGACGAGATGAGTAGGATCAGGAACAGAGCAGCGGCGCCGTGTTTGACGGCGTAGGATAAGTGATTCATGCTGTAGTTTAGTGGATGAAGAAGAGAGAGAGAGAGAGAGAGAGAGAGAGAGAGAGTTGAGAGAGGAGAGTGGAGATGTTTATAAATGAGAAAGAAAGGAATATCGGCTCCGTCCGAGAAGGTGTCGTGTAGATCGAAAAGCTGAAAGACAAAGACTATGATGGAAAAATGGAAGGAAGGGGGGGTCCACACCGGTGGAGTTTCCTCTGGCACTTGGGTGAAATGGTCATAGCTGACGACAGCATCCGGTCATGGATGGCGTGCCGGGGGCCACAGCGGATCACGCGCTGCCTTCCAGCCTTCCAGGTAGGTCGTGATTTCTCAGGTAAATTATCCATTTATATAAATGTGATAAAATTAACTTGGATCATTAGTATTGATTGCATAATCCATTGCTTTCCATTTAGGGTTTCTCAGCTTAGAAATGTGCTGATCTTCTTGGGATCTGATACTAATTGGAAAACAGGTTCGGTATTAATTTGTTGTAATTTTAAATTAACAGTACCAAAATGATAGCTCGAAGATCACAATGAACCAAATGCAATTTCAGCTTTTTCTTTTGAAATTATTGTATATATAATATATATATATAGGTGTGTATATGAAATGTACGTAGAGTATCGTATATAGATATTGTCATCATACTAGCAAGAAGCAAAGTTCCAATTCAAATTCTCATAAATTAGGAGATTTAATCATATTGTTGTTGAGAATATATATCTCACATTGGGAATTGAGACCTAGCCAATAAGTTTATAAGGGTTTGAGCTACTCCATCTATTGCCATTTGGTTTTTGATGTGAACCTCATCAGTGGCGGATCTAGGATCCGAACATAGGATGGGCTTGAAATTGACTGAAGGCAAAAAAAAAAATTTTGTCAATACAATATATAACCATATAAACATTGACGTTTATAAAATCTTTAAAAATATAAACAAGTGTCAATAAATGTAGAAGAATAATCTAAAAATCAATGACAAATTAAAATACTCCAACAATGTTTTTCTCAAATTAATTAAATTGAAACTTAATATCCCATATTTGCAGTTTTATATTCAATATATAGTGACAAGAATATTATAAGAAAATACTTGAGAATTTTTTATGAAATTTAAGAAGAGAATACCGTTATATAGGAGAAATATATGCTAATAATCCAATTATATATATATATATATATTTATTAGCACTAATATATTAAAAATTTGGGATGAATATTGTAGCATGGGCTTCAGCCAGGGCAAACCCTGGGCTGGATCCGCTATGAACCTCATATCACTTTATCATGGTCTTAGTTTTAGATGTGAATCTCATATCACTTTATCATGGTATCAGAGCAGATTACACATCCACGTGTGAATCCCAAATGACCACAAAGATTCCACGTCACCTAAAATGTTATCCACGTGTATGACTTGAAAATTCGCCACACGTGCGAGAACGTGTTGAAAATATATATATCACACATTGAGAATTGAGACATAGCATATAAATTTATAAGAATTTGGATTACTTTATCAATTTTCAATTAATTTTAAATATAAACCTCATATCACTTTATCAATTGGACTGGGTGACATCGTTCCCTGAGCACAAAGGCCACGAACTTGCACCTACAAGGCTACATATATACAACGTGGTCTATAAAGAAAATGTTCTATAACATTGTTCTGATCGAGTTCTAAGACTTTATTGACCAGGACTACTTTTAAGTTTGTCTAGTTTAATACAAATATATATATATATATATATATATATATATATATTCGACCAAACAAACCCTCATTCAGCCCTAAATAATAACAAATGATTGAGGAGGCCATGGACTTTCATTTTATCATGACAAAAAGAAGAAGTGTAGTGTTTTATAGCGTAGCAGAGAAATAGTAACAAGGTAATAATGATCTGAAGCTGGACTAACATACATAATTAATGCTGAGCAGCCGGAAGCACTCCGGGAAAATAATGCATGGGTTAACATCGGAGTGTACGGTTCTAATCGGACGGTTGTCAGTAACTGCCGTAGAAAGCAGCTGGCCTGAATGTGGGACAGTGGCAGATGAGCTTCCAGAAGAATCTGGTTCTCTGATCGATTAATTAAGTTCGGAGTTAAGATATTCAAACCGAAGTGACACACAGATGAGTTACGTGCTCGGAAGGAAAGTTCTAGCTAGTCTTGTGCTTTTGATGTGACTTTAGACACATTATGTACGCGTAACAATGCTTACGGTCTTAATTATGGCTTTTGTTTAGTTCAGTACCATTCATATATAGACTTCAAAACAAATAATACGGGAATATTCAACTTAAATAACAAAAGAGAAAATGCATTCACAATTCCGTTGGACTTCAATCACCACGAAAGAAAGAAATAAGATGAAACATGAATCTATGTGTGGTTCCATATATACATAACCCACAAATTAAGTTGTAATGCAACGCCAACCATCGACTATATGAATGGTGCCAAACCATCTATGTGGAAGTTCATGGTTCAACTTAAGTTAATCAAACCAGCTTACTTTTACCATTGCATAATATGTTGCCCTTCGATTCTCGTTAGTCAGGCTTTCACATTAGGATTAGTCATGTTTTCTAGAAGTGGTTGACTTTATTCATCCCCTACAACTATATATAGTTGACTTTATAATAATTTTATCCCAAAGGCAACACAAATTAACTATGATAATGATACAATTCAACAACCATTAATCCAACTCCAATGTCCATCAAAATAGCCCCGAAATGGCGAAATCCTATGATGTTATTCCACACTAATGTATCTAGAGAACATATATAGAATATCTAAAAAAATGATCGAAGTTTCATATTGCCTATCAAAGGTTCATTTTCATTTTCGACAATCAATGAACTCTTACTGTTGAGTAACAATATTTCAAACTCTTTGATGAGAATTTTCTTAGGTACCCATCTGATACTCACATTTATAAATATGACAATAAATGTATCGTTATTGTGGTAAAACGAATCATTATTTAAGTAATTATTTTACTTACAACATTTTACAACTTTTCAAATAAATTATTATAGACATGGTATTTTTGTTTAATGATATGTAAATATGTAAAATGAATATGATGATTATGTTGTCGATCTCATAATTTAGTTCAATTAGATTGTTGTCAATGCGATAATTTCATTCAATTAGTTGTAAATGACTGTATGGTATACATCCTCGTATCATAAACGACCCCTAATATGATGACACAAAACTAATAACAAAACTATAAAGTAGCTTCCCTAAAACAACATAAGCTAGAAAGACCATTATACATAGCGCGCGTGAGCAGCTGAAACAAGTAACATCCCTTCTAACTAGCAATGTCCGTGGAGTGTCCAAAGTGAGCCACCGAGTCTGCTAGAAGGTTAACTTCACACTAAACTGTTCGAAGAAACTGTCTTCAAAACAATTACCAATATTTCGCATTAGAGTTCGATTTCTATGATCATTGATACTGTCTATACGTATCTTTGATTCTTCTTCAGTCTGAATATTCATAGCTAAGCCACCAGCAGCCCGAACATATACTTGAGTTCTGATATTGAAATTCCAAACATTATAATTCCCATGTGGTATTTCAATTTTCCAACTCTAACTCCTTTTCTTTGTGAGCTTGATCAGGCTTGTTGATTCCCCTATGATGTGAGTTTTTGTCCAAAATGTAGTATTTGAACGGTTATTGTTACTAGCTAGTTTTCAACGGATCGAAACTTAGATAATGGGCTTGTTTCATAGTTGCCCTCATTAGTCTCTTACAGGCTCTCCTTCTCAAGACTAGATACTAACAAAAAGTCAAATAGATCAGCACAATCCAAACAAACTTCAATACCATTTGCAGAAGGCCCAATACAACACCATTAGACAATGAGAACATTAAACTTTTGTGTTCTTCAGTTCTTGGGTGCTTGTCAAGCATCAAAGATCTAATGCAAGGTGATAAATTCCTCCAATTATAAACAAGCAGACGATCTTTCTATTTTCTAGTAGAATAATATGAGGCCTGGAACAGAGTGGGAGTTGCTATACGCCTATATATGCATGCTCGGACAGCCAGACAAGATCATGTTTAAAGGTTAATGCATGCTTCCTTGTAAAAAGGCTGATAATTATATATGTTAAACACTGAAATCTGTAGCTGCATAATTAAGAAAGCATAATAAACAGCTCCCTTGTCCCTTCATAGTTCATTATCAAATGTGCCAATTACATTTCAGCCAGTATTATGATTGGTATTTACTATTTAGGAAATCTCTTCTTTTTTTTTTTAAGAAATCAAAAGCCGTGTCAACTGCATCATACTGGGTCCCCAAAAATTAACATTATGATTGAGGGAGGAATAAGGGGCATGCATGAATGTCACAAAATGCTATGTCTAGGCCCTAGGGCTCTTTCTGGGCAGGCCTATGTTCTTTGGAGGTTTGTTTAGGTTCAAACTTCAAAGCGGCCATAATTACAAGTATCTTAATTATGATGAAGGACGAAACTGTATTAGTGAAACTTTCAAATCATTTTTTCTGCAGGCACATATATGTTTCATTCTTCTCCTGCTGAGTGTAATCATTCGCGCGCGTTCGATTGGATTTTTCACTTTTCAATCCAAATTACACTAGCTTCATCTTCTCTAAAGATAATGTAATTTGCATGGGTAAATAAATGAATACTGTAAAAAGTTATACCTCCTCATATCTGGGTAAGAAAGCAAATATACTTTCTAGTTTCTACTGATACGATCCCAAAAGCAAGCTAGGCTCTAAACAACTATAGATGATAGAAATGAAAGCCAACAGCTCTATCCTTTCAATAAATAACGCTAGATGACCTCATTGAATAATTTTATGTCAACTTCCATATCACCTCACAAGAAACAGACTGGACTGAATGTCCTGGTTTTAGTGAAGTTTCCTAATGAAAATCTGAGTACTGCTGGTTATACTTACTCAATTGCTGCCGTGTTACATGAACAAGAGCATGTTAATCCGATCCTCCACATACGACCAAAATTGAAAGATTTTGTTGGATTTAATTTTGGACAGAATAATGGCCATTAACATAGCATTTCATGCATGTATCTGAGAGATTTTAATTTTATTTCTTTACGTTCTGGTCAGTCAAATAATTCTTCGCTCTGGAATTTCTGTTGAAGAAACCACTGATTCTACAGAGAGTTGTTTCTGATGCAGCCGCTGTTTCTGGATTGGCTGCCTATGAGAACTGTGTAATGGTCTTAAAGGTTTCATCATCAGCTGCGACGTCTACGGATAAAATTGCCCCTGGAGATGTGAGGTGCTCTTCCAAATACTCGAGGACAAATAATTCTATCTCTTTATGTCCTTTCAATCATAGTAAGTAAACGTTAATCGGGTAAAAGTTACACGGACTCCATTCTGTAACAACCCAGTTTAATTAACATGCATCATATATATTTGCAACTGTTTTCTCCTAGATTATAGATACATATTGTATATAACATATTACTAAGTTACTATATATATGCAATAATGCATGCAAGCTACTCAGTTTGATTCTAGTAAAAGTACTCACATTCATTCCGCATTCATAATGTAAAATGAATATTAATGTTTTTATCTGAACGTGTCGACGTAGAAAGATTAGTCTTTTTCGACTATTGAAACAAATAAGTAATAAAGTATATCTAAAACATGAATGGAGCAGTCTCTTTGGGTCTGTTTATTCTTTTTTGCCAAGATAAAAAAAAAAGGTTATGATATTGATATCTTACTTAAGTTACGTACATTACGATTGATTAAGGTCGAGATTAATTGAGCTTCAGTTGGGACACCGATCAATTGAGTTTAATTTTCATACATGACTTGGGTATTGATAGCATATATGTTTGAGAGTGATTACTGTATATATACGTATGAGTTCATCATTTTCTTTCGATCAGTCAATGAATTATGAATGAATCAAAGGTATACGTACGTACGTATATATATATATATATATATATATATATATATACAGTTCCTATCCAGAGTGAAGCTTCACTCTGAAATTTCAGAGTGAAGTTCCAATTTTGGCACACTTTTCGGTCAAATTTTTTCACCATAAACGATTCAATATTTAGGTATGTTATTCAATATCATCTCTACAAAGTTTCATCCAATTTGACAATGGTTTGAGCTTTCAAAATTGATATTTACACGAACGGTTCACGTTAAATAGTTTTAATTCATTCATTGATTTAATCTAATTTTAATACCTTAACGATGTCCGAATTAGATGAAATTTTGTAGAGATGATATTGAATAACATACATAAATATTGAATCGCTTATGGTGAAAACATTTGACCGAAAAATGTGTCAAATTTGGAACTTCACTCTGGATAGAGACTGTATATATATATATATATATATATATATATATATATATTCAGACAATTTAGTGCAGGATAGGTTTAGGGAAAATTCTAGTATACATCAATGTATACTATACATCTTACATCCAACGGTCGATATTATTTTGTGAGTGGGGTCAGCAAAATAATATCTGTTATCAACCGTTGAATGTAGGATGTATAACATACATTGATGTATAATAGATTATACATTGATGTATAGTAGATTAACTATAGGTTTAGATGACAATGTTTTTCGGTTTTGTTAATTTCATGCATGGCCATTGGCCAGCATCCCGGACCGGAGGACAAAGGTGTTTGGCATCTTAATTATTAGTATTGATTTTCCTGTTGACTTGTCTACTAAAATAGACTAACCGAGGTCTGGTTCAATGGCTTATATATGAATAGTATATTAGTATCTTTCTATCAGAATAATCTCATCAATGATTAAGAACTCAAACTATAGATGTGACAATTAGATTTAATTATGGGTGGGCATAAAAAATGGAAACTCGGATCCCGTCCCGAAATTCATAGGGACGGGACGGGACCGAGGTCTAAAAATATCCGTCCCGTCCCGTTTTAAAATAATGGGACGAGCCGTGGGACAAATAATTTATATCCCACTTCGTCCCGTCACGTCTCACCTTTAATAAAAACTTAAAAATTCTTATATATTTGTATTAAAATAAAACTAATTTATGTTCTTAATAACTCCAAAATTATATAAACTCAAATATAAATGGTAAATTATAATATGTTGAACATAATATGTATTTTTTTTGTTAAATTTTTATTATTGAATGTTACTTTGTTAATGAAAAAGTAAAAATATATGTTTTTATTTAATTTCATAGGAATGTGGGATTTGTCCCGATCCCGTCCCGTCCCAACCGGGATTAATCCCGAGTGAGATGCATTCTTAAAAACCCTCGTCCCGTTCTGATCCCGTCCCGATTCAAAAGAGTGGGATGAGACGTGGGATGAGTCCCGTCCCGTCCCATCCCGTCCCGTGCCCACCCCTAGATTTACCAAACATTATTACGAGGCGAATTAATCAATATGATTAATTTATCACATGCATGCAGTCACCCGCTTTCTAATTAATTCGCTCCAATTTTCTTCAACCAAGCTAGCTAATTTGATGATCTCTGATCTGATCTGGGATTCTGGGTATAAATCGAGTTGGGTCGAGGGAATATATAAAGCATATATCATGGGAGAAAGAGATAGAGAACCTCAGACAAGAAAGTTCACATGACTTGATAAGAATAATGAAAAGCTAAGTTAATAGCAAACTTTCTGTGTACGGAGGATGTCTGTATTACTAACTTTCAAAGTAATCATCTGGTGTTTGTTTCCACATGAGGGGAACTGGGGAAGAGAAAGCAAAGAAGCCATTGTTTTTCTGTGGGGATTCGATGGTTGAGGAATACTGAGTCTAATCAGGATGTTGATGATCGATCGAAGATCGAGGACATCAATTATATGTGTTGCAAAGTGCAATTGCGTAGTCTCCGGTTGATGTACCATACTATTGCCTCTACCTATTCTTAGGAACAAATTCAATGATATGGTATAGCTATTCATCTATCCTTCCATGTTACACGTGTATGTGCGGCTCTTGCTTCCTCTCCCGGCGATCGATGTGGGGGTGTTCAGACTGCAGACCACTGCCTACGTGTATCGATGCAGCGATAACGTATAGAGTGGAAAACTCAAGTCGCTGCAGTTTCGGCATCTGAAGGGCAATTGTAGATGATGTAGTCCTGATCCCAGAATACAATTATTACATGATAGTGAGTGTGAAAGTTATGTTCGTGCTGATCAAATCTTAATGCACAAATAGATTTGATATGTGAGTTTTCATCAATTTTGAATTTGTGACTGTAGTCTTATATGTTCATGCTTTGTGGATTTGTACAGGCTAGCTATAGTCTACTAGAGATGATATATATATATATATATATATATATATAATGAACGTTTGGCCATATAATATACCCCTTCCTTTTCTATCTGCTGTGTTGATTGTAAGACTTTTGGTTAACTCATGCATAAAATTGTTACTCAAAGATCAATCATAATTATATTTCGTTTCTGTTGGGTGAAAGTAGTACTATTTGCATGCATAATCATGGCAGCTGTGAGCTGTTAAACATGAAGAAGGCTAGGTTTTCACTTCAGGAAACTAATAGAGTAATTGTTAGATTAATCAGGATTACGAAGTGACAAACCCTAAAGTAGACCGGGGGGGGGGGGGGGGGGGGGGGGGCGTTAGTGTTTCCACCAACTACGGCAAAATCCAAATCCAAATCCTTGAAATATGTTTGGTCCTAGACACCAACTTTACGTCTCTCCTAGCTAGCTGATATTGACAATCAAATTATGGGCGTGTTGAGCCAGTTTGCACAAGGAAATTGAACAAAATCGCTCCATTCTTCAACTCTAACTATGCTACCAACTCCATAAAGAATCAGCAAGTTCATAGATCGATCTCATTGAAATCCTAAACTTCTCCAAATATATTGAACTTCAAAAGAGAAAATTTAGTTCCATTTACATACATTCTTGAACTAATTACTTAAAATAAGCTTTGATTAATATTGGAAAAAAATGTGCAAACATAAATGTGTTGACGTTTTGGTATATACAGATTTAGAGTTTAGATTTTATGAATTTCCAAAGTATAAGCTTTCGAAGTCATTTGAACCCGCGGGCCGACCTAGCTCAAATTGCATACCATTTATAAATTCTTATCAAATAATCAAGGTGCGCACAATCGATAATGATTTTGGTTATATTTTTGTATTTTTTATGTTACCTCTAGACCATGGTGTTATATAGCATGTATTATTTTTCCATAGATGGCCTAATTAAAATAATCAGTACAGTTGTATCTATCCTCTTCTACTTAATTATTGATTCGTATAAATTAATATTGTCGATGTTGTCATCTACGTGTACGTGTTTCCCGTAAGAGAAAATTAGAGAAAACTCTAAAATAGGAGACACCTTTCAAGATAAACCCAAACATTTAATTTACACCAAATTCATATTTTAAACATTCCATATAGACTATATGTTTGTAATTAATATTTTTACCATGTATAATTTTCCCTTTAGACACATAGAAAGCTAAAATTTAGCATCTATTCATTTGAATTTGAAAATTTTGATTTATTAACTCTATTTCAATCAATTTAATCTTTTAATTTATCTTAATTTTGTGACTTGAGCATATACATACTCATTACAAAACTATTTCATTTGTAACAAAAGTTTGTAGTTCTTGATCTTTTTAGTAGGTATATTCTTTCCAATATTATCGCACAAGAAAAATTGAGAGAATTTGATATGAAAAAGGAGAGATATGTTTTGAAGAAATGATGAGGGCAACTATATATGCATATGGTACTTTGCGCCATTTCTCCGAGTGATAGTTGAGAAAAGTTTTAAATGATACAAGACATGTCCTTGATTCTACTTTGTGTTTCTTATCATAAGGTACATATTTTGTATTTTTTTTAAATTACTTTGTCTAGAGATTTGTTTAAAAGTATGGGTGGGCACGAGACGGGATGAGACGAGATGAGACTCATCTCACGTCTCATCCCACTTTTTTGAAATGGGACGGGATTGAGACGAAGGTTTTTGAGAATGCATCTCACTCGGGATTAATCCCGGTTGGGATCGGGACGGGACATACCTAATCCCACAATCCCATGACTTTAATGTACTTAATTTCTCAATTCTCACAAACAATAATCATTCAACATTTTAAGTAATTCAACTATGAATTAACAACATTGAGCCATTTAAATAGTCCAAACAATCCACCATAAGTCCATCACAAACATAAAACATCAATCTATCACAAACTTAAATATTAAATTAGTCACAAAACAAACATGAAACATGAAACAGATGTACAAACTTAAACATCGATTGCGTTTTCAACCGGTACAGACTTCCCATTTTCTTTTCATCTTAGAGTTGGAGGCGAACAATTGTTCCTACTTGAAACAATGCTCTCATGATCTTTAAAAAGGACAAAGAGTCCAATAGTAAGTTTCTTAACTAGATTTCTATTGATGTGTATCAACAAAATGAGCGTGGTTATAGATGTTGTAAGGGACTACTAGCCAAAACTAAACCCACATTTGGATTTGGCAAGATGAACTCGATACCTTGTAATACATCAGTCTATTTAAGCATTAAAATGAACAAACAATGTAACAAAATTGCACATGATTTGGTTGCTAATTTAGTAACTACAATTGTTCAAGTATTATAATATGTGAGGACAATGAATTTCATACTAACTTTGATATAGCAGCATACCTCTCTACAAGAAAAATTATTATGTGGGACGAGACGGGGCGAGACGATATAAATTATTCGTCCCACGTCTCATTCCACTATTATGAAATATGACGGGATCGGGACGATACAAACGTTTTTAGACCTCCGTCCCATCCCGTTCGTATGAATTTCGGGACGGGATCATGATTTCAGCTTTTTATGCCCACCCCTAATCTCTAGTATAGAACACTAATAAATCACACAACTATGTGAGGTATCTAAATTAATATATATTTGACAAGGTATTAAGAAAAACTCAAAGGAAAAGAGTTACTTGTTGAATAGATAACTTACCTATATAATAACAATATATAACTAACCTAAATAGTAACAATATATAACTTATCTATATAATAGCAATATATAACTAAGCTATATAGTAAAAATAGATAACTTACTAATTTAATATAGTAAAACATAACATGCATACGTGTATGACAAAAGTCTTTTACGAAGTTGAAACAACTTATTTTAAAAAATAACTTACCTATATAGTATGACTAATTAAATAATATACATATATGGTCGAATTAAATAACTTACTTATATAGTAGGACTACTTAAATAATATATTTATATAGTAGAATTAAATAACTTACCTATATAGTAAGACTAATTAAATAATATACCTATATGCTAGAAAGATTTTTTAAACACAAAAAAAATGTATAAAAGAAACAACTCATTTAACTTTGGTTTTCAAATCTAGATTGCATGACTTAAGCACAACTAATAATAATATTAAGGCTACAAATTACAAATTTGTGATTAAAATAAATATTAATGTAATAAGCTTAGTTTATGAGATAAATGAAGTTAATTATTAGTAAATTAGGTAGGTTACAAATTTAACTTCAGTGACAACTTTTGTAATATTGAGAGAATAAATGTTTTATTAGAAAATTACTAATAGTACTAGACCACATTTGGATTAACTAAAAACTCAGTTTTCATAGTTCTTATAAAAATTAGGACATAAACCCAAACCTAAAGAATAAATAAAATAAAACTAATTAATTAATTAATGCAAAATATCTAAAATACCCTTATTTTCGTGAAAATTACTAAATAATACTCCTAGATCTAACAAATTTATCTCTCCTCATTTTTTAGTTTTTTTTATGGCAAATTTAAGTTTTCCGATCAAACCACGACAAAGTTGTTCCTTATGTTATGAGCTTTCATTTAAGTACCATATTGCATATGTTTTAAGAAATTTTGAAATTTTGAATTTTGCTCACAAAAAAACACAGTAGCAGTTAGTTTCTTAGTCGACAGTAGCTGTTAGAGTTATAGTTAACAGTAGCAGATATCTTCCAAATCGACAATAACAAGTGTCTTCCAAGTCGACAATAGCAGTTCGTTTTTATAGTCGACAGTAGCAATTAATTTTTATAATCGACGAACACTATGGGTCAAAGAGAGGTAAAAAAGTAAAATATTTTATGACATGTGGCAACTTCCCATCATTTGGTTCTTATACTGTTGAGTAGTTTGTTAATGTTTTATTGTTAATCCTACATGACAACTTTTTAGTGTAAATTGAAAAAAAAGAAAAAGGGTTTAATCGAAAATCTCATATTGCAATTGGGTCTATATTGAATTACCCCGTTTTGAAACAAAGCGGTGATCGATATGGTATCTCCATATTTCGAACTAACTTATTCGATACCATGCTTATTGTTTAGTAGTGTTTGTTAGCGCAAGTTTAATCTAGCATTTGTCGTTTTGTATTTAGAGATCTAGTTGTAATAGCTTCAAGGTGAACTTCTTTGTTAAACTTGATCGATCGCTCATCATGATCATGATTCATGAGGGACTGTTTATTATTGCTTGCTATATATCTTAAGGGAAAATTACGAAAGATGCTTGCAGTTTAATAAAAGGTCAAAGACAACCCACATTTAAGAAGTGGTTAATACTATTTCGTAGAATCTTTAAACAAAATGCGGTAGCTAGATGAAACCGACCGATCGAGCAAGTGCCAGATGGGTCTAATGCTTTTCTTAATGCGTTAGACAGGTTGGTAATCTAGTTATAGGCTTAATTAAGTTCGTTCTTAACTCAAAATTAAGCATAAGTCATGTTCTATCTGTAATTACCTATCTGAACACGCGTTAAGATTATAGAGCAGCTAGGTTATAGTCCCTCCAGTAGTCCAGCTGTCCAGGTTAGTCATGTTCTGTAATTCACTAAACCTTGACGCTATTGTTATACTGGACTGCATGTTCACCAATAACACATATATAGCACGGCTAGCTAGCTAGAGAAGATAATTATAACTCGATTATATACAGATTAGGGATTAGTTAATTAATAATTAGTAGATATTCATTGGTCTTCTACAGAGTTTGAATATTGGCTTTCTATAAGACTTTGTTCCCCACTTAACAGACTCATGAATATCCATTAGAAGATTGTGTAGCCAAATGCTAACAAAACCTGTTTGATAACCAAGTTGATCGGAACTACTGTATATTAGCAATCGAATTTTGGAAGTATTATTTGTGTGTTTTGAATCTGTGGCTGGTAGTATTTATGCAGTCAACATGAAACGAAATTCGATTCCTTTATTTGCAGTATATATGCACCAACTTGCGAAATAGAAAAAGAATTTTAAAAATGTTCGATTTGTTTGTTCTTAAAAGTATGTATATATATCTCATACGCCACCAACTTCTTGGTCCTCATAAGTTGATCGTGATATATATGTATGCTCGACATGCTGGCTTCAAGTCTTTCATCAGCATACTAGCATAAATTATTTTCCTGAACCTGACGGCCAAAAATTGAAGAAGGAAGCAATTATGCAGTTTATCGTTAAGACGATGGATATCGTATATCTAATGATAGACTTTAATTCGTGCCAAGTCTATGAACACATCAGTACGATTTATGTGTATACTATGTTAGATGCTTGTTAATTAGTTTCACAACTCGACATACATCTTCCTTCATGAAACTAGCTCAATAATAAAATTTGTATACAGCATGTATTGGATAGTAGAGAATATTAACTTGGTAAAAGTCTCAGCCAAACAGATATACCACTGTCATATATATATGGCCAAGTTAAAGTTCAAACTCCCTCGAGCCTCTATACATGTATATGATTAGTCACACCCACAGTGACTGGGTCGGATTGAAGAGTTGAGTGTAGATGGATCAATGATCGATCACATGGATTCTTGTTGTACATCTCTGACATTTATGCAGCTGCAAATTGAGTCTCTCACAGTTTCCTTAGGTCCAAATTTCTGGAGAAGAATCTCTGAACATGATCAGTCTTTTACCTTCTTGTTGGTCCGTCACTCAGCTCCTGCCCCAACCCGACCATATTATTACCAAATGACAATGCCTTCCCTCGATTCTCTTGTTTACACAGCTTGACAGCTACATGCCTACAGCTTCTCCTAGCTTGCTTTCCTTATGCCTTGCTAGCTACCACGTACATGCAAGTGATGCAACTCTGAACCTCTACACTTTTACCTTACTAAATTTAAAGATCATACTACACTATATAGTTCCCCCACCTTAGTTTACTTATTAAGTTCACAAACGGAAGAGTAAAAATGTACGTATCACAAAAATAATGTTGTTGCACCGATAGATAGTGTGCAAGTCATGTGCTTAATGTTTTCAGACATCTCATGGCTGATTTTTGTGGATGCCGTATTCTTGATCTTGTTTTTGTGAGTAATTCCATTATGTTGAGATTGTTCAATCTATATATTAATTTTCTTTTCGATTAAAATTTTGTGCAATTTAATCTTCACTCATATCTCAAATATTAGTATTATAATTAAACAAATGACTGAGATTTCACATTATTTGTCGGTTCACTTGCACCTTGTTATATACGTAGAATAGTTCTCCTCTAAAATTTGGTCGAAACGCTCTTTTTCTTTACGGCTACATTATAGGGGTGGGCATAAAAAACGGAAATCCTGATCCCGTCCCGAAATTCATAGGGACGGGACGGGACGGGACGGGACGGGACGGGACGAAGGTCTAAAAACGTTCGTCCCGTCCCGTTTCATAATGGTGGGATGGGACGTGGGACGAATAATTTCTATCTCGCTTCATCTCGTCCCGTCCCACCTTTAATGAAAACTTAAAAATTCTTATATATTTGTATGAAAATGAAACTAATTTATGTTCTTAATAACTCCAAAATTCTATCAACTCAAATAATAATGGTAAATTATAATATTGTGAACATAATATGCATTTTTTTGTTAAAATTTCATTATTAAATGTTACTTTGTTAATGAAAAAGTAAAAATATAGGTTTTTATTTAACTTCATAGGAAGGTGGGATTTGTCTCGTCCCGTCCCGATCCCGTCTCGTCCCAACCGGGATTAATCCCGAGTGGGATGCATTCTTAAAAACCCTTGTCTAGTCCCGATTCAAAAGAGTGGGACGAGACGTGGGATGAGCCCCGTCCCGTCCCATCCCGTCCCGTGCCCACCCCTACTGCAATCGTAAATTATGCTTGGTTATCAAATTTAGGAGGGCTTTTTCTTTCCTTTTAGTTTTCAGTTTGCCACAAATATATTGTGAACAGTTGACATGTATGCGTATGGTCAGTCTGTGTGTACATGGGAAATAGATGTGTGTGTCTTTGTTATATGCACCTACACCGGATACAAATCTAAAAAACAAAAATCATATTGATGTGCATGTATAGCTAGTATGCTGTGCAATGTTTTCCTCTAGCTTGCAATAAGTTCAACTTTATTTCACGTGCAGGATGTGCTGTAGATTTGTTTCAACATCTAGCCCTTTAAAAACCTCAATTCCATTTCTCCATCCCAGCAACACCACGTATCGTATCGCCAATTAGCCAAAGATCATCCAACTTACATGGCGCTAGACGCCGTCGTTTTCCCTCGAGATCCTTACACTTCTAACAAAGACATTTACAACTTGTTAGTAGGCAGTTGGAGCTATGATGATGACCATGAAAATCATCACCATCAGCAGCAGCTGCTGCAAGAAGCCTCTTTTGATTTTCTCGGCAACCAAACAGACCACCATTTTGCTAGTTACTGCTCAACCCCTTCAATGGTTCCGCATTTCGATGAGCTGCAGCTCTCTAATCCAAACCCAGATGGGTTAACTGACTTTGATCAATCTCAGTTTCAATGTCCATCAGCGGAGGATACAGGTCAGACGACCACCGCTCGTCCCAAACGACGGCGTGCCAAGAGTAAAAAGAACAGGGAGGAGATCGAGAACCAGAGAATGACGCACATTGCTGTTGAGCGCAACAGAAGAAAACAAATGAATGAGTATCTTTCTGCCCTTCGATCTATAATGCCCGATTCATATGTTCAAAGGGTACTTAGATCTCTCTTCTTAATTAGTCGTTAATATTATTGTTATTCAAGTCTCGTGTTCATTGTACCGTCCAGCTATGATTACTTGGGATCCATTAAAAAAAAACTCTAATTACTTAGGAGATGGGAATATGATGGTGACTTTGCTTGGAATGTGAATAACTAATCCGTTTATTTCTTTTATTAGGGTGACCAAGCTTCAATCATTGGGGGTGCTATTAACTTTGTAAAGGAGCTAGAGCAACAGGTTCAATTACTTGGCGCTCAAAAGCAGAACGATTACAGTTCGGATTTGCCTTTCTCAGACTTCTTTAGCTTCCCACAATACTCATCATCAACAGCTAGTTCTAGCACTAGTACGGCTCATCAGACTAGTCATGAAAATCGATACGATTCTGATCAGACGCCGTTCGTTGATGAGCCCAAGTACGCCGCGGATATGAATGTGAGGGTTGCAGCAGCAGCAGACATTGAGGTGACTATGGTGGACAGCCATGCAAACCTTAAGGTCAGATCCAAAAGGGTTCCAAAGCAACTCCTGAAGTTTGTTTCTGGGTTGCACACACTGCGGCTAACCATTCTTCACCTCAATATTTCTACTGTTGACGACATTGTCCTCTATTCTCTTAGTGTCAAGGTAATTACTGAGCGTACTCTCTTTTTTACTAATTTACAAGTTCAAGCATAATTTGATTCAATTCTTTCTTTACAAGAGCAGGTAGAAGAGGACTGCGCGTTGAATTCAGTGGATGAAATTGCGACAGCTGTGTATCAGATTCTAGCTAGGATTCAGGAAGAGGCTATGTTGCTCTTCAATTGATCATTGGTTCTTCATCATCATCAAATTAAAATTCCCTCCTTTCTAGTTCAAATTATTAATTTATGAATTTATCCTTTAAATCAAGCCTTAAACTCGATCATTGTAGTCTTTGAATGGAATTATCATAATAATTGTAAGTTTTCTCTTCTGGAGCATGATTGACCTCTTGAAGTAGCAGGACTCAGGTATCTCTAACGTACATTTGGAACCAATCATTTGAGTTTATGAATAACACTAGCAATATAAAAGTTCAAACATGGAGTAATTAAGAATTGCAGATAGCATCAGTAAGAAGATGAAGCCTTTCTTCAATATTTCAGTCTATGCATGAATTGACACCAAATATAGATCAATCCATCAAGATTGAAGTCAAAACAGAAAGCTAGCTAGCAAGAGAAGGAAAATCCTAATATACATCAATGTGTGCTATACATCTCACATCCGACGGTCGATATTGTTTTATGAGTGGGGTCATAAAAATAATATATGTTGTCAACCGTCGGATATGAGATGTATAACATACATTGATGTATAGTAGATTAAGCCGCAAGAGAATGCTGCCATACATTGACAGCTTTTGAACATACATATAGTACAGCTTTTCTGCATGCAACCCTAGCTAGCCAACACCCTACATTTCCCAAAAAAATAAAAAAAAAAGAACCTATTGATCAAAAGTGTAAATACAATTATTGAAGGCCATACGTACCAAGGTATGAATACATGAAAATGGTAAATATTTTCATTTAGCGAATGAAAAACTACAAATTTTGATGTAGTACTAGTTTCGCTATTCCAAAATTTTCAACGACCAAAGAGAGTTGCGAGACATTTTATATGACCTGGAACTGATATGTGATCATTCTGGGAAGGCAAGCTAGTATGACCTCAAATATATAGCCGTACGTTGTTCAATCTCGAATTCCCAGGTGATTAAAAACGGTGAATTATATGTCGGGTTAAAGAGTGTCGATGCATAGAGCCATTTATAATGAATGTGCTAAACTGATAATAAGACGCTTTTATAGGAAATAATATTTTGAGATTATGAAACTTTCTTGCAACTACTTTCCAAACAAAAACCTAAAACACTCTCTCCCTGACGAAAGAGCTGCCACAACAACAATGGCCTTAGTGCTCCCGTTCTGTGGTGCTCCGCACCGGTGAGGCTTGCCTCGTTTTTACCATGAGGCCGCCGGACATGTATTGTTAATTTGGAGTCCTTTGGTTTTGTGGATCTGTGGTGCCTGAGACTTTGCTGGTTTGATTTGGTTTGTTTTGTTTCATTGCTTTTCGAGTTGTACATTGTGGGTTCGGTTCCAAGTGTGGCACAAGAGGATGCTCTGTTTCTTAACGGAGACTAAGGCGTTGTTTCTTCATCAAGGTGGTGGTGATACTCCTAGGGCGCAATACTTCTCTCTTTGCAGTGGTTTGGTGCTCATGGAGCCTCTTCTTCTCATTCAGGTGGGGAGGCATGCGACTTGATCTCATGAAGGGGTGGTTTCTTCTTGAAGGTTGGGTCATGGACCAGTGTGGCGGTGGGATTGTGTTGTGAGAAGTGGAGTTGGGAACAAGGCTGGGTCAAATGTTGGGTTTAGGGTTTTTCTTTCTATGGGCCTTGTGGACTTCATATATTATGCTAGCCCCTAGTTTTTATTTTCTCTAATAATACTCCACCTTTCGCGTAAGTGTAGTGGGATCTCGACCTTATATTGCCTTTTAGTTTCGTTTTATGTTATCTAGTAGGTAGCACCTGCTAAGGGTGGCTTGTCACCCTCTGCATGATTCTTGTGATCGTTGAGTTTTGTGCTCTTTGTGGCTTAATGCTAAATAAATTCATTTCATTCCCTAAAAAAAGATAATAAGACACTTTTGTTTAGAAAGAGAGAATTATTGGAGGGATCATGGATCAGATGATAGAATTATGCGCATGTATGTGTGTGTATATTTTCCCTTGTTAAGAGCTCGGTAACTCCATCTATCCATACTCCATAGAGACTTTCCTGGCTTTATCGATCGATCACCTTCACTGGCCTAACTTCTTCCCACTATGATTGCTTTAACGAGCATTTCTTGACGGAAAAAATTTGTGTACAACCTGATATGTACGTGCGTGTCCAAACTATCTTTTATTTGTCTACTTTTCGCAATGTAAATAAAAAATTTAAACAGTTCAAAAGTTAATTAAACTAATAAAGATCATGTTTGCAAAAAATTGATGTAAACAAAAATTGTCTTCATAGTTGATTGCATTAAATAAATTGACGGTTGATCATGAGACTACTAACTTTCACCATAACTGTTAATTTATTTGATGCAATCGATAAAACAAACGATTTTTATTTATGTTAGTCTTTTATAAAAAGGATCTTTAGTAATAAACTAAATTTTTAAACGATTAAAATCATATATTTATAATCCCAAAAATATGTAAATGGGTAAGAGTTATGACGCACAGTTACATATTAGGTTGTACGCAAATTTTTTCCTTTCTGAAATGTTAGTTAAAGCTATCAAGTGGGAAGAAGTTAAGCAAGTGAAGGTGATCGATCGATAAAGCAAGGAAAGTCTCTAGACCTCGTCCTAAGGCTCTTAACTTACCAACTAGCTAGGCAATACCAACCCGGCCATCCGATCTATTTCCAATTTTATTATTACTTTATTAGCATTCTCTGTTGAGATTAATATTTTAAAGCGTTAGTCGAGACATTTCCTAAAGAGTGGCGTAAGTCTTGACTCTTGAGGCAAGGCGCATATATCTCATTGTCTAAAGTGATATTTCCATACTAAAGTTACTCTAGGATGCTAAAAAAAACACATTACAGTATTTGATTTCACATGGAATCATAAAATTATTGTCCAATATAATTTTGTTTAATGATATAATCTCTCAATTGTAAATGAGAGGTTGTGAGTCAACTAATTAATGGAATGACCTAGTTTTAATATTTCAGTAAACTTGATATGAATTAGTTTGTGACGTTACAAGTAATTATGAACAGTCATACTAGTCACTGATGGATAATGATCCGGAGCATCGTAAGTAAGAACAGAGTTAGAGAAATGTTGAGCAGTGTAGCCAGCTAGTAAAATTTGATTATAAACCCAGAGCTAGTTATGTAACTACAAATATAAGAAGTTCAATTGGCCGGTAAAACTTACGTACACTATCTCAAAATCATTAAAACAACGGTTCTAGCTAAATAGCTAATTCACCATCTAAGAAATAGTTAAACTCAGCGATCGGATCCTTGCTACCCATCGCGCTGCTACTAATTAAGTAGAACGAATCCCCCAGACGAGTCTTCGATAGTTGGATGGCTTATACAGAGCACAGTAAGGGCAACCACCGTCGTGATTTTAATGCTACTTACAGATAAAAATTCCGTATACACGTATAGTCAACTTACTAAAATTTAAGATTACTTTCAAGTTTCAACATATAGCACAACTAGTTATCTTTCTCATTTGGAACAAACCCACCTGAAATATTCTGTGTATTTTTGATGTACGCCGACGGGAGGATCAATGAAGGCCTCTAGTGGAACATACTGACGCCTTCCGATACATGCATGCTGAAGTTTAAGATATTTATTTAGATTTGTTGGCATCAGTATTTGAAAGAGAAAACAAAAAGAAACAAAGAATACATACGTAATATAACAGATCGAATATATATGGATGGAGATCGGAGGATCTCGAAACCAAAAGGATAAATATGGAGATCTACAAGAGCGGAAGATTTCGACAAAAAATATTAAAGAAAAGAAAGAATAGATGACGATCGATCATATACCTAACATGCTTCCATTCTAATCGGAAGCAAATTTTCCGACCACAATTCATTTGCCTATCATTCTAAACTCATGTCATGTGTCTTTTTTCAACTCATATTTACATAAAAATTGAGCAATTAAATACATTACATGGGTTTAGAATGGTAGCATAATGTGGATAAATAGAGGGTGCTTGGCAAATTTTTTTTCTTTATCATTGAAATCCTTATTAAGAGCATGTAAATCCCATTGCTTGCGACAATGCCGGTAACCCCCAACTAAACCAGTGATACCAAGAACAGCGATGACAAACTCTGCCATTTAATTTCCTCTAGAGCTTTGATCTGAACTGATCGATATGAGGCTTAATTAGTTTTTTAATTTCTTCTCCAAAATCATCTGAAAGTTAAATATGTATCAGCTTATCAAGCATGTTTTCTTTGAGCACAAGCTAGGTTAATACTGTTTTTCGTGAAAGAAAATGAAACATTTATTTTTACCAAAGAAGAAAAAAAAGGATAATGATGATTGCAGCCGGTAAATATAGCGCGCATTACGATCAGATATTTGCGTCCTAGCTACTTTTAATGGAGGAAAAAAAATACAGTTTCTTTACTTTCTTATTGCCAAAGAAATTAAACAGTTCCTTATTACCAAAGAAAAGAACTGACCGAAGAGATGACTACAGAGAAAAGATTAACAACCGAGGCTAGGGTTTTTCCAACTTCAGTCTGGAAATTAATACTTTAAGTACTAATTTTACAACTTCAGAATAATGCATTATGAAATTGTATTATTTCTAATTTTGTGATTGTGGGGTACGTCGAAATTACGCAAATTAAACAATCCATGCATTTTGTAATGGCTGAACGGATCGATGGTTTGTGCACGTACCAACAGCCGAGTCATCAAAAATGTTTTTTTCTTCCTTTTGTTTTTGAGACATGTTTACTAATTTGTAATGCAATAGAGAATGGAGAAATTGATTACGGGATGAGTAAATTTCATCGTTTACTAACACATAAAGAAATTGAAATTAATGTGGATCTCACCTTTTAATCAGGAATCGATTCCCCCTAACTTGATACCTGAAAGGAGAGGTGAGTATCAATATCAAAGCTCGGGAATTTTTTCTACCAAAACTACCCCTCATTTAATTTCAATATATGTTATTGTTAAGACTCAAAAACAAACAACATATTTCGTGAGACTCAAAGTTAGTGACAATTTTTGTCTAGTAAAAATTAAAGAAGATTTATATATATATATATATATATATATAATCGATATGTGATATCTAGTTTATACTATCAGATTATGAAAAGCAAATGGAAAATAAATAACAATGTGAATAACCTATGAATAAAGTCTTGTGTTTGATCATTATCGAAATGTACAAATTCTTACGATATGGTAAATAGAAAAATGTGTGACTTCATTTATATATCGGTATTTTTGTAATCAAATTGGTTTTAGTTCTAATTTCCTTACGGTAAATAAAAACATTAATCGTACATAATTCATTTTGTTTCTGATCTGATTTCATGTTGTAAGTAAATAACTCAATTGAAATGGATCTCCGTACACAATTTTATTCCATCTCTCATTCTTGATGAATTTCATTCATGAGGAGTTCAATTTTAAGTTAATAAACATGCCCATGTGATTACCAGAATGTATAGTATCATTGAGACCTCTTCATGCGACATAAATGTTGTTTAAATTTGTGTGGTAAGGATGTTCACCCAATAACATTACGAAATGAATGTAGTAATATGGATTGTAGTAATATATTGGATTTCGTCTCTTTATAAATATTTTAAATTTTAACCATGTAAAATACTAAAATGAGAGCGTAAATTTCACTCTCATTATTCCATTATACCAGTTGTAGGATATATTAGAGTATAGAGCTGGCATGGTACGGTTACCAACATTTTTTTATCATTACCAATTACCAACCAACTATAATCGATAAATAAAATTTTATTACCATTACCAACTACCAAAGTCAGTATACCGACATGTTGGTACGGTACGGTACATGTTGGTACGGTACGGTTGGGCCTTTACCAACATTAAATTGGGCCAGTTTTTTTTCATGAAAAATAAGACATGACCCAAATCTTTTAGGGTTTTCCTGCTATGAAATAATCAACAAAGAGTTATAAAACCAACTTAACAAGGTTCATACAAGTGAATCATACAACATTATAACCACAAAATCATAAATACAGTTCAAAACTTCAAATTGTTCAATAACACATTAACAAATCACAAACATAGTTGAGAACAAGCTGCTGGACTGCTGCAAGGCTGCAGTGTTGCTTGTCAGCCTAGATGCCTAGTCATCCAACCATCCCTTGTAGTTCACTAGCTCTTGAGTTCTTTTGTCATTAACAAACAAGAAAACACAAAACTGAGAGAAATGTTTAGTATACAGAAAGCCAACAACCTAAAATATGCAACAATGCAATAATTTGACAGGTAATTAACACCTAGATGGTGAAACATTGAAACATGATGAGCTGTGAATGGAGACACTGATGGCAGCTAATCAATCTTTCATACAGTGACTCCAATTGTAGCCCTAGTTCAAGACCCACAGAACTATAAAGAAAAACAAAACAACCATATGAAAAATGGATCACAAATCTCAATTGACTGCTACACACTATTTTACCCAGAACTTCCAGTAAGCTCTATTGGGGTTGGTGCCTCAAATACTTGACCATCATTGAAACCACTTTCTGCAAAAAAAAAAAACCAAATTCACATAGTTATAAAATAATAATAATAATAATAATAATAATAATAAGGTATGATATTTCATATCCATTCACAATGTAAAAAGTCTAGTTACCTCTCTCAAGTTCCTCTAACTCATAGTAAAATTTAGGTATTCTTCAATAGGATCCCTGTATATGTTTGGTGGATCAGCCCTTAGCCAATCACTAGTGCACACAAGGGCTTCCACCATTCTCGGTGTCAATGATGCTCTAAAAGGATCAACAATTCTATCACCTAAACTAAATGCATTTTCAAATGCCATTGTTGAGCAAGGAATAGCAAATATATCCTTGGCCAGCTTTGATAGCACTGGATAGGTTGCCTCATTGCCTTTCCACCACTTGGCAATTTCAAAACCCTTGGATAAAAGGTTGACATATCTATCGGATAAGTATTGATAAACTTCGGTTCTTATGCACAGAGATTGCTCAGCCACCCTCTCCCTAGCTATCTCCCTGCTAACTTCATCGAGTTCATCCAAATCTTCAATTTCCATTTCAGCCATATCACTACCAGAAGCATGCCCAGTCATATCAATATTTTCTTCACATTTATATTCATTATACATCTTCATCAAGACCTTCTTCAAGTCAGCTTCTATGGATTCAATTACTTGGGGACTTGCTTTTACTTTTTTCATTGCCATTTTAGCCCACTGCAACTTGTATCTTGGGTCCAAAACATTAGCTATCATGACAACCTTGTTCACCACCTCAAAACTGCTCCAATACTTGTCAAACTTGGCCTTCATAGACAAAGCAAGTTTCTTCAAAACCGGATCAGGAGAGTCACAAGCCTTGTCAATCTCAGTCTGCAATGTAATCATCTCCACAAATAATATGTTTGCAGTCACTGATTTCCATGCACTCAGTTTAATAGTAGCTTCATAAAATTTCTTCAAAAACAAAAAAAATGCTTCAGCATCCCTCCAGTTTTCATAATTCGGTGGTCCAATCTTATCCTCAAAATAGCTTATAAATAAAGCATCTTCTTCTGCCATCCTCCCAAAAACAGCTTCATATTTCAAAGCAGCTTGCAGCATAAGAAATGTGATGTTCCATCTTGTTATAACATCTAATGGAACATTTGCATTAGCCCTGCATTGCTCCAAAACAATAAACTCCCTAAACTTATCAAGCCTAGCAGATGAGCTCCTAACATACTTTGCACAATTCCATATTGCTGCAACCCCTTTTCCAATTCCTTCAAACCATCCTTAACTATCAAGTTAATAATATGGCAAGCACATCGTAAATGCAAAAATTCACCATCAAACATCAAAGTCTTGTAACCCTTCAACCTTCTCTTCATGTATTGCACTGCCACATCATTAGCAGATGCATTATCGACAGTGATGGAAAACACTTTTGAGATCTCTCATTGCCTCAAACATTGCTCCACAGCTCTACCAATATCATCACCTTTGTGACTGACAATTGGACAAAATTTTATGATTATTTTGTGCAATTTCCAGTCAACATCCATAAAATGAGCTGTAAGAACCATGTAGTTGATGTTTTGTATCGATGTCCAAGTGTCTATGGTGATTGAAATCCTTGTGTCTGATGCCTTCAAGCCATTCAACAAAATTGTCTTCTCATGATTAAACTTATCTAATACACCCTTGGCAACCTGCCTTCTATTCAATATAATCCAATGCGGTTGTAATTCATTAACAAAAGCCTTAAAACCATCCTTCTCCACATGCCTAAAGGGCAGTTCATTCTTTATTATCATCTCTATGCATAGATCATCAATCCTCTGTTTGTTAAACCTATGGGGTTTTCCTCCAGACACATTATTTAGGTTTAGTTTGGCCTGTTTAGAATCAGATTCAGAAGTTTGCTTGTTTGCTTCGCCATACATTGGGTGTGACTCACATTTCCTCACATGGTTCCACATTGAGCTTGTCCCATTTCTTCTAACTACACACAATAACTCAGTACCACAAGTGTTGCAGGTGCACCATTCCAGATCTACTTCACCATTTGGTGACCTACATCGAGTAAAGAATTTCCAAAGACGACTTTTGTTCACATGTTCTTTTCTTTTTCTTCCACAAGAAGGTTGTGAGCTACTTTCTGGTTGAGGTTCATATTGAGGTTCAGGGGTAGGGGGAGGAGGAGGAGGGTGTGGAGGTAGTTCAGGGACAGGGGGAGGTCCTAATAGGGATATCTTTATGTGTTCCTCTACATGTGCGGTCGATTGAACATATGGAGATGAGCTACTAGTTCTATTATGAGACAATGTTGTATCCACTATGAAAATTGAAAAACAAAAACCAATAAAAATCCAAACCCTTTGAACAAAAGTACAAAACATAAGATGAATCCAAATTGAGAAAGAGATCACACCTTGTGCGCCAGTGCCCCTCCCTTGCGTGCCTTGCCTGCCCCTCCCTAATGCGCTTCCGATCATCCTAATCCTTTGGCGACCCATCCTCGATCTACAATTCACACACAGAAAGAGGGAGAGTTATCGAGCTCAAAAACCTAGAAATCCAGAAAGAGGGAGAGTTATCTAAGAGAATCGAATTAAAGGTCAAATCAAAGCTCAAATCGAAGTTTAATTACCTGTGAGAGAGAAGTTGAGAGAGGTTGAGCTTGTCTGAGGTCAGCGACGAGCTTGTCTGAGAGAGATGAAAGAGATCTGGTCGGAGATCGTAGAGAATTAAGAGAATCGAGAGAGATCGAGAGGCTAGAGAGGTAGCGACTGAGAGCGGTTGAGCTCGAGAGGAAGCGACGGAGACGGCTGAGAGTGGTCGAGCTTGAGAGTAAGCGAGAGTGATTGGCGCTGAAGGCTGAAGCTGCGAATGAGGTATGACCGTATGACTGTATGAAGAAATTAACTGTCGGTACGGTAATTACCATGGTAATGAAAATCTATTACCGCACTGTACCGCCAAATCTATAATTGGTACGGTAACCAACCGCAAAAGTCGTTAACCGACATAGTCAGTTACTAATTTAATTGGCTCGGTTGGTTTTGCGGTAATCGTGGTAAATTCCCATACCATGCCAGCCCTATTGGAGTACATAAATTCTCCCACATTCAATATTCAATATTGTAGATCTTATATATGAAAGAGTTTTATTTAGGTTCACGCCCTTTTACCCATTACTAGTTAACTGTGTTTGATACGTTATACGTACTTAGATAACCTCATCAAAAGTGCATGCATTTGCTAGTTGGTGTAGAGTTGCTAATGTTTGGATTAAAGAGACTCCCACTATTATTCGGGATGTTCTCCTCGAAGATGGTTGTTGTAATATTGATAAGGGTTTAGGCATAACCCCCACCAAATGTTGAGCTGCATATGCATTTGCTAGAATATGAATAAATGAAAATATGGATTCAACAAGAAGTTCATTGACAACCGGAATAAAAGTTATAAGTTCATATTGTAACGCATAAAACCAACAAACACCAAATGAACCTACATATCCAAACTCTAGAAGAAATAAAAATAATACTGATCTCAATCAACCCATCATTCACCAACCATGAACGATTAGACCGGCATGTTCAACTGTCCAAGAAAATAAAAGAAATTGTAATGCTAGAGAGAAGAAAATCACAATATTGAAACGCAAACTGGTTCATTACAACAACAAAGAAGAAGATATTCAAACCGATAACATTCCTATTACTGTTGAAAGATAAATAGAGTCGAGCTTTGTATATACGTATACCTATCGCATAAAGCTGCATTCATGGCCAGTCTTGAGATCTCAAGGGTCTTGTGCGAAATTTAAAGGTGGCTTAAATATATATAGCGAAACTATAAAACTATATAATTATAGTTGTGATTGTATGTTTCGTACTTTCGTAGTCTAAAAAAATTGATGTGATCATAAATATGTATTGGGTCTTCTAAAATCTAAACTATGTAATACATTAATTTCATTATACAATCAAGACTCCCACACAATATTGATATGATTTGATGCCTACTAAAAATATCAAAAAACAAAAAACAACAAGAATTATGGAAATTGGGTATTGAACCCAGGATCTCACTAGAAAACTACCAACCTCATATGGTGTGAAGACTAGTTTGCCGCGCTGGTGTCTTCGGATGGTGGAGCTTCTCCACTCTCTTTGGAGAGAAAGGGGTTGACGGCGGGATTGTGAGTTCTCCTCTCTTCTCCGGTAAGGCTTGTAACGGCGATTGGAGAGTGGGATCCCCTCTTCTCTAATCGTGAATTAGCTTCATGGTCTTTGGATCCAGGATCTGGTGGAGATCTGGGTCGAATGCCTCGTCGTCGTGGTGAGATCATATTTGTGGATGTCGCCCGCAGGATCAGGTTGTATACGCCGAGTGGTTGACGAGTTTGCTTGTGAATGACGACGTTGGGGCTATGTGGCGGTCTGGGCTCGAAAACCTGATTGGTTTTGGCATTGTTCCCGAATTAATGAATGATGGTTTCGATCCTGGTCGAGATTGTGATCTTGGTGAGTTGGTCGACCGTGTTGGCGTAGTTGTGTACCGACTTGTGGCGGTGACGGCTTCTGATATGGTTATAGTTGGATCTCAAGCGGCGGTGATGAAGACGGTGGCTGCTATGTCGAGACATATCTTGGCCCTCCTAGGGTTGTATGTGATTGGGCTTTGGGCTTGTGTTAAGGCTAAATGGGTCAGCTTTATGGCTTCTGCTAGACGGGCGGAGTGGGTTTGGCTCGATTGGGTTTTTTGACCCAAAATATGACTTAGTTTTGAGTCGGTCACAGTGTTTTGGAGATTTGGTTGCAACTATTTATCTAATCTTTTAATTTTTGCTAAGCACTGAAATAATGGTGTTATAAACGGTATTCATTGTAGGTGTATGTTTTTGGCTTTGTAAGCTTAGTAATTTTCTAGGTTTGAATGACCAAATGAGATGACTCTTATTATCGGTCTTTATGAGTGTGTTATCTTTGTATTCTTACTAAATTAAATCTTATTGACTTTCGTATTTAAAAAAAAACTTGAAACACATAATTTCAACTAGTTGTTTGGATTCAATTAATAATGAAGTGCATATGTAATGTTCTTGGTTCAAAGGACAAGGCATCAGACAGCAAATACCGATTATGTATCGGGTTTCGTATGTATCAAGATACAAAAATATCCCAGTTCTGCACACTAGTCCCCAAACCCAAAACTTTTGGAGCCATTCCTAAAGCCTTTAAGAAGAATAAGAGGAAGCTGGCTAGGAAGATGAAATTGCGACGTGTATAATAAGATCGAAAACTTTTCGAGCCATTCCTAAAGCCTTAAAGAAGAATAAGAGGAAGCTGGCTAGGAAGATGAAATTGCGACGTGTATAATAAGATCGAAAATCAGTTACTCCAAAGGCGCCGGCTATTGCCATGACTGCAACTAAACTTGGACCAGCAATAAGACCACTAAACGTGGGATCCATTGGGTTATATTACTTATATATCAGGATAAAACAAAATGGAGAGGGCAAAGAAAGAAATATTCGGAAAATTAATTAAGGATTTAAGCCCTCAGATTACTCATCAAACTACCACTAACATGTCAATTTGGAGCGAGTGACCTTCTCTTCAAGTAACCTGCTCTTCAAGAACCTGTTAATATTAATTAGAAGACTATAACCCCAATTGAAAAAAGAAAAAAGAAAAAAGAAATCATGAACATCATATTGGCCCTTGGTTGAAAGTTTTGAGATGCCGCAAGACTCAATTAATATTGGTCTTTCAAATGATTAGCTTACAAGAATACAACAAACCGAAATCAGCTGATTTGTGAGGAACACATAGTTACTGCAAAATCATTCTCCTGCTGGTATTAGGAATCTATGATGACTACCTAAGCTACAGAGCCTACTGTTAAGCTTATACATATTTCCCCCTGTACTTTGGCTTTTGCTCTTTTGTAGCTTTGGCATCATCGGCCCCATTTAATTGGGCATCGGCGGGACTAAAAACTGCAGAGTGAAGGTTTCCATCTTCTAACCACTTTAGATGGTTCTCCTTGAAGTCAATGTGTTTAATTCTGGCTGCTTCTGCAACTTCTTCAGTGTATAGACTTGTCTTAACCATCGTTAGCAACACTCGAATGTAACGTGAGCTCAGAATCTGCTCAGAAGAAGCAACCAATTTAAAACACGGGTGCTCTGGGAATTGGGATTCTGCATTTTCGTCTTCTCTCAAAACAGGATAGAAGAACACAAGCCTCCCACCCATTACAAGCATCCTGGCAGCAAGGTCAAGCAAATCATGTACACACTCAACCAAGGTGTAAGCGCCAGTTGATGGAATATGGCCTGTCCTCTTGTCATCAGGTACAATGTAAGGGCCAACAACCCCTTTGAGCAACTTCCGCCCGCCTGATTTGCGCCCACCGGCACGAACACCGTAAGGAGGGTCACATATTATGGCATCAAATACCTATAGCAACCAAACAATGAAACAAACAAAGTCATCAGTGCCTAGAAGACACCAAACATGGCACTTATACTTTTCCAAATAAGAGCCATATGTTTTTAAATGCTTAACCCTCTTACAGTTATGTATATGTAGCAGGTATTACAAAAAATAAGCCATCTTCCTTTAAAAAGCAACCAGATCACCATAAATAAGCCCTTCTAACAGGGTTTTCTGTCCCCATTTTAATCGGAGAGATGACAGATATGATACATATTGAAACAAGTCTGGGAATGCAACTGAAGATGATTTTCACTTTCAGAAGGCAATAATGTTGAAAATATGATATCGATAAGATATATGAAAAGAAGGGTGGGCAGCTACCACATAACTACTGTTCAACTACCAAATTGTCACCCAAAACTGTTCTACCAAAATTTGACAGTATCGAAAAGAAAGAAGCACAATGCTTGTTCAATTAAGCTTGTAAACCAATACAAAAAAGGAAGTAGTTGGTAGTAACACTAGAAGAAATAGAGAGAGTACCTCTTTCAACCCAGAACGCCAAGGAGGAAGATTATTATCTGCCCTTAACAAAGCAATCGGCATGGGTAATCCATACTGTAAAAAGGTTGTGGACTAATAAGTACAATCAATTATAAATTATTGGCAAATAAAAGCTTCCTACCAAATACGTGTTTTCATACACTGTTCATTATCATAAGCAGCGGCATAGGTTGTTTTTTTTTTTGAGAAGCATGTCATAGTATCTGAGTGCTGATGAAATTTAAAATTCAGTAGCAGATACAGAAATGGAACATTGCAAGCCAAAAAGTCATAAAGCACATTCACCTGCTTGAAATTGCTCCAAACATTACAATCAGGGCCGCGCCCATCACGTACCACCCTGATATCAATATCTGCACCCTGAAAAATTTGAAAGTACATATGACAACATAGTTATATGAATGCATGATCTAAAAGTATCAACTGCAACGTAATTCAGACTTTACTATTTGTAGAGAGAGAGAAGTGTGAACCATTGTCATGGCTCCAAAATGAGCAGCAGCTACGAGAATACTCCCAGTGCCAACAAAAGGGTCGTAAACCAGCTTCCCTGGTGTGGCTAAAGCTTGGTTGGCCATTAGGAATGCGATTTCTGCATCCATGGCTGTTGGGCCAAGATATGTGAGGCTTTTCAGTTGATAAGTTGGTAATAGCTTTCTATCAGCACCACCAATCTCCCGACCAAAAAAGATTCTTCTTTCAACTATTGGCGGAAGACCATTATTAGCTCCATAATCATCAGTTTCCATGAGCCAGAACTTGTGCTCTGGACTTTTTAAATTAACTCGACCCTGCCACAAATAGATCAGAAACAACCCCCACCATCAATGACAACGGAGAATTATTTCAAATCAGTATCTACAGCTAGTTATGGATGTTGTGATGCTACAAAATATTCCACGAGCATATCATTGCAGACTTGGCAGCTTGATTGTGTAACGGAATATCTATCCTAAAATACATCCGAAGAACAAAGCTTTATTAAGATTATCACCTTGAAAGGGATGTAGTGAAACCCCTGAATGCGTTGGGTTTGCTCCTGGAGGCTGATGACCTTCCCAAATGTGTCCACATTAATCTTAAAAGTACTGTCTGCCTCTAGGTATGGCAACTTCCGCTCATCTGGGTAATTCCGTATAGACTCTTCTAGCTCTTCATAATTACCTCCTTCTCCCCATAGTTCATACATTCCTTTCACTAGTATGCCTACCACATAGCAAGTTCAACGTATAAAATTCACGGCACCTTTCGTACAGAACTGTTTTGTTTTCTAAGCATATCATCATAAGCCATTGAGACACCAAACAAGTTAAAAGCAATTTTACTAAATGAGACCAGCGGAACATAATGGTGTTGTTCCATTGTCCCTTAAAGCTAGTAAAGTGGTTATGCTGAAGCAGAGCCATAAAATTTAAGACTTGAACACTACAGGGTATACACTGTTACACTTACACAAATTCTCCATATAAGAAATACATCAATACCTCGAAATGAAATTCCCAAAATAACCCAAAGAATCAAATTTTGAACCTTAATACCTAATCTCATTGAGGATAAGAATCTGGGTTTCCACACAAACTACTAATCAAAACCAATCTGGGTTTTGCCTACAACTCCAACAAATCATACTATAGTGTTCAAGAAAGTAAAGCCAACCCAACAAAACAACACAAACTGCCAAACATAACCCAAAAAACCAAACTGTTAAGCTAAGCAGTAATCTCAGCAAACAAAACTGATCTGATCAAAACAAAGAGACAAAGAGTAGTTGGACTAACTGCGATTGGCGATTTTGGCGGCGACATCCTCGGATGGAAGATTGACGAAATGAAAGGGGGAGTCTTGGTGGTGGTGCAGTGGGAGCCTCCATTGCAAATCGTGGAGTTCGTCTTCGGAGCAGAAGAGTTGGGCTAGTGATTCAACCTCGGCTTTTCTGTAGTCTAGTAATCTGTGGAAGAAGAAGCAAAGGTACCACATCGTGCTTTTTTGCTTCTTCTATATGGGTTTTGGGTGCAATGGGGAAAACAAGAGGGAAAACCTTAGACTAAAACCCTGTACTGTTGTATAAAAGTACGGAGATTTTGGGGGAGGAATGGGGCGGGTACGTATTTCTCTACGGACTGCGTACGTAAACTTCAAACGACGTCGCATAAGAGTTTTCTTTTTCCTCCCTTCCCCTTTCGGGGAGTGAAATTTGCACTCTTCATTTTACACTCCTCATTTAGAAAATTATTTGGAAATCAAGTACTATCATGTGACCTGGCGGACTGGGAAACATTGGAAATTAGCGGGTGAGTATATATGTCACACATCCCACATCGTCCGTAGAAAACTATATTAATGTAATTTATGTGATAACTTAACACACTCAAGTGAGACGTGTTTTGGATTGAAAACCCATTTAAAGCACACTTTGTCTCAACTGTAGTGTCAATGGTTTGCAAATTTCTCATTTGAGAATATATTCAAATCGTACATGTTAGTTAAAAAGTGATTAAAGCCCTCATTAATAGTTCTTTTGCCCTAAATTAGTATATCGTTCATCCACTAAAAAAATTTCTCCATCTAGTTATTCTAGTCCCAATTTTCCGGTGGGTCGACTGCAACTTAATTCCTAGATAGCTAACTGCATTGTTGATGCCGCAAGCCTGCAACTAGACTAATGGTTAGAAGTAGAGCACTCAAACAAAATGAGTCAACAAGTCCCCAAACTCCCTTCTCCATGTTTTAAAGGAACAACAATTTACCATGTTCTGCCTAAGTATTTTGATAGAACAATAATTTCATTTTTTTTTCTTTCGGAACTACAACTCTTTTGATTGTGTTCTCGGTGTTGTTTCAGCTTTCATAGATTCTAGTGTTTTACGTAAAAAAAAATCCAAAGTTTGTATAATTTACAAAATTCAAGCGTATAAAGCCTTCAAGAAAAAAAGAAATTCGAGAAATCAATAGATAATATCTTTCCTACTCGACACGTGGACCAATCAAACACCGACTGTGCGAACAAATAGAAGAGAAGCCTACAACTGGTTGTCCCGGTTTCCCATTCCACCTCTTCTTCTTCTTCTTCTTCTTCTCTACTCTCTCTTTTAGGTCTTCTTGTTTTCGTAGCCGAACTTTAAAAACCTTGCTGAGGAGCCTCTCTCTCACTCGTCTTGAGATCTAACCCTAGCTTCTCTCCTCTTCGCTGGTACGATATTTCAACCCCTTAATACTTTAATTGCTGCGTCGGGTTTGCAATTCGGAGTTTTCAATTTTGATAATCTTGAAAGTTGCATGCTTTAATTTCTCTGGGTTTTTGCTTTGCCGCTGTGAAAATCAACCCCTTTTCTGCTTCAATTTATTGGGTTTGATTCGTTTAGTCATAGAATTGGTGAAATTATGAACTTGATTTTGTGTTAGGTTAGCTCTGGCTGTGTTCTATGGTAGATTGTTTATTTTGTATGTTTCGGATCTCGATTTTTATGAATTACTGTAGGTAATTAGGGTTTAGTGTTGAAAGCCAGCAATTTGTTCAAGAAGGAAAGGCCAGAACTTAAGTACTTGGATGATAAGTTGAAGTTCTGTGCCTGTGCAAGTGTCATGTGTGCTTGTGTTGAGTTGTATTATACATATGCTCAAAGCCCCGTATCGGGTTGTTGCTTTTGACTCTGGTCTTGATATTATAGTGGTTGTATATATTTTCTTGTTATTGATTGAAATGATTGAATGCAGGGTTTGAATTGCAGTCTATTAAAATGTCGGAAGAACCTGAGTATAGATGCTTTATTGGTGGCCTTGCCTGGGCTACAACTGATAGGAGTCTAACAGATGCTTTTGACAAGTATGGGAAGCTTGTTGAAGCCAAGGTATGTTCTTGTTTTTGTTTCGTACATGATTGATAAGTGTGTAATATCATTATGGAAACCTTTTTGGCCTTTGATGATGGCATATAATGTTGGTTTTTTTAGGATAATACTACTGCTTGAAAATCTATTAAGCTTCATGATCAGTGTTTTATGAGGGTTTGATGATTGAGTAAGGGAAGTTGGCAGTGGTTATTGAATACCAAGTTTTGATATTGTACAATATGGTAATGTCTGATTGAAATTTGGTTTGATTGAAGTCAGGTGCTATTTATCCATGCTCTGATCAATATGGTATTTATCTGTGACTGTTAAATTTATACCTTGCTTTGACATAGGTGGTTGTTGATAAGTTCACTGGGCGCTCTCGTGGATTTGGGTTTGTCACCTTTGATGATAAAAAAGCTATGGAAGAGGCAATTGAGGACATGAATGGAAGGGATTTAGATGGACGAACTATCACTGTTGATAAAGCTCAGCCTCACCAGGGTTCGGGAAGAGATTATGATGGTGACCGCGGTCGTGATCGTGGCGGCCGTGATCGTGACCGTGGTCGTGATTATGGAGGTGGTGGACGTGGATCTGGGGGCGGAGGAGATTGCTTTAAGTGTGGGAAGCCTGGACATTTTGCAAGGGAGTGTCCTAGTGAAGTTTCAAGAGGAGGTGGCGGCAGGTATGGTGATAGGGATGATAAGTATGGTGGAGGAGGTGGTGGTGGGGGTGGTGGTAGCCGCTACAGTGGTGGACCTGATAGAAATGGTGACCGATACAGTGGGCGCAGCAGGGACTCTGGTTCTGGTGCTCGTTCAAGCTCTGGAAGCGATCGTTTTAGTCGTGACCGCTCTGGTCCATATGAGCGTCGGGGAACAGGAGGCTTCCGCTCTGGTTAGAATCATTGCTTTGGACAGTGGTATGTCGCTTTACTCGAGTGTGTGCAAATAGTTATTATTACCTCAGTTTGTTTAGTACTTACAGAATTTTGTTAATGTGCTATTGCAGCTTACTAATGGAAGGAGCTCCTCAACTTACTTTCACCGTCTGCACTGCTTTGAAGTTTCTTCTGGATATGTTCTGATGATGTTTGAGTGGACTAATGTTGTTAGACCAGAATTATGAAAGTGCGAATGTTGCAAAGATATTCTCCTGTTTTTTGTTGCTATATGCTCGACGGAATGTTTTGATCCGACGGAATTTTATGCTTACTTGATTATCACATTTGAATTTGGCCTTATACTCCGTGAGTTTCATTATAGCTGCTGGTTATCTGTGACTTTCTTGCATTGGTGAGTTCGAATGCGTCGGTGACTTTCATGCTTGATGCTTGTTCTGTTGACTATTTGCTTGGGAGTTTGCTTTCGTGTTCGTTCTTTCGGAGTATAGATTGTGAGGGGTCCGCTATTGGGAGTTTGTTCTTCTCACGTGGAAAAGTGGTTCTATAAGTAGAATGCCCATTTTGGCTGCCCAGTTTTCGGTATCTTACCATTTAATGGGAGTCAGGCGGTAATGTTTCTCTTATAAGCTACTTTCACACATGCTATCTGTTTTTTATGATTCCTGCTATATTAATATTCTCAACCTTTTGGCAGGAATCTTCGCTAATTGTGGTCTTTTTCGGTTCATGATTGGGTTACTGTGTTACTAATTGGGCATGCATTGTTTTAAACTTAAAATCTTGATAGTCTTTTCGGCCTGAACAAGCCATCTGCAATTTAAGTGCACATGAGCCTCTCTTTCTCCACAGCACACCGGTGCAAGAGTTCCATTCTGCGTAAACATGTGCTAGTTGTTGTTTGGAAGTTCATGATAAGTTGCTCCATTGATTTTCCTTCTGATCTCCATTTCACATTACACTTGGGGAAAGGTTCTTGATCTTGCCTGGGTTTTCAGTTTATCAGATTCTCCTTCGTGGTTTGTTTGCTGAGATCAGAAGTTGATATCTTCCTGCTTTTGTTCTGTTGTTGATGGCTCCCCACTTCCCAGTCAATTTAGTTTTGTAGAACTCATTTAATACAGTTTGATATCTTGTTAAGAGAATATATTCTTCGTCCTAGTCCAGTGAAAGATAACACTTGAGATTAGCCGAGATAATACATGAATATCATCTTATTCTCTGTTTCTTTTGTTGCATTCGACAATTTAGATGCATACATTCATTTTATTGCCATGGATAAATTTTTTTTAAAATGTGTTGGGTGTTGATTTTAGACTGTTGCCATAATCTGTCGAGAATCGAGATCGATGGCAAGTTGAATGGTCCAATGATTAGAAAGCTTGTAACAAAAACAATGCCCAGTTTCTACAGTTCACTTTCCAGATCCATGATATGGTTCAGTTTTTGTCAATTAAATTTTTTTAAATTGATGCTAGTGACTCGATGTTATGTAGCTCTCAAGAATTTGATATTCATGGTGTTCATAGGTATGGCCTGATAAAACTAGGGGTGGGCACGTGATGAGAAGTTTGAGGCTAATCTCACGTTCCACTCATTAAATTTGGGACGAGATCAGGATGAGAATTGTGTTTTTAAAAGTTCGTCTCACTCATGATCAATCCCATCGGGATGAGACCGGGCTTATCACACATTTCTAAATTTTAAATAATAAATACTTAATTTACTATAAATAAAATCGTAGTACGAATTAGTGTAATAGAAGAAACATATAGGTTGTTCTAATTTCCTTCATCATTTACTTTGATACCATGAGTTTAATTATTATAAAATTAAATTAATCATTATTATAACGTTATAAATATTGTACATAAAAATTATAGTGTTATCATACAAGAGAAACATATATAATTATATATTATATATAAGATTATATAAGTGTTCATTGAAATTTGCAATATACAAATCGTCTTTATTTATATCATATAACTCGAACCATATATTAATGAAAAAATTAACCGGACTTATTTATCTTTAAGAAATAAATCAAGGTCCAAGATTCATTTTTTGAAGTTAGTTATTTCTTTATCAAATGTCCTATGAGATGTTCTCATAAATTATAAATGTATAATGATGATAAAATATTTGATGAATAAAATTCAAATAAAATTTAAAGCGGGACGTGACCTACCATTATGAAACGGGACAGAACAAACGTTTGTAGAACTCCGTTCCATCTCATTTCTATGAATTTCAAAATAGGATCAAGATTTCGGTTTTTTATATGGCATAAATGCCGATTTGCACCCTAAACTTGGCTGAAATTGTCAATTTGCACCATGAACTTGCATTTGAGTCAATTTACCTCCTAAACTTGTTAAAAATTGCCGATTTACACCCCGAACTTGTATTTGAGTCAATTTACCTCCTAAACTTGGTAAAAATTGCCGATTTGCACTCATCCGTTAAATTTAATTGTTTCTATCCAATTTTGCGTCACATGTCATGCATTTAAGGGGTAGTATTTTCATTATATATTTATATTTTTCTTAAAAACAAATAAAAATATTCTTTAAAATGAGGATTATTTTGTTAATCAAATTATTTATTTACATCTTTTTTCTACCTACTTAACCCTAATTTGAATTATATATTCAATATACCCACCCATTCAAATATAGTGTGTTGTGTATAAATATATTTTTATATGTATACATTGTTGAAGGACGAACAAAACGAGAATAATAACGACGTAATAGAACAGAACGTAACCGACTAACCGTTTATTGATTGATAATGAGGTCAATATATAGGCATTACATAACCACAATCCCGTAGGATTCGGAGTCCTAATCTATTACAGAGATACGAATCTATCTCTAACAGAAAACCTAATAAGGTTAAGACACACACAATGGTAAAATAGTAATTCTCTCGGAACACACATTTATTTTTAATTTTCAATGTATTTATTTATTTATATTTTTTCTAATATCTTTTAACATACCATATCACATAAAATAATAAATATATAAATCAATAACATGTTTCGAAAAAACAAACATTGTAGCAAGTGTTCCTCTTAAGTAATTTTATTAATTTATTTCATTATTCAATATGAATAAATATATAATGACAATACTACCCCTTAAATGCATGACATGTGACGCAAAATTGGATAGAAACAGTTAAATTTAACGGATGAGGTGCAAATCGGCAATTTTTACAAACTTTAAGAGGTAAATTGACTCAAATACAAGTTTGAGGTGTAAATCGGCAATTTTTACCAAGTTTAGGAGGTAAATTGACTCAAATACAAGTTCGGGGTGTAAATTGACAATTTCAGCCAAAATTAGGGTGCAAATTGACATTTATGTCTTTTTATATCCACCACTAGATAAAACTATGCAAGGTTCATGAGCTCAATCACTGCGCCTCACAACCCATATATAGTTACCAGCTCAGAGTACAAAGCTACCAACATTATTTATACATAATTGAATAGTTACATCATCGTTGCTAGCGAGACACAACCACAAGAAAGACAAGATTAAACAAAGGGCGGGAAGAACAAAAGCATATTATCAGTCACATTTCTAGACCAGCAGAGCCAATCAACTTGGTGAGTCCGAAGGTGATGGCCATAGCAACCCATCCTCCAATGAGTACTCTAACACAAGAGATTATCACGGGTGTCCTCCCCAGCCTTGCGCCGATCCCTCCAAAGACTACAAGTGCAATACTTGCCAAAAGAGCCACCACAAGCATCCTCGCCTTATGCTGGCCGATGAATGCAGCTCCCAACAAAGGCACCACTGCACCAATGGAAAAGGCGATCGCCGATGCCATGGCAGCCTGAGCCGGGTTCGGCAGCTTCTTCTTCTTTGCTTCTTCCTCACTCAGACTCCCACCATTTTTCATCATCTCTCTTTTCAGTTGGGACACCTCTATGTCATATTGAGTGTACACAGAGACAAACTCTCCTATAGCCATGCTGCATGCCCCTGCTACTAAACCAGCAAACCCGGCAAGGAGCATTGCCTTGGCATCTTGTTTGACAGCTCCAACTCCCATCATTAGTGATGCAACTGTGACCAAACCATCGTTACCTCCCAAAACAGCTGCTCGAATCCATTGTGTTCGTTCTGTGTAATCAAAGCTGTCATCTTCAGGCACTTGAGGTAGTCTGGTCTGTTCTGTAGCTAATGGAAATGTAATAACTGGGATCTCTATGTGGCCAATGGGAGTCTGATCACGAGCTCCTTGGGCAGCCATGAGGTTTTTTCAAAAAGGTATATAGAAAATCTACTGTGTTGGAAGAGAGAAGAGATAGTTGGATGATTGCTTGTGGAAGACACACGCCCCATTATAGGGTATTTATAGATGCTAATCAATCAAACAATAGTGCTTAGTGCACTTGAAGATGGACCTTTGGATTTAGTGATCATAGAGAGGGAGTGACTGTGGAAGCACTAGTCCTTTGGAATGGCTTTACTCTAAATGAATGGTTAAAGCTTATTACAGTCATTCGGAACAATAACAATATCATTATGACATCAAAATTTACGTTCTTTCCTAATAGTGCAAAGAGTGTGAACAACATCTTTCCTAGAAACATGACACTTTCATATCATGAACCTTGCATTTTCTTGAGAAAAATGGAATTGCATACAAAGTTAGAAGTAAAACGTTGAAAAGGGAAGAGCATTTGTGAGTGTTTTGGGAAAATATATCTAAACTATGTCATATGTGGATTGAACACAGAGGCCACCAGCACATTGCTCATTATAGAATGCAAAGTTGTCCAGAAAAATCCATCTTTTTGAAGATTCTGGGCACCAAAGAGCATATTAATCAATAAAGTGGAGTTTGCATTCCACACGAAAGCTTGTGGCAGCTGATTATTATAAAGAACAAAGATCAGTCCAATTTGACCTGCTAGACCAACACTTTAGACTAAGATGCAAGATTAGTAGTATATATGGGGTATGATTCTTTTAATTAGTTCACTAAAGTAAGCACATACTGCTTTTAGTAATGTAACTCTCATGATGTAGAATCACCGTGAGAAGTTTTCTGGGTTGAGTAAACAATAATTTTACACACAAGATGAGAAAAACGTGAAGCGAGTGTGGAGTTTTGATGCCAATAGTGTACCATGGGGATTTCTCATTCCTGTGTAATGAATCTATGCTATGCTTCAGAATGATAGATGGAGATTTAATGTGCTCGAAATTTTCAATGCTCTATGTTTGGGTTATCATACTTGTTTTGCAACTCTTTTATGTTGTGTTACTATGCATTACTGAAAGTTATCTATACCAATAAAACAGCTTTGAGAAAGGACTGATCTGGTTACATGTTGCTTTCAAACACATGTTTTGAAATAAATCACTCCTGTTTCTAGATATCGTGGGTGTTCCTTTCATCTAAATGTAAAAAATCTCAGTATTCCATTAACATTTTTGGTTATTTGGAAGAATTGGCTTCCAGTAAAGCACTTCAGTCTGGATTGAGGTGGATGAGCAATAAAAGAAGTTATTCATTTCAGCATAATGGTACAACTTGTCATTGTTTGAGTTTACAATAGCAATAGATCTTACAAAATCAATGTTGTTCATTTTGAGTTCTCCCTCAAGATAGAAAATGAGATTTTAAAAGCAATACAGCTAGCTTGCAAGTATAAACCATTATGGGATGGTTGAGAGAATTGGTCCTTCTGCTCGTTTATTTTACAGAAGCTCTCTAGTCATACCACCAATGCACCAAGTACTTTATTTATCCATTGCTAGTTACAGTTTACAACCTGCATTAACGATTAGTGAAAGAAAATTGTCACAGAGTACGAGAAATTATGATATAATGAATTTGGTTAGCTGATAGCTCATAAACATGAGTCACAGACACTAACCCTTTCTAAGATGAATCTGTAGTTGGTATTGGTACCCCAAACTCTTCTGTTAACTGTTTGTAAGCATTTTGCAATCTTCGGGTCACGGGCCCCACTTTTCCGTCACCAACTAGACGCCCATCAATCTTCACAACCTGGTAAACAGAATTCCATCACATGATTCTTATGAGGACAAAACAATTACAATGTCGATAAGAGGAATCAAAATGGCACACTAGAGGCATAGTAATGATCCCGGTATACTTCAGGCACTTACAGGACTGAGCTCTCCCATTGTTCCGGTTGTCCATACCTGCAGCACATCCATTATGGCAGCAAATCAGTGAATTAGACTAACCTAATGAAATATGTCATGTTATGCTCCTAAAGACTTCAAATAATTATACAGTAATATTAGCTATCGACATATATCATGCAAGTACCTCATCTGCAGTATGGAACTCTGATAGACTGATATTCCTTTCCTGGAGGGGAAACTTCTCCTGCACCACGAGGTCCATGACCTGAAACCTCAAAGTATAAGCAAGTCAGCGGGGGACTGAAGTGCAAAAGTGTATCTACCAGTCAAATATCTGTTCTTGTATGGGTGTGTCTGGATGTTTCTATCTTTAGTAGCACTATACCAAACAGGGATGAAAGCAGATAAGTAGGATTCATACAAAAAAATAGTTTTCTATTTCCTTTCAGGTTAATATGGTGTACCTGATTATGTCATGCTTAAATAAAATTAAACAATGTGAAGTTCAATTGGGAGAGTACAGTAATATATGTTGCAATAAGATGGGAAAGACTACTTACAGTTGCTCGAGTCACACCAGGAAGGCAGTAGTCAGCATGAGGTGTCAATACACGGCCTCTCTTCACTAAAAACTGCATGATCAGAGAAAGTCAAAATGTCAAGCAAATCACATAGAGTTGAAGGATCTGATTCCTCCCATGACAATGTCAGAAGAAATGGCGAAATGTTACCAATAATATTAGATATGAAAATTGGTACCTAAAATCACGTAGCTTTCATAGCAGACTAAAAAATGAAAAGCAAGACTATAGACTTACAATGTTCGTCGCATTTGTTTCAGACACATAACCATCCTTGTCAAGCATGATTGCATCATCAGCGCTTGCATTATTTCCTTCTATCTGCACTATTGGAAGTGGCTTAAAAGATGCATATAAGAATTCTACATGATCAAATACATGGGAAGTGGCAATAATTAAGCTAAGTTGAATATGTATGAGGTACAGAGTACAGACACATAAACTTGGATGTAAACGGATTTGGATTGCAGCAAAGCAGTATAGGAAAGAAAAAGTGAAGGCCAATTCCATACTAAGACATAGAGTCAACTACAGTGTTCACATAAGAAAAGCAATCCACCAAAATGGTATGTGAGAAGAACAATGACCATTTTTTTCACAAATGTACCCGTGTATTTGATGAATTAGTTAATCATGTCAACAGAACAAACCTTTGCAAGGATATTGTTGAGTAGGTTATTGTGGTGAATCTTTGAATCCAGATTCTGGTACCAACAACAGAAGAAATGGAAGTCAAGTGAATGAACTTGGCAAAAACATCAATCAGATAGAGTAGTTTGATATTAATAAAATGGTATGCTTTAATTAAATATTCTTTCATTATTCTAGCATATGCAGAAAAGTCATAAACAAAAGAGAATAAGAAATGAGAACATTACATTTGGTGAATTACGACGTGTGGTCGCAGTAACAAGAGTTATACCCTTTGTATTGTCATATACAGGGGGTTTCCATTCAGCAAGAACTGCATGTTTAGAAGAAGTAGAAAGTATAATACACAAAACAAATTGATGTGTTACTAGTGAACTATGCAGTCAAGAAAGGAGTCAGTGCAGTGTATCCTTGACTTCATTTGTCTTTATTGATTTAGGCTGATGGCTACTTAGGACATTAGTTGGAACCAATTTCCCCAGTTTCGGTAAGCAGCCAACAGTCAGTAAACCAATTACTTGTATGTAGGGTGTCAAATGTGGAAGTAGATAAGAATTTATTTACCAATCAAGGTGCATCCGTAAAGATTGAATGCTGGACTCATGCCAGAAGTAACCTTAAGAAGATGACAATGATTAAAATCAGTAGATATATAAAGACTGCACCAGAAAACTACATCAAAAAGAGATTTGAATTTAAGACTCGGCTAATTCGATGACAAGCAATAAGGCAGAAACATTAGCGGTTTCCCATCAAATGATGCATTTAAACACTGAATTGATAATTAATGATAACATCACAATAACCATGATCAAAAGACCCACTAATTTGCTGACCCATTGCGATACTTTTGAGTTTTATGGGATCATAAAGGGTATGAGTATATCATGAAGACATGAATAACTAGGTCTATGTTCTCACATGTACTGTTGCTATGCCTGATTGTGAACATTTGATAAATAACAGAACCCAACAAAAAAAAAACTACAAGTTTGAGAAGAGTTGGATAGGTGCCAGAAACATTGCACCTTTTTGCCACGTGTTAAACTTAATCGGATGTGCGAATTGTCAAACATTCCATTCCGAATGAGAGTTCTGAAAATGGCCTCTTTAACCTGCAATAGTGAAACTCCAACGGATACGAATGAGCCAACAACTTCTAAACTAGCAAAGTCCATTAAATAAAAAAATTCTAGACACTAGAACCATTACAATGACTCGATCAGCCCTCACCTCTTGACGAGTAGGAACATTGCTGAATGCCAAAGCCTTTGCTGAGTCAAATAACCTGTTGATATTAAGATGATGTTAATTAAGACTTCTTAATAATAATAAAAATAACAAAGTACAGCAGAACACCATAATTTTGTAAATGACAAGGTTTTGCAGAACTTCTTCACTGACCTATCCAAATGCTCTTCGAGCTTAAATATCGTCCCCTGATATACTCGTAGTCCCTCCCAAACTGAATCACCACCTTGGACAACCGAGTCGAACACAGAAACCTTAGACAGTGGTCACAGAACAGAAAATAAATATCTTTAGACACTTCTCATTATAGAAAAGATTGAGGAGGCTGATTATCTCACTGGAGATCATCAAGTGTCCCATGTCAAGTACCTTTGCACTCTCCCGTGGTACAATCTCATCACCAACCCATGCAAGTAACTTCTTATTTTCTGGAACTGGGAGTTTGGGATCAGGCAAACCAGACTTCAGGAGGCATGATGTCTGCCTCATATGGCGCCGAAGGAAGTTGTAGAAGGGTAGACTTTGCTCAAGCACATCATATAGAGGAAAAGGAAATGGCTGAAACACATGCACTGTGCATAAGAATACACTACATTCTATGATTTCATAATTAGGGTTGGAGTCTCTCAGAGTTGACCTATCCACATGCTTTTGAAGATATATTTCTAAAATGAACTACTGAAACAACACTGAGATATTTTGAACAATTCTCTTAGTTGAACATATGCTAAACGTAATGTAATGAACTGCTGAAACCACATACCGTGGGATATTTTTTTGATGGCTGAAAGTATGTTGATTTGTGCACACTCTCGTACCACCATGGCGCCCAAATACCATCATATTGTTTTGGACCAGCCTCCCATCTAAATGATTTTACATGGGAAAGTTGTCATGTACAAACGAACAAATGCTGAAGGAGAACAATTTTTGAAATTCAAAGTGCATACTTTAAGGCATAGTTTTCATTGCTCAAAACAGTAATTCTCAGTGAAATAAATTTATTATAGACAATTCCTAGAAAAGAGAGTGATCATACTTTCTTCAGATCACATATATGACAATGAGCAAGGCCAACAGAAACTTGCATTAGGCATGGACTTCTGATTAAATAGAATTAATGTAATAATTATGTAAGAATGGCAATAGTGATTTTGCAAAACCAAACTTAGTTGTGCCATGACATGATGTAGAATTAGTCTTCATTCTTTACATTGACCCGAAAACTGGGAAAAAGGTTCTTCCATGTCATATATCATATCATCTCTTTTGTTTTTGGTAGCACTATCATATCATATTTACAGTATACTAAAGAGGATTAGAGTACCATAACATTTCAATAATTTCAATCTTAATAGGAGATACCGAGATATCGAGAAGCTTTTCGTACTTAAGCATTGTGGACTGAAAAGGGATATCCAAGTCTTCACAAAGTCCACGCAGCGTACCCTGCATCACAAATCAGATACGGTAAAAATTCACAAACAGAAGATTGAGAACTTTCTCCGAACTGAATAATTTAAAAAGAAGAGCAGAGAGAGAGAGAACACTGAACAAAACTATTGACCCAAAAAAGTAGATTTCCATTAGGTGACAGAGACCTGGCAATGTGTTTACGAATAGAAGATGACATTCATCTGTTTTCTTTATCCATTTTAAGATTAAGAAGCAATAGATTTACTTGAGAGAAACGTTTGACTGAGACCAAGTCAGCCAACATGATATTTTTCAGAGAAATATGTATCATGTCTGAAGGCTATATAGAAGAGAGTTCCTTTTCTTATATGCCCAGAAAAAGTTTAAACCAAAACAGACCATGAAACACTAAATGAAAAGTACAAAATGTCATAAAGAGCTCTGAACACCTCAGCATCTTCTTGAAGTTCTGCTGCATCAATGACAAGTGGGGGCCTTCCCAGTTGAGAGAGCTCACTGTATATAGATACCAAATCTGCAAAACCTAACTCAACGAGGGATGGAGGCACAACCTTGCCAAAGGATGGCTGAAAAGAGATACAATAGTGGAGTCAGTGAAGCTCAGATATGTTAAATAGTGGAGACACTGGCTTCATTGCTGTAAATCCTAATAATCAATTGCAAGCTTAAGCAGGTATGAAAGAGGGGGTGCCAAAACATAGAAGATATTTAATTTGTCGCTGAAGATAGACAGCTCACCAACTAATAGTTTCAACAGTATCTTACCAAGATATCAAGGGGATTCCTTGTCAAAATGAGGTGCTTTCCTTTATTCATTAAATCACTCGGCAAGCCAGGGACACGTTGCTTTGCTATATGCTGTATATTATAAGAGACACCAACAGTTTTATAAATCCAAACTAGCTAAGCCACCACTACATGGAAAGCAAATTTTGAACCAATTGTTAAGAACAAAAGATTACAAAACTTATATGCTTTAGTTGGAAAGTACGCAGATACTGATGATAGATATAAGGTTGTCATCTTAAGTTAAAATGCATACTGGTGATTCCTCCTTCCTCTAAAAAACACATATCAGTATACATTTGGGAATCTACTTAAGTTAAAAGGAGTCTTAGATATATCACCAAATATAGGATGTCCCATGTAAATATATCTTTCAGAAATCTACTTTCTTCATGCTGCATGTCATAGACTGTTAATGAAATCCACAACATGAATTGAAAGGAAAAAGCATGAAATGTAAGGTAACATAGACATGCATTATACTTAATTACAGAAAACAGCTTATCACCTTACAAAAGCGATACTTCTTTCTTCCTGGACCAAGAATGATCTCATTCACAACTTTATTTCCATCGGACTCCTGGTACACACAGCATAGTAGTTGCATAAGGGAATTAGCGACAAACAGAATCATAGATGTTAAAAAGCAAACGGTGATGTTTACAGCTAGAAATCAGAAACGATGACTGCAAATGGTAACATACTAAAAGCATATAAATTCAATTCAGTATTGCAGATAGTATCAAAGTTGTCTACTAGCAGCAAGCAAAGCTTGTGGAAATCAAGAGATGAAAATTCAGTGACATACCATTTGGGAAAGTACTTCCTCCCTGTAGGGCCTATCAAAACCTGTAACCCGTAGGAAAGTTGCGTAGAGTGGTTCATCAAGCACTTCAATGTCATCCCTCTTACAACGGAAACAACACAATAAATGCCACAGTTACTAATACTTCATTGCTAAAAAGAAGAAGCATTACTGAGCTAATCTCAGTAAAAACTTTAAGGTCAAGTAGATTGACCCTCCAACCATGCACAACAATGATGAAAACACCATAACACCACTCTGGTAATCAGTATTGTACTATTGTTAACTTCATCAAGTTTCACCCATATTCCCATAACCAAACTTCTGCTCAAAGGCTTGTTAGAGTTGTTATTTTTTGCCTTCTGCCTTCTGTACTCCAAAGTCCATTATTCTCAACAATTCATGTCTAACTCTCATTCGCAGAAAAGAAAGAAAAATCCATCTTCAAAACATAGCTATATTTCCAACACTAGCCAGAATTAGGAATATAAGAGAGATTGGAATGGCACCTGAGCAAAAGAGTACATGAGGCTTGTACTCAGTGATCTTGGGGTTGCCCATAAATGGATAGGCTCCACTTCAACCTCTCCTTGAGTCTTCAGCTCTGCCATGGTGAATTTGATCAATGGGATTGGATCAGATTTCAAAAACTCGGATACAGTTACTGGGATTCTGAGACTCAAAGTATTGAGTGCATGAAATCTCTGCTGATATCTCTGCAGCTGGAAGTGAAGTCTATGATTGAATAATGGGCTTTGGCTTTGGCGGTTTGGCCTACCTAGTTATGTCAGAGCAAAAAGACAGCAGAGCTGGCACTACATCAATCTCAATGATCAAGTCAGAACAAAAGGAACTCACAGTAACTAATTAACTGCCGTAATATAGTTAAAACTGCAGTGCTGACTTCACCATATTCAGACCAGAGCTTATGTTGTTTTCCGGCAAAGTTAAAGATTCCTACTTTTTACCATGAAATGAGAAATCCCAACTTGTCTTTCGGATATTGACTTGTCAAGAAATGACTTTTTATGAGATTGAGCTTCAATACGTGCACGAAACTTTAACATAATGTTGTTGGGTTATGACCTGTCAACTAAATATAAGACTAAATAAGGGAGTGAAAAGTTTTGAATACCCACCATCGATTAACAACTCAGGATCCCATCAAGTCTTTAAGACTTTAACAATGGGAATATGTTGTACAATTGATGCTTTCTAGGGTATTTTACATGAGATGGAAAACAGGTGTATTGTACTGCGATCATATGACTTCATGTAAGAAAGAAAATTTAAGGGCCTAAGGGATTCAGTCAGGTCTTCGATGGTAAGGTTGGCTTCGTCTAGCAAAACGAGAAACTTGTTGAAGGTGTCGACATTACGAATGACAGAAGCAATTAAAGCCATAGGATGCTTCTTCAATCCAACATTTGCAGTGCCATTGTATGTTCTTTTGACTAGAGAAGCATCAGATTCTTCTCCATTGCTAGCATTTGATCGAACAGTTCCATTGACTTTAGCATCACTACAGTTACTTCCCCATGAAAATCCCGGATGATTACCATTGCAAAGGTCAGGGTACGGATTTGCGTGGTTTAAAAGAAGGTTAAGTACTCGAACGAGATGTGGGAGGCATACTGGATCGTGTATTACATCTGCACCCAAACTGTAAATGAGGATAAGGATTAGCATGCTTGTAATGATGGATTAGGCCAAATTTTTATTTAAAAACATACTGCAGTGCTCCAACAGATCTAACTTGAATCTAATAAAGTAATAAATAAAGGATCCTGAAAGCAGCCTGAACCCTGGACTCTTATAGTCTGCTCACCAAAAGAAAGACTCACATTATATCTGGCTTGTAGTTTCCAAGCTCCTTCTCTGACACAGATTCCCATGGCAGATGAATGCATTTTACCTGCCATCATAAGGTAATCCATATCAGAATTATGCGACTCTCATACACTGCCACAAATTTCCCAACTAAAGTGATAACATTGCCAGTCTTACCATATTTGGATCTTCAGTAATTTCTGACGTATCAGTCTCAACGTGTACATGGTTCAGTTCCATATTAAGCTTCATGTTTGCTAAAGTTGACAGGTCACCATCAGTTAGATTGACCTACATCAGACACGAGTTTTTCAAAATGATTCAGAATATGACGATTGACATCATTTCCCTTAGTGAGTAATACATATCTCTGTATATGCATGTGAGTACTGAAATATTATAGACTATACATAGCATTGTTATGCACCATCGACACTCATACATAACCAAACAGTCGATTACACATGTGTTTCATCATTTTATTATAAATCTCATGTTATGTGGTCAAAGTACACATCTCCATGAACTCGAACTTAGTAAAGTAGTATCAACAAGTTTCAGCATACAAGAGTTGACTAATTCAATAATATATTCTGGACAACATACCTTGGATGCTTTCACATGGGCAAGACAGATGCCAACCAAACCAACACCCGAACCAACCTATTTTGAAGTTCATGGTAAAAATAGAATCAAAATGTAGAACTCACATAGGCCATCATAATTGGATGAATTTTTGAATTTATAACACACCTCAAAGCATGACTTGTTAGAGAATAATTCTGGAAATGAAAGGATGCACTCTGACAAAAGGAGACTAGATGGCCAAACTGAACACCTGCATCAACAGAGCCTAATTCTAGTCGAAATGCTTCATGCACTAAACGAGAAAACTACTTAATAGATCTAACTGCAATGATTATATACTAGTACAAACTAATCAATTATGTAAATTGGTAAAAGTTGCCAGAGTCTTGCACGCCTTAATGCATAATCAGATAGCACATGAAACTTAGAAATTTCTCCTTAATGGTCTTAATCAAAAGCAGAAATATGGGGTTAAAGGGGTCACTGTATACTAGTATCTACGTATCAGTGGCCAACTACAAAGTTCAAGCCAGGACATTGGATCTGATGACCTTTTATTTACTCTAAATGACTTGTACTTGACTAAGGCATAAACATTCTGGTTTAGTAGTTATCAATTAGAAGAGGAAACATATCAACGGTGGAACATACCCAGTATCTCCTTCAAGCATGTTAAGTGAACATTGCAACTGCACTATCAACGTTCTTGATTCCAAACAACTCGAAAGTTCAAGACAACCTAGAGGCACCAGGACACCAAGTCATTCAACAATCTGCTACCAGGAATAACATAAAGTTCCACACTAAGAACATCATAACTCAAACTAAAGATCCTCGCATTGTCCTTTTCCAAATCATTCTCCTAATGAAAAAAGCAGCTTGTTAGTTCTGATTAAACACAAATGAATAACTGATCCAGCCAACAACATCAACTATTCATTCATTCGCTATACCTTCAAAGTACTCATGAAATGCACATAATGTTCGTATAACTCATCAATTACATCACCACGGTTCAACTCGACTTCAGCAATCAGCTTCTTCAGAAACCTCCTCACATATGGCGCATGCAGTTTCCCTGCCTGCATTCACCATCCAACTGAACCAATCTTCATAATCAAGAAAAGACCAGAAACACAACACAACACATACATTCTAACTATAACTTCACATCAAACACCAACTAACTGATGTGCTATCAACTTGTTCAACTATCAAGTCAAGTTCACATTTTTTTTCGCATACAACAGGTTCAATTGAAACTATAAAGATTCAAAAACTGAAATTTTTATACAGATATCTAAACCTATAACAAACATTGAACAATGCACATATATATAAAGACAAGTAGAAATTTACAAATTTAGTGATGCAATGGTCCCAAATGAACCTCTGGACTCCCTCCGTAACCGAACCTCCACCGCACTCCCTACACAGATTCAAAAACACTAGTAAGCATTCATAAGCTGCTAACATGCGCCACCGGTCGCTAACATGCGCCACCGGTCGCTAACATGCGCCGGATTCTGCAAGAATCTCAAATATAGAGCAAGTTAAAGTGCGCCGCTTTGTGCTAACATGCGCCGGTGAGTTACCTGGCCAGGCCGATCAGCGAGTCGATGGGCTCCATAGCCAGGAATGCCGAGAGCAGATGGAGCTCCCGGTCCGCCATGGTCGTCGTCCGTTGACCGTTGAGAGTGTGTGTTCTAGGGTTTTAGAAATCCCCAATTTCCACTTATAACTGCTCAACCGTGGTACAAACGACATGTCGTGTGTCACTAAATATAAAGCTTTTTTTTTCTAAAGGCGAGTTAGAGTTTCAGTAAAGAAAAGATTCCCGTATTGAGTTTTCCTAAACAGTCGAGGAAAAGCCACGTAATCCTAATCGGTCTTGGTTTCCTTTCTGAAATTGGAATAGATCAACTATCTTTCTATATATACGTGTCATTCTGCATTTCTGCAACCATCCACTCCAAATTACTGGAAGTATTTCTGCAACTAGCTATTGCTTGAATGAACCATGGCCCGTGCTGCCAAAAGGAGCCGCACAGCTCGCCAGCCACCACCATCAACATTATTCCCGATCAATAATCTACCAGACAATCTATTGGTTGAAGTCCTCTGCCGACTTGATGACAGCAAAGTAATCTCTGGTTGCAAACGAGTCTCCAAACGTTGGTGCACTCTCATCTCTGATTCTTATTTTACTGGCCGTTTCTTACGCCTCCAACATGATCAGCAAAAGCTCCTTCGTTATGATTATGCTATGATTCCCAATAGAAATCCTTGGTTATTTCCCAATAAGGGGGGTGCAAGGTACAAGACTTCGGTCCTCACCGTGTCGTCCCAGCCGGCGTCTGACGAAGAAAAAACCATTTTTGATTTCCTCCCTTGCTTTCCAGATCAATATTATGCCAACAAAGGAAATGAGCTAACAATTGCAGGCACTTATAATGACTTAATTTTGTGCTCCCCAACTAAATGCGCTCAATCTGATTACTACATATGCAATTTTTATACCAAGGAATGGGTGCGTCTTCCTCCTACCCCTCGAGTAGTCCCTGAAAAAACCGTACCGGTGGGATTCATTTGTGATCCCTACTACAGCATTAAGGAAGACAGTACTATTAGCGACAGCTCTATCATCAAGCTTAATGCCGAGTATAGGTGCAGGGTTGTGCGATTACTTCCCAACGATCAAAAGGGCTTTTATGTGGAGATCTATTCTTCTGATACAGGTGAATGGAGGGAGTATCAACTCTCGGAGGGACTAAACTCACTACAGATCAGTATATCATTCTCTGATCTTCTTGTAAAACAGTATATGCGTACAGGCGTTGCATGCAATGGGAAGTTGTACTGGTGGAATCATCATGGCTTTATATTTGAGTTGGATCCGTTCAACAATGTTGATGCGTATCGAATTGTTGCCGCCCCTGCCCTAAACGAAGTGGACGCAGCGTTTAGACATATTGGAGTGTGTCAAGGGCGTTTGCGGATGTGTACAACTTGGTTAAGTGTTTCTGATCCAGTTGTGATTTGGGAGCTGAAAGAAAATCAAGTGGATGGTAAACCAGAATGGTGTGTGATATGCGATCGAGTTTCTCTATCCCAGATGATTCATAAAGATCCTTTACTCTTTGATCAAGAGAAAACTTGCATATCAGAAGTGGTAGGCTTCCACCCTAGTGACGGAGATATCCTCTATTTACAGTTTCCAAAGTACACAGTCATGTGCAATGTTCGTGAAAAGACTTTAGAGGTAGCAGCTGAATATCCATTTCATGAATCTGAAACCAGTTACATGTATTACCTGTCTCACCGGGAATGTTACCCATTGCGGCTCCCATTGTGGCCAACACCAGTTCAAAAAAGACTACACTATGATGAGGACTACAATGTCACTGTGACTGGGAAACGCAACCTCAGTCTCAGGCTAAATTTCTTGACTACTCTTAGACAACTGAAAGAAAAGCTTGGAGAGGATGAATTATATTTCAATGAGCTAATTTTAGACAAAAAAGATGATGATAAGCGGCTTACACTCCTCGGAATCGGGGAGGATTCTGAGATTCACATTGATGAAGACTCGTGGAGAAAGCCTGCTCAGAGGAAGAGGAAGAGGATAGCTCAACATCAATCTTGACGTGATTTGGAAAATTCTGGCCAATCTACTCCTAGATCTAAAATTTCATATCTCACTCTGTAAAAACAGTACTGCAGAGTCTATTGATCAGCTACACAGTATATGTAAATATTCAATTCATATTTCATATAATTAATATGATTTACTTGTGAAAGTACTGTGTTAGTGTTTGTACAAGAACAAAATGAATAGATACGACTAGCTTCATACCGAATTGATGCATCTAGGTTTATTTACATGAGATGGAAAACATGAGATACGACTAACTTCATACCGAATCTGCGGTCATATGATTTCATGTAAGCTAAGGAAGCAAATTTAATAGCCTAAGTGATTCAGTTAGGTCTTCGATGGAAGGCTTGGCCTTGTCCAGCAAGGCGAGAAACTAACTGTGTTGACATTGCTGGCGACATAAGTGGTTAAAGCCATATATATGCCGCTTCTTCAATCCAACATTTCCTGTGCCATTGTCTGTTCTTTTTATTAGAGAATTTTAGTGCCGGGATATCGATGATTACCATTACACTGGTCAGGATATGAATTTTCCTGGTTTATGAGGACAATCACTCGAACGAGATGTGCATGGGAGGCGTACTGGATCATACATTACATCTGCACCGAAACTGTAGATTGAATCAAAGGATTAGCATGCCTGTAGCGGATCATTAGGACAAATTCTAAACAATTAACTAATTAAATGCTCTGCAGTACGTGTACCATAACAGATCTAACGTCAATCTAATGCATAGCTAGCCAGCTTAAAACAGACTAAACTCGTCCGTAATAGTATGCTCACAAAAGAAAACTAAAATTAGTAACATATATGTGGTTTGTGGCCGTTTCTGAACCTAGCTCCTTTTCTAACACACATACATGCACTTTACCTGACACCGGCCATTAGGTTTTTCTTAATTATAAGAATTCATGAGAATCTCATACAAGGCCATTAATTACTTTACTGACTAGGGTGATATCATTGCCACAGTCATACTATATTTGAATCTTCAGGTAGTTTCTGATGTATCAGTTTGAACGCGCAACTGATTCAAATCATGATTATGGTTCATGTTTGCTGATGAAGTTAACAGGTCACCATCACTTAGTATGACCTATGTCAAACAATAGTTTCCCAAAGTGATTCATAATATGAAGATAGACATCATTTGCAAAGTGAAATAAGTGATGCAGATGTTTCTCTATAGCCATATTTGCAAGTACTGAAAGCTTTAAGACTGCTGAATGCAACTTATGCAAGTACTGAAAACCTAATTATATGCAAGTATGCATGAATGCATGTGAGTACTAAATAATTAAGTGGGCTAGGCGAAACCTTGGCTGGGCCTGGCAAAATCAATGCTGACTGGGCCTAGCGGACCTGAGGGTATACCCACTACGACATGTCGTATGCTGTGTCTATTGTCTATATAAAAGCTTCAGTGGCTGTCTGGCTGACACATCACAGCGACTCTCTCATTTTCGCGGGAAAAACCCAGAGGTACTCTCTCTACTTCCCTCTTTGATTTTATCTTCAATTTCATTTTTCTCCCTCAGATTTCTGAGTAGCCAAACAGATCTCGGAGCTCATGAGCTCAGTAATCTCTTTTCTGATTAGCCGCTGAGAAACTAAAGCGGCGTCGTTTTGGTTGCCCGATCAAATTTTCGGTTTTCGAGGCAGCTGAGCCGGATTCGAACCGATCAGCTCGGAAATTCGATCTTTCTTCGAATTTCTCGAAGATCGGAACAGATCGTGTGTGGATTCCCCGATTTTGAGTTTCGCGTTTGAATTTTTGTGCAGGTTTGATTATGTCGAGCATTACGGCTTGCGTTAGGTTCAGGCCTTTGAGCATCAGAGAGAAAAATGATCACGGCGACTCGGTCTGTGTTCGCTGCATAGATTCGTAGAGTTTCGCCTTTGAGGTTTCTCATTTCTTGCTGATTTTAAGCACTAATTGTTAGATCAGTTCAGGTCATAATTAGCAGCTCATGTGGTTTGGTGATTGAATTTTGAATTTTCCTTTGGTAGGATGAGAAGAAAGTAAAGTTTACGTTTAGGTTTGATAAGGTGTTTTACGAAACCTCGGAGCAAGCTGAGGTGTATGAATTTCTAGCCCTGCCTATTGTTAAAGGTATATCTGAATGGACTTGTTAGCTCTTATGTGATGGATGCATTGTTTATTTGCTGGTTAATACTTTAGACCTTGAAGATTGTGGTAGTAGGGATGTTCTAATCTAGTCTATTACTTTGATGTGTATGCACTTTGTGTTATTTTTATTGGTGGTGATGATTCAGATGCTGTTGATGCTATCAACGGCACAATCATCACTTATGGACATGTACATTTTCGTCCTTATGAAGGTGGATCGTTTGTGAGTTTGTGTGGTCTTTAATTTTTCAAGTTATGCTTTATGCCTTTTGTTGATTATAATTCGCAACTTTGTGTTCAACTGATTACAGACTGGAGCTGGGAAGACTTATAGTATGGAGGTAATGTTCTGACATGATAACACTCTAGTGTTGTTACTTGTTAGCTAATAGTTGTTAGAGTTAATGAAGCGGACATATGGTGATGCTTGTGCTGTTGGTTTAGGGACCTAGCCTAATGACATGCGATGAGAAGGAGAGAGGATTAGTTCCGAGAGTAGTTAATGGACTGTTCGATTGCATAAAGTCATTTGAAGGACTAGTGAAATACTCGATAAAAGTTTCAATGGTATTGATATGCTTATCTTTTACTGGAGTCTATACTTTAGTTCTGATGTCTCTATGTATGTAAATTTATAAATTAGTTTGTTCCTTTAACAGGTAGGGATCTACATGGAAAAAGTATGGTATGTGTAACTGGAATGACTCGAATACATAATCCTTGGGACATGGACAAAGTAAGCTGAATATGATGACACAACTACTGTACTGTTACACAGGGACCTCTTTGATTTGTCAAAAGACAACATACAAATTGATGAAAGTAAAGAGCAGGCAGTAGTAATGTTAGACGGAGTGACAGAGGTCTGCTTATATTTTGAAGTTATTTCTAGTCTCTTGTTCACAGAGGGTCTGGCATATTCTATACATTATATACCTAGACAAGCTGTTTGTTAATGCTATCAATATTATTCTGTTGGCTTATATAGCCCATCTTTATATTTAAAGTAGTTTTTCCCTCTTGGTACTGAGAAAACTTGGATGGTTAAAATTGGGTTCATATTCTGTATTATTTAGATGCTGATTAATTGTGTTATACTTGTCGTAATACACTATCACACTCAGAATTATTATTTTCTGTTTCCTTTCCCAGATCTCTGTATCCAATCCTGCAGAAGCATTACAGACCCTATCTGTAAGACAAGTTTACTTCAAAGTCTGTGACAAACTGACAATGTATGATTTATGTTCACGTTCTAATTCTGGTGTATAACTTCCAGAGAGGGGTAGCTAACAGAACTGCTGGAGAGGCCCGTATCCTTCATTTCTTTTCCTCAACATAACATCCAGTTCTGATTATTATTTCTCAGATTCACAGTATAGTGGTAGCACTTTTTTGGATTTGAATATTGTTCACTTTCTTTTATTGTGTTCAAACCTTAACAACTATATAGAGATGAACATGCCCAGCAGCAGAAGTCATTGTATTTACCTATTCACAGTTCAGCAAGAATTAAAGAAATATAGCAGGTAGAAGAATTCATATTCTGATTTTGGTTTTATATTTTTGATATGCGAAGCTTGAACATTCTAAATCTTTGGACAGGCTGAAAACTGGCAAATTGATTCTTGTGGACTTGGCTGGTTCTGAGAAAGCAGAGAAAACTGGAGCCAAAGGAAAAGTTCTTGAAGAAACCAAGACAATCAACAAATCTCTCACAGCCCTTGGAAATGTGATAAATGCTCTCACATGTGGTTTACCAGACAAAGCAAATCACATTCCATATCGTCATTCCAAACTCACTTGGCTTTTACAAGATGCGCTAGTTAGTTCTTTACCCAGCCTCTAATCCTCCTTACCATTGAATGATTGATTTTTATTGAAGGTTTACATCTCTTCATAATATAGGGAGGGAATTCCCAAACTGCATTGTTGTGCTGTTGCTCACCAAGCCTTTCAAATGCTTCGGAGAGTCTGTCCACTCTTCACTTTGGAATGAGGTATGATACTCAATATCTCATATCATCTATGTATTGGTCATTCGATATGTACTCTAGTCCTCTTCATTCATTCTTTTCCATTAAATATAACTGTGATGTTATATGTTATATGTTATATGTTTCTGCAGATGTGTAGATCCTGCTCCGGATTTTGAACTTATTTTTATTCAATTTCCACATCAAAATTATTGTCTCTCTGTTATATTGGAAGCCAACGACACAGTGGACACAATCAAGGCTAAATACAATCGTGAATACGAACACCATATCAATAGTTTGGGCCCCCAATACACACTTCTATTCAAAGGCCGAGCATTGACTGTAGATGATGACCTCCAGAAGTTAGGCAAGAATTCATTTCTTTACGTAGAGCAAGCTAGCGCTGAGAATTTGAATGAGGGTAACACTGCATCAACTGACACAGGCCAAGGGCAGCAAGCTAGAGCTGAGGATTTGAATGAGAGTAACACTTCATCAACAGACACAGGCCAAGGGCAGCGAGCTAGAGCTGAAAATTTGATTGAGAGTGACACTGCATCAAAGGACACAGGCCAAGGGCAAGAAAACAAACTGACCCCAATAGAGAAGTCTGCAAAGAGCTTATTCAGTGAAGATGAGTATGGGTATGGTTTCTTCCCAGAGGGTATGGATAGCCCTCAAGCCCGAAATGAAACTTTGGGTGCTGCGATCATCTTCCTCGAAAAATTCAGGAAGTACTCCTTCATATCTGCAACATCCAAGAATTCCAACAGAAGAGTGACAAGTCAATTTCTGCCAGCAGAATATGCCCCAATTACATGCAAGTGTTGGACTGCATTGGTTCATTCCTTAGTGCTGCATCTGGCAACAAATGAGTGGTGTTCTGAGTTGCCTCCACTTGATACCCCTGAAAACCAAGAGGAAACCTTGATTGCTGTGACAAAATTCTTCAAAGATTTCAGATTGTCCATGTATCATCATCATGGTTACCCGACAAGACAAAGCACAGGTCCAAAAAGTTACGAGTCAACAGAATATGCCCCTCTTAGATGCAAGTATTGGACTCCTTTTGCTCATTCAGCACTGCTTCACTTGGCCACCTGCAAAGAAAAGTCCTTGGACAATTTCTGCAGTTCTCTGATTTGTTAGATTCATCATCTTTTGCCAAGAACAACTAGTTCTATTATCGCTTTGTTGACTGTCGTTATTTTGGCATCACACAAAAGGCTGCTCCTGAGTTTCTGTATAATTTCAACAAGAAAACCGTAGAGTGATTTTTGACTTCTGTTCACACTTAAAAACAGTATTATGTGATGCAAGTTGTGCCTCCTACCAATAGTTTAGAAGAGCTTGCTGAGTCAGTGAACTATTGGTCATTGATGACTCAATCTTGGCATGTTCTTTACTTTTCCCTCCATCATCATATTTTGATCACCATTAGTAAAACTTGAATCACACATCCATAGTAGCATACTTGAATTATATCACCATGATTCTGTGATTTTAATTTTCAATCGTGATATGAAAGCGTTGCACATACTGCATACAGAATTACGATTGCTTTATACAATTTATACAAAAATTGGTGCTAGATTAATCCCCATTTTCTAGCTCATAATTTTGAACAAGTAGCCAAGCCAGTTTCTCATGATATGCTTGATAATTAAGTGGTCATTACTCAGTGGGCTAGTTGGGCTAGGCGAAATATTGTTGACTGGGCCTAGTGGACCTGAAAGTCCCACTCTTAATACGACATGTCGTATGCGACTGTTCATATATATAAGCTTTCTGCCTGACGCATTGCAGCGGCTCCTTTTGTCTCTCTCTATCATTTTCGCGGGAAAAACCCAGAGGTACTCTCTCTACTTCCCTCTTTAATTTCATCTTCATTTTCAGTTTTCTCCTTCAGATTTTCGAGTATTCAAACAGTTCTGGAGCTCATGAGCTCAGTAATCTCTTTGTTGTTTGGCCGCTGCGAAACTGAAGAGACGTCGTTTTGGTTTCCGATCGAATTTTCGGTTTCCGAAGCTGAGCCGGATCTGCACCGATCAGCTCGGAAATACGATCACGTTGAATTTCTTGAAGATTCGAACAGATCTGTGCAAGGATTTGTCCGATTTTGATTTTCGCTTTTGAATTTTGCTGCAGGTTTGATTTAGAAATTGGAAATGTCGAGCTTAACGGCGTGCGTTAGGTTCAGGCCTTTGAGCTCCAGAGAGAGAAGAGATCACGGCGATTCCGTTTGCGTTAACTCCGTAGATTTTCGCATAGTTTCGTCTTCAAGGTTTTCTCTACTCGCGCTAATTTAATCTCTAATTGTTTGATTAGCTCATGTAATACGCTGCTAATCTGTTTAGTAAAATTGATTTATGCGAATGTTTATTTATGGTAGGATGAGAAGGAATAGGAGTTTACATTTAGCTTCGATAAGGTGTTCTATGAAGACTCGGAGCAAGCTCAGGTGTATGAATTTCTAGCTCAGCCAATTGTGAAAGGTATATCTGAATAGACTTGTTGGCTCTTATGCAATGAATGCATTGTTATTCTGATGCTTAAGTTCGAAGAACTATAGATTGGGGATGTTCTAATTTAGTCTATTACCATGGTGCTATTGATGTTTGTGATGATGATCCAGATGCTGTTGATGCTATCAACGGCACGATCATTACTTATGGACAGGTGAATATTCCTCCTTATGGTGGTGGATCGTTTGTGTGTTTGTTATTCGTCTAGTCATCCTTTATGTATCTGGATGATTCTAAATTTGTTCAACTAATGACAGACTGGAGCCGGGAAGACATATTGTATGGAGGTACTGTTTGGATATGATCAACTTTTGAGATGTTAGCTGATTGTTGTCAAGTTAATGAAGCTGATGGTGATGCTCGTACTGTTGGTGTAGGGACCTAGCATAATGGCATGCGATGAGAAGGAGAGAGGATTAGTTCCAAGAGTAGTTGATGGACTGTTCAACTGCATAAAGTCGGTTGAAGGAAAAGTCAAGTAAATCAAAGTGTCGATGGTATCAACACTCATCTTTCACTGGAGTCTATATTTAGTTGCGACGTTTCTATGTATGTAAGTTTATCTATCTGTTTGTTTCTCTTACAGGTGGAGATTTACATGGAAAAAGTAAGGTATGTATAACTGGAATGACTCATATAAAATATCATTTGGGACGTAGACAATGTAAGCTGAATTTGATGACACTGCTATTAATTGTACTTCTAATCGCAGGGACCTCTTTGATTTGTCAAAAGACAACATTCAGATCAAGGAGAGTAAAGCGCATGGCATAGTGTTAAATGGAGTGACAGAGGTCTGCTTATTTTTGAAATAATTCTAGATTCTTGTTCGAAATGGTTGTCATGATATCTAGTTTACATTATATGCCTGGACAAGCTCTTAGCTTATGTCCATTGGCTTAAATTCCCCCATTTTCGGTGGCTCATTCCTACCAATATGATAGTGTGTGCACACAATAGTTCTTAATTGATGCTTGTCTCGTTCCACACATGCATTGTATATGTTAGTCTTTGGCAACAGGATTTGTTGTACCAGGGACAATAAATTGTATCATCCTACTCATCCCTTGTACAACAAATTGAATCATCCTGGTCATGTATCAAAACATAAATCTCTATGGGAGTAGGAAAACTAAGATGGCTATAACTTGGATTCATATTATGTATGATTTAGATGTTGAGAGTTTTTCTATAATACATGTCATATATGCTGTGGCACTAAGAAATGTCTTTTCTGTTTTCTTCCCCAGGTGTCTGTATTGGATCCTGCTGGAGCATTAGAGACTCTATCTGTAAGATACGTCTACTTCATTTTCTGTAAGATACGTGCATGTTTACGTGCTAATTCTGATGTATAATTTCCAGAGTGGAATAGCTAACAGAACTGTTGGAGAGACCCGTATCCTTCTGTTCTTTTCCTTGCATAGTCCGTTTAAAAAAAAATTATTTCACAGCATAATGGTAGCAATCTTTTGGCTTGTAATATTGCTCACTTTTTGTTATTCTGTTCGAACAAAGCTTAACAACTATATAGAGATGAACATGTCCAGCAGCAGAAGTCATTGTATTTACCTATTCACAATTCAGCAAGAGTTAAATAAAGATAACAGGTAAAAGAATTCATATTCTGCTTTTAGTTTTATATTTTTTATGTGTGAATCTTCAACATTCTGATACTTTAGACAGGTTGAAAGGTAAATTGATTCTTGTTGACTTGGCTGGTTCTGAGAAAGCAGATAAAACTGCAGCCGAAGGAAAAGCTCTTGAACAAGCCAAGACCATCAACAAATCTCTCTCAGCCCTTGGAAATGTGATATATGCTCTCACATGTGGTTTACCAGGCAAAGAAAACCACATCCCATATCGTGATTCCAAGCTCACACGGCTTTTACAAGATGCACTGGTTAGTTTCTTTCCCTTCCTCTAATCTTCCTTACCATCTAATGATCAAATTTATATTAATATTTACTTCTCTTCATATTACAGGGAGGGAATTCCCGTACTGCGTTGTTGTGCTGTTGCTCACCAAGCCCTTCAAATGCATCGGAGAGTCTGTCCACTCTTCGCTTTGGAATGAGGTACATTATTCAATATCGCATAATATCTATGTAACGTTTGTTCAATATAAAGGTGCTGAAAAGAAAATAAGATATATTTTTTCAGATGTTCTCGAGTAATAAGACATTGCATCATTTTATCCACCTTCAGTTTTATACTCTGGAACAGTTCTTGAGTTGTTTTTACTTTTTGGCTTTGACATTTTGGCAGAGCAAAGCATATAAAAATGTCACCACATGCCAAGTCCGGTGAAGATGAATATGCTAAGAAGGATGAATCTCCATCTTCAAGTAAAAATGAGGCATGTGAGAGAGAATCTTGGACCAGGTAAGTGGATATCTTGTAAATGTTTTTTTATTTAACCTTTCTATCATTAGCCTACCTAAGTTCTCACATGACTTCTATAATTTATGAAGTTAAGGGACAGATTTGATGTTGAAGATGTGATGTTACTTGAAGAGTTGTTCAGATTGAGTGGAATTCTCTATGAGCCTGGTTCACCTGAAGATTTGGATTCGGCATATGAGGATGTCACTTCACAGACAATTATCCAATTGCAGCATACGGTGGAAGACCTTGTATCTACTGTAGGAGAGGTATGCATTAGCTGAAGTCTCTTGAATGCGCTCCATTTTGATGTCTATTCAGAAATGGAAAACACCTTCGTCATATATCTGTCTCAAACAAATCATATCTGTCACTGTATGTTGTTACAGCTCGAAAACGAGAATAGGACTCTGAAGGATAGATTGGCAGCTTGTGAAAGATGCGATACACAATCCAAAGTAGCTGGAGGTCATACTTCAAGCATTCTGCATAGAGTTTCAGACACCCTCGGCTCCTTTGTGTCCTGGTTCTGATCACTAGCTTTCCTTTACAAAGTTGCTGAAATGAAGATTATAATCCGACTCAGAATCTGAATTCCAGCTCATTTGAGGTTCCTACTGCTCTGAAACTTCTCGTACAGGTTTGGCTTATATGTTTGCTTGTAAGGAATATTCAAAGTCCTTGCTTGCTCAGCTGCTCTACGATGCTTCATGCTTCTTGCTTTAAGATCCCCATTACTTTTCTCTATGCCGATAATGCCCCTATAGTTATGTCCTAATCTGGTGCTAAATGCTGGTCTTGACTTATTAGTCATTATTAACAGTAACATAGCTATTATTGTCCGTTGTTGGGTTTATGTGAACATAATCTGCTTTAATAACTTGGACTCATCATAATCTAGTATTATTGGAGGGTGAGATAGTCATTGAACACATAAACTTTCTTTATTCGGCCTGTCCAGAATTGAAAGCAAACTAAAATTTTCTGCAAGAAGAAAAGCCTTGCGCACAAAATACCTCCAAGACTCCAAGGTACTGGTATATTGAGTAGGGTACAGTCTTAAGGTACAAGGTCAGTGTAGGTATTTCCCATTGTGTGTATTGTAATATATATACTTCTGTGTGCTATAACTTCTATTATATTCAGTAGATCAACTCTGAATCTCTGATCATCATCGAAAAACCTCTGAATCTCTGATAACGTTGTAGTCCCACCCTTTGATCCAGTTATGGCTTCCAATACCATTCTCCAGATTGTCACCTTACTATCAGTATTTCTGCCCATTGCAAAGTCGGTTCAGTTCAACTATCCTGCCGTCTTCAACTTTGGTGATTCGAACTCCGACACAGGTGAACTCGCTGCTGGCCTTGGTTTTGAGCTCTCACCTCCATATGGACAGACTTACCCCAAACTTTCTCCACACGGAAGAGCTTGTGATGGTCGTCTTATCGTAGACTTCCTAAGTAATTTTCTATAACTCGCATGTCACATTTTTATACTATGTTCTTACTTTTTTCACCCCATAACCTCGAAATATAGTAATATACACATGTTAAATTCACCACATTTAGGCATGATTTCAATTATGCACAAGTAGATGCATCCATACTATGCAATAGAGCACGTGCAAAGAATAGTGTATGAGCTACATGCCCGTAAGTGAGCTACATGTACGTTTTTCTTTTCTTTTTATTTTGAGAAATTTCTCAATATTGTAAGATTTGTAAAGCGAGAAAACGTAAATTTTCTTAACCATGTAACGTAATTCAATAATCGAAGCAATTATTAGCTGAGTCACATGATTTTTGTTTTCTTATAAAAAGTCTTAAATAACAATTGATTTCAGTCATTCAATTTCTTCATGCAATCCAGAGATCTGAAAATTAGAGAATCTATATTAACTAAGCAAGGATTGCGCTGATGCCCATATATCGTTGCAATAGAGCACCGCTATTATATAGTTTTGTCTTTGGCTTTTCCATATATGAAAGCAAACCAACAACTTACACAAGACTATCAGCCCCACACCTCACCAAACAAAAACTTGTCATCAAAGGTTTCCCGTTTCCCTATCTACACATCTTGCTGGTAGATTTTTGATGTCCATATAAGTACTATTATACACCATACTCAATAATTAAGGTCATCTCCTGCATTATTTACCATGGCTACGATGACCTTCATTCCTCAAATCCTATTTTCCATCATCTTCCTTTTACCTCTTGCCAATTCCATTAACTTTAACTACCCAACTGTCTTCAACTTTGGTGACTCGAATTCCGACACCGGCAACCTTATCTCCGCCGGTATTGAGTCACTTGCCCCTCCTAATGGACAGAACCACTTCAAAATCCCATCTGGCAGATACTGTGATGGCCGCCTCATCGTAGATTTTCTCAGTAATTTAACACAATTTCTCCTGGTTTTCGATTTATGGTTTCGTTTTTCTTGCTTATCAAGTATCTGTGTAAATGCTGCAGTGGATGCAATGCACCTGCCGTTTCTCAATGCCTATCTGGATTCAGTTGGAATGCCGAATTTTCGAAAAGGGTGCAACTTTGCTGCTGCAGCGTCCACTATACTTCCAGCTTCTCCAACATCTCTTAGCCCATTTTCATTTGCTGTGCAAATCTCTCAGTTTCTTAGATTCAAAGCCAGGGTTCTTGAAATTCTAGCTAAAGGTATATGTTAATCAAATCTTGTGTATACTTCGAAGCTTTAACTGCAAGAAAGGTTTTGATAGTCTAACTATACTTCGTTTGTTAGGTAAGAAATATGAGAAGTATCTGCCCACAGAAGATTTTTTTGGGAAGGGGCTTTACATGTTTGACATAGGCCAAAATGACATTGCTGTTGCATTTTGGAGTAAGACATTGGATCAGGTTCTTGCTTCAATTCCAACAATTCTAGCTGAATTTGAAACTGGAATTAAGGTCAGTCTAGAAATACTATATAGTATATACGAATGGCACATTTCTCTTCTTGCTTTATACAATGTGCATAATTTTTTTGATTTTCCAGAGACTATATGATCAAGGAGCTAGGAACTTTTGGATACACAACACAGGTCCTGTGGGGTGTTTGACTCAGAATGTACTCAAATTCGGAACTGACCCGTCAAAGCTTGATGAGCAAGGATGTGTAAGCGGACATAACCTAGCTGCCAGAACTTTTAACCTGCAGCTTCATGCTTTCACCAAAAAGTTGCAAGGGCAATTTACAGATGCAAATGTCACATATGTTGATATCTTCTCTATCAAATCTAACCTCATTGCAAACTATTCCAAGAACGGTTAGTTCAACTCAGTTCCATGATAGTTTGATTGGCATTAGTAATTCGGCGATTCTTGATTTTTGTGAGTCACATATATATATTGTGCAGGATTTGAACAACCTATTATGGCTTGCTGTGGATATGGAGGTCCGCCCTTGAACTATGACTTTCAGATTGGCTGTGGGCAAACAAAGGTCTTGAATGGGAGCTCTGTCACAGCCAAAGGGTGCAATGACAGTGGTGCCTATGTTAGCTGGGATGGAATTCATTACACTGAGGCTGCAAATCATTTTGTCTCATCAAAGATACTCACCGGAATATACGCTGATCCACCTTTTTCAGACCAAATGCCTTTCCTTCTTAACCTCTAAGTTTTGAAGTTCTATTGTGCTTCATTATTGACCAATGTTTTAAAACGCTAACGCTAAGGCGTACTTCAAAGCGTTTTCTTAAGAGATTTGAGCTTTAAAGTTTAAAGCACATAAAGGCGTAAGCCTTATGATACAAAAAAATTGTAATAATATATATACAAATAGGCAATTATACATAAAATAAGAATATTTAATACATTAAAATTATCAAAATAAATTTAATATGTCTTATATTTAGAACTTATTGGGTATGGGTACTAGGAATACTTATTTGAGTAAAAAAAACAAGGTAAACTTATTGGATATGCTAAATAAAAACTGGAAAAAAAAAACTTGGATCGAGACCCAAAACATGACCAGTCAAAGGCCAAGGCTCAGACACGCAGCAACACCACCGCACCGGTAGGAGTGTCTTGCACAACCTTCGTCGCATGACCACCGAGCCCAAACTCCCCGCTGTGAAACTTGCCGCCCCTACCCAAGTTGAAGGATGACAATCCCGAGATCTGATCTGACCCGAGGGCAGCATATTTCAACGTTGCGGCTACACCATCAGCACCCCTAAGTGACATGTGACACCGTGCCACCACCTCAAACCACACTACACCCTTTTCTATGGGTTGAGTTGACCATTACGCCCTTCTCCTCTCTAAGCTATTGTCTCTCTAGTTTAGGAGAATGTTAAATCAAAAAGATTTCCCCTCTGCCTTATCTTTGGTAGGCTTACGCTTTTAACGCCTTCACTCATGTTTAATGAGTTTTTGACGCCTTATCCTGCATTGTTCACGCCTCTATGCCTTAGGCCAAAAACATACTCATTTTTTTAGCGCCTTGCGCCTAAAACGCCTTAGGCACGCTTCGGAGCGCATTTTTAAAAACCTTGTTATTGACTATGTAACTCGTTCTGTGCAATACTAATGCTAAGCTAATATTCGAATGTCCGTGTTTAAACACAACGTACCATTTTTTCTCATTTTATTGTGGCACGAGAAATGTGAAGCTTTCAAAACACCAAACAAACTCGACATCATCTAGGATCTGCAAATGGTACAGGAATTTACTTATAGTGAGTAGTGAGTAGTGACTAGTAGTGAGTATCTACTATCTACAGCTTAAAGTAACTCGATGTTGAATGAACACGTCTCTTTTTGGAGTTGCGCAATTAAATGAATTAAAACCTTACTCCACCTATTGTTATATGGTGATTTGACTCTTAAATTTTTTTTATTTGATGTAAGAGCATCTCTAACATAATATGTATTTTGGAGAAAATAAAGATTTAGATAAAAAATGTCAATTTTTCATTCTAACCGTTTCTCCACCACATTCTCCAAAATAGAAAAATGGATAAAAGAGAATAGTTAATTCTCCAAATTTGCAGCATTTGTCAAAAATTTGCATAATTAAATATTAAATGTTTATACTTTCTTCAACAACTTAAACTTATATTACAATCAATAAAAAAATCTGCAATAAATATTTAAAGTCAACAATATAAAATTATGAAATATATTATGATTATGATAAATAAGAAAATATAATATTTAATTGAAGTAATAAATGTAAAAATCTGCAAAATAAAAAAACTGTTGGAGTTTAAGCATAAAGTTTTTAGAGATTTTGAAGTTTGCTTCTCCATTTTAGAGAAAATATGGAGATGCTCTAAATAATTACATGATTTTTTTTTCTTTTTTACAAACATCGATCAAACTTCCCATTTAAGATGGATATAGTCAATTTCCAACCAGCTCCAAGTACCAACATCCTTTTCCTTTCATAATATCATTGAACACAAAGTAGATGCAATATTTCTCCTGCACAAATTCACACCATGTGGAATATACTAATGAATAATGATACTGATCAGGCAGATAACTTCCTTGATAAAAAATCTCATACTGATTTTATGCACTTTTGTTAAAAAAAATTTGTTATTTGGAAGAGTAAGAAAAAAAAAATGTTGTTGCTCGTACTAGGGCAGGAGTTGAGTATACAACCAGAATTGTCGTTGCGAATTGATATGGTTGACATGGTTGCTCTATTATTTAGGATTTCTTAGTTCTCAACCAACTAATGTCACTTTTATGTGACATTCAAGAAGCAATGCAAGATTAAGATTAATAGACTATTCGAGCTCAAATTCAGCCCCGGCTAATTATTACTCATTATGCTCAAAGTCATGATCAACTTGGCTTAATGAATTTCCTTAATTCAGGTTGAGAGGGAGTATTGTAAGTTGTTGTCTTATCGATCTACTCTATCATGTACTTCTCCAGTCATACAATTGATATCTCAGTCCACTTTTGATATGTGGTTTTTTTTTAACACTATTGAATTCTTGATATTGAAGTTATGATTTCAGGAAAATGTTGGTTACACACAGCAATCAAACTTCCCATTTAAGATGTACACAGTCAATCGCCAACCAGCTTCAAATACCTAACTTCGTTTTCCTTTCAAAATTTGTTGTACACGAAAATGGAAATTACTCGAGGACACAGTGTGGTCATGTGCGCTTGACTGTAGAGTCACGTGCTTCATGAAACCAGATCGTTATTATATATGAGTGGTAAGAAAAGCATAGCCGGCCGGCGCCACAAAGCACATATGCATTTTGGATTACTGGCGCTGCTTCGTTTAGATTTCGACGATTACAACCCACTTTGGTTTCATCCATGTCTACCAAGAATCTTAATGCTTTTCATATTCTCATCTTACTTTGCTTCCTTCTTTTACGTTTTGCTAACCCACTGAACTATCCCGCCGTTTTCAACTTCGGTGATTCCAACTCCGACACCGGCGAGCTCACCTCAGGCGTCGGTTTCAGTCTTCCTCCTCCTTACGGAGAGCTCTACTTTAATGATACGTTGTCATCGGGTCATTCGGGTGGGAGGTTTTCTGATGGCCGTCTCATTATCGATTTTCTCAGTACGTAAACTTTATATCCTAGATTATTCTGGAATGTTTTTACTTAATTTTACCTCATGCATGCAGTAACTCCTTAGATATAAATTATAATCACCTTGATTGCCATCGTATTTGCTCAAGTAAAATTCTCATCAGTACTCAATGCTGTGGAAAATAGCAATGGTAATCTGGTCTATGTGTTTTTGCTTCTTTAAGGGTAATCTGGAATGTTTATGCGTAATTTTGAGTTTTGTTTATTTTGGTCTTGATGAATGAAAATGCTTGCAACTTGTGTATACCTATGAACTTTGGTTATTGGCCGGGTAGACCTTTGTTTGTTTTCCCTTAAACAGTGCCTAGATCATCAATACGTCTTCTTGTTTTACTTGTTATTTTTAGTTATGATCGCTGTTGCGAGAATGTATGCACTTATCTGTTCTGAAAATGTTGTTGCTTGCAGTGGGGGCAATGAACCTTCCATTTCTGAACCCCTATTTGGATTCAGTTGGCATACCAAGTTTCCGATATGGGTGCAATTTTGCAGCGGCAGGAGCTACTACAGAGCCAGCAAATGCCACATTTGTCTGCCCCTTTTCATTTGGGATTCAGGTCTCTCAGTTTTCGCGATTCAAAGCTCGGGCTCTTCAATTACTAGCTGTTAAAGGTATATATGGTCATGAACTTTCTAGCTAGAGTGTTGTTCCTTGGAAAAGAAGAAATCGGCATTTCACTTGATGCATATTTTGTGCAGCAAAATCCTAGCCTGCAAGTTCTTAAGCAACACAAGTTGAAATAGCGTATTTCCCTGTTTTTTTTTTAGGTATGGTACTTGAGAATTATCTACCCTCGGAAGATTCCTTTCAGAAGGGGCTTTATGTGTTTGATATAGGCCAAAATGATCTTGCTGGTGCATTTTATTCTAAAACACTGGATCAGATTCTTGCATTTATTCCAACTATTTTGGCACAATTTGAAACAGGGATAAAGGTCAGTTCAGCAACATTAGACAATGAAGATGTTGTTTTATTGTTTAACAATACATAGGAACACTGGAGTTTCATTCTTCCTTTTTTCTTCAGAGATTGTATGATCAAGGTGCTAGGAACTTTTGGATACACAATACAGGTCCTCTTGGGTGCTTGACTCAGAATGTGGCCACATTTGGAACTGACCCATCAAAGCTAGATGAGCACGGATGTGTTAGCGCACACAACCAAGCAGCTAACACTTTCAACCTACAGCTTCATGACCTCAGTAAAAAGTTGCAAGGCCAGTATTCTGATGCAAATATCACATATGTTGATATCTTCTCCATAAAATACGATCTCATTGCAAATTATTCTCAACATGGTTAGTACATCTTAGTACCCTACCTAACTTTGCCTCCGCACTTGGCTGTTACGGTTCACATATATGATTGTGAATGAATGTATTCTGCAGGTTTTCAGCAACCTATTATGGCTTGCTGTGGGTATGGAGGTCCGCCTTTGAACTATAACAGTCAGGTTTCTTGTGGATCAACAAAGGTCTTGAATGGCACAACTGTAACTGCCAAAGGGTGTAACGATAGTTCTCTGTATGTCAGTTGGGATGGAATTCATTACACTGAGGCTGCAAATCAGTTTGTCTCATCAGAGATACTAACCGGAAAGTATAATGATCCTCCTTCGTCAAGCAACATTTCTTTCCTCTCAAGTACTAAAAGTTAAAACCCCAAAGTGGTGATTTGTGGATTGTTGTAGTCTTGTTTTTCCACCAATTTGAGCATTCATATGTACTCAAGCAAGCCTTACTCACAATAGACAATAAAACAATGCAGATACCTGATATGAGTCTCATAGTCTGAAATACTTCGTTCCATTACATACTTTACAATTATTTGACAAAAACTCTGTTTTCCTATGTCTGCACGTTTCATCAACCGCTACGACATGTATAACTGCAGGTTATACATGTTCTTGTGAAACTCATGACAGTAAATAAAAGATGAAACAATCTGTAGAGATTCCATCCTTATTTCCTTGAGACATAAGCATAGTATTGTGCCATGGGAACAACAAAGGCAATGACTAACAATCCTCCAACTACAAGAGAGAACTGTCCTCGTTTCTCTTCAGTCTCTTCCTTGGTTTTGAAGTTGGATTCACGCTTGTTTTCTTGAGTCTTTGGTCCACCAGGATCTGGAAGTCCATCAATGGCAGCCACTATCCGTTTCGCACTACTGTAAATTGCTTCATTGTACTTCTCCTCTGTAGCTAAGACTGCAATACACATGCAGTAATTCCATCACCCTAGTTAGCTACAAAGGTTTGAAAGAAATCAAAGAATAACAAAATAATGGCTTCTGATGCAATCTATACTCATAGAAATCGTAGGCCTTACTATCGCAGATACAACTCATACAAGGGATAATATGGCACTACGTAGAATGGTGTCACCATTACCACCCTAGATTTTTCTCACTAAGCCCTTTACGTATTCTCAGTTTCTCATACACAGTTGCAACTCGCGTTTGAACATCAATGTGGTTTGAGTTGTGCATGCTCATAAACATTAATTGGTTAACAAAATATATTAGAATCCAAAAATTATTGCTTGAAGAATGTAAACTGAAGGCATAGTTTACACTTTACCAGGAAGGTTCTCTGATACAGTTGCATCAAGGACAGCTTCTCCCACAGCTTGAATAAATGCAGGTCCGCCTGTGATTGCTCCTTCTTTCTGGCTGGTGATAAGGACAACAATGCCCTTGTTGTTGCCCTCCTCAACTGAAGGGTACCACTTCTCCAAAACTTGGTCAGCATACTCAAAAGCATCAGCTTTGCTCTGCAACCAAATTATACCAATGCTCAATTTCAAAAGCTCAAACATTTACAAGTCCTCAGTCTGTGTTCCCATTGTTAAAACTGAGATATCACCAATAGGGTATTACATAAAAGTTACAAAATTTACAACCTTTTTACTATGAACATATCAAATAAGAACTTACAGTGAGCTTTCTGACAGTGACGAAATTGATGTGGAAATTCTTCCTATCTTCCAAGTCTTGTAACAATCGCTTCACATCGGATTTAGTCACCCTGCTAAGCACCCCTGCATCATCAACAACATAGGAACTTTTTGGTGGCCCATCATTGATCACATCAAACTCAGAAGCTAGTGCATTGCCATTAGTCAAGACTGGGGAAAAGCTCAGTGCTAAAGAAAGTGCAAGAGCTGCAAGTCCTTGTTGAGCATGAGAGACCCAGCTTGTGGGTATAGTAGGTAGAGATGTTTTAATGGATTGCACATGGTGTTTTTTGAGGCCTGAACTGATGATGGGTTTTGGGAGGAAGAGGGACTTTGAATTGGGTTGGAGAGAGGATGGTTTTGGTTTGAAGAGAGGTGACACTGAGGGAGAAGATATAATGGTTTCCATGGAAGAGAGAGAGAGAGAGAGAGAGAGAGAGAGAGAGCAGATAATTAGCAATGGTGAATCATAAGAGAAAGAAGAGAGTTCTGAACTACTGATTTTGCATATGTTTCTCCTGGTTTTTTGGGTGGTTTGGATTTGTTTTGTTTTGAATTTTGGTTGGTTGAATTTGAACAAGGATAATGTGTAGGCTCAGTCACACTCAATAGTTTGGATATTGCTGAATTCTATATAACAAGGGTAGAAGTAGAACTTTACAAATGACATTAGACCAATATTTGCCAAAATGCTTCACAATGCAATGAAAGAGTGACATAACTTGAAGATTAAAGGACTCAAATACCCTTTTGGGATATAGCTTTATAACCTTTTTTTCCCAATCTTGACATACAAAAACCCATCTGGTAAACGTCCCCACATTATCTCCCTCCAAATTTTCAACAGCCATGAATACAATCCTCATTCTCTCATGGCCATTCTTCTCCTCTCCCTCCCTCCTCACCCACCAAACCCTAAACCCAAAATCCCCTACCCCACAACCCCAAAACTCACTTCAAAGCTCACCATCACCAACAACAACACAGTTCCCACTTCCAAAAGAGACTTAATCCTCAAGACCACTTCCATCTTCCTCATGTCTTTGATCCCTCAACAATACCCAACTGCCCATCCCTCATCTGAAGCTTCAACTCCCCCAAAATCAATTCTTTCTGGCATTTCCAACACCAAAAGTTGGTTCCAGTTTTATGGTGATGGGTTTTCCATTAGGGTCCCTCCCCAGTTTGAGGACATCATGGAGCCTGAGGTAACCTTCAGGAACATATAAAATCTAATCTTGTATCAGTTCTATTGTCTTTTATTGGCATAGAATTGGTTGGGTATTGCTTAATTTGCATTGGTTGCAAAAAGGTTTTATCTTTCATTGTTAATTATGAAGCATAAGGTTTCTAGTTGATAAAGTTACTTCCTTTCTCGTTGATAATGGCACTTTGGACTTCCTTAAGATGATTATGTTGAGATTGTTACGCACTTTATATTCGTATGCAACCTGAGGCAATAGTTTCTGACATGAAAAGGCTGAGATATAGATACACCAGAATACATTTTAGTTTCTTCAAGTTGATTTTTTGCTTGGGAATGCTAGAATTCGGTAAAGATATCACAGCATTTATACATTGTTTGTTTCAACTGTAGGATTATAATGCTGGATTGTCCCTTTATGGAGATAAGGCAAAGCCCAAGATCTTTTCGGCACGTTTTGCATCTTCCGATGGGTATGCCATTTATCTCAATATGATCTTGGTTTAGATCTTTAACGATTGGTACTTCTTTTTCAACTCATTGTTTGGAATGCTTCTTTGGTTTGTTATATTTTGTTTGTGGTACTGTGATTGGCTCTGTAAGTCATTATCAGTTAATTTTCCTTCTTGTTATTGACTGATGCAGATCTGAGGTATTGAATGTTGTTATTAAACCTTCCAATCAGTTCAAGATCACTTTTCTAGAGGTTTGTAGTGACAGTCATAGTTACTGTTATTTCTGATGAATTTTTATATATTTATTAGTAGTACTATTAGTAGTACTATTATTAGTACTTTAGTAAACTACCTCAGTAATTCACAGTAATAATCTGTAGTGATAGGACCACTAATTTCCTCTTGTTCTAGAGTCAGATAATGCTGTATATATACCACACTTCCAGCTATTGAGAAGTAAATCTGTCTAATACACTTTATAAGGGTTGGGGGAAGTGGCAATCAGCAGTTGCTAATGTTTTATGTGCTCTAGTGTAGGTGGGTATGTGACTTAGAATCATACTACTATAATTTTGGTGAAAAGATCTCATGCTCTCATCTTCTACATAATTGGAAAATATGTTGGTTAAGGTGTTGGCTGGCCATTATAGATGAATTTATGGGCATTCAGGGGGTTTGCTGTTGGACAGTTACATTTTTTACTATAAACTATGATTCAGCTGATGTTGGCTTTAAATAGTACCTCACAATATGTATTCTTGGAGTGAAGTCGCAATCTTGTGAATGAATTAGCTTTAAACATCATATCTTGCATTATATAATCACAAATCATATGAATTAGGAGAATTTTTTTTCTACTGTTTCTAACTTGCTTGTTATGTATCTAATACATACTAACTTTCGCAGGCCAAAGACATAACGGATTTAGGCTCCTTGAAGGAGGTGGCAAAAATATTTGTTCCATGTAATGTGTGAATTTTGTTGCTTCAACTTCTCTCATTTCTTTGTATTATAATCTGATCATTCTGGAAGCATCATATAAGATTACATTTTCTTGCCCTTCCAATTTCCAACTAATATCTGGGCAGAGGCTTCTATTTTGCTTCTTTTCTTAGCTACATTTGGTATTGATTCTTGATGTTAAATGTGCAATGACAGTTGGATCAACATTATACTCGGCCCGAACACTAAAAATAAAAGAAGAAGAAGGTTTTAGGTGAGGTCAATATCATCTCTCGCAATGGAGAGCCATGCCTTTTCTTTTATCAATCAAATTGCACTCCTTCCTTCATTCCCTACACTGTTCGAAATACCTCTCTGCTTGTAATAATATGCCTCTTAAAAAATAGCTTTTGCAAGTTATATTTGCCGTATTTTTCCTGTTGAATGCTAATGCTATGTTTTGATATGTTTCAGGACGTATTATTTCTACGAGTTTGGTAGAGAAGGACAGCATGCAGCACTAGTAGCAGCTGTTAGCAGCGGAAGGGTTAGTTATTACATTCTCCAAACACTTAATACTTGCCAAGGACTTAAAATTATAATTGTAACGAGCAAATATAAAGCAAACTTAGATTCAAAATGAATCTTTATCAAGAATTCTGTGCGGAAGCAGCCAAACTGTAATTCAAAATCTTCTGAACTTGAATATTGAAATGTGACGATTTGATTCGATGACTGTGTCTAATTCTGTTACATCAAGTTAACCCTTTCCCCCTATTTCTGTTGTAGACGTATATTGCTGGAGCAACAGCCCCACAGTCCAAGTGGGATGAGGACGGCGTAAAGCTTCGTTCTGCTGCTGTATCTATGACTGTTTTATAGTCTCATAAGCAGGCTGAAAGGTGGGTGCCGGTTATAAGTTATGGAGCGGTATACAGTTCTAGAGTCGATCTTTGGCATGGTTTAAAGCCAACTTCCATGTTAGGCAGATAGCTTGGATTTCAAATTCAGTTGAGAGCTTCCTATAATTCTTCAGACTGTATGAGGGCATTCCTCTCGATTTTGATAGTAAAACACTACATTCAGTTTCTAGTGTACGTTTTACGAATTACGAGGGCATTCCTCTCGATCACCCCATGACTAAAGTTAATTACCTGATATTCAACTCTTTGGTTTTTTTTTTTCACTAGGGAAAACGGGGATCTAATAGGGATACAGCTAGGAGACTTGGCCACCAAGGCAGGATCACCCGATGACGAGTTCTCCTTAAAGTTAGTTTCCTAATTAAACCCAAGAAAGATTAAACAAGAAAACGGAATGCGGCAAGGAAAATCAGTGCAGCCGTACCTTTACGCATACGAGTGAGTTGAGGCTTGAGACTATGGCAGGAAAATCATAGTCTGTTCTACCGACTGATCTTGTTCGTGATCTTGTTCGTCTTACTGCAGTCTGCAAAACTTGGTAGCAGCCTGCCCTTGATCATCTTCGACGGCGTCCCCGAGACGACCTACCATGGATAATTTCCTTTGATCAGGGAAAATTTATTGAATTGGATCTTTATGATCCGTGGCTCAAGAAATCTTACTCTCTAGCAAACGCCATAACACGAGATGGTTTAAAGAAAGTACTACTTGGCACTAGTGCTCATGCTTCGCAATATGGTTGGTTGCTTTTGTCAAAACAAGAGGTAGAGAAGTCGGATGGTTCTCGAGCGTTATAACCTTTTTCTTTTATAATCCTTTTCGATCGTAATGAGATTATCGAACTACCTTTAGATCTCAACAGGGAAACATGAATCGAAAGCCATGTTTTCGACCACTCCAACTTCTCCTGATTGTGTTATCTTTGTCCTGAGTAAAGTGCACGTTGCTAGAAGAAGAAAAAGAGTGATTTGCATGTTGAGCACATGTAAAGATTTAAAAAAAAACTACTGATGGTGGGGTTGGCAGATGGGACGTTCCAGATATGATCCATATGGATGGAAAATTGTATTGTATTTTTAAGCGCGATTTTCGATTGCTATTATGATTCCGTTAAGCTAGGTATCTACGATATCGCACTTCAGGAATGGAGCACAATGTGGTACCGCCAGTACGATTGTGACGATTTCTGAGAAGAGTACATGTCCATGATTGAGGGCGATGCAGAGCTCTTCTTTGTAACTGGTAGCTACTGTCTGAAGATTTGGCAGTTTAGGAGATCGAGTATTGTTTCAAAATCATTCATGGAAGTCGGGGGGGGGGGGGGGGGGGGGGGGGGTTGGGGCTAAGGAATTTGCAGGCATGATTATTCGTCTCGGGTCGCTATGGCTACACTGCTTTTAGTTGCAAAGATGATCAAGGGTAGTGGAAACACCATCATTTTTTGGATTGATGGCCTTAATTATCAAACTTGAATTTCGATCGATCTTGCTCAAGCATATGCAATTAATATCGATCACCATGATGGTCTGGTCTGAATTATGCAGCCATCTACAGGAGCAAAAACGGTCCAGCAACAAGAGATATAAAAGGGCAAAATGTTGATTATAGTCTAGCAATTTGTGTGATGCTAATGAAACTATTCATTTTTATTTAAAAGAAAAAAAATAAAACCATTTGTTTGTAGTATAAGTTCGACAGCCATAACGTCCAAAAGGAGATGCATTCTGTGCGAGGAATCTCATGTTGGTCATCTGTTATATGTGGTTTGCTATTTATATATACACTTGCTTATGTTCTTCAGACGAAAACTATCTTGGTGATTGCAAGTTTGCAACATCATTTTTTTAAAATCAAATATCATTACGATTTTCAAATTAATTAAGAGCGAGAACAAATTAAGGTCAAATGCAGCCGTTACATACCATTTCACTATCATATTACAAAAAAAAAACAAGAATGTGTGAGGACAAGCTCTCACAATAGTACGTAGGATAGACTACACATTAGAACAATTTTACTAACTCTCAAGCATTTCATCTATCATAAAAGATGAAGGCGAATCTAGAACCTATAACAAAATAGAATTTAGCCAAAACTATATATATATATATGTATAGGGCTTCTCGGCTACAGACGTCTACACCGTGCGGACGGTGTAGATTCGGCGATTCCGGCCATCGGCAACGCGCAACGACAGCGCCGACCAGCACAGCTGCACTCCCCTCCTCCTCGCGCTCATGTCTGTGCTAGCCGGAGTTGCTGCACCGGCGTGGGGCGACCGGAATCTCGAAATTTCAAGTTTTTGGACACCGTGTGGAGATTTCGAGATTTCGGCCGCCGTAGGCCGGTCCCGGCTGGTACATACATGAGCGCCGGGAGGAGGGGAGTGCAGCTGTGTTGGTCGGCACCGTCGTTGAGCGTCGCCAGTGGCCGGAATCGCCGAATCTACAACATACAGACAGTGCGGATGTCCGCAATTGAGAATATATATATATATATATATATATATATATAAGGCTTTTCACATAAGGAGGTCCTTATCTTAGCTTAATGTACGGATTTTCATTTTTGACCAACTTTTCGATCGATTTTTCACATCTTCACCGTCTAATATCTAGGTTATAACGTATAGATCATCTCCACAAAATTTCAGCCAATTTCATGATCGTTAAGGTATCGAACTAATCAAAACCAATGGACGTATTGAATTTGCCGAACCTGAACCGTTCATATTTTGAGTAGAAAATCGAAGTTATGAGTACCTTAACGGTTATGGAATCGGCTGAAATTTTGTGGAGATGATTTATATGTTATAACCTAGATATTAGACGGTGGAGATGTGAAAACTCGATCGAAACGTTGGTCAAAAATGAAAATCTGTACCTTAAACTAAGATAAGGACATCCTTATGTGAAAAGCATATATATATATATATATATATATATATATGTCATGACCCATAATAGAACTAAAACCCTAGAAAAAGGTCAACCAACTTGAAACTCAACTAGCCCGGCCCAAGCTTTAGTCATCTTCACCGCCAGACCACCATACGTGCCCAGAGGCGGAACTACGTTGAGGGCAGGAAGGGCTATAGCCCAGACGAAATCAAGCTTTGTAATTAACTACCTATATGCCCTTCTCTTTATCAAATGTCAATTAGCTCAGTTGGTTAAGTGTCCAGCTAAAATTTAAACATGCAGTCTTGGTCCCGAGTTCAAATCCCACCTCCTCCCTTTTTTTCCTTCTTTTTTTGCCTCTTCCTTTCCAGTTTCTTTTTATTCTACCCCATTTGTTTGCCTCCTCCTTTCCAGTTCTTTGTATTATATCCCCATTTTCTCTTTAGTTACAACTTTTCTTTATAATTTCTCTAATTATTTCATTTTCTACAAAAAAAAAATTGTGCATGCCTTAAAAAACCAGCCCTACGCACTTCGAGTTCTTGGTTCCGCCCATGTACGTGCTAGTGCAGCTCCGCCACCGTGACCACACTGCTCCGATCAAGACCAAAATCCGATAGAGCACGTAATGTTGATAATCATATACCGGTATACCTAGTTACCTACCAATATGTAGACCTTAACATAACATAAACACAAATGCATGTAATACTAGTAAACACAAATGCATGTAATACTAGTTTCAGATATGAAAATTAAGATAAAATGCTTGAGCAAAATATGTCCATGATCATGTGCAACAAACTACTGTGTTTATTTATTTAGGTCTTAATAAGCTTATTGTTCACATGGATGAGTGGAGGTTTACGTTTTCAGATCTGATAGCCAATAATTCGAATGATCTCATATCACCTCGAGCTCCTGCGCGCAACCAGTCCACGTACTCTTGATCTTTGTGTTCCACAATATGAGTATATGGCATACGTGTTATATGATTCGTATAAACACTGATGCAATATATATAGTTATCAAATACTTCTGATAAGTGATAAATCATTGTTTAGTACGTGATAGCTCTAAATTAACAAGACCAAATAGCAACCCAAGATTAATTAGAATGGAGCGTGCTGACATAATGTGTTCTAGTACAACTGTACAACATAACCTTTAAACCTAGAAAATCTTTGAGAAAACCATATAATCTCAATTAAAATATCGATTTGTTTTCAAGCTCATCAATCACTAGCTCGATCTCTCCCTTCTTCCTCAACTTTACCCACAAATTGATTTAAAAAGCATATAGCCGAATTTCATTTGAGCTGATGGAGTTGACACTTAATATATCGATCGATAAATTGAATTATGTTTGTCTTATTCAAAAGATTTAAACGTACACTCTACAATTTAGACGAAGAGCCTCAAGCTTGCTGATTGAGTCTGACCTGTGGGACTTTTTACAAGAAAATATGGCATTTCGAACGTAGGATATTTGGTCATCAATTTGATGCTTTGAACGAGGTTGGTCCAGTCCATCGTAATCAGTCATAAACTGAGTTAGTAAGATCCATTGATGGCTTGGACCAAAATAAAAATAAAAATCCATTGATGGCGGGACCGGCCGATCGATCAGGACTCCTGTAAATCTGGCACATGCTGATTTGGTTTGGAATATTCGATCCACTGCCACCTAACAAGTGTCGCCGGCCGGCCACGAGCTAGCTAGCCATGTTTGTCGATCTGTTTGAAGCTCTAGAAGCTCTAGGGTCTCTGGTATAAACGAGTAGTATCCCAGGATTCCCAGCAGATGATATACCATATATATAAGCACGTCTTCTTGTCTACCTAGCTATCATCAGGCATTTCTAAATCTTGTTGCCCTATAGCTCTGATGCGATCTCCTTTTCATCGATCCATTCTGGAGGAGTACCTAGATGGAGGATATGTGTAAACAAACAACATAGCAAATGTTTTCATGAATCAACTTCTTACTTTAATTTGTGTTGATATATTCCAACCTTTCTCATTTGAATTAGTCTCTACCAGTACGGCTTAATTTTAAACGAGTTTCCAACTCCGATACTCAATGTCATATGTATTCTCACCTAATGAATGATGCCACAAGTGGATATCAATCTCATTCTCATGTAGTGTAAGTTTGTCTGCCACAACTCACAAGAGTATGCACCAAAAAGGACTTGCAACCAATAGTCACATACATCATTAGTCTTCAACTCCGTAAGTGTTTCTCGACGCCTTAGCGCCTGAGTCTTATGGACGTCTTTCTTGGCCTTATAATCTTACCAATTATATTATTATCGATTATTATGAGATAGAGGTTCTCTTTAATCTACTATTTTTCTCTTTGATTATAGGATTTTACAACGACATCTTCACTCGCTCCTCAGATATTAATGTCATGTGAATTTAATCAATAATTTGAGATTTAATATTGACTACATGCCGTAGAATAATTTTCGTTTTACCGGAATTCTTTTGATATGAAAATAACAGAAAAAACACGCACAAATCAATTGGAATTAGGAACCCTCTAAGGGCACGTTTGTTATCCTGGATTAGCTGCGATTGGACTCTATAGTCCAAGAAGTTAGTCTGAAACCCTTGTTTAAGAAAACACGAGATTAGATAATCCGCACGTTAGAGATTTTCGGGACTGTGGAGAGGTGCCGAATTCGGGCGGACTGTGCAATCCCTCGCCTCCTCTCATCAACGCCTCTACATCAGGTTCTCTCTCTCTCTCTTAATCTGAAGCTGACTCTTCCTATTAGACGTCGATGCGGCGATGCCACAAAGAAGAAGACGCCTCAAGATCTTAGGTCCCGTCTCCAAAAAAGCAAGGAGGAGGAAGAAGAGCTCGACGCGATTTGACACCGGTCGCCGCTTTCGACTTCCGATCCCGAGACCTTCCTTCTATAACCTGGGGGAAACTCGCCGACGAGCACTGAGACCTTGCGCCGTGGTTAGATTTGCATTTTTGTTGGCTCCTCTCATCAACGCCTGGATCACTCGATCTTCTCACCAGGCTCTCTCTCTCTCTCTCTCTCTCGTCTTCTGTATCTGTAGACACGTGAAATTTAATGGAGTAAACCATCTTTATTAAATAATTAAATCGACCAAGAGCCCGACAAAATTGCACACGTGGCCAAAAGTCAACAAAATTAGTGCGGATCTGAATAAAACTTGTGTCAGCACATAAACGGATGATCGTAATCGAACCTACGTGATTCCGACGTAAATCGAAAAATTGAATGTCATTGACGATTCGAAATGGTAATCGGACATTTGATTAAATTAATAAATTCCTTAACGGTTATAATTAAGTTAATTATTTTCTGTTTAATTTAAGTTATGAGAATAACTAATTTTAAACTAATCGGAAAATACATATTGATTTAATCATACAATTAAAGAAATTTATTAATTTAGTGTCATTAAAATATTCTACAAAATAGAAACTTTGACACTATAAATACTCATTCCAACATGAAGAGAAAGGGGATTTTTAGACTTGAGAATAAGAGAGGAAATCACTTGAGTAAGATCACTCTCGACAAATCCCGAAGTCTCTCAAGTCCATGAAGAATCATCAAGCTGTCAAGTCGATCGTTATTCATCAAATCCAAACTCAAGTCTACGAAGAATCATCAAGTTGTCAAGTCGATTGTTCTTCATCATCAAATCTAAATTCAAGTCCACGAAGAATCATCAAGCGGCCAAATCGCTCGTTCTTCATCAAATCCAAATCCAAATCCAAATCAAACTCAAATTCTCAAGATCAAGTGCACGTCACTCTTGAGCCAAGTCATATACTGAGATAAAATCAGAGGAGTTCACAAAGATTGTGACCCCGCGCTTGATATTCAATAAATCACATTTTATTTGTACATGTGTCTGCATTCTCTTATTGGTTTTCAGATTATCGTTCTACAGTATCATTTGTTTTTGGACCATCATCCCCAGATTGATTCATCTCTAGATTGAGTCCTTTATGTGAATAGTTCATTAATTAATATTGTAGTAATCGCAGACTTGTAGGACCAATTTGTTTCTCTATGTTCCTGGTACGTATAATCAAAATCCATGTGGTTCATATTGCACTTCTGGAAATGCAATGCACTTTGTTTACATGACTTCGATGTATACTGATTCATTTCAAGTCTTTTCTTTTGTTGATCTCTCTTTGCTCATACTAAGGGATATTTATTTTGAAATTCTTTGTATGTTTCGGTTCCCTCACTCCCCCTTGCCACAACTTTTCTGGGACTTGATAAAAGTCATGAAAACTGAGCTTGAAGTTCAATTTGTTCAATTGTAACAATTATACACCTCGTAGGGTTTAAAGGTTCAAACTTTGGACTAATAACAGTACAACTGTATGTGGGTTTGGCATATATTGATACCCAGAAGATCAAAATCCCAGGTATTGTTCTGTTCAGGCAAGAGATGTGTTGTAGTGAAGTGTGGTAGTGTTCGTTTTGCTTATGTTTTCGATTGTGGTAATGCACACAAGGTGTTTGTAGAAATGCCCAAGAGAAAAGTGAGAGATAGAAAGAGTGTCTACATTTTAGTTTTGCACTACATTCACTCATTTGGGAGTTTATTTAATCTGTTTTTCTGATGGTGTAAGCTTGTTTTGTGTAGTCTCTTGTATTCTGCTCTGCTGCATTGTCTTTATGAGGAGCACGAGCGTGGGGCTTTATCGGTGGCCTACATTAGCTCGTCAGAGGGTGACTCTTCCGCAAAGATCTGTGCAACCACGACTGAAGTTTGATTCTATTTCCTCTAGGAAGTTTCATAGCGGTGGCATTGGCTACAGAGGACGCATGATCAAGTTGAAGACGAGCATAAGTGTTCGTGCCACTAATGCATTTGTTGTTGATGATGATAATATGTATGGGAACAAGCAGATTATCAGTATTACTCCGCAGCTTTATGATTACATCCTTTCTCAGTACAAGAGCCAGAGGTAACTCAACTCGAACTCTTAATTATTTTTTTTGGTGTTCGACACCAATACTTTCATTGGGACCTTATATTTTTCAGTATTTCTTGGCTACTTATTAGAGGGTAGAGTTTTATTTCAGGTTCTACGACAACTTAGGGAGGAGACTGCCTCTATGCATGGTAGTATGATGCATGTATTTGTTACTGAATCCTTTAATGTCAAGTGCAGATTGAAAAATGTGGGAATTTGGATAGGAAAATGAAACTACTGGCTTTTGAGGCATCCAAAACCTCTTGGTCACTTTTGAAACTAATCGTTAAAATTCAAAGGTAACCCTTCTATAATAGATTAGAGTTCTAAAAATTAGCCTGAGAAAAGATGTGATGGGAATTTAACACTTAAGTTCATGTAATTGTTTCAAACAAATTGAGTAGAAACTTGCTTTTCCATTATACCAGTGTACAATAACTAATAATCTTCAAATTGAATGTGGCACGGTCTGTTTGACAAGTTTGTGTGTGGAAAAGTAACGATCTATTGTTGTATGGATAACTGTCTCCTGACCAAGCACAACTGCTTGCAATGCTTGTGCATATTCATGGGCAGAAAAGTGTATTGAAGTTGGTGTATATACAATATGCTTTTCGCATCTTTCAAATCTTCAGTGTTGCTCACTTCACTTCTTTCTCAGAATACTTTTTTTGGCCCTTTAAGTTTGGGGGCATGAGGGTTATACCAATCTACACTAAGCTTGTGCCTCACTTTGGACTTGTATATGTAAACTATTACTCTATTTTGATTTTGGTGGTTTACGTATGTATGAACTTGTGGCTTACTTATAATCATCAAGAACATTTTAATTGACAGATTGTTGGTTTGCTTACTTGTGGATAAGGTGAAGAATGTGAAAAAGTTGTTCCAATATAAGCCAATTGTTACAGGAAATATGCAAATCAAGAAGTAAGATTGCTTATATGAATATGTGTTATTAATGATATATTATGTTATTATTGAATAAGACTTGTTATAATTCGAAAAATAATTCAGTAACAAAACTTATTTAGCCTGGTGGTTCGTCAAACGTGAGACTGAACTATTATGTTAATTATGTTCGTTAGTCCGAGACTGCACCAAACATGGGTTATGAATTACTGTACCCTAATCTGAGCCAGCATAGTCCGAGACTAAGCAAAGACTTAGTCCGTACTTAGACAGTCCGGGGAACAAACGTACCCTAAGAGACTAAGACCAGTGATGGTAGTGCCACTTGGTGGATCTGCAGCAATTCAAGTAGACGTGGCTGCACGCAACCAAAACCCAACAGCAACTACCATTCTTCCCTCCAATTTTTTAAGGTACCCCCAGTCTTCTGCTCGATCTTAATTTCTAAAGCTCTAAAAAATCATCCACAAAACTCAGACACAGACGCAAGCCACCTCATTCCTTCAAATCTTCAAGAACTTTCAACACTTTCTTATACAGTCCAAACTCCAAACTCGATCTCTCTCTAATCCATAAACGTGAATGCCTGCAAACTCAGCTTCCCAAATCCAGAAATGGCAGTTCTTGAAACCATTCATACACTCAAGGACTCATTTCTTGACACCTCCACCATTATTGCCCTCACTGTCTTCTTCACACTCCTCTGCCTCTGCATCATAATCGGCCATTTGTTGGAAGAGCATCGTTGGGCTAATGAATCCATCACCGCCCTTCTTTTGGTCAGTGAATTTCTACCCTTTATTGGCATTTAAGAAAGCAAACTCTTCTTGCTGCACACACCAGAATTCTGGGTTTCTTTCTTTTAATTTGTCAAGTTTATGACAGGGTTTGATTGCTGGAGTAGTGGTGTTGCTGGTGACGCAGTTCGAGAGTTCACAAATTTTGGTCTTTAGTGAGGACTTGTTCTTCCTCTACTTACTTCCTCCGATCATTTTCAATGCCGGGTATGAACTCGATCGATCTCAATTCTGTGCAGTTCCAATTTCAATGCAATGTTCAGTGAAGATACATGATATGTGATGTTGGTTTTGAAATTTGTAATATAAAGTTGAGATCTTTTAATTGCTTGAATCATGAATGCAAATATTAAATTTTATCAGAATTGTCTCCCAAGTCCTAATCATTAGAATTTTTTTTTACGGTAATACGGTTCAGCTTCCAGGTCAAGAAAAAGCAATTTTTCAAGAATTTCACAACAATTTTGCTGTTTGGTATAGTTGGTACAGCAATTTCTTTCTGCCTCATATCACTAGGTAAGAGTATATCGTTGACATTTGAACTTTTAAGTTTCTAACTGAATCCTCTTTTAATAAACTGGAGCCTAACTCCATATATTCTTCTGCAATTTTGCAGGTGCCTATTTACTTTTCAGTAGATTTGGTTTCACAACTCTGACCATTAAAGATTACCTAGGTACTTAACAATTTATCTTACTATTCTTATCTTGATGGTTATGTGATTTTTGTTTGTGAAATTTACTGCTTTATGTGTGCAGCCATTGGTGCCATATTGTCGGCAACGGATTCAGTTTGTACATTGCAGGTAATGAACCTTATAAACGCAGTCTAAATACATGTTTCATGAACAGACTTCTAACTTCCAGGGGTGATGGTTTTCTCATGTTAAAGGTTCTTAATCAAGATGAGACGCCCTTTCTCTACAGTGTCGTATTCGGGGAGGGAGTAGTAAATGATGCTACCTCGATCGTCCTATTCAATGCAGTACAATCACTAGACGTGAAGAATGTTAGCGGTCTTACCGCCTTGAACTTATTGGGCACCTTTCTTTACCTCTTCTGCACCAGCACTCTTCTTGGTATATCAGTAAGTTGTGGATTCATTGGTTATTATGCTTGTACCTTGATTTGAGAACTCACTTTGGACTAAATCATGCAAGTGAAGCTCAACTTTTAACTAATTGAGCACTTATTACTAAGTTTAAGATGTTCTAACTTGCTTCATTACTACGTTTCAGGCTGGCCTTATGAGCGCTTATATCATAAAGACGCTCTACTTTGGAAGGTGTGAGGAAACACTAGATCTGCGTAGATATCAAAATGCAATAATCCAAGACTATTAGTCACTTATGATTCAGTGAACTGAGATAGATTTTTCAACAATAGGGAAATACAGATACAAAGAATCGAAAGAAAAACGAAATTTTAGATGATAATTAAGTTTGACGTAAGTGCATATATTTAGGCATTTAGCATTATAATTTCTGGTTTTTACTTGACATCAGCAAGATTAGAATCTGCTAAAATTATAGTCGCATTCTATGTTGCACGGATACGAACACGTGTGTCCGTATTCGACACGATACGATACGATACGCGGACACGTCAAAATCTCAAGTGTCCGATTTGGACACGTAGTGGACACGTTAATTAAATTTTATATTAATAATATAGTTTTTAAAATTAAAACTTAGTCAATCCACATTCAAACTAGACATAATTCTAGTTTTCCTGTCATCTAATTTGAATGTTGTTATCTGCAGATATTAAGTTTCTAAGTTCCAATAAATGTTCATCATTTGATAAATGTTCATCACCAAGCACCCAATTCTCGGAAACTTCCAACGGAGGAAAACGAATGCGGTTGTGAAGGCTGGATGACCTAATGTTTATGTTTTTTCTGTTTTTCTGTTAAATCTCAATTATACCCCTGCGTGTCCTTGTTATTTTCGTGTCCAGTCCGGACACACACGTGTCCAACTCGGACATTCACGTGTCCACCGCGTGTCCAAAATCAGACACGCGTGTCCGAGCGTATTTGCGCGTGTCCGCGTGTCCAATACGCGTGTCCGTGTCTGACACGCAATACGCGACCATTTTCGCGTGTCCGTGCAACATAGGTCGCATTCTTGCGCTTAATATGAAATTAAAGAAAAGCTAAGTTTATCTAAGTATGCACATCTAAGCAGTAACCATAACTGAATAGCAATGGGATGGAAAGACTTGTACTGGGGGACTATAGATGAACCAATTTCCCTGACCTTATGAATTTATGATTCTCTTGGCCACAGGCATTCTACAGATCGTGAAGTTGCTCTTATGATGCTTATGGCTTATTTGTCATACATGTTGGCTGAGGTACCTTAATACAAAACTCCAACTTCTACCAGGACCTTATGAAGGTTTTACCTGAATGCATTCTGATTAATACGAAGAACTGATTGAAGACTCAATACATTCGTTTGTTTTGCAGCTTTTGAATCTCAGTGGAATTTTGACAGTTTTCTTCTGTGGCATAGTAATGTCACATTATACATGGCACAATGTTACAGAAAGCTCAAGGATAACAACCAAGTAAGAACACAACCCATTTTTCATTATTTTGGTATCAGAATCATTTCTGTAAGCAGAAATAGTGACATGGTTAACAAGCTCAAAGCTCGTTGGTTAAAAGCATTAATCTCAGCATAGTATAAGCTTGAAAGATGCCTATATAATTGTAATTTACTAATATGCATGCTGTTTGATGGTCCAGACATGCATTTGCAACAATGTCTTTCATTTCAGAAACCTTTATTTTCCTCTATGTTGGCATGGATGCCATGGACATCGACAAATGGAAAGCCAGCAAAGCAACGTATGTCTGCCTTTATTACCATATTTACTATACTTCCTCATAAGTTTGAAAAAAAAGTAGTAATATTAACTGATAACTACTTGCCTGACTTATAAAGTTCTATTGGCTTCAGTCCAGGAACTTCAATTGGTGTTAGTTCGATTTTGTTTGGACTTGTATTAGTCGGAAGGGCAGCATTCATATTTCCGATTGCAAACATTTCAAATTGCTTCAAGAAGAGGGAAAACACTAAAATTGAATTCCGTCAACAGGTTTAATCACCTTAACAGCTTAGTTAAGCACCTCATTTCTCCCCTAAATTCACCTATATATGTCATCCTAACTACTCGAACATCGCAGTTTATAATGTGGTGGGCAGGCCTAATGAGAGGTGCAGTTACTATTGCTTTGTCATACAACCAAGTAAGTTTTTCTTATTTTTTCTTCAAGTCTTAACAGCTCGATATAATTTTGTTCATAATTCTCATGTACAACTTTCTACAATTTACATTTGTAGTTTGCAGACTCCACAACGACAACAGCAGAAGATTATGCATTGATGATCACCTCCACCATCATTGTTGTTCTGTTCAGCACAGTGGTACGTATTTTCTAAAGTTTATTTCTGTTACTTGGTCACTGAGCTTGTTACATTAGTTGCTTAACGTACTTTCATCCATCCAAACAGGTATTTGGCTCCATAACAAAACCGTTGATTGAAGCTGTACTGCTGAGACATGCCAAACCAATTCACAATATTTCAGATGCAACTGATATTCCAAGTCTAGACGACTTGAGGCTATTGTTCATAGAAACTGGTGATGCAGGTGAAGAAGGCAACGGTCAGCCAAGTCGTAAGAGAACTGGCTTCAGGTTGCTCATGAGTTCTACTGTGCACCATTTGTGGAGAAAATTCGATGACAAGTTCATGAGACCAGTATTTGGCGGACGGGGTTTTGTTCCTTTCGTTCCTAGTTCACCAAGTGGTGCAATTGATGTCGCACCAAGTCGTGCTTTTGATGCTGCACCAAGTCGTGCATTTGATGGTGCAATTGAAGAAGAACATACTCCTTGAAACCAATAGATTGTGATTACAGTGATGTAAATTACATTTATATTGATGTTGAATCTAAATTACATATAACATTAGAACTGTAAAGTTTTCTACTCATAAATAAAATTAAATACATCCTCATTTTCAAGGTGTTCAACACGGAAAAAGTTCGTTCAAACTATAAAACTAATAGATTATTAGAAGTAATTACACACGGTTACATTATCAACAAATACATGTATTTCTTAGTATTTCTTAGAATCGTGACTGCTTTTATGATCATAATAACAATGAGGGAAACTCTTAGATTTCTAGGTTTTTGTTACATCCTAATATGGTTTTTATTTGATTAATCAACGTTCCTCATTTCCTATCACCTCCCGTTCCAAATTTATAGGCAAAATGTCTCCAATCAGGCCCTCATTAAAATTTTCACTAGATATAAACTCAATAATACACCATAAATCCTGTTAGTGGTACCAGATTAAAAAGCTCAAACTTCATGCTTGGTGGTGCGTTCTTTAGAAATTCATTCATTTCGTGCAAAACATTTCCCAATCAAATTTGTATGATGAACATTCTCATCCAACTTTCTTAACCGGACCAAGCTACTCAGCCCAAATTTACAAGCCCCAAATAACAAAGCCCAAAGATCCATGAAACCCCACCTATATGCGAAGCACCATATACTTCCTCCTTAAACCTTAATGAAACACAAAAACCCTCTCTCTCTTCCAGTTCTGTCGATCTCCGTGTTTCTTCTTACAAAATCAAATTGGGGTCTTTAAGCGTTGTGATGAATGATGGCTTTCAGAAGCTTAAAGACGATTCGGGCTCTCTTCCGTGCGACCCAGATTCCAGAACCTTCGTATCTGTGAGTATAATTAATGGGTTTAATGCCCTGCTCTCAATTAGTTTGGATGAAATGAAGGAAATTTAGCTTAAAGATTTCATTTTTTTCTTATCAATAATAAATGAAAATGCCTCTGAGGTTGTTATTTATGTGAACCTATTAGCTTTGTGATGATGGTATTGTTAAATTTTCAGGCTTGGAAGCTCAAGAAGCTACGCAACTTGTATTTCAAATGGTAATATAACGTTTTTGAATTGATTACTTATTTTTAGATTATCGGGTTGGCATTTAGAAATTAAGTTAACATAGTTTACTTATGTGAACAGTTGCTGAAGTTTATAACTGGAATGCGTACTCAAGCTTAAACAAGGGCCATGGAGTACTTCCTTGGACTTCTAGAAATGCAATGACGCTGCGTTCTGCAATGGTAAATTAATAGAGTTTAGAAATTGAACAGTTTGATTGAAAATGCTGGTTTTTTATTACGTGTCTGTAGCAAATGTATTTATGCATCTGCAACGACTTATGAAATGATGATTGTTACAGTTAATTGAGCATTGTGTTTTTTTGTCATGTGTTTATCTTGCATTTCAGGCTGTCGAGTTGCCGATCTTCTTGGATAATAAAAGATCGCTATCCACACAAGTAAAAGCACCTGCCCAATCAAGGCCAATGGTATAGTTATCTATTTGCTCAGTTCATATTGAAAATCATCCAATTCAGTTTTCTCATAGTGGCTCTTGGGCTTCTTCTTGTTAATGAATCTTCATTTTGTACTGTACTGTGAACTTTAAAGGTTTAGAGGGTTGTCTGTCATCTTTAACTATTAGTCAAGAGAACCAATGAACTTCTACTTCTCTAGTCTTGTCTTATATTATAAATAAGTAATCATGACACGTGTTTACCTTATGATATATGCAGACTCTAAGTGCTCCTACCACAACAAGTCCAGGATTCATCCTTGAGCCTTATGCACCTCGTGAAAAATTACCATTTTTTCGGAGGTTAGTAATTTCTGTCAATGATTTTTTAAATTGTTTTAATTACAGTAGGCTTCAGGGTATTGGACATTAGTTTTCAATTTTTTAGTAGGTTGGAGATACAATTCTCTATTTTATTAACCATAAAAAATTTAGCTGTACTACCAGATCTCTCTTCCCTGTGTTTATTCAGTTAATGAAAACCAGTTTTGGTTATGTTGAGGTGTCTTATTTCTTCATGTTTTATGTTTACTTGTGCAAGCAACAGACTTTTGTGTTCCAATTTGCTATGGTTGTAGAATTTCATTGAAGCCGCGGCATCGATTTCCCTAAGAAAGTATTTGATTACTTGTCATTTTAATCTTTACTGTCCTTCTTGTTCATCCTACATGAACTATCTGATGTTTTATGTATCAGATGGTTCACCAGAAGTGGCTGGAGAAGAACAAAAGACGATATAATATTAGAGGTGATGCTCTAGATCAGCTTTAAAAGAACTTCCTTACTTCATTGATTTAACGCGTATATTTGTTGAAGCTTTCTTCTTGTAATCTCTAATGGTTGCCCTCTCTCTTGTTTTAAATCCAACCCCCTCTTTTTCATGTTCTAGTTCGATGCCCTTACTACTACTTGGTTACTTAGATGACTATATGTTAGGCATTGTTGCCATTCTCTGCCACTTATTTCGGTTACTGTGGGATTAGAGGAAGGCTACCTATCTCAAATATTAAATTCAGATTAAACAGTTAATTATTACTACTTTGGTCAGTCAAGGTCTACTTTCTCTTCTTGACATCTCACATTGTGAAATTTTTGCTTTACTATTTTTCAGCTTAGAAGTGCATATGCTATTAATAAATTAAGGAAAGCGGGATATTCAAAGAAGCTATTCTACCAAGAAGCAGTCGGTGTATACAAGGAGGTATTTTCATCTTCCTAGTCTTGCTTCTCAATTTTAATTTCTATTGCTTTGGATTGGGTTTTTCACATGTACTCGTACTTCCTTTCACTCATTTGTTTACCCTCTTATCCAGATAAATACTCTATTGGCAAACGGAGACAAGAAAACTCTAAGGAAAGCAGTTACTGAGAAAATGTACTCTGTATGCTTCTGTTCTTTTGATTAACTGTTAACTTTCTCTTCAAAGGTTTATTATACTATCTGCTATGTTGCTGCTTTCTTGATATAAAGGATTTCACATTAAAGTTCTGAGACATTATCTATATCTTTCTGTTTTCAGGAACTAAAGAATGAAATAAAACAGAGAGAATCCATATGGAGTACAGTTCATTGGGAATTAATTGAGCCAATTGTAAAAATACGCACCTTGCGAGCACGAGTGGTAAGTTACTGTCAAACTTACCATATTTTATATTCTATCTAAGCACATAAAGTTTAATAAATTTGAAAGGACGATTCAATACGCTGGGATGGGCCGGATGGCTTACTAGATACTTGTATAGTTAGCATCTATATGTACTCTAAATCTCTTGAATTGAGTGAATTATTTATGCTGACTTCTAGAAATGAGCTCAAGAAATGTTTCTTTTGGTTGCATTCGCCTTTACAGCCACCTTATTTGCCTTATCCCTTCTTTCCTCATTGCAGATTGGTGTAGATCCAAAAAATCTCGAAAAGTTGTTTATACAGCTTACACTTGAGTTTCTGTCAAAGCAGGTATACTGACCACTGCAATCTTCTCTTCTTTGATGAGTTGTCCCATATCTGTATCTTTTGAATGAGTTACACCCCAGTGTTCAGGATTAAGTGCTCCCACAATCTATAGATTAGCATTTTGTGGCCATTCAACATGTCAACCTTGTCAGCTGAGTAGGGTGAAGTCTAAGGGTTAGGTATCTGGGAAGAGTATGCAGCATGTGGAATGAGGAATGGTGCATGTATTTTTATGTGTAGTTCAATATTATTATGATGTGTGCCAATGATTCAAAGATAAGGTTATCAGAAGATACATGTAACATCATAATCACTTACCAAAGAAAAATGCATGTAAACTAGGATCAGGACTAAACATTAGGATAGAAAACAGAGGGAGGAGGGGATCAAGGGCTGCAGTATTCTCTCTATTGATCAACCAAAGTCTGCTTCAGGAGTTATTTCACGGGCCAGTTGTATATATCAGATAGGGAAACTAGGTACCTAGATCAAAATCCTCACTATCAAAGCAGTCCAAATATAAGTTCTACAACAATCGAAACAAAATAAATTCCGGAAACTCGTAATTTCTTACCGATGTGATTTTGCTTCGACTACTTCAATCTTATTAAATGATTGCTGCCATGTTTTGTCTTCTTGATGGTGCTTTCTCTCGTTGTATGGTTGAACATAGGGTTTGTGTTTGTCTGTTCATAACTAACTGTTTATAGTTCGAATATTTATATGATGAGAATTCTACTTTCTTTTCATGTTCCTTTTTGTCTTGTCTGTTTATAACTAGGCTGCTTTTAGTTCAAAGATTTATCTGACAAGACTTCTACTTTCTTTTCCTATTCCTTTTCCTCTTGGCAGAAATTTGAAGCATGTGACTTTAAGGGTTCTGTTGTTTCTGGAGATAAAACTAAGGAGGTATAATGCATTAATTCTGCTGTCCTTAATATTCTAGGTGTTATGTTTATTTGGCTCGGATATAATCTCATGATTATACTCGTTCCTCTTAAAGCAGTCCTATGCATGATATGTATTTATCCGCACAACTATGGCGTAATTCATTCTATTACTGTGTTTTGTAGGTCCTTGTCCGTGATATCTGGGTATTTGAAAAGTGTCTGTTCGATCCTAAATCTTTCTGGCGACTGTGTGGGAGGATTACTCTATAAGAAAGTTATGCTTCACCAGAGATTTACCATTTTGATGATGAAATAAAATTGTTGCCTAGTTTTGTAAACTTGATGATAAAATTGATATCTGAAAGCTGATTTCAGTATTTGGAATCAAATCTTGAGCCAACTAGCACATAGGGACATACAGATCTCCCGTTATTTTTCGTACCACTCATCTGCAGTTTTCCAGAAATCATTTTTGGTTTTGATGCACTACTGTTATTATCCTTGTGTATATGGTATGATAGGTTTGTAATTCGGAGTTCAGTTCAAGTAATCCCTCTATAAAGTAATTTAAAATAACTTGCAAGCAATGCTTTGGTTAGTATTTTTCTTTCATGTCATAATTAGTTTTTCTGTAGCTTTGTGAGAGGGTTTTGGTATTATTGTTTGTTTCTTCTTTTAAGAAAGGATACCTTACTTCCACACTTCTAATTTACAACTTGCAAGAATGGAATCCACATACTCGCACCTTTCTCTTCATCATAGTTACAAAATTTTGGTACTCCCCAGTATGTGTTCATATTGCATGGTTCATGATATTTTTAGAAGGAAAGAAATCAAACAGATGGATGAGAGAGAACAGCATCTACAATGTCTAGGGATTTGCCAAAGGCTCTACAACTACATCATGGGAAGCTTAGCCTCACAAGCCTTCAAGAGTGTCACTTTAGGCCCTCCAATGATTCAAGGCTTACCCTCAGTTCCTGAGGATGCAAATCTTGATGAAGCTGGAACTAAATTCAATGGACAAGCACACCAGAATCCCCTCTCTTCTTGTCCAGATGTTGGTAAGGAGGAAACAGAAGCTCGAATACAATCAATAGCTTCTGGAGCAAAACCTCCAAAGAAAACCATTAGCATAAATGACGAAATCGAGGACATAGAGAAAACTCTGAAGTTGAGGAGAAAGAGCAAGACATACGAAAAGTTGAACTCGTTGGAGCCGCCAAACCATGAGCAAATCCCTCTGAGAGCATCAATTCTGAAGGTGGGTTCTGATTTGAGCAGGAAGATGGCTACATTTATGAATCATAACCACAAGTGATGGGGCTGTGCTAGATTGTTCTCTGTTCGATTTGTAATTATATAGCTTTAGGGAGTTGTGAAGAAACATAGTTGCATTGTAAATATTGCATGAGGCTTGACTTTGTTGCTAAACGTACTAACGGTGTAGTTCAATGGCATTATATCACCAATTACACTAATATTATCTGCTAGTCTTCTCACAAATCAACGGCTATTGTCATCTATTCGACTGTGCCAAATGGATGCAGTTCTTATGGGCGCAATGAAGAGATTTATGATTTCAAAGAGAGAAAATGCTTGAACTTCAGAAAATGCCTGTGTGCAAATGTCTATGCTTGAACTTCTTCCCTTGCAAGTTAAGGCTAAGGGTGTTCTTTCTATGCGTGTAAATGATGCCTACAAACTTTTGACTTTGGTTTAGTGCCGCAATGAAGATCAAGATCTTCTTTTTCGATCGGGACATACATATTTTTTTGAAAATGTATCATCATTTGGTGAGTGTGATCATCTTATTTATCAAAGAAAGGGCATTTTCTTTCGTAAAGTACCCAAAACATGATCCTTCTTGAGTACCAAAAGCCACAAACAATCTTTCTTTCATGGAAAACATGACACATTAAAAAAAGAAAGAAACTCCCTTCTAAATAATGGTCTGTGATGACGGTCAAAGCGTGTATGTGTGTTAAACGTGATGTCGTCCCTATATAATATGCAAGTTTCTATAAACACGAAACCCACATTTCCAAACTATCTCAAGATACATAAGCAACTAGCACCCTCCCATTTCAGAACAGAAGACTGGGAAGACATGGATGCCAGAGAATACCAGCAGCCCCTATCATCATCTTCATCATCAGCAGGAATTTGCTACAGGTTATACAATTTCGTATGGAAAATTGTAGCAAAACAATCCCACAAGACTGTCACACTAGGCCGATCCGATCAGTTCTAATGCTCCAGCAGCCAAACTATCCGATCAGATGGCTTCAACAATTGAAATGTTTCAGACAGTTGAGAAATTCTATCTGGCGGATGCAAGCAGTTTCAAGAAAGCTATGCTCAGTACCTCTTAGTGTATGAAGTTCTTTACCTTATTTTTTTTTCCTAGTTTGCCATGATAAAGTCAATCAAGAATGTATCAACAAGCTAAAACTGTACAGAAAACTGAATTATGACAATAGTAGACATTGTACTGGGAATTTGATCATATTGTACACAACAAGATCCCCTATTCTAATGTTTCTGTACTCCTAAAACAAAATAGCAGTGGTAAAAATTCAGAAATCTAAAGCATCAAAGGGAGCCTCTTCCTCTTCGTGGAAGATACATCCCACTTTCCATTACGCCATTCTTGATGAACTCTCAGTTCCCGGAGTGAATAAGGAAGCACTTCCCCGGTGGTTTCGAAAAACACAAGGTGATAACCATACACATTTCTCTCAGAGTAAATTGTACCAACCCACCACCCGTCAAGGTCGTACGCATCAACCCTAGTACCGACATGAAACTCAGTAGCCTCGGTAACTTCCGGCGGCAAAGGGCGGACCTCATCGGCCATTACTTTCTCTTTCAAAGGTACAGACTCGTCATATTCCTCCACCAGGTTCTTGTACTGAACCACATAGTTGTTACCCTTTCTTGCTACAATGGTCGCTTCAAAGTAAGAGCCTATATACTCTGGAACTTTGCTGCAGACTTCAACCTCACCGCCTCTTTGGAATGAAATCTCTGAGTGGAACGCCATTAATTTGCTGTGTAATGGGAATAATTGAAGAAATAACATACACTAGTGCGCATTATATAGATTTCTAGATGTCTACAGCACTGTAACAGCTGGAAGTCTTATTCCACTAGGAATAGGAAAGACTCGCGTTCTCCTCATCCAATAGGGATTTACTTCAAGTGTCGGCAAGAAAGAAGAAAAGAAAAAAAGAAATTCGGGATTTACTATCCCAAGTCTTTAAACGAAATTGATCGATTTACGCATTCATCCCCAACTTAACATTAATTTCAGAACTGTGAAACTGCAAAAGTTTAATCCGCACTTCAAAAAATGTGGAATGGAGTGAGAATTGAGCTTCACTTGCTTGTTGTATAAGGGTGTGCTTTCTATGCGTGTTGATCGTGGAGACGAACTTTTTGACTCTAGTTGGTGACACATTTTGAAAGCCATGGTTATGGGAAAATGTGATGGAACATTGTACTCAAATCTATAGAATTGAAACCCTTCACATAACCAAGCTAAGCATCAGTGGTTCCAGATCAGAACATTGGGAGAGATGGGTAGCAGCGAGAACCAGCAACTTCAATCAACATTTATATTAGGTATTTGCCAATGGCTCTTCAACTTGGTTACGAACATTGTGGTAGAACAGTCCCTGAAGACGGTGACTCTAGGCCACTCCGATGAGTACTGCGGCAGAAGCCAAAGCATATTGCGCATCCACCGAGGGCGATAGGCTTAGACAACTGAAATATTGAACATTTGAAGTGGCCCTTATCTGATTGATGGTTAACAAATTCTGTTTAGTTGGTGCAATCTCACCAAAGTCATCTCATTCCTTATGTCTGGTTTTTTTATAGTATTAGTCCTTTAGTTAGTGCAGTATCAAGTATTCAGATTAGTGCTAATGGCACCCATCTTTTATGGCAGGGCAGATAAGCATATTGCTTTTTGAGCCAAGGAACATCATAATCGACTTACTAAGGAGATTTTCAAATGGGTATTATTTTATTGAGAACTAGTTTATGACTTTTTAATTAATTATTAATTATACCTATTTTTCGGTCATATTTTTTAATTTCAACCGTTAAGATAATATACATAAATGCAAATTTAATGATCGTTAAGGTATCAAAATAGATCAAATGAGTGAACGAACAAAAATTATCAAATATGAAACGTTCATGTTCATAATGAGTAAATCACATTTAAAATGTCTTAACGAATGTCAATTTTGATGAATTTTTGCAAAAATAATATATTCATATATATCTAAAAACTAAACAGTCAAGAAATAAATAAGAGATCAAAAAGTTAGTGAATCAAATTAGTCCTTAACAAAATTGTCCTCATTGGAAAATACCCCTAAGTTACTATTGTTAAATCATTGGCTTCACAATTCTTCCACAATGATGCATTAAACTTGTATAGATCTAGACTTTCCTTAATTATGCATAAAACTAGGGCGGATAAGTTTTCATCATAACTTGGTTCCTATTGTTATTTTTTTTTTGCTTTACAATTATGTGTTATAATGAGACATAAGCTAGGCGAATAAGCTAGGTTGCACGGACACGTCATTGCAGTGGCATATCGCGTGTCCGACACGGACACGCACACAGACACGCCGGACACGCCCCAATACGCGCCGGACACGCGAGTATCCGAATCGTACACACGGACACGCACCAACTCATAATAAAAATGAAAGTGCTTATGGTGAGAATCGAACTTTCGTCATCCAAGACACTTAACAACTCCTCAACCATTCCAATAGATTCCGTTTTTGTTATATTTATGCACATTTTAATATATATAAGGAGAGAAACTCGTGATAAAAATAAGAATGCTTGTGGTGAGATTCAAACCTTGGTTATCCAAGGTATTTATCAAGTCCTTAGTCATTCTAACAAGTTATGTTTTCATCATTTTAATGCACACTTTGACATATATATACATCTAAAATTCTAAATAATTTCAAATTTATAAAATAATTTTTTTAATAAATAAATATATATATATATATATATTAAAAAATAATATTTAATTAACGTATCCACCACGTGTCCGTGTCCAAAAAAATTCTATATGCCGTGTCTACGTATCGAATCGTATGCATTAAGGATACTCGTGTCTGTGTCTGTGTTACTTAGCGGATAAGTCTTCTATGAAAGTGAAAATGAAATGAAAGTGAATTGCTAATTGTAAAATTAAAAAATTGGTGGAAAATATATAGTCCAATGCCACATAATCACACATTGGACCTACTCATGACCCAACATTAACTATAACAATCCTAGTCCCATTGGACAATAACAGAGAAGCCAATTTGCCATTTGCAAACCAGAGGCTGCTATATTTCTATGTATAAAGCCGTCTTTTAAGTTCTTTAAAGTGATGGGTGCTTCACATTCCATCTCTCTCACCACTGACACCATCACCCTTCTTCTTCACTCAAATCCCACAACCACCTTGTTCTCTCAATCAAGATTACGAAACCCAGTGTGCAAACTAAACCCCACCAACCAAATCTTCAAGACCCAGTTGAAGACCATGTCTCAAACCTCTCAAGTTGTGCCAGTCAATGGTGGCAAAGCTGTAGTTAGGGAGACCCAGGATGAGAGTAGCACAAACCCAATTAATGTTGATGGGATTGATCAGACACTGGTTGACAAGATCGTGTATGATGCTCTTGTTTGGAGCTCTATTCATGGCCTTGTTGTTGGTGACAGGTCTGTTCAGGTCAGTGTGGTATTACTTTGAAACTAGAAAATACTGGAAATTTAAGTGTCTGCTGTTGAGTAGTTCAGTGAAAAATGAACACTTGAATCAATATCTGGTTGTAAAATGTTGATCATGAGAATGAATGGTGGAGTTGTTGCATTAGATTAAACAGGTTTTAGAGAAAGAAAGATCATGGATTTACATGGGACCCAAGTTCTTGATTTTAGTTCTGAAAGAGTTGTCAACTGTTTCAATAGTTTAAGAACAATTCAAGAGCTTTTAGCTGGTGAAGCTTTAGGAATCATACGGTTTTCATGTCAAGATTATACCTTGAGTTCATGAATTTGATGTTGGATGCCATTAATTACAGAGGTCATCAACAGTACCTGGAGTAGGAATGGTACACGCCCCGTTTGCTTTACTTCCAATGCCATTTCCAGAAAGTCAGTTGAAACAGGCATATGATTTAGCCCCCATATTCAATGAACTTGTTGATCGAGTGAGTTTGGATGCGAAATTCCTGCAGGATTCACTGTCCAGGTACTTCTGAATGTAATCTTTTAGTGCACTTGTCAGTAGAAGAATTGAGCATGCATATAAAGATGGTTTAAATGAACATTTCAAAGCTTAATCTTCTCTGTTTGACTTGGTTATATCATATAAGATCAGAACATGGTTGTTGTGGTGTATTACGATTTTTCAACGTCAATGAGACTCTGAGTGCTAGTAGTCTGAGTTTATGAATATTAGAAGTGTATAGGGATACAGGGAACCTCTTAATGCATGACAACCACAGCTTCACCTATTCCCTAGATAATAGCTCCAATTCTGAACTAATGCATTATAATGTTACATCGCAGAACGAAGAAAGCAGATCCATTTACATCTAGACTTCTAGATCTTCATGCCATGATGCTAAAGATTAACAAGAGAGAGGTAACTGTATAATGTAGATATCAATAGTTCATTCAAACCCTTGGAGGAGAATTTCGTGTTCAATGTGATCTAGTTGAATGACTCCGGATTTTGGATAATGTGAACAATTATTTACATAGCATTTTTGGATGACTGTTCATAGCTCTATTAGTAAATGTACTCAATTATATGAATTATAAGCAACCCACTATAGAAAAAGTGGAGTGGATGCAATATTTCCAAGTTGAGATTGTACATTTAGTTACACAATTCTCCGGTGAACGATAGAACAAATATCCATTTTGCTTCATATCTATGGGATTCCTTGGTTGTTTGGTATAAAGCAGTGGATAGCTTTTTCATTCATTGATGATTAAGATGCTAAACTGGACTCTTTTAAACACTTGAACAGGAGATACGCTTGGGTTTACATCGGTCAGATTATATGCTTGATGAACAAACCAAATTACTACTTCAAATTGAGATGAACACAATTTCATCTTCATTTGCAGGGCTCACTGGTCTTGTCGGCAAGCTTCACAGGTTAAGAGCTTTATACTTATAAATTTAGAATTACACATATATTGATAATGATTCTATCACAATCTGTTGACTAGTCTGTCATACTGGGCTTATTAAATGCGCCAGCCTCCAATTCTGCTGTGCATGTTTTCACCTAAGTCAGTAGTTTATTGGTTAGTTTCTGTTGTTTTGCATGTCAAAATGTAAACGCAGTCAGAGTTACCAAGTACTTTACTCTTGTGTGTTCATTTTTCAGGAGCTTACTTAGTAACTATGGAGGACTTCTTGGATTAGATTCCACAAGGATTCCTGATAATGCTGCAGTTAGTCAATTTTCAGCAGCTTTGGCTAAAGCGTGGACTGAATACAACAACCCCAGGTTAGACTTGAAGATTTCTCTTATTTCCCTTATCAGCTGCTTCTTTCCGTCTGACATGATAAAAGTTGAATTTAACTCCATGCATATACAGGGCCGCTGTTATGTTTGTGGTTCAGGCTGAAGAACGCAACATGTATGACCAACATTGGCTCTCTGTTACTTTGAAAGAAAAATATCCTTTGTGGCTTTATAACAACTCCCCAGGTTAAATACTATAGTCGCATCTCTAGAGTAATGTCTGATTTTCATTCTAAAGTATATGTTGCACAGGGAGGGGGTGGTGGCTCTGGGGGACTGTGCCTTTTGTTACAGATTTCATTGTCATTCCTCTTTTGTTGTTGCCATTCCATTTTGTGACTTTGTTCTGGATGTACTAGTTTTTATCAGTCTTTATTGACTGCATAAAGAAGTATGTCTGCTACAGAATTTTTGCTAATAGTTTGTACTTGTGAAACCGAAGATAATGAGTATAAATTTTTGTATTTATATCCTTGAAACTTCCAGTTAGAAGGTTTATTGCTTCTGACTGAATTACTTCTCAAAGCGTTTGTCTCAAGTAGTCCGGTTTATTTTTCAAAGAGTTTGCTTGCACACATTTTTTAGTTTGAGTTGCAGATTTCATGATTAGTTCCACTCCTTAACTTTATGACACGTATAAGATATCAAGTATTCGAAAAACTTTGGCAGAAATTGATTCCGAGGGGGCCCTTCTACCAGATGGAACACTTGTTGTGTATGTGCCTTTGGCCTTGGAAAGTTCATTAACTATTCTATATATGAATTTTTTAGATCTTCATTTTATACTCTGAAAAAGCTTTTAATTTGCAGGGAAGACCAAGTAATTGGAATAGTTTATTTCAGAGCTGGGTATACCCCAAATGATTATCCTTCTGAATCAGTGAGTCTTTATTTTATTTTTTTCTTATTTGCGTTTAACTTGATTCCAGTGACAAGCGCGCGCATGTGTAGAATGAACATATACAAAGTAGTAAAAACTGTCCCCAGCTTCATCCCAAATTATTACATCAATCCCATCTTGTTCAACTGCTGTTTCATTTATATATGCTTTGGATTGTACTTAAGAGGCTAGTTACAAAAGCACCAGTTGCCATAAAGTTGACCTCCAAATATGATGTCTATAATATGACTCTACCTCTGGGGTTTCTCATTTGTAGGAGTGGAGAGCTAGGTTACTTATTGAGCAGTCATCCGCCATCAAGTGCCCATCAATATCATATCATCTGGCAGGGACGAAAAAGGTTCAACAGGAACTAGCTAAGCCTAATGTTCTTGAGAGGTATTGCTGAATTCAAACAGCAACCATTGTCAAGCTATCCCAACTTGTAAATTTTATTACTATCATATTGGAGCTTCTTATTGAGACTTTGCTGGTATGGTAGATGTATGCTAGTGTAAATAATATATATTCTCGAGATCACAACTGAATCCGAGCTCTGTCAATTATAGGGAAGAATAGTTTCTATTGTTGTATTCTGCGATCTTGAAATGTTTCTATTGTTCATGTGAGCAGGTTCCTTGATGATAAACAGGACATTGCAAAATTGCGAAAATGCTTTGCTGGATTGTGGAGTTTGGATGAGTCAGATATTGTTAGAAAAGCAATAGAAAGCCCAGAGTTATTTGTCATGAAGCCCCAAAGAGAAGGCGGAGGTATGTGTTTCTATTTGCACTGCCACTTTTATAATGACAAGTACCGTTAACAAATCATCGGTGTGCTGCAGGGAACAATATCTATGGCAATGACGTGAGGGAATCCCTCATTAAATTGCAGAAGGAAGGTTCGGAAGCAGATGCTGCTTATATCCTGATGCAGAGGTTATTTCCTGCTGTGTCTCCCACATTCTTGATACGAGAGGGAATTTGTTATAAAGAGGATACTATATCGGAGCTTGGTGTATATGGTGCCTACTTAAGGTACTTGACTCTTCTGACTAAATGTTTGGGTTGGTTTTGTTGGCATCTTTCTGTAATTTAGACAAAGCTGTATCCGTAGCAGAACATCATTTTCCAATTTTTGTGCAGGAACAATGAGAAAGTGATTGTGAATGACCAGTGTGGCTACCTGATGCGAACCAAGGTTTCGTCTTCAGATGAAGGTGGAGTTGCAGCTGGATTTGCCGTCTTAGATAGTTTATATTTAACTTGAGGGGTTGCCTTCTTAGTACCTAAGTGCGCTTACCAACAAAGCCCAACAGTTCTCTTACTAACGCACATTTTCTCATTTTTGACATTCTCACCATTGTTACAAAGGGAAATAATGACGGGACTACTTTTGTCAATGTAATAACACTACAATTTCTCCTTTCCATTTTCTTAATGGTATTGAAAATTTTAAAAGAGCTTCATTTTCAAAACGATAGAACATCCGAAGAAAACACTTAATTATTTGTATTCTCAACAAAGGCCCCTGAGCACTAGTTCTACATGCAGTCCAGCAAGTGAAGACCAAGCACTCCGACCTTAAGAGGGAAGAGGTAATAATTATGTTCATGAGTAGTCTCATATGGTCATCTCTTTCCACCCAAGCTCCCAAGCTCGTCTCTCCCATACTTCTGTAGCTTTGAGCTCTTCTGTGAGTTGCGCTTGAGCCCCTTCCCTTGCTTCTTCACAAGTTTCCACTCCCGCAGTACATTTTTCTGCTTCTTTTTGGTAGTGTAAAGAGATTTTCCTAGCACTCATCAGCAATTCTTCGCTCTGATGTAAGGTTTCATTGGCAACAGCCTCCTGCAAATTAAGCTCTTCGGATATCAAAGCAATGATATCCTTCTCCATTTCCCTTTTCATTTCTGGTTCATGTTTTCCGCAGTCTGCATATCAAAGCTAAGTCACGATAAATAAATGACTGAATGTATAGCATTTGGCCGTAACTTCTGAAGCCGCACAGTTAATATTTGAAGAGAGAACTTGATCGTTTTCATGAAAAACCGAAGCACCATGTTTTAGAATTTCAGGTAACAGTTTAATGAACTGACCTGTAAATGAGGAGTTGATGATATCTGCTAGTGTGACATGAAACAAGGTCAGTAAACGCTTAGCAGAATATCACATTAACAAGTATGCTTTTTGATCATGATTACATTAACACGAAAAGGCTGAAACTTTAACACTACCAGTTCTGTGTAAATTCGACTAAACTTTAACACTACCATAGGTCCATAACATGCTCTGTCATACCTTCCAATTGCTTCTTCAAACATTTCTATATTAACAAGTGAATCTCACCTATAGATATCAGGGCAGATTCCTCTGAACAATCACAAAGACATGGAGGACATGAACTACTCTCCTTAAAGCGCCAATGTAATGATTGACGTACGGTGTAACCAACCAAACACACACCTATTAAAACCAAAGCCAACCTCACAGCACCGTTAGAACAAAAGCCATGGTCTTGCGGATGAGGCATCTCTTTATGCCCTAAAAGAAACAAAACCCCACACTGATCTGATTTCAAAACTGCAAGCTGCCAAAAATCAGAAATCAAAAACTCATTTTAGGGTTACACTTAGTCACTCAAGAATAGCAGTAAAAATCTAATCTTTGAAAGTTTTATAACTTTAAATAACTGAGAATAATGAAGAATTCCCACTTAGAGATCTGGGACATAAAATGAATATCAGACTGTAGCACAATGCTGGAACTTTTGCTTCAGACAGGAGCTCAAGTTTGTGTGTAAGACAATCTCTGCTTGTTCACACAAAGGCGACTCGGATCCAGGGAAAGTGTAAGAGAACTAGAGAAGTGATATATGTTTTGTAGAGACAGATTGTTGTTTGGCTTATAATCAAGAATGTTGTTTAGTGATCGCCTCAGTTTTTTTTTTTCTATTTTTGGTCCAAGCAAAGTGAAATGACCGTGTTATGTGTTGGTGTTACCGAGTTTTTCTACCTGTTGGATCCAAAAGTTTACCTTATCAATGGTGAACAAACTCGAAATTAATATTATAGAAAACGAAAGATGACATTGCTTTAGAATCAAAGACTGATATCGTATTGCACAATCTCTACAAGAACTGCGGAAGCATAACTGTTCTGTATACTGATCTTCAGACATCAGAGATCTGATAACAATAATAACAAAAGCCCGAGTACTTTGCCATGCTGAGAGAATTTTGAACAACCAATGTGTTAATCTCTATTTTCAAAACCTCAGGACAGACTATGAACATGCAAGTACGCAACAATCAAGTACAAAACAGATCAAAATGTTTCCCAACCCAATTGCTAGACAGCCTACGTTCATATGCTAAAAAGAATCAATCTACTTCATGACTTGCATAATCATTTGATTGCTGAACTTTGTCATCAGTTTCGTGCCAAATGTCATCATTGTCTGTGTCATCAGAGTCAGCTAGCTTGTCAAAAAATGAATCAAGGTACCACGGGCAACGGTCTGTCCAAGCCTTGCCCGCATGGGCTCGCCACTTTTGATCAGCTATCATTTCAGGTGAAAGACCCCATTCTGTTAGCTCTTCCTCAGTGTGATGGACTGCTAAGCTATATTCTCCGCCAGCTCCTAATTGCATCACTCGAAATTCACAGTTTCCAAAATTGTTCAAGTGCTCATATTGCTCTACAGACCACTTGAACCACTTCATGAGGAAGACACGCGACGTTAACCCGTGTGATACAATTACAAGATTGAGGTCATGGCAAGGGTTGTGGCGAAGCCTGTTCATGTCTATGTCCCTCCATAAAGATTCAAGAAAACCTGCAACCATCTATCTTATTAAGCCACAAATTCATTTCCGAAGACAAAACGCAGTAAATAACAAATGCAAAAATCAAACTTTCTAAATTGAAACACTTCCAGTGTAAAACCACAGTATATGGTCTCATCAGCAATATATTGTTCATAATGATCTCAAACAGTAAAGATGGTAGCACTCTGGCTCTTACAAGCAGAGTACGCATTTGTACTGGGGCAGTTCTTTCAGTAAACTGAGAGTCAATTTATACTTCTCGTCCACCATGTATCCTTACTTTTGTAACCTCCTACTTATATCTAAGGCTCTAAAAAGCACAATATAAGCTCTCATCAGCAATATTTCTGTCAAATTGATCTCAGACTCTACAATTGGTAGTAGACTGGCTCTTACAACCGGCATTTGTAATGCGGCAGTATCTTCAGTAAACTTAAACTCTTAAAAGTTCTCGTCATTGACCATATAACCTCCTAGTTATGTCTAAAATACTAAAATTCCAGAAAGCATGCATCATTACTTCATTAATCATTTAACCTTTATGAAGCATCAATTTCTAAACACCCAATTTTCATGAATTTTGGGTTCCAAAGAAGCAAGATGTCATTTCTATACACCAAGTAATAGCCAAAATTCACACACCACCTCACTCACCCTCTTTGTGATACATTGAAAGCTAACTTAAACATCAAGCCAAGTCTATAAGCACATTCAAGAATTGAGCTCAAACCAAGCTCACACACAACATCCATCAAACCATTACGCCTTTACCCCAATTCAAGTATCAAAACCTAGTTTATCCTATATAATAAACTAATAATAAATATGATGCTTTCATCCAAAACAAAAATAGATAGTGAACAATGCACAAGTTAATCCAAACAACCTAATAAAGAAAGAAACTAACTTTCCAACCTCACTCCAACCAAACACAACCAAACAAAAGTTCATCAACACACCCCCAATTCTTCGACATTTTCATACTATTCAACACAAAACCATAAAATCGAAACTAACAAACACAAAAACACTTACTCGAAACACGATCGTAGACATCTGCGGCGGACTCCCCCTCCGGAAACCGGTAAAAGAATCTGCCGAACTTCTCCCGGGTCTCCTTAATCGCCGTCATTCTCTCCTGCACCTGAAAGTTCCCGAAATCCTGCTCCCTTATCCGGCACTCCTCCCTCACCCCGATCACACGTGTCCGGGAGAAGGACCGTCCGATCTGGGAGAGCGTGGAGCGGGTGCGCTCGTAGGGGGAGACGTAGAAGTAGACGCGCCACTCGTTGTTGTCCCCGACGACGCGGCGGAGGTGGGCCCCGGCGAGCTGGGCCTGGGCCAGGCCCTGTTCGGTGAGGGGGATTTTGTAGTCCGGGGTGGTGGTGTAGGCGGCCATGTCGAGATTGCCTTGGGATTCGGCGTGGCGCATTAGGATTATTCGCTTGGGGAGACATGGCTGTGAGCAAGACGAAGAAGAGGTTGTAGTTGACGAAGACGAAGATGAGGGTCTACCGTTTCTGTTGGGATGCATGGTTTTGTTCTCTCAATCTGAATCGGGAATATTGATTTCTTAGCTGATCGGAATTATTGAGTGACAGTCGTGGGAATGTGAGATTGTGTAGCTTCTGGGCTCTGTAGAGATTTGAGTTTGGTTTGGTTTGTTTTGTCTACAGTCTACACTATTTATAGGCTTCCCTAATCCATTTGCATAATTGTTCCTTTCCCATTTAGGCTGAAATTCTTTTTTGTAATTTACTCATTGGGAAGTAAAAGTTGAGATAGAAAAAAAAAGTTGGTCCAGAGTGATGAGTTTCGTGTCATCAAGTTAATTGGGTAACTCCAGAACCACTAAACGCGGACGAATTGTTAAGAGCCTTGATATGAGAATCTCTCGTAATCAGGTTCGAATCTCGTCGATGTTAATTAGAGTTTAAAATATGAATTTACTTTTGGTGGACAAATGGAATAAGCATTTTGACATAAAAAGCCTTTGAGGATACTAACATTATCAACAACAAAAAAGTAACCAAGTTTATATACTAATTGCACTATAACATTTTTTATGATTGTTGCCGATGATTTGAAAATAAAATAATTCAGATAACTATAATGTAAAATGCATAGGATACGAAGAAGTCTTAATGAACAAACGTACTGAGCTTAACTAATAACATCTAAGAGAAAAGTGTGTTGATAATGGAGAAAAGATGGTGTGAAGAGAATAATGGTAACTTGGAAACTAAAAATGTGATGAGGGAGAGTTGCCCACGGAGCAAGAAATGGTCAATTTCTGTGAAGGTTTGAGGAGGAATGTGGATAGGCATGAATGGATTCCAAGAGGTCAAGATTGGCTCATTGCCAACCTTTTGCGAGTTGGAATAAGTATTGAAGAGGATCAAACAGTTTGACATAATGGGCCAATGGTTTGGATGATTACTAAAGTAAGATTGTGGTGAGGGGTCTGGGGTGGCTTTGCCAACACGGCTAAACCTTTGGTGCTGAGACTCACACGGTTTGTGCCTTTATGTTTGGTATCGACCTGGTTTCAATTTTACCCAGATCAATGTTATTAGACTTTCTAAAAAGAAAGAGAATTTAGCCAAAACTACACATAATTTGATGGAGACGCGGGGAATCGAACCCCGTGCCTCTCGCATGCGAAGCGAGCGCTCTACCATATGAGCTACGTCCCCAAGCTTGCTGAACGGGTCTCAATTTGTTTAATTAAACTCTCAAGTGTAGAAGATTCAATTTTAGGCCTTCTTTGCGTCCTGATTGGATTATTTTAGTTTGTTTTCCTATGTCATTGGTGTCTGTCGTTATGTCCGAGTGGTTAAGGAGACAGACTTGAAATCTGTTGGGCTTCGCCCGCGCAGGTTCGAACCCTGCTGTCGACGTATTTTTTTTCTCTTCCTTTATACTTCTAGCTAATGATGACAATCATGATAAGACACATTGAACAAAATCAACGAATCATACACAGTTTGACCCCTACTTTCTCAAAAACAGCCCAACTCTATTGATGGAATCAACTGATTGATCTCAGTTCACCATAATATATTTAGCTACCCATGCACTTATTATAAGGTCAAAGCTCATAATATATTCAAAATCCATTTCTTGTTACTCGTTAAGCTGCCGGCAATCTAGGATTTGTTAAGAATGGAAGCCTTTGATCGACCAATCTCCTTTTTGTTTTCTCTCTAGCTTGATCCAAATCTTTTGGGTGAAATTAGGTTTAGTACAGGTCAAAATTTTCACTACCTTTGGAAATTTACCAGCATAAGATCGAGATGGAATTAATCCCCGACACATACTCTTAGATACAAAAGTCCTGAGCATTTTTAGCGGAGATCTGACCACTCTCACATGGTAATCATGTTAAACCCAGATATTAGTTGGGTACATGCGGGCCACAAGCGGTTTATAATGTTATTAAATTGGTAGGTTGTCTTTTCCCGATAAATACGTATTACATGTTAAAAATTAAGAAAATAAAATACCGTACCCAAAGAACGATCTAGCTGGCTAGCCATACTTCAGCATTTTCACTCCCAAGGATGTATAGGCCTGTGATTTGGTTAACATATGCATGTATTGATGTGCTAGGTATTCTAGAATTTATAAGATAGCATGAAAGCGAAGTTTGCGCTAGAATGAAACTTATATGTCAATTGCTTGGACACTTTTTCCTGATTGATCAATCCATGAGTTCAATTAATCAGGGAACCGTTTGGTTAAGAAGTTATCACAAACAACAAGTACGTCCAAGTTGAGTATTGAACTTGCTATATATATCAATGGGTCCTTTCCTTAAGAGTCTTTAAGCTTTGCCCACTTTAAAATGATATCATTGGTAATTCGATGATATATACGTAAAGTTTAAAATATCAGTATCGACATATTTATATATATTTAAGAAATATCAGATATATTATAGATATTGAAAAAATTATCGTTTTAAATTTATTTATTTATTATTAAATTATAAAAAAATTAAGTAAAATATTTTAGATATTTTTTAAAAATAAGATATATCATATATATCATTAATATCAGAAATACTTTATATTGTCAAAAAAATATCACATAAATGAAATAAAATAAGATATCACTCTTAAAATATATCGATAATTTAAAAAAAATTATAGATATATAAAAATATCGGGATATTTTTAATCTCGCATAAATGTGCGTAAACTTCCATAGCAATTCTTGCTGGCAATAACTTAAAATCGAAGTCTTCGATCGATATGAGCCACCTTTTGATAGTAGTATGCAGGTGCAGTCAACAACATCCACCCAAAACCCAGAAAACCTCACAACCTCACCCCTAGATTTCTCTTTAGTTTCGTCTCGATTTATTATTTCCGTCACCTTCTTAATCGTCCCTCTCAATTCCTTTTTGAGTTCATGTCAAAAAAAAAATATTTCCCTTTTGAGTTGACTGGTGATAACAATGTTACCTCAAGCTTATCTCATCAATCATCATATATCAGACACAAAGATCTATTGGATCATCTACTTGTCACCCCAATAAATATTTGACTTTTTCCAGCAGGCTCGCATTATATGCGAATATATTCGTATCTAAATTGCAGACAAGAATCTCATGAAGCTCATGATGAGTTTGCAACCTCAATAAGTTCAGCCAAACATTCAACCCCCACATAAATATGGATATTTTCTCATTAACTCCTCTCTTGATTCACAAGACCAAGTTCATATACAGGTATTTTACAACAAAAGAACTTGTAGCTAGCTACTATGTATTGAGTTTATGATGCATATTTCAGTGTGGATGGCCGTATATTTCAACAAGTTAAATGCGTACACTCATTGTTTATCATGAAAGTTGTTGTATATAGATTAAATTATACGTCGTATGTGGTGGCAAAAGCTAGTAGAATTTGCACAACCGTATTTGTAGACTGATCGGATATGTATCCCATCAATTTCCATGATGATCACCAAGGATTGGGGATTCTCATCCCCATTTTTAGAGCAACTGGTAGAGATGAGGTATGGCCATACGGGTATAGATTGGATGTACAGCCTAAATATCTTCGTAAATTAACTTATCCCATCAAATTGAGTAACAATAAAAAAATTCTAGTAATCATTGGAAAGACAAACTGGCAATTAGCTAGCTCTCGTTTTACATTTCATTACAGGAACCTCATTGTTTTGGCTATGCAAACGCGACCGATCATCGATCCCAGTGGGCATAGTACTGTTGCATGAGTTGGTTTGCAGGTCCTGCATCGCTTCTTTTATTCTGGGCCAGCTTCGCCCTCCACCTTCTCCCTGATATTGCAGAGATTCCACATGCACTGTCCTAGCCTATTGTTGGGATACATTATCGACCCTACTTTCACTTCACAACACGTACAATTCTACTCTCTTGTGATCGATCCACGAAACGTACTACAGATAACAGATTGATGAGGAGAATCACTACTTCTAATTAAAAGCTCTAATCGAAAATGCTTCGTACAAAGGAGGCATGCGCAGAAGCTACCCTCACAAACAATGCACCTAAATGATAGGTTGCCCGTTGCCTCTATCTCTCTAATCGATCTAATAGAGGAGATCAATAATATGTTTATTGGCCGATCAAGCCTTACTAAACGTACGTACTCTCTAGCTAATTAAAACTACTTACAGTTATCTCAATCTAAACGCGGCCAGTTGACTAGAACACACATCAATCTTGATATTCTAGCAAAAACTGCTAACCTCACCCTCATCAACAATCTCATCACATATTCACATCACACAATGTTGCTGGCTCCACATATGGTGGTTGTTATGGTGGTGGTGGTGGTGGTGGTGCACATGGTGGCTACTTCCTGCCACATCCTGACACCGCCTAAACCCTTCTCCTCCGGCCACCCCCATCATCCAGTGATCCCCATCATGCACACAACTCTCAGTTTCTACATTCTCTTTACCTTCCTCCACATTATTGATATCTTCAACATCAACTCCTTCATCTTCAAATTCTTCTTCTTGCTCTTCTTCGATGGTGTCTTCTTCATGGCCGATGAAATGCAACCTCAAGCGTCCATCTTCACGATGAGCGCGTAGAATCTCTGGCCTATGAATCCTCACCTCTGTGATCTCCAGCCTCCCGTCTTTCCTCACAGACCGGAGATAGAAGTTCGGGTGTCCGTTCTTATTCAAAGAAGAGATCGGCGGTGGAAACTTATTGTTGTCCTTATCTACTGACCTTTTATCTCTCATCCTCCCCCATTGGGACCTCTTGATCTCAAATAGCCTCATTAAGCTGAGCTCAACCTCCTCGTCATCTAGCTCAACCTGATCGTCCACTCGCATGATCTCATCCGAGCTCTCAAACCCTAGACTTTCCGTGCATGACACGAACCCGTCCTTGCCACCACCGACTTCATCTAGGAAGCCAAACCCGCCGATGTCGCCGCCTCCTACAGAAACCACCTTGGTTGCGGGAGGCGGTAAAAACGACGGGAGCGGTGGCATGGAGCTCTGTTTCTCTACGGAGGAAGATTCCAAAACAAGATGCTGACCGACATCATTGGTGGTTGCAGTGACTAACCCTAGCAAGCCTCCCGTCAGGGAGGGAATGTAGTGGTGGAGGTTTTCGTTCGCAGTGAGAGGAGCAGCGGTGGTGGTGGCGGTGGGGCCGAGAAGAGAGTGAGGGGTGATCTTTCTACAGAAACTCATCATGGTTGGGTGATTGAGAAGCTTGCAATAAGCAGCAGAAGTGAGGAAGAGAAAAGACAGTAGAGGAACGATTAGTATAACCAAAAGGGTCATGAAAAATGTCGGGTACGTCTTCACGGGGATGACAAAATGAAGAGGAAGAACTGGAGGAGGAGGTATTAATAAGAGAAGGGAGCAGTCTCTGGCCTACAGATGAAAGATAGGGATAGAAAATGAGAGAAAGAGAGACAGAGAGTTGGGGTTATGGTGGAGGAGAGTGCCAGCATTGCATAAAAAAAGTGGTGAAAAATATGAGCTGGAGTGATAGAAGGAAAGGGTGCCGGGTCCCATGTAAGATGGCCTGAAACTTCGCGCTCTTAAAACATCTGCCGCTGCCTTTTACTGACTCCCGTTCACCTCGTCACTTTCACCAAATTTGGACAATTACTATTGGATCAACCTTCTTTGGATTACTAGGAAAAATGTGTTTATTTTAATTAAAACTGACTACTTTATATTTATTTATTTATTTATGATGATTATCTCAACTCCTCTTCTCATAGCACGTGTCTTAATCTCTCTTATCAGACTTAAAAATTCTGTTATTGCTACTTACGCACTGCAGCTGAATTATCAGTGACGGTGACAGAATAAAAACTTAGAAATAGCGGGTTCATTCTAGAGACTTTAAATCAAAGTCAATGTATGTGAAATTGTAATCTCCATAGAGATGGAGTCGGCTCCCACAGATACAGAGAGAGCCTGGATCGATGGGTTCTTTCAAGGGTCTCTGTTGTTGGGTTTAGAATACTGTATCAGGTTTTGATGGAATGATCAATTAATTGGAGCTTTGTGTTATAGCAGCCATTGATTCTTTTATTGATGTGTATCAAGTTTGTATTCGCCTCATTTGAAGTTCTTTGTTAATTGAGTTTCAAAGTCTGCTCCTAGAATGATTTTAACTTTTAAGCACTCGCAAGATTACCGAATAGTTAGCTAGTAACAAAGAAGTGCTGAATTATGCCGGTGCAAGGTGGTGGTGGGATGAGAGCTGGCTTCGACAATTCAAATACAACTTCAGAAAGAGAAGGGAAGGACGAAGAAGACGTTCTTTGGCAATATTAAATAACGAAAGAAAAATATAATAGTGAATATCAATCAAAGTGAACTCATTATTCTTTTAATCCAATAGTAGTTAAAAATTTGGTGAACAGGGAAAGTGACCAGGAGAACGGGACTCGCCTTCACTAGTCGTGATATACTTTTGTTCTGTTACACAATCCTCACGATTTTGTGTGTTCGATTGTTTTCTTCTCTCGATTTTTCATTTTAGCATTTGGAATTTTCTGAGTTTGGTGTCAATTAGGGCTTTCAACTTTGAAATGAAGGAAGACAAAGATCAGATTATTTTGGTGGGAAAATTCTTCCTTTCACAGGGTGAATCTTCACTTTCTTGAATTTTGCTGACTTGGCATCACTACAACCACAAACTTTGTGTCCATTTTTTTCTTTGACTAACAGCGATTGTCTTCCGTTTGAGGGGTTTGAGACTTTGAGGGACCAAAAAACGTAAATTTATTTGACAAAGTTATTAGGTCTTCTCAACATCTACTCTTCAATTATCACCCTTTATTTCTTATCTTTCTCTAAGAACCCAACAACCTCTTTAATTTCCAAATTCTTCAACATCTAACTCCCTCTCTTATTCTCTATAAAAACACACAAAATGTGAGATTTTGGTGAAATCGAATAGGTTGTTGGGTTTGCCTCCTTGAGTTTGATGAGTGATTTGGGAATAGATTATTATATTTGATTTTGAGATTTGGTGAGTCACAACGTAGGAGGGGGGAGTGAGTGGCGGTGATGAGGACGAAGATGATGGTGAGGACTGAGGAGAGTGGTAAAATGGTAATGGGTTTTATTTGATAGGGTAAAGTTTAAAAGTTGGATTTTTTGCTGGGTTTAGTAGAGAAAGATGGCTTTCAATTTTGGAGTGCAGGTTATGGATGGAGGAGGGCGACGAACGGCAACATATGGTTTTTCGGTGGTCCGTCATTTTGAGTTTACAAATATTTTATTTTGTAAATACTTGTAATCTTGAAATGAATCACACAATGCAATTAAGTATTGAATTTAAATACTTGTAATCTTGGAATGAATCAGAATAATTTCAATTACGCCAATTGATAGAGGCCGGTACCGGCGATGCGTATGAATTTTTTGTGGAATTTTTCGAGCAATTATTACATTTTAAAATATTTTTATAAGTTTTAAAATTATTTAAAATAATCAAAATAAAATAATATGGACAAACAAATGGCCAAAATTGCGTCACGTGTCCATATATTTGACTTTTAATTAATTACAATAATTTAATATTTTCTAAAAATCATAAAAAATAGTTCTGAAAATCTAAAAATTCTTCAAAAATTACCACGCAATCAAGATAGTTAGCTCTATCTACGCATGTAAAAATATTAAAACAATTTTAATCATGCGACACGGCTGCCTTTAGGGGATAGTGTTTAAATTAGGGTTGTCGCGTAGATTGAGACCCAAACGATTATGAAATTTGGTGAATTTGTACCGTATCAATATCTCAATAACTTGATCACATCCAACGATCAGAGTCCTATTTTATAAATTTTACTAACGTGAATCACAACATGCCTACTAATATTGCATAACATTCATATTATGTTATATGTAAATGCATCCGTTTATAAACTAACTATACTGAGAAAAATAAATTTTGAAAAAATCGACCGTAGGATATCATCGCTATAGTGTACTATGGCCGTGATAGAAAATTCACTAATTTTAAGTAATGTTTGGTTCTTAATCCACACGGTTAGCTCATTGTACCTCATGTCCTCTTAAGCAGAGCTATTTACATGAACATAATTATCCAAAAAAATTTGCAGAATTATTTTAGGCACCTATGATTTTTTTTAAATAGTTTCGACGCTCTAAATATTATCTGAACATTACCACGCAATTAGGATATCGATAGTTAGCTCTATTTACCCATGTAAAAACTTTAAAATAATTTTAAATGCGCGACATAACTGTCCTTAGGGAAATAGTGTTTAAATTAGAGTTGACCGCGTAGATCGAGACCAAAATAATTATAATTTTTGGTGAATTTTGTATCGTATCAATATCTTAGTAACCTAATCACATCCAACGGTAAGAGCTCTATTTTATAAATTTTACCCACATGAATCACAATGTACCTACTAATATTGCATAATATTCATATTAGGTTATATATAAATGTGTCTGTTTATAAACTAACTACACTGATAAAATAAATGCGCTAACTTTTTTTCTTACCATCAAAAAGTTGATATATTTTTTTCAATAAACTATTGCAATTGATTGAGATCATAAAACAAGTTGATAAAATTTGTTTTTGGTACTTTATATGTATTCAGCCACTAAATATATATTGTTTTAATATATTATTAATTTTGTTGATGAACACGACATAAATAATTTAGTGGTTATTAATCAAACTTCAATTTGACAAAGTGGATTGAAGTCAAATATCAACAAAATTTCATGAACTTTATTTTAAAAAAAACATAGGATATTTGTCAAATTTAATTATTGGAATCACAAAATGCCTACTAATGTAGTATACATTACATATTAGATTATATGTAAATTATACAAGAAATTAAATTGAAGAAAAGATATTTAGAAAAATTAACCGTAAGTGTGATTACTAAAATTATGACTATGGTTGAAAATTGACTTGTTTCTAATAAAATTACAAAAGAGAGTTTGGCTGGGTTTGCAGGATGGAGCACTATGGTAACAGTCCTGCTCACCTGCGGGACTGAAATTAAGGGACGGACTCAGCGAAACCGTTAGATCTTACTTGCCTTGATCAAATGGATAGAACATCAAACCAATTAAAAAGAAGAAAACTAGGGAGCAAAACCCAATCTCTTATGTGTCGAGTCCACACTTTTTCTCCCTCATCTCCATCCTTATCTCAGTTCTTTTGAATCTCTTGTCATGGCTCTGCTTTGAAACTCATCATTAGAACCTCATCGATCTTCAAAACTTCTTCTCTTAAACCCATTGCTTGAACTGCATGAACATCATATATTTCAGAAGTGATTTGGATATCTCTCAATCATATGGGTGATGTTCATAAGATCACAATCAAGATGATCGTTTTTGTTTATCAAAATCTGATGAGCCGTGATGGAGTGCCAATTAAAGTTCGACTCAATGAATTTTACCTCTCTCTTAGATCATGATAAATATTCAATCTACTTCTGTTTGTATTGCTGGGCAACTGGATTTCCGCAGTCATCAACTTTTTACCTGGTGGAGCATCGTCCAGAAAGTGGTATGGTTTAGCTTATCAAAGCATCTTCTGGGCAACTGGTAATAATACACTGAACCCTTTTGTGATTCTATAACTTCAATCAGTATCAGAGCATTCATGTAATGGTTTGAGATGAGATGAGGCCAGGCCTCCAAGACGAAGAAGATAAAGGATTGGGTGAGGAATAAAAGTACAGTTTTAATCGATTTATTTTCATATACATTAGATCAACTAGATCAAAATCTAACGGTTGTGCTGAGCTCATCCCTTAATTTCAGCCCGCAGGTGAGCGGAATTGCTACGGTAATCTATTTTTACAGTTTTTTATTTTGGATCAAATTAATAATGCGTGCAGTGAACATTCCGTTAGTAGACGGTTGGTTGAAGGTCCACGGGGTGGACTGAAGAATCTCCGGACATGGATATGCTTATGTTATCTGGCATCAGTAGCACTGCCAACTGGGGAGTTTGGCCCTCGCGTATCTTCTTCCATTTTTAATATATTTTCCGTTTTGTCAGAACGGAAAATAATAGATCGAAATAATCTAAACGAGAATTACGCTAGAAACAGTCCTAATTAAGCAACTTTTATTTTTTGTCAATACGTGAAATTAAGCTACTTCTTACTAGCTTGTTCCTCCATCTATAATAATCTACTGTTTCTTTGATATGATCGATGTCCACGTAAATCGGTGAATGGTGACCAAAGGGACCCAAAAAAAAACGTGCATGGTGATCGGGGGGACCTAATATAATTGTGATTTGAATTACTCTGCATAAGAATATTCCGGGGAGCATGAATAATACATGTAGAATCTTGGTTTGATTTTGTTGATAATAATTTTCTTTCATCACTATAATTGTGCAGACCATACTGACTTATCTATACAACTCCTACGTTCATTATCCACGTTTGGTACGTACAAATGAATGCTAGACAACCCACGTATACACACACATATATATATATATATATATATATAGTCATTATCCAGAGTAAAGCTTCACTATGAAATTACAGAGTGAAGTTCTAATTTTGGCACACTTTTTGGTCAATTGTTTTCACCATAAGCGATTCAATATTGAGGTATGCTATTCAAGATCATCTCTACAAAAATTTATCTAATTCGGTCATCGTTAAGGTATTGAAATTAGATTAAATCAATGAACAAATTAAAATTGTTCAACGTGAACCCGTTCATGTAAATCTCAATTTTGAAAGCTCAAACCATTGTCAAATTCGATGAAATTTTGTAAAAAAATATCTTGAATAACATACCTAAATATTGAATCGCTTATGGTGTTTGACCGAAAAGTGTGCCAAAATTGGAACTTAACTCTGTAATTTCATAATGAAGCTTCAATCTGGATAGGAACTGTATATATATAAATTATATAATATAGACACACACATGACTCTCCTCCTAAGAGATCCATTTTTTTTAGTATTTTAAAAGGATAGTTCATTTGACCAACTTCTTGATCACATTTCAACATCTCCACCATTCAACATTTAGATTCTAATATATAGATCATATTTTTTAAATTTCAGCAAAATGGAGGTGTTTAAAGCATTTAAAACTGAGATTTAAACTTATAAACATGAATGGTGGAGGTTTAACATATTTGGTGCGTACATTGCTTTCACCAAGTTTGATACCTTAGTGATTATCATTTTGTCTGAATTTTTACAGAGATGATCTATATATTAGACCCTAAAAGTTGAAAGGTGAAAATGTGAAAATGTACTCGAAAAATTAGTGAATGAGCTATCATTTTAAAACAAAAAAAAAAGATCCCTTAATAAAAAGTGCTATATATATATATATTACACGAAAAACCGTTATTCATGTAGCTATGTATACATGTTGTATAAGCACCCACAGTTGGTGATAATGGTTTTGGTTTGGCATAAAGGTGTAGGCACTACAGGCAATGGGGAAAGTCATTCTCGTTTTGAAGGAACGTGACAATACTGGTGCCCTGAAACATGAAAGTCCAGAAAAATGGTATAAGGTCCCCCAAAATAAATATCCAATGAGGTGACGAGCAACAAAATATCCAACAGTGTGAAAGCACCCAAATCAGGAACCATGTATGTGAATCTAGCTCTCCAAGGGGAACCTCATACCCGTTTTCATTCTGGATGCCTATAATGCAAAGAACTTCGGCATATTGCAGTAAAAGTATGTCTCAGTGTGTCTGTGTGTGAGACTCGTCTATGTTTTTGTATACCATGCATGTTAACCCAAGAGCATATTATATAAGTCCATTGTTCTGAGCTAGCTAGGGTAACATTTTGCTAGGGAATGTGAAAGTTGCTTTTGAGATCACAAAAGGTGAAAAAGGGATCGGGAAACATTAAGTGAGCTTGGTGGGTACACAAATCATAAAACCATATATATACGAATCTAGTTCCTGGATGCTAATTTGAATGGCACGAGATTGATCGAGATCGAATAATCATCGATTCCTGCAGTTTGCGTCGGAGACCTATACTTTTTGGTCCAAAAGTTTGCTGTGTTAGATCTTAATTAGATGCTTATTCACATCACAATGGCATGCAGCTGCTTCGTGTCTTAGTATATAAATGCCATCATCGATCGAGAAACTTGAGGAAGCCCCATCCAAAGTTTATAGACGTACGTCAACTCATCAAGAAAGAAGCAAACTTCGATCAATACATGGCTAGCTTGCTGATCAGCCTTTCTTTCAGAATCACGACCTCCTCACCCCATTTGAAACCTAGCAAACTCAATAGCCCTCCGGGCTCCGGTAAGTGTTGTGTTCTCTTCACGTCGTACCAATTAAGTAATTAGAAAGCCAATAAGCTATTCTAGTCATTCAATCTTCAGTATGCCTCATCTTTTAGCCCGCGGATCCGATCAGTCCATGGAGTCCCGTAAGTCAAATGGGCTTTTACCCGGTCCTCCGCGAGAAAGTCTGTCAAATCCCGCTTCCGTGAATAGAGGACTAAGCTTAATTTAGAGTTGTGAAACCCGGCCCGTAAAAAACCGCCAAGTAATTAAATATTATACACACATATTATATTAGGTTTATAATAAAACAATCGCATTATGAAGTGATTATATAAATAAAACTTCTCGGGATCGATCAAAACTAGCCGATATGATCGATATATATATTAGTGACCCTATAAAAATTTCATCCAATTCAGACCTCGTCTAACCGTCAGAATTTCCGGTAAAACCGAAAACACTACTAATATGTCCTAAGGGAGAATCCATTACCAAGATGTGAACGCCAAAAGGCGTTTGTATATCTAAAATCACCTAATTTTTATCACTGATCTACGCGGTCGCACCGAGAAAACCCATTTAGCAAAGCCCCGGTCAATGAGGTTTTAATATGTCAAAATGTTTCTTTTTTAGTTGACCGTAGGTACAAACGGTCAAACCATGTTCAAAACGGACGAAATTTTTATGGGATCCCTAAATATATATACCGATCACATCTGCTGGTATCGATCGACTATATTTCAAACTGGAGTTGTCGATCGCCGAAGTTTCCACTAATATATCATACCTTATATTAGGTTTAAAATAAAATAATTGCATTATGAAGCGACTATGTCAAGGAAACTTATTGGGATCGATCGACACTAGCCAATATGATTAGTAGATATATTTAGTAACCCTGTAAAAATTTTATCCAATTCGGACCTCATTTAACCGTCAGAATTTCTAATAAACCAAAAATACCACTAATATGCCCTAAGAGAAAACTCATTATCAAGATGTGAACACCCAAAACCGTTTGCACATCTAATTTTTGTCACCGATAGTGCGCATTCGCACTGAGAAAACTCATTTGATAAAGTCCTGATCAATGAGGTTTTAATATATCAAAACACATTTTTTTGTTGACCGTAGGTACGAACGGTCAAACCATGTCCAAAACTGACGAAATTTTTACGGGATCCTTAAATATATATACCAATCACATCTGCTGGTGTCGATCAACCATTTGTCGATTTCCAAAGTGTCCACTAATGTATTATAATCTTTATATTAGATTTAGAATGCAACTATCGCATTTATAAAACGACTATATGAATGAAACTTATCGGGATCGATCAACATTAACTGATGTGATCGGTATATATATTTAGTTACCATGTAAAATTTTTATCTAATTCGGACCTCGTTTAACCGTCGGAATTTCTGGTAAACCAAAAACACTACTAATATGTCCTAAGAGAAAACCCATTACCAAGATGCGAGCACCGAAAGTCGTTTGCATATTTGAAATCACCTATTTTTTGTCACCAATCGTGTGCGTCTCACCGAGGAAACTCATTTGGCAAAGCCCCAGTCAATGAGGGTTTTAATATGTCAAAACGCCTTTTTTTGTTGACCGTAGGTACAGACAGTCAAACTATGTACAAAATGGACGAAATTTTTACAAGATCCCTAAATATATATACCGATCACATATGCTGGTGTCGATCGACCATATTTCAAACAGTAGTTTTCAATCGCTGAAGTGTCCACTAATATATCATAACTTTTTATACTAGGTTTATAATAAAACTATCGCATTATAAATCGACTATATGAATGAAACTTCTCGTGATCGATCGATACCATCTGATGTGATCAGTATATATATCTAGTGACCATGTAAAAATTTCATCAAATTCAGACCTCGTTTAATCGTCAGAATTTCCGGTAAACCAAAAACACCTTTTTTTTTTGTTAAACGTAGGTACAGACGGTCAACCATGTCCAAAACTGATGAAATTTTTAGAAGGTCCCTAAATATATATATCGATCACATCTACTAATGTTGATTAACAATATTTTGAAACTAGAATTTATTTATGACTTTTTTTAGAATGTTTTCTAAGAATTCTTTTATTGTTTCAAACCCTTAAATAAGAGTATTATGTTTTTTTAGTACAAACCCGCAATACCCGTCTCGCAAAAACCAACAAGGTCGGCTTTAAGTGGGCGGATTTGGATCTTCATATTTGTGAAAATAACCCAATCCGATCCGGCCCGTCACTTATCTAAATATACTAAGAGCCGACCCGTTGATGACAACATGAGTTATGCCAAGCTATCAGACTGTAATCTTCCGAGCCCATTTTTGACCACAAATCACTAGCGTGCAAAAGTTATGCCAAGCTATCAGACTGTGTATGACAGTATGAGTTCCGTGATCGTACGGTGGTGGCCTGGAGGGGAGGCCGTGCTTGCATTAGTTTTGGGTTGCAAGTTGCAACATGCCAAAACCCCTCTTTTGATCTTGTACTAAAAAAGACAATGTATGCATGTATGTGATAGGAAAAATCTGTAAATTGTAATACAAAAAATTTACCGAGCTATCGTTGTAAAGAGATCTATCTATTGAGCGATTAATGCATCTTAACAATTTACAAACTTTCATTTCTACAATGTATTAATGCATTGCATGCATACAATTATCCTAAAATCATGATATAATATGTAATATTAATCCTTAGAGTGATGTGATAACATGAGACTTAAAAAGAACTTTAGTTACAACAGTAGTCCTCAAGTCATTGTTAATTGTAGGCAAAATTGCCAAAATACACATAAATTTGGTTGAAATTGTCAATTTGCACCTCGATCTTGTATGTGAGTCAATTTATCTCCTAAATTTGGTAAAAATTTCCGATTTGCATACTCATCCGTTAAATTTAACTGTTTCTATCCAATTTTGCGTCACATGTCATGCATATGAGGAGTAATGTTGTCATTTTTAATTTATATTTTTCTTTAAAACAAATAAAAAAATTCTTTAAAAGGAGGATTATTTTTTAAATAAATTATTTATTTACATCTTTTTTCTGCATACTTAACCCTATTTCGAATTATATATTCAAGATACCCACCCATTCAAATATAGTGTGTTGTGTATATATATATTTTTATATGTACACATTTATTTTTAATTTTATATGTATTTATTTATATTTTTAAAATATCTTTTAACATACCATATCATGTAAAATAATAAAATATATAAATCCATAACATGTTTAGAAAAAAAAACAAAAAAAACATAGTATCAAGTGTTCCTCTTAAGTAATTTTATAAATTTATTTCATTATAAATATGAATAAATTTATAATGACAATACTACCTCTCAAATGCATGACATGTGACTTAAAATTATATGAAAAACATTAAATTTAATAGATGAGGTGCAAATCGGCAATTTTTACCAAGTTTATGAAGTAAATTGACTCAAATACGGATGCAAATTAACAATAATGACTAAATTTATGATGCAAATGGACATTTTTGCCTTATTGTATCCTCAAAAAGGGGATTGAGTCCTCTAAGTGGTTGAAAAAATGTTGATGCACGAGGCACGTACATCAACACACCGTAGTTTTACCTTCATTATATGTTGCTCAGAATTTTACAATAATCGATTCTTTCTATCGCGTATCTGAGAAATGCATCACTACAATATATATAATTTCCATATTTGATATATTAATATAGAGGTATGTTTGCTAAGAAGAAAACAAAATCAAAACTTTGTTCGATCAATAAATAATATAAAAATCATTCAAAACATATCGAATAAAAAAAAAGGGACGAAAAATTGAAACATACAGTAATCCAATAGTGAAAAGAAAAGGAATTGTATTATGATGCAAAATATGAAAATACATATACACACACACATATAAATTCTAATAGCAGAATGCATTATGAAATAGTTGTTGTGTGGAGGCCTTGGCCTCCGCCTCAGCTCCTACGGCCAGGACGCCCGTCTCCGAAGTGCCGTGGCGTTTGAGTTCTGGTTCCCAACTATATCCTATCCCTCTTCGAGTAGTTGGGAAAATCGTGAATAAAAAGGATGCGAGTACCCCAGCTCCTAGAGGTAAATTGATAATGATTTGATTGAGATCTTCTGATGCGTCGGGGAAGAAACAGTTTTCCACGTTGAGGTTGGTAAGAGCAAGAATCATGAACAGAGTTAGTGACACAAAAGCGTGAAAAAAGTCTATAGGCTTTATCCTATAATCTTGCGTTGAGGGTGCTATCACGTTTTCTCTAGGATTTAAGATGTGCATGCCTGCGCGAGTGATAATGCCATAATAGAACTTCCCATTATATATGAAACTATCAGTAAAGGAGGAGATCAAGCAGATGAGGACGCAGATTATAATCATGGATATCGAAAGAACCTTATTGGCCGGATGGCATTCACCGTTGTTGGAGAAACTAGGAATAAGGGCCTCGAATGCGAGGACCGTACCGGTAGGCAGGAGGTTAGCAAGATTGGCTGCACTGCCTATGATCTTCATGGTGAAGAAGAATCTCGCTAGCTAGCTAGAGAAATTAGTGCTTGCTTAATATCTAACTACGCATGCATTCGTTGGGTGCATGCTGGAATGGAAACTACAAATGCGATCTGCAAATTTATATAGGTATTTTAGCATTCATTAGGAGCTCATGAAAAAACTGGTGGCAAATTGCCTAGCAGCACGGATTTCTTGTACTGCGTAGTACGTGGTGACATCCGAAATATGGTTGGATTATGCGACTTGGTGCAGATTGATATCAAAAGGCTCTCCTTTTACTTGGACTAATGAGCACGACGCTGCCTCACATATTGATATGCCACTACAAAAAATATATCAACAAAAAGCACATATCATATGTGGCTCATTTGTGGCCTTTGACCATGTGACATTTTCCTAAAACCCACAAAACCCCTCCCAAATGTGGCTTGTTAATTATATTGATGTGTGCCTTTTGTTGATATATTTTGTAGTGTGCTTTTAGATAGATGTTTTTGGAAGTCCATGGTTAGATTCCTGGCTCGTTACAGATTGTTCGACATTGGTGTATAGTGTCCAATGTACATTCTTCAACAAAGGTTGAAACTTTTTGAAGCCTATTCTGAGAGATAGACGTACTGCAATGTTAATAGATTTTGGAATATTCGTGCATGTAGCTATGGACAAAGCTCATGAGGATTTAGAAACTATTTATGTTAGATCTTAGATGCTTAATTACATCACAATGGCAGCTGCTTCCTGTCGTAGTATCGATGTTGGTTTAAGTATGTCACTATATCTAGTTATGTTCTAAACTCCGGTCGTGTTAATATATATGTTGACAGTAGCAATATGACCGCTACTACATGTTGTCTCTCATTCCAGGATTTCCAGCCGGAACATATAGCAGCTATGCACTTCAAAGCTAATACAGATGAGGATCAAGAACAAAAACACCGACACAAACGTATGCATGCATGAAGAATTTCCATGGATTCTGGATGCATGTATCTTCAGCTTCGATATCTAGCTCCCTCCCAATCCCTATTTCCTGAAACTCGCAGAGTTTGAAGTTGAAGACTGCGACAGCTGTGAAAGTAAACAATGCCGTAGTACACCCTGCTGTTAATTTGTAATTTGTATTCCACGCTGTCCCCCGGTGAAGTAAGAGCTAGAGGAAACAAAGTAGAAAGCAACCTAACAGGACAAGCGTGATAAGGTAGGTACTCGTTAGGTAAGATGTGTCATCTGGCGTTGTAGGAGAGGAAAGGTGTACCGATCTGATGGCTTGGCAGCAAGAACAACGGTGCCTGTTGGTAATCGTAACAGGTTTTCTAGGCTCCAACGTACGTTGCTGGTTCGATCAATAAATAATAATGATTTAGAAGATATCGAAGAAGGAAAGAAGATTATCATAACATGATATAATAGTGAAAAGAAAAGGAATTGTATTATGATATATACAAACTATGAAACATAGTATATGCATGTAAACAAACTTCTAATAACAGAAAGCACTATGAATTAGCCGTTGTGATGGAGGCCTTGGCCTCAGCCTCGGCTCCTACGGGCACAAACCCCATCTCCAAGTCAGTGGCCCTGGTGGCTAAGTTCTGGTTCCAACTATTTTTATCGATCTTATCTGGCCGGGGCTGTGTATATCCTATCCCTCTTCGAGTAGTTGGGAAAACTGTGAATATAAAGGATGCAAATACCCCAGCTGCTAGTGGTAAATGATGGATCGTGATTTGATTGAGATCTTCTGGTGCGTCCGGGAAGAAACAGTTTTTCACGTTGAGGTCCGTAAGAGCAAAGATCATGAACAGAGATAGTGAAACAAAAGCGTGAAGATAATCTTTAGGTTTTATTCTATACTTCTCTAAGCGCTTTTTTTCGTCATCAGTGATCTCTTTTTCTCCAGGATTCAAGATGTGCATGCCTTTGCGAGTGATAATGCCATAATAGAGCTTCCCATCGGTACTGTCAACGAAGCTATCAGTAAATGTGGAGAAGAAGCAGATGAGGGCACAAATTATTATTACGGATATCGAAAAACCCTTATTGGCAGTATGGCATTCGCCGTCACCTGACAAACTAGGAATGAGGGTCTCGAATGCGAGGACGGTACCGGTAGGCAGGAGGTTAGCAAGATTGGATGCAGTGGCTATGGTCTTCATGGTAAAGAAGAAGCTTGCTAGCTAGCAGCAAGAAAAAGTAGGGCTTGCTTAGTTTCCAACTACGTACTAGTTGGGTGTATACTGCAATAGAAACTACATATATGCCATCTGTGATTTATGTAGCGATTTGGCGTTGATTAGGAGCTCATGAAAAAGTGGTGGCAGATTGCCAACACGGGTTTCATGGAGTGACTTCTAAAATAGGGCAATATGTGTCTAGTCTCGTTACATAGACACATCATCTGTTTAATAAAATTACGCCATGTCAATTTTGGATAAAATGACAATTATATCCATCACATTTTATTAGTCCTAATTTATTATCTCTTCAATCACTAACTAGATTAAATTTGGATGTATGAATAACATTTCAATATGTTTTCTTTATTTTTTAAAATATAATTTAACTTTCAACTGCTTTGAGGCCAACAATCATTTTTCTCCAAAAATATGGTAGGATTATGTGACTTGGTGCAAATTGATCTCAAAAGGCTCTCCTTTTACTTCGACTAATTGGCGCGACGCTTCTTCATATACTGAGATAATGTTAGATAAATATTTTTGGTCTGTCCCATGGTTAGATTCCTGGCCTGTTACAGATTGTTCGACATTGATGTAAGGGTGTCGAATCAGTGGCGTAGCTAGGATTCATAGCTAGGAGGGTCAAAATTTGAACGATAAATAACAAACAATCAAATATTATATAAATGAAAAATAATGTGTTACAATACTAAAGATAATATCATTACAATACTTACAAATAACAAATTTCTCTAAAATAATTATAATTGTCCACGACGATTGCTTATATTTTGAAATCTTTTCATGATGGTTTCATTATCAACACCATCAAATATATCTTTCTCGATATATGTAATCATGTTGTCATTCATCAGCAAGTCCCCCATTCAGTTTCGCAAATCACTTTTTATGATCTTCATAGCAGAGAATGCTCTTTCTACAGTGGCAGTTGCAACTGGAAGAATCAAGGACAATGTTATGAGCAAGTAGACTAAAGAATAAACTTGATCTCTTTGTGTCTGAACCATCTTTTCTCCAAGTTCATTAATTCCTTTTAGTTTTGTAAACAAATCACTACTCCGCATATTTGAAATATAAGTGTCCAATTCATTTTCAAGAGCCAAGAGTGATACTGTAGAAAAATCTTGAGGATAAAATTTAGCAAGACGAATTAGTTTTTCTTTGTTGAAAGCTAAGAATGAATTAGTTTGACTGAGACATGACATACAAAGAAGTAGCTCCGTAGTAGTCTTTGTAAAATGATCATTCAGCTCTTGAAGTTGCATATCTATGACTGCAATGAACAATTCAACCTTATATCTATGCATATTAGTGACCTTTAGAGCTCTACACCGTGATTTTCTTGGAATAGTAGGAATATCATCCATGTTAGGAATATCAATCTCATACATTTCGCAAAATGAAACAACCTGACCTAAAAGAGTATCTCATACATTGTCTCTCATGTTTTGCAATTAGTCCCTGAATTCACAATATCTTGATCTCTTATTTGCAATGCATGTGATAAATAACTAGTAATTCCCAACAAAACCTTCATCAAATGTAGACTAAATACAAAGTCAAATGATTCCAGTAAGTCTAACAACCTGCTTGCATCTTGCCTTTAATCACTAAACGATCCATCTTCTTTTATTTCTTCAAGCAATTCAACTAAAGATAGAAATAAGTTGATAATATTTAACAAAGTACCATAATGAGATCTCCATCTTGTATCACCAGGTCGTTTTAGGGTGGTATCTTGATTCAAACCCCTCCCATTTGAAATAACGCCACTATTAAGTTCTTCAATAATCTTAGCCACTTGCTTTTCTCGAAGAGAATCACGGCATTTGCATGAGCTTCCAGCAACATTCACTAGAGTACCAACAAATATGGAGATCAGAGATTAAGATATGATTTTTGCAACGACCATTATAACTAGCTGCAGTTGGTGAGCAAAACAATGAACATAAAATTATGAATGGTTCTCCTTCAAAATAAGTGATTTTAGACCATTAAATTCTCCTCTCATATTACTAGCTCTATTGTAACCTTAACCACGAAGGCTTGATATGCTTAAGTTGTTCTCTGAGAAGAATTGATCAATGGCTACCTTAAGTGATGCTGAAGTAGTATCAGTGACATGCTTCACACCAACAAAACGCTCAATTACTTGTCCTTTGCTCACATATTACAATATAATAGCCATTTGCTCTTTTCCTGATACATCACGAGACTCATCAACGAGAATAGCGAATAATGCATTACCTATGTCTCTACTTATGATAATGAGAGTTTCAGCTGCAGCACCCTTGACAATATCATGTTGAATATCTGGTGATGTTAATTGATGATTTCTTGGAGCATTTTTCAAGACAACCTTTTTTATATCATCAATTTTATCAGAAAGTCACTTCAAAAGTTTCTTAAAATTCCCTTTGTTCTTTGAATTATCAGATTCATTGTGACCGCGAAATGGCAGCCCTTGTTGTAGAAGAAAATGAGCACAATGAGTTAATGCATTCAAATGAGTGCGATAGTTAATCCGATCTTGTTGTGTCTGGTTTCCCAAGACAGTATCAACATGTTGTCGTGGATCTAATAAAACTTGACATATTCTTCTTGCATTGTTGTGAGCACTATTAGTCCCTCCCACATGGTCTTGAAGCTTGTCCATTTTCTTACAATTTTTAAACCCCGTACCAACAAATACATCACCACATGCTTGATCTCCAATATTTGGTTTGAAAAGATAACATTGCAAACAATATAGAGCATCCTTTTCTTTACTATACTCCAACCAATTTCGATATTTCTCGAACCATTTAGCGTTAAATTTTTGGTTAGTACTGCTAAATTTTATTTGAGGAAACTTATAATTTTCCAATTGACATGGATCTTGCAACAAATAATGTCGCCGCACGCGATCTTGAACATCAAAATGATAATATGAAATTGGAGTTCGAAGTCCTGGGTCTCCATGAAGGTCTTCTATGTTAAACTCATTGATTGATTTTGATGTACCACCATCTTCGGATACATTACTTGTCAGAGGAGCTTGAGAAGGTGCTGACTGATTTGTTTAGTTTACTTATTCATGAGGATGTTTTGAAGTTTCATCATTGGATGTATGTCTAATTTTAGGAGCTTTAGATGGTGTTAACTACTGTGCTGCTTTTCTCTTTTTGTATTTCTCGAATAAAGCCTCCATGACTGAATTTTTCAAGTAAGTTTGGACGTGTTGCTACTTTCTAGTAGAGAAGAATATGAGAATTAGAAGATATAAAAAAAATGTAAGCATATATATAGTGGAAAAGACGAACACCATTGAATCATAATTTAGTTAGAAAAATATATTTAATTGTTTTAGGACAAGGAATTCTACCCACTTGAGAACATAAGAGAAATATTAGTTATTAGTATTTAATATAGGAAGGAAGTATAAAGTAGTCTGGCATTGGCTCCCTGTCCGAAATGGACAAGGTTCAGTCCCATACTTTAATTAATAAAAAGAAACTTGATGTTTTGATGGCAGAGGGGTCAGTTTTGATACCAAAGTAGACTACATTTGGTTTTGACCCACCAATCACAGCCAAGTAAAAAAATTTAGAGGGGTCAATTGACCCTTCTCGCATCAACGTAGCTACGCCTATGTGTCCAATGTACATTCTTCAGCAAAAGTTGAAGCATATGTTGTGCGGAAGCGGCCAACAATCCCATACACACATATCTAATAATGCCGATACTACCCCCATTTTAGCCACCAGGTAGAGTTCGGGTATGAGGTTTTCCACAACATGCCTCAACATTAGTGTTTGTGTGGTAGCAATCCTTATAACCCAAGAATGATTCTTCACATTTTCCAATGTGAGATTCCAAATGACTCAAATTTAAGCCAATCAATTTCCAACAATCTCCACATTGGCGTGATTCGAGTAATCACCAATTGTCTCACGATCCGAATAGCTCCACCTCGACCACAAGCATCTTATGACCTCAATCCGAATGGGAGCTCCACCAAATTCGATCGTATGAGACACCAAGTCCCAAGCGTAACTTGGGCTCTAATACCAATTATTGTGTGAAAACGGCCAACAATCCCCTTGTATCAAATCTTGGATCTCTCTTTTGAATTGTAGTAAGACATCGCCTCGGTCTTCCTTTCGTCCCTGCGCAACTCTAAGACCGCCGGAGCCACCGTGTAGGTATAGAAGCCTACAGTTTCTATGATCAGAGCTTTAAGAAAGCCCGGTGTTTTGGCTCTCATAGCCGCCTCCGACGAAGGGTTTCTGTTTGGCCGTATTTATTTATTTATTTTTATTTTTATAGTTGATCAAGTGATATTTCTGATGATTATACCTTATCCAGCTTCTTTTAAGGGCTCTGGATTAAGGCCCAGAAATATGGGACCTGGTATATTGTCCCGTCCAAGGTTTGGGAAATAATCCATCAGTATTTTAATGGTTGTAGAGTTCTTGTACAACAAGTTAATAACTTGGTGCACAAGATGACAGGTCTAATATAAATATGTACCCGAATACCCGATCCTCAGAGATTTAAACAATCAGCGACGTCACCCCTTTGTGGCCAGAACGATCGATAACGATGTCTCGGGAGGAAGCAGTAGCGGTAATTAATTCTAAATATTCCTCTCTTATTCGTGATACATGATTTATATTCATAATAATTGTCTAGGACACTTTCTCCCTTGATTGCCATTTCAATAGTTTTACGTAAACATTGTTTGATTGTATGATTGTAGGCTTTCAATAGAATTGGTCATGGTTTGGAGATGATTGCTGCGGTAGCTGCGGCCTACCTGGTTTGCAAATTGTGGACTTCTTCCAATTTTAGCATCCCGTCAATGTTCTTTTCAGGAACTGAAACAGAGAAGGAGACCTTGATCTGCGGGGACTGCAACACGAAGGCAGTGTGCTCTACTTGCACTCAGAAGGTGTGCGCCGTCGGCAAGCAGAAGCCGTGTTCAGTCTAGGGTGTTTCCTATGCTTCTTATAGTGTTTGGTGTTTATTCTTTTAATCAAAGTGATCAAACAGTAAAAACTACTCCATCCTTTTTAAATATAAGTCGTTTTAAAAATTTTCACACATATTAAAAAACAATTCTAATAACAATGTAACCCATATTTAAGGCTTCATTGCTCTTAATTACTACTCATCACTTTTCTATTTTTTATGTGCCTTATTACTACTATTTACTTCACTAAACTATTTCACATTCTTTATAATTATTGCAGCAATCTAACTTGAAATTCAAAAACCTACTTCAAATATAATGAAAATTACCGGGAGAAAAATTTCAAACTCAAAATTTTTTATGTATCAAAATTTTCGAGTTTCAAAATGAAGCCAAAACTGAAATTACATAATTTCAATTGCCTATATAAGAAGACAAATCAAAGAGTAGAATACTCTCAAATACTAATAAAAAAAGGATGTTGGTAGTGAAATATCTTTAAAAAAAGAGTAGTAATTATAAGTAGTTGGAAAGACAAATTGTTAATAATAGAGCACATAATTAGAAATAGTAATTAATGAGAATTGATACAAATTCTCACAATGAAATTCTTTTATCCATGTCATTATTGTGATTTATGAATAAATTAAGAAATACTATGAAGTAAAAGCTAAAACGACTTATATTGAACTAAAAATCAAAATTTTAAACGACTTATATTAAAAAACGCAGGGAGTATATATATAGATATATACAGTTCCTATCCAGAGTGAAGTTTCACTCTGAAATTACAGAGTGAAGTTCCAATTTTGGCACAATTTTCAGTCAAATATTTTCACCATAAGCGATTCAATATTTAGGTATGTTATTCAAGATCATTTCTACAAAGTTTCATCCAATTTGACAATGGTTTGAGCCTTCAAAACTGGGATTTACACGAACGGTTCACGTTGAACAATTTTAATTCATTCATTGATTTAATCTAATTTCAATACATTAACGATATCCAAATTGGATGAAATTTTGTAGAGATAATCTTGAATAACATACCTAAATATTGAATCTCTTATGGTGAAAACATTTGACCGATAAGTGTGCCAAAATTGGAACTTCACTCTGTAATTTCAGAGTGAAGCTTCAAATATGGACTATAAATATATATATATATATATATATTAATATATATGTACAATAGTATCAAAATCTAATTACCCGACATGAGTACGTAATTGAATGGCGTAAAGTGGTATATAGCTACATACTGCATGTGGTTTTGTGTTGTGGCCTAGCCTGAACATCTATTACAAATTTGTGGAAGATTGATCACATAATTTTGGTTTAGAATAGTGCATTTGTTGATTATGACTCACAACGAGATATAGTATTGCCGTATAATTTCACGTATTATCGTCTCCTCCGGCCCCGTAACCAGACGCGGTCCTAGGGTAAGAAATAAAAAACAAACTGAAAGCGTAGCTGGCCAATAAAAATCTGAAAATAATTAGATGAGAAGCTCAACCGCAGCAGAGAAGAACGTGTTGGGACGGACTGACGGAGCACCAACACTGAGGGTTTTTCGTAAACCCATGAAAAACGTAGTCATGATCCTCATTTTCTCGTAAACCGATGAACCTAGTCATAATGGCCGTATCAATACATGTGTAGAGCTACTCACGTCGCTCAGCCGGAGAGCAAGGAGGTAAACTAACCTTAAACCCTGACACCCTGCAGGATCTATTTGTCAAGGTTGCATGGTTTTTATAAGGCTTTGATGCTTACGCGAAATGCATTTAGCTCTATCAGGTATACCGTACACTTTTTTTGAAAAAAAAAAATTCATTCATCGAACTTGCCTGAAAATTAGACAAGAACCACGCAAACACCGATACCTATGAAGTTGGCGGAGAAATAACCAATTCATATGTACATTCGTAGCTCATTACAAGACACTTCCGCTCGCATTTAAACAAGCCTAATAAACAACATCAGTTCTCATCTCTAAGACGCCAGAACACCTATACTATCACCTATCAAAACACGCAATTGTGGCAAAAACAACAATACAAATACACATAAGAAACATGACCCTAAGCATGTATCAGACTAGTGAGTTAAAAACATAAATTAAGTCTTAACTCCTCCCCTTTCGGGTTGGAGTTTGGACACAACCAACGCATCAGGCCGAACACCCCAAACTTCGATCCAGGCCCAAAGACCCAGATCCAAGCCCAAGGCATCTGAACGGATGCCCTAGTCTCTCTCTTTCCTTCCATCGCTGCCGCTATCTTGGTCTCCGGCAACCTTCCTATCTAGCAAGCCATCAGCACCAAAGAGGTGGTGCTACTAGTCCGCCGGTGGAACTTACACCGCCGATCCGTCGCAGCTCTCTAGGTTGTGGAAACCCAAAGAGGTGCGCCCCAAGCTATGTCGCTGGAAGATAGAGCGGTGCCGATCTTCTACAAAATCCGGCGGCAATAACAGCGCATGAAGACGCACGGGTGGATCTATTGCACCGCCACGCTATTGATGCTTCCAAAATCTGAAGTTTTCCAACACCACCGATCCCGTCGTCCAAATTTCTTCCCCCAACGAGAATCACCTAGCGGTAGTCGGACATGCGAGAACCGAGAGGCTGCCACCGCCGCACTGCACAAACCGATTTGGTTTACTCGAAGCTTAGCAACACATTAAGGACAATCTTACTTCAATCATGAAGTTTATGAGTTTTTACAGGTATACCATACGCTATATTGTCCCAAATCTATCTGGGACTCCCAAAAACATTTATTGCTTGAAGAATTGAAGTTTTCTTACACTGGATAAACTTGAAACATTACATGTAGGTTTATGACCTGATAATTAAGCCATTTTGTTGACCTTTGCTTTTTCAATAAGCTGTTTCTAGTCTGTTGCATTTTGGTCTGCTTGCAACTTTTTTCATTGTCAAATTTTCATTCAGTAGGATTACTTGTACATTCATGTTAAGTCTGTAGGTGTCCGCATAGACTTTATAGATAGAGGGAGGCTTTGTAATGAAGGGTTAGTCCAACATTGATTTCATATTATGTTTTGTATCTGCTCAAGTTCCCAACCTTTTATCTATCCATCATGCCTAATAGCTAGTTCAAACTCAAAGCAACATCCCTGTCCTTCTAGTACTTATTTTTTGATAAGCAACTTTATGAATATATTTAAGGGTGGGAGCTGAATCCATTATATATAGTACTTCCTTTGATAAGTGGCACCAAAGAAGAAGAAAGAATTTTAATGCTCAGGCAGGCTTTGTCCTTTGAGTTCTGTCTATGTTTCTAAATACTAATTGATGTTTCTACTAGCACTAGGCAGCAAACCTACATTACTAACACACACAAAAAAATTTTGCAGTCCATACTGATAGTCTGATGGTAATAATATATAATCAACAGATTTTGACTCAAATCATTTCATGTTGTTGGTTGTGTTATGACAAAACTACTATAGGAGGATGAGAATAGTACTGAGGTTTGCTAATAGGAAAAGATACTAGTCTTCTTTTTTGTCAGGCAACTTTGGAGCTCCCAAATTGCTACTGTAATATATAACAAATTTCTTAATTCGTTGTTTTCTAAGGTTCTGTTTATCTTCATCGGCAGTGGCCATCTCCTCACTCTTAAATGCTCATGTATACAATTTAGGCCATAACAATGATAGGGAAGGAAGGACATAAAAGGTACTGGAATGGCAGTCTAGCTTCAACAGGTTTGTGTGCTCATTTAATTTCTTATTTGGTGTTGTTATAAAAAATTTCACGAATTGCACCTTAAATGAAAGTAAATTTGGTCAGGTGATAAAGATTGTCCTTTATAGTGCTGTTCAGCGTGCTTTTGGTTTCCGAAGCTTACAAAATTAGAAAAACTTGTGCCAAATTCATGTATATCTACATTGTAATCAAACTGATATATCTACATTGTAAGAGACAAAATTAGTGGCATTTCAACTACTATTTTGAATCAAACTTGTAGAAACCATTATCAGATATGTATCAAATAATATTATCATGCTGTCAAACTCTAACGTAATTCAGATTAATAAACCAGAACACTGTTTCAAAATGAAACAGAACTCACGAATCGTTCAAACCCACAAGAAAAACAAATCATTCTCAAAACCCTAAATTAAAATTAAATAAAAAGAATGCAAAAAATAAGAAAACAAGAACATACCATTATGTCGTCGCTGCCACCACGGGTCTCTTATAACCAAACTAACTACCTTACTTTCAGTCGTTTCTCTTGCTTTCTACTCATCCAGTGGTGTGCGCACTGGATCACTGTGGGGGTTGCAGGGCTGCTGCTAGCGAAGCTAGGATGCAGCGCTGGTCGGAGAAGCTGAATGGGTGCCCAAAACAGATTTTTGGGTACTCATAGGGAGAGAAGGAAGCTTTCCCGGATTCCGGCAGAGCGAGGTTTGTGGCGGCTGGGAATTTCTAGGGTTTTATCTCTGTTTCCGGCAGAATGGTTGTCTAGGTTTTTTTTTCATTTATGCTCATAATGATATTTGAAATTGGGCTACTCATTCAGTCATTAGATTGATAATTTTGTTATAATCTTTTGTATGTAGTGGAAGTATTACAACAGTAATAATAATAATAAATAAATACATTTATGAAAATATGAATGAGCTGTTAAGTTATGATCAGATTTTCGAAGTCTACCTTATTTTTTTTCTTCAACAATGTACATATGAGTTTTTACATATTTACGAAAAAATGTCAATTTATTTACAAAAATTGACAAGATTATAACCAAATCATACAAACACAATCATCAAAAATGAATGTGGGTTATGGTTTCTTGTGAATGCTAAATTATCTACCAAAATGACGGGGCATACTACAAGGCTCTATGGGCTGTAGGCCGGGCAATTTTCTGAATTTTCCTTAATTAGTATGTCTTAATTATGGCTAATCATCATTTGTATACTTCATAGCCCAGTCACTAGCTAGTAATAGACAAGTTGATAAACTTAATTACCATTTGTAGCATCAATAATTGAAACTAATACGCTGTTAGCGTTCACTTGTTTTTTCTAATGGGATTTCAAGAAAAAAACAGGAGTTCTTTTTGGTTTTCCCAAAATACTCACTTTATTTAAATTTCAGATGATTTGAGGCTATCTAATTTTCAAGAAACGCTCCAGAACGTGTCCCATAAGTCCTGTAACAGACCTGAAATCTAGAACTTTGAGGTACTGCAACAACTGTATAAACAAGGTAGAATATCAGATTTAGAGCACAATTGGCTTAGACCAGACCCAGTATCCACGTTCGGAAGTTGGTGAACACGGGGAAATGCACTAAAGACTGCATTAATCTCATTTCCTCCTCGTTTGGGGAAAATTCTATTTTTTGAAAGGACCAAATCAAACTTTTGGATTCTCTTTTCCAAGGTGAATCGACCCCATGTATCAATGGAACTTTCATACATTTGATCATTTATATCGGCATAAACCCTAAGTAGTTTGATAGCTGGGCCTCTATGTTGCTTCATTATTGTATTCACGTTCGGACTCTATTCTTACTCGTTTGTATGAACGCAGTTGAAAAAGAATATCATGCTGAAAATCGAGAGTGGTAACAAATGTTCATATATGGCGTCATCGAGTAGATAGAACACTAGTAACTGCAGCTTCTTTTATGGGCATCAAATACACTATACTAACTAAGAGATCATCCGGCAATGCACTGATCATGTCCACCACAACCAAGTTTTGGGCATCCAGCTGGAATAAACCATTTAAAGAATCAAAATAACAAAATAAAGAAAAGCAATCGATAAGAGAATGCAACATTGACATATAGGCAATGGTGGACGCATGAATAAATATTTATTGAATTAGAAAATAGATTATTATTAATGAAAATATAAGCCTCCATAAGAAAAATATTCATCGAATTTACTTTTGTTATTCGTTGAGTACATTATGGAAATAAATAAAGAAAAGTATTGCATGTGTGTGTGTCTATATATATATATATATATATATATATCAATGACACTAAAGTAAGAGATGAACATAAAAATTGTAAAATGTTACTGATAGAAATAACGACAATCTGAAAGCAAAGGTAAGATGATAATGCAAATGTCAAATTTCACAAATCCCAACAATTTTTCTAGACATTGCTTTAACTAAAAATATTTTACCTTGCGATTAACATATCTCATTGAAAGAAAATGAGTGATCCTAGAAACCCCAACACATACCTGTATATATAACTGCCACATCAGATTTGCACACTGTTTGCATCCAAATTTGGTAAATTAGCTTATATATTCTTGACCGATAGATAAGGAAATTTTTGGTGTTTTTATTAGTGGTATCTCAATAGAATTTCATTTTTCTGGAAATAATATTAGATATTATGTGTTGAAGATTCAAGTAAAAGAGAAATGAAATTATAACGGTGATTAATTATAATTGCCGAGATATAGAAGGGGAATGAAGTTATAACAGTGATTAATTGCCAGGATATTTAAGAAGAAGGAAATAACGGCGATTAATTATTTATTTACTTAGACTTAATCGTAATAGAATCTAATAACAGCAATTAATTTGTTCAGGACTTACCAGACCTGCTTATTTTCATATTTCACTAACCCATCAACTGCATCTTCCGATTCAATTTAACTAGAAATATTTACAGATTCGCTACCTAATCAATTACACTATCTAGACTTCCTTTCAATTGAATTTAGTCTAATAACACCCTATCAAATATATATACATTTTTTTGGCTAAATTTGTTATATGGATCGTTATGATGTTTCTAAAAGCGTTATACGTAAATAAAAATTAAAAATATTTTCAATTTTTATGAAAATTGAAATCATCAATCACGTATTCACTTTTTAATTCTTTTAATTTCAATTTTAAAACATACTTTTGAAATTTATTATTAAAAACACAACCGTACAAACCCTTAAAGTGCGGGCAACTCTAAACTAAACTTCCGAATAAATATTTCATAGATAAAAACAGCAAGAAAAACAACCAAATTAAGGAGGAGCTAGCGTGTGTACGTCTAGATTTGGAGTACAAGAAAATTTGATCTTTTACGACACATCTAGCATGTGTCTGAGATGGATTTGGATATTCCGCTCTTGATTTCGCTAAATTAGGTTAAATTGTGTAGTTTATTAGGTAGCGAATCTGGAAATATTTTTAATTTTTTTGAATTGAATCGGAAGATGATTAGATAGTTGATTAGGTAGTTGATTAGGTAGTGAATCTGTTATAGTTAAATATTTAGCGAATCTGGTTAAATCTAATAACAATTGTGTAGTTGATTAGGTAGCGAATCTGGAAATATTTCTGGTTAAATTGAATCGGAAGATGCAGTTGATGGGTTAGTGAAATATGAAAATAATCAGGTCTGGTGAGTTATGAACAAATTAATTGATGTTATTAGATTCTATTACGATTAAATCTCAGTAATTAAATAATTAATCGCCGTTATTTTCATCTTCTTAAATATCTCGGCAATTAATCACTGTTATAACTTCATTCCCCTTCTATATCTCGGCAATTATAATTAATCACCGTTATAATTTCCTTTCTCTTTTACTTGAATCTTCAACATATAATATCTAATATTATTTCCATAAAAATGAAATTCTATTGAGATACCACTAATAAAAACACCAAAAATTTCCTTATCTATCGGCCAAGAATATATAAGCTGATTTACCAAAATTGGGTGCAAATAGTGTGCAAATCTGATATGGCAGCTATATATACAGGTATGTGTTGGGGTTTCTAGGATCACTCATTTTCTTTCAATGAGATATCTTAATCGCAAGGTAAAATATTTTTAGTTAAAACAATGTCTAGAAAAATTGTTGGGATTTGTGAATTTTGACATTTGCATTATCATCTTACCTTTGCTTTCAGATTGTCGTTATTTCTATCAGTAACATTTTACAATTTTTATGTTCATCTCTTACTTTAGTGTCATTGATATATATATATATATATATATATATAGACACACACACATGCAATACTTTTCTTTATTTATTTCCATGATGTACTCAACGAATAATAAAAGTAAATTCGATGAATATTTTTCTTATGCAGGCTTATAGTTTCATTAATAATAATCTATTTCCTAATTCAATAAATATTTATTCATGCGTCCACCATTGCCTATATGTCAAAGTTGCATTCTCTTATCGATTGCTTTTCTTTATTTTGTTATTTTGATTCTTTAAAGGGTTTATTCCAGCTGGATGCCCAAAACTTGGTGGTGGTGGACATGATCAGTGCATTGCCGGATGATCTCTTAGTTAGTATAGTGTCTTTGATGCCCCTAAAGGAAGCTGCAGCTACTAGTGTTCTATCTACTCGATGGCGCCATATCTGGACATTTGTTACCACTCTCGATTTTCAGCATGATATTCTTTTTCAACTGCGTTCATACAAACGAGTAAGAATAGAGTCCGAATGTGAATACAATAATGAAGCAACATAGAGGCCCAGCTATCAAACTACTTAGGGTTTATGCCGATATAAATGATCTAATGTATAAAAGTTCCATTGATACGTGGGTCGATTCACCTTGGAAAAGAGAATCCAGAAGTTTGATTTGGTCCTTTCAAAAAAAATAGAGTTTTTCCCAAACGAGGAGGAAATGAGATTAAGGCAGTCTTTAGTGCATTTCCCCGTGTTCACCAACTTCCGAACGTGGATACTGGGCCTGGTCTAAGCCAATTATGCTCTAAATCTGATATTCTATCTTGTTTATATAGTTGTTGCAGTACCTCAAAGTTCTAGATTTCAGGTCTGTTACAGGACTTATGGGACACGTTCTGGAGCGTTTCTTGAAAATTAGATAGCCTCAAATCCTCTGAAATTTAAATAAAGTGGGTATTGTAGGAAAACAAAAAAGAACCCCTGTTTTTTTTCTTGAAATCCCATTAGAAAAAACAAGTGAACGCTAGCAGCGTATTAGTTTCTATTATTGATGCTACAAATGGTAATTAAGTTTATCGAACTTGTCTATTACTAACTAGTGACTGGGCTATGAAGTATACAAATGATGATTAGCCATAATTAAGACAGACTAATTAAGGACAATTCAGAAAATTGCCTGGGCTACAGCCCATGGAGCCTTATAGTATGCCCAGTCACTTTGGTAGATAATTTAGCATTCACAAGAAACCATAACCCGCATTCATTTTTGATGATTGTGTTTGTATGATACGGTTATAATCTTGTCAATTTTTGTAAATAAATTGACATTTTTTCGTAAATATGTAAAGACTCATATGTACATTGTTGAAGAAAAAAAATAAGGTAGACTTCGAAAATCTGATCATAGCTTAACAGCTCATTCATATTTTCATAAATGTATTTATTTATTATTATTACTGTTGTAATACTTCCATTACATACAAAAGATTATAACAAAATTATCAATCGAATGACTGAATAAGTAGCCCAATTTCAAATATCATTATGAGCATAAATGAAAAAAAAACCCTAGACAACCATTCCGCCGGAAACAGAGATAAAACACTAGAAATTCCCAGCCGCCGCAAACCTCGCTCTGCCGGAATCCGGCGAAGCTTCCTTCTCTCCCTTTGAGTACCGAAAAATCTGTTTTGGGCACCCATTCAGCTTCTCTGACCAGCGCTGCATCCTAGCTTTGCTAGCAGTAGCCCTGCAACCCCCACAGTGATCCAGTGCGCACACCACTGGATGAGTAGAAACCAAGAGAAATGACTGAAAGTAAGCTAGTTAGTTTGGTGATAAGAGACCCGTGGTGGCAGCGACGACATAATGGTATGTTCCTGTTTTCTTATTTTTTGCATTCTTTTTTTAATTTAGGGTTTTGAGAATGATTTGTTTTTCTTGTGTGTTTGAAAGATTCGTGAGTTATGTTTCATTTTGGAACAATGTTCTGGTTCATTAATCTGAATTACGTTAGAGTTTGACAACATGATAATATTATTTGATACATATCTGATAATTGTTTCTACAAGTTTGATTCACAATAGTATTTGAAATGCCACTAATTTTGTTTCTTACAATGTAGATATATCAGTTGTGCATACATGAATTTGGCACAAGTTTTTCTAATTTTGTAAGGTTCAGAAACCAAAAGCACGCTGAACAGCACTATAAAGGACAATCTTTATCACCTGACCAAATTTACTTTCATTTAAGGTGCAATTCGTGAAAAGTTTTATAACAACACCAAATAAGAAATTAAATAAGCACACAAACCTGTTGAAGCTAGACTGCCTTTCCAGTACCCTTTATGTCCTTCCTTTCCTATCATTTTTATGGCCTAAATTGTATACAGGAGCATTTAAGAGTGAGGAGATGGCCACTGCCGATGAAGATAAACAGAACCTTAGAAAACTAGTATTACAGGGGTGCGTCTGCAGCACACCAGGTTTAAGGCTGCACCAGCTTTTCCTAAAAAAGATGACGTCATTTTCCGTATAGATGACGTCATTTTCCGTATAGATGACGTCATGTATCTGTTAAGTCAACCGTTTGAGAAGAGAAAAAAAATGAAACCGGTCGTACGCGTGAAACTGGTCATCGAGTTCCGACATCAGAGACGCACTAGGCCAATTGGATTCGAAGGACGACGACGCCTTCACTATAATTCTGCGCCGCCCGAACGCCCACGGAGGTCTTCTCGCCCTAACTCCTCAACTCGCAATGGGTCTTCTCATCATCCGAAACCCCGACTTCCGTCCGTGCCGGCTCCAAGTACTGGCTCTCTCTCATCTCCGACCCTGACTTCCATCGCCACCACACTCTCCGAAACCCCAAAATCTCTGGTCCCTTTCATTCGGTTTGTTGGTTTAATTGGAGGACGAAGCTTTCATTCCCAATTGGTTGTCCAGGTATGTTTTCAACAGTTGGTAATCTAGAAGGGTGTTCTCAATCTTAGCATGAGTTTTCATGAGCAGAATGCTAAATTGTTCATGCTTCTTTGAAATTGCAACCAACATGAGCAGATTCTAAGTGTGAATGGAGGGTTTCATTGGTTGGTTCGAAGTGTCCGAGATGGATCATCATCCACGGTCATCATATCTTTTCGTTTAGCAGAGGAGGATGTTGGTGAGATTCCAATGCCGCCGGGTTTTTATGTTGTTGAAGAAGATGAATATTATGTCAATGTCTTTGAGGGATGCCTGTGTTTGGGGAAAAAGGATGATCTAGCGTTTTGGGTCATGAAGGAGTATGGAGTGGCCAAATCCTGGATTAGAGTAAGAATGCCCATACCATTTTATGGAGGGTTACATTGTGGATTTGTGAAGAAAAAATATCATCTGCTGCTCTTACAAGAAAATATGCGACTGCAGTTAGCTATGTACAATTTTGGTAGGAAAAAAATTCGCAACCTATCAATTTGTGGAGTTAGCGAGCCTTGTTCTGCTGGGATTTACTTGGAGAGCCTTGTGTCACCTAATAACTATTGCATCCCTCAGTGATTAAGCATTGCAGCTGCAATGCAGGTGGAATATGTAAATAATTAAATCCACTGAAGTTCTTCTAGAGATAAGTAATTATATTTGTTTATTGAGCTTTTACAACCAATTCTTTTTGTATTGCAGGAGCAAGTACATTTCCACCAGAGGACATCTTAAGCTGTAGTGGTGTGCTTGGGGAATGGTTTTTCTCATGTTTTGGTCCAACATCAGGTGCATCTGAACCTCAGTTGTCATCTTTTGGTTTAAAGCTAGTTTCGGTTTCAAGAAGAATTTCTGTAATTTAGTTCCATAGTGCCTCCTACTTCAAGTGTTCAAGTACTAGTTTAGCTTAGTATCGAACCTTTTATGTATTTGGCAAGTGCTGGGGTTGCTGTCACATTTAGTATTTCTAATACTTACTTTGAAAATTTCTGTCAGTGCTTAAATCCCCTGGTTTTAGAGTTGCTTTGTTAGTTTCTAATTTGTTTGATATGCTAGCAGCTAAATATCCTTTCACAGAACTATATAGCAATGCTTTTCTTTTAACAGCTCTTCCACTGCCTAAGTTGATTTGTTTAGATTGGGTCGTAGTTTAGCTTGGGTATCATCCTTAAACTGCAAGCTAATGAAGCATGTGGATCATAGTGGAATTGTGATCCAATCGAGACGTGCCCTGTTTGAATAGGGTGATTAGGAGTAAGGATTTAGATATGGACGTTTCGTTTTCAAATCAGCCTATTTGTGCAAAAATTTTAATCACCCTTTGGATTATATCAAACGAATTGGCTTGATTTGATGAAATAGCTAGGTGACCATAGTTATTTCAAATATAACTATCCTCTCTGTCCGAAACAGAGAACCCTGGTCTCTTTTCGGCTTTCGCATCTACTTTCAATGCAGTGCACAGCTTGGGCAGACTTTTGTGTGTCGATTTACGAAGGAGGTCTCTCGATCTTCTTTTAATATGATAGGCAGGAGGATTTATATCTTTTAAATTTTGGTGAATTTTGTTTATTCATTGTTTCTGATGTAAGATGGGAGCACTCCATTTTACTGCATTTCTTTCATCTATGGCTGCACCTTTAAATCCAATTGTTGGTCTGGATTTAAGTCAAACATTGGTGTATTAGCAGTTTAGCACTGAAAATATAGCCTTTCAACTTTTAGTTACTTAGGTAGGAGAAGACATGGTAAAAGAAGAGATTTTAGCTGTTAACATTGTTGGATTGGAGATGGCCTGAAAAACCTTTGTGCATTGGCCGAGTCAGTTCCATGAACTGAAAATTGTTTGGAAATTTTTCTTTAGTACTGATGTAGTTTTAAGGACATTTTTATGTCAGCAGATGTTTGAGAAATTATGCAGACTTTTCAGCTTGTATTGATTTTTGTGATGGCAATTAACAGGTATGAGGAGCATGGGGCTTCTTATGTACACATAAAGTGTCCTTAATATGTTTGTCGGGAATGAACTGCAGATAAAAAAGGTTCGTCTTGTTTATATACATTATATAACATATTATCAACGTAATTTTACTCTCCTTTCAGCCCTCAGTTGCGTCCTATCAAAACGGACATTTTTTTTTAAATGTGAAAGCTTTGAGCCAGTGTCCACTTATAGATGGAGAGTGCTATGAGTTTTATAAATGACAGTTAGCTTATTGACTAGGATTGTTGGTGGTGCTGATTGTTCGACTAGTTTTTAAAAGCTGAAAAACCTCACTGTTTTCATGCGATTTCTCTAGTTTAGAATTGCTGGATTATTTTCCATGTTAAATATATCTGAAACTCTCCAGTTCTCGTCAGTTTGAATGTTCGCAGTTCTTTAAAATCATAATTTGTAATGACTGGTAGGGCTTATATCAACTAATCTTCTTTTAAAAAGACTAATCACACATCTGTTTGCATTAGTGAGGGCGACCATGTATTGTTTGGTTTGTAACCTCAATGGTAGTATAGTACCCGTCAGGTGGAAATTTTCAACAAAATAATTTCTTCATTGTGTGGTTTTCTGGCAAACTGTGAATATTGTGAGGCAGACGAATGATATGAAATCAAACCAAGGCAAGTAGACATAGTGAGGAAGTGAAACCAAACTGGGGCAAACTATTATGATGTAAAAATAACCAAAAAAGAAAATTAGGATGTTGAACTTTTTGCTAGTAAATTTCATTCGGCTTATCTGAACAACTATTGGATTGTGAGTTCATGTTATGATCTCTGAATTCATAAGGGTGCAGGAGGATGTTATTAGTCTTGTAGTGAATCGGTCAACAAGTTAGTCAGAGAAACAGAACAAGCACAGCAAACCAAGAGAAACAACCACAAAGAAAAGAACACAGATTTAAGGTGGTTCAGCAAATAGCTTTGCCTACATCTTCCAGACAGAAACACACTTCCACTATATTAATAATGGGTACACAAGAAAGACTAAGAAAACAAAGACTAAGATGGTACTGGCAAACTATAATCACATTCTGCTTTATGCCTTATCTTCTTGATTTTTGGCATTTTTTGGTTAAGAGGTTGTTTTGTGTGCCTGTGTCTTTGTGTGTCTGTGTGCAGTGTGCACCCTATAACGAAACTTAGGGGTTAATATGAGGTTGAATCTTAGAAAGTAGGTGAACTTAGCATTGGCTGTGTGCCCAAGAATCAAACTTTCTGTTGAAGTGGCCACCTTTTTAGGTTCAGAGTTTTTCTTTTGAGCTACTAGAATTAACTTCTCTAATAAAATAACACTGGGGAGTTGTTTTGGACTGGCATAATGAGTTACCTTTATTAACTGACATCAATCATAGCCTTTTTTCATGGGTAGATCATATGTGATTCACACTATTCTTTGATATATGATTATTTTATTATTGAGAATGTTTCTTGGATATATAATAAGCATTATATAACATTTTTACTATGTTGGCAGATCTGGTTGCTTGACAATGTTCGCATGATTTGTGAATGTCTTTCAATGTTCCATTTCAGTTTGCTTCTTTCACAATCATCAATCCAGAATCTAACCATATTCAAGACAATGACCATGATGGTGGGATTTATGTCATAAGGCATATGCAGTACTATAACAATAGATGGTACGAAGGGGTAAGTTCTTTTGGCCATACTGTATGATGCAATTTTAGGGCTCATGCCAATAGCCTAATAAAATTTCCGCATGCATGTGCAGTTCAATTTTGTGGATCAACGCAAACAACTAGCATTGGAAATAGTCAAAAATCCTTAAAACGAAGTACATGCTGCCGTCAACATTACCATTACAACACATTACTTGGAATCGAATGATCAAGGTTTGATGAACTGTGGGAATTGCTTGCAGCAAAGAAGTCTAAATACGATGGGCCACGCAAATATCGGAATCATCGAAGAAGGCGTTAAACTAGCTTTCTAGAACAATACAGCTCGAATGTCGAACTTATTTTGTTACATAATAAATTAATTTTTAATTTTAGAGTAATGCAAATGGACAAATGTGCATTAATCGATTTGGGCTTTGAAATTATTTTTCAAATGGTTTTGCTCTAGAGAGGTCTTATGATATACTGAATGTAGAATTTTTAAGTATTTGGTGATACTTAGTGATCTAAAGAGTAAGATATAAGATAACAAGAAAGGAAAAGACAATTTACTTGGTCCACAAACCATAGCCATAACAAACATAACGTGGGTTAATCCTAATGTGTTTCATGTTATCAAGTCATTCACTACAAAACAGCCATGACATTAACCCAAAAAACAATTGCATCCAAAAACAGTGCAGATAACCACATAAGGACTATTTATTTGATCATCCATTGCGAATACATGCATATTTATAGAAGTTTCATACATCAACTCTTCCAACACAACATTCACCACAAGTAGGCAGATCCGCTTATTAACTCAATTGCCAATCGGAGACGGATACTCTGTATGTCATACTTAGACCAGTTGCCGAGGTCGAAAGATGCAGTTAAGCAGTCAACGAATTTGATGGTGTACACCCCACAGTCACTGAAAAAATTATCAAGAATTTAATATGTTAAATACTTTGAACATTTATGGAAATATTGTAAGCATGAAAAATAAGATCAACATCAACTTACTCTGTCGTTTGTTGAGGAACATTCTTAGTCAGGCTGATGGGCCAAGGGGATAATGACCCATTAAAGTTTGTTATACTTCTAGAAATACCAAACTTATTGAGTAGATGAGGGAACATAACTGCTAATGGTTTAAGTTCAATCATCAACTCATCCCATGTGTGCAAATTAACTCTTGGATCATACACCGTCATGTAACAATCCGCCAAATTAGCTACAACAAGGAGCCAGTGATTTGTCGACACAATAATTGGCATATAAATGAGATCAACTTCATCCCAAGATGTGCTAAATGAAGGTCTAGTTCCTCTCATATACTTATCAAGCCGTGTATCTGGGCACCAATTGCTCATGTCAGCCAAATTCTTGGTCTTCTCATAGTCAACAATCAGAAACGCCTGTATGAAAACACCATGTCCAATTCCACTTCATAAGCAAAATACGAGATATCTAACAGAAAAGAAAAAAAATGCAAATGTTCAAACCTATCAAGATTGTATATAGTTTCCTGCTTCAAAAAAACAATTTCACTACTATTTTTGTTGACTAACAGAACCTAGGGGAATAAGATCATCATATCCCTCAAATAGGGACCCAATCATCTAGCTTTTGTTCTTGGTATGTTTGGTTTATACACTATTGGAAACATTTGTTTTTTGTTTGTTGCAGCTCTAGGTTATATTGACTTCATTAAGCACATTAAATCTTTTAATCTCATAATTAATCAATCGACCGTAACTATCAGATATAATAAGAACTATAAATGATGCAAGAAAGATTACCGAGAATGAATAATCAGTTGTGGTCCAGTTGGTTCCAAACACAGCAGGATGATCTACGCGCCTCTTACGTAACAAAGTCAATCCAACATCGATATGCTAAGATAACAAAAAGAAAGATCATGACTAATAAGATGTGGATGACGTCTTACATTAACAATATTAAGGTGATAGCGAGTTCAGGATACTCACCGAGAATGATAGCCATGCTCCAACTTTAATAATATCAAGAATAAACTGTGGTTCAACAATATTGCCTTCTACACAGATTTTTAAGCTGTGCATCCACAACAATATAAAAATATATAGTCAATGGTTTGAATTAACATATCAATTTTTTAAATAAGGGAGTAATATTAAAATTCAATTTAACGAAAACTTAACATTACCACGGTGTTGCATTCCATTTTTCAATCAATTCTTTAAGCTCGTCACGCGATTTCTTGGGGAGAGGCTTAAGGGGGTTATAAGTCTGTATTCTTCTCTTTTTGTTTGGAACACCAACTCTAAAAGGGGTAACCAGATGAGGTCCCGGTCTCCTAACTCTACAGCTCTTTCTTTGGTATTTTCCCGTATATTCAGTTCTCACTTTCTCATTGAATATCTTTTCACTATCATCTTCAATAAATAGACTCTCCCCACTATCCCCGTTTGTGACAATATCTGATACTTCCACCAGCTCTACATTGAAAAGAACATTCTCTATATTTAAAGCTTTGGGATCGACAAGAGATTCTTTCAATCGTGATGTGATTTATTGTTTAGAGCATATAACTGCTCGCATTTATCAACTAACCCAAGCATTTCAATCAGTTTGTTAGTTTCGATATTCTCCTCAAGTGATTTGCACATTGAAGCTACCATGTTCATATCATCACCATTCCCAAAGTCAGGTGTGTCCTCTGCATCAATATGACATATGTTCTCTTCCAGAGCCACATCGATATCAAGGGCATCCTCCTCAGTTGCCTGGGGTATATCAAGTGTATCCATTTAAAGTCGTCACAACATAAAGAGTTTTTCAATAGACTTGCAAATACCACAACAAATATATAAATTAGTGCACATCAGAAACACAATAAATCTGTCAAGATTTAAAATTTATAATATATATTTAACACAGGCTGTTGACATTGTACAAACCGTACAGACAATGAGCGAGGTAAATTTAATATAATGTAATTATTATCAGTTAAGTTCCTTAAGAATAATCTTATGTTTATCGGTTTGGTTAGTATCTTTTTATATTCTGTTTAAGGGTGTCTCGCTTGCCACAAACCGATTTCCTATAAATTCCCAAGTTTTTGAAATGCATGTAAATGTACTAGTTTTTTTAACCTGAGGGGGAGAGAGAGAGCACCTTTAGCGGATAATCTACCGGAGAGGATGCATGGCCATGGTCTGAATTGTCCTTGTCCGCATTATTCCAGATTTCATCCTTGTTCCAAGGATTATCGCCTTCATGAGTATCATCATCACCAGTAGAGGATTTCCTGACATGTGAATTACCACCTTTGGAATTGCCCTTTCTGGTTAGTGACGAGCGAGATTTGCGGTCTTTGCCTCTCTTTTTTTCAGATTCCTACGGTTTCTTGAGCGAATCTTTTCATTGTGAACACTGGATCCTGAGTTTCGACTACCTTTCTTTAAGATTTTAATCTGTTTCTTCATGACACGTAGCTCCTTTAACATGTATTCCATCTTGGATCTCAGCTGAAGCACAGCACATGAAACAAAATGAATCATAAGATTGTTACTGCATTAAACACTAGTTTCCACAAACAGCAAAAAAAACTCACTTCTCCTTCAACAATTGTCGGCTTGATACATTTGGCTTCATTCGTTTTGCTCCCCAGGACAACAGTTGTAATTCACCAAAAGTCCACCATGATTGTTGTTTCTCTATTTCTGTGGCCATCAGTGAAACAACTCTAGTCGCTACAGTAAATATGTTGCATATAAGTATCGTTCTGAACATAAACAACTTGGACACATTTATAATAGCGCAATGTCAGTCTCTCCAGACTTTAAATTTGGGAACCCAAAACATTATAATGAAATATAAACAGGTGAGTAAATTAAGTAGGATTGAAGATAACTATCATCATTGTAATTCTAATAACTTACGGGATCTTTTTCAAATATTTTTGCAAGTTTGTCCATCGTTGGTTTCCCCCTGGGTGTCGTCCAGGTAATGATCCTTGGATAAGAATTAGTAGTATTGATCTTGCAACACAGCTTGTATTGCATCAAGTCAGGAATGACTTCATAAGCCCAAACCTGAAAAGCAACAATAAATGCAATTAAATTTTGAAATAAGAATTGAAGATACCAGACATCATTTACTATTGCTGTTAATTAATTATAAGTAAACCAATGACGAAAATATTCACAAAACTAAGTTTGCAAATAGATTTTAAGAGGAGATAAGAACACTCAGGAAGACAAAATAGAGTTTAGTGTCCAAAGACAGAGACTATAGAGTATAGAGTGAGTATATAATTGTCAGCATCTCACATACATAAGTTGCACACAGACAAAATTAAGCAAAGAAATACCTGGAATGCTGGAGGAAACCCCTTAAGAGAATATCTGACTCCACTAACTAAATCTTCACGTAGGCATTCAAAAGTGTGATTCCATGAGAAAGACCCCCACGGGTAGTTGTTAAACTCAGGAAGGTTCTCCACTAACATAAGAAACTGCATTTCTATTGGCTTATATTTCTCTCGCCCATTCAAGACACCCTCCGCAAATAAAACCAGTGCCAACTTCAAACTGTCATCTGCCACTTCGCATTCAGAAAATGAGTCTTCCAATGACGTAAAGGGAATCGACTTAAGGTTTCGAAAGTACTTTTCCTTCAGCGGTATGGCACTGGGTTCAACCTCGACTCTTTGTGGAAACTCACCACATTTAAGGCCAGTGACTAGAGAAAAATCATGCTCGCAGAATGAAGTGATGCTATCTCCAATGAAAAACTTCAGTCCATCTTTCATGTCACTTTTAATCTGCCTTAGCCGTAATGCATGAATTAGCTGACAACTGAACACCATTTCCGTGATTGACAACAAATGCCCGAAACAGGAAGATCTAAATGTTTCTAATTGCACTCCATTAAGTTTCTCAAGTATATTCCGTATAATTCGAGAATGGTGAGACAAAGATGAAGGATTGGTTGAAAACCAATCTTCTTCAGGAATCTTATACTCGGCAGTCAAACTTTCTTGCATAATGCTTGACCAACAACGCCTTCCTCTATTTCCAAAAGTGTGCAGAATAAGGACCAACCCTTCACCAGCCCATTAATTGGTCTGACATTATTTTACTGCAATATTGAAATATAAATGTTACATGTGATTGATCTTATGCACTTTAAAGAAAACCACAAGTTTAAACGAAACTCAAATCTTTTAAGCTACAGAGCTGATACTTATCCTAGTTTGTTCAAGTATCTTAACTCAAGGACCTCAATAATTCAAGTACCAGAAGAACAGCCTAGATGCTTGTTTTATGATCAAAGTTCAACTACGCCCAAAAAAATAATTTAATAGTCAAAGTTGTGAAATTTAAACTAAACATTACAGATAATCAGTACCTTAGAACAACCGGCTGAAATCTGAGTCGACTATTTATGTGGTTTGAATGGAAAGAGAAATACAGGTGATCCGTCTGGTCATTAAACCCAGCCAAATACTCCAAAACTCTTACCCTTGCCCTTCTCTTTCAACCAAGATTATCAAAAAGAAATCCATAAAAATAGAAACGACGAATACATTGAATACAACCAAACATTAACAAAACAAATCGATACTGAAATCGTCCAAATTACCAGAGGAACACTTTGAGCTGCATCAGATGAAATTTCTCAATCTCGCAGCAAATAGCATTACGACGACTTTAGTTCACTCATCGGCCTCTACCTGAATCGCACTATCTCCTTCCGAACAACAACCAAAGCTAATAATCACATCTGACGTGAGACATCAAGATCGTAAGTAAGGGTTTTTAAAAGATACCTAGGGCTAAAACGATGCGCCGCACCAAAAGAAGAGAAATGGGGGCAGAACCGTGAATTGCTTCACATGCTATGATATGCTTTGTCAGTTTGGGCTTCGAAAATCAATATTTCTTGTTATGGGCTTGATTTTTAGGAAAAACTGTAACAAAATGTCCGACTTTATATAGGTAAACCGTGAACATGAGAAACATACCGTTCCTTCTGAACTCACGGAGTAAGGTATAAAATTATCTGCTCATAATAGATTTCCATAGCGTAGGTTGTGTAAGGTTTATCTTTATAGTTTGTATGTTCCAGTTCTCATCGAAAAAAATACAGCTCTCCAGGTTTTGTTTGGATGCTATAGAACAGGTGTTTGGAGCATAACCGAAGTATTTCGTAACCTGGACTGCTCATCTCATTCGAGTGTATGTCGCAGCATATCGAACACCTATCCCAATATACATATTTCACATTATGGTGCTGGGGTTTATTTGTAAGATTTGCACTGTGGGTTAAGTCTTTCGACAAATACTTAAATCTTGCAACATTGGTTACATAATGATTGTTTTAGATAATGGTGGGGTACAAAAATAGTGGGTGTCCATGAGCTACATGTTAGCTGTAGCCACTTGATTTGTTTCGGAGGACCATTAGCGCTACAAAGAGCTATTATACATGTGCCCATAGCCAATGCAACTTTGTACATAACATTCGTCACAAAATAAGTCATGTGTCATGGCCAGGGATATAGTCACCAAACTGGTGCCCTGTGAGGAATGCCTTTCCTTCTTTTTGTAGTTGGACGGGGTAATGGAGGCGTGTCCAGATGCATGTCTTGCTGCTCCCCTACTGTCACTTGCCTTTTTGATAATGATGTTAACATTCCTTCACTTCTTCCGTTTTCAATTTTCTCTTCATTCACCTCCATTGTAAAGATGGAATCCCCATTCCTTTTCATTCCCGCAAGCTTTTTCACCCCGACAGCAAAAAAAAATGAAAAATCGCAAAGTGAGGCAAAATAAATCCCATTGCAAAATGGTGTGGTCTCACCTTTTAATTGTGAAGCAAATTAAGTAAATTGAGGGTGCAGAAATTCTAACCTTACAACCTAAAGAGCAGAATCGAAATGGGTCCACAACGCTTCTGCTACAGATTTCACAAATATGGGAGGATCTTTTGGCTTTTAGAGAGGCTCTTATTTTTAGTTCAGGCCTCTTCAAGAACAGAACTTTGGCATGTTTTATCAAACACACTTCCACCCCACTAATGTCCACAAGATTCTGAATCTCCAAAACCTCACCACATCATGGTTAAAAGACCTCCTTATCTGTAATTTACATAAACGCAAAACCAAAAGTCGATGAGAAAATCTTGCATGATGCAAGAGAAAATTAGACAAATGGTTTTGAAAATGGATAAAATTGAATGGATCAGACCTCGATCACTCGGTGGTCTTTGTGTCCGGAGGACTGGCAGTAACTGCAAAATGCTTCTCCACTGCACTCCAAGCAGAACATGTTGCATCCTTTCCTAGCTGCCTTGCCATGAGTTTGGCAGATGGTGAAGAACGACAAGGTCAACAAATGTTCTAGCCATGGCGGTACCTCCTGCATAGGAATTGTGGTGATAGTGTGATACAGGAAAATTAGTAATCTAGCAATTGAGAGAAAGAGAGGGAATATAATCATATCATTGCAATCAACTAGCTAGTCCAGCGTCTGATAAAATGACTACATAGCTCAACAAGTGCAACAAAAAGAAGCAACTGTAAGTTATAACCAATCTCCTACCAGCAAAGTGGTTCGCGAAGGAACATGATCAAGACCATCTGGTTTAGCAGCAAATCCATTGTCACCAGTAAAAGGAAGAATGTGCCCTTTTGCTCCGTACACCGGGTATGGGGTTTTTATTTGTTTTGGATTGGCTGCCCAGATTACATTCAGAGACTCCATGACCTCTTCGGTAATTCTGGCAACAACGTCAGACTCATGGAATGTGGACTCAATTTTTTTAACCTTAGTTTGCATAATGGACACTCTAGAATCCAACAGCTCTGCTTTGCAACTACAACTGCCGATATCCAATTTGATGAGTTCAGGGATTCCCTAAAATTGTCCAATATATTCCAGATATCCGTATATGGATGCGAGGAATGCTTTGCAACAAGCCAAATATCAGAACCTTTCCTACTAACACGCTGATTGATCCTCTGCGGCCCCATGACAACAAAAGTGTGGTTCTGCTGTATATTCTTGAGACAGAAGATCATAAATCATATGTGCATAAATGAAGATGATGTTATTTTAAGAAATCGATAAACTGATTTACCTTAACAAAAAGGATGTTAGATCATTTGGATGGAGAATCTGAGATGGGCAATGATTAGAATCAGATTGCGAAAGGGAACTGAATCAACCATTTGGACCTCCGATCAGTTTGTGGGAAGAGCATGAACTTACAAACTTAGAAAACGCGGTGACGGCGAAGGTGAGTGGGAGGTCGAGTTTTCGGCTTGTCTGGTTTCTCCATTCGTAGTGTTTCGTAATGTTGCGTAACATTTTATAATGGTTCGTAAGGTTACGCAAAAATAATTGTGTTTTGTTAACTAAGACAAACTTTGGACTATCACAATATATATTTTTTTTTAAATCGTAATTTTTCGTCGAACTTTGTGATGTTCGTAGTGTATCGTAACATTTCGTAATATTTTGTGATCTTTTGTAGTGTTTCGTACAGGTTCGTACCATTGTGTAGTGTTTCGCAAGGTTCCACAAAAATTATTATATTTTGTTAACTAAGATGAACTTTGGACTTTTATACAATTTCTCACATAGATTAGGTTTTTGTGGATAATATCACATTATCTTGTAGAAATTTGTAATATTTTATAAATGTTTTTGATATTTCTTAGTGTATAGTAAATTTTCGTAGCACTTTGTAAAATTTTGAAAAATTATGTAGCGTTCGTAAGGTTACACAAAAATAATTGAATTTTGTTATTTAGACTAACTTTATACTTTTATATTATTTCTCATTGATATTAGTTTGTGTGGGTGCTATCACATATTTCGTACAAATTCGTAATATTTCGTCGAATTTTGTGATGTTATTAGTGTATCGTAACATTTCGTAGCATTGTGTACGGTTTCGTGCTATTTCGTAATATTTTGTAAGGTTGCGAAAAAATGGTTGTATTTTCTTAAAACTAATGGATGTTTTAGCTATCACGTAGACTAAGTTGACGATAATGATTTAATCATAATGACGATAATGAAAATTAAGGAGGGAGTCCAACAACAATCACTGATGTTCTAGTGTACGTATTAGAGTGATAGACTTGTAAGTTGCCTCACACACACACACACTCAATTTAATACAGATGAGACTAAGATTCTATAACGAGAATTCTGTTGTCTCGAGAATGTTAATTGTGGATGAGAATTTCAGATAAAGGACGAACAGTACCAGCTTATATTATTTATTATGGTATAAATTTCACCTTAAACTTTTTATCTTGCAGTAAAGTTACTAAGACAACATACTTGTCAAGAAATTTAATTGCACTTATATACCATGGAGGGGTGCCAAAGTACTCGATCGAGTTACTTATTAAAGTTTTAAAACAGACTAATGATGTATTTAGAACTACACGTGCAACATTAAGAGGCAAAAAAAACTTCTCTAATTTATTTTTTATTTGCTTGGGGTTAGAATGTCAGATTGACTTCCAATATTATTCTGTTTCTTTTAATTGGTTAAGTATCTATTATCAGCACATATAGTTCTTTGATTGGTTCCATTATTGTTTGTATGTCCAATTGCCTTTCGATATGGTGAGATTGATAACAATAGTATTGTTGCAAAAATGATCTCCTCTGGTATTCCTCTTGAAGAACCATATGTGCAGCATTGTCTCTCAATCCTAATGAGAGAAGAAAAGACAAATCTTAATTATATGGTACTATTGTATTATTATGTTCAAATTTGTAGTGTTTCGTAATATTATGTAGCATTTCGTCGAATTTCGTAATATTTTAGTGTTTCGTAACATTTCGTAGCATTTTGTAGGGGTTTGTAAGGCTACTAAAAAATTGAGGTATTTTGTAAAGTAAGACTAATTTTATACTTTTATACATTTTCTCACTTATAATAGGTTCTTTAATGGTACTGTCGTATTATTTTGTAAAATTTCGTTTTTTTATTTTTTATTTTTAGAATTGTTTCGAAACTCAGTCTACAATGACCGAGTCTCTAGCCCATTGTGATTATTATCATCTAAATGAAACCTTGAGGGGGACATAAGACTTACACCTTGGTTTACACCTTGGTGATTACAATCATCCTTATACAGAACATCAAAAATAAAATACAGCATAGTATTTCATAACGTTACCCCCTCCCCAATAGTATATCTATATAAGATATGATAGTGCATCTCATACTACTATATAAGATGATTTTTCTTACGACACTTATCTATCGTCTGATCTAAATTCAAACGACTTTTATCTGTCGTCTAATGTATAGTCAGACGACTCTTATGTGTCGTGTGATGTGTAATCAAACGACATGTATACATTTATACACTTTATCACGTATATTAGATTCAATATGGGTACTATTATATTATTTTGTAGAAATTTGTAATATTTTGTAGTGTTTCGTAACATTTTGTAGAATTTTAAAATATTTCGTAGTATTTCGTAACATTTCGTAGTATTTTGTAGTGTTTCGTAAGGTTACGTAAAAATTGTTGTATTTTGTAAACTAAGACTAACTTTACACTTTTATCCACTTTCTCACTTAGATTAGGTTCTTTATGGGTATTATGATATTATTTTGTGGAAATTCGTAATATTCGTAGTGTTTTGTAAAATTTCATAGCATTTTGTAGTATTTCGTAAAGTTATTAACAAATTGAGGTCTTTTGTAAAGTAAAACTAACTTTAAACTTTTATACACTTTCTCACTTAGATTAGATTAGTTATGGGTATTGTCGTATTATTTTATAGAATTTCATAATACTTCGTAGTGTTTCGTAACATTAAATCTGTCTATCTATTAGAAAATTGCATTGACCGGTGCAATCCTAAATAGGGCTTCGAGATCAGAACGCACAAGGTGATTCTCCATAATTACGTGGTATGGGAGATGTAAATGAGGTTCAGCTTTTGTGTCCCAAAGATGGGTCTAACCAAGGAGCGTATAGTGGTATTTTCAGTTCTAATGATGATCGAATGGCCAAATGATGTCCAAATTGAATGAAATTTTACATGATTTTTAAATATATGTACAGAAAATATCCTACAGTCCGATTGATATTAAGAAGTTGTCTTCATATAGCTAGTTCATAATGTGACACCTTGATATACAACATAATATAAATATTATGACACATTAGTGGAAAATTTAGTGATGGACAACCTAAGTTCATGGTATTATCAATCGAACAGTTAGATGTGATCAGTACATATTTTTAGGCACCCTATAAAAATTTGGTTAAATTTGGACTGTTTTTGACAATCCAATCTTCTAATCAACCTAAATAAATGTGTTTATCTATTACAAAAATGCATTAACCGGTGCAGTCCTAAATAGGGCTCCGAGATCAAACCACACAAGGTGATTCTCTATAATTACGTGATTTACTAGATGTAAACGAGGTTCAGCCTTCGCGTCCTGGAGATGGGTCCACTCATAGGGCGTATAAGTGGTATTTTCAGTTCTTACGTTGATCGGATGGTCAAATGAAGTCCAAATTGAACAATTTTTTTACAGGATGTCTAAATATATGTACGCAAAACATTATACGATCCGATTGATGTTCAGAAGTTGCTTTCATATAGCTGGTTCATAATGTGAGACATTGATATATAACGTTATAAATGTTATACACTTTATAAGAGTAAGACTAATTTTGGACTTTTATACACTTTCTCACTTAGATTAGGTTCTTTATGCGTATCATCATATTTTTTTGTAGAAGTTCGTAATATTTATTACTGTTTCATAACATTTCATAGAATTTCGTAATATTCGTAGTGTTTCGTAAAATTTCATAACATCTTGTAGTGTTTCGTAAAGTTACTAACAAATTGAGGAATTTTGTAAAGTAAGACTAACTTTGGACTTTTATACACTTTCTCACATAAATTAGGTTCTTTATGGGTATCATCATATTATTTTATGGCAACTCGTAGTCTTTCTTACTTATTCGTAACATTTCGTAATATTCGTAGTGTTTCGTAACATTTCATAACATTTCGTAGTATTTTGTGATATTTCGTAGTGTTTCGTAATGTTTCATAGCATTTGTAGTGTTTTATAAGGTTACGTAAAAATGGTTATATTTTATAAACTAAGACTAACTTTAGAATTTTATATAATTTATCACTTAGATTAGTTTTTATGGGAACTATCACATATTCACATTATTCAGTAGAAATTCAAAATATTTCGTAAATGTTTTTGATATTTCGTAGTGTATCGTAGTGTTTCGTAATACTTTGTAACGTTTTGTAATGTTTCGTAAGATTACGCAACAATGGTTGTATTTTGTTAACTAAAACTAACTTTGGACTTTTATATAATTTCTCACTTAGAATAGTTTTTATGGGTCCTATCACAATATTTTGTAAACATTCGTAATATTTCGTCGAACTTTGTGATGTTCGTAGTGTATCGTAACCGTTCATAGCATTTTGTAGGGTTTCGTGATATTGTGTAATATTTTGTAAAGTTACGCAAAATTGTTGTATTTTCTTAACTAAGACTAACTTTGGAATTTTATACAATTTCTCACTTAGTTTTTTATGCGTACTATCACATTAACTTGTAGAAAATTATAATTTTTTAATTTGTTTTTGATATTTCGTAGTTTATCGTAGCATTTCGTAAGGTTACGCAAAAATAGTTGAATTCTGTTAACTAAGACTAACTTTACTTTTATACACTTTCTCACTTAGATTAGTTTTTGTGGGTACTATCACATTATTTTGTAGAAATTCGTAATATTTCTTAGAATTTTGTGATATTGCGTAGTATAACGTAACGTTTTGTAGTGTTTTGTGATATTTCGTAGTGTTTGGTAATGTTTCATAGCATTTTGTATTGTTTCGTAAGGTTACGCAAAAATGTTGTATTTTGTTAACTAAGACTAAATTTGGACTTTTATACAATTTCTCACTTACATTAGTTTTTGTGGCTACTATCATAAATGTAAAAAAAAAAAAATTGATATTTCGTAGTGTATCGTAACATTTCGTACTATTTTGTAGTGTTTCGTAAGGTTCCGCAAAAATTGTTGTATTTTGTAAATTAAGACTAGCTTTATACTGTTATCCACTTTTGACTTGAATCCTAATCTTTATTGGTATTATCGTATTATTTTGTAGTTTTCATAGTACTTCGCAGTGTTTTATAGCATTTCACCGTACCAAGTTTTGAATACGACAATTGACAGAAAATGTTAATAGACATTTCGGTGATCGACAACTCTGGTTCGGAATACGGACGATCGAGACCAATATATTATCTAGGGACCTCATAAAAATTTCATCTAAGAAAATGTATAAATTGAACAAAAAAGAAATGATGGAATGTGTTTGAGCCCGGGCTCGAACCGGGACCTTTAGTGTGTGAGACTAACGTGATTACCAACTACACCACCCAGACAACTTGTTCACTGAGCCCGCTTTTAGCAACTAAATCCTAATGCAGTTTTCGTTATGATAATGAGAACCTGACAGAAGATTCCATCTTCCTCATAAATAAGTGGTTTCCGAATTTAAGAAATCTGAAAACCCTCATTTCCCACTTTTCAAATTTCAAACCAAAAACCCTCCCCCTCAAATTCTCAATTACCCTCCAAAACCATACCCACCTCGCGATTTCGATCCCATAGTGTCCCTGGGATCCGAACCCGGATCCGACGCCGACGAGCTGGAGACCCAAGTGACCGAAATGGCCGAGAAGATTCTCCAGTTCCGAACCACTGAGTCGGAGCAGCTCAAGAACACGCTGCCGTCCATTATCGAAGCTGGGAGGCCCGTTTTGGGTGATGGGTCGGAGCCTGGGACTTCCGGAGCTCCGGTTGAAGGTAAAGGTCTTTGCTTTTTAGGGGTTGTTGAGTTATGAGTGTAGTGGGTCGTTGGATTATTTGTTTGTTTTGTGCATTTGTGTTGGTAGCTGAGGGAATGAGTTTGGATTTGGAATTGGGAATTTGGGTTTTTGTTCTTGATGTGAGTTATTTGGGTGGCTTTGTTTTTGTGTGTGTTTGTGTTGATTGTGTTATGAAACTGTATTGACATTGTTTGTGGTTGAGTAGAAAGTAAGGAAAAATTAAAGTCTAAAATTGAGAAGTGGTTTTCTGGTTCCGAGTATGATAATTTGTTTCTGGAAATGAGTGTTATAAAGCATGATGTTCGGCTATTGGCTGAAACTTATACAAGGGAAGAATAAAGGACATGACCGATTTTGGTTTCGAAGAATGGTTGAATGGAGTAAAAGAGTGCATGTTGTTTATTTGGTGGATGTATTGTATATTGAAGGAAAGAAATGGTGGTGGTCAAAATGGTGGTAGTGGTGTTCTTGGTCTGGTGTTTAGTGGTTGAAATATGGTAAAGGAAAACTGGAAAAGTAATACTTTATTGTTTCAACTAGGGTTCTCATGGGGCTTCTGGATATGGATTGTCAATTCATAAATTTTTTATGTAAGCCTCTCTGAAAATTATTCTCAATGTCTAAAACACACCAACTATCTTTCTGTTGTGCATATATGTTAGGTCTTTTCTTGAACCTGGTGTAGATTCCTTGCATGAGATCTGTTTTGCTTGCTTTGGTAACATTGGCTTATATTGAGTGTATGTTCTGTGTGTGCCCTAGATAGAGAAATTGTGGTATAGGTACTTCTCGTTCATTGTTATGGGCAAATTATCTTGATGTTATTGATGTAATGACCATATGCATCTTATGCAAATGCAGGACAGATTGCTTCTGATAAGAATGCGTTAGGGGATCAGACGTATCAGAAAATAAATTTGCTTAGAGACAAAGTATCACGTAATGTTGCTGCGCTGCCGATTGTGTTGAAGAGGTTGAAGGAGTGTATGTCTAATATTGACAAACTGGATTCTCAAAACACATTCATACATCCTGCATTCAAACGGAAAAGGACTAGCTAGCCCAAGTTGCAACATATGATTAGTAGGGAATACTGTGAAACACACTAACATAAGCTTCTTGGTGATGAGATCTACAACGAAACAATCTGTTATTGATTGAGAGTGTGACACAGCTGCTTGAAGATTGATTGAATCTAATTGTTACAATGAAGCATGCCAGTGTGTAGTTGCTAACATGTCATTGTGTTTACGAGATTTGATTGTGATGTAATTACTCAAAAAGAGGATTGAATTGAAGTGTCGTCGCAGTGCTGCAATTAGACTAACATAACCTAATATGCTCGTATATCCGATCTGGTTGTCAACTAGAAGTGCTGAAGAGGAGGAAATTGAAATGCAGATATTCCTCGTATTCCTGTTTCTCGACTTTCCATTAATCCATTATTTTTTTTATTTTTTTTGGGGTTTTCCCTTAACTGGCGTTTTACTTCTTCCACAAGTTTGGTTTGAAATCGTTGCTGCTTAAGTTTAACTTTCATTTGTACTCCCTTAGCTGTGGAAATCTGTCCAGAAGTCCCACAAGTACAACTTTGATCACCATTTCAACTGCCTTTTCATTAGCAACTGATCCATGACTTCATAGCAGATAATGTTGTTCTTATCAACATTCTGGACCTATTGCACTAATATTGCTGAGTCAGACTCAAGAACATTGGCAGCATATTTTCGCCAAAGCAAAATAGACATGACTATAAATGGTCTGTAAATTCTTTCTCAAATCAGCAGTGCCCCACTCATCATTATAACTCTAATCAGGGCATGTAGCCATGAAGGCATAATGAAACCAGGATGAACCAACAAATCAAAACAAAGATATTACACCATCTGTTATTCTTCTGGACAATAGACTTACAGTGTATTTGGGCAGCAAGCAAACCATTCCAGTCAAGGGATAAGAAAATAAGAATACTACCAAGCCTGAGAAAAGTATTCCAAATGAGAGAAGATCTAGGACAGTCCCAAAACATATGGACATCAACAGCAAGATATACAGCGCAAGTAGCAGCAGCTGTGAACTTTAATTCTCTTTATATAAAATAGACCACAGAAGTCTTTTATCTTTGGGAGAGTTTCCATATAAATTATGAGCCAACTCGGATCAAATTTAGAATTGTCAGCAGAACTAACAGAAAATTGCCATTAGGAGTGCCACCCCTGATAAGAACATCCCTAGTTCCCTACCACCATTCTCAAAAGCTGTGGGAACATTGATAATTTGACTCACAATGTTACTTTGGAATCAAGGTGTTGAGAAGGTCCAGATTCCAACCACTGTCACCACAATACTCACAAACGACAGCATTTAAAGTAATATTACCACCGGGGAGAGTGCAAGCCAAAGTGTTCTTATAGTATTGCAACTTATAAGTTTTATCTGGATTCACTTGACAATTTTCAAATCTTATCAATTTTCCAAATACATCCAACTGATCCATGCAATATACATCCAGTTAATACAGTTGTAGTTTTAATACTCCATGAATAACAAAAATTCAAATGGACAAACATTTACAGCTGATTACATCATCATCAGAATCCAATTTAGGTATTGAAGAACTCACAATTACCCCTTCCATATTTCCTGCATTTTCAACATCAAACATGACTGTACTAAGCCCCTTACCAACAACATAAATACTCTTCCCAATAGCTACGAGTTGACAGGGCGGTCTGGTAAGCAAGGATGACAGCCTCCCAACTGGAATCCATTCCCTAGTCTCCTTGTCCCACATCATCAGCCTAGTTCCTGAGCTCTGATCCAATACATAAAGGGTTCCGTCTATTACAACTGCTGGACCTCGCCAGCCAGAGACCATATCAGCATCTGCATGCTGCCATGTACCACTTGATGGTTCATAAACAACAGCATAGACATGAGAAGATACAGCAGAAGTGCCACAGCGGATGTAGATTTTCTTGGCCAGAATCCTCAATTTCAGCGACAATGTTTGGATCCGAGTGAAAAATCCACTTATTAATGCTAGGATCATAAATGTCCCAAGAATGTGGATCACTCGAATTAGAACCTAATCCACCAATTGCATATATTTTCTCGTCTAATACTTCACAGGCAAAATAGCACCTGCACATGGAAAATAAAAACAATTGTCAATTACTAAAGAAATAAATAGCCAGACTATTGTGATAGATTTTGCTACTAACAGTACACGTAGTGAGCAATCATAAGCTTCAAGATCACAGTACAACCCGATTTGATCGCCCGCCTTATTTAAAAAAAATAAATAAATAAAGGAGATCAAGTAGCGTTTCACAGCGACTGAGGCACAATACCTAGCAGTAGATAAGGGAGCAGCTTCATTCCAGGTGTGCAGGGAAGCATCATAGCAGTAGACCTCATCTACAGCATCTTCACACCAACCACAACCACCTAACAAGTAAACTTTCTTTCCTAGCGCTTCAAATCCCATGCCTTTTCTCTTCAAGGTGCGAGGCGGAAGCTCATTAACAAGCTTCCAACTCCTTCTTGATGAGTTTGGATCCAACATATACAAGCAAAGACGTTCCAATATCATATCGTATCGACTCGATTATCAACCAATAGAGTAATGAAAGAGTTGAGAATAAAAAGACGAACCATATGGAATAGAGCTGAAGCCTCTATCACCTGCTAATCTCTTCCCGTCGTCTTCGAGAATGGAGACGGCAACGTCGCTCCTCGGGAATGAACTGGATCGGACAACGGCTTCAACCTGTTCTGCTCTCTGAGCCCTTTACCGAATCTCATCCTCAATTGACGACGAGAGCTGGGTGACGAATTGCAGAAGTGAGCGAGGGGTTTGGGTGTGGGTTCGGAGAAAGAGGGAAAGTGATGAGATTCGAGCTGCTCGAGGGACATGTGGGAGAGATTGGTCGGGTAGGTCAAAGGGCCAGAGTTGCCTCTTGGCTTGGTCGGGGAAGAAAGTAGTCGGGCAGCCCCTTTGCGCTGCATTCTACTTTTTCAATTTTCTGCAATTTTTGATGGTCGATGGAGATATACGGTGGTCTGACTGAGATCCTCTGGTTTGCATTAACGGATTAAGCTACCAGTTTTGTTTTTGTTCGACTTTTTCTATGAATTACAACCGTAGATGAAATCGAATGGCTGAGATGTTGCCACATCACGATGACGTCAGCATTTTCAAACCTGGTGTATGAAAAACCAGGTTTATAGCAGAATTTCCGGTATTACAGTAGCAATTTGGGAGCTCCAAAGTTGCCTGACAAAAAAGAAGACTAGTATCTTTTCCTATTAGCAAACCTCAGTACTATTCTCATCCTCCTATAGTAGTTTTGTCATAACACAACCAACAACATGAAATGATTTGAGTCAAAATCTGTTGATTATATATTATTACCATCAGACTATCAGTATGGACTGCAAATTTTTTTTGTGTGTGTTAGTAATGTAGGTTTGCTGCCTAGTGCTAGTAGAAACATCAATTAGTATTTAGAAACATACAGACAGAACTCAAAGGACAAAGCCTGCCTGAGCATTAAAATTCTTCTTCTTTGGTGCCACTTATCAAAGGAAGTACTATATATAATGGATTCAGCTCCCACCCTTAAATATATTCATAAAGTTGCTTATCAAAAAATAAGTACTAGAAGGACAGGGATGTTGCTTTGAGTTTGAACTAGCTATTAGGCATGATGGATAGATAAAAGGTTGGGAACTTGAGCAGATACAAAACATAATATGAAATCAATGTTGGACTAACCCTTCATTACAAAGCCTCCATCTATCTATAAAGTCTATGCGGACACCTACAGACTTAACAGGAATGAACAAGTAATCCTACTGAAAGGAAAATTTGACAATGAAAAAAGTTACAAGCAGACCAAAATGCAACAGACTAGAAACAGCTTATTGAAAAAGCAAAGGTCAACAGAACATCTACTTTGCTAAACTTACCTCGCCATTCATCTCATAAGCAAGTAAAACATCTGCTTCCGGGCTTGTGGAATTTATCAGTTTGCTGATCGAGTACATAGCGGCACAGAAAATATATCAAATGACCTCAAACTATTCTCATCCTCCTATTAGCATATGAAACTCGATGGAACTGAGATAAATCAGTCATCTAGAAATTGAAACTGAGAACCATTCAGAATATTTAGATTCTAACTAAATGACCGCAAACTATTCTCATCCTCCTAACATTATTTAATTCATCAAGAGTTCAAGACCATCTCAAAGCTAACAGTATTCTTTCTAACCAAACTAAGCATCCAACATTCCGAATCCATAACCTAATTTAGAGACTATTTACTTTCTGTAAGAATCAACTCCAATTGCCTACATTTCATAGAAATTGAAACCGAGATAATTCAGTCACCTAGCTAGAAATTACTCAATTACAGAAAAGAGAGATTTTCTTTTTACGGGAAACCTAATTTAGCGAAATCAAGAGCGGAATATCCAAATCCATCTCAGACACATGCTAGATGTGTCGTAAAAGATCAAATTTTCTTGTACTCCAAATCTAGACGTACACACGCTAGCTCCTCCTTAATTTGGTTGTTTTTCTTGCTGTTTTTATCTCTGAAATATTTATTCGGAAGTTTAGTTTAGAGTTGCCCGCACTTTAAGGGTTTGTACGGTTGTGTTTTTAATAATGAATTTCAAAAGTATGTTTTAAAATTGAAATTAAAAGAATTAAAAAGTGAATACGTGATTGATGATTTCAATTTTCATAAAAATTGAAAATATTTTTAATTTTTATTTACGTATAACGCTTTTAGAAACATCATAACGATCCATATAACAAATTAAACCAAAAAACTGTATATATATTTGATAGGGTGTTATTAGACTAAATTCAATTGAAAGGGAGTCTAGATTGTGTAGTTGATTAGATAGCGAATCTGGAAATATTTCTGGTTAAATTGAATCGGAAGATGCAGTTGATGGGTTAGTGAAATCTGAAAATAATCAGGTCGGGTGAGTTCTGAACAAATTAATTGCTGTTATTAGATTCTATTACAATTAAATCTCAGTAATTAAATAATTAATCGCCGTTATTTCCTTCCTCTTAAATATCCCGGCAATTATAATTAATTACCGTTATAATTTCATTTCTCATTTACTTGAATCTTCAACACATAATATCTAATATTATTTTCATAAAAATGAAATAATAAAAATGTAATAACCCGATTTTTCGGAACTACTTTTGATTCGATTTAATTTTTATAAAGTCGTGGAACTCATTTTAAACGAAATTTGGTTGTTTGTGACATTACGAAACAAGAACGGAAACGTTCTCGAAACGTTTATTAGAAAAACGTTACGTTTCCGCAACGTATTTATCGACTTTTTATTATGTCGCTCGGTTGCGAAAACTTTCTTCACGAAAGTTGTAGAGCTCGTCGATACGACTTCGTGAGTATGTGACGCGTTCGAATCAGATGTCGTACATAAAAGTTATTAACGACGGAAGTTAGTTTCCGATTTTAGAGAGGGGTATAAAAGGAAACATTTCTGAAGTAGGGTTTCCATTTTCGGAAACCCACTTCTTCCCCTCACCTCGCGCCTCCCTCTCGTCTCTCTCTCCTTTCCCTCGAACTCTCTCCCTCCGAACCTCCTCAACACCAGCGATCTCAACTTTTCAGGCTGCCGTGGTCTTCACCGCCTAGCCCAAGAGCACCGCACGGCTCTCCTCTACGAACCCCAAGGTCGTCGCAGCACCTCGTGACGTCGTGAGCCTCCACACTCCAACCCGAGGCTGCAAGCTCCATCGCCACCATCAAGAGCACCACTTTGGCGACGCGAGGGCACGAAGGAGAGCATCACAACGCCGATCGACGCCCTTGGAGCTTCTGCCATCGATTTAGGGACAAAACCCCACGATTCGAACCCTCCCCGAGGAATCGAAGAACTGTCGGCGATCCAAGCTCTTTCGAAGCCAAATTGGAGTTCTTGGCTTCGATTAAGGTATGATTTGTTGTATTTGAGGGGTTGGTTGTGTTTGTTGATGAATTGTGGATTGATTGGAGCAAATCGGAGGTGTAGGAGGAGGAGGGGTTACCGCCGCCTAGAGGCGGCGCGTGGGAGTGCGTGGGTTAGCGTAGGAGGGGGTCTGAAGTTGTAGGAAGGAAGAGGAGGAGGAGGAGGAGAAGAGATTGGACCCGGCGGTGGCGTGATGCTCGCCGCGGTTGGTGTCGGCGCGTGTGCTCCACGCGCGGCCTGCCGGAGGTGGCGCGTGCACCCCACGCGCCGCCACGTGCGGCGGTGTGAACAATATTCCAGAAGGGTATTTTAGTAATTTACTTACGTACGGTAAATGTAATGTAAATTTTATTTACGTACGGTAAATGTAAATTAAATTTTACATACGGTAAATGTAAATATAAATTACTTTCAGTAATTGTAAAAAATAATTTGTAAAAGGTAATTTAGTAAATTTTATTTACTGAGATTGTATTTACATTTAAATAGTATGTATGCGTACAGAAATACGTAAACAGTATGTATACGTATAGAACTATGTAAATAGTATGTATACGTACAGAAATACGTATTATTTGTGTATTTGTACAGTAATACATGAATAGTAACCGTGAACAGTAACTTCGTAAAAGCCGGAAAAAATTGCTGAACAGTAACAGTTTATTACTGTTTCGGCATTTAAAGGTTTACGAAATGTTTCTAAATTCTTTTCTTATCTTTTCAAGGTGATTAATAAATCAAGGAAATGAATTATCTTCGGAAATTGTAGAATCACGCTCGAGTCGATAAGGTGAGTAAAATCTCACTTATTTACGAATCTACCCTTGCGGTGATTCAAGATTTTGCAAGAGTTTTTAAGATTGAATTACGACACGTATACAATATAATGGATTACATATATATCGTATAAATGGTAATAAGTACACATATATATAGTTTGCTATATTATATACTGTTATGAATTCATTGAAATTGGTCATTTCGAATGACGAGAATTAAATATTGAGCATGTGATTTGATTTTTGTACAATATGAGGTGTGATTATTGTACGTGGTTTTAACATGAGTTTGTTAAAATGTTTTGTCTTCGGACGAGTTTTTGTCTTCGGACGTGTTTATGAAATATGACATGTATATGATATAATGGATTATATATATATTGTATAAATGGTAAATATGTACATATATATATAGTTTGCTATATAATATACTGTTATGATTTTATCGTGATTTATGTCATTTCAATGACGAGATTTAAATATCGAGCATGTGATTTTGATTTGTACAATATGATGTGAGATTATTGTACGTGATTTTAACATTGAGATTGTTAAAATGTTGATTTGTCTTCAAACATGATTTTTGGTACAATATGATGTAAGATTATTGTATGTGATTTTAACATTGAGATTGTTAAAATGTTGATTTGTCTTCGGACATGATTTTTGGTACAATATGATGTGAGATTATTGTACGTGATTTTAACATTGAGATTGTTAAAATGTTGAGTTGTCTTCGGACGTGATTTGGTACAATATGATGTGAGATTATTGTACGTGTTTGGCAAGTCGGAACCTAGCCTTTGGCCGGGCGAAAGTTACGATACAGTTAGAGCTCTAGTCTGTCTGCCGTAGTACTGCATGTGAGGTAACGGGTGGTTATCTGCTCATGGGTACTCAGATTGTTTTGGATGTTGGGTAGCGGGTGGCTATCCAATATCGGCGGTGTATTACGAGAGGGGTAACAGATGTGTACCAGCGTTCTTGGTACCCGTATTATAAATGCATTTAGGTAACCAGAAAGGTTACTTAATTTCTCATGAGCGTTTTATTTCATATTTCTTTGGGACGACCAGATGGGCCGTCCATTGACTCATGAGTGCATTTATATTTGTTTGATTTCTGGATTTTCGAATATATTGTTATGCGAGTTATATTTTCATTTTACTCATATGAGCTGTAAAGCTTACCGGGTTTGTGTTTACAATCCCGGTGCACCAATTCGATGGTGTAGTGGATAACTCTGCAGGTGTGGATTAGTGGGAATTGACGTACCGCTCAGTGGACTTGAAGTTATTTATCTCCAGCTGGTGTGAGGATTTTGTGTGACTATCTTGTGAGTTTGTTGTGAGGATTACGCAATTCCATTGTTATAATATTGAATTATAATTTGGGTTGTAATAATCGGTTTGACTGAGTTGTATTTTGAACTCAGAGATGATCCGCTGTGGCATTTTAAATGATTTCGATTCGTTGAGATTGTTTGGTGTTTAACGATTTTGAAATTTTGAGTTTTTAACCTTGAAATTTTGGGGTCGTTACAAAAAACACCAAAAATTTCCTTATCTATCGGCCAAGATTATATAAGCTGATTTACCAAATTTGGATGCAAACAGTGTGCAAATCTGATGTGGCAGTTATATATACAGGTATGTGTTGGGGTTTCTAGCATCACTCATTTTCTTTCAATGAGATATGTTAATCGCAAGGTAAAATATTTTTAGTTAAAGCAATGTCTAGAAAAATTGTTGGGATTTGTGAAATTTGACATTTGCATTATCATCTTACCTTTGCTTTCAGATTGTCGTTAATTCTATCAGTAACATTTTACAATTTTTATGTTCATCTCTTACTTTAGTGTCATTGATATATATATATATATATATATATATATATATATATATATATATAGACACACACACATGCAATACTTTTCTTTATTTATTTCCATGATGTACTCAACGAATAATAAAAGTAAATTCGATGAATATTTTTCTTATGCAGGCTTATAGTTTCATTAATAATAATCTATTTCCTAATTCAATAAATATTTATTCATGCGTCCACCATTGCCTATATGTCAAAGTTGCATTCTCTTATCGATTGCTTTTCTTTATTTTGTTATTTTGATTCTTTAAAGGGTTTATTCCAGCTGGATGCCCAAAACTTGGTGGTGGTGGACATGATCAGTGCATTGCCGGATGATCTCTTAGTTAGTATAGTGTCTTTGATGCCCCTAAAGGAAGCTGCAGCTACTAGTGTTCTATCTACTCGATGGCGCCATATCTGGACATTTGTTACCACTCTCGATTTTCAGCATGATATTCTTTTTCAACTGCGTTCATACAAACGAGTAAGAATAGAGTCCGAACTTGATAGGTATTTGAATTGGGTGAATACAATAATGATGCAACATAGAGGCCTAGCTATCAAACTACTTTGGGTTTATGCCGATATAAATGATCTCATATATGAAAGTTCCATTGATACATGGGGTCGATTCGCCTTGGAAAAGAGAGTCCAGAACTTTGATTTGGTCCTTTCAAAAAATAGAGTTTTCCCCAAACGAGGAGGAAATGAGATTAAGGCAGTCTTTAGTGCATTTCCCCGTGTTCACCAACTTCCGAACGTGGATACTGGGTCTGGTCTTAGCCAATTGTGCTCTAAATCTGATATTCTGCCTTTTTTACAGTTGTTGCTTGAAGTACCTCAAAGCTCTAGATTTCAGGTCTGTTACAGGACTTATGGGACACGTTCTTGAGCGTTTCTTGTCTCATTGCCCACTTCTTGAGCGATTAACAGTGGTTCGTGCTTTAAGGATGGATACTTTTAGAGTTATCGGTCCGTCCTTTGAAGTACTTACACATACAGAAACATTCCGGTCCTATGAACATTGAGATTTGTGATGTAAACCTTGTTTCATTTTTTTACGGTGGAGATGAGATAAACTTGCTGCTAAGGAATGTGCCGCAGCTTGTAGAGTTCTCCATTTCTTCCCGCCGGCTTTCATTTGGACATTGTGTTTCTCAGCTAGAGGTTCTCAGACTGAGGGGATTTGTAGTAAGTATTGATTAATATCAGTTGTGTGCCGGTTTTGATTTCCTTTTGTTGGATTATGTTAGCGCCTTATTTCTTTGTTTTATTTTCAGCTCAATAATGAGAAACATGTATTTCCAACATATATAAATCTCAAACATTTGGAACTAGGATTGAAGGAATGTGACAGTTTCTGTGTTCTTCAATTGGCTTCTTTCATGAGGGCATCTCCTTATTTGCACAAACTTGTATTGAAGGTAGATATTCTTACTAATTCTTTTTCTAGGTCTTTGGTGGATCTCTCTATTTCTGATTTTCCTAATGATTACGGTAGGCTGCCATATGTGATGTGCGTTTATCTTACTGCTGTTTATTTTTTTCATGTCTATTGCAAGACAAAGTTAAAAATTGTACCATATAATTCGTAAAATTCAATAACATTATTTGGGGTTGAACTTATGGTGCTGCATTTGGTGTCAGTATGTCACTACGCACATGTCGAGATGATGATATGAAATAACAGTTTCATCATTCCTTACATAGTAATTGGTAGTAATTCTACAGTTGTCTGATCCACTATGTTGTTTTCTTGATGCAGTTGGAAAGGACCATTTCGGAATATTATGAGATATTAATGGAGCCTTGGCGTCATAAGAGAGAAGTGGAGATTAAGCAAGCTCCCAAATACTCACATCATTTCCTTAGGGTAGTGGAAGTTGCAGAGTATCATGGTCGTATCGGTGATTTAAAACTTGTCAGGTACGTGATAGAGAATGCTGTTGAACTTAAAGAACTTGTTGCCCATCCTGTTCGAGAGTGGTATTCTCGTGAGAACATCATGTTTAATATGGGTAACAGAGATGGAGTGAAGAGGAAAGAAAAGTTGGTAAGAAAACAAGCTATTCAGAAGCTTAGAGAACTGGTGCCCTCTACTGTAGAGTTGATATGCAGGCTGGAGCAACCGCTTTCATTATCAGCGACTGCCATTGAATCCGTTAAAAGGCCAATGGGACTATTATTTTCAAGAGACTTGTCTTCACATTTACCCCTTTCCAGAATATGGAATTGTCAGGAATATTACTCTACTTGACATTTTCCTCATGTTTGATGTCGTCAAACTGAATCGAATATTGCTTTTTTTTTTTGGTCAAGAGAATATTGCTTAAAGAGTTGAATTTTACTGGAATCGACGGTAATTTCAATATTTTTACGTCCATTTTTTTTTTGCGCCCATTTTGTTGATTTTAAGAATTAAGAACATTTGTGCTTTAGTTGTAGCAAAGATTTCAAGTGTTTATGCTTTCTAAATAATAATTCTTATAACTCCTCTATTGACTAAACTAAAGGCTATGATTGATGTATAAATGCCACCGGTTATCTTCACTTAATCAACTATAGCATAAGATCGAGCTCAGCGTAATTAGCTAGAAGAGCAGAAACTGTGTGGTTAAGATGAATATATAACTTCAAGAAAAGACCACATCAGACTCAAGAAATAAACTTAAGTTTGAATGTCAATTATCTGGGCAGAAATAAGAAGCAACAAACCTGAGACAGTGATACCTGAGTCACTACAACAATATGGGGCAATTGCAACACTATGGTCACATGCCCACATATCATGTGTTGCATTCCAAAAAACAAATGCCACATATAAAAAAAAAGTGACTTTTTATACTATTTTATAGTGTATAAGTCACATTTGTTGACACATGATATGTGACCACAATGTTTCAATTGCCCTATATTGTAGTAGTGAGTCTGACATTTCTTCAAACGAATAAGCACAATTCTGATCCAATATAGAAAAGTATAGCAGCAGCAATACTTTACACTAAATCTGAATGCACAGACGCAAGCAATTGTTACATAAAACAAGCTTCCTGTAACAGTCAGGATTGATTGGAAAGTTAAAGGTGCCTGAGCAGAATTAATTGGCTTCAAACAAGCAGAATAATATAGCTCAAGATATTGAATTATGCTGATACAGTGAGACATAAAATGAGAAAACTCATGTAATATAAAGGATGTCACAGTGTACCTATACAAAAGAAAAGTATAGCTGTGAATTTAAATAGAAAATAATTGGCAAAGGCACCGCATAATTAGAGAGAAAACCAACAAGCGAATGAAAAATAAAAAATAGAAGCCGAAACAAAAAAGAAAATTAAAAGGCCCAAGGACGAGCTCACACCGCTGAGTTTCCAACATGAGGCCCATTAACGGCCGTCCATATCGCTACGGCTGTGACTACATGTCGTACGAAGCTTCTCCTGTGAGTCCTGTCGCTCAGCCCGACGAGGTAAACCTTAAACCGTAGACGTATTTGTCAAAGTTGCAGGGTATTTTCTAAGGCTCTGATGCTTATTTTGAGTTCAGACTTTTTGCAGAATGCATCGCATAATTATATATGCGATATCGATATTTCCTGTCACATATAAACAAATTGGGTAGAGTTGATTATATGCTTCAGTTATCTTGTTTTGAGAGCATTATAATGGTTGCCTGACAACTAGCTCCATCCAGATTTCTCCCTTATTTTTCATATATGCTTAAGATGGTGAAACGTAAGGGAGTAAACCTAGTGAGATATTGCGTATTGAACAAACAAATGATCGAACCCTAACTGATACGGCTGTATCTCCCAGCATTGAAGAAGAAAGGCCGATTGGTAACTCAAGGACTACCTCCTCCTTATTTGAAAGACTACACGTCGATTTATGAATCTTTTCTAGCTATTTAAGTTGATGCATCTTTTATGTTGGAGAAAGTTGGCTAGGTTTAATAGCTATTTAAGTTGCTGTCTGTAATTCTTTGCTGGGGGATTGAGTTATATGATATAAGAAAACGTGGCTTCGACTGCACCTATTTGTGAGTTCTTTGTGTTGGAGAGGAGAGATCCCACATTTAAGAAGTGACAAATAAAATAGAGATTATAAGTGGGTGGATAATACTCAATTGTTTTAGTGCATTCAGTGCATTCGATTGCTTGAAGAACCTCAAAGCTCTAGAATTCAGGTCTGTTATAGGACTTACTGGACAAGTTTTGGAGTGCTGCTTGTCTCACTGCCCACATCTTGAGCGATTAACAGTAGTTCGTGCTGTAAGGTTTGATGTTTTAAAGTTACCGGTTCTTCAACTGACTTGAAATACTTACACATACAGAAACATACTGGTCTTTTGAGCATAACGATCTGTGATGTAAACCTTGTTTCATTTTTTTATGCCGGAGATGAGATAAACGTGTTTCTTAAGAATGTGCCGCAGCTTGTTGAGGTCTCCATTTTTTCCCACCGTCTTTCATTTGGGGAGTGTGATTCTCCTCATCTAGAGCTTTTCAGAATGAGGGGATTTGTGGTAGGTATTTATATCAGTTATGCGTTGGTTCTTGATATCCTTTTGTTGGATTATTTCTGCTCCTTATCCCTTTTGTTTGGTAAGCTAAACAATGAGAAACATGTAGTTCCAACTTCCAACATATGTAAATCTCAAGCACTTGGAACTAGGATGAAGGAATGTGACGATTGCTGTGTTCTTCATTTGGCTTCTTTCTTGAGGGCATGTCCTTATTTGCACAAACTTGTATTGAAGGTATATTATAATCTTACTAAAACCTTATACTTTTCGATTCTATCTCGATGATCCATAATGGTTGTGGTTAGGGCAGGTGTTTTATGTTATTTGCATCTTTCTTGCTGTCTCGTTCAATTATAATCGCAAAAATTCAATGACATTTTGTGGGGGTGAATTTAGTTTACCGCAGTTGATGCAAGTATGTAGCTATCTATTGAGACGTTGAAATATTGCAAGTTTCTATTCTCTTTAGTAACTTGGTATTTTTGATTCTTGTCCTCATATTCACTAAATTGTTTCCTTGATGCAGTTGGCAAGAACTATCTCTGTGGGTTATAGGAGGAAAAAGGAGATTAAGCAAGCCCCAAAATGCTCCCATCAATTCCTTAGGGTAGTGGAAGTGGAAGAGTATCATGATCGTACACCTGACTTAGAACTTGTCAGGTACTTGATAGAGAATGCTGTAGAACTAAAGGAACTACTTATTCATCCTGTTCAAGAGTGTTATTCTCGTGAACGGTTCTTGTTTAAGTATGGCAGCAAAAATTCGGAGAAGGAAAGAAAACAAGCTACTCAGCAGCTTAAGAAACTAGTGCCTTCTTGTTTAGATTTCAAATGCAGGCTGTAGCAACTGGTTTCAACGTCAGTCAACATTAGTTAAAAGGCCAATGGGACTATTATATTTAGCCCCTTCCAGAATTTGGAATAGTTGGCACTATTAAACATTTACCTCATGCTTGATGTCTTCATAGTTCAAACTGAATTGAGTGCTGCTTGGAGAGTTGAAGTTTTCTTTGGATGTAATGAAGTTTTCTTTGAATCATTACATCCATAACGGTATTTTCAAGCTTCACGTCCAATATTCTTTCTTTGCATTTGGTTTTTTTTCTAGAATAATGAAAATTTGTGCTTTGCTCTAGCAGAAAGTTCATATGTTTATAGTTTCTACATGAAACTGTATACCTCCTACTGTTGTCTAAATTAATAAGCTATCATCGATGTATCATGGTTTTGGTATGTATTACTGTACAAAGGCAGAGGTAATTGAACAACTGATTGCTGTTGGAAGAAGCCATGTGAGACACTAGGCAGTATGTTCGCGCTTTGAAGAACACAACATCGACAAGTATAAGGTTTGAGTAAGATTATTTGAAAGAAGTCAATTGAAGAATATAGCAACGTGAATCCTAGTTCCAAATGCTTGAGATTTACATATGTTGGATTAACATGTTTCTCATGTTGAGCTGAAATCAAAACAAAGAGATAAGGCGCTAACATAATCCATAATAGGGTGTAGTTTGAATTGATATGGCAACATAAAACTCTTCTATTCCCCCACTTTCTACACTGCCCTACTACGATAACAAGTTACAAGTTAAAACATAAACAGGTGAAATACATTGGACCAAGTACATCTGCCACAAAGGATTACATGCTACAGTTGTAATAGAGATAGCTGAATATTGATAGAGCCATGTTGTACTTGAATAGGGGTCACCAAGATTTTAGATAGCCCTTTTACTATTTAACAACAGTCACCAGGAATTTGTCACCATGATCAGTGCGTACACCATTTATCGTTTCACAGAAGACTGATTCATAGAAGCTTGTATTTCTTCAAGTGTTCGGCCCTTTGTCTCCGGTACAAGCTTTGCAACAAACAGAACAGTTACTCCACATATGCTCGAAAACATGAAGAATGTCCCTGAAAATTGTAAGATACCATTTAAGACCTGAGTGTACAGTCTCACGTCACGGACAAAAAGGAAGAGACAACTTTCTGGCAACCTTACCTGCTGAATTCCAATCCATTAGGAAATTAAATGCATATGATATAATCCATGAACCTAACCAGCTGACCAATGTCACCAGGCTTCCAGCTGAGCCTTTCATGTTTATAGGAAATATCTGTAATTAATTGAAGCAAACTTTTAGAAATTCAAAATGCTAGATCTGTGAAGCTACTGGATTTCATTTCTCATACATTGCTAAAGAATATGGCGAGATCATGCTTGCTTTATATTACCTCTGACATTATTACCCAAGGAATTCCTCCCATGCCTAATGAGAATGATCCTGTATATACCTAATTGCACGTTTAGAGTTTTAAGCTTCAGATATTATCAAAAAGTGACCACAAAAGCCCCAGCTATTAAATTCCAGACACATAAATCAGGCTATTTGCATTACCAGTACGCCAACAAGAGCGAAAATGGGAGAGACCTGAGTCCATCCTTGAAGGTCCTAAACAGGGTATAGTTCAAACTATCAAGAGATAATTAACAAATTTTCATCAAGAAATTGAAAGAAGACTGTCTGAAGAAGAGGAGGAAACCTGCAATAAGAATGACAATCCCACAAAGGAGCAACCTAAGCATGTTCCTGCTGAAGATACCTGCAGACGTAACAAACTTCAGAAATTGATTGTAACTCAATTCCATAACCAATTAGACCAGAACCCTCACACTCCTTTGTTCTTACCAGAAGAAGTGGACGTCTACCTGCTTTGTCCATCAACATAACGCCCGTAGCTGTCATTGGAATCTATAGAAGACTAATTAACATTAAAATGTCTATGCACAAACAATCAAAAGTCAACAATGAAGTTAAGAGTTGAGATAATCAAGCACCTGAACAACAACCATAGCTATAGTCCCTATACTATCTGAAAACCCTGCCAAAAGCCGCAGCTTCAATTCATTTACCCTCTTGTTTCTCTTAGCCTTAAAAATTACATAAAATTAGGGGGTATTTTACATACCAGCTGAAATGAATATGGTACTTGCATAGAAAGCAATGCCATTAACCCCTCCAAACTGTTGCAGTACCATCAGTCCAACTCCAACCTGAAAGAAATTAAGAATTCTGATAACATATACATAAAGTGATAAAACTGATAAAAGATCCGAATGACGCATAATAAGGAATAGTCTTAAGATTTGCAAGGCTTACAAGGAGGGAACGAGCATATCTTCTCTGACATAAGTCAAGAATGCTTGCTTCTGAGAAATGCTTTAAACTTTCTGTATAATCCTAGATGAAAGTACACATATATAATCCTCAAATGTCAATACATTTAAAATGTTTACAAGTTACTGTCAGGAAAAAAAAAAGTTACTGTCCCAGACTCCCAGTAAGGCATACTTTTATTGTCATTCAAAACTTACTCTTATCTCAGCTGCTTCTCCAGAAGTATCAGCAATCTTGCCCCTAAGGTGCTGGAGGGCAGCTTCACTCTCTTTCTCCTGACCAATTTTTGCCTGTAAATGGTCTCATCAGTGGAGCAGATGGACGGAAGATGTTATAGATGTTCATAAAGGACAAGTACTGGATATTATACAGGAAAACCTTGAAGACATGACTCACCAGCCATCTAGGAGACTCTGGAATAAAGAAGAGACCTAAAACTTGCACAGCACAAGGAATAATTCCTGAAGTTAAGACAAAGCAGAAACCATTGTCAAATTCTTTTTCATTACTCGTATAAGTTGCAGTTTCAAAAAATAGAAAAAGAGAAATTTACCAACAAGTGCCAAAGCTCGCCAGTTCACAAAAGCTCCAATGAGATATGTTAGTGAGACACCACAACATATCATCAACTATAAAATCAGAGGTAAAAGGTAAGCCGGTGATCATTAAAAAAAAAAGGAATTTGCAATCATCTGTAAATTCTAATCCATGAAATACTTAGGCTTTACCTGATGAACTGTTGTAAATGCTCCTCGCAGATCCTTGGGTGTTATCTCTGCTATGTATATAGGCACCTGTTTGCATTTGAAACATACTCATCAGGTAAAGCATCTATCACCTCAATAACAACAATCTTATAGGAGTTGTACACATCAAGCATAAAAAAAAAATTACCACATAAGATAAAAGCCCCATTCCACATCCTACCAATAGTCTTCCAAGATCAGCCCACCAAGCAACCTTTCAAGAAGCACAAAAGAAAGCCTAAACCTCAAATCCATGTGAAATTTAATTTTTACTCAAAAGCATCAGTTATTTCACTCAGGAGTCATGCAATGCATATAAGTCAAAGTTTGAAATGCCACAACTAAAGAGAGAATGACGCAAACCTTAGAAAGAGCTATAGCTAGCCATCCAAATATGCAGAATAGCTGTGAAAATCCCATAGTCTGCATCATACAACAAACCAAATGAAGCAAATCACTGAAGTACATTTCAAAGTAATAAAAAAAGGGTTAGCAGAAGAAACTTACACCTCTTCTACCTATGTAATCTGCCATTCTCCCACTCACTACTGCCCCTATCATCGCTCCAATAGTCAATATTGAACCAAAAACCGAGTACTGCAAAACGCTTACTCACCTTAAGTTGAAGCTGAGGCAAGTATTAAACTTTACAGGAGTAGCAACTAACCAAAGATCAGTGTTAATGGACCAAAGTCACCAAACAACACAATGTGTTACAAAATCTACTGCAAAATGTTTTGAACTTTGTACAAACCTCAGCTACAGAGAGATCCAAATCATACATGATTCCTGACCGAGCAGGTGAAGAATATCCCACCTACAAATCAATTAAACACCATTGCTTCCTTCATCAGTAAACCAATCAGCCGCCTAGGAACATTTTCCACATTCACTAGTGTAGTAAAGGCTAATAAAAAGTTGAAAACTCATACTTACAGCAGACCCAAAAACAAAGGAACCGGATACGGCAACCAAGGTGCTGAGCACAACCATACTCGTGGCTGAAGGATTTTCACTGCCACCTCCACTTTGCTTACTTCTACTACTTCCACCACTGTCATCGCCGCCGCTGTTCCGTCCGCCGGCGACATCAAGCAGAGGACTTGATAACTCTCCTGCTTCTATGTTTTCTCTGCTGCCCATGTTTGGATACTTCTCGAGAGATCAAGAACTGATCTGCAACTGAGGATAGAGTTGTACAAGTGGATCAGGAAGTCATGAACTCAATGATGAATACAAAACAAGACATGATCAAGAGTATACGCATCTTTGTCGTCTTCTAGTTTATTACACATTAGTGAATATACCCCAATCAGACCCAAACAATGACTACTAAACTAGTGAATCATTAAACTAAATTAGTGACCTTGTGGGTTTGTAAGAGCTTGGTTACGCTATTATCGTCAGAACAAACCTATAAGGCTACGATCTCAATTCTGAAATACTTACGATGGACACGTACCTCTCACAGACTCACACAGTCCTTAGGTATGAATTTTTCGCATGAAAATTTACAAATCATGAACCAACGAGACCTGCTGGTAGCGGGAATCGAACCTGTGTGGGTGATACATCTCAAGTCCGCCCTTGCCAACTGAGCCAAACCTTATTGGTGCATGAGATATGAGTCGACCATAAACTTAAATTCGAGTTATAAAAGTAAAATATATGTGTCATTTTTTCGAGTCACCTGATTTTGAATCGTGTTCAAAGAGGCCGATTCGGAATACGGTATGATGAGGACGTTACAATATCATATTGATCACTGAGGAATTTTGAGTACACGACTGCTAAAATTTGTGAGACATTTTTATCATTAATGTCACTATGCTCATGAGCTCATCTAATGATTGATTCTTGTCCTTGGGCCAGATGGGTCGGCCGGTCCGGTTTCATAATTGCACCAATTCCCACTGACGACCGTCCTAAATCAAGCCACCAAGCATTCTGCAGTAAAGATTAAATCAGCTACTGACTGAAGAGAGAAGTGTGAAATAATCAAAAGAAACCAAGTAAAAAGGACAGTTTGGTTCTCAGACTTGTTTTGAAGCAATCATTTGAATGCACCAAATTGCAGATTTTTGTTTAATAGTCAAGTATGATGATAGGTCTCAATATTTTCAGTAGGTGTAAGTTTAATCTCACTAACTTCTAACTCAAGGAAATTACAAGCTGTTTGTTTCTGTGCGTTCAAATCAACACGTCCTTTTTGGTTGAAATATATTAAGTATCCTTGTATCTGAAGAGGGGAAAGACAACAGACCTGAGCAAATGCTATAGCGAGCCATCCTGCAGCACTGAATGTTTCAGACAGCCACATCGTCTGCTTGATAAATTCACAAGGGAAAGAACAAGTAACTTTCAGATTTTACAATCTCACAATCTTCAGCAGCCCCAATATTAATGCAAAAACTTACACCTCTACGACCAATGAGGTCGGTTATCTTTCCATTTACTACTGCACCAATCATTCCTCCAATCGTCATTATTGAACCAAAAACTGAGTACTGAATGATCAGAACGGAGTCTATCGATATCAGATGACATAGAGTTAAAAATTGAAGAAAAGAAAAAAGATCAAAATTTCAGTACTTACCGGCTGCAACAGTAAGGCCCAAGTCTTCCACAATTCCTGATTCAGCAGAGGATGAATATCCTATCTACGAAAAATTGTTATTTAAGTTCAATGCTTAAACAAAAAAGTCCCCTCCACTGATCTACTTATTTTCTGATCATTCATCCAATAGTAACAATTGTATGCAGAAAAACAGATAATAACAATCAGTATTAACACTTCTTACATGTTCCATCTAGCTTACTTAGATTTTTCACTGTATCAATTGCTTAACATATGATGAATTTGGCATTATATTATCAGAAAGGGTGAGAGAGAGGTTTACTACACAATTGGAAAGAAAGTGACTTACAGAAAAGGCATAGCCAAAGGAACCACAAGGAGCCACCAATGAGCTTAGAACCACAGCAAGTGTGGCCGAGGAAGACCCAATTGGGTTTAAGGCATCGTGCAATCACCTGAAGACAATCAGAAAGTAGCCCTTCTTCCATGGTTTGTACTTTCTTCAGGAAAACAATCAGAAAGTTGTGAGAAGAAAACAAATGAGGTGAGTAAGAAGATTGGGAGTTCCATCATTGGCCTACCATGAAAAACACATTGATGTGCACAGTAGAGTAGAAAGGCACTGTGGCCAAGATTTTTGGACTTGCAGTTGGACCCATAAGTTCGGCAATAAAGTTCATGGTACTTTCAGAACATGAAGATGTTCCAAGTTTATGGATTGTCAATATTTGAGCAATAAAGTTTCTTGCTTTCACCATTCTGGTTTTGACCTGCTCAACTTTTTTAACATAATCACTAGTGTTTCGGTTCCTGGGGAGAGATTGGCTTTTAGTAGAACTATATAACGGTTTTGGTTCCTAATCTGTTAGCTTCATCATGAAAACAATATTATTGTAAGATCTATGTACTTTGAAATGAAAGAACAAAAAGCAATTCAGGAACTGCAAAATCCATGATGATGGAGTATAACTGTATAACTTTCTTTTATACCAACTTTTTACAACAAGATCGTACAGCTACGAATTCATAGGTGGAATGGAGACATTTATTCATGCATGACCTGATGACTATCTGTGTAGAGTATAGCCAGCCTAGGGTAGAAAAAAGAGAGTTGGATCATCCTTCACTAGTGGAAAGCAGACATTTCATCCTATTGTCAGAGGAAGTGGGACATTGATGCTTGTAATTCTTCCAGGGTTCGCCCCTTGGTCTCTGGCACAAGCTTTGCTACGAACAGAACTGTTAAACCAGAAATGACTGCAAAGAAGAAAAACGTTCCTGAAGAGCAGAGTATTGACAATGATTATTAAGAGTCTCTTGTATGAAAGAAAGTGGGAAAGGTATAAAGAACGAAATTGACATACCTTCTGAGTTCCATTCCATCATGAAATTGAATGTGTACGTTACTATCCAAGCACAGGACCAATTCACCAAACTCAACAGGCTTCCAGCTGTACCTTTAACATTTATGGGGAATATCTGAAATTGAAATGATTTCTAACTTTGTTAGGAGACTTTCGGGACAATGTCAAAGTACATGCAAAGCTCACCTCAGACATAATAACCCAGGGTAATCCTGCTATGCCTATTGTGTATGATAGACTTTGAACCTGATTAGGAATACAGACTGTTATTGATTGCAATAAGCTTAGGAAAAGTTGATGATATGCTTGAAGTCATGAAATGTTACCACCTCGGAATTGCTTCAAGGTAAAAGAATGTGATAGAGCAGGAGAAAGAAAGCGAATGAAAGTCATTTGGTCCGAATGTACTTACCAATAAGCCGATGTACACTGAAATGGAAGTGGACTCCTTCCAGAAACTGATGTCCTGCCAAGGTCAGACAATGCTCAGTTGTTTATGAAGCAAACAAGAGGGTAAACAGAAGAGTATCAATGGTAATTTGAGGTAAACCTGAAACAAGAACGCCAAACCCACAAGAAGGGAACTCAAGCACAGTCCCCCAGCAGAAACCTGTAAACACTTGATCACTTCACTGATCTTATAAATTTAACACCATATAGTTGGCATAAAGTTTACCCTTCTCACCATTAGAAGTGGTCGTCTTCCAACTTTGTCTGTTAAGAGCACACTCAATGCAACACCAGGAATCTGTGAAAGAAAATGTCCAACTGTTAAGAGTCTTGAAGATTCATCAAAAAGACAATTCTCTATCCATTTGCAGTGGTGATACTATATATTTACCCCAATGAGAGACAATGATATAGTCCCGATGCTACTTGAGAAACCTGAAAGAAAATGAATTATTATCACATATTGTGTTGAATTCCATTTGAGTATAAGATAATGACCCCACTTAGAGAGCTTTTCGTTTACCTGCATCTACAAATATAGAACTTGCATAATATGCTACAGCATTGGCACCCCCAAATTGTTGCAGTGACATGAGACCAACTCCAACCTAAGCACATTGTCCATATCATTAAAAGAGAAATTGAAACACTATTATTATATCCCCATGAGGCAGCTTACAATTAGTGAGTAAACATATCTCCTTTGGAACAAGTCCAGGACTTTTTCTGAGTGGTTCTGAAACATTTCAGTATATTCCTGCATAAATGTAGGAGCAGCGTGGTCTTATTTCATTACAACCAAACAGAAGATTCTTCAGGATATGCCAAAGTGACAATTGGAAAAGGTTACCATGATATCAGCTGCTTCTTGAGATATGTCGGCATTCTTTCCTCTCAAACGCTGAAGAGATGCTTCAAAGTCCTTGTGCCTGCCAATTTTGGCCTGCAGAAAAGCAGTATATCAGTCCACTTGAGCATTGCAGTTGCAAATGTCACTAGCTATAATAATTTGTGAAGGACTACATAATTGGACTCACCAGCCACCTTGGAGACTCTGGAATAAAAAATAATCCTATTATGTGTACAAGAGATGGAACAGCACCTGAGTACAAAAGTCATAATTAACTACTTGATTCAATTATTAATCATATAATTGGTTCATTCATGGTAGGACAAGCTGATGATTACCGACAAATGCCAAGCTCCGCCAGGTAATGACATTTCCAAGGAAAAACGCAAGTGCTAAGCCGCAACTAATCATCAACTGTGCACTTGAAAGTTAGGCAACAAACTAGAAACAGGGAAATATGTAAGATGAGAAGCACATAGAACAATAAGTTGATCGTTCACCAACGACATATTACATTCACGACGACTTTAAATATGATTATACCTGAGTAGCTGAAGTAAATCTTCCTCTAAGTTCCTTAGGTGTTATTTCTGCTATGTAGACAGGAACCTGTTCATCAATAAGATTTTGATTGTGCATCTATAGATGATATTTCTGCTATGTGTTCTACAGATGTTATACAATGAAATAAAAAACTATGAAAGCAGAATATGTTTAAACTTTTCCATACCACGTAGCAGAGTATACCAGCACCAAATCCCACTGATAACCGTCCTAAATCCAGCCACAAAGCATTCTGCATCAAGAATTTTACTGAATGAATCAAGAAATGGAAGAATTACAAATGAAGGTAATTTCTTTTTCCCCAATAGCAATCATTGACAATCTAAATCTCAACATTCTTGGTATCTGGTGGAATTTACAACAAATTCTAAACTCTTAACACAATTAGGTTTGAATGCACTGTATTGCAGATTTCTTTTTAATAGCCAAGTATGATGACAATATCACCATGTAGGTCAACAACATACTCAGAAATGCAAGTTCAAAAACACTTCTAAATCAATCTATCACATAAACTTGAACATTCTTTGCACTCACTATTTGGAGGTGGGAAAGAGAACAAACCTGTGCAAATGCTATGGCCAGCCATCCTGCAGCACTAAATATTTCAGACAGCCACATTGTCTGCTCGAAACACAAAAATGCAAAGAGCATGACTTAATTCCAGCAGCCAGTCCCGGATATAAAGAGAAAAGCTTTTAAATACATACAACAATAATCTTAAGCAGGCCTCGAAATGAAGGGCAATTTAAAAACTTACACCTCTACGACCAATGAGATCAGTTATCTTCCCATTCACTAGTGCACCAATCAGTCCTCCAATCGTCATAATCGATCCAAAAACTGAGTACTGAATGATCAGAAAAGAGTCTCAAATGCCAGAAAACCAAAACTTGGAAAATCAGATTGAAGTTTTACTACTCACTGCTGCAACAGTAAGGTCCAGGTCCTCCAGAATTCCTGATTCAGCAGAGGATGAATATCCTACCTACAAAGAGTCGTTGTCATTACTTACTTTTAAGTTAGGTGCTTGACCCTTTTGTCTTTCTACACTATGTTATCTCCTATATTTCTGTAAGCAGCATATAATCAATTGACATAAATTCATGCGACATATCAGTATATACAAGTATCCCACTTTTTGCATCTTCCATCTTTATTACTTTGTTCTTCCTTTTTAACTTGAGATTTTGTATTCAATAAGAAAATGGGTACACATTAGCTCAACCAGAAAAGTCCCACATGAGAAAGATGAATACTTGACAATGTGAATGAGAGTGACTTACAGCACAGCCATAGCCAAAGGAACCACACAGAGCCACCAATGTGCTCAGAACCACAACATGGGAGGCCGAGGAGGAGGACCCACTTGGATTTAAGGCATCACCGCAATCACCTGAAGCTCCATTGATGTTGGAGTTCGATCCTGACAACGTTAGTAGCCCTTGTTCAATGGTTTGTCTGCCCATCTTTTACTTTGTTCAGCAGAACAATCAGATAGGTGTAAGAAGAAAACAGATGAGAATCATGAGATGATTAATAAGACTGGGAGTTCAATCACTGGTCTGTACATGGATGTGCACAGTAAAGTATTGTAGCACTGTGGTCAAGAATTGTGGACTTCTAGTTGTACAGTTGGATATGCAGGCTCCTGGATCTCTCTCTCTCTCTCTCTCTCTCTCTCTCTCTCTCTCTCTCTCTAATCCTTATTTTCTTAATAAAAATAATAAAATATAAATTACTCTAACACATCCTATGGATTTAAATTTTAAACCTCATGATCACATTGCCACCAAGCTTCTCATTTGTCTCATTATGCTTAGTTTTTGAGGAGTTCTATACAATTAAATCTGATTATTGAACATGGCTGAATTTTAGAAGATTCAGCCATACAAATAGATTTAATCTTCCCTTTCAAGAAATTAAAAGATTTAATCTTTGTGAAGACACTCTCACTGGATCTGTAGAGCTAGCTACCTTTTTGTTTCTTTTGGCAAACCTCAATAGCAAGAGGAAACATACTTATACAGAAGATTGAAAGACACTCAACCTTGAATAGGAATACGTGATTTCGAATCGTTTACACAGTATCTGGGCATGTGTTCTCTTTGTTTTTATTAATCAAGCCATTTACATTCTGAGTTGAGTAAGTTCAGTCCATATGTAGAGCAGTAGATGCCATTTAACTAGATGAAATGGGCAATTGATGCTTGTATTTCTTCCAGTGTTCGCCCTTTAGTTTCCGGTACTAGCATTGCTACGAACAGAACATTTAGACCGCAAATGGCTGAGTAGAAGAAAAATGTACCTGAAGTAGAGTAGTGTCACACCAATTACTAGACTGTACATAACTTATGCAGCAAGGTATTGAGGCAAAGAGAGAATACATACTTGCTGTGCTCCATTCCATCATGAAATTGAAGGTGTATGTCACTATCCAACCAGAGGACCAACTTACCAAACTCAACAGACTTCCAGCTGAACCTTTAACGCTTATGGGGAATATCTGAAAATGGAAGTTACTTGTCACACAAAAACCTCGCATTCTTGATCTTTTAGGAGCTCAAGAACAATAAGCCTACCCACCTCTGACATAATGACCCAGGGTAATCCTGCTACGCCTATTGTGTATGATACACTTTGACCCTGAGAGAATGATCATGGTCAGGTTTACATGTGCGACCAAATTGGAATTGGTTATACTTGAAAAGATGACCAACTGAAAGGGAATGCTTGTCTTTTGGTTTGAATGTACTTACCAACAATCCGATGAAAACCAAAATGGGAGTGGCCTTCTTCCACAGATTGAGGTCCTGCAACAGACAATTGCATAAGGTATGATCAAATAGATGTAAAAGCAAGCAAAATATTATTGTCATATAATTTGGAAAAATATTTAAAATGCCCATTTCAAAGAATGATCAATTTCTATAGGAAGCAAGAAGGCCAGAAGATTGTATATATATGTTGGGGTGAAACCTGAAAGCAGAATGCCAGTCCTACAAGAAAGCAACTCAAGCACAATCCACCAGCCGAAACCTGTAAACAGTCGTTTACTTCAGTAGGAATTGTTGATATTCAACACCTAAGGATAAAATTTTCCTCTCTCACCATTAGAAGTGGTCGTCTTCCAACTTTGTCTGTTAAGACTACACTCAAGGAAACACCAACAATCTGTGAAAGAAAATATCCAAACATTTGAGATATGATGCTTGAAACATAGTAGCCATTTGCTGTTGTGGTACTTGTATTTTACCCCAATAAGAGACATTGATATAGTCCCAATACTACTTGAAAAACCTGCATCTACAAATATAGAACTTGCATAACTAGATACTGCGTTGGCACCACCAAAGTGTTGCAGCGACAGAAGCCCGACCCCAACCTAAGAACTCAAGCATGCACAAAAAGTTCAGTCACACCATGGAAAGAGCTAAACATTATACAATTAAAATGTTTATATTTTTCTTTCAGGCCTCACAATTAATGAGTGAGCATATCTCTTTTGGAACAAGTCTAAGAATCTTCCTGACTGCTGCTCAAAAGTTTCTGTAAAATCCTGCAATGATGTAAGAGCCATGTCTCATTCATGGCTGCCATACTAGACTTTTCTTAAGAACTGAAGAACCTGAAGTCAGAATGAGGAAAGCTTACCATGATTTCAGCCGCTTCATGAGATATGTCAGCACTCTTTCCTCTCAAACGCTGAAGAGCTGCTTCAAGGTCCTTGTGCCTACCAATTTTGGCCTGCAAAAAAAGTACTGAATCAATCTACAGAATTCTGATTAAAATTTTCACCAGCTATTAAAATTTGTGATGGAATATTGTGTTGGACTCACCAGCCACCTTGGAGACTCTGGAATGAAAATTAGACCTATAATGTGTACAAGAGATGGAATAGCACCTGAATACAAAGTTAACTAGAATTAAGTGCTGCATTCAATATTTATGAAATTCAAGGTATTTATGGACTGAATGATCAACAGATGATTTACTGATCACAGCTAAGGTTCGCCAGGTTATGGCAGTTCCAAGGAAGAATGCCAGTGCTAAGCCACAACTCATCAGCAACTGTACATGTAATGAAATTCAGGCAATAAATTGGACAAAGTAATATATATGCATGGGAAACAATGAGAATATAAAAGATATGATTATACCTGATGAGCTGAAGTAAACCTTCCTCTCAGATCCTTGGGGGTTATTTCTGCTATGTATACAGGAACCTATTTTGAATTTGATCATAACATATTAACATGTGTTCTATGAAAAAGTGGCAAACGAAAGTATATATGCAGAGTTATAATCACCACATAACAGATTATCGCCATGCCAAATCCCAGTGACAACCGTCCAAAATCCAGCAACAAAGCACTCTACATCAAGGATTCGAAGCACTTTAATATCATCAAGTAATCTTCATCTCATCACATTCAAAAATATCATCAAGGTCCAAAGAATTATGTTTAATTTAATTTAATTATTCTGAGTATAACCAGAGAAAAACAGATATTCAAGTCTACAATGTGGACAGAAAATCAAGTTAATGTAAGCTATCAGTGCTGCTGTCACTGTGGCGCCACATTATGATATCTACCTGAAGCTGTACGTTTCTATGAGCTTGGACTAACATCCATTGTTTGCTAAACCATTTAGAAAATCTTGAAATCATCATGGTTACATGAAGATGAGAAAGAGAAGAAACCTGTGCAAATGCCATAGTGAACCACCCGGCTGCACTGAACACTTGGGAGAACCACATTGCCTGCTCAATAATTTTAAGAGTAAGAGGAACAATATTAATTTCATGAATACATAGGATGACACTCTGAAGCAGGCCTAAAAATTAACAGTATGTATATCTCCAGATAGGCCCCCACTAGTCCGGCTAGCTAGCGAGCGGTTCTTTCAGGCGGCTGGGCCCTACGGGCGGGCAACTCCCGCAAGCTGCATTGTTCGCCACCACCCGAGAAGCAAAAGATTCGAGAGTCCAGGCTAAAAATACATGCATAGATAGTGGTCTAATGACAAAGGCCGACGACGGAAGCTTTTATAAAAAACTTACACCTCTACGACCAATGAGGTCTGTAAGCTTCCCATTTACTAGTGCACCAATTATTGCTCCAATTGTGAGAATTGAACCAAAAAGGGAGTACTGCATTGTGTTTGAGAGCAAAGTGTATCAAATGCATAGGAACCAAAAGTTTGACAGACGAGTAAGAAAAGAAATAGAACAATCGATACTAGTCTTACTGCTGCAATAGAAAGGCCCAAGTCTTCCATTATTCCTGATTCAGCAGGGGATGAATACCCAACCTGACACGTTTTTTCATAGTGTACTGTTAAGTGGAATCCTTAAACCATAAACATCTTCTACCTTATTTTATCTCCTATTTTGTATAAGGAGCATTATATTAATACTAACAATGTTGTACAGCAAAGCATAGACAACTAAAATGCTTAATATGGCATATTAGTATCTCAGTATAATATGGCATATTTGGCAGATGAGACACAAATGAGAGTCCCTTACTGCACAACCAAAGCCGAAAGAACCACAGAGAGCCACCAATGCGCTCAGAACAACAACGAGGGTAACTGAGGACTTGAGAGCACCGGGAATTATGAGGTCACTACAATCACCTGAGGCTCCATTGATGTTGGACGTTGACCCTGACAGAGTTAGTAGCCCTTCTTGAATGGTTTCTCCGCCCATTTCTTTATTTCCTTAGTAGAAAGATGAGATAGTTTTAAAAAAAGAAAAGAAAACAAAAGGAGATGAGAACATAAGAAGAATGGGAGTCCAATCATTGTTCTAAATGAGAACCACTTGGCAGATGAAAGTAGCACAGTGTCCAGGACTTGTTGACATATAGTTGGACTGATAAGTTAATGGTCCTTCCTCCATAGTTTCTTTGTCCACCTCTTTGTTTCTCAGGAGATCGAGTGAAGAAAAGAAAACAAAGGGAGTCTAGCTGTTTAGGATATGCAATGAGAAACATATGGATAAGCAAAGTAGAGTGCAGTAGTTCCAATATTAGTAAGTGGATACTAGTTTCCTTACACTTGCATCCCTACTTGTGTAGTTTTTCTAGCTTCCATCCTTGCAGTGGAAATATCATAAGATCAATTGTCTTCCTGTTCACTGATTTCACCACGCACTATGCACCCCTCCAATTGTCATAATGAAAAAAGTCTGAGTACTGCATTATATGTATAAGAACAATTATTTTCACACTAATTACTAGCAGGATGAATTATTCTGTCTAAACAGTTGGTGCTTGAGCATAAAAAAAATTCTGAAACTATTTCTCTCCTCTTTTCAGTAAGGACGACCCTTTAATCAATATTTACCGGTCATTAATAATCGATGCAGGAGAAGTTTTTGGTTTCCATAACAGCATGAACAATGGTCATGACTTGCTAGAACTATCAGTTCTTACACTTTTCCTCTTTTTACATTTTGAGTTTCACAATGTTTATGATTTTTCAATATATTCAACCAGAGAAAAAAAAATTATATATATATATATATATATCATGAAAGTGCCAAATTGATGCAAGTCACTTACAGCACAGCCTACTAATTAATGAGGGCCACAAGGAGTAGCTGAGGGAGAGGACCGTGTTATGCCATCAACAGAAAGACATGTTGACCTTCAGTTGGAACAACATAAATTTCGTTGAGTTCAGCTTTTGGAATTAGAAACATGAGCTGTCTAAGATTACTTAGCTACACGCCTACACATTTAAGATTACCATAGTGTACATCATTATCAAGAATCATGGTAATGGGATCCAAACCTTCATAGTCGCATTGCCACCAGAATCACACCAGATCTTCTGATAGAAAATTTTCAAGTTTTTTGAGATGATAAGGAAAAGTGGCTAGGGGAACGAGTGTTCTATAGTTATTTGAAGTTAGATATGTTAAACAGCAACAAGCATGGCCCGTGGACCAACTGTACCGATATTGTCCCAACTTAGCCATCTCACATGTGTTGGGTTTTAATCACAAAAGGCCTCAGTACAACACGTGACAGATTAACATCCCACATACTGGGATGAAAGAAACTAAGGTCCAGTAACCAACGACACTTAGTGGTCATCCAATCGGAAATCCTCCGATGGCATGACAAAGTGGCACATGAACAACAACACTGCACTTTCTAATCACCTGAGAACTGCACTAATCACGCACTGAAATACTGAGCACTATATCTCACTATATCTGGATGCAAGACCTTAAGAATCTCATAACCATCATTTCTTCCTTTCAATCAAGAAATAGGCAACAAAGCAATCTAGACTACCTCACTTTATCTACTCAACCTTCTTCGCAGTCAACACAAAATCAACAAAAAATTGATACTAAGCAAGATCCAGGAAGTAGTCACAAATTGAAGATCCACCACAATCAAGCTAATACTTTACTCAAATACAGTATAGACTTGCTCACCTTCTATTCTCAACGTATAAGTAGATCTTTGCATAAAACTACACAGAATTCAGATCTAGATCAATCGTTTTAGAAATCTGAGTAACTAATCATATCGCACAATTCTATAAGCAAATCCATAGCTTCGAAAGCAATATCAGCTTAAGAATCACAAATCTGAACAATTAGGGTTTATGAGACCACCACACTGAGCTTAACATAGCAAAGATGCCGAAGCGAACAACCATAGGAACAATTTAAAGCATCAGGATCAAGAGCCGAAGCTCTGATACCATGTTAAACAACAACAAGCGTGGCTCGTGGACCAACTGTACCGATATTGTCCCAACTTAGCCACCTCACAGGTGTTGGGTTTTAATCACAAAAGGCCTCGGTACAATTGATTATTATCCATCCACTTATAAGCTTTATTTCTTTGTCACTTCTTAGATGTGGGATCTCTCCTCTCCAACAGGATAAATAAAAAAATTATTGTATAACCTCGTATGAATTTATTAATTATTTGTATCATTATCTTGATTTCTCGATATTGTGTCTCACTCGATGCTAACCCTTACGAAATTGGTCATCATGCTGGTCCTTGAGTAGTTTTCCAATAGCAAGTATCCATGAAGAGTTACATCCTCCCTTGACCAACTTGGAGGATGCACTTGGCTATATAAGGGTGACTTGTATTCGAGCTTTCAGATCATTTACTAAAACATATGAATTATTTATTCTCTTTGGTTTTATAAACCAGTTACATTCTCTAATCTGTTCATATTTATCAGATACAAGTTTACAAGTGTAAACGTCATCATATTAGTGAAAATGGGAAATTGATGCCTGTATTTCTTCTAGAGTTCTCCCCTTGGTTTCTGGCACTAGCTTTGTTACAAACAGAATTGTCAAAAGGCTAATGGCTGAGAAGAAGAAAAACGTCCCTGAAGTAGGCGCAGGTGACACCAGCTGTTAGACTCAACACTCATACATAACGTGAGGAGTAAGAAACAAAAGGAATAAGCACTCAAAATATATTGAGATACCTGCTGAGCTCCATTCCATCACATAGTTGAAGGTGTAAGTTATAATCCATGAACAAGACCAATATACCAGGCTCAACAGACTTCCAGCTGAACCTTTGATATTTACTGGGAATGTCTTGATACAAAAACTATTTAATCAAGTTCCATATAAGAAGTTGGTTATTCAGGAGAAGTTTAAAAACAGAATTTTCTGGAACCTACCTCTGACATAATAACCCAGGGTAATCCGGCTATACCGATTGAGTATGATGCACCGTAACCCTGAAAAGATCAGGAGACAAGATATGTGACCATGTTTGAGCAAGAAAGGAAAGCACTACTGGTGTTTAGACCCTTTACCAACATGCCGATAAACACAAAAATAGGAGTGAGCTTCTGGCACATGTTGTGTTCCTAGCATACCAGAAAAATGTACTTCAATGTTGATCATTCTTATATGTTGCAAACAAAAACACCAATTTTTTTTAAAAAAAAGATAGGTTTGGGAGAAACCTGAAGGTAGAAAGCCAAGCCAATGAGAAATGAACTCAAGCACATTCCGGCAGCAGAAACCTACAAACACCTGTGAATTAACTTCTTGTTGATATTCTACATCAGATAGTCAGACTAGTGTTTCCAGTCCTCACATTTAAAAGTGGTCGCCTTCCGCATTTGTCTGTTAAGAGAACACTCAATGCAATGGCAGGAACCTATCAAACAAAGGCATCTTAACACTTGAGAGATCCATCAAAGAGATCTCTATTTAATTACTTGTAGATTTGAGACTTATGTACCCCAATTATAGCCAATGCTATTGTCCCAATGCTATTAGAAAAATCTGGCAGAAAACAGAAAAAAAGATCAAAATCATCCTTTAGCTGACATATGAAGCAATTTTGGAGAGCTTTACATTACCAGCATCCATAAATATAGTGCTTGCATAATACGCTACTGCATTGACCCCAGAAAATTGTTGTAGTAACATTAGCCCAACTCCAACCTAAACCGTGTAAAAGGTCAGATATAATCATCTAATGTGATGGTAAAACAGGACATGACATGAGCTGATTTCAATTTACGTTCCCTTTCAGGCAACTTACAATGAGAGAGTGAGCATATCTGCGCTGCAACAAGTCTGTTATTATACCGAAGCTTTTCTGAAACATTTCTGTGTGCTCCTGTCCACAATATGAAAACACATTTTATTTGATGTTTTCATGCCAAAGATTACTTGTAAACTGAAAAATATATATAATTCCCTACCAGACTGATTGCTTTCACAATAACATGAACTTGAAATTTTCAAAGTTACCATGATATCAGCTGCTTCTTGAGAAACAGAAGCATTCTCTCCTCTAAGACACTGCAGCACAACTTCAAGATCTGTTTTTCTACCAGCTCTGGCCTGCAGACAAGTGTCTCAAAATTTATCAAATCCAACAGGAAAGTTTCTTTAGTCATATTGACGTTTTCCACGAAAAGAGATTTGAATTGAACTTACCAGCCACCTTGGAGATTCTGGGATGAAGAATAAGCCTACAATTTGCAGTATGGATGGAACAGCACCTGAATTTATAAGATATATGAGTGTGGGAATGTTGTATAGAACTTTGAGGAAAATACCAGATAATTTACCGAGTAAAGCCATGGTGCGCCAATGTATAGCATTACCAATCAAATAAAACAATGAAAAGCCACAGCTAATCATCAGCTGCAGTTAATAAAATTAGCAAGTAAGAGGAGCAAGCACAGAGATAGTGATCAACTCGATTGGTACTTTATCCCATTGTACCTGGTTAGCTGAAGTGAACCTTCCTCGAAGATTCTTAGGTGTTATTTCTGCTATGTACACAGGAACCTGCTTATGAATATGAAGTTGTTTCATTTTACATGTAAGATACTGATTTCATTAACAAAAAAGTAAAAAAGTTCAAACTTTCTGTGAGCAACAAGGAAGACTTATTACCACATAGTATATGATCCCAACACTGAAACCCAATGACAGTCTTCCAATGTCTAGCCACCAAGCATTCTACTTCAAGAACTGAACTAATTAATTACTGATTTAACCAGAAATTTGAACATCCCCTTATTACATTAAATGTATATGGAAAACAAAAAGAAAAGAAACCTTTGCGAAGGCTATACTAAACCACCCTGCGGTACTGAATATTGCAGTGAACCACATCGTCTGTTTGGTAGCATGGACAGGAAAAGAACAAATGAGTTTTAGATAGTAACGTACATCTGTTTAAGTCCAGATATATTACAGGTAATGCAAACTTACACCTCTTCGACCAATGAGATCTGTAATCTTCCCATTTATCAATGAGCCAATCACTCCTCCAATTGTCATTATTGAACCAAACACAGTATACTGCATAATCAGAAGATCAGTTTATCATATGCATACAACTGATAACTTTAGAATTTAGATACTAACCAACTTCTACTTATGTGCACAAGCATAATCCAACAAGTTCAGTAAAATGTACAATATACTAAAATGCTAGTGAGTTCTTACTGCTTCAACCGTAATGTCCAAGTCTTCCAGAATTCCAGTTTCTGCAGCTGATGAATACCCTATCTGTAAAGCAATTATCAGAGTAATTTCTGTAAGAGGTATGCAACCGATATCTTTTCGCTTACCAAAGTACTGCAATACTTGAGAGTAATGCAATACTAGTTGAGTTTTCCCAAAGTTAGTAAGACCCTGGTTTTTATTGATGTTGTCAGCCTCTCCAAGAATACAGACAAAAATTATCAATTCAACAACCTCGTATACCAGAACATGCAATGGAGAAACTAGCAAGTTCTAAACAGAGAAATTCAAAGAAATAAATCAAACAAAAACATATACAACATGGGAAACAACTTATGACCACCCTAACACTTTCGCCATCAATCTGTTCATTCTATTTCTGGTTCAGGACATTTGTTTCATCCATCGTGTTGTTACCTAACTTTCTTCTGCTATGAACAATAGGATGTGACTTACAGCACAACCAGTAGAGAGGGAAGCACAGAGGGCGACCAAAGTGCTCAGTAGAAGAACCCTAGTGACCGAGGAGGACTCTCCATCGGCATTGGACATTGTCAGCAGCCCTTCTTCCACAATTTCTCCTTCCATGCCTTATTTCTTAGGAAGATGATTATCAAAATGGTTGTAAGAGACAACGACTACTTGGAACTTGGAAGCAAGGGAAGCATCACCAGAGATTATAACGGAACTTTCAAGTGATATTTTATTTCAACGAAAAAAAGGTGAGACGACATGGGATGGTTTCTTGCCATATTATATATGCAGAGGTCACATACTCACATATCGATCAGGTCATATACAGATATATATTATTGGACCAAGTACGACACCAGTCATGTATATATCAAAAAATCAGCAATACATAACAAGTAATAATGTCACCTATATGTATCAATGTCAGCTGATCTTAGCCATCCACAAGATATGAGTAGAAATACAGCCATGTAGAACAGACCTTTCGATTCGACACTGAATATTCAGTGTTGGAAGAAAAAATAATTAAATAAATAATTGTATAAGTAGGTAAAACGGGGAATGTATGACAAACTGCTGGAAGAAACCTTGGTCGCCTCCTTGCAGCGGACTTAATTAAACTATAGCTAGCAAACTGGAAATAGAGTGGGGTTGACTTGCAGTTGGATGATCTATATATCAAGAACCTGAAATCATCACACACAGTAGTGACCAAGATGGCAAGATGCTCTAAGAAGTTTAAGAACAACGTGGGGAATAAATTTTCAGATTTGGGCCTCCTGCATATTAGACTAAGCCCGATGGCTAAACCCAAAGTTAACAAGCGATAAAACAAAGTCAAAGTTGTTTAAGTCTACTGTTCATAAGCCGCGTTGTGTTACCTATGTGATGTTCAGGTTACTGTTCACAAGCGGGGGTACTGTTCACAGGCTATCTGTTTTTTTTTTTTTCTTCACTCAAACTTTTATTTATAGCTTGATCATTCTTTCAATTTTACATGATTTATAGTCTTTTGTTGTAATTAGTAAGTAATTTTGAGAACGAGAAGCTCTTACAAATAGTCATTCATGTTTGGGTTAGTGAGAAGATGATTGATAATTGTTTGAAGACCAATTATATTAAAAGGGTAATTGCCCCTATAATATCACTCAGTGAGAAGATTATTGGTCATTGTTTGAAGGTCATTTTATATTGTAGGGTAATTTCCCTTGTAATATGAGTCTATTTCTAATTTGGTTTGCTTGTTGATTGTTTATTTGTTGTTTTCATCTTGCAGGTTGATCAAAGTTTGATTTGTTTTACATGAACCTCTACAGATATAGAGAATAAAATCTTAATTCAGTTAATGATGGATGAGAGTAAAACTTTTGCAGCATTGTTTTGATTTAGCATCTGTAGGCTACTCTTTGTGTACACATAAATGTCTAAAAAAAAAATTTGTAAACTATCATCAGTTTCACATTTGTTCCATTTTTCATTTAATCAACTCGATGTTCTAATATCTTATTAACCAAGTCTATTTTTTATTCCACACGTGTCATAATTCTGCGAAAATCGCACTCTGGCATGCATGACCTGGGCTTAGACCGCGGCAACCGAAGAGACGCCGAGATCTAGGAACAGAACCAGTGAAAGAGAGGAGCGCCAAGATCATGAAACTGAGCCAGTCGGCGAGAGAAGCAAGCGCCGACGACAGGAGATGACGCCGGAAACGAATCGGGAGAGAACAGTGGACAGTGATTACGGCAATGGTGGTGTACCCTAAACTCAGGAGAGAAGGAAAGAAACCGATCTTCTCTTGCACCTCATTTGATTCGGTGAAACAGTAAGTCATTCGTCTGCCTATTGCTTCATTTTTCTTATTTAGAATTGGGTTCTTCCCTATGTTGGTTGTTCAGTTGTTTTTATCGATCATTTTGGGTGTTTTATGTTCTTATTGAATTATTTGATCTGTTGTGTTGTTGGTTTGGATTACCAATATTGATTTCATAGTCTCGACCCCAATTTCTTGGATGACAAACGAATTTGATATCAAATTCAAGTTAAAAGCCACTATCTTTGACAAAATCAATGAAAATAATTTGCAATTTTATTGATAACTAGCTTTGAGTTTTAGGAAATAGGTTCAGTGTCCTTGGGGTTTTCAATACATGTTCTACGGAGATGCATATGATCCATCGAACTGAAGAGCATATGGAAAGGTGCTAGGCATACTACTATCTTAGTTGTGAACTTTTCGGGTTCTTTAAATTTATGTTATAAGATCAAATTAGCTTTTCACTGTGTCTCGGTTGATATATTGCTTGAATCAAATTACTAGGCATGTTCGTTTTGCAAAGAAGTTAGGTGATGAGGAAGACAAAAACATTAACTTGAATTGGGAAGGTCTACTACCTAACCATGCGCCAACAGATTGCACATAAGCCAATAGTTTGGATCAGCTGTAATATTTCACTAATGTGTTTCTTATAGTTTTACTTAAAACTTTTGCTTTCTCTAGCATTATAGATTAAATAGATAGATAGAGTTTGAAAGAAACTAGGCTCAAATTCAATGTATGAAATTCGGATAGCATAATTCATATATGTGTTCGGTTGTAATCTAGGTGATATATGGGTTTGGTTTCAAATTGTGTTCAATTTTACTCTATTTCCTGATTGAATTCGTCCATGATGCTTGCAATTGTGTTTTACATGTAATTTTAAAAGACTATTTCATTTCACATGTATGTCGTGATTCTGCCAAAATTACACTCCGGCAAGCGTGCGAGCGCGGGCGCGGAGGCTAGTAATGAATAATTGAGGGATCATTTTTTCTTTCTTTAATGTTATATATCTGTTTTTATTCTCACTTCAAAATAATGCTATATATGTACAGAGGTCATCTTTGATGTGAGATTGATGCTTGTATTTCTTCTGCCCCTTAATTAACTTCCGGCTCCGGCACAATCTTTCCTGCACAACTAGAATTGTTAAACCCTTGATCGTAGAGAAGATGAAAAATGTTCTTGAAAGCTGACATACATACCTTAAGTCGCAAGAAACGGGAGGGAAATAAATGTACATGAAAGAATGAGATACCTTCAGAGCTCCAGTCCATCGTAAAATTGAAGGTCTATAGTGTTACTATCAAGAACAAGGCCAACACTGCCAACTTAACAGGCTTCCAGACAATACTTGAGAGTAATGCAATACTAGTTGAGTTTCCCACAGTTAGTAAGACCCTGGTTTTTATTGATGTTGTTAGCCTCTCCAATAATACAGACAAAAATTATCAATTCAACAGCCTCGTATACCAGAACATGCAATGGAGAAACTAGCAAGTTCTAAACAGAAAAATTCAAAGAAATAAATCAAGCAAAAACATATACAACATGGGAAACAACTTATGACCACCCTAACACTTTCGCCATCAATCTGTTCATTCTATTTCTGGTTCAGGACATTTGTTTCATCCATCGTGTTGTTACCTAACTTTCTTCTGCTATGAACAATAGGGTGTGACTTACAGCACAACCAGTAGAGAGGGAAGCACAGAGGGCGACCAAAGTGCTCAGAAGAAGAACCCTAGTGACCGAGGAGGACTCTCCATCGGCATTGGACATTGTCAGCAGCCCTTCTTCCACAATTTCTCCTTCCATGCCTTATTTCCTAGGAGATGATTATCAAAATGGTTGTAAGAGACAACGACTACTTGGAAGCAAGGGAAGCATCACCAGAGATTATAATGGAACTTTCAAGTGATATTTTATTTCAACGAAAAAAAGGTGAGACGACATGGGATGGTTTCTATTACGTCTCTTGCCATATTATATATGCAGAGGGCACATACTCACATATCAGGTCATATACAGAAATATATTATTGGACCAAGTACGACAACAGTCATGCATATATCGAAAAATCAGCAATACATAATAAGTATTAATGTCGCCTATATGTATCAATGTCAGCTGATCTTAGCCATCCACATGATATGAGTAGAAATACAGCCATGTAGAGCAGACCTTTCGATTCGACACTGAATATTCAGTGTTGGAAGAAAAAATAAATAAATAAATAATTGTATAAGTAGGTAAAACGGGGAATGTATGACAAACTGTTGGAAGAAACCTTGGTCGCCTCCTTGCAGCGGACTTAATTAAACTATAGCTAGCAAACTGGAAATAGAGTGGGGTTGACTTGCAGTTGGATAATCTATATATCAAGAACCTGAAATCATCACACACAATAGTGACCAAGATGGCAAAATGCTCTAAGAAGTTTAAGAACAACGTGTGTGAGAGCAAAAATAATGTTGTTGGCATCTCATCTTCATTTCCTTTGGGGAATGTGGGGGAATAAATTTTCAGATTTGGGCCTTCTGCATATTAGACTAAGCCCGATGGCTAAACCCAAAGTTAACAAGCGATAAAACAAAGTCAGTCAGTAAATCCACTAACTCATGATTTGTGGAGTCACGTTAACACCTTCTCCTCCCCACTACGACGTGAACCTCCCACTACGACGTGAATGAGGGTCAAGGAAGATAAGACATAAATTCACAAACTAGGATACATGGAGGAGAATCGAATGAGGGATCGGATCACCCGACAAAATTAGTTTTCAAAGCACACATGAAACTACAAATTCTACTATAACCATGAAGAAGAGGTCAGTTTTGTGGCAGCGAATTAATATCAATAATTTATGTACTCAAACTAAAACTACATTTTGAATTGGATTTTGCATCGTCTCTTGCAATGCTATGTCTCTTTCTACTTGTAACTTTGTCGATATTTCTTACGATGCTATAGATCTTGTTTCTTCTTTAAAAAAAATTGATGATCTGATTAGAATATATTATGAAGAAGTAAAAACAACCAACTTTTGCAGTTTAGGCATCAATGCCCGAAGTTAGAGACAGTATTGCAGTTCTGCATGAACTAATATTATGTTGTGTTAGCCTAAATTCACATCACGTACGTACATTGATGAATACAAGGGTGGAGCCAGCATTTTATAATGAGTTGGGCTTGAAAAAAATTACGATTATTTATGAACTATATATAAAAAATTTTAGTGAGCTAATATTTAAAATTTAGCTAGAAAAACAAGTTTTTTAGTAATTTGAGGTGAGCTACAGCCCACCGTAGCCCGTGTGTAGCTATGTCATTGGATGAATGTAGATGGTCATGTTGCGCGCTCCAATTAATTAATCGAATATTTACAATTGTTGTTCTGGCTTCTTGATCTCTCTGTATCATCCATTTGTGCTAATAGAGAGAAAGGCCTGTCTTGAATAGAAGGAACTGGAGTATCATCATTTTCAAGTATTTTCACAATGTGATCCATTGTTGGCCGAGCATATGCTATAGGATGAGAGCAAAGCACAGCAACCAAAACATATTTCTCCATCACTTCTGGCACACCCAACTCCGGCATCCCTTCTTCGATAATACCCAAAGCTGCACCTTCCCTAACTTGTGACCATGCCCAATCTGCCAACAATAAAGGCCTGTTGTCATCAAGAATTTCCACAACTGCTTTCTTCCCACTCAAAAGCTCAAGAAGCACAACCCCGAAGCTATACACATCGATTCTTTCGGATAACTGCCCATACAAAGCATACTCAGGAGCTACATATCCAAGTGTACCGGCTACCCTTGTACTCATATGTGTCTGTCCCTCTGGTGTGAACTTTGCAAGCCCGAAATCAGCTAGTTTTGCCTCGAATGCTTCGTCTAGAAGCACATTGCTTGCTTTGATGTCTCTATGGATTATAGCAGGATGAATTCCATAGTGCAAATAGGCCAATCCATGAGCCATTCCTAGCGCAATCTTTTGTCGAATTGACCAAGTTAGCTTCTTGAATCCTGGCTGAAAAAGGTGCTGAAATAGGCTTCCATTTCTCATTAAATCACAAGCTATTATTCTCTGGTGCCCTTCTCTAAGCATCGTCGCGGTACAATATCCTCGTAAGGCGACAAGATTCACATGTCTAACACTTGCAATGACCTCAACTTCATGTACAAAAACTTGGTCTCCTGCAGCAGAACAGTTCTTGAACCTTTTCAATGCAACTTCAGACCCATCTGGTAACACCCCCTTGTAAACATTGCCATATGCACCCGTACCAACTATATTCTCCAAAGAAAAACTATCTGTCGCCTTTCGAATTGCTTCAAAACTGAACTTCAACGACGACGAATTAGTACCACTCTCCACATCTGTCAGTACCTCGACTCGTGACAACTTATCTCTCCTCTTCTTCCTCCATTTCTTGTGCCACACCCAAAGACACCAAACCACCACAAGCGCCCCAACAAAACCATCAATACAACCAGACAGAATCCCCCACATCACTGCATTCGGGTTCTTACTGGACTTTTGACTAGCTGAACTAAAATCAAGCAAGAACAAACACCTTGCGGTACCTATGTCAACTGGTCCAAACCTGTTAGCAAAAGCAGCAGCGTATACAAAAGGGTACCCTTTACAATCGGAAACATTCCCATCATCCGATCCTTTGAAGTAATACGAGCTGACATTATTCAAGCTATCCACACAAGAAGCACAAGCCGAATCGGTCGCCAGAGACTGGTCACAAGAGGAGTTGATTTGCTGCAACTGGGGGGCTGGAACGAACTTTTCGAAATCGGATCTACTTGTTATGTTCATGCAAGTTTCAGAAATGAAGTTGGTGTTGTAGCCGCAACTCGATCTGATTTGAAATCCCGGTATGAATTGGTGGACTAAATTTTCGAACGAGTCCCAGCAGGCCTCTAGGACATTTGGAGGCAGAGAAAAGGAGCCGTGGGTTCGAAGATAATCGGATCGGAGGAAACGAATTCCTTGAAGCACGTACTGGCATTGAGTGGAGATGCCCTGATTTATAAAAGGGAGATGGTTTTGAGTGATGAGTTTTTGGATGGAAGCTATATCCCATGGACACAGAGGATTAGTTGCCAGGTTTCTATGTGCAGAGGTTTCATTTTTGATGGTTACAGAACTGGCAAAACCTAAGGTTAAACAAAGAAGGAGGATTTGGAAGAGAGACATTTCAGAGTGAAATGAGAACTTCATGGGTTGGAGGATTTGTTGATGGGGAAGAGGAATTTGGCTTTGTTGGGTTGGAAATTGGATTTTGACTTGGTTTTTGGGAGCTTGGAAATGGTTCAAGTCCTTGGTCTTCATATGAGTGTCATTATTGGAGGGAAGAACTGGTCCTGAGTCCTAACTGCATGAGTTTTGAATGTGAGAGCCTTGGGTACGTGTGCTCAGACCTATGAGCACTTTCCTATTTGATTTGTGATCAATCTTGCATGACTGTAGAATGTGGAGAAGATGTGTTTGTTAATGTCGTCTACAGCGACTTAAGTAAGAGACGTGCGGGTAATTGAAACAATGATAACTGTGTGATCGATGAATCGTCTTTTTTTTTTTTATCACCGATGAATCGTCTTAATTCTTAAAGAATCAAAGAAAAAGGAATATCTGGTTAATACTTGTGACATTTAGCATCGAACGTCGATCTCCAATAGTGTTCGAACAAGTTTTGCTCCCTCGATCGGAGGCATCAATCACAATGTGAATTCTTCAAACCAGTCAAGGACGATTAACGGACGTACGTGCTGATGCAGTAACATCCTGAGATATTAAAAAAATCAATAGGGAAGAAAATGGTTTAGCAGAGCTGCCAAAAGGGAATTGGGAATCAACGTTTGTCTCTTGTGGAAGACTACCTAATGCATGAACCTGTGGTTCTTTCTAGCCGCCTCATAGTTTGGTTGGACAGAAAATGAAGGTTTGTATTCTAAATTTCTAATCAATATCATAGCCAGAAAATTTTCAGTGCTATTATCATCTATATTTTGATTATTTTCAATTACAATTTTGACATATAAGATTTAATCATAAAAATTATATTTAAGTTATTTTATCAGATATTATTTTGGATTTCATTCTAAAACTCTACACTCCAATACCCTAAACTCTAACTCTAAATCATAAACCCGAAATCCTAATTCAAAATCATCAATACACATAAATGTTATTTCACAAATACTAAAATTATGTTAAATTATAATTTTAGTGTAATAAATACATGTATCAATATATAATAAGTAAGAAGTACCACTAGACATTGTCACGTGGTGCTACGATATTATATAAAAATTTCTCATATCTTTGCGTTTGTCCTAAGTAAATGGAATCAAGTAACCCTTTAATTATGTTGCTAATGGAGTGTTCATGCTAATTAACTAGAACAAACTGATAATGATTAAGATCCGTAATGTAACTTGGACTGCCTAAATAACAATATCTTCTTTTGAGAACTCTGCCTAATTCTGAATATTATGGGATCCTAGCTAGCTAGTGAAATGCTTCCCATCTAGAAGGAAAGAGGTAATCAACGACTGGGTCAGCTAGCATTGAAATACCATACGGAATGTTAGTGATTAGGTCGCATACAATTGTGCCTTTTATAGGAAAAACCTGTCTTTGCTTATTGCTAGGGTAGTAGGGTTTGTTGTTTGTTCATAGAAATGACTCAAATTAGGCTGTACTTTTAACAAGTGAATTTGTTAGAGGCCCCTCTCCTGTTCACAGTCCCTTAAAATCGTCCAAGGTTTATTTCGAGACGATTGACAGCGGCAGAATTTGCTACGTATCCGTATATAAATAAAAAATTCCTAATTATTTCCATAACATCCGTTTTTATTTCAAATCCGATCCCGCAATCTCTTGAAACTTAATTTCATGAAACGTATCGTGTGCTACTTATTGCCAGCTAGTAACCTATCCCTAGTAGAAGTTAGTCACGCGCGTACGTATAAAACCCCACACCATTGATCGCAAAAGACAACCCTAATCCTGCTCTCGATCACCTCTCTCTACACCCTCTGCCTCCTCACGAGTAATCTTCTCCCAGATTTTTCTTGTTCCGTTCTCTATCATGGAGGCAGATACATGGATAGTGATCGATGACCGATGTCATTCTTTGTCAGCAGTCATTTCTTTGTATAAATACATGGTGCCAGTAACAGAAGGGTACGTATTTGTATTCCTTCAATTTGTAATTATCTCCTTATTAAATATTGATCATATGTGGTGGCCGATCGTAATGATCGATGATCCATCGATTTTCTTTTGGTTCTTATATTTTATATGTCCCCTTTACTAAGAAAATTCTGGGTTCCGTAACCGTCAGTATCGATCTATGTCGTTATAGCAAGTATAGCTTGAAAGAAAAACCGAAGCTTTTTGTATAAGTTTTTCGATCTTGATATGGGGTATTGTATATATCAATTTCATCCGAATGATCTTACTGGTTTATATAATTTCTGCTGTGTCTGGTTAAAGCAGAAGCGAGCAGAACTTGGACTCCATTGCGAGCTCATTGAACCTTTGGATGAGGAGTTGCCGAGGAGGGGAGTCTGCTGAGTTTGGAGTTTGCGTGCTCCAACAACGTCGAACAAGTAATTAATCTTTCCCGTTAAGAGTTTATTCATGTATGATCATGCATGTAACATACTTGTGAATATTTGTTACATCAGAATGTTAAATTTCAGCCCATAAACATTTTATCATGCCAAAACTCTGAAAATAAGTACAAGATTGAATTGAATTCTTAAATATAGGCTTTTTCTGTGTTCGGAATCTATGTTTTAAAATGAGCTTAGTTTTCAGAGACTCTTGTTGCATACATTTTTGGCAAAAAAAATCTGAGAATCTGAAACTAGAAAATGCGCCTTTGTGCATATTTGTCATATTACTGGCTTGCACTTTGGGGCAACCGAGTTTGATGTGCTCAAGTTGTTCAGGTCCAAATCCAAGGTGTTAAAACGAGAAAAGATGGGAGTCTTAAATGTTTCTTCTGTAAGAGCCGCGATGGGATTCTGCTTAAGGCTGATTCATGGTATTCCGATCCCGCCACATGACATTTGGTTATTCCCAGCTTAAACCTGATCCATTTTCAAGGGAATTGCTCATAATTACAGGCTCACCCCTCATCCAATGCCACTGACAATGCCCAAAATCCTCGGCTTGGATTTGTCCAACCCTTGGACAGAACAAATAATTATCATCGGAATTATCTCTGGTGCAGCTGCCAGCAGCGGTTTTTCCATGTTTATTTTATGGTCGGTGATCTTAACGGCATCATAAATACCAAGTCTGCGTCATTCATCGCTGAAGGAAGTGCTCCATTCTCCTATGCATAAAGAAATGTTTTTGATATACATCACCAGAACTGAACAATTATCAAACCAAACCAGTTACAGTTGATAGATTCCGATCACTTTGGAGCATGATGTAGTAGTACGAAAAGTTGAGATCGAACCGCTACCAAGATCACAAGAATAAAGAGCATCTCTTGCGCTACTCTATCATTGCAAGACTCCATGTGGTGTGACGAGTATGGATCTAATATAAAAAAGTACAATCAACACTATAAATTATTTTATCAAGGTATCAGAGCAGTTTACCTACACCTATTAATGCTTAGGATATCAATAAAGAATCGAAAACGAAATGTTTCTTGTGATGTATTCAACATTTCAACCATAACGTTCAGGTACATACATCTATGCTTGAATTACTATCGACTTATTATACATCCAGGTCAGAAACATGTTGTTAGCATTTCATGTCTATGTCTTAGAATTGGTTTACAATTACGCAAAATTAAATGATTTTGGCACAAACTATTAGCATAAACAAGAGTCCAAGACAAACGACAATCACCCTAGATACCTGCAAGTGATGCTGGATGATTATCTCCATTATACCAACAAACTTAGTCTTCAACGATAAAGACCTATTCAACAATATATTTTTGGTACAAGTTATTGTCATGAGAGCTGCCGACTTGAAAACCCTAACTAATCAGAACCCTCCATCTGACCAGTGTCACTGCAGACAACTTGGTAGCGGGATTTAGGGTTTATGACGTTATTGTGCCTGAGTTCTTTATTTCTTCAGATATAAAGTTGAATGAAACTATAAGAATGGTTCTTTTTCGACTGCTTAAACTATATAAGAATATGGTTGGTGAAGACCCTTTCCATTATAAGCTTAATGTCAAAATGGTTACTTCAAACAAATCTGCAGCTTTTGTCACATTAATTAATTATGTTTCAAAAGAATTGAGATACTATCTTCTTTTTTAGTATCTATATATCTTTCAAACAATGGAAATGATACGTAAAACATATTAACAAACAATGATCAAGGCAGAAGAAGCCCCAAACATATATACATGTCAACTTGTCAACCAAATGATGATCACTCTAGTACTAACCAGTATTGCTTGAAATGTAACTTGAACAACTAGAGCTCGCTGATTGATCATTTTGATGAAGAGGAACGTCCATGTTTGAGGGGACTTGCAAATCCCTCTCCAGAATTTTTGCAATCTGGTCCATCGTTGGCCTCGCATGTGATTCGGGATGAGAAGAAAGAACTGCAACCATTACATAGTTTTCCAATACTTCCGGAGAGCTCAAATTCTGAATGCTTTCGTCTATAACATCTAATGGTCTGCCTCCCCTCACTTGTGACCAAGCCCAATCTGCCAAAAGCAGAGTTGTCGTACCACTAGATTCAATAACTGCTCTCTTTCCGCTCAAAAGTTCAAGTAGCACTACTCCGAAACTGTAGACATCGCTTCTTTCCGATAATTGCCCATACAAAGCATATTCCGGGGCAACATAGCCAAATGTCCCAGCCACCTTTGTGTGAAAATGTGACTGTCCGTCTGGTGTGAACTTTGCTAGACCAAAATCAGCCAATTTTGGCTCGAATGCTTCATCTAGAAGCACATTGCTTGCTTTGACATCCCTGTGGATCACAGCAGGCTGCACTCCATGGTGTAAGTAAGCCAATCCGCGAGCCATTCCAAGCGCAATCTTCTGACGAATAGGCCAGCTGAGCTGCTTCTTCATCCTTGAATCGGAAAGATGTTCGTAGAGACTTCCATTGTTCACCAAGTCACACACCATTATCCTTTGATGACCTTGCCAAGGCACTTTTATTGTACAATAGCCTCTCACCGCGACAAGATTCACATGCCGAATGCTTGCAATAACCTTCAACTCATGCGCAAACATTACATCGCCGGCAGCAGACAAGTTCTTGAACCTTTTCAAAGCTACTTCAGACCCGTCTGCAAATGTACCCTTGTACACATTTCCATAGCCTCCAATCCCGATGATGTTCTCCCTGGCAAAATTTTCAGTGGCTTTTTTTAGTTCCTCAAATGGGAACCTAGCCAAACTGTTATTCTCACCTATAATTTCTACGGCAGAAACAAAACCCGTCGTCTCACTTTGATCCTTGTTCTTCTTATTCCTTCCCCTATGCCTTGCCCAAAGAACCCAAATCACCAAAAATGCCACAGTGAATCCACACACACTTCCTATCAACACAGCCCAAAGCCACACCCTGTGCTTGTTTTTAGTCTTTGTATCAAAAGCATTGAAGTTTAGTGAGAACAAACACTTTGCTGTGCTCAAATTTATTGGCCCATTCCTACCACCAAAACCTGCAGCATAAATATAGGGATATCCAATGCAATCTGATACATTCCCATCATATCCTCTACCAAACTGAGACATATTCAGGTCTGATAAAATGCGCCTACACGAAAAGCAAGATGAGTAATCATCTAGAGACTGGCTACAAGCATCTTCAACCACCTGCAATTCTGATTTGGGAATCAACCTTGTGAACTGAGATCTACTTGTGATATTCATACAACTCTCTGACAGCAAAGTGGGCTTAAACCCGCAAGTGGATCCAATTCTCAAGTCGAGACCGGGTATTGATTCTCTAATCAAAACTTGGTATGCATCCCAGCATGAGCTTATGGTATTGGGAGGTGGGGAGAAGTAGCCGGTAGATCGGAGATAATCTGATCGAAGCAGTCGGATTCCTTCGAGGATGTATCGGCACTCAGTCTTGATATCAAGAACTTTAGGATTACCTTGGGAGATTAGTTTCCGGAGAGCTTCAATGTTCAATGGACATGATGGGAATATCCCCAAGCTTGTAGTTGGGGTTTCTTGCCCACTAACAGTGAAGAAGCCACAACTGGGAAAGCTTGACACTAATCCAAGATACAGGTAGAAGAAGAAGAGAAACATAGCGTCAATTTTGCTATGAAGATTATTAACCTTGAGAAAATCGGAAAGTCAATAGCTCTGTGCTCCTGCTCTTTTGTACAAAAATGTAGTTTGACAGTTATATTTTTGGAGGGAAGCAGCTTGGAAAGTACAAAATAACCGACTTTGAACATTGGTCGTCTTGGGTGTATGATGCTCATACCTCTCGTGTTTAATCAGAATTTCAGATGATTATGGACCGTCTGATGTAAGACCTTGGAGGTTGGATTGTCAAGCTCAGCGTGGGCATATATAGGATATCTCATATAATCTTCAACTTGTATCAATCATGCATTCAGGCCATTAACAATAGTCAATATCAATAGTCTAGTCTTGTAGTAGGTTTAATATTAACTATATGTGGCATAATATTAACTATTCTGACATTTAAGTTGCACAAATAAAAATAAAAATTAATATTTCGTAAATAAGTGATTAATTGTGAGAATCTCATATGTTTTATTAAAAAATTGACTTAAAAGAGAAGAAAACAGAGCAAAAAGTAGTAAGAAAATTAAAAAAATATGTTTACTCTTATGTGAATCGAACATAGGGCTTTTATTATACAACCAAAAATGCTGACTACCAAACCAAACTGCTCAGATATATTGATATGTAAGTACACAAATTATATAAAAGTCACCAGTATGCTCCAAAGTGGCTCCGCCACTGGTCTAAAGGCATCAGGAAACTAGCAAGTGCACTACGTCTCACATCGCCTGGAACAACAAATTGTCTGAGCTAGTATGTGCAGACTTGGCACTCGTGAGACACTATTCACCCTAAGAACAAAATCATGCCGATCTTTGATGCTGGTGATCACCGACGTCGTATGCTTAATTCGAAGCCAAACTTGTTCTTGATAATTATGTAGTGTTGTATATATGATGATGATTAATTAGGGCAAATGCATGTATAGATCGATGGTAGAGAGAGAGAGAGAGAGAGAGGGCCAGGTTGATTGACAGCGCGCTGATTGAAAATGTTCTTCTAACAAAGTGAATGGTCATTCAAAATTTTAACTGTCTTCGACGTTTCTATATGTAAAGCCTTGATGTGTATAAGAAATATAGACACAGAATATTGCAATGTCTCTCTATAGTCTATATTATGTGTTGTAAGTAGTTATATATGACCAAAACTTGATGTGGTTGCTTGATAATTTCAGCTCAAATGTCCACATCCGCTGACCACTACCAAACTCATGTATTGTCATTCCTAATAACTCACTCACTCACCACAGCTCATACCATGTTAGCACAGCAACCAGCATATCATGGACCCTCTCTGATATTACACTACTCCATACCAGTACACCTAACATTAGTAGTATATATAGACTCACTCACACACTCTTTAATTGGTCTAGTCTCTTCATCATTACGTTAATAATAGAGATTCGGAAGTAAAATAAAAAAAGTTAAAGAGTTTCCAGAAACTTATAAAAGCCTATAGTACTACAAGTCACTTCTCCATATATAACACTCAAGAATCAATACAGATGGGAAATGAAGCAATTGCCAAATACCAAAGCAAAACGTCGATCTGCTGGCTTTGTGTTAACTTGTCACTTAAGATGGATTGTGCTAATTAAGCTCTTGTTTTGCCCACCAATGCATCTTCCACTCATTCAGCTCAAGATTGCAAGACAAGGCAAATCTTTGGCAATATTATTAATTAGAATTTCGTATAGCTCACGAAGTGTTCTATTAATCTATTATACAATGTGTGATACTTGTAATTGCAGGTTCATATTTTAAATGAGTTTTATCACTTTATGTTTAGATTTGGTGGGTGGTAATGGCCGACTAGGGTTGCACTGGGACAAAACAACATTCTTTTTCCCTGCCCTTGATCTTTTAGGCTTTGGGTTTTGAGAATGTCTCTCACGTTGGGATGGTGTCTCTTTTGTGGTTGATGTACGTGAATTTGCGTGCCACACCCTTGTGGTCTTCTCTATTTACTTTGTTATAAGTAAGAGTTATTAATTTGTGTCTGCTGAAACTTTCGCCGATATCGACACGTTGATGAAGATATATAAAGTAAAATCTCTTTACATAATGTAGGAACATAGAGTACGTACAAGAGAATAATCGATTAGGCACAAATCTAAAAGACAAATAGAAGTAGTAAATAATATAATTTTTATCGCCCTTAAAAAATTATAATTTTTATTAAATAAGTAATCATCTATTAATAAATTTTTAACAAAAATAATAATTTAGAAGATTGTAAAGAATTTGAATGGCAAGAATTCAATTTAAGACTCATTTACAATATATACAAGAACCATACAAAAATGTTTCCAAGTGTGACCCAACAATACACATTTTGGTTCGTGTTTGATCCTATCGATGTGGGACTGTCCTCCTTATGTTGCATGGCAGGTCTAGATGAGGTGCTCAGTTCAGGGGCCATGTCGATGGTCTCCCTCCCGTTGAAGGTATCGATCGTGAGGTGCGTGGATGTGTAAGCCTTTAGAGTTTGAGCTTGTAGATGGGGCTTTAGCAACCTTTAGTTCGATAATCACCCTTGATGAAAATATTTCCTAAGAGAGGCATGGATAATAATCTACTCTTACAACAATTTGTCATGTAACATGACTCACATAATTTTGAAACAACAAACGGTTCAAAAACACCAATGACTTGTTTACAATCCGGATTGTTGGAGAGGAGAAATCTCACATCTGAAAAAGTGATAAATAGAATAAAACTTATAAGTGGATGTATAATACTCAATTATACCGAAGTCTATTGTGATAGAAACTCAACACTTGTGAAGTGACTAAGTTGTGACAGTATCAGAATCGTTGGTCCGCGAGGTACGCTTGTCGCTATTTAACATGGTATCATAGCGATATGGCCGACCATGTCTCTATGAAGACTTAAGGTGACAAATATTTTGAGGCCCCAACATAAATGTTTAGAAAACAGTAAATACAAAAATAAAATAAATTCATCTACTACACGTGAGCTATTAATAATCACAATCACAGGTTTTAATTTTGACAAATTATGATTATTTCATGATTTCTTACATACTATAAGTAAAAACTCTAAAATGAATAGAAAGTTAGACTTTCTTTTTATTGTAATATCATGCATCTCACTTGTTTAGTTGATATAATGGTCATTTTTCATTACATTCAATAGTAATTAGTATTTTAACTTTTTTTTTTCATCTTTTTTCCTTATTTGAGGCTATGTTAAATGTAGGGCCCTAGGCTTGAGCCTACTTTCTCTTGCCCCAAAGCAGACAGTGCATAGCGAATCCCTCTCAAATCGCCCTTCTAATTTGTCGTGGGTTTGAGTTTGGGTGTCACTTTGTCCCGTTCACAGTGGATGTAAATCCAAGAGTGATAATAATCTTTTTAGAATTGAGTTATTTTGTTTTCAACACTTGAATTTACATCCAATGGTGGTTGAACATAAATTTTATGATCAGCACCTGATCGTATGAACGAGACTGTGCTTAAAAATTTTCGATAAAAGAAAATACCTTAAACAATAATGGAGATGTAGACAAACCAAGGGCCCTGAACAATATCACATTTGCTTAAAACGCCCTTGTCTAGCTAGGGGACTTAAATTTGATTCAACTACGACCAACGTCCCACAACTTTCCCTCTAAACTTTCTCTCACCGGGTTTTAAGGTTCGAGAGCACAAGTCGCTGTAGAGCTTTCAACACTTGTCAGTAACCCAGTGAGTCCCCAACAGCGACTCTATCGGACCCATGTTTCAGAACCAAGCCGACTCTCTCCTCTGTGTAGAGTGTGTTCACTAAAACGAGAACAACCGTATTTATGAGAACCCACTTTCCCATTTTTAGCTCTGTCCGCAGATTTTTATCATTTTCCTCCTCTCTATTTATCCTATCTCTCAGGGATCATAACTATTGAGATTTTGCAGCCCAGAATTGCTGGGAACAATCAACAGCGCTCTGTTTGAATCACTCTGTTTTTTGAAAATTTGGTTTTGGGGTTTGTTAAAGTGGCGCTCTTTGTTAATGGCAAATGGAGAAGCGCAGGGACCTTATTGTCCATGGTATGCATGTTTTCTTCTTCATCTTCTCTTATTTGGTTATGTATTGTTATTTTAATTTGATGTTTCATGAGGCTCTTGTTTGTAAAATCTTGGTTTTGTCTCAATTTGGATTTGAGGGTTTAGTCATGTTTTAAATTTTGGTAATGATCTAAAGCTTTACCCTTTTGGGGCCTATAGAGTAGTTTCTGTAGAAACCTTTTGGCAGATCTTCTGTGTTCTCTGTTGTATATCTAAGATGATATGTCCCTTAAAGTTCCATTACCATTTGGAATATGTTAATAATGATCTAAAGCCTGTTTCTTTCAGGTTCCTTTGGGAATTTTTCACCAGTTTTGTTAAAAATTGAATGCTAGATAAATTTTGAGTGTGGATTATGAATATGTAGGTTATAGGGATCTCTAGATGCTTTCTATTGCAGACCCAGGTAGCTGAGATTCTAATTTCAATCTATGCATTTTCTTGTGGTGATTATGGTAGCTTAACCAATGACAACACATTTTGGATTTGTACTCAGGATGCCTGGTGACAATGATGAAAAGATAGAAGTGAATAATCCTAATCCTAATGAGGTTTCTGTGGTAATACCTAAAAGAAGAGATTGTCTACGTCATTCGGTTTCGGCACAAGGTAGCTTAGCTACTTAGCTTCCTTCTCTCTATGTGTGCTTTTTGTATCTAGGGGTTATGATGATTAATTTCCTGTTTGTAGATTTGAGATATCGGGATATAGAAAAGGAGAAATATGATGGCCAGTCTCCTAGAGGAGTTTTGGAAGCTTGCATGGAAAGCTTTGAAGAGGCAAGCATTTCTGAGAATAACAAACCAGAACTAGAAGCTCCTTGTCCAGATTCAAAGCCAGACTCTCACTGGCGCAAATTTTTTAAGTTATGGAAGAAAAGATCAATAAAGCAGCACTTACCTTCCTTCCCTCTTGTACCGAAGATGTCACTAAGAAAAAGGAGCAACAGCACAAAAGACGATTCAGTATTGAATAATATCTACAACTTCAAGTCTCCGTTAAAGAGTTTTTCCTTCTCTGCGCTCCAAACTGCCACCAATAATTTCAGCAATGGTACATAACTTCCATTCAGATTTATAGAGCTATTACACATGGGGATGCAATATCATCCATTAGATATCTATATGGATGCTTCCAAGATTTAAAGTTATTTCTTCTGAATAATGACATTGTTTTGCAGAAAATATAATTGGAAAGGGTGGGTATTCCGAAGTATATAGGGGGACTCTAAAGGATGGGCAACTAGTAGCAATAAAGCGGCTGACTAATGGAACATCCGATGAGAAAACTGCAGGCTTTCTATCGGAACTTGGCATTATAGCTCATGTAGATCATCCTAATACTGCCAAGCTAGTTGGCTGTTGCGTTGAAAAAGGAATGCACCTTGTTTTTCAATTATCTTCACTCGGGAGTTTAGGATCTCTCCTGCATGGTATGCTCATAATAAACTGTAGGCTCCTGTTGTTGATTTATATCGCCTCCTGGTTTATGAGTTTCTTGTGTAATTTCATATTTCAGGTCCAAAGAATGATATTCTTGATTGGAGTAAAAGGTATAAGATTGCTTTAGGTGCAGCAGATGGTCTGATGTATCTTCATGATAGTTGTCAGAGGCGAATCATCCATAGAGATATTAAGGCTGATAATATTTTACTTACGGAGGATTTTGTGCCTCAGGTATTTGCATCTCTAATGCCCAAATTTAATTTAACATTGAAACTTGAGGTTTTCCCACTGTTTGGTATATCCTCGTTGATATTGTAGTTTCACAAATTAAGAATATTAGCTATTTAATGCTACCTAACCTTTGTAATACTTTAACTGATGTTGTTTCTCACCATTTTTACACAAGTTTTGAACCATTTACAATGCCTTGAACATAAACATGTTTTACTTCTCCTTTTCCATTGGTTTACCTCATAGTTCCAAATCTGTTGTGCTATAGAACTTTGAATATTCATCTGTTACTCCCCTAACTTCCTAGAATTACTGACTGACATACTTGATTTTTATTCCAGATATGTGACTTTGGGCTTGCAAAGTGGCTACCAAAACAATGGACTCATCACAACGTCTCCAAGTTTGAGGGCACATTTGGGTCAGTAAGAAAACAGCTTTGTTGTACAGTTACCACACCATTGTTCATTTTCTCAATCACATAATCTTCAATGGCAGGTATTTTGCTCCTGAATATTTCATGCATGGGATTGTAGATGAAAAGACTGATGTTTATTCTTTTGGAGTTCTACTTTTGGAGCTTATAACTGGACGTCCAGCTTTGGATCATCTTCAGCAAAGCCTTGTAATTTGGGTAGGTCTGCATAATATGACCCTATAATCCTGTTGTCAATGCACACATATTCTTAGCTGCCTTTCTAATTGCTGTAGGCCAAACCCTTGCTTAATGGAAATGACGTCAAGGAGCTTGTTGATCCTTCTATTCGTGGCAACTATGACAGCACAGAGATGGATCACATGATTTTGACTGCATCTTTATGCACAGATCCATCTTCTATTTTACGTCCTCGCATGAGTCAGGCAAGTAGAGATTCATTATGTATATCTCCCTACTGTTGGGATTTGTTTCATTGTGCATCTTAATTCCCCATCATAATCATGCTTTTCTTCATCTTCCTACACTTGAAGCCTAATGCAAGTTTGTTATCTGCATCTTCTGTTAAATGCAAACTATACCCTTTTTCTAGGTAAATAAATAGAAGAAAATGTAAAAGAGAAGGTCTTCTGAGTATCTTAAAATCTTAGGCTGTTTCTGTTCCCTGGTTTATTCCAAGGGGCGATAGGAGTGTAAAATATCACCCTTTGACCATATTAGTGATGTAACTGATGTGCAGCCTCATATTCTGCCTTCACTCCCTAGACATGCTTCAAGCAATGCATGATTACGTTCTTTCATTGGATTCAGGTTGTGGTACTGCTAAGAGGTGATGAGTATGTCTCCAAGTGTGCAAAAGAAACCAAAAGGAGGTCCCTGCTGAGAACATACTCGGAAGAACTAATGGATGCACAAGAATATAACTCAACAAAGTATCTGAGGGATCTCAACCGACACAAGCAGATTGCTTTTGAAGCTTGAAAATGAATTGATGGAATTTTCAGCACTGGCGATTGTTGTAAGTTTTCCATTTGTTCAGCTTTCTGGTGTTCTTGCAAATCCTATGGTGATTGACTGTTCAGTATACTTTTTCTCTCGTTAAATGCAAGCACTCTTTTTACCGGGAACTGTGATTTTATCTATGGTGTTGTAACTTAAGCAATGTGAGAGATGTTGATGAGCAAACATGATTTCAATGTGTTTGCTGCTGATCGCCAAATCTTTTTTCCAAATGCCCTGAATATCTGAGAGCCAGGATGGACTTGTTTCGAATCCATGTAATGTAAGATGACTCTGTTTTTGCATTTCCAGTGCACAAACCCCAAATGCTGGCTTGTGTTCTTCTATTGTTCCATTTGTTCCGTACATGGCTCAAACTTGTTGTAATGTCACTGTTTAGGACTTTAGGAGATATAATCTCAGACTTGGCAAGTTGGCATCGTTTTTGGTATTTGTTGTTCAACTCTTATGTGATATTGGGCTTGTTCTTAACATGTTGGGTAAAATGGGCACCATTTGCCTAAGTTTAGAATGAACCATGTGAGTTTACCCGAATCCAGGTCCCTAATAGGCTAATATCACCATTTAGAGATCATAAGTTCATAACAAATTTCGAAGATATTTTAAAGATTACCATTTATCCAGGTCCCTAATTGGATGAAACAAAATATTTTTTAGTGAAAGAATGAAATAATGGTTCAGGATATGAACTACGAAGACGAAAATGATGAGACTATCATACCAATAATACAGAACAAAGACGATGCTATACATTAAGTTTCCCCGCGTACTTGGTTCAAAGTCAATGTGATACATCAAACCATGTACTTGGTTCATCTTGCTCAAACAATCTGGTAAGTGATGACAGCAAATTAACAAACAATATTATTGTTATATATAAAAAAAATTAAATACTGAAAATAAAAGAACAAACGTGTTGTGGTACTGCGGCATCTAGCTTGAGATATTCTCCTTGCTTGTCGTAAAGTAACCAACGTTCCCCCTAATTTTCAATTTTCATTTCTCTTTTTCTTTATTCCTTACGTTACGCACATATTATTGTTTGGCTACTTCCTACTAATATCGTTTGCCTCCCCCACATTTTCATTAATTAGTTTCTAACCCCGTGGTTATTTCACTCACCTCCATCATTTCTTAGTCAGAATTACCAATTTAGCCATGCGGGCAGTCGTATATGGGAATATATGCATATGGCTTGGATTAGACCTTATCTTCTTAGTTAATCCAAAGGTCTTGTAAACCCACACAACTCTTTCTAAGTTAGGAACTTTCATATTATTCGTGCTTGGTCATTTGGCAGGATTGGAGTTGTCTTTCAGTCTAAAATAATATATTCTAAAATGTTAATAACCGTAAATGTGAATAAATAAGAATGAATAAATAAAAATGAGAATCGTAACTAAAATACAATCAAACATCAACAATAAAATGTAATTTATCACGGTTTTTCTAAATGTTTTATACACTTTTAAATCACTGTACCGGAAATAACAGAAGCGTTTTAAAATAGAGTAAAACCATAAGGACAAAAGTGCAATTACATAACGTTTTAGAAATTTAAAATATTCCTATATACCAATTTCAGCACTAAATCACGCCATGATTTTTTTAAAGAAATCATGCCAATAATTACTCTAGGCATGATCAAAAATCAAATTGATAATCTCATAATCATGGCCGCTTATGATGGTGTTAACTGTATCAAGTAAATATTTAAGTATAACCAGCATTTTAATTTTTATCACTTATTTTCCTGCTTTACCCCTTAGTTATTTAGACCTAGCAGCCCTCTTCCATGTGATCATATATACCCAGCACCTCTCTATCTCTCTCTTTTACATTTCCAAATTTGTGTTTCAAGAATCAAATGCAAAACTTTATAACGATGATTATTGTTGTGCGTTTGTTATTAAATTCAAAGACTTGACTTTAAATAGAATAACAAAGAGATACAAATTTCTAATCAAGCGAGAGAACCATATGAGGCCTTGAGGGTATATTTACAAACAAAAGAGGAGGAAGAGACTGTGTTAGAGAGACATAAGAGCGCACATTCAAGCTTTACAATCTACCATCGACCGAGTTTCATCAAATATGAGTTTATCCAATGCTCTCATGAAATCTATGTTTCCTCTTAGCTTAGCTTAGCTTAACTTATAATTATATAATCCATCAAAGATTTTTTGTAATTGTCTCATGTTAGGCATGTTCATATCTCATATGATTCATCATTATTCCTAAACAATGACCTGGGGGCTGAGGCAGAGGATAGGTTCCATGAATGCAAGAATGGCAGTTTGCTGGGTTTTTTTAAAGGAGTTTTGCTGGGTTTATATTTTCTAAGGGTAAACCTGGAATATAAAATACAATGTGTTAGAGCCGGGTATACTTAAGTTAAACTTTACTGGGTACATTTAACAACACCCGGCCGCTTATCATAAAATACAAGGGGGCAGTCATTTTCATCTTCAATAACACTCTCTCCCTAAGGAGCGGAACGAAATTATCCAGAAGCAACGGGGCAATCACGTCATTACACAAAACTGGCTTACAGTACAATCAACACGAAGCACAGAGAGAGAAAATAAGGAGGAGGAGGAGAAGGAAGGAAGAAAAAGAGAGAGAGAGAGACATTTCCATTGTAAACAAAACCGTCTCCGTGTGTTTGTGAAGGTCAAAACTCTACCCCCTCACATAAACAAAAAAAAAAAAACCACAACCACCTCTCTCTCTCTCTCCGCCTTGATCACTACGACACCGTCTCTCCTCCGCCGCGAGCCTACTCTCTTATGCTATTTCCGATCGTCGCGAGCCGGCGGTGTGGCACACCACTGCTGCTGTAACTCCCTCCGGTGACTAACTGCTCCTCCGCGGCGGCGGTCGGTGGCGAAGCTCTCCGAGAAGGTACCGGAGTATATTATGAAGAAGAGCCTTTACAACGGCAACAACAGCACCAAAGTTCAGACTAATCATCACCAGCATCATCATCATCAAGGCAGCAATCGGTTCCTTCCTAATTCGTTGAAATTCATTTCGTCTTGCATTAAGACCGCCTCCTCCGGCGTCCGGTCGGCCAGCGCCTCCGTCGCCGCTTCCATCTCCGCTGACCCGCACGATTCCCGAGACCAGGTCCAATTCTCTCATTTACTGCTTCTTCTTTGATTCTTGCGTAGTTTGGAGCTTAGAATTTGAAGTTGAATTGATTTCGTTAGTTCAGTTTGGTTGCGTAGAGAATTGAAATTGAGAGGAGTAAGTTATTGGAAATGAAATTTTACTGAGTTGAATGTAATTACTGTGTGATTAGTTTGTTTGAGTCAAATTTGAGAAAGAGGGAGAGAATCAAAGACTACGAGGAGTTAGAGAGCTTGAGCTCGGTGCTTGCTTGGTTAGCTTAGTGAGAAAATTGTAGAAGAAATATGTTGAAATGTGATGGAATTGTAAATTTCGTTTCGCATTTCGATTGCTTTGCTGAAGTTCTTTAGCTTATATGTGTTTGGCTTGTGTGAAAAATGTGACAGTGAACTGAGGATTCAATTGTTGTGCTTCATGTGAAGTTGGTTGTGTGAGGTTGGTTTGTTGACAAGGGGAAAATTGCTCAACAAAACACTATTTGATATGATAGAGTTTTGCTTCTTTCCTAGTTTCTTTTGTGGTCACTGGAAACTGATATTTTGATTTAATTTGTGTGTTGATGATGGAATTGATTGGGATATCATTACTTAACGAGCATAATAGTTGAAACATAGCATATTATAGAATAAGGCGTACTAAGATTAATTGTAAAGTTTGAGAATATGGAATTGAGAAGATCATGTTTGTTGATGGCAGTGCATTGTTTACGTTCACTGATCAAGTTAATAATCTATTACTGATGGATGGATGTGTGCACTTATCAGTTCCCCTGTCTAAGGATTTGGTATTCTTTCATGGAAGATTCATTCAATCAACATTCATTTCCATTTAGGCATTCAAGAGAATTAGGTTTATATTAGAAGTATACCACAGAAAGTGAATTTTGGAACCTGTAAGTTTGTGGATGTCAAGTAGTGAATGGGGTTTTAAAGTTTAAACAGCAGTTGTGTAATTGAATGTGAGCTTTAGCTAGTTTAGAAATGATACACAGATTCAAGTAGATGAGTTGCATGTACTGGTTTAAAAAAAGGTAGTATCTTTATTGAATGCAGTTTGAGTTTATGATTTCCATTTTCAGCTCTTATATGCACTTCATCTTGTGATACATATGATTTGGTGACATGGTTATTTCTGCTTTCGGTAAAACAGGTGTTATGGGCATGCTTTGACAGAGTGGAGCTTGGCCCATCTTCCTTCAAAAATGTGCTGTTACTCGGTTATGTCAATGGCTTTCAAGTCCTCAATGTTGAAGATGCCTCTGATGTCAGTGAGCTGGTTTCAAAACGTGATGATCCTGTCACATTTTTACAGTTCCAGCCCCTACCTAGAATCTCTCAGGGTCCTGAAGGCTTCAGATCTTCGCATCCATTACTCATGGTTGTTGCATGTGAAGAATCTAAGAACTCTGGTATGACACAAAATGGAAGAGACGGTTTTGTAAATGGTTATACCGAGCCTCAAGCAAGCAGCTCTGCTGTGTCTCCTAGAGTTGTTCGGTTTTATTCACTAACATCTCACAGTTATGTTCATGTTCTGAGATTCCGCTCGACTGTGTATATGATTAGATGCAGTCCTCTAATAGTGGCTGTTGGTCTTTCTTCTCAAGTAAGCATTAGCTTCTCCCAAGCATTCACAAATATTTAGTTTACATGCATTCTAGATTTTGTTTGCTTATGTTTTTATCTTTTGTTTAATGTCCTTATAAATCAGTGTGCATGCTTGTAGTATGTTCACCATGTTTTTTTTTCTTTTTTACTACAAACAAGAAGAATCGTTGATGGTTTAGGACATTCACTGGGTAAGCTACATATAGATAATAATTATTCAAGCCTGTCTCAAGGTTGTTTTTAATGTGCTGACAGATATACTGCTTTGACGCTGTTACTCTAGAGAACAAGTTTAGTGTTCTTACTTATCCTGTCCCCCAGTTGGGAATCCAAGGACTGGTTGGGGTTAATATTGGATATGGTCCCATGGCTGTTGGTCCAAGGTGGTTGGCCTATGCTCCCAACAACCCCCTACTGTCAAACACTAGCCGACTCAGCCCGCAAAGTCTTACACCTCCAGGTGTCAGTCCATCAACTTCACCAAGTAGTGGAAATCTGGTGGCTCGGTATGCCATGGAATCTAGTAAGCAGTTAGCTGCTGGGTTACTAAATCTGGGAGACATGGGCTACAAAACTTTGTCCAAGTACTATCAACCCGATGGTTCCAGCTCTCCAGTGGCATCAAATTCTGTCTGGAAAGTTGGGAGGGTTGGATCGCATTCAACAGAAACAGATATTGCTGGAATGGTGAGTTTTCTTTGTAGCTTAAAGTTTTGTTCTGATCTTACACTGGAAGCCACTATTATTTCACAGCCTATGAAGTTAAAGAAAAAAATTTCTTGAGATGATCTGTTTTAGTTGAGCTTACCCACATGAGAATAAGGATCGCCGACGTACTTACAATTGCCCAACAGTTTGGGAGAGCATGTTACTATATAAAGCAGAGGGTGTGGTTGATTTTCGCAGTGCCTCTCTTATGTTTCTGATATAATGTCATTGTCTCATTGAAATCTCTTTTACTTATTAGAAGTGTGTTATTGTAGGTTGTTGTAAAAGACATTGTTACCAGGGCGGTTATTTCACAATTTAGGGCACATACTAGTCCCATTTCTGCTCTGTGTTTTGACCCCAGTGGGACTCTCCTTGTTACTGCTTCAATACACGGAAACAATATCAACATTTTCCGGATAATGCCATCGTGTAGTGGATCGGGAAACCAGAGCTATGACTTGAATTCCTCTCATGTGCACCTTTACAAGCTCTATCGTGGAATGACATCAGCTGTATGTTTCAATCTTTAAATGTATCTCTACTCATATTATGCGCTTGTTTTGAGATGGTTTTCTTTTTTGGGATAATACAGGTGATCCAAGACATATGTTTTAGTCAATATAGTCAATGGATTGCAATTGTTTCATCAAGGGGGACTTGCCATATTTTTACTCTTTCCCCCTTTGGTGGTGATACTACTCACAAACAGAGTTCTCATGTTGACGGGCCTAGTCATTTGCCAGTTCCGTCTGTGCCTTGGTGGTTCACTCCTTCTTTCATGACAAACCAGCAACTTTTTTCTCCGCCACCCCCACAACCCGTTACACTTTCTGTGGTCAGCAGAATTAAAGATAACTCTGGGTGGATCAGTACAGTTAGCAATGCTGCTTCTTCTGCAGCAGGAAAAGCTTCCATACCATCTGGTGCTGTTACAGCTTTATTTCATAATTCTGTTGCTCATGATCAGCAGGCTTCTCATCTGAAGGTGACTGCTCTGGAGTACTTATTGGTTTACACTCCTTCTGGTCATGCAATTCAATTTAAACTACTGCCAAGAGTTGGGATAGAGCCTGGTGAAGCTACATCAAGAATGGTGCCAGGTTCTTCAGTGCAGATACAGGATGAGGAGTTGCGTGTGAAAGTTGAACCGCTGCAGTGGTGGGATGTTTGTCGAAGAACTGATTGGCCTGAAAGAGAGGAATGCATTTCTGGGATTAAACTTGGGAGACAAGATGATGATGAAATAGTCATGGATACTTTTGATTGTGATGTTAATGATATTGGAGACAAGGAGACCGTTAAACCGCTTGAGCGATCTCACTTGTATCTTGCCAATGCTGAGGTTCAGATAAACTCTGGAAGGAATCCAATCTGGCAAAAGTCTAAGGTATCTTTTATGTTATACCAGGGAGGTTCCTTTCTTGTTGACATTCTCAATTATGTATGTGATCCCTTTATTTGTCTAACAGATATATTTCTACACAATGAGTACCCCGGGAGCCATTGAACAAAATTTCAATGAAGATCTTATTGGAGAGATTGAAATAGAAAAGGTTCCTGTTCACGAGGTCGAAATTAGGCGGAAGAATTTGCTACCTGTGTCTGATCAATTCCATAGAGTGCAGCCTAATTGGAGTGGCAGGTACGTTTGCTGATATTTTCATTAAGTCGAGGTTCTATTGTTCTTATTTTTACATCTCTGTGGTAACTTGTTTATGCTAATAGGGATGCATGCAAGTAAAACAGGATATATGCTGCAAATGTTATCAAAAGTGATTATATCTGATAAAACACTTGCTCCTGGTGTCGACTTTGAAATTGTGAAAATGGAGTGTATATGACCAGGGGTCTGTCATGTGTGATGTCTCCAAAACTTGTCAGTTTTTGTTCTTACAGTATGGATACAGGTCAATTGTAGACATAGCGCCAACAGGAAACAATGTGGTTTTTCCATCCACTAGAATTCTTATGTCCAAACTGGTTCATGATCTCTTATTACTTATTTACACCTTCATGAAAATGGTAGATGATGGGTTGCTCTATGGTAGTCCATGAGAATAAATTTGTTTTCTGTCCTAATTTTCCATTTGTCTTGTTAAGATATTTTTGTAAGAGTTGATTGGTTTACTTCCTGAAAAGTTGATCTAGCACAGCGCTTAATTTTGTTGGCTATCTTTTCCAGGGATCTTATTGAAAGAGGGTGTTTGAGTTCATTATCTGATTCTCATGGAGCTAAAGAAAAATTTCTCGGAAGTGTTGATATCTCTGGTGACAAGTTGGCATCTACTGGCAACCCAGACTCTGGTAATTTAATTGTTGATGTTGTGATATATTGTTTGATGGATTGAGCAGACTTCTAATAAACTCTTTTTTTTTCTTCCATATATTTAGGTGGTTCTTATCCGTCCATTCTCCAATCTGGCAATGGAAATCATGGGGAAAGAAGAGGGAGATCTTTTTTGGCGTCACCTCTACTGAATCAAAGCTCCTTAAAGAATAATAATGTTACAGTACCTTCAAAACAACCTGTCTCAGGTGTTTCCCTGGTTGAGGATTGTAATTTTTCGAAGAGTTTATCCACTTTAACATGTGGTTCCCCCACTGCTGATAGAACTATCGCAAAAGAGGTTGAGTCAGTGAACAGTGGTGGGGCCAGTGACAGCTCAAATGTAAGTTCTAGTCGTTCTGATCTGAGTATGAACATCCTTGATGAGGGACCAGTACATGACTCGCTGGATTTTGAGCAGTTTTTCCAAGAGGGGTATTGTAAAGCATCACCTTTGAGCAACTTTCCTGAAACAACTGAAGTTGTAACTGATGTGGATAGCAGCAACAGCCCCTGTGATAGGGAGAAAAACGAGGAAGATGGTGACGATGGCGACGATGTTGACATGCTTGGTGGTGTATTTGACTTCTCGGAGGAAGGTGAGAATATTTCACAATATGAACTTAATTGTTCACTAATATGTTTCCTTTCATTTGACCAATCGAATAGTAAATGAAATTATCTTCCTGTCCTTGCATCTGCCAAAGTGGCATAATCATTTTCTGAGTTCCAATAAATTATACTGACTACTCTCAAGTTCTATGACTCAAGTCTCTAGGCTTTCTGACACTTTAATCGTCCCGTTTTCCTTGCCCTAGTGGTTCATGGGGGTGATGGAGCGTAGTGTATATAGTCAGAATAAAGTTATTCAAGACCTGGATTTTCGCTCATTTATCATACATTCTTGTTATATAAAGTGTGTTGTTGAATCTGCTTTCATAGTAAAGGTTGTATGTTTTCTTGTTCTGTTTTTAAGTGCATTTTAGTTTTCTTGTGTTTAAGTAACAACAACTTTTGTTTCTGTCAAACTTCATCTCCATGTTTGACATATATTGATAATAATCATTGGGAGTAGCATCGTAAATTCGTAATCAATGTAACCTTGTGGGATAAACATGTGCTGCATAATTTTATCTGTTGGTGAATGGGAACCGGACTGACGTAATCAAGTTTATTGTTGCAGGATAATGGATCGTTTCCAGTGCTCCAATTGTACTGCACTTCTGCAGTAATGAGATCTGCTCTTGTTTTCTAGATGTGGTAAAGAGAACTCAACCAAGTTTGAGTGCAAAATTTAATTGATGAAGTTTCAGGTTGTCTTTTTTCGTGAATGAAAAATGCTACCGACTAATTGATACAAGTGATATAATCTTTGGTTCGTCGTAGTGCTGCTGTGGCAAATGCCTGGTACCTCCCTCTTCTAATTCTCATGTAAATGTTGTAAATGGAAATTCAAAATAGAGAATGATTTGTGGACAGGTTCTTTTCGTGCTGTATAACTTTGTAAATGTTCATTCTTCAAGGGAAAAAAATAATAAAAGCGGAAAATAAGAAAACTCATTGTAATTCTTTCTGTGCTGTATATAAAGTTTCTGCTAGGTGCTTTCTTCTTGGGCCTCAGATTTTGATATTCTTTTTTGCTCACTCACGCATTGGGACCTCCTATGGTTCTGTCACTTCTGTGTTCTGAGTTCACTCAAAGTTGGGTCTCTTTCTTTTCAATCCGACACATGATAGTGTTGAACTGTTGACGTTGATCTTTCTCACAAAAGTCTACCAATATATATATTTTTAGAAGGAAAAGTTTACCTAATTAGTTAAGCATTAATGAACTTTCCGTTCAAGTCGTCCTGTCCTTATGAACTTTGATCTTTGCTTTACCATGAAAATGAATTGAGTGGAGCAAAAGTGCAAAACCCCAAAGTATGGTGATACCTCTATATTGCCAAGGCTGTGGTAGAATCGTACTTGCAGCTGGAATTCGACTATGCCGGAATGGTGCTCTGATAACTAGAGATACGAATACTCGGTGAGAGAACAACTTCTTGAGCCAATTTGCAGACGATCTGATCAATCGTGGTTGGAGTTGAATTGGTTCAATTACACTGGATATAGGTGGTGAGTGGTGAAAAGTAATTTAAAACCCTAGAATTCGTTGTATCATGGCCTAGCATAGAGGTTGTTCACTCTGTCAAACCACGAATCTGTGGTTCTTAGAATGTTGCAGATGACTAATAACCGGAATTTAATTCATGCTTTGATCTTCTTTCTCATGTCAGTTAATACTTAATACATGAGATTTTTAGTACATCATCTACTGATTTGGTAGATAACTTCCTTTGTTTCAACTTTTGAAGCTTTGTATAGAGTATCACACTAGCTGTAGCTGTAGAAACTTGGGATTAATTTCCGGCATTGTTAGGGCTCGATGAGCAACGTTAAACTTTGTGACATCTTTGCTCATGTACATGCTGCATCTTTTTCTAAGCTAATTAATGAATGCGTCTTCTGTACTAGGATCTTTGGACAGAAGTGGATCGAAGCCCCAGCTTTTAATCCTGTTAAAATCTGAGTACGTAACAGAAGAAATTCAGTACGTAGCTCATTTCACTATTCTGGGGCCATTGAGACTGCATGCTGATATCACGCTGGATATGTGTATCTCATACATAAAGATCACAGGTCCACAGGTATACTGCCGACACAACAAGGTATCTATATGTACGTTCCTCTCCTCTATATCTCTTACAGATTGAAGATCAAACTGGACCGGACCGTAACAAAACTACGAACAAGGATGTCAGTACGTATGTAATTTGTACAACTATAATTTATGTGTTAGGAAGCTGTTCTGATATACTTCAATGCATGCGCAAGAAGCAATTAGAAAAGATAACTCCCCATGCATGCATATGGTGTAAACTCGAGGTCATTTTTGGTTTTCTCTTCCAATTCGTATGGTAAAGTTTGCAGGCAAAGAGCCAAAGACTTTTCTGCGGAATTGAAATCTGATTGATCACTGTTAGCTCCAACATGAATCAGATAAGGAAAAGGACGTGTGCACAGTGCACATACCTGTATGGATTTTCTTGTGTGATTATGGCCTGCATTTGCATATGCCTGTTCTTTTCACCGCAGACAGCGAGTGCTGAAAGATTTGATTATGGCTACTTTTGAAACTATGTGATGAAAACAGACGGAACAATAATGCATTAGGCTTCATCATCCTCCGCCAAACTTGTGATCTACAAATTTTTACGAGCAAAACGTTTTTGAAGTTATATCTTTGGTACATTCAGGGCTTTGGATACTCTCTCAACTCCAACATCCTACATTCTTGTTTTCTTGTGGCCTACTATGGGGATGATGTGAGCTATATATTGATGGCTGGTAGATCAAAATAAATTCAGGGACCCCATTTTGATGCCCTTCATATCAATGATAGAGGGAGGAATGCCGGATTTGAATCGTATTGGAGGAGTGGGCAGGGTGAGTGGTCCTTTCGTTTCTCTAGCTAAGCCATTTTGGTTGCATGATTGTATTTGGTAGAGGCAAACATGTCAATGCAGAGGGGCTTCTCATGGCATGCTTGGTCGGGACGATAACGATCTAGTTTGTCTTTTGAGGTCTTGGTTTTGTCGTAGTCACTTATCAATGTGGTTTGGTTTTTGCCTTCAATGAATGAATGATCTATGGAGTGAGATCCTCAATGCTTAAGCATTGTAGCTATGATTTTGGGATCACTTGTTCACTTCTTCTTACCATTTAGAACCAAATAGCCAAAATAGGGCCCCTTTTAACAAATGTATAGAAGGGTTTCCTTAATGATTTACTTCTTTTAGATTAGATAAATGACGGTTGTGTGTTTTGAGACATTTTAATCTCGATAAAAAATTATCTATATTTAGAAATTCATGTCACCGCCTAATGATTTTAGTGACGTCCTTACTCTTACCGATTGTATTTTGCTAGACGAATTATGTTTTCTTACTACTTTATATAATAGTAAAATCATATGCTATCAATTCTTTATAGACACTCAATCATAGAGTCAATACAAAACGGTCACAAATTGATCATTTTTATTTAAATTACTTTACTTAGATGCGCTTCACTCGACAACTCACGATGACTATGTTTTGAGATAACATATGAAGGTTGCAATCCCTTTGGATTTCTTATCTAAACCAACTCTGTTCCTCCATGATCTAATAGTGTTTCCGTACTAGTCTTTTCATCGATGTGCTTACCAATTACTATCCACTATTTATGAGTGATAGGAGATAAATTATTTATTTCTTCTACTAATTCTTAATCAAGACGGAAGACTTCTAAATCACGCGAGGGACCACAGTAACTTATCACTCAATTAAGGATCAAGCAACTTGAAGCAAAAGATTAACAAAGAATTTGCCTTGAAAGATGGTCCTTGAAAGATGGAAGATAAGATCAAGATTATCAAAAGTGGTGATGACATGCTGGTAATAATCAATTTTATAATTACCATAGGTCCATAACAACAGTGATTTGTCATTTGATTTCAATTTCAAGCATGGCAATGAAGCAGTAGATGACAACATCACACCCACCCCAATGAGGCATGAAAATTTATGAACCTTTTCAAAGGTAGAAGAAAATCCCAAAATCCCATATACATGTCCCCCGCTCCCAAATGCTTTGAGCTTATGACACGTGTACACCATATTTTACCCTAGTCTACTCCCTTAGTTTTTGAGAACTTAAATCAAGTTTCGTAGCATTCGCTCTAATGAAATTTCTCACCTGTTAAATTAATTTTAATTATTTTTACGGTGATTTAAGTACGTGAATGAGACGTATAGAGAACACTAAATAATATACGGGAAAAAAAAAATTATCAAAACAACGACTTCATTAAAATAAAGCGTAGGGACGGTGCTAAAAGATCTAAAACAAAGGAGGGGCTTCCGTGTTGAACAGTCCCTTTTGGGTTATTTGGTATTAACCAATTATCGATATCAATGTTGTACTACCCAATCAAACACCAGCAACACTTAACACAAACAGTGACAGGAGCAAACAACCATCATTTAACTTATTTAACAATAGAATCTTGAAAAGATCATTGAAAAGAAAAGCTTTGTTGTTCAGGGAGAAAGAGAGATGATCCAACTGAAAAAGAAAGGTGCTTGGAGTAGGTGAGATAATTCAATTTATGTACCATATTGATACTGATATGCATTTCACTATTTCAGAGATGCTATACCAGAAACTCAGAATGTCTCTTTTCTTGTTTAATATGATGACCTCTGTATCTTTATGGGAGCTTTTCTTATATGTCTAAAAAAACACTTAGGTCTCTCTTTTTCTAAGTTCATTTTAATTTTTTCAACGCACGTGAAATTAATAAAAAAATATATAAGAGTAAAAAAATAAGAAAATTATCAACCGATTTATTTTAAAATAGCAAATATAAATAATTTTTTATTTTTTCATCAATTCATTATTTATATATTTTATTTTAGGAAAACTCTAATTCAGAATAATAAATTAAATAAGATTTAATTATTTTATTTTTTTATTGTTAAAAAAATACAATAAATAACATTATTAATCTTCATGTATCAATTGAAAAGTTACCTAATTTTTTTTATAAACGTTGGTTAAGACTTGAGAGAAAAATTGTTCAATAGATGTTAGAATTTTTCGTGTTGATTTTATTATTTGGTGAGTATCAAATCAATAAATAAATAAAAACAATATTATTAATTATGAATTTAGGAGTGAAAGAGAAAATTAATTTGAGAAGATGGATTATATAATTATCAAGATTTTGTTGAGTTGTTTATAATAATTGAATAAAAGTAGAATTTGAAAGATATTAATGGATAATATTTTGATTTGATATCTAATAATGACATTAATTATAGGCATTTTCCGAAAAATATGGAGGAATAATATTTTAAGTATTTGTAAAAGTAAAAATGATGTATATTAAGTGAGAATGTCTAAATAATTTTTTTAATATAAGAATAGAAACTCATTGTCTTTATTACAATGTTATTTTTCTCTAGGAAAAGACAAAGTCTAACAAATATAAAAGAATCAGAAGATATGGATGTAACATGGCCTGAGGTCACTCTCTCATCATGTCATTTCATTTTAGCTAGATGATGGGTATTGAATGTGAGTGTAGCTTCTGTTCATTTTGGAGAGTAGATACAGACATTTTATTAGTCTGTGAAACAAGTTAAAACTTGGGGAGTATAGAAGCTCCAAATCTTTGTATGTTAATTAATGTTGATCTTTACATTATTATTGTATAGACTTATGACTATGACATAATATATGGAATAAACTTAATATTTTCTGGTGTTAACAGTTGAAGTTATATGATTTCTATCATTGACTTCTGTCAAATGATTCTCATATGATGACAGTGCCATCTTATGAAATCACACATGGTTAATGAATGCTCACTTGAAATTAGAATAGACTTGCAAGAACTTCCAAGAGAGTGGACTGTGAAATTACACAATGTTAAGATTTGACGTGATCACAGACCCATACACAAGTTAGCACATTGGATATAAAGAACAAATTAGTTTAATATAAGAGACCTGGAGAGAGAAGAAGAGAGACCAATAATTACTGAAAGAAAATTATGGAAAGGATGAATGGTACATGGCATCAGGTTTTGGATCTTGTAGCTTTTTAGTTTAGGGAAAATAATTGCAGAGCATATCAAATATATGTGTGATGATTATATGATAGGTAAAGAAAAGGAAGAAAAAGAAAAACATAAACATATTTATAGGTAGCTGGTCCATTATGGAATACCAGAAACTGCAGTGACTTGCGTGTACTATATATCTATGCATGTATAGCCAGAAAGGGTAGGAATTTGCAGACCCTTCCCTCCCTCTCTTGGGTATTGAGTATTCTCTTTTTAAAAGGGAATAAAGCCAAGAGATGCAATGAACCTTTAGATTTATAAGATCTGTGAATACCAAGAAATAGATTGGTAGAAATCTTTGAGAGAGTTGAGAGTGGTAGCTAACATGGCTGGTGTGTCTCAGTTTCAGAAGCAGTATGCTGATTACAAAGCCTCACTCTTTCATGAGGTCAGTGAAAATATATGTTAGATATACAAGAATAGTGTGTGTGTTTGTTTTGTTTTGGGTTTATTGGCATATGGGATTAGATGATGATATGTTCATGTTGCTTTGTTTGAAGGGGGTTCTGGATGAACAGTTTGACCAACTTCAGCAGCTGCAAGATGAGAGCAACCCAAACTTTGTGGTTGAAGTGGTGTCTCTCTTCTTTAAAGATTCTGAGAGGCTTTTGAATGACCTGACCAAGACTCTGTAAGAATCAAGCCTTCTATTTTGATCATTGATTCTACCATCAAGGCCATGTACTTAGGTATTTCTTTCTTTTTGGTTCAGAAGTCAGCAGGGTGTTGACTTCAAAAAGGTGGGTGCCAATGTTCACCAGTTGAAAGGTAGCAGCTCCAGGTACTTTGCCTTGTTCTTCCTGTGAAGAATGTCTCATGCTTTAAAATATAGAATTTGTATTACTATTAGCACTGAAATTTGTTCTAGTTTGCAGGGTTTATCACTCAGACATGTCATATCAGAACATTTCATGCTTTAAAATATAGAATTTGTATTACTATTAGCACTGAAGTTTGTTCTAGTTTGCAGGGTTTATCACGCAGACATGTCATATCAGAACATTTCATGCTTTGAGATTTTTTCTTGTTGATGTTTTATCATGAAAAATGAGGATGATCCAAGTTTTCAAATAGTTTGTCTCAGCTCCTTTATTAAATTGCATTGAATTTGATGAGGAGATGTGTTCTTGGAATGTATTACAGCATTGGTGCTCAGAGGGTTCAGAGGGTCTGCATTGCATTTCGTAACTATGGTGAGGAGCACAACATTGAAGGGTGAGTGATACTGGTCTTTCACCACTATAGTTTTGTGAAACTGTTCCTTTTCAAAACAGTGATACATTGTTAAACTTATTGGCAGGTGCCTAAAAACTCTTCAGCTAGTGAAGCATGAATATGCCATTGTGAAAATTAAACTGGAAACTCTTTTCAAGGTAACTATTAGGAAGAGGTTGCTTCATAATTGACAAGCTTTGGCCTCTACTCTAGCTCTTGATCCCAAAACCTTTCTTAATCTTGTACCTTTTCACATTATAGCTGGAGCAACAGATTTTGGCTGCTGGCGGTATCGTACCATGTAATGAAGTTGAAGAGCTGATCCAGTGAAGTTGCCATAGCAACAAGGTCACAGAGTATGTAGCTAGATTTTCAGAGAAGCTCGGTTTAATGTACTTCCGTGTTTATCTTTCTCTCCTATTTGGTTTGTGCTTCCCAAGCTTCTTGGGGCTCAAAGAACCTAGTACATTATGGCTAAGAATGTGCAATGAATATTTCTCCCTCTTAATTTTATGATTATGTGGAAGACATTTCCTATAGGAAAATGGGCTTAGAATTGAAAGGCATAAAACATTTACAGACTTACAGCTAGCGTCATAAACTATACAAGCTTAGCAAAACATTGTTTCTTCATTAAGGGGATTGTGTATTGACAGGAAGCATTTGCATTTTCAACAGAAATTCATGTTCTTTCAATGGAAGCGCTTTCACCAAAACTGCTCCGCATTTCCACCAAAAACACTTCCTATAGAAGCACTGCCAAACCCTATCAAGCATTCATCAATCATCATTCCCAGTACATAGTAATTCACTAATTTATGTTAATTAGATGCCTAGAAGCAACCACTAGGAAAAAGTACTTCTGGACTTCTGGTGTGGTAGTGAAAATCTATAGGTTTTATCATTATGAAACAAATTTGCCCATACATTTTTTAAATCAATTGATCTATTCTCCCCAGACTTCAAGATTTGCAGTTTTTATATAGGCTGAATATTCCAACATTTTGTGGTCAATTAGTTTCAAGTTTCAACTCCATGTGAACAATATGCAGATCACTCATGCATTGATGATTGTCCAGTTCTCAAATTTAGCCAAATATATTAAAGCTCACCAACCAGGGCTTATACAATTCATTAATCAGCATGCTATGAGTCTTCGAATTTGTTTAAGTGGATCTATGTAAAGTCAACCTTAATCACATGTTTTGAATCACAAATACATTCAATGTATGAACAGATGCATAAGGTCTGGTCACAGATGATAACAATATAAACATTTATACAATTCATTCATGCATGCTGTAGTTATTTAATCCTGCCAAATCCCGAAGGATCTTCTGTATTATCAGTTTATTCTACTGTTTATGATTTACCTTGCCTTGTTGTTAGAATATAATAAAGAGACCATATCACTTGAACCAACCAAAGTTGATTCTTGTTTGGAGGCCTAATTACAGTGAGTCTCCAAACATATGGATCGAAATCAGAGTATATAATTAGCTCAAATCCTCCATTGCTTGATATTGCTTTATAACTTAGTTGTTGCTCACCTGTGACTTTATACATTAGCAAATTGTTCATAATATGCATTTTGGTTATTTACACTAAATAGTATCCTCCATATTTTAGCTTGGTTTTGGTCATCTATGTGCATCTGCGTGATTACTGATTCGTCTCCCTCAGCCACAACCGTGAGGGAAATGAACTTAAAGGCCGGTCTGGTTCAATTGGAAATCATTTTCATTTCCAGCCAAGGTCACAGCACCAAGTATCAATTTCCCCCAAAAAATATATCCTGTAAAATGAAATGAGGAAGAAAAATAAGAAAAAAGAAGTTTGCTCTTGCAAAAAGTTAAAGGATCAGAATCAAATAGGATAACTGAATTGCAGATTACCATGTGATTGTAGCTATGATGAATTTGTTTTAGTTGCCATAGCCTGCTGCTGCTGCTGCTACTGCAGCCTGCAGTGTATTGAGTATGTTATGGAAAGAACTGACTTGGTTTTGGGTTTTCCATGGAACATAGTAATGGATCATTGTATTGATTTTAATGTTCAGTTTGGACTCAAAAACTGCTTTCGTGATCGCAGCCAACAGATCATAAAAAATGTTAGACGGACATTTTCGTTTGAAGCAAATACATTATCATTTTCATCGATCTGCAATGTGTCTCCCCCAACAATGTACACTTCATGCTAGAAAATCAATATCACTCATCCGGTTTTATATCTAGGATAGTCACCAGTGAAAAATTAAGTTCCTTTTGCTTTCTGTATAACCAAGTTGGTTGTCCAACTGCACCAAATCTGGGTAGTTTGTACTTCATGAAGTGATTTTACGATGGAGATTCATACATCTAGTGCAGTTGGTTGTCCAAACCCAGGGTTTCCACTAATATCTGGTTTTGTATCTGAGACAGATGCATAAAATGTAACAATGTAACATGTCACATACAGTAAACAGATGTGTATACCGGTATAAAAAGTTAACAATGGTGCGCTACCTTCTAGGACTACAAGGCAAGCAGTCACCAGCAAACCCATAGTGTATCAGAATCCAAGGAGCCACCGCTGCCATGAGGAATCGACCTGGAGTAGCTGCAGTCTCCGAGAGTCAAGTGAATGTTACAGATGAATAAGATTATCCAACTCCAAATACATGTCCAAGACCAAGTTGAATATCATTGCGCTCCATCATATGCAGCATGTCCATATATAAACCAGCTAGGCGGTCACTAGGCGGGCGACTAAGAAGGCTAGGCGGGCGGTAAAGAAACGACGAGTCGTTGGTGAATAAATATAAAAACAAAAAACAAAAGAAACAAAAATAGAAACCACCCAATCCCAGATACTCCAATTTCCAAAGTTCCCGCACAGAAAATGCCGAAAACACCCTCCAATATCTGGGCCTCTACTGGGCCCCTTACTGGGCCCCAAAAATTTTTGAAAATCAAATCCATCCGCCCAGAAATTCAAAACGACTCTCTCAGTTCTCATAAATACAAAGTCGCTTCCTTTAATATCCCCAACGCTTCATTTCTCTCCACAAGAACCCTAGCAAAACCCTAATCCCCAATCCCTAAAATCCCATATTTCCCATCACATAATGGCCAAAAAGAAAGCGACCCATCAATCCAAGGACACCACTAAACAAGAAGAACAACCCACCCACCACACCCACACCCACACCGACAAACCCACCTCCAACGCCGCCGCCGCCATGGACGACGTGTCGTCGGAGAAGCTGGCCAACCTGAAGTCGCTGAACTCTCTGCTGCTGAAGGAGACGCTCGACCGGAGGCAGCAGGTGGAGGCTCTGGTGAAGGCCAAGGAGGGCTTGGAATCTGAGGTGAGTAGGTTTGGGGAGGAGAAGAAGGCTCTGGAGATTGATCTGGGTGTAAAGAGTGAGGAGTGCTGCGGACTTGAGCTGGAGAAGAGTGTTTTCGGGGTTTTCGTGGCGGCCCAGATGGCTGAGATTGAGTTGAGGAAGAAGGAGAGGGAGGAGGAGGTTGAGGTTTTGAGGAGGGAGGTGGGTAGGCTTTTGGGCAGTGTTGAGAATGAGAAGGGGAGGGTGAGGAGGGTTTGTAGGGAGAGAGATTCGGTGAAGGGGGATTTCGATGGGCTTGTTGTCGAGGCGAATGGCTTGAGGTTGAAGGTTGTGGAGATGGAGAGGAGGGAGAGGTGTGTGGGGGAGGAAGTGGAGAGGGTGAGGAAGCAATGCCGGGGGTTGGAGGAGGAGAAATGCGAGAAGGAGAGGGCGGTTGAGGCAGTGATGAGGGAGAGGGATTTGGCGGAGAGGAAGCGTGGGGAGATGGAGGGTGTGGTTGCGGATTTGAGGAGGGAGATTGGGAGGATTGTGAGGGAGAAGGAGGCGATTGATGCGGCGAGGAGCGGGCGGGAAGTGGCGGTTTTGAGGTTGGAGAAAGAGGTGGGGGAGTTGAAGAAGGTGGGATTGAGTTTGAGGGCAGAGAAGGAGGGGTTGGAGAAGAGGGTTTTGGAGCTGGAGGAGAGTGTTGGTGAGGCTGCGGCGAAGGAAAAGGAGATGGAGGGGGAGATTAGGGCATTGGTGAGAGAGAAGAAGGAGAAGGAGGATAGTGTGGAGAGGTTGAATGAGGAAGTGCAATCGCAGAAGGCGATTTTGGATATGGTTACTGTGGAATTGGAGAGCAAAGAGCAGAAGATCAAGGAAATTACTCAAAAGAAGAATGAGATTGAGGAGGCAAAGGCCGACCGCGATGGTGAAGTTGCTGACTTGAGTAGACAAGTGGCTGAGCAAAGAGATGTTATATTTACTCTGCGGAATTCTCGCAATGAGTTAGAGGGGAAGAGAGCACAGTTGTTGTCTGAAGTTAGTAAATATGAAGATGCCCTGGAGGTTGTAAAGAAAGAGAGGTCTGAGGTTCTGAAAAATTTGGCTGAGCAGATAAAGATGGTGGAGGACTTGAAACTAACTGTTTCCGAAAGGGAGGAGAAGGTTAAAGAAGTTGAGCGATTATCGGCTAAACTGAGGAGTGAGATTGATAAAATTACTGAGATGAATAAAGTGATGGAGAGTCGCATAGAATCATTATCAAAAGAAAAGGAAATCATGCAGAAGAGCCTTTCTGATGCTCAAAGGGAAATCCATGATTGGAAGGTTAAATATGAAGCAGCTGGGAGGAGCTCGAAGCAAGCATTGACTATGTTGAAGAACACTGCAGCATTCCTAGCTTCTCATTCTGAAGGGAAGAAGGGAGTGGCTATCAAGGAGAAGAACCTTGGAGAAGAAGTTCAGCCATATGCCGTGGCGTTGGATGCCATACAGAATGCTTTCAGAAACAATGAGAAGATGGTGGAAGAGCTGACGCAACAAGTGGAGTCTCTGCACGCCGTGGCTCAGGCACAGAAGAGAAAGAATACTTTCTGGACTTTGGTGTCATCGGCAACAACCATAATTGCTGCAGCTTCTGTTGCATATGCTGCTAAAGGTCGCTGATCGGCTAAATTGGTGAGTCAATTTTGTTATAACAACTACCTTGCTATCTGTTCAAGGTCTACTTGATGACACCATGGATAACATGTCTGCCCTTTCTGAACCCTGATCTAGATAATAAATGTGCATTTATCTTACAGCCTTAGCTTCCTTTCTACCGCCTCTTTTATAATATGTTTTCTTCATGGCTTAAGTCTTTCCTTAAGCTCTATCTTGTGTTCTTTATTTAACAACTGTAGATTAGAACTCGTAAATTTCTTGCTCCATCAGGATTGATCTGATATGAGGAAAGACTTAGTTACGAGTTTAAGATGCAAATTGGTAGATGGGAGATTAGTTATTTTAAGTTGTACTCTAGTATTCTGACTCTGATGTTGAAATGGTTAAAAAAAGTCATCGAATGCTTGTTATGTAAACCTTCTTTGATTGGTAGAGATTCTTCCTTTGGCATCAAGTGCTTGTAGTTAGAATTTTGGTCAGTTTGTTCTCTAAGATGTTTGTCATCATTCCTGTGCTTGCATCATTATGGGACAATTTCATCTCAACAAATATTGAAAGGAAATTCCATGTCTTTGTGAAGCCTTAAAATTAAAACAGCAAAGAGTAGTAAAAAAGAGGCAACCATATGAGCAGAAGCTTTGAACTTAAAATCAGGCTCTTGGTTTAGGAATTTCTTGTTTATGTCAAGTTTGGTTTTTGGACGAATGGAATTTCTGTAGCATAGTAATAGAGGTAATCTTTTATGGTTGGTAGAGATTCTTCCTTTGGCAATAAGATACTGTTTATGGTTGCTATGATGCTTTGTCATCATATTTTTCTAGGGTCAGTATGCTTTCATCATTCCAGTACTTGCATCGTTTTGAGACAAAAACAACTTCAACAACAGGTGCCACAATCCATTGATGAAATATGAAATCAGGACGATTATCTCTGCACAATTCGACATATGCTTCAACTGGAGTAGCTCTCTTGCTAGTTACAAAATCCATACCCAGAAACAAGCTGGATGCCCTTTTCTCAAACAGAGATGAACTGAAATGTAGAAATCTGATTGAGACCTAGTTCAGCCCCAACACCAGAAATCTGTTAGAACTCGCAGTTGAGTAGAAGTAAAATTAGATTTGTATTTAAGTTAAACAGAGGAACTTACTGGTATATATAGCAGCAGATCTTCATATCTATTTTAATTAGCTTCCAGTATTCAAACAGCCAGTTGTTCAAACACATCTTGGGCGAGGAAACATGGTCATTCTGTAAATTTAAGTGATTAGATTTCCTCTTGTTGGAAAACTCAATTGTTCATTCTGCAAATCTAAGCGATTCATGTGTTAGACAAGAGGAAAAACACGATGGCAGCTTATAGCGAGGCCCTTTATATTTTGTTAACGTTGATCACGATATCTTTAACAAAGTTTCTGAGAATCTACCGATAAATAAAGGCTCTAGAGCTAACCAGTTAGCTTCATTGTACCATCTAACCACCCTTAAATACAAACAAAGTTAATTAACCATCTATAGAAGACTAGAACGCTCCAATTAAATATATTATATTTGTATGTTTTTATTCTTAGATACGAGTATATTATTTTCATATACTCGCAAAATATGATTGTTTCGTTGTAAGTGCGATACTAGTCGTCAGGGATACTATGATTTGAGTGGTGACAGAAATCAGAGAATCATGTAGTAATCTAGAGCTTCAGATTTAAAAAGAACTTCCCCAGTCGGAGAACGCGTTTCAATTGACTGTTTTTGATCATCAAGACCTCATCCCGATCACAAGGTGAAGGTAAGGTAACGCTGTGATTCTTGCTCAAAAAACAGACCGTTTGCTCATGTAAGCATTAGGCTTCTGGCCACTGATATCAATCCAATTCATTGCAGATGACGATTGCGCAAACCTCATTAAGTTTGTCCCTAGTAATAAACTACCCAGATTTAGCAAAAGTATAATCATAATCCTTGTACCACCTTTAATTTGGGTCTCTTTTCAGAGCTTTTAGCCATCAATTCTAAATAAAATCCAATCCAATTGCTTTAATCAAACTAAATAACTAATTACAGGGCTTGTTTGTTGTGCACAAACTTTTCTTAATATGAGAATTTCTTTCATGAAGACAATGCGTTGTCATGTCATCCTCAGAAGCTTAGCTGTGGCTTACCATTGTACTAGTTTTTATATCATTGTGAAAGGCACTACCCCATATAAGATTAGACCCTTTGTTTGATTCTATGTGGCCCCTGAAAATATGAAATGAAAATACAACCCCAAATGCCAACCACCACTAATGTATTGGGACTGGGACTTTTCCTTTAGAACCAAGGCAATTCTTGCATTTCCATTCCACCGAAGAAAAGCTCTTGTCTTCAGTTTTGGGAGGAAGGACAAGGTTACTTTCATGAAGTGACAAAGATGACCTAACTCGGTCTCCATCACTAAACACTTGAATCATTTAGTAATGTAGACAATTAGTGAAATCCGAGTGAAAAATCTCATTCAGGTCACTTCTTATGACGACGTTAGATCATTAAATCACATATTTCTTAGTTGTTCAATGACAAAAATGACTTAATTTGGTCTTGATTATCTAGTTAAAACGTTGCTAGATTATTAAAGCGAAATAGACATTTATAGATGTATATAATCTTATTGAAATTCGTATTTTGGTTGTTTATAATAGTAATACGAGATGCGCTATTCTCCGAGTTTTATGTGGTTTAGGATTTCATGTTAGACAATCATGGCCGTGGAGGGACAAAGATACGATTTGATCTGCTTCATTATTCATAGGAAAAAGAACTTGTTTTTTTTTAATCAAATAAGAACTTCATTAACAATGAAATTGCACTGATTTTGGAGCCAATAAGTAGCTCACACTGAACTTCAAACTGAAAGTCCATACTGACACTAATGGGGCAACAATCCAACTCAAACTGACACAAGACTAACTAACAAGACATATGTACAAGATCGAAAGATGATTGTGAATCACCCTCAGATATTGTAAAATACCGACTACAAACTCATAGACTAACTAGAACTAAAATGGACACAACTATAGCAGATAATATTGTAGGCGACTCAAGACAACCAATGTGTAGAGCCAAAGCAACCTTGATACCTCTCCTCCAACCCTGATATTACGCCACCCAAAGTCCTCATGATCAGCTTTTGATCGACTTAGTCGACATTAGCTATGAATGGAACCGACCAACTTGAAATGCTGACCTCTCAAACTTGAGACTACATAAACCACAATCACCCCTATTATTGACACTATCTCCTTCCAACATCTCATTACTATCGCCTACTCAGTCCCTCACTTGCCCATAAATTGCTTACGAGGGGATATGAATACAATCATCAATCAACCAACCCATCAGTGTCCCAAAACACCATCAATGTCGCTAATATATGCCACCGCTGATCAATTACCTAAGCAAATACAAAACCCACCAAAAGACAAACCCAAGCCAAATCAGGAAATCCCATATCAGACTGACTGATCACCGTCCTGTACACCTGACACTTGAGATCAAAAATTCTTAGTAGCACTAGTATCACCAAGCAACCAACCAACACCGTGCCATTTTAGCATGACTAGGACCAGAAAAAGAAAAAACAAAACAGGAGACCAAATCGGGACCGGCTACAACCACTCCAGAGAGATCAAAACAAGCCATTATCAGGGTCGCCCCCAATCTAGATCAACCACCATCGGACCACTCCATCCCTTTCGCGGGCTTGCCACAAAAGTCCTTCCTCCCACACCGTTACGCAAGGAATCTCCACCATTCCAAACAAAACCATCCCAAGTCGAACCGACTTCACCTCTTCATTGCGCCTCTGGAAAAATCACCGCCAACTCTGAACTCTTGACGATCTCGTCGTCGCCGCTACACTCCCTTACCCAGCCAACTTGAAGAGAACCCGACCCCAACAACCATGACCTTCCTCCCATCGCCTCTAAATCCCTTAAACAACAACTAAATCAAGGATCAAATTGCGTCTCGTCCGACGACAACGTCACCCGACTCACCGCCGGACGGTAAGAAGGGGCAATGTTTGAACTAGCTAGCGGCGCTCCGAGTTCGACCAACTTTCTTGTGTTTAGGGGGGGTAGCAAAATGAGAGCTTAGCTTTAGCTTTTGTTAGTTTATCCTTCTTGAAAAATAATAATAACGCACATCTTGCTCCACATTTTACCCTATTTCAAAAGCATATGGGTATGCAGATGCTTAGGTTGAATGTCACTTAAACTCTACATAGCACGGAAGCTTGCCTTGACGACCGATTCCCGCTTCGGAAGCAGAAGCGCGGGGTAGTGCGACGGAAGAGCGATTCCATAAAAGGAGGGTTTGGGAGCGCGGCAGAAGCGTTGGCTTCCAAACTGGAAGCGTGGTGGAAGCGTTGGCTTCCTAATTGGAAGCGCGGTGGAAGCGTTGGCTTCCTAATTGGAAGCGCGGCGGAAGCGTTGGCTTCCTAATTGGAAGCGCGGCGGAAGCGTTGGCTTCCAAATTGGAAGCGCGATTCCTTCTCTTTCTCTATTTCATCAATCAATGTCTTGAGTCTATTCTTCTCGTCTCATCTTCTTTCAATTTCTTCAAGCGGTTAAAGATGAATAACATCAATTGATCTAATGTGTCATAGAAAAGAGAAAGAGTTTGGGAGAGATATGAAGAAAATCTTGAAGAGACAGAGAGAAGACTAACCTTTTTTTTATTCAATTTCATCTAGTGATGTCTCTTTGACTTGCACGTGGCCAATATCTTCACACTATACTAGACCTTTTTTTGTTTGAATTTTGAAAGGAAGCTTTAATATTGCTATAACCAAGGATAATCATGGTTTAGAAAAGAAGTTATTAATAGTTATCAAGTTATTTTAAAACTGGATAAAATAATTTAAAAATAAAAGATAAAAATAGTATATAATATATATTTATTATTTTGACGTTTCTAAAACGCAGCCGCTTTCTTAATTTTTGAAAAAAATCGCTTCCGCGTTTCCAAACACTTCGTTTCCACGTACCCGCACTCGATTCTATGCATTATAGCTTAAACTATAGTCCAGTTGTTTATGTTCTAATAGTATTTCAGTGCTTGTAAAGCTTGTCCAATAGTCACTTGTTCCCTTCCCCTCTTTTTATGCTAGACCCAGGTCACTACTTGTTGAAGAACCATATTCTAACTCCACCATCCACCTTTTACATCTTATGCATATATTAATCTCAAGTCACATTTCAATCTGTAGTAAGACTTGAGCATAGAAATTCTAATAGACTTCAAGCAGTAACCTGCATAGTCAATCTATTTCAGACCTGTATTCCAATCAAGCATTAACCTACCAGATCTTGAGGATGAAACTAATGAGGCAACAACCATTTAAGCTTCTTTAATATGAAGGATTAGGCATAAGAAACTAATGCAATTAATCAATAACACATGAACAACAACAGATTGTTTATTACAACAGCACCCGCTAATACACGCAGTTCATATAGATAATCTAGAACAGATTATAAACATTACAGCATCATCATACCATGGAAGCTTAAAGCTTCCCCATCGAGGCATCTACGCCCTCTAATTAGATATACATAAAGAACACTAGCTAGTCATTGATCATCCACCAGAAGCTGGAGTGTGAAATTCCAAATCAGTGGGGCTGCTAAACATAGTTAAGTAGATCCTTCTGCCTGCAACTCTGCAAAGCTTTATCCAACCAAAAAACCCCCCATTTTGCAGATACCTTGATGTCCACCGGAACGAGCAAACGATCCTTCTCCTCAAACCAAGAACAGCCAGCAGGATCATAAGCGCCAGGATCATAAGCGCCACAATTATGAATATAACAGTGAATACTATAGCATAGCTACACAATCTTACAAGCTGCAAACAAACCCTCCTTTAGGGAGGGCACGTCTAAATTACGTTATATAGTTGATTAAGTCAAGCCTATTCACAATCAGAACGAACAAAGCTGCTCATCTCATTCATGACGGTGTAGAAATGCTCATTGTTTGGCAGCAGGTAGAAACCAATGGTGGCATCCTTCAGATATAGAAGCTTGACGTCCTGGCCGGCATTCTCGAGTCCTCTAGCATAAGCAAGCTGCCAGTCCTGAACAAGGTCTAAACCAGCCACCACCACAAGGCTCTTTGGGAACTTGACATCTTTAAGGTTTATACCCCTTGGGCCAAATGGATTGCATGCATAATGGTCCCTGTCTTCTCCTTCAGGAAGAAAAGCTCTCCAGTACCAGTCCCGGTCTTGGATAGTGACAAAGTACTTGCCATCCAGGCGAGTCTCAGCTTCAGTTCTCTCTAGCCCACCAAACATTGGATTGAGTAGTATGTTGCCCACCACATCCATGTCGGATTCCGCTGCCCTCAAAGCAACATTGTGCACAATGTTCCCACCGGAGCTATCACCGGCCAGATAAATGTGAGCTTTGGAGTCCTTAGTACTTTTGAGCCAGGACCGAGAGTTCACCCACTTCAGGGTAGTCCATCCATCATCATAGGCACATGGAAATCGGTACTCCGGTGATCGGCGATAGTTCACTGAGACCACAACAGCCTTGCAATTGGCGACTAGCCTGCGGCACAGAATGTCATATATGCCACTGTTGGCAGAGGAGTGAGCAAAGCTTCCACCATGGAAGAAGATTATGACAGGAACAACTTCATCCCCAATAGGCCTCTGGAGATCGAGGATGGTCAGCAGCTGTGACTGTGGCGCATCAGCACTTGCGGGTCGATAGACTCGAGTCAGTAAGCCAATTTCTCTGTCAATGATGACATCAAATGAGATGACACCATTCACTGGAGTTGCATTGGCTGCCACTTTCCGGTCAAGGAACTCTGCCAAGTGGCGGTTGAAGGTCCCGTCAGGACGACGGAGCAGGTTGTAGGACAGCTTGAAGTTGGAGATCAGGACCCAAGTGTTCAAAGGAACCACCATCTGTAACACAAGCACAAAATCCCAAAAACAGATGTGTTCATCTCACATTTCCAATAGAACTAACTATGACCAAAAATCAAGAACCACAACCCAATCCCACTAACTAAACTCATTAATGAAAAAAAAAACATCTTGCTATGATCTACGGCATTGTATATACAGTCACCCAAAACAAAACACAAAACAACATTCTATGCATTTCCACAAAGCAAAGGAGCTGACACTACACAAAACCCAAACCCCTTTATCAAAACTTTAAGTAAAACATTCCTCTTCTTGAAGAATTGAACTCCAACTCCAATCAGACAAATCTCCAAACTTGTGAACCAGAACCCAAAACAGCTCAAAATCCAACTCAAAACAAGAACAAACTCACATAACACAAACAACCCACCAAGCAAAACAAACAAAGAAGACCCAAAAGCTCAACCAATATAGTCAAATGGGAAAGAAGAAGAAGAAGAAGAAGAAGAAGAAGAAGAAGAAGAAGAAACACAAAGTCAAAGATGAAATGGGCATACGTACCTTGGAGTCAGTAAGATCAGGGTCCTCATTAGAGTCATTACCATCACTCATTGTGACTCAGAGAACAACACACACACGTTAGCACAAAACACAGAGTAAGCTTAGGAAGAAGAAGAAGAAGAGAATCAGAGAGTGAGTTAGATCCTCTCTGAGAGAGAAGTGAGTTGAGAAAAGGGTTGAGATAGTTTGAAAACAGCAACACCAACCTAAGTTGAGCTGAGCATGTATTTAAACACGAAAATCTCCCACAGAAGGATCGTACTTTGTTAACCCCATTGGTCCCATCCAAATAAAGCTTTCTTTAAAACCCAAACACCCCCTTAACCTCCGGAAAATTCTAGTATACATCAATGTATGCTATACATCTCACATTCGACGGTCGATATTATTTTATGAGTGAGGTTTAAAAAATAATATCTGTTATCAACCGTTAGATGTGTGATGTATAGCATACATTGATGTATACTAGATTAACCCATAATCTCCGGGGTTCCGTTTTCACTAAACTTGATAAAAGGAGAACCATAACAGGCGCAGGTTAGCAGAATATGGTGGGTCTTGGCTAACGTGAGCTGGGGCGTGAGGTGGGGTTAGAGAGGGGAAAGGGACAAAGTGAGCGGCCGAAAGAGCCACGGTGGGGTGGGGCCCACCTGATCTTTAAAAGGAAAATTAAATTTTTGGGTTAATGAATTAATTGGGGGGGTGGTTAATTAGTTGGAAATTGGAATTAAAATAGAAAGGTTTAGAGGGCGCTTGCGGTGTAAGAAAAAGCACGTGTGAAGTACTTGGTGGGAAATCTCGAGTTTGTCCATGTTGGGTGGGATTTATTTACGGTATTGTCATTATAGTGAGACGAGATATTTTTTGGAAGGATACCAATTGTCATCTTGATAATCATTAATATTGTACGGCTTAAACGATAATGAGTTTAGGGAGTGGTCATACCTGTATTGCTCTAAGCAAATTTATCACCACCCATATCATACATATCTCATGTCTACCATCATCAGTAAATATTAAGTGTCATTTTTCTTAACAAATTTATAACTATAATATTATAAAAAACATTTGACATTTATTTAAGGTGATAGACATGTGGTGTGCATGATAAAGATGGACAACTTGTTTCTTGTATTGCTCGATGCAACAAGCGTCATGAATGGTGCTAAACTGTTCATAATTAGGTTCTCGTCGCATAATTTTCGGATAGTTAATTATATACTATCTGTTTAGAACCTCAAATGTTGAATACCTAGTCTACTAAAAAATAAATGACTAATTATAGTCCAAGTTAGATAACCTGATCGCTAGGCGTGCGTTACCGATATTCTAGCTTTAAAATTTCTCATAGATGTAATTTATTTGCATATTCCTATAATGTAACTCTATTTTCAGTTTTTTAATTGTTGTGTTTGATCGATTTGGTTAGAGGATCAAATATGTTGTGAAATCTATGAGTTGTGATAGTAATGGATCTGTTGATTGAAAAATCGAATTTATTCGAGATGTTACTCACTTAATCACGTATTTGGGTTATCTCTGTGATGCGTAAGTATTTCCTTGGAAATGTTTTTGAATCCTTATGATCCATAAAATGAGATGGGTTAACTACCTAGCCTACCTAATAGTTTTTGGTTTTAATGTTCAGGAAGTCTTAGCTCCCACTAGCATTAGAACCTAAGTAGCACAGACACGGCATCAGAGTCACGTATTGCGTGTCCGACACGAATACGGACACGGACACGCAAGAATACGCTCGGACACACAAACTGATATCCGGACACGGTTCAGACACACGAATTGGTAATTGGACACGATCGTGTCCTTAAAGGGACATGTGATTTAGCTACTATGACGTCTAGCTTTCCAGAGATCGAAGCAAAACGAAGCCGAATCCGATCAAAATGAAGCAACAAATCAATCATATGCTTTAATTAACAAACAACATGCATCGAATTCAAATCACTTCCACAATTCCTATCAAAACGAATGTACCTTTTTGATCAAAACGAGCCGACATCAAGAACGGATCGAACGTTGGAACCAAAGCTGTAGACCAAGCTTATGATGGCGGCGGCCGATCGAACAAGGAGATTAAAATCGCTATTGACCTCAGCCTCGGCCTTCTATGGTGGCGACGATGGGAAAGTAGGATGACGATCTGCATATGCCGAAGATTTGCAGCGTCAGGCTTGGAAGAAGGTGAATTAACATGGTTGGGTATGGTGGTGATAGGGATAAAAGCTTTCCGATGAGGCGGAGTGATGATATCAAAGTTTCTATCCTAGAGAAGAAGTGGAGGCCAGTGGGATTGTGGGAGATAATTATGGTTAGAAAGAATCATGTGCGTGAAGGTATATGTTAGCAATGGTGTGTATTAGTAACTTGTTTTAATCTCAATCGTACAAGATAATTAAAAGGAGTTCTAATGGCTCTGTTTATTCTTCCTCAAATTGGCCAAGAACAAATTAGATAAGTATATATACAATATACATTAAAATTAATATTTAATTTAACATTTTCATTATGTGTATGTGTTAAACAAAATTTAATTTATCGTGTCCGTATATCGTATTATGTCAAATACGGACACTGTCCGTATCCGTGTTACTTAAATTAGAACTTTTGCAAAAGGAACGGAGAAGACGTGGAGCCAGTACCCCGAGCAAGAGATAATTCATTACAAAGATTTAAAAAGAAAACGTAATGGATGAAGGCAGACGTCTCTTGAACGGAGAACTCACCGGGATGAGAACATCTAGCAGGGTGGGCTAGTGTAATAGTTTTCTTAACATGGGCTAAATTTAGCTAAGCTACTATGCTAAGTTTTGGAAAATAATAGGCAAATATAAAATTGGAGCTTGAGAGAAGTAAATGGAAAGGGTCAAGAAAAATTGCTTATTTTAGAGCATACAATTACATCATCTGTGCATCAGCAGTTCACCCTTGCACCAAAACTGGTTTTTTTTTTTTTTAAGTATTCCATCTTCAAAATTCCATTCCATTTTAACAACAGATCACAGTTAGTCTTTGTCATCACTCATCAGCCATCTATATCAAGCTAAGCTTAGCTAAACCCACGTCTTATTCAAAACAAAATATAAGCTTCCACAATTAATCCAATTCACATGCTATCCTCTTTTAGCATTTCTCGTGTAGTAAGAAATAGGGCAACCTGAGAGCTTCTAAAAAATCGCACATTCCGGCAACAGTCTCATCCAAATAAATACAACTTCACAGATCTTATGAAACCCGAGTCGATATTACTAGTATGCATGATTGAATGCCTTTTATCTTGGAGATAGTAATACAAAGTTTTGGCCAAAAAGTTGGGCAGGAAGCATTTGCACAGAAATGAATGAAAAAAGCTCCAAAAAACTTAACATATGGCCAGGAACTTGATGAGACAGTGGCATATGCATATGCATATGGAACTAATCTTATTGCCATTGCCTGGAAGAAACTGACTACTATACATGTGCAGCTGTGCCATCTTCTTTCCTCTTGCAGCAACGGGCTCGTTCAACTTTCATTGTGTTTTTCTCATGTCACAAAAACCAAACACATGTATGTGTGTTTCTTTTGCAAAACTATATCTAACTTTTGCCCACCCCGCATCATTCAATTCAAGTCGATAAGGTTGATCAGTTTTGGTTTGTCATGGTCGCAGAGTGCGTGTAAGTGGGGGTTGGGTGATGAACCAAAGATAGAGTTTGGAGAGCGATGAGGGAGTAATGCATGTAAGTTGTTCAGCGAAATGCCTCAAAATAACTCTAAAGTGAAGACCATCTACTCATCTAGTAAATAACACGTCGACTCTGGACTGAAGCCGATAAGGTTGATTGGTTTTCTTTTGTCATCCCCTTTATAGGGTACATGTGAAGTGGGTGTTAGGGATGCAGGAAACTTAGAGTTTGGAGAGTGGAGGCGCTTAGGGATCCATTTTTTGAGTATTTTAAATTGATAGTTCATTCTCCAACTTTTTGATTATATTTTACGTCTCTACCGTTCAATTTTTAGAGTCTAATATGTAAATAACGCATGTAAAATTTTAGCCAAAATGATGATTGTTAAAATATCAAATTTGGCGAAAGCAATGGACGCACCAAATATGTCAAACTTGAACCATTCATGTTTATACGTTTAAATTCCAGTTTTGAATGTCTTAAACACCTCTAATTTGACTGAAATTTTACATGGATGATCTACATATTAAACCATAAAAGTTGAACGGTGAAGATGTTGAAATGTAGTCAAAAAGATAATCAAATGACATATCCATTTTTTAAACTAAAAAAAATGATATCTCACTAGAATGGCCCAGTTGGAGAGTGATTATAAAGAAAACAATGCACGTAAAATGTTTGATAAATTGTCTCAAAGAAAACAATGCACGTAAACTAAAATGTCTCAAAGAAAGCAAACAACATTAAAACGAAACATGAAGCTGTTCGATTTACTCCTAAGAAAAACAACTCGGGTGCACACAATTTTGATGTGAATGTTCCGAAGTATTGAAACTTTAAACCGTTATTTGGTGAGCTTCACATAATGCTACTGATTTTGAAACTAGAATATTTTAGTAGTATTAAAGAGAAGCTTTGAATCTAGACAGGGTGACAGTGTCAATTATTTACTTGAGCTACTATGGTACTCTACAATTTCATTGCTTTTGAAAGAGGTAGGAAGCTACGGGCCTAATGCATGCAGAGGTATACAGTGAAGATAACTGTAGCCATGAAGCAACCAAATGAATGAGCACTTGGCATTTGGTTCTCTCAAGTCAGAAGTCATTGTCCTTGAACTTCACTATCAATGGTCTACTTTCACTATTATTATTGGAACCCCAGTGGGTTTGGAAGCATTGGTTGATTGGTGTAACTGTGAGGTCAACAATTAGGAACAGCTCTTGGATTCTTGTGGGTGATCATTTCTTCTACCAAATGCAAACGAAGTTTTTTGAAAGCAAAATACCATATCCCCCTCCCTCACAGTTAACCTTTACTTGGGCATCTTCTTTCTTTCTTTGCTTATGTATGGATGGCCCAGGACTCTTAACACCAGTACACCACCACCCTTCTTCCTCCTATCACTTTTGTCTCTTTTCCAGCACAATTGGCTCCCCTTTGGACACCATTGCTAGCTTCTTGGCCCTCCTATCATCTCTCAACCAATCAACCTTACTCTCTCCACAGTAATAATGGCAATTCGACCTTCTCTGGCGCGACACGATTGATATGATCAAAGGTGAAACTATGCTAAGTTGGCAAGTTTCGACATTAGTTGGTATTAGAAGAAGGTTATGCATGTTAAATGGGGCGAACAAGACTACAATAACCTTCGTTTCTTTGGTTTGAGAGAATTTCACCCCATTAAATATCCCCCAACGGCAGCCTGAAAAATAAGCCGGAAGACTAATCTCTCTTCACCAAGCCACATAAATTAACTCAAACAGAGTGTTCTTGGCTACCGTGCATAAGTCTCAACACTTCGACAATTGAGTTTTCCAACTCAACCACTACTTGGATATGTAATTCATGTGAAGCATGTTTGAATGAGTTTCACCGCGATTTGATTGGTTGTATAAAGATCACATGAGTTAACTCGAACATACATAAAAATAAATGCTCGAGAATTGTTTAAACTACGTGTCAAAAACATTACGATATCTATATATACCGTGTTAAATCACGTATTTTTTATTTTTTTGATAAAATAATTCGTAGTGTGATGACATCATATGCCACTATCATTCTTAGCCCAATGTCATCATACACCACATTTAAAAATCAAATTCAGTACAATAATCTATCATTTTACAACTGTCAATCTTATTACTTTTTTAAGTCTTTTTAAATCCGCATTATTATTATGTGATTTTTATTTTACCGTTATGGATCTTATGGCATTTGTTTTGGTTGTTGGTGCTGCTGGACAAGAGTTAGGTTGTCTCATTGTTGTGGCCTTGTGGGAGCCTAACCATTCTCACATGGGAGACTAATAGAAGCAATGAAGCATGATGATGAGGGGAAAATCGACAATAAATATGGATTCCATCTCTTCTCAGTCAACTCAAAGGGCTCCTAGGATGTTGTATAGTCTAATCAACTATGCTGGGGTGAAAATTGGCCAAGTTCCATGTGAACCACGTCATTTGATGCAGCTCAAAGATTCCATAGTCGCAGTGTTCTGTCTTGTGGGGAAGATAGGAGTATATATAGTACATTCTCTTCAGTCTTTAGCAGTGGGAGGCCAAATTATAAGCTCCATTGAAAAGATTGGTCATTCATGTGAAAAAAAAGTTGAGCACAATTTTGTTCTCTCTTCAATCGATTATAAATCTTTAGTTACATTAAATATCAAAATGATTTTGAAGGGGGTTATGACAGTTTTGTTTATATCACCCAGATAACTAACAAAATAGTTTATGTTCAATCATTGTTTAATGTAAATATACATAAATGATGGAAAACCGATCAGCGTAACCCGTATATTTTTAGTTTCACTGGTGGATGTAGCACACCCAAATGCGTAGTTGTAGGATTTGTATGGGTTTGGACCGAATGTCAGACCAGCCCAAATAATGTCCAATAAGAGAAAGCCCAACTTCCACCCTTTATGTAAAAGCCCAATATTAATTAGGCCTATTAAAACTAAAAAAGTTGCGCGCCTATTACATGCCCGCTTTAAACGAAAAAAAAAAACCAAAAAATTTCGATTCCCGCGAATTCCAAACCCTCGAGCTGCCACGTTGGCGATCCGCGTGCCCGCCTTATCAACCAATCACCGCACAGCGTCTGCTCCTATATATAAGAACCCCACTACCCTCTCAATTACATTCACAAACACGGCAAGCACATACTCCAAACCTCTCTCTCTTTCTCTCTCTCGCAAATCGAACGCAGGTCATTTCTAGGGTTAGGTTTTCCGGAGAGTTCAATTTCCGCCGCCGAAAAAAATGAGTGGGAAGGAAAGCGGGTCGACCAAGGGCGGCAGAGGCAAGCCGAAGGCCACCAAGTCGGTGTCGAGGTCTAGCAAGGCCGGGCTTCAGTTTCCGGTGGGTAGGATTGCCCGGTTTCTCAAGTCCGGCAAGTACGCCGAGCGTGTCGGCGCCGGAGCTCCGGTGTATCTATCTGCTGTTCTTGAGTACCTCGCTGCTGAGGTGAGTTTCAATTGCTTTCAATTTGGTCTGTTTTGTGTTTGATTGGATTGTTGTTTGTGGATTGAAATTAGGGTTTTGAAAATTGGGGTTCTGGATTTTAGGAGTTTTGTGTTTGAGTTATTGGGTTAGGAAATTGGGAATCTGGGATTTAAATTGATTATGATGTTCGTCGCTAAGTTTGATTTTTGGGGTTGTTGAAAAAGATGTTGAATTGGTTTGATTAGGTGAAAATGGAGCTGAATTGGTTTGTTTAGGTTTGAAATCTTGATGGGTTTTGGATTTGCTGAGTAAAGTTTCGATCTTTGCGTTTGTACTGATTTTTGAATTGTGAAATTGGGAATTTCAGGTCTTGGAGCTTGCTGGAAATGCAGCTAGGGACAACAAGAAGAATCGAATCGTGCCGAGGCACATTCAGCTTGCGGTGAGGAACGACGAGGAGCTGAGCAAGCTTTTAGGGTCTGTGACTATTGCCAATGGAGGAGTGTTGCCCAACATTCACCAAACCCTTTTGCCTAAGAAGGTTGGGAAAGGCAAGGGCGATATTGGATCTGCTTCGCAGGAGTTCTAGGGTTTTGTTCTGTTTGGGTTTCTCTTCTTGTGTGGAGGTGTTTAGTTTGCCTCAGTTGTAAAATACTATGGGTGGTATTGTTAGGTTTTTCTTTGAACCCTGTTGTTTTGGTCCTTGGGATTTTGTGCTATAAATGAAATGGTTATGCCAGTAGTTTGGTGAATTGAATCGGCTTATAGTTATTTTCATTAATACGCGTTCACAATGCTCAAATGGCTTCTTCAATTTAGCATCAACATCTGCCTTCGACTCTTCAGTCAAGGACTCAAGGCACTAACTAATTTGAGAGGAATATGACGGAAAATATGTCTGTTATGAACAATTGTGCTCTACAAATGTGAAGTGTTAAGTAACCGAAGAGAATAATCACACGGAACTACGTAACCCAAGTTGAAAGAAAAAGCAAGGTGCCTACGGAACTACGTACCCCAAGTTGAAAGAAAAAGCAAGGTGCCTATGAAAACTCCGAAAATTCTATGGTGTAGTGCTGTATGTGTGCAGTGCCTCTAATTCATCGTTTATACACTCCATATATCCTATGTGCATTTCAAGACACGTTTTATCTACCGTCCGATTCGATATATATGGTATGCAGCGCTGCACCGTAGATGAATCCATGAAAACTCTGTTGTTTTTAAATTATAGTCAAATAAGTTGAGCAGAAGTAGTGCAGAACTATCGCCGTTCTCCCTTTTGAGTAGTGGTTGGTTGCGTAAGTTAACAACCCACAGCTCAAGGGTTCGAATGGCATCAGCGAGTGGCGAACTCGTCTCGTGAGGTACTCTAAAATAACCTATTTTTTGACTCACTTCTATGAAGTTAGACTACTCAATTTGTGTGGCTCAGGAACACCGCTATAGCAACCACTCTCTCCTCCCTAATATATATTTTTTCCTTCATTTGTTTTGTTGGTACTGGCAGGGTGTAGTGATGTGTTGAGAATTTTGTTTGAATGGGTACTTTGATGCATTGCTTATCATACAAACCCCAACTCAGATTTCCCACTTCTATAATCACACTATGCTCATCTTCCTCTGAGGTTGGTGTCTCAAGGCAGCAAGTTTTGAAGCAAGTGGATAAGGAGTTGGCCAAAGGGGATGAGAGGGCAGTTCTCTCCCTTGTTAAGGATTTGCAGGGCAAGCCTGGTGGCCTCAGATGCTTTGGTGCTGCTAGGCTGGTTAACTTCACTTGCATATTGTACAATTCTTGTTGGTCTTTGAAACTTGATCAATATTGGGATTGGATATGTGTCATCTTTTATGTTATGCTGCAGCTACAGCCTACATGTTATGTTAAATGTTAAGGTTTGGGATGTGATTTCTTTGAGCAGGTGCCCCAGAGGCTTTACACTTTGGATGAGCTGAAGCTGAATGGAATAGTAGCACAATCTCTTCTATCACCGGTGGATACTACTCTTGGTTCCATAGAAAGAAACCTTCAGATTGCTGCTGTGGTAGGAGGTGTTTCTGCATGGAATGTTTTCGGGTTTAGTCCTCAGCAGCTTTTCTATGTTTCTTTAACAGCATTGTTTATCTGGACGCTGGATGCGGTAAGTTCTTTATGTATGTCTAAGGATGTGTTCCTAAGAATCCATGTCACTGAATTTGACTATCTTGAGGAGGTTTCTGTTTTACTATTTGAAGTCAATTCACTATGATAATTGATAATATGATATTATCTCATCAAATTGTGTAGATATCTTTCAATGGAGGAGTTAGTACCTTGGCTATTGATACAATTGGTCACACCTTTTGTCAGAAGTATCATAATAGGGTCATTCAAGTAAGATTTCTCTCATATTTCTTGGTGTTCAGATTAATTTACGCACAGTAGCTCCTGGAAATAATGCTGCAGTTTCATTTGATTTCATGTTAATGTAGGTGTTAACTCTGTCTTTCATTGTGGCACATCATTTTATGAGGTTGAATTCCTTCACGACATTTGTTCTCTGTATGCAAAACCTATCAGGCAATAGGTCTGAAAGCTTTGTGCCACGCCCACGTTTATGAAATTAGGAGTATATCATAATGAAGTGTTCAGCTAAGAAGAGTTTTCTTATGCAGCATGAAGCTGGTCATTTCTTGATTGCGTACTTGCTTGGTATTCTCCCCAAGGGATATGCATTAACTAGCTTGGATGCGTTTAAGAAAGAAGGGTCTCTCAATGTTCAAGCAGGGACCGCGTTTGTGGACATTGAGTTTGTTGAAGAGGTATGTTGTTTCTGATCTAAATAGGCATGTCTTATACAAATCCTCTCTGATATCCTGTCTTTCCAGCTTCTGTAATTTTTTTTCTGCACTTATACTCTTTTCAAGTAGGCATTTAAGCTAATGTCCACTAGCTTTAGCTAGTAGCTTAACGTAAAGACATTTAAGGTGATGAGGAATACATTTAGGCACTTTGATTAAAGCTAGCTCGGCAGTATAGTCATTTAAGGGATATAGAACCAGCACAGTTTCCATTTCAAAGAGAAGAGTAAGTAGTGAAAGCAGTCAGATGAAGTGGTGCAGTTTTAAGTGTAGATTGTTTGCATTCATAATGAAAAAATGGTCTATGTAAACTTTGGTTGATAATAAATTAGCAACCATGATTTACAGTAGTTCTTATTTCTGCAGGTTAATGCAGGCAAAGTATCAGCAACAGTACGTTTTCTATCCCTCGTCTCAAAATTTTCTAATTACATCTCCCTTCACTCCTTGAAATGAGACTAGTTCATGAATTGGGAATGCATCTTATTAGACGCTGAACAAATTTGCGTGCATAGCGCTCGCCGGTGTTGTTGCTGAGTATCTTTTATATGGTTATGCTGAGGGTGGTCTAGCTGATATAAACCAGGTTAGCTTGTGAATTGTTTCGTTTACTTGGGAACAAGTAAGATGAAGAAACTAATGCAAGAAGTGACTAACTGAATGGTGTATGATCTTTTGAACAGCTGGATTCATTGCTTAGAAGCCTAGGCTTCACACAGAAGAAAAGTGATTCACAAGTCAGATGGTCAGTACTAAACACCGTCTTAATCATGCGCCGCCATGAAACAACACGAGCTAAACTCGCAGAGGCAATGGCAGAAAGTGAATCAGTAGGATCCTGCATCGACATCATAGAAAATTCCATAGGCGATGCGGACATCTAGTGCAGCCAGCCATAGTGTTGTTGTTTATAGAAAGCTTTGCTACAATTTTACTGCTATGACAAAATATATGAGATATGCCAATCTTTACAAGGAGTCACTTATGTTACAAGTTCGATCAAACCGATCATGCTGTGGATGTGTTACATCCTATCTAATGCAATCGTCAGACTCAAATAGCTGGCCTCGATCTCCATGTTAAAGTTGAAAGCTGATAATTCTGCATCAATAGTGGAAGCAATTATTTTCCCCCGCTCTATACTAAACTTACCCCAGGACGAATTATATTCAATTGACACTGGTCATTCTTCGACCAAGTTGCTTTTGGACCTTTGGTAGCAAATAAAAGATCACGGAAAAATTACGACTATCTTCTTCAGAGATCCTAGTAAAATGACACATATTATGTTAATGACTTAAGCTGAAAGTATGCTAAAATTCGTTATGTATCAATAGAATCACGACGAGTAGTAGTACACTACTAGAGAAATTATTATATATACCCGCCACATATCCCAAGTGGTGTACTCCCTTAATGTTTTGGTCTATTTTTTAATGTGATTGTTTCTGATTGTAAATAAATTTTTACTATTTTTACCGCGTGCATGTTAATTATATCATGACGTAATATGATTAGCTGGTTACACCACATGACAGTGTCACGTGGTGAGGCGGGTACACAGAATAATTACTCTACAATACTATGTTTTCCTCTACCTCATGACCAAATTTAATGGTTTTCATGTGGCTCATTTAGCTCCGTAGGTAATAATAGTGACTTGATATTTCACTCAAGATTAAAAAGTTAAATAAATTAACTGCCTGGAGATACGGCCCCCACAAAAGTAAAAAACAGAGTTGGATCCCTCCGAGGTAAAAATAGTTGGGCGGGTAGAGAAGCTTCCAAACTCGCGATTACAACAGAAAAACGACCTCCTTTCCTCTGCAACAGCTTCATCGAACTAGTCAAAACTCAAAAGAGATGGGCGTAGAGTGGCTTCTGGTTTGCCATGGCTTACTTACTCTACTCGTCTTGGTCTCCTTCTTCTGCGGCCAATGGCCCATCTTCGACGGCACCCCTATCCAACGCATCAATCACTTCCTCACCTTCGGCATCTGCGATTACTTCCAGTTACTCCCTACATCTCTCTCTCTCTCTCTCTCCTCTTTCAATTTCTTTGATTTTTAGTGTTGTGGTTATTGAGGTTTTTGTAATTCGTGATTGATTCCCAGGCGGTTCGTTGGGTTTGTGTTCGGGGCGAGGGGGACTAGTGCGATCCAGAATGTTGAGTATTTCTGCTGTGATCGCCCCAATCCGACTTTGCAGGTATCTGATTGGGTTTTCTGATTGGCTGATGATGTTTGGTTAGCTTGTGAATTCGGTGCCCTTTTTCGTATTTGTGATTCACGTTTTGTTATATTGTTAGTTAGAGACTTAGAGTGTTGTTCTTATAACTTATAAGGGTCGAGGTTATGAACTAGTTATGCATGGAAGTGTTCGGTAGTTGGTAAAATTGGAAGAAGAATGTGGTGTGGATTAGGGATATGGCAGGAGGTTGTTGTTAAAGCATTCTGCTTTGCTAGAGTTTGTAACAACCAAATGCATATTCATTCTAAGTTTTGAAGTTTAGTTTAGCTAATTAAAGAAGCTCTTAGTTGAATGGTAAATTATAGGTAAGACATATCTTGCTTTCTGATTCGGTAGTAATTGTTATTTTTTTTTGTTTCACTGCAGATCATATACCTTGCTGTAATTGGAGGAACCTATTATTTAGTTGCAACTTCTTCCTTCCGTTATATTCCTGGCTATTATATAGGTGAAGTTCACTGGTATGTTAAGGATTTGTTTTTTTATGTTATTCCCGCATTTGAGTCTCTCTAACTCTGGCTGCCACTTTTAGTACAGAACTCACAAGACATTTGGTTTTTTTGCAGGTACATAAGCTTCTTCGCTGTTGCTGTCGGTGTTCTGCTGTTTCTGTTAACTAGCCTCTCCGATTCAGGAACAGTGAAGTCTGATAATGTTTCAGTTTATCTCTCTGCTTACCCGTATGACAATGTGATATATTCTGAGAAAGAATGTTCGACGTGCAAACTTCCAAAGTGAGTCCTCCATCAACCTCCCCTCATACAGCTAAATTGCCCAAGGTTTTCCTTTATATTGATAATCTTCTTTCTATTTAATTCAGACCTGCTAGATCTAAGCATTGTAGCATATGTGGTCGCTGTGTTGCTCGCTTTGACCATCATTGTGGATGGATGGTTTGAATTTCTCCAACTCGTATTTTTTTTAATCTTCTTTTTACTATAAATATTCATTCCATAAGGTGCTTATTGGAATTCAATATTGGGTTTGATTGCAGAATAATTGTATAGGTGAGAGAAACATCCATTACTTCATGGCTTTTCTTTTGTGGTAAGTGCTATCTCCTGAAGCAGAACTGTTTGATTGTTTGTGGGTTTTTGTGGTCTATTCTGCCCTTAAATTTAATTGTAGATGTTGCTACTGGGTAAAAATAGGTATTCAATCAGCTTCTTGAGATTGATAATTCAGATAATTGGTTGAACTTTAGTCACGCGGACTTCATTACAGTGTTAGCACGAATGACAACTAAAATAGTTTGATATGTTTTCTGTACAAACTTTAATTTGATTTACCTTCATGAAACTCAATACAAACTTTTCTCTATTGCCTTACAATTTGCACGAATCTGTCTGCTAGAGGATGAAGTTGAGCTGTTTATCTTCATTTGTGTCGATCTTAATTACCGGTTCCAACTATTTTGTAACTTGGATTACTGTGCATGCTCTTTTTGTTAAATGTTATGCATTTCTGGTTTCTCAGGCACACTTTACTTTGCATATATGGAACAGTTGCCGTTGGGTTGATTCTTGCTGGACAAGTTAGAGAATTTAGAGTTATTGATATTCTAATTGGTAAGTAGAATTACAGTTCAAGTCACAAAAACAGTGGTTGCTTATGTTTTGTGTACCTAATTGACATTCCTTTCCTCAATTTCTCATTGCAGTTTATTATGGTGTAGAGAATACTTTTCTTAGTTTATCACCACACGTAATACAGGTGAGCTTATTATATCATTTTGGCAATTCAGGCCAGTAAGAATCCTGAATTTTTTTTTGAAACGATCCCCGATTGTTATAATGTTAATATGTTTTTATTCAGCAAACATTTGTTTTTCATATTCATAATAAATCACTGTATATCAGTTTAAAATAAAAAATACTAGGATCCTTACGTTTTTCAATCTGGCCTGTGTGAACAAGAGACGTTGTTGTGAATGAAATATACAGCAAGCGAAAAATCACTGAAGTAAAATGTTGGCTGATTCAGTTTCAAGCTGACATGCTGACTTCTAGAGTTCTAGGTGGTAACTGTATTCTGGGTGCAACATGTTAAAGAAATTATCTTTACATGGATATGAGACTGCTTGACTATGTGCATCATTTCCTTTTCTCAATCATAAAGATCAATCCATAATAGATAGAACGTGTCTAAATTGAAATATGTCAAAGAACTTGAAAGAGCCTTGGGGACTTGATTATTTTCATATGTATCTATTATTAAATAGGTAGTGTCTGAACTTGATAGTAAAAGGTTAGCTTACATTAATCTGATCTGGAGATGTAATACTTTCTATAATTGTGCCTTTCAATTGTGTAGATTGCCTACTTTTGCATATTTGGTTATGAGATCATTATACTGTGCATTTTATTTCCCCTAACATAACTCGTTTACTATTTTGTGATGTTTTGCAGTGGTTGGTGGGGGCATACAACACTCAAATATTACTGATGATGTTTCTTGCAATAATGGCATTGTTAATCGCAGGATTCTTTGGTTACCATGCAAAACTTTGTCTCACAAATACTACCACTAACGAGGTTTAGATCTCTGTCTGACTTTTGAATAACATAGTTTGCCATTTCTTCTTAATACTTTAAACAGGAATTTAGAGGTTAGTCATTAAGCATGTGGGGATGGTGTATTAGATTACATGTCTCAAACAGAATCACTTGGTAAAGAAGCATGAAATAACAGTGGTTGCTCTTTCTATTCTGATGAAAGATAAAGCTTGCCTTCTGGGGTTTCTCCTAGAATGTGGTCATATCATGAATTTTTATTAGTACAATGTATTTAGTTTAGTTTATAATGCGATTTTAAATTGGCACTCACACACGCAAGATGAATAGTTGTTTAGAACACAAACACATACAACTATTCCTTAAAACTATTTCATTTGGGGGGAGCTGCATCTGTTGTAGGTGAAACATGAGAACTAACCAGGTACTGTTATTTTGATATAGACTTTCAAGTGGCAAGACTATATAAACTGGCAGAGGAAGCTGAGCGAAGCAAGGGCGAGTTCTGAAGCACTTAAAGCAAGTATTAATGGGATGACCAGTGAAAGAAAACCTCCAGAGAGCAAATGGAGAACCATATTCCGAAGATCTCCACTCGAAGATGTTGAGGTCGTGGTTAAGAATAACATTTATGATAAAGGGTTCATTCAGAATGTTCTTGAAATCATCTTCCCTCTATCGAAAAGAAGGTTGTATGCAAACACCAAACCAAAGTCTGGCTAAAGTAGATTGTGGTCCTGTCAATGCAGTATGCATTGCTCTTTGAGCAATGGAAAACGGCTTCATAATCGTCTCTTGCTATTACTCGTGCTCAAAACAGCCAGCTACATCACGAGAGGGGTTGGATTCAGCAGGATGAGATGCTTCTGGTGTTTTGTAACATTATTGCAATGTGTCTACAGGCTGAGGCTGGCTACTTGTCATTGGCCGTTTTCATGCATAGAATCAAACACCGGTAGAACAGTCTTACATATTGTATTCTTAGCAATCGACTTGGCAGATTTCAATTGTAAAGCTGTCAATTTTTGTTCTTCATCTTGTAAAATTGATAGAAATTCAGAGTGAAAGAATGATGTAATTGATCCTCATATTCTAACTAAAGAACTAAAGAAATATGATGTTTTTGTTACGATCTAGCAAAACAAAGAGGGTACGTACATGCAATGAACTTTCGATGGATTTAGTTAATATTTTAATTTTAATTTTCTTTGAAAAATCATAAAACCATTTGCCTCACGATTTTTTTCAGTTCTGTCACTTCTGGAAGTGTTTATATACCATTATCTAAAGTGTAGGAGAATTTTCGTGGAAAAACAAGAACATGCGATTTTCAGCCTAAATTCGTGTGCTATAACCCAGTTTTTAGCAAAAAAAGCATGATTTCGAAAGTTTTTATTTTCTCTCCCTTTTTTCATAGGAACAGGATAGAGGTCCAATTTCCATTAGAAATTTAGATTAAACGGTTTTATAACTGCACTCTTAAGTAGAACTAGAAACTGCTCACACCCCTATGAGTGGAAAAATGAGCGGTTATTATTATGAAAATATTTATGTTTTGACTATAAAACCCATGTTTGTGTGTATGCCAATATAAGATGTGAAAGAGTATTTTTAGATATTCGTAATTTACTAGAACTTAGGGTGCTGGCTTTATAGTAGTAGAGATATAATTACACAACAATTATTATCGACTCTTGAAATTACACAACAATTATCCACCGAAAAATAGGCCCGCTACGAAAACCCACAATAGGAAATAAAGGCCATATCCAGATCCGACCCGAAAAAGAAGAACTAATAATAAAAGAAGCTCCGCTTCAAACCCAAAACGAAGAAGAAAGGCTCTCACTGATCTCCAGCTCCCTCTCTCTGGATTCGACGAAGGTTAGGGTTCAGCTTCGTTAATCCCCTCAATTTCAATATCAACTATTTGCTAAATCTCTAATTTATATTCAATTTCGGTTTCAATTGTTCGTTGGTTTTGATTTTGTACTGTGCCGACGATTTTGTTAGGGTTTCGGCGATGATATACACGGCGATAGACACGTTCTACCTGAGCGATGAGGACCTGGAGAACTCTCCGTCGAGAAGGGACGGCATAGATGAAGCTACCGAGACCACGCTCAGAATCTACGGCTGTGATTTGATTCAAGAGAGCGGCATTTTGCTCAGAATGTATGTCTTCTCTTTCTCCGACTTTTGATTTTTGCTTTTGTGTGTTTGTAATTGTACAATTGTGATGTTTGTTTCGGATTCTCGGAGTGCCAAAAGTAAAAGTTGAGGGTTTGATGGGATGAATTTGCAGGCCTCAGGCTGTGATGGCTACTGGTCAGGTGTTGTTTCATCGTTTCTACTGCAAGAAGTCGTTTACGCGCTTCCATGTCAAGGTACATTTTACTTTCGTAGCGGCAGAGTTGCTTGCTTGTCTCTTTTTTTGGATTTATGGAACTTGTGAGAAGTTATTATGTTATGAAGAATTAAGGAAATATCGGTTTTGGTTATGCGAGTTGTGTTTTTTCACCTTCGATAAGTCCATGTCGCTGTGTGTGGATTTTGAGAGGGATGAAAGAGTATTATATAATCGGTTGGGTGATGATGTAGTTTCTTGTTTCGAGAAGGGAGGAATAATTGTTTTAGGATTCATTGTAGAAAGTGGAATATCATACGTAATTTGTTACTAATGCTTTGCTTTTGATGGATTTGATGTTGTTTTGTAGAAAGTTGCTGCTAGTTGTCTGTGGCTTGCATCAAAGCTGGAGGAATGTCCTAAGAAAGCTAGACAGGTGATTATTGTTTTCCACAGGATGGAATGTAGGAGGGAGAACTTACCCATTGAGCATTTGGATCCACAATCAAAGGTCAGTAGCTCATGTGTTATGTGTATCATGTTGCAACATTGTTTCCTCTTATCTTCATTGGGTTGATAGGATCAGAAGTCATGGTTCTAAGATTATTATTATTATTATTACAGGAGTATTCAGATTTGAAGGTGGAGTTGAGTAAAACAGAGAGACATATTTTGAAAGAGATGGGTTTCATTTGTCATGTTGAGCATCCCCACAAGTTCATTTCGAATTACCTTGCCACTTTTCAGTCCCCAGAGTTAACGCAAGAAGCCTGGAATTTAGCAAATGACAGGTGCTTTTTCATCAGAAACGCATTTCCTTTTTATATGTTTGTGTTAGTTGTAACGTTTGAATCTGAAGTAGGTGTTTGTTTGTTTACAGTTACCTTGCCCCTATGAAAATAATCATATCTCAATCTGTTTTAGAGCCAGAGTTTTGAATTTTTGTTGGTGGGGTGGATTTTTATGCTGTGCTTTCTGTAAACGGGTTGCATGTTTATCCCGAAAACTGCAATGGTCTAGCATGTGAAAAGTTGGGTCTCTAATAAGGTGATGCAGGAGCATTTGGATGCTAACTCCTAAAGCTGCCTTGCATTATATGTGAATATATCAAAAAAGCTAATATAGAAAATGACAGGAAAAAAGAACTTTGGAACTAGTAATGGATTCAACTCCAAGCTTTCAGGGCTTTATTGTTTTGACTGGTATATGATGTTGCTTTTCAGTAGAATAGTTTCAAGATTATTTATGCTATTATTTAATTCTTATTATTTCTCAACTTTTATTTGGAGCAGTTTGCGTACAACTTTGTGTGTTCGATTCAAGAGTGAGGTTGTTGCTTGTGGTGTTGTGTATGCTGCTGCTAGGCGGTTTCATGTTCCCCTTCCTGAGAATCCCCCATGGTGGAAGGCATTTGATGCTGAAAAATCAGGGATTGTTGAGGTTTGTAGGGTTCTTGCTCATCTGTATAGTCTCCCTAAAGCTCAGTATATTCCGGTCTGTAAAGATTCATTTACATTCTATAGCAACAAATCGAATTTGGAGTCCCAGCCAGTTTTGAAGGTATGAACTTCTTGTGTTTGCCTCCACCCCTATACATGTAGTTGTCTACTTGTCAGCATGCTGTATATGTTATTGTGATTACTCCCTCTGTTTTTTTAGCAAGTGCCAACTGTAGAACAAATAATTGATGCTATATATTGATTTAGAGATTCTATTGCTAACACAGTTCTACTTTCATTGTTGGTATGTAGGATGTTCTTAATAATAGCCCTCTAACTATTGCCGATACATATAATTCAAAGGCACTGACACCAGCAGTCAGTCAATCTTCTGGATCAAAGGGTGTAAACGTTACAGCCACCGATAAGGTTAAGGATTGTAAAGAAAATGATGATGAATCTAAGAGCGGGCCTGTTATAGAGGAAAGAGAAGATTTGTGTATGAAATCCAAAACTGAACGCAGCAAAAGCAGAGACAGGGAGAGGGATAGGGATAGGGAAAGAGAGAGGGACATGGATAGAATAAAAACCAGGGATCGTGATCGGGGAGACAGAGTGGAAGCTGAGAGGGATATGACCAAAGATCGAAGTCATCGTTCTAAGGACAGAGCTAAAGATTCAGGTTGGTCATGTTGCTAGAGTTTATCAACCACTTTGATAAAATATATCCATTGATTGCCTTCCTTTCATGACTTTGTGTATGGAAATGCTCGTCTGTCTGAAGCTTTTGGCTTGAACTTTTGTGGTGCAGGGGGCCATTCAGAGAAATCAAGACATTACTCATCACGAGGTATAATATAAGTACATTTGAAGGCTCTTCCCCCCCCCCTCCCCCCCCCCCCCCTCCAAAGATATAATAAATTACAGTTGTACCTAATTGTTTGACTTGCATTGTTATTTTGCAGATCGCGACTATCACAGTGCCTCATATTCTTCAAGGGAGAAGGATCGCTATAGACATCACCCGTATGCCTGAATGGTGAATGTATTCATTTCGGTTTCTCAATTAAACTTGTAGAATTCAGATACTTGATTGTATGTTGACACAATGTTGTAAAGAATGTGATTAACTAAAATGTTGGAGGGCTATGAAAAGGCCAACGTTTGACAGTGAAAAAAAAAGGGTACATGCACTTGTCTGTATGATCTCATTTTGAATACCGCGGAGCTTGCATTTTAGCCAAATTATACCCTCGTGTTTTCTCGTTGATTTGATCTCAGGCGAAAATTATCAAACCAATTTTGATCATTCCATCGTTTTGTAGTGCATATGAATTACTTCCGTTTATTTGCAAATAATCAAGCACTTCTGCGATGTTTGACTCGCGTCGGTAAAAACCAAAAAGCGTGTCAACAAATAAACGTGTTTTCAATAAATTTAGCTGAAGAAGAGTTTTACATGGAAATTCATCTTTCTATACTTGAGAGTTGAGACAATCAGGTGGACTAACAGCAATGATTCCAAGAAAGATTATTGAGAAATACTTTCTAAGCAGTCAAACCCACAGTTTTTCATCTTGTTGCTTCTTTTGTGGAAGTGATGCGGAATCAGGTACACATCTTCTTTTGCATTGTTATGAAATTGTGGCTTTATGGAAATGAGTTTGCCTTCTATTTTCTCAATTCATTCTCGCCTTGGAGTACCCTTGATGAAGTGTTTAATGGTGTTGGTGTTTCAGCGTTCCCAAAACCTAAACGTCAACTTTAGTTTCTAGTCTCCTACAATCTAATTTGGTTTATTTGAATCACTATGACTTTGGAATTGTTCAAAGAGTCTGCTCTGCATTCATTTCATTTTTACAAGAAGCATCATGATATGTCTATTTTCTCTATTTTTGGTATCTCACAATTCTGCCAATGTTACCAGCTTCATCCCATCATTTAATTAAATGTTTCTTGACTGAGGGTTTGCTATTTGCTAGGAGTTTTTATATCTATGGTTTTGCATGTGTGGGTGTACACATGCCGGATTGAACTTTTGTTTATCCTCTTTGTTGGAGTTTATCAAACATAGGAAGTTAGATTTTTTTGTCCAACTCATTTGTTAAATAAAAAAAAACCCACAGCTTTCCTCAAACATGCAGACCAAATAGATACTGCCCGTGAAAAAATAAATTGCAAAATCAACCTGGGGAGCTCTCTATTTATCGAAAAAAAAAACTGGGGAGCGCTCTATTTACAAAATCTATCTAAAAACCTTATCAAACCAATTAATGTTCTAAACGAAAATAAAAGATTCTGCGAGATTTGTAATTCACATGAACTATTTCCTTTTTTTTTAATGGGAAAGCTTTCATTAAAGACTTTAGGCAGAAGAAGGGGTACAATCTTTCGCAAGCACATCTAGAATGATCCTAGGAGCTTGCTAAAAAAATCCAAGTAGTAGCATAAGCAGCTTCATAACCTACAGCTGCAAGTCTATGAGCAGCGAAATTGCTTGCTCTATTACAATGTTTAAGCCTAACATTAGTTAAATGCTTCCAAGTTTGCTGAATGTCATCGACAATACCTCCATTTGCAAGCAGAGCATGATCATCTGCAGTGGCTTCAGAAATAGCTTCCATGGAGTCACTCTCAATGAGAGCATGATTCAAATTTAAGGTACACAACAGATCTATGCCTCCCCTGATAGCAAGAAGTTCACACTGCTTAGGTGAGGCAGTGATGGCTACTGGTTTAGCAAAAACTGCTACAAAACGACCTTGAGCATCTCTGATGACACCACCAATGACATGAATTATTTCCTGTTAAATCATGTTAATATCGATCAATTCCTTTTGAAATCTGTGAGACTTCCTCCCAAAAATAAAAATAAAAAAAATTCGTGAGACTTTAGATCCTAAAGATGTAATTGCTAAGTCCTGCTCTTGAAAGGCAGACATAGTTGCTAACTAGTCATTGCTTAATATCTAACTACATATTTCCACCAACCTTGGGATGTTGTGATCGTGCTGTTCTAAAGTTGTGGCGAACATGGTTGGGTTGCATTGAAAGTGAGAGGCTTGATGTCCCTGCAGCGCATGTAACTCAAGAACTGTCCAGGCAGCTCTTCCAGAAGCGATTGAACTACAGAAATGCGCCCACCTATTAGAATCATTTTTGTCGTAAGTGCGAATAAATAGATTCTACCCATATTTCAGACATGGTTCAATGTTGCGGGGAGGAAAAATAGAGATATTCAGGACTTACTCTGCACATCTCTCATGGGAACAAACTGTACAATGTCTCTTGTAGCCACACGACCTGTTGAACTTGTTAACCGTTGTCCATCGTCAGCATCGAGAATCTGCCACACAAGATCCAGACATGCTTTTAGGACAAAGAAATCAAATCCCAGCTGTTGAAATCCCAACATAGGTAGCATAAGGAGAATATGAGTTTTCATTAAACAAGACGAGCATACCTCCATTTGTTTGAAATCTGCAGTTCCTACTCCAACTATTAGAACTGAGAAGGGAAGATCAGATGCCCTCACCAAAGCATCTGTTGTTTCCTGGAGGTCTGTAAGGATCCCATCCTATAAAGATGGCATTTGTGTCATTACAATAAAAGAGATCACATTAAACAAAAACTTGCAAATAAAATACATCCTTCTCTTACCGTTATGATCAGCAACACATAGTACTTATTGTGGTTCTGAAATAGAGAACGGCCAGCAATCTCTGCAGCCTTATTAACCACTGGGCCAAACAAAGTGGGTCCTGAGAGAGCAACATTCTGTAGGGCACTGGCATAAGCAGTCATTATGCCTTGAACTCCTTCAACCTATATTAAGAAAACAACCATGCACCATAAGAGAGATACTGGTTGGTATATAAGTTTCAAATAAGAGATTGAAGCCATATGCGAGGAACCAGACTCTTGTTTTACCTCAAAGCCAGTAGCAGTTCCATCCAAGTTAAAACAGTGCGACACAGGCCCTCCACCTATCCTTCCTCCAAAGCCCCAAGCAGGAAAACGTTTATCAGCATCATAGAACTGAATAACTTCACCAACTTCCGTTATGGCCTGCAAATAATATAATTGATTATATTTGGAGATCATACCACTCAACCATACTCACAGAAGAAATCTAGCTTATAAGGTTATTTCATTAAATGAAGGCACAAAATCTTGCATTTATTAGAAGAATTTTGTTTACTACTAAAAAGTAAAAACACTGCCGAACTGTTAGCTATTGAAGCACCATAATTGGCTCACCTTCTGGTAAGAATTCAACCGGCCATACGGATCAATGTAGTGCAATGAATCATTTTGTCGAGGATCTCTATTTGAAGCTGTGAGAAAATTGAGTATCAAGGCATGCACATACGTTGGAAATGATAAATAGTGAAAAAAAAAACCACACATTGTTTACCCGTAAAGTCAACAGCAACCATGAAGTTAAGCTCGAATCCACTAGAAATATAATCGAGAAAGCTAAATTGCTGCTTCTCAATGAATTGATCCACAAACAACTGACCCTTTGAAACCTACAACACCATATTACAATGGAACAGTCAGTAAATTGACCTGTATGCTAAGAGTGTATATATAAATATAATTAAGTATGAATAAACACCTTTTCACGACCATGAGAAGAAGGAATGATGAAATTCACCCCACTTCTTTCTTTGTATAATTTCTCCAGGTCTGCCACAGATTTTTGAAGTTTCCTAAATACGACAAACAGGTAAATTCAAAAAGGTTGGTATTATTTCTTGTGCAGGCAAATACACAAACTTGAGAATGAAGTGCAAAAAGAAAAACTTAGAATTGATTATCCAATAAATAAATACCCGATAAGGACATGATTGCCATTGCTGTTGAAATCAAAGCATTCGATGTCTAATGGATTATCCTGCACCAAAATTCAAGTTATATGAATTTTTTACCCTATTAGTCAAACTACTAGCTTGTTCAACAGGTAAGCAGAACCAGCAAGCTTACCTTGCTTCCAAACTGCTGCATACTCAGGGATAGGGGCTTCCAAATTGGATTTAAATTGTTATCTACTACTTCAGTCTTGCAAATTGGAACAGAACCGCCACTCTCAACAATTCTAGAGACTCTTAAGAATGGATCCTACAGTAAAGAAGTCAAAAATATATATGAATTACTCAACCAAAAAGAAGAAGAATGTATTAAGCAAAAAGATCTTAAGATTTTGTTTCATGACACATACACTTTTAGAGAAGAGGTCAACATTTTCCAATTGGGAACAACGAAATTTTATCTCAACAACACTCTTGGAAGCCATAGTCTCTTCAGCATGGACAGTAAGTGTTCCTAAGTTTCTTCCACGCCCACTTCTGTTATTCAGATTCAAGGTCAAGCTTCGATTTTGTTTGGTTACTATCTGCAATCAGAAGAGAACACGCGCAGAACACAATATATATTAGCATTTGCAAAATGATGTAAAAACATCATTGAAATATAGATGAAAAAAATTGAAAATTACAATAGCATCTTTGAACCAGCTCAATGAAATACCCTATGATAGCGAATTACCTCTGAAAGAACGCAACTGCCTTCCCCAAGAAAGTCTTGATCTTCCAACTTCAATGTCTGCGATGCAACCATGAGATGATTAACAAGTGAACGTGTCCGCGCACACACACACACACACACACACACACACACACACACACGTCTACAATGCTAGGCTTCCTAAGGTTATCTCCAAGAAATAAGCAATTTACTGCACATTCATGGTTCAATACCTGAAAAATAGGCTTCCTAAGTAAATTCTGACTTCCTAAGGTTATAAAAATTCAGAATTGCGTTCAAAGAAAGCTCTGTGGCAATACCTTTACATTTACATTGTGATACTTTGTATCGACATCATAGACTTGGAATCTGGGTTGTAACACAAACAAGAAAAGGTGGTCAGGCAAGCAGCCTAATTAAACCAGTGCAGCTGAAATGCAGCTTAGGAAAGGAATATGAGAAACTTACATCAATTGCTGCACAACCTCGAAATGATATGCTACTGGGATTTTCTCAATCCACGCTGGACTCAAATTATTCAATATTACTTCAGTTCTCCCTAGTTCCTTTAGCTTACCGTCTGCTGTCTTTACATAAGCCACCACCATGGGATCACTCTGAAACAAAACAAAAGATGTTAAGAGAACAATTTCTCACCATTACACATAGCCCGTGTGAAAATGCTATACAAATACATATAATATAGATTTCATTGAGTGAAACTAAGATGGTCCTTCTATGTGTAAGGCTAGTAGCGATTACAATTTGACAAGCAACAACAAGATACACAGGTTTTGCTCATATTACATTCTTACAGCCGCAATATTTTAGATACCCAGGATTAACAGTTTCAGAAATTTATCACTGAAAAATGCTTAAGCTAGCTAATAATCACCACTACATTAGAAGGTAACATTTGACATACGCATACCTTTGATGTAATGTCACGATCAAGCAAGTTTGTAGCCGACAAGGATAACTGTGGCACAAAATCGAAATACAAGATTAAATTTCAAATTAAGAAAAAACAAGAGAAGCATCCAAGCACATTAATAAAGCTCATAAATAGTTTCATTAATAGGACAAAGACACCAGACTCAACACATTCATGATATGTATGCCATTTTAATCTTCAGGCACTTGATTTATGAAGTATATAAGATTAGATGGTAAATTGTATTGAGCATTATACTTCATAGTGGGAACAAACATGTTGCTCACTACAGCTTCATTTGTCAGCAAGTTTCACATTGTTTTTATTTCTCTGTCAAACTTATTGGTTCTTTGCTCGTTAAAGCTCGGTGCAGTAGTGCATAATGAATCCTCTGGGAGTAGCAATAACCACCTCTAGCCAGTTGATACCCATTTACACACACACGCACACACCAATTGAAACAATGTAGTTGATGGAAAAGGGGAAGGAAAAAGAAAAGGAGACAAAATGGAAAAGGCACTGTTGGCAAAATTGAAATTCTCGTGGTTGAAACCAAGTATATCTACATTTTTCTCAGACATCTATTTGGAAAAGTTGCTTTCCTAAGTAGCACAATACTTTGACTTGTCTCACACCAGCAAGTGACAAAACAATACTTCTAAGGCCAAATCTATGGCTTTTGTACTGTATTTTTAGGAAAATTCTAATATACATCAATGCATAATATACAACTCATATCAACAAAACAAAATTAGAATCTTACTAGCGTTAAGTCCCTCCCAAATCATTTCCTCGTACACACGACACGGCGCAGTACTCAATCAACTTTAGTAATACACCAATTACTCAAGAAAACTCAAGTATTGTCAAAGTCGTTGTTTACAGGGCAAACCCATATTATATATATAAGAAGTGAATCGTGTTTAAATTTTCATTTTGAACATTGAAGATGACTCATGGGTGACTGGGTATTGCACATAACCCATCAATATTGAAAATTATGAAGTCTAAGAATCTTGGTCTTCAGCTTTCCCATCAGAAACAGTGAACAAAAGGGTACGTGGTTTAATTAAACTACTGCGCTAAATAACTTATAAAAATTGAGACTAGCTTCTTCTCTACTACCCAGAACTGTTCACCTATATTTATATCTACCTCCACGAATTTCAACCTCCACGGATTGTTTTTATTAAAAAAAAATATTTCTTTTCTAGTTATACAAGAACAGCTACAGAAAAATCGCATGAATCAAACAAGAAAAGAACGAAATTCGGAGATCAAAGATTGTAGGGTTTATACGGGCCAAAATTAGCAACAGTGAAATTGGGGCTAAAACTGAAGATGGCAATGCAGGTCACCTCTAGTTGCGTGTGGAGTGGATAAACCCCGCGGGAGCGGTTAAAGAGCTCAACGGCGTCGTTTACGTCACCGTCGCGGTTGATCGGCCTCTCCTGGGCTCCACCGATGGCTTGCTTGCCACCTTTAATATCGGAAAAGCAACCTCCCATCTATCTCTCTCTCTCCGACGACGAGTAGACTGTGTTAGGATCTTAAACCCTCTTGTTCTAGAACCCTAGAAGTCTCTGTGGTTCTAATTATCAAAAAGCTTGTGGATATTTTGGTGTGATTAGATGTGTGGGAGTTCTCTCATACCCACAACTTATATAGAGAGACGCGAGGTTTGTTTCCCAGAAGTTTCTATAAAACGCGTTACACGATATGACAGAGGCGCGTTCTCTTTTACCGTAAAATCAACAGAAATGGTAAAAGTTTACGATAAAGAGAACGCGAATATACTTACCTTTTTAACGTAAAATTTACTATTTTACCGTGACAGTGGCGGAGCAACATGTAGGCCCATCCGGGCCCGGACCCGCCCTAATTTTCCTAAAATTTCCATATATTATATGTAATTTTGTCAAGTATAGTTAGGGATGACAACCCTACTCGCTGGGTATTCGAGCCTAATGGGGGAGTGTTTCAGGTAAAATTGGGTAACCAATACGGGGATCCATGCTATTAGGATAGCGGAAACGGGTAAGGGGCATGAATGGTATTTCGATTCTCATCTCCATACCCACCCATTAATATATTATATATTTAATATAATTAATTAATATAATTTCACTCAAATAAATTTATAGATAAATTAAATAAATATCAAAATATCAAAATATATTTTGTGATTATTTGCACGTACAACAATTTTTGACGTAAAAAGATAATTTTATTATGATATTTGACTTTTCTTTCAGTCTTTTTATATTTCGTGCACTTTATTGAAATTTTTTAATATTAAAATAAATTACTATTAACAGATATTAGGGCGGGTATAAGAACTTAATCCCGCTAAGAGTATGGGTACAGGAAATACCCAATATCCTATTACGAGGATCGGGACGGGTACGAGGATATAAACGGACTTGGGTATGGATATGGTTTTTCAATCCCCTAACTCTCTCCTCCCCATTGCCATCCCTAAGTATAGTAATTATATAGTGAAATTATTTTGATTAGATCCCCTAAAAGCATTTTTATAATTAATGTTGCCCCCTATTATCTTTTATTTTTCAACTTATGATTGATGATTCGGTACTTAATAGTTGAACCTCCCTAAGATCAAGTCATGGCTCCGCTGCTGGTGAGTGAGGTCATAGAAGTTTAATCGTTAATGAAATGAGATGCATCGGTGCACCATAGTGATGATAGACAAACCATTTTTACCAAAGGAATATCATATTTATTTTTAATCTCGAGAATGAAATAGCAGGCCACCTCAATTTTTATTACGAGTTTAGTACATTTAGGCGGTTAGTATTTGGACCAACATCTATGAGGTTATCTTAACAAATCAAGTGATCGAGATTAATATCTGGTCACAAGCGCAGAAACTCGAACGCTCGATCTTTCAGACCTGCTGGCTACAAATTAACTGGTGATAGATTAGACTTGAACGCAAGAAAATATGATAGTCTCAAGGTAGGTTGCTAAGCTCGACCAACTCTATTATATTGAATTATTGATAAACTGTCAAAGAGAGAATTGAATTAGGTGCGGACCTTTCTTGTACAAACATGCTAGAAGTTGCAGTGAAAATTCTATGCACTTTGTTAGTTAATGCATGATCATCCCGTGACTTGGTATATAATCTGATGCGAGCGTTTCACAAGTCATGACAGGTGAACTTTCTTCAGTTGCTTAAGTGTGTGCAACACAAAAGGTGAGAGTCTTTTTTGGGGGTTATGGCTTTTAGGTGTGAGTTGGATTGATAATTACTTCGAATTAGAAAAGAAGCAAGCTATGTGAGTTGACAAAATCTGGTGGCGTAAACAGAATTCATTTACAAGTTATATGTGTATGTTTAAGCCAATGGACTTGTTAATCTGTGGGAACAATGTGATAAAGAAGCAAATAAATTCTGTTTTTGTTTGGAATCATTTAATTCGGGCATGTTTTACACCCAAACAAATAACGGGTAATTTAACATAAGTAAAACAGAAATTTATCGCAGAACTAGACCTAATCGAAATAGTTAGGATGAGGATGACTGGATCAGGTTCGGTACGTACATCAGGCTGTAACAACCCGAGTAATCACATTGCCGCCGCCGGCACGGCGGGGGCGTGCGTGTGAAATCGATCAGTATATATTGTAATCACTATCATCGTTTTTAACTTCTGATTGATAGATAGATAACGATGTAGGCGTATAACCTGGGATGGCGTGGTAAAGGAGATAAGGTTATTTTGTTTTATAGTCGACTTACTCAACTAGGTAAAAACAAACCAGTCTCAGCACAAATCGTCACCGTAGCAACGTCGTCATAGAAATGTATATGTCATTAACCATATACAGATCGATAAACTATTATTTTTGCTTCATCTATTTTCCATTCAGATTACCAAACGATCAGTTCAGTCGTCGGACCAACATTGTTTTCTCAAACTATGTATCTATTACTAGTTTAGCATGTCAACACAATATTATGTAAATTGCTGGCATGGGTCGTTTAAGAAAAAGGAAAGTAAATTGCTGGTAATATGCGCATGCATTATCGAACCAACTCACATTATGATAGAATATATAATAATCTACTACAGAAATCAATCAATAAGTGACTTGCGTGATTCAATAACCCTATCCACATGTATGCTTAATTATTAGACCATTGACTCGTCCCAATTCGATGTAAGTATGAAAATTAACAATGAATTAATCGATTGAATTGTACACAAAGAACAATCAAATTGACTGAAATTGGCGGGAAAATGCTGACTCCGTTCCACGTACGTGAATTAAATTCCCATGCAAAATGCATGGCAATTGGCAGACACGTAATGGTTGGTCGAGTCAATCTTAGTCAGTCAACGAAAACGCATCTTCAACCTTGGAAGACCTGCTCATTTGTTCAAATCATTTTCGCTTCGTTTTCCTTCACAAATCTTCACAAACTCATATGAATTAGTAGATGCAACGTAGGCAGATGTACAGACAGATAAGAGAATTGGATCGATCAATCATTAACAAGTAATTCACTGTGAAACTTGCTCGCCCGAAATTCTGTGCATATGCTCGATCAATCATCAGTAAATATTCAATGGGAATGGAGCGGTGATAATGATACCCATCATGATGGATATCCAGGACAGGAACGGTGAACTTGGAGCCGTATTTGATGAATCCGAACGAAGACGTTCGGAGTCCGAGCAGAGTCCTATGATGTATATATATAACCTTCCAATTGGAGCGCACCACAACATCCGCCGCTGTTTCTGCAGTTCGATTGCGAGTTATATGAGGGAGGAGTACGTACACTGATGAGCTGATCAAGGCCGATGAGCTGATTGAGGAGAAGAAGGAGACTTTGGTGGAGTTTCTGAAGGAGGAGATCAAGAAAGCAAAGAAGAAGATAAGGGGGAGGCGAGGGAAGCGAAGAGGAAAAAGATGAACGCCGGATCCAAAATATCAGGAAGCGAAGAAAAAGTGGCTGACCTCCAAACACTACTGCGAATTATGATACTCTGATAGAGATAGATGAGGAAAAGGTGCATCAACTCCTACAACGTACGGACTGCAGGCGCATGAGATTATTTGAGGAATCGAAGACCTGAGCCTTGCTTGTTAATTTGGCTTTGGCTGCTGACTTTAGGTTGGGTATTCCCTTCACCTGTTATTGAATTGCAAGTATTACTGCTTAATAAGTGTACTGTGTACGTGCTACCATATCGAATTTCCTCATATTGTTGTTGTTTATTAATAGAAATTTAAGGCTAATGGAAGAGATTTAGATGTCAAATACGTTGTTGGAATGTTGGATCCCTCGATATCTATTTCGATTATGATTGTTGATGCATCGAGTGTTAAAGAAACCGAAGTCTACTTCGATTATGCACACAACTATTTTGGTATGGAAATTATTTAGCTACCAACTAGACACTATTAGTGGGACCTATTTGAATCAGCTTGTTCTCAATCGGATTGTGACATTGATTACGGATGATAAATTCATAATATATATATTGGGAGAAAACTCAGCAGACAAGCCTCGGTTAGCATCAGCTGACCATGGTCAATAATATAATAACACGTGTCTATTTTTTAAAAAGAAAACTCAATTATTCTTCATTCTCTTCCATCAAACCCCGACCATCAGAAATCAAATTTGTTCTTCCTCTCTCATTTGAATGGAGGAAATTCCTTCTATTCCTTCCCGTCTCTCCCTTAATTCTCTTCCTTCAAACTCTCTTCTTCCTTAATCCCCAGTTGCTATCCAAATTGAGACTTTGAAGGCCTTCGATTTTTTTACCTGAATCTAATGATATAACCCTTTATGCTTCTTCTTACTTGTTTGATTTCCTATCCTTGGTTGTTACTTTACCCACATATCCTTCTTGTGATTGTAATTATCATTATTAATTTGTTCAGGCTATTGATTTAGGATTTGGTATTGACCGTATTTCTCAAAGGAGAGAGGAAGAATGGATCTGATTTGTTCTTTTTATCCTAGCTATAGCTATCATTTAAAGATTCTTCAGATACTTCACCACACCAATAACATACAAAATTTGAACATACCAGCTTGTGAGATAGCCAAACGCCCTAACCACAGAGCTGAAGGGAAAGCAAGAATGAATCTTATTTTTCAGTGGTTGGGGTTTAGAAAATCTAAAAGGATCAGGCGATCAACTGTTTGGGAAAAAGAATTTAAAGGGACACGTGTCATTCTTTTATTGGTAGTGGTCAGTTAGAGCTAACCATGGCTGGGCTGCCAAGTTTTTTCCTATATATTGTTCTAACAAACCACCCTGTATAAACAAACCACCCTGTATAAACATAATTTCACAGTACTAGCCTGTAACATCTAAAAAAGAGATTAGCTGTTATCAGGGCGGATCCAAGGCCTTGGGTTGGTTGGGAAACCAAGGATTTTGGGAGAAAAAAAAAACCAAGGCTTTGATTCTCCCAATCTATTCCTCTTCACCTCTTAATCCACGTCGATACATCCTCAATTAAATTCAAAGTTTCGACATAGTTCGTCAATCAGTCTTCCACTGATCCACCAAATTCTACTTCTTCAACTCCATCAAGTTTGGTAGTCTAAATTTAGGTTTCTATCACAATTCACAAAATATGGTATTGTTGTATTGGTATTATTATTGCTACTGTGTTTGCCTACCATTTGTCTAATATAAGCAACGTCTATAGGTATTCTTGATAATTATATGGTTCTCCCCATTGAGAATGAGTATATTGATTCTATTAACAATAAAGTGGTCAAATCGTAGAAAATTTATCAAATCGTAGGGTTAGATTAAGCAAGTTTATGTTCTTATATTGTATTTGAGGGGTAAAACTCACTATATCCCTCTTCTCTTAATATAACAAATTTCGCACTGCTGAGATTTTTTATTATATTTTTTGTCGATAGAAAATTCAAGTCCACCGAACTCTAAATCCTAGATCCGCCACTGGCTGTTATCTAAGGAGATATTGTTTATACTAACTCGGAGATTATGGGAGGTTACTTCTCTGATATATAAGAAATGAATCAAGCCACAAGAGGGCAAGATGCCAAGTTTTACGAACCCAATTCGCTGACACACGGCTACAGCCATCTGCTCCAGCACTGTCGATACTTCCTGAAAAAAAAAAACAGAAAAAAGAGAGTATATATGAGGAAGAAAGACATTTCCAAAAAAAAATATGAGGAAGAAAGTGAAATAGCAATGGCGATTAAGGTCTCTCTGGAGGCTGAATTGAGGGCATAAACCATCCCACATGATACTGGATAGTTAGCTAGCTTATTAAGTTGTCATTAAACTTTTGTGGTGCAGTAGATAACCATACGAATTTGTTGGGGATTAGTTCTTTCACCAGAAGAATGAATGAATGAAACCCCACGATTTCATTATGATCGCTAGGGGATATTGTTAAAGCATAGCGAATTAGCGATATGAAACCTAGCTCGAAGTAGATACTTCATAATTATGAACTTATAGCCCATTAATTAGGCCAATCAACCCGGTCAATCGAAGTTGTACTTCATGTAGCTAATTGTTAGTTGCCCATTAATTGGCCCAATTAACCGAGTCAATTGAGAAACATGACCACGTTTTGTAGAAGAATCAGGAACAATTCAACTGTTCGAAATAAAACTGCGGCACCGGCATTTTTGGTTCACTCCAAGCTAGATTGATTATTAGCTTACTTAGCTACAATGATTTGCTGAACTACGAGGAATTGAAGTAGAGCTTTCCCAATTTACGGCTCAAGAGAAGTTTATGCGAACCACAATATGTACGTGTTCGTAGGACTTCTTTCAATCCAAGTAACCGCGCGCGGGATTCACACATATGCCTCATATATGTACACACCAGATCTTATTCAGAACAATTTATACATAATCTTGTTGTATATATACTAGAGAGTTTGGAACTGGGAGAGAAACCAGATATTAGAAGAACATACAAGAGAGATGGGAGGTTTTGTCTCGAAGAAACGATGCGAAGAAATAAGGCGCAGCAGCAGCAGGCATGGCTATAGTCAAGAATGTTTTAATTATGTTTCCAACTATTTATTCCCACCAAGTGCATATGAATATATATGTTCTACTTCTTTAGAACCAAGTTATCTCACAGCAAATTCACAGCCCCTGCCATCTGCTCCAGTAGTACCAGCAGATGCATACGATGACGAAGAAGAGAAGCAAGTTGATATGGCTATTAGGGCATCTCTGAATGCAACAAACTTGCCTAGCACATCTTCTAGTTTGAGCATGAACCTTAGCTATGCATGCAATGTTCATGAAGAAGAGCGCCAGATTGATATGGCAATTCGGGTCTCTCTACAAGCACCAAACTTTCCTAGGGCATCTTCGAGACCGAGAATGAACCCTAGCTATGGTCAAGAATGGTCATCATATCGGTTTGATAGTGGTAGTGGCTCTACTTCTTCCCACTCCCAGCAGCCACAAATGCCATCTGCTCAACAAATTCCAAATCATTCCAGGCGTGAATCAGTAGAATGTGGGGTATGTTATGAAGTTTCAATGCCAGCAATATGTGACCCTTGTGGGCATGTATATTGCTACGAGTGTTTGTTACAGATTCAGCGCATTACTAATAGGTGCCCTCGCTGTCGTAGAGTAATCGACAAAGTGATGAGGATTTATATATAAATGTACGTGGATTTGAGCCACCAAGGGACATTAGACAATACTGTAGTATTAGAAGATAGCTAGACAATAGTCGGGTGGTATATATACTTATAACTTATAGTTAGACTAAATATAAACTTTGAAATACACGTATTGTATCAAGTTCCGGATATTATCTGTATAGACCATTGTGAATAAATAAAGTTTGAGATACAGACAGCAGTACGTACGTACGTACCATCTACCATATATATTTTTTCTTTGAAAAGGTCACCCGATCCTCATCGATTATTCTCAAATGATGATAAGATGAACGTAAACATAAAATTTAACAACATATTAATATAGAAATAGACATTACTGCTACGTACCAGGCTAGCTTGATTATTGAGATTCAGTGTGTTCAGACTTCAGAATCTCAATTTGTTTTATGAATCAGCTAGCAGTCCAGTCTTCCTAGTTCTAACATCATAGAATGAAATTAAAAGATTAAATTGAAACATACGTACTAATGTAATCTAATTATTAAGCACACATTTCCTAGATTTTCTTCCAATGTTGTATTTGCTCATATACGACATCATACGTACGAGCCGAGAGTTGCACAACAAGCTTCAATTCTGAGGCCCGGAGTTTGTCAATGTGATTAGAACTCAGGTCGGCATGCAAGTGCCTATCCATGCCAACCAAGTGAGGATAACAACGCACTCGCGGCCCGTCAATTTGTACGTGGTAAAGGTTCCCATGAGAACTGAGGTTAAGCATGAACAAGGAAAGTGAAGCCCAACAGTGCCCTTGCAACCTAAACGAAGCATAGTGATCGAATGATCGAATGATCGAATGATTGATGTTTTATGCTATCAGAAAAATAGGGGCGCTTTGGACGTTGACACCGGCCCCGGTTCTTGCACATCGATCTGAATCATATATAGTTGTCGGATTCGGTTAGAAAGACTACTGAGAATAGTTTGAAAGATCTAACTGGGCGTCCTGCGTCCATTTCATGTTTCAGGCCAGGTCGACTCGATACTAATTAGTAATTACCAAGAAATAGTTGTTGCATTCTTTAATCTGGTTGTCGGAATAATATATTATTTTGGTTGTCGGAATAATCAACTGTACGTTATATATAGAGTCAAAGTACGTGGCTGCCGCCTAGATTTCTATTTGAATGGATAAACATTTTGCGATGGAGTGGAGTGGATCGCAAGCTACGTAGAGCCAGCTGCTGCAATTTAAGTACAATTTCGTAAACACTGTAATCAGAACACGTCAAGATAATGACAAAAGGATTTTAAAATCTAGAGTCTGATCTCAAAAAAGTCCAGTTATAATCTTTTGAACATTATTGACAGGTTAGTTAAATTGGAAGCGCGTCTTACTGTCAACGTCCACTTGTTTTTGGAAATTTCCCTAATTTTTCCAAGCTTTGTTAAATCAGAGAAGTGTAGGAAGTAAGTAGACCGAGACCTATGCACGAATATATATTTTTTTTCGATCGAGATCACACGGTTATCTCAAAGCGTTGGAACTAAGTTAACCACCCATATATCAACATAATCAGATCGAGTGGTCGACCCATAACAAGACAGCATACATAATTTAAGAGAGACAGGGAGTTATGGGAAGTTGCTTCTCTGATATGGAAGGAGGGAAGCAAGCCATAAGATGTCCCATACACAGGGATGGTCATACATACGACGACGCCTTTGGTTTGTTTTTACGACCCCATAGTTCTGCAGACACACAGACACTGCAATCTGCTCATCCAGCTCCATCAATACTTCCTGAAATAGAAGAAGAAGAAGAAGAAGAAGAGCGTCAAATGGCGATCGCCATCATGGTCTCTTTGGAGCCTGAATTGGAACAAGGAATTATTCCACAATTGTCATTTTGGCTGAGTGAACCAACAACTGGAGATGCATCTACCAGTTCTAGACCTTTGCAGCAGGATCAAGCTAAAGTTTCAAAGTCACTGCCATCTGCTCCACCAGCTCCAAACGGTTCGAGTGGCAGTTTAGAATGCGAGTATTGTTTTGATGCTCCAATCGGAGCAACTTGTGATCCTTGTGGGCATGTAGCTTGCTTCAATTGCTGGCTGAGGATTCAAGACTCTGATAACAAGTGCCCTCGTTGTCGAGTAGTGATCAAGAAGATTATCAAGCTTTACATGTAAATGTGGTTTTGGTTAGTTTTTAGGGATATTTAACTTGAGTTGCTACCTTTTTGTTGACTATTAGAATCCGTTTTAGTTCCTTATCCTAGCCTACGTACACTGTCATATATATGTTCTATCTGTAAATTAGACACACATAGTTGAGCTAGTCTAGCATAGTCATTACTATTGCCCACAGCTTGAAATGTACATGTAGTAAAGTTTTTTTTTCCAATACATGTACATGTAATAAAGTTCTTCCACATCATATTTCATGTAGTCTTCTTTTTTATGGCTGAAATATTTCTTGTAGTTTTTTTTTAAATAAAGCTGAATATTTATTGTAGTTTAGAAATACCTGAACGCAGGACTGCGGCATTAAATACGTGGGCACATATACAAAATGGAGCTATACTTTGTTATTAAACTGCTTAGTTCAATAAAGAACTAGGAGATACGTTTGTTTTAACAGAATGATAAAAGAATTCCAAATATTTGCCCTTTTTGTCTCAAGGAACAAACATTTGTGTTGTTCTTGCCTTCTTGGAGAAACATAGACTGTAGCTCTGTTAAAGAAAAGAAAAACAGTGAAAGCATAAGAGTATGATTCCCGAGCAAAAGCATATGGCTTCTAGGGTTTAGCGATAGGAGTATGATGCACCAGCGAATGCATAACGAGATGAAACTGGCGCAGGCTGAGTAACAGCATCCAGGGCAGTAGCATCACGTGCTGAGTACAGGCTTCTCCCTAAATGATCATCAACAGCAGTAGCAGCCTGTGCTGAGTACAGGCTTCTCCCTATATGATCACCAACAACAGTGGCCTGTGCTGAGTATCTTCTCTCTAAACGATCATCAGCAGCAGCATGTCCTGAATACAAGCTTCTCTCTAAACGATCATCAATGGCAGCAGCAGCATGTGTGGAGTACAAACTTCTCTCTACATGATCAGGTGCTCTCCTTTGCAAGGGATCATTCTCAACCAAATAAGATTCTCTCCTTGCACCAGCAAAGTAACCCAAAGGAAACTCCTCTCTCCTCTGAGGGGCTGCATATTTGTCCAACGATGAAGCCCCATAATAGCTATAGGTACTATGGTAGGGATCCCTTGCATACAAATCTACAGTGGAAACTGATATTGCAGGTTGCAACTCGTGTCTAGCACCAACAGTATAAGCCGAATACTCTTGATCATTCAAGTAGAGAGGATCAGAAAGAACAGTTTCTCGATGTGCAGGGGCAGCCTCCCTATAAAGGTTAGGCTGCCTTACAAGATGGTCCCCTTCATAGTTTCTCTGCTGAACTTCTACAACTGGGCTTATGGGGCGGGTAGCAAGATTTCTTCTCTCTCCTTGAAGACCATAAACTCGATATTCCTTTTCAGAGAGGTACAAATTACGAGGAATTTCCTCTCTCCTTGCAGATCCCACATCATGATACGCAGCATGCTTCTCCCTTTCATGAGCTACTAATGGATAACCCCTGGCATCGCCATCGCGATAGGGATCTTTAGCATGAGCAACTAATGGATGACCCCTGGCATCGCCATCGCGATAGGGATCTCTAGCATGAGCATCCCTGTGTGAAAGTGGCAGCACTTCCCTCGCCCTCCCACGAGTTCCCCTTTCCCGATTGTTCGCCCTGAGTGGGGAATGTGTGGGTAGAATAGATGAATGAACTTGAGCCGGACGGAAAAGAGCTGTGAGCTTCCTGACCTGAAAGAAGACTGGTTATCACATTCCAGTATATGCAAACAAAACCATAAATGGATAAACAAATACAACTCTAACAGCCATTTCCGTTGTGGGAGAAAAGATAAAGCATTTATAGAGGGGTAGATTTTCTCACTTGTCGAACTGTAAGTTCAGTTTTAAACTTCTTCTTTTCATCATAGTTTTCCTTTATTGCCTTCCTGAAAACGCTTTCAGGCAGAGGAAGACAATCTTTATCCACATTGAACCGAACCTGAGGTTTAAAAGCCATCAGTGCTGTTTAACAGAGATAATTAGAAACCAGAGGCAAATTTATGAGATTGTGACCTGAGCAGGAAAGGCTCCACCAAAAGCTTTTGGCTCGAGTTTTAAGCCACCTGAAGAGGATGCCTTGTAAACTCCGTATAAAAGCTTAAGGTCAAAATCATAAAGAAACAGCTTCAACCCAGGTTTAATACTCAACACAGTGTCTTTTTTACCCATTGAAACACCCATTACACGGTAGTGGAAACAGTCTGGCTTTGTCTTCCCGCTGCACATAAATATTAAACCACCAGGCTTTTCTCTCTTTTCTGGCCCATGGCGTTTTTCTAAATCCTTCTGTTCGCTCTTTTCGACTTCATCCATCTTTCCCTTATTCTTCTGTGCCTGATTGCTCTTTTCCATCTTCTGTTCATCAGTAGTTTTCTGTTGCTTATCTTTTATTGAACTCACCTTCTTCGAATCTTCTCTTTTGTTGCTGCTCACTTTGGAACCCTTATTTCTGAACCTCCTTCTCTTTGCATTAACCATTGAACTACTTGTAGCTTTGCTACCTTTCAAACTGTCATCAATCAGAGATTTCTTAACGATTTTAGCTTTCCCCTTCAATGATTTTGGAAATTTTTTTCTATAATTTGATGCTTCTGCAGGGGATGCGGCTCTCTTTTCATTTAAATCAGGTTTGCTTGATGCTATAGGAGAGGACATCTTATTTTCACCTGACCCGGGAATACTGAGTACGTTGGCAGAACGGGGGATCTTTACTTCAGTCGAATCTGGTTTGTTGGGTGCTTCTGCAGCAGAGGGGATGTGTTCAGATAATTCTGGGTTAGTTAACAAATCTAACTTGGGTGTACTGAGCACTTCAGCAGAAAAGGGGATTGTTGACGACTCCGGGTTGTTGGTTGCTTCTGCAGGAGAGGGGATAAGGTCAGATGACTCTTGATTATTCGACACTTCTATTTCAGGTGTTCTCAGTGCTTCCACAGAACAGGGGATCTCCTGTTCAAATGACACTGGTTTGCTGGGTGCTTCTGCAGGAGAGGGGATAATGTCAGATGATTCTGTATGATTCAAAACTTCTGTTGCACTCTTTATTTCATTCCCTTGGTCTGTTTCCTTATAACTATCACTCTGATCCATAGTTCACAAAACAATCAGGCAGAAAAAATTACATGAATCCTGCAATCAAATGAGTAATGAAAAAGATCCAATATGTTATACTTTCTATATAGAAAACACTCAGGAACAACAAAATGAGGACTATATATACTTGAAATCAGAAAGGAACAAGCTGAGCTCATATATAAGAGAATCACAAACTTAACAACTTTAAGCCACTGGTAAATCATACTGCTTCCAAGTTGGCGCAGGTACAGTAGCACAGTCCTACATCTTTAACTACAAACGAATTTTTTGGTACACCAGACAGTATCAAAACCAGCAAATCCATTTAATTGTTCTCTCTTTGTACAATTACCGGCAAGAATTATGTTCCTTCCTATTCCAGACGTCCAGACCTCACAATGACAACTAAAATCTAATGGACACACAAAAACATTAATCCTCCTATTTCAGCAAAGATGGCATAAACTTCGTGTTTGTTAGATCGTACTGTTAATTAGTTCATATCCCACCATAACTCCTCAACAAATAATGATCACTGATCACAATCAGGCCTCACATACTCAAATTCAGTGACGAAATATATGCCTAGCAAACACGAATTCTGAGATTCATACAAATTCCAATGATCAACAAAATCAAGGAAATATCTTTACTTATCAACCTAAAACCAATCACCAACATTCCTCTAAAAACCAGTAAAAATTGAATACATGCATTAAGATTAGAAACATTCAGATGTAATACATGGGCTCTATCAATTAGTGATGAAAAGAAATTAAAAAACGATCAAAGTTTGACTTTTGACAACACAATTCATGAACCCTAAATCGGTGGCCAGATACGATTCGAATTGAGGAAGCAGAGCAAGCCCATCGATCTCAAGAACTCGAATTTCAATGAGCAATCTCAACGAATCAGAAGAATCACATAATCCTTACCCAGATAAAAAAAATCAACAGCAACAATTAAGTGGGAAGGTTTTCAGTGGTGGATATCAATTCAATTCAAATTCAGCATAAGAAGGAAGAAGGTAGGAATCTGAAATCGAAACCCGAATATATGATTTCAATTAGGGAAAAAATTTTAGGGTTTTGGGAGAGTAATCGAGAGAGAGAGAGAGAGAGAGTACCTTGGTGAGGAGAGAGAGAGAGATGAATGGATAGAAGAAATCCGATGGAGAAGAAAAGGACGGAGGAGAAACTGCGATTTTGTTCAGTCTGTAAATAAACACCTCTAAAGAGATTAGGGTTAACTAGCTTCGGCACATATGCGTCAGAATGTAGGGAGAGGAGAAATTACCCATATGTAAAAATAAAAGTAAAGATTGAGAAGTTATTTGTACAAATAATGGACAAAATTATTGATAATTATTAATTATATTTTATATTTACTTTTTATATTTTGTTATTTTTATATGCATCTTTTATATATTAAAAGTTTATTAAAAATAAAATATGATCTGAGGGTTCTTATGTCTTTTCACATCCATCTTTAATTGACAAAGTGTGTTTGAGTTATTAATAGTATATATTAAAAGTTACTTATGGTAATAGGAGGTCCATGGTTCGAACTCTAATTTCTAAAAAACAACTTTTAGGGAGTATATTCAACTCTGATTTTAAATGATTCTGATTAATTTATTATAATTAATGGATTTTGAAATTCCATAGATTATTTCAACTCCACATAGATTCAGCCAGATTTCATTGTATTGTATTTATCATATTTGTATTAATTTACTTGGAATTTACAAGTGCATGTATGATTTTTATATTATTATTATTAAATAATAAAATAGAGAACATGGAGAATTAATAATTTAGTTTTCTTTTTCAACAAACATTATAAAATAATAATATATGCTTTTACAAAGTAATAAAAATATAAAAACAACCAAATATTACATAGTGAAAATTGCAAAGACAATTATAAAAGTACATTAAAAGGTTGTATACACATCCATTCCGACCTCATTATCATCATAGTCTTCATGATCCCTCTCATTCGCATTGTCCTCATTATTTTCATTCTCATTGCCTTCAATATAATTGTTATCTTCTTGACTTTCATTATCACCATTTCGTGGTCTATCTTCCCACATAACTTCAGCAATATTAAGTCTTCAAGCATTAGACTCTGCTTTTTGTTGTAGTTGACTTTGAAAAAATAGTTCAAGATTTTCGTTTTCCATATCAAGTTCTTCATCATCTTCTATTTCAGGAGGAAATTCATTAGAACGACATTCTTTACGAAGAAAGTTGTGTAGGCTGGCACAAGCTAACACCAACACTGCTTGTGTTTGAAATGGGAATGGAGGTGCAGTTTTGAAAATTGTGAACTGAGATTTAAATATACCGAAAATCCTCTCAACCACATTCTTTAATGATGCATGACGAAGATTAAACAACTCACTTGCATTTCGGGGATGTCGACCTTGACCACCAAAGTCGTTGAGATGATATCAAACACCTCGTAATGGAGCTAAAAATTGACGTTATTAGCAAACCCACAATCTACAAGAAAATATTTTCCTGGTAATATACAACATATTTATTAGCATAACGATAACATATGCTTACAAAATTATAGAAAAAAATGACAAAATAAATATCAAACATATGCTCACAACATATTTACGGTAGCTGCTAACTTCACGACCTTTTATCATGGCTGGAATATGGGTGTCATCAATCACGCCAATACAATCCTTAAATAATATGATAAATAGTTAGTAAAACTTTTACATAAATTACAAAATAAAATATAAAAAAATTAAACAAACAAAGTATTTCATTTAACATACTTTAGATAAAGTAATTGCATATTTTAATATACTTTCCACCACTCTTTATGTCTTTCTCTCCTCCCCGTCTTAAACCCTAGGCCCGCAAGGATAGATCTATACTTATGGTATGGATAACTAGCTAACAAGATTCAATAACAAAGATCAATAGAGATAGCCCTAATTTGATACATACCTTTTGAATAAGTGATGGATTCCCATGCGATTCACACTGTCCGTTCATCTTCTCACCACAAATCAGCATGTTTTCTTCCCGGTGGCTATGACAATTTTTCAGAAGACCAGCTCGTCGGTCAGTTCGTGTCCACTTTTCCTTCGTATTTTATCTTCTGGGAGAGAGAAGAGAGAGAAAGAGAGAGAAAGTGAAATCATGCCATTAGATTAGTGATTTCATATGGAGTTTGGTATTTATACCAAGTCTCTTAAAATCCCTTAAAATCAACCATCTAGTAAATCTATCAAAATCTGTGGTGTTTTGAATACCACCTTGATTTCGTTTGATTCTTTTAAATTATGATTGAATACCTCAAGATTCTGAATTTTTAAAATCGTGATTGAACACCTGCCGATTTTAAAGGATTCTCGAAAGACAATAAAATCCTATAGTTCTTGATTCAATACACCCCCCTTAGGAAGTGATCATACCTTAAATTACTCCCGGCTCCGGAGTGATGGCTCACTGGTTACCTTTTTGTAAAAAAAAAAAGGGTTAAGAATGGTGGTGGGCGATTATAATATGCAAGGTTTAAAAAAATGTCAGGTGGTAATGCAGGCGGACAATCACCTCCTAGTGCTTGAACGGTTAGGCAGTGTCTAGGCGGATTAGAATTATTAAATATTTATTTATTTTTATACATGTATTTAAATTATTTATGTCACGACCCCGAAATTTCGAATGATAAAAATTCGAATTCGAAGGCATGAAAACTCTAAAATAATCCCAATTATATTGAAATCATCTTATAGCAACAATGTATCGATACTGAGTTGACGGTACGACTCAGTCTACTTGAATAATACATAACCACTTTATACACTCAAGTGTTATAACAATTGGAAATGTAATATTCACTCAACCCTCACCACAAACAGACAAATGAATTCTCAGTAATCTTCCGAGCAAGCTCTCTGAGCCTGCTAATCCCCACATGTAGAACTATACCCTACATCATCGATGTGTTGCATCGGGATTGTAAACACAAACCCGGTAAGCTTTTCAACCTGTATGAGTAAACTAATATTTAAACATACATCACAAACAAATGAAAATGTACAATTAACATTTTTAAAGCATGTGTACTCATGAGACTCGGGCAGCCCACCTGGTTACTCGTAACAAATGACATATTAAAATATGTGTGCACATGAGACTCAAACAGCCCACATGGTTACCTGTAACAAATAAAATATTAAAATATGTGTGCACATGAGACTCGGGCAGCCCACCTAGTTACCTGAATATCATTTTAAAAACATGTGTACTCATGAAATGGGAAGCCCATCTGGTTACCCCTCATGAATACAAGGCAGACAGACTAGAGCTCTAACTGATCGTAACCAACACCCGACCAAGGCTTGGTTCCGATTTACATGTCATCACTGTCCGAAGACCAGAAAACATTTTAACAAGACTCAATGTTAAAACCAAGTACAATATAACAATCCATGCATGTTTATGTACTACAACCAAGCGACTCTTGCACAATAATCCATTATACCGGAAGGTACATTATCTTCTCTTCTGGTCTCATCCGCCACAAATAATCGAAAATAATAAACTTTTATAATTTAAATAAAAACCGTAACATTATATAATATAGCAACTCATATATATGTATTGTATTTACCATTTTTGTACACATACACAACCCACTATATTATATCGATGTCAAAGTTCACTCATTTAAAGAAATCATGAATACGAGTCACCGCCAAGGGTAGACTTGTCATTGTGAGATTTACTCACCTTATTTCCTATTGCAGCTTTTACGGCACCAAGAGAGATTCCCTCACTCATTTCGTTAGTCACTTATTAGCATAACAATGTGCTTAGAAAACTACCCGCATAACAACAGGTGAATACTAATTACAGTTAAAAACATTGTTTTCACACAAACACTATTCAAGAAATACTGGTCACGAGAACACTATTCACAAAACACCGATCGCTAAAACATTGTTCACACGTGGTGCTCACGCGCCGCCTAAACAGCCGTACATGACCTTGTTTCCGGCCACCAATCCATCCCTCCTTCTGCCTGCATCAACCTACGGGGTAACACCATCTCTCCACTGCCCCACTTCCTCCCACACGCCGCCCTAGGCGGCGTCACGCGCCACACGAACATCTCCACCCAAACTTCAACAAATCGCAGAACTTTCAACATCAAAGACATAGATCACAAGGAGGAGAACGTAACCATACTTGCGGTTAGTTCCAAGTCGGCCGGAGACCGCTGGAATCGCTGTCGCAATATCCTGGATTGGTGGTTGAAGATCAGAGACGAAATGGCTCGATTCGAGCTTCACTGCCGGTGGATTCGTGTCTAGGAGAAGGAGAGAAGACTTTATGTCGCCTCCTCGTGCCCCAGCCTCTCCGGCGACGTTGAGTTCTCTGGTGCCGCAGTGGTGCTCCCTTAGTGGTGGCTGAGATGCGGTGCGGGGTGGGTCGCCGATACCACGGTTCGATGCGGCTTGGCCGTGCGATCCCAATGACACAGGTGATGTTGAGCACAGTGGCCGGAGGAGAGAGATCGCGGGAGGGAGAGAATCGGTGGAGAGGGAACTTGGGTCGGGGTCAGGCCGGCTCAAGTTTCCCGTTTTTGGTTTTCTGATTTTTGTTTTCAAAAATGTCCTTTTATAACATTCTAAAATCGGAAACCAAACTTCTGTTGCTAACAACTTTCACATACGACATCCGATCAAGATGTATCGCGTGTCCACGAACTCGTATCGACGAGCACAATTTATCATTGTTTAGATCTTTATAAATATGATAACCGCATACTAGCTTGATCACCATTGTTGTATTGACTTTTTCTCCGACTTTTCCTACCCCATGTTTGTTTGCATTGTCCAATTAGAGATCGTGTTCTCAATTTTATTTCTCCCACACTTAGAATGCTTGGTTTTATTAGCCCTTGGTGATGAACTAGGACTACATAAAATGTGACTCTCATGTGGATTATATATGTTGGTTTTCTTGTTCTTATTTAGGCGCGCAATAAAATTATATATAGAGATTAATTACTCGAGTGTTTTGTCGAGGAATGATGTCTTGAGTAGGTACTGCTCGCGAGAATCGATCATCTGTCCCTTGGAGTATACGACACCGTATAGACAAATTTATCAGATAAAATTTGGCCGATGGGCGATGGCTATACGTACCCTGTACATATCGCAACGAAGACTTGAGTGCAGCTTTTATGTCTTTGGAGTCGGTACCTGATTGATCTATTGTCAAGTTTATGAGTTTTCCATTGAAGAGCAGGTAACTTAATTGTCCTATTAGAATCAAGTTTCCCAAGTCTAATATTTTGTAGTATAAATACATCATCACCATGCAACAAAACCAAACAACTATCTCTCTCTCTCTCTCGATCTCTGTCATGGAGATTCAGTTCCATGAGAAGCGGCGCAACCTTCAAGACCTATGGAAGGCGGTGTTCATGCTAGGGACCGAGTGGGATAACATGGACTCTATCTACCGATACAACTGGGATTTCTCAAACCTCGAGCACGCAGGAATGTGAAGAGGGAGGGAAATTCTACGGCATTGGAAGCAACAACAAAGTCTACCTCTTCGGCCAGACGGAGACATCTTCGACGTCGGTGCCGGTGCTGATCCCGACATTGGTGGCGGTCGTGGCGCCTCGGCCGCCGTCTATGGATATTGGGATCAGATCTGTGCAGAGCGGAGAGGAGCAGAAGATGATAGTTCCGATGAGGCGGATGAAGATGGATTGGATTCCCTACATTCCTCTAGATCAAAGAGAAGTCTGGAGTCCCGAAGAAGCAGCTAGGTCTGGTTCGAACTTGCCTCAGATTTTCGTGCTAGGGTGCACACAGAGGAGGGTGAGCTTGAAGCAGGACCGTTGGTTTCAGTTCCAGTATTGTTTGCCGTATTTGTTGAATCCGAACCAAGAGGAGAAAGAGCCGAGTACTGAGGTTGATATATTCTTTCCAAAGGAGCCGCTGGGAACGGTTTTACGATTCAATTGGCAGCATGATGAGGTTGAGGAATACATCGATGAGCTGATCAAGACCGAGGAGTTGGCTGAGGACAAGGAGGCGTTTATGGATTTTGTGAAGAAGGCGAAGAAGAAGAGTAGGGAAGAGAGGGAAGCGATGAGAAGCTAATGGAGGATCCACGGTATCAAGAAGCGAAAGCTTATTATGAGAATATGAGGCTTTACAAGATATATCCACTACAAACACCAAACACTCCGTTGATGGAGATGAAGTCTAAGTATGTCAACTTCTACTATGGAAAAGCGCATGAGATTATATGAAACGATCAATGTTTTCAGATGCGAAAGCGAATGCGAAGGTGACATGGTCAAGCCTCACAAGACGAGAGTATCGGCGTGCAAAGACGATTTAAGGCGATCGCCTTTCCAACAAACATTAATTTTATACAATACATTTTCAAATAATATGAATATCCTTCAAAATATATGAATATGTCATTATAAGCATAGCATTCATTCAAAATAAGGTTCTAATCAAATTATAGAATTAATATATAGACTCATACTAAATTAAATACAAGAGCTACATTTAAATGCGTTCAATCTTCTTGTTCAATCTTCATCGTCATATCCACTCGTCGCATCAAATGTTTTCATTTTCTTCTTGGATTTGGATTTTTCTTTACCTAAAAACAAAGACGTATTAGTATAAATATGTATTGATACATAGACAAATTGGTATGAAATAGGACTCATTTCATGCACGTTTTTGTTTCAAATGCTTCGACATGCTATATATCTGGAAGTCACATCCGACAACAGAAATGGGATTGAGATCAGAATTGGAAAACAACTTGACCAGGCGACAGTCCAAGACCTCTTAATACCATCCAGGCAATGATACATTATCGCATTCATCAAAACTTGCTTATGCTTGTGAAGGAAGGAAGCTGCAAATATGAGAAGAGCTAATATTGAAGCTATCCCAGCAATGAGAAATAGGATCCAAAAGCTCTCAAGGCCAAGACTACTACTGTACAGTTTCTCGGTGCCCGGATCTTTGCAATTGTTTTCTTTTCTGATCCATTTGTCTTCAAGCTTCGTTATCGTCTCTTCTTCTGTCAATCTGAGGATTGCTTGTGAAACATCCGGTATAAGAGGAGAGCCTTTCGGAAATGCCTGTAAAGCCAACATGAAAACAAATTGCATAAGAGAAATGTAGCCTCAGGAGAGAAAAAAAAGAGATAGAAGAGTTTATAGGACAGAGATCTTACGAACGCAAAGCCATCAGTTCTAAATATAGGTCCAATCATGGTATATTTGGAACAATATTTTGCAATAAAAAGCTTCATATAGGGGGTTCATGAAACATAGCCGCAATCCCGCCATTTCCACTCCCCTTCGAAAGAGCTACATCTATTTCTTCCATATATTCATAACCTTTCAGCTTGTCAGCATGAAATCCTTCATCTATCAAGATTTTATGTATATAAGAACTCGTCATATAGCCCACAGTTTCACCATTCCTCAGAAGATCATATATATCGGTGACAGTTGGTTGGAGTTGTTGAATCGTCAACAGTGATGCCAAACTAGCTGTGTAGCTCTGTGTCACTATTAGCACAACAAATATCCATATAATCATCACAAATCTTACCAAGTTACTGACCACTTTCTCCCCTGTAAGACGAAAATGAAGAAGTTAGTACCATGTACTTGACTCGTCTTCAACAAGTACTTCACAATTTCCATCTCTTACTGAAATCCCGTAAATCTCATTATGGAAATGGTCTTCAGCTTTGACATTAAGCAGAGGGGCTCAGCTTGTACAGTTCCTGGATTCTCCGAGAGATCTTGAGCAGTACATTGACAGCTTTCAACCTGATGGTCATTTAAACATTTAAACAATGAAGAATGTTGGAAGAAATTTGTTAAGGGTTGTGTGTTTACTGTATACATATATATACATATGCCAAAACGACGTCATTTTGGCCCCAGAAAAAAAAAATTTCAGGGTCTTCTTAACCCGCCACTCGCTCCGTCGTTCGCTCCATCGCTTTGCTGGTCGCCTTTCCATCGCCTCGCCTGGGTTTGAACCTGCGGGGCTTTTCTTCGTCGCTCCGCCATAAGGCGCGCACCGGCGACGCCTCAGCGTCGCCTTTGAAAACACTGGAAACGATCACGTATAAAGCAATACGCAAGCTAACTTGTATCCAAAAAAAAAAATGCAAGCTAACTAGCAAATGATTGAGTCACAGAACACAAGTAGGATAGGTAGGTTTATGTTATGATCATAGATCTTTGCTTATATTTTCATCATATGATAGAAATAAAAATTAAAGTTACGAACTGAGAAAACAGTACAAAATTTCATTATAAGGCAAAAGTTACCAACCTATACTTGCTGACTGGAGTTCTGGAAATATTGGCAGTGATGCCCTTAAAGCTCATATAAGAGTAACGTACATACAAAACCACCCAAAGGGTCGAGAAAAGACCTAATCCAAAACAAAGAAATAAAATTAATTCAGTTGAGATAAATTTTAACATCAATCCCACTATCAATGAGGGATTGAACAACTGCTCTAATCTTCCCTTCAAACTTGTCTCTGTCCCTTGGTGTATATGAAGCAGTATAGGCATCTGCTTCTCTTGCCCTATCGGCTAAAATTTGGCCAATGGCTATACAGGCAGGTATATCGCAACGGGACTTGAGTGCAGCTTTTATGTCTTTGGAGTTGGTACCGGCAACTGCAACCTGCTTGCATGTTACCCTGTGCGTGATTGAGGCTGACACAAACCGTTTTGAGATGAACACATCAAGTGTAAATGGCTCTAAGTAGGCTATAGTGCGCTGCTTGAACGATACATGCTTCTGTGGATTTTTGGACTTCTTTTCCTTCTGATAAGTGTATGGCCGACTATTGTCATCATCAACAAAATCCTCTACTCCAAAAAAACTTCTCGGTGCACGATGGACCTGTAAATTCCACAGGCAGCAACTGATTTTGTTAACACATATACCGCAGGAAAATGTCCTGGACACATTTTACTGTTTGAGGGGTTTACAAATAGTGGCTGTTTAACATGTGGAGCTTAATATTTATTATAGTACAGTCTGTACAGCATATAATTGCCTGCAATGTCATATACAATCCAATCGAGCAGCGACAATAAGTGTCGTGTAAATGATAACAGTTAGAAATTAAGTTCAATCATGCTTCGATTATGATACAATGCCGGGACAAGACATAAGGGATTTGAAATCGAACCTGTGCATTGTGGAAACCACTGTTTGGGACATACAAGCAAGGCCTGATTCTGTCTCCACAGGCATAAGCCCCTCCTTTGTTCCACACCTTCCCAAGCACCTGCTTCAACATCTTCCTTCACTCGAGTTTCGAATTCCAATCAAATATGCAATCTGTAAATGACAAAGACAAAAAAAAAAACATAGAAAAGACATGTCAAATCACTCAGAGCCTCAGAGGCATTTCATCGAACAGGTTCTAGGCAATGGAAAATATAGCAACAAAAGTTTACAACGAAAACAAGCTGTGGTTCCAAATTGGTGTAGAATATGGAGTTTTGAGAAATAAATATCAAACCCTAACATAACCAAACCGAGGAGATACAGATGGAGCTACAGTGAATAATGAACCAAGCTTGAAATGGAAATCTTTACAGAGCAGCGGAGGTGCAGAGCCAACTGTACAGAGAAGGAGAGAATGACCTGGAGATGATTAAGCCGAGAAACAGGGAGGGAGGGAGAGGAGACGAACGGCGACGTTTTGGAGATTTTCGGCGGGAGAATAATCACCGGAGCATCAGAGAGAGTGTTCGCCTCGCACGTTTTTAAGGACTGATTTATAATGGACATCGGTATCTTATATATGAACGCTGAAACACACAAGTCGGGCATTTGGTCTAGTGGTATGATTCTCGCTTTGGGTGCGAGAGGTCCCGAGTTCGATTCTCGGAATGCCCCTCTTTTATTTATTTTTAATTGTTTTATGTGCTTGAGTTTTCTACCTACATATTATGTACCAGTTTGATTCAATGATCTATCTAACATTGTGTGATATGCTTGGTTTTGATGGCTGTGAATCCTGTGATGCAAAAGCTTGGTGTTTCATACCATCATTTTGTACACAAGTTTGAGGCAATGCAATGGTCTAACCAGTTCCCTGTCGATCAATGTCTCTTCAGACTTCAGTAATAGTGAAAATCTCTACCCAAATTTTGTCAAAGAACAACCAGATCCTAAATCATGCATATCGATTCAATGTACAAATCACGAGTGCACGGCAAACAAGCAATGAAAACAGGAGAAAACCAGATTTTGCCTCTTCATCATTATTGAATAGCTAGCAAAGAGTTAACACAAGCTCATGCCTCAGGCTCCGAAGAGAAATGTAAACTGAAATGTTTCTGGCAAATGTAAGAGAGTTGCACCAACGGTGTACATAGGATGCAAGAAAGTTGGTGCATTGCAGTTTCAATCTAAGGAAATAACAGTACCAGGTATTGATGATGGATCGAGCTCCCAACAGCCTGCGACTCGACTGTCACTCTCCCCAGTGTGCTGGAAAGCAGGAATCTGGTGAGAAAATCTATGAAATTCGGCCATTGGTACATCAATGATCCCAGTTTTTGACCTCTGAATTCTTGGAGCCTTGAATATTGATTTAAATCCTTTAACCTTTACCAGAACCCCAACCTTTGTGCTTCTGACATCATCTTCCAACACTTCCACTACTTCACATTCTCCCTTTTCCAGGTTGGGATAAACCAGTTCAGCATTGTGGTTCTCGTATAATGCCCAGACTTCACCTTTGTTTGGTTTCACTTCAAACACTTTCCTACCAGAAACATCTCCGGTATTTAAGCAGTGAGAAAATGAGGAGAGGGGGAAGACCTCAGGTGGACAATCTTTCATTTTAAATGTCCCACAGGAAACTGGTCCAGACAAATGTTTCATTGCTGAGCAAGGTTCCAGCACTGCCATATGCACTTGAAATTTCGGCCTAACCTCAATCCTCTTAACTTGTGCGTAAGTATTAGGCATCCCATTCACATCACTATACAGAGCCCAAATTTGACCAAGACTGAATTTCTCCCGAGATTTTAGCCCTTTGAAGTTGTATAATTCAGGCTGGGACAATCTGCAGGCAGGGGATGTAGATGGAGGTACAGGCGTTTTAATGTGACTGGGAGAATAATGATCCTTCAGAGTTGATTGCATCCTATTATTGTGCTGGCTAGAGGTAGTGTTTGCCTGCGAGAAACTGACATGTTTTTCATCCTCGCCAGAATCTGGACACTTCATACCTCCGTTTGACATGGTACTGTTCTTGCTTAATTCCCTTGGTGATCTTCTAAGACTAAAAGTTGCTGAATCTGAATCGTTCTTCTGATGCTTCTTCTGTGTGTTGTTTCTCTTATCTGCTTGACATGGAATAGCACTTTCCTTGGGTTGTCTGAAGTTTCCATGGTATAGGTCTGTGACAGACTTCCCTTTCATACAGTTCACATATTCAGTCTCTGACTCTCGTGAAGATCTAGACATCAACGTCTCTCTTTCAAAAAGCTTCTCCTGATTCATGCCTGTGCATGCAGTTACAGAACCAACCTTTGCATGAGAAGAGCCATCAGTTTCAATTTTCTTGCTTCTGTTATCCATTTCCAAATCAGCTAGATCACTTGCATTAATAAAACTGGAGGGCAAAGAAGCTGGGTCAAGCTCAAAGGATCCTGGGGGAACACCATGTCCTTCACAACCAGTCATTTTGAAAGACGGAATCTGATGAGAAAATCTGTATAGCTCATGAGGTGGAACTTGAAACATGACAACCCCGTGCTGCTCGGTTTGCTGAAATAAGCTGACAAATCCTTTCACTTTTCCCAAATAACAAACTCCAATTCCAACAGCTTCAACAAAGTCTGTCAAGACTTCAACAACTTCATATTTGTAGGGCATGTGCTTTTCCGGCTCAGAACTCCATCCAATATCCCAATTCTGGTAAATTGCCCAAGTTTCTCCCTTCCTAGGATATAGCAGAATAGAATGGCTACCTCTCCCTTTTGTGTAGTGCATCTGATGAGAAAACATAAGATGATCTTTAAGTTCATCTTTGTCCCCTAGTTTGAATTTACCACAAGCAACTGGCAACTCCTTCACACACCAATCAATATCACCTTGGTCATCTGGATTGGCCTCCAGCCACCTGATTTCGAGCTTGAATCCAGGGGTGAGGACCTTCTTGACAAAAGCATACCATCTGGGCATGTCATCTGCTGGATCATAAAGAGCCCATATTTGATTAACTTTAAAAAGACTTGGTAAATTATCTTCATCAAGCGCAAACTTATGGAATTGAGTATCAGGAAGTTCAATGGCCCCCGGAGTAGATGTAATATCTACATTAGCTACAGGACTGACATCAGCTCTGAAGTTGCTTTCATCATTATCCGACATGGAGGCTTCCTTTACATTTAACTTGACTTCCTCAGTTTTGATCTTCTTGTTTGGCAGATGTTCTTCTACAGGAACACTTGCGTTGTCTCTTGTAGCTGTCTTATATCCACCAACAGCTGCATTACTCCCCTTCTTCTCAGCAGCACCAAACAGTGGGCCTTTCCTCATCCTTTTGAATGGGGGACTCACAAAATCATCATCCTTGTCATCTAGAAGGGATGAAAGATTATGCTTATTCCTTGGAGATCTCCTAGTGCGATGGCCTGCAGTGAGTTCAATCTTCTCTTTAACAACATGTCGCGTATCAGATGTGGTTGTATTTCCCGCCTTCAAACTTTCTCCTAATTCAGAAGTCGGCTTCTCTCTTTCTTTTTTAATATTTCTTGAAGTTCCTGTATCTTTGGACTTCACTGGACCAGATGTAGATGTTTCAACACCTTGCTTCCCCATTTCAGCATTGGAATCCCCAGTCAAATCAGCAGAAGTTCCTACCTTTGACGCAGGTTTAAATGCTGCATCTCCATTCTGAAATCTTGAATCTCCTTTTTCAGTTCCTCCATTACTTTGTGAGGCTTTTGAAGGACCATGACTTGGCCGCTCTTTATGATTCACAAAGTCATTCCTGAAAGATCCGGAATGCACACCTTCCCGTAATTCATGAGCATGAAATGCCTTCCGGCATCTTTGACAACGGAGCAACCGATCAACAAACTCTCTATAATATTGAAATTTTGAGAGACAATGGTAGCACTGTGTCCAGAATGTGTTTTGTTGTACCTCTGACTGAGGATTATTCTGAGATTTGGTTGCAGAAGTTAAATCAATATTTGACTGATGCGCTGTTGTTTTTGGTGCACCAGGTCTTGCTAGAGTTCTATACTTAATGTCATATAGAGAACGTCTTTGTTTGTCTAACAGCAAATCCTTTGCTTCAACAATCAACTTGAAAGCAGAATCCGAACCAGCAAGTCCTTTACTCTTATCGGGATGAAGCAACAGCGCCAGTTTTTTATACTGTTTCGAGATGATGGCATCACTATCAAATCGTTGAGTCTGAAGAATCCCATACCAATCCATTTCAGATCCACCAAGCTTGTTTTCTGCTGTACAATGAACTTCACAGATCGCAAGTAACCGAGTAATGTTCTCAAGATCTGGGAAGAGTCTCTGAGCCTTTTGTGCCATCTTCATTGCTCCGATATAATCTTTATTTTGCATCTTTGTTTCTGAAATTTGCATTGCCTTGACAGCATCCTCTTTGTTGCATTCCATATGTGATACAGAATTGGAAAATTTCCTTACTCTTATCTAATGAATCTCACATGCACGAACAAGAGAAGAAATCTAGTAATCTACCACAGTTCAATCATTCAAAATTTTCAACCTGCATATATACAAACCAAGCAAGTTAAGTAGATTATTTGCGGCAAGTAGTTGAGCACCAGCTATGTGCTTATTTAAATGACATTGAACAACAGATTTACCTACCATTCAGTTAATATCAAAATCAAAGATTCATTTACAAATATCTGGAGCAACAATCTGGAATTTCCCCACTAAAAGGTTCAGCAGAGCTCCATCCACATGTCCACCAACAACTACATAACGCCAAACCAGTGACAAACCTGCACCAAGATAAACAGTTAAATTCAGTTATAATATTGACATGTGGACGTATGTTTACAGATAATGCACGTGTACTTGAACCTTTCAGACACAATTTTTTTTTTTGCATATGAAAATTCATATAACTACCATGTATGCGTTATACAAAAATTTCATATTACCATGTCTAAACTAAAAGCCAAATCACCTACAATGGCATTTCCAAGGGTGAAAGCATATGTAAACGGCACTCCTATGGAAAAGGAATGTCCTACATACGTTACGGAGCATCAATCATTTGTTACCCACTTTAAATGGCCCTTTTCGGTCTGCAATTTTAGGGAATTTCCTGAGTTAAAACTGGAAAGCTATTAGCTGACGACATTATAGCAAAATAACAAAGTACTTCCAACCCCAAATACCAAAACTGAGCAGACTCGACTATCTAACTCTAACCCATCCACTCACTCTCTCCCATCCCACATTTCTCAACTCAATACTTCCCATCATTCACTTGCATGCCTTTACACAATTCCCTCCTTCATCTTCCTAACAAATACAGACAAGCCATATAGGGAAATTTCAGCACATATACTTAACAATACTACTGAAAACTTGCAAAAGTAGTCACCTTTCTTCTTCTCCTCTCTCTAATCTCAAAGCAAACAAAACATGCAACCCAAATCTACCAACTACTACAGTGTTCCAAGACCAAAACATCACAAATATCACATTTTTATAACCACTACAACATAAAGATCATATTTTTATAACATAAACATTCCCAAACCACAGTTATATCATCTCATAAAATCCAAAAACAAAAACCCAAATTGAAATCAATGCAGGGTTTACAAGAGCTTGAGACCCACAAAAGAGCCCAAAACCAAAGATCATGAACAAAGCAAAATGATTTCTAGTAATTTACCATGAGACGGCACAAACCCTAGAATCCTCGCCGGCGACGGAGAGAGAAGTCAGTGATGCTTGAGAGAGAGAGAGAGAGAGAGAGAGAGAGAGAGAGAGCGGGAAGAGAAATATAGGGTGAAAAAAAAAAAGGAGGCAGAAGAGAACAGGAGAAGAAGTCCCTGAGGTTCTGTGAAATTGCAGAATTGGAGTTTTTATATTTCTCTCCAACAATTTGTTGGTCTTTTTCTTCTTCTAGTGGTTTTGATGAAGATGGAGAGTTACTTTTGGGTTTTTGGGGTGTGGGTGATTTTTTAAATTTGGAGAAGAGTCTAGAATGGGTTATGCCAACAATGAGGGGAGTTACCATTTAGTAATTTCCAACCATAAATGTATATTGTATATGTCATGTGGGGTTCTGTAATAAATTTCACATATTTCAATGTTTAAAGAAATCAGATAATTCGTATGTTATGATTATTACGTAGAAGTTTTTTTATTAATTGTCTATTTGAGGTACGAATATTTGAAATGTGAATAATCTCGGTTATGTTCTAGGATAATGAATAAATCTCGATTAGTATTGTTTTCCTCATTTGTAAAGTTTTATAATTTTGTGTATAGCCCATCACATTCTTGATAGCCATCTCACTTTAGATTGAAATTATCTTTTAGTAGTCAAGTAATTTTGTTAAGAGTATGGTAATACTAAAACATAGTGGATGATTGGTAACATCATTTCATGGATAAATAGAAATAAGCGAGTTAGTTGCAACAATGATGATGAGAGTAGATAAATTTTTTAGTAATTAAATAAATGAGAAAAAACGAGTATCATCTTTCATAAAAAAGAGAAGATGAGATTGCCTAAATTCTAGCAGAAGAGCGAATGTTAAAAATTTCAACATATATTGTTGTAACGAAAAAATATAAAGAGAATGAGAATAAATAGAGATAGTTGTCTTATTTTTAAAATTTCTCCAAATTAATAAACTTCTAGTTAATGCAAGAAATGAAAAACAGAGATAAAAGATTCCGAACAAGTATAGCAATCCATATTCCAAAATCAAAATGTGGTTATGCCGAGCAAGACGAGATAAAACTTCGATAACTCAAAGTATTGGTCATCAAATATCATTTTTCACTATTGAAAGTCAACGACTTAATATTAGATACCATGGGTTATAATAATTACCAACTGAATTCCAAGCAATGATGTGGTATGATGTGACTAGAGGAATCATCGGAAATGTCTCCCGTCGTCCTAGGTGAGCTGCTGATGTCGGCGGCTGCGGCCAAGGAGGTCGGAAATAGGGGCAATCATGAGATGCCGAGTAGGGGCAAATTAGGAAGTTTCAAGTACAATATCAAGTTTGCAACCACATCTGTTCTTAGATTTCAGCTCGGCCGACAGAAAAATAAAAGTCTGGTTAAGAATAAAATTGCCAAGAGTACCAGATTAACAACCATTTTCATCATTTATTACACTAAACACTCTACATTAACAGGTTCTTGCTACATCATGATGATAAGGAAAGGTGGAAACGAACCCATGTTCCCAATTCCAAATACCAAATTAGATATAAAAAAGAAAGAAGAAGAAGAAGAAGAAGAAGAAGAAAAGAGAGCCAATCTGATAGAAACATAGTACTAAAATAGGGTGGACTGAAATCTTGAAGCAGACTAATAGCTTCTTAACTCCTACCAGTCTCTTCTTCCTGTTTTTCTTCTTCTTCCTCGTCCTCCTCCTCCTCCTCTTCTTCAGTGGTGGTTGGCTTACGGAGGAGGGCCACCGTGACAAACAGCTCAGCCTGTTGCTTAAGCAGCCCTTTCTTCCTGTTGTCCAGAGAGCTTATTTGGGCCTTGAGGAAATTAATACGATCTCTGATATCAATTGGATCCGCACAAGGCCAGTGTTCCCAGAACAAACCCAGAGTGTACTCCCTGTTCTGCTTCTCGTTTTCGACCTGAACAATCTCTTGTTGAATCCTGGCAAGCCTCCCAGCAATATCCATGGCTACCAGTCTCTAACCTACCTCTCTCTCTCTCTCTCTCTCTCTCAACCTCTTTAAATCCTCCCTTTGCCAAAATACCAAGGACAAAGTGGGAGTAAATAGGAATAAGACTGGAGGAAATGACACAATAAATGATACATCAGTTGATATATTGACATATCATGCTCGGTTCATAATTGCTAACGCTGTTATTCCCATCAATTCAGGGGATTAGGATAAGGTCCAAAAGCCATAAGCTTTAGTAGTGAAGTATTAGATACATAGATAGTCATATATAAACTTGTATACTATGAAGACTACAAAGCTGAAAGGAACATCGAGTCTGGTGGGTTAGGTGCTGGAGCTCATTTTTCGTACCTTGTGATTGTTGGGTCCCTGCTGGTTTAATCACTGGGCAGAGAGGCCGGATCAAACTCAAAGGAATCTTTCGGAACACCACGCTTTTCGCCACCAGACATCTTGAAAGAGGGAATTCGATGCGAGAATCTGTAAAGCTCATGAGGTGGTATTTGAAAGGAAACGACACCACGCTGCTTGTTTCGCTTAAACATGCTCAAAAAGCCTTTGACTTTGGCTACATAAACTACTTCAGTGCCAATAGATTTTGAAAAATCTGACAGGATTTCCACAAATTCAAAGTCGAATGGCTTGTGCTTTGCAGGGTCAGAGCTCCATCCAATGTTCCAATTCTTGAACAGGGCCCAAGTTTCACCCTTCCTAGGGTATACCAGGAAAGGTGCTTTGGCACTGCCTTTGGTGCAATGCATCTGATGAGAGAACATTAGAAGATCTGTGATGTCTTCAGTGAGCCCAAGTTTGAACTTACCACAAGCAACTGGCAAGTCCTTTTTAACCCAAGCCTCCTCACCTTTGTTACCTGGGTGGGGAATGAGCCAGGTGATTTTCACCTTAAATCCTGAAGAGTACACTTTCTTGATATGAGCATAGAACCTTGGCATGCCATCTACCTCATCATAAAGCGCCCATGTTTGATTAACAGTTATGCTTTTTTTAACAGGGCTAAACTTATTGAATTCAGGATCAGGAACCTTAATGACCTTTGGTGGGGATGCAACTACTGAATTGGTTCCAGAATCAGTTGGCCTATCATTTTTAAGTATTCGACAGTTCTTAGCTGCATTCTTCGACTTCTTTCCTTGAAAACTGGATGACCCGGTCTGCCTCAGACCTTTTGGAGGGTTCACAAGACCACCATAATGATTTAGCTTTTCACTGGACGAAGGATTCTGCTTGCTCCCTGAAGATTTCCTAAGGTGATCACATCCGTTCACTTCAGAATCAGCTGTAGCTCTCTTTCCTCTCTTAGAACTTTGAGTGGATTCGAAACTTGAACTCCTTCCTCTTTTTTTATTCATATTTCTGGAAGGTCCTAAATCTTTAGACCTCGGATCAAACCTGGAAGACTCAATTCCTTGCTTACTTACTCCATTTCCATGCTTAATATCTTTCTTTACAGTGTTAGAAGGCCCAGCATCAGCAGCCATTCCTGCTTTTGATTCCGGATACAAGGTTGCCTTTCCTTTGTGATATCTGGGTACAGAACAGCTTACAGTTTTACTTGCTTTGGCTAGAGCTTTTCTATACTTCTTGTCATACTTAAAACGAGTTCCTTGGTCCGCCAGCACACTATTTGCTTCCACTATCAGCTTAAAAGCAGCCTCAGCACCAACAAATTTATTCTTATCAGGATGAAGTAATAGAGCTAGTTTTCTGAATTGCTTCTTTACGCTTTCATCATTATCAAATTGCTGAATCTGAAGAACCCCATACCAGTCCATTTCAGATCCACCTATCTTGTTTTCAGCTGAACAGTGAACCTCACAGGCTGTTAGTAACTGAGAAATGTTCTGAAGCTCAGGGAAGAGGCGCTGAGCTGTTTGTGCCATCTTCTTTGCTCCTGCAAAATCCTTATTCTGCAACTTTTCTTCTGACAGCTGCATTGCCCTGATTGCCTCCTCTTTGTTGCAGTCCATGGATTATCTAAACCTCTAGTTTCTCTTACATAAAGGAAAAACCAGATAATATACACCAGGCCAAAGAGCAAAGCAATCCTACCAGTCCTCACTTCTGAGTTATCTGAAATCTTCACTCTGCAAAAATGCAAATCCAGCAAATCAAATTTCTTTCGCAGCTATGTAGTAATCTAACTAACAGTAAGAAAAACTAATTTTCTATTAGTTCTCTAAGTATTAATAGTAAACCTTCAGTAATGTCCTCTAAAACAAACAATGAGACAGATTGTTTATTTTCCCAAATAAGTTATAGTCTTCTAGAACAGCACAAATCACATCAAAGTACATCCTAAACCCAAGATATTGAAGTCTAGATCTCAAAAACGCAACTCGAGTCTATATGCAGAGGAATCAGAAACAATCAGGAATTCAGGATAGCTTAGTTATACAAAATGTGTACACAACACACACAAACGCAGATGCATACAAAACAAATTTCCCCATCAATCTACTCCTGATGCAACCACTTGACATGTTAATGATGTAAAACTGTAAAGTAAATACCCAACCAGTTCTTCCCAAGCTGAAAACAAGATCAATAAGACCCCTCGTGTTGGACAAAAACTAACAAAACGTATCCCTCAAGGATCCAATCTGACACCAACCCAACACACAAAAGTAGAATTTAAGAATCTGTCGCTCTTCTACCACTGATCATGTACAAACAAAGAACACAGAAAATCCAGTAGTGTAACATTATGACATATTTGAACTCTTTATAATAAGCAATAGCTCATTGTTCCAACGAATAGAAAGCCATGATTTACACTACATCATTTCAAAAACCAAAAGAACAACAAGATAAATTCATCAATCACTATTACTAGTAAAACCTCGTCGCCACATTTTTACATCACTAACATCATAACACAATTTATAAACACATGAATTCATCACAGCTCAAACCCAGAGATGCTGTCAACAGATCTCTTACTATATACGACTCCGAAATCCTTGTCTCTACCAACAGAACCATAGACATGAACATCATCATAATCAAAAGCAACTTCAACTTGAAAGTGAAAATTTCAGCTTGGATTTCCTCAGTTAGCAACAATAACAGAAACCGTAAAAACCACAAACCTTCCTCAATCAACTAAACTCTCTTCTTCTTCTTCTCACACAAATCACATCACACTACTACAGCAATCAAACCCAAACCGAACCGCGAAACTGAACGTGGAAAATTCAAACCGAACCGAACCAGAGAGTAGTGAGATTCGAATTTCGGAACAAAACGATGAATCAAACAAAATGCAGGAGAATCAGAGTTGAAGAAAACTGAATGAATGAGGAAATCGAAGAATGCAGAGAAGGTGTTCGATGAAATTACCGAGAGAGAGAGAGAAAGAGAGTGTCTCAGTGGTTGGCGCTTCTTCTTCTGCTGCTGCTTGTTTTTCTGGTGGGAGTGGACTGCTCTCTTTCGACTTCTACTGCCTCTGGGGAATTTGTTTGGGGTGTAACAAGGTTAACTTTCAACAAGGTAAAACCGGAAATTACTATTTCGGGTCACTCTGGATTTCTTGTTTGATGTGATAGTAAATGCTTGTCATCGAATTAGTAAAACCTTTTCTTTTACCGTTGGAGATAGTTTAACTTGTGGTTTTTACCCATCACTAGAAATTGCTCCTACCCGTAAGAGTGTAGAAAAATGAGCGGTTATTATTGTGAAGATGTGATTTTCTGAAAATATTTATGTTTTGACTATAAAACTCATGTTTGTTTGTATGTCAATGTGAGGTGTGAAAAAATATTTTTTTAAGTTCGTAATTTGTTTATATTTTAGGTGATGACTTAATAGTAATAGAGATTAGATTGACCTTCTATCTAGTCACTACCCCTCACTTTTTATTGTGACAAATATGCAAATGCCGGTCGCATTATCCATTACGTGTGCAATTACTTATCATATTCAGTGTCTCAAATCATATTTATAATCGAAAGGCATATGCATTGAGGATATGGTAGTATCTAATTGAAGTTTGTCTCTCGCAATCTTTCATAATGATGATTTTTTTTTCTCGTGATGATATATAAGTGGGGTTTGTATGATAAACAAATTTATTTTACCACATTAATGAATATAGAGATTCAATCATCACAATTTCTCGTGATGAAAACGTGATCGAGTACAAACTAATTGGTAGCATATCAGAAACTGTCTCTACAATCTCTCATTAAATTTTTTCATGATGAAATGGAAGTGGATTATTATAGTGAATGATCTTCTTTTACTACATCAATGACGATCAAGTATAGAAACCCACTGAAGAGAAAGCGGAACAAGTGGAAGATGAATCTTCCTTGAATCTTAGAAGATTGTAAGTTTGTTACACAACTCAAAGAGCCTGATTGCACTCTTTGCATGCATGCAAAAGACTTGAAACTATATCCGCATAAGGGTTAGTTTACCTTCCGAAATTCCAAACCCTAAAGTTATGATGAGAAGAAACATAACATACAGGCACTAAGCTCTACCTTACATCCATGTATATATAGAAAGTGCAAGAAACATCATGAGCCTAACATGGAGGTGATGGAGCCGCACTGTTAGAGTTTTACAAGAATACACAGAAATAAAAGATGCAGCTTTCATTGTGGTCTTTCAGAATAGTTCATCAAGATTGCTAGGCAAAGAAGCTGGATCAAGCTCAAAGGATCCTGGGGGAACACCATGTCCTTCACAACCAGTCATTTTGAAAGAGGGAATCAGATGAGAAAATCTGTATAGCTCATGAGGTGGTACTTGAAACATGTTAACCCCGTGCTGCTCGGTTTGCTGAAATAAACTGACAAATCCTTTCACTTTTCCCAAATAACAAACTCCAATTCCAACAGCTTCAACAAAGTCTGTCAAGACTTCAACAACTTCATATTTGTAGGGCATGTGCTTTTCCGGCTCAGAACTCCATCCAATATCCCAATTCTGGTAAATTGCCCAAGTTTCTCCCTTCCTAGGATATAGCAGAATAGAATGGCTACCTCTCCCTTTTGTGTAGTGCATCTGATGAGAAAACATAAGATGATCTTTAAGTTCATCTTTGTCCCCTAGTTTGAATTTACCACAAGCAACTGGCAACTCCTTCACACACCAATCAATATCACCTTGGTTATCTGGAATGGCCTCCAGCCACCTGATTTCCAGCTTGAATCCAGGGGTGAGGACCTTCTTGACAAAAGCATACCATCTGGGCATGTCATCTGCTGGATCATAAAGAGCCCATATTTGATTAACTTTAAAAAGACTTGGTAAATTATCTTCATCAAGCGCAAACTTATGGAATTGAGTATCAGGAAGTACAATAGCCCCAGGAGAGGATGTGATATCTACATTAGCTACAGGATTGACATCAGCTTTGAAGTTGCTTTTATCATTATCTGGCAGAGGTTCCCCAGTTTTACTCTTTTTACTAGGCAACCTATCTTCAAGAGAGAAGCTTAACTCTTGTCTTGCCTTTTTCTTACGTTTATCAGGAGCAGCAGCAGAATCAGGTGATCTATCATTTTTAAATGATCCACACCCACCATAAACTGCTGCATTCTTTCTTTTCATTTCAGTAGCACTGGACAGTGGGCTCTTCCCTGACCAATTTGGAGGGTTCACAAAATCATCATCATCGTCATTACCAATGTAATAAATGTTCTTTTTCATCGAAGATATGCAAAGGTGAGGGCCTCCATTGAGTTCAGAAGGAACACCGGCTTCTTCTGAAATAACATGCTCAGAATCAGGTCTAGCTCTAGGTCCAGTCCTGAACTTTCCAACAGATTCAATTATATTCCGTCTTGTTTTGTTCAGGTTCCTTGAAGTTCCTGAATCCTTGGACTTCACTGAACCTGACTTTAATATTTCATCACCCTCTTTCCTAATTGGAACCCCATGCTCACTATTCTTCTTTGCAGTGTTAGAAGCTTCATCAACATCAGCAGCAACCCCTGCATTTGAATCCAAACTTAATCCTGCAGTTTCAGTTTGAATTTCTTTAACAGGTGAGTTCCCAGCTCCATGATTGGAAGCTACTTTATTAGGTCGATTATGAAGTTGTGGATGATTCGCAAACTGGTTATCCGGAGATTCTGGATGCCTCCCTTGAATACCGAAGTCAGAGGCAACGAAAAGTCTTCGACATCTTTGACAACATTGCAGTCGGTTTTCAGAGTCTTTGGCACCTTGATACACTGTTTTACAGAGGGGACAACATGTGCAGAATGTGTCTGCCTGCACCTTTTGATGTTCATTGATGCTAGCATACGGTAACTGAGGAATATTCTGAACGTTTCTTGCAGCATCACAGTGTTTACTGACAAGTACATTTTTGTTAAACTGATGAGATGATGATTGTAGTACACCAGTTCTCAAAAGGGATCTACACTTCATGTCATATATGAACTGTTTTCCTCGGTCTTCTAGCACTGCATTCGCTTCCCCTATCAACTTAATAGCAGCCTCCACACCAACAAACTTGTTCTTATCAGGATGAAGTAACCGCTCGAGTTTTTTGAACTGTTTCTTAATAATTGCCACATGAGAAAATCTTTGAACCTGCAGAATCCCATACCAGTCCATTTCACAGCCACCTAGCTTATTTTCCGCTGAACAGTGAACTTCACACACTGCAAGTAGCTGAGAAATATTTTCAAGCCCCGGGAATAGTTGTTGAGCCTTCTGTGCCATCTTCCTTGCTCCTGTAAAATCATTATCCTGCATCTTTGTTTCAGCACGTTGCATTGCCTTGATTGCATCCTCTTTGTTGCAATCCATGGTGATTAGGAACAAATTAACCAAAGTAATTTCTCATAAAGGACCACTGCAGAAAACAAAAGAATCCACCTATGCACGAAAACAACCGATTGAAATGAAGCATGTTAAGTCAAATTTGACCACGACCATATATATCTATCTAATGACATGAAATATCAAATACACTGCCCTCGAGCATCAAAATCCTCTAAAGGAAATATAACTCAAATCTGCAGCCAAATTCCATATAATAGAGAATCAGAGACGATATACATGTATCAACTGTAATACACATGTAGATGTAAAAACACACACACATGTGCTTTTGTAAATAGCAGCTGTTTATATACCAAATTCACACAATTTGTGCTTAGTAAATAAGAATCTCAGATCAATGCAATCTTTCAGAGATATACCCGTATATGATTCATTCACTTGGTCCTCACAAACCCACAATAGAACCCACACATAAGAACTCAAAAAACTCATACTCATCATGCCAATGCCAAAGCATTTCCCAACTTGAGAATGAACTCAAACCAGACCCACCCTTTACTTCAAGTATCTATCTTAATCCAACCCACAAACTCAAAACATCCAACATTGGTCTCCCAGTAGCTAATCATCTTAACAAAGTTGAACAAGACTAGAACTTAAAAGCATAAGAGCATAAGTATTCTAACCAACACCAAAAGCAAATTTTTATCACAAAAATGGAAACCATCTAAATGCAGAGCTTAATGAATAAGTACAGCTAAAAAAATAGAGAGAACAAACAACTAAAGCGTCAGAGTATATAGCAAAGAGGAATTACCTACGAGGCTGTGTAACAGTGCAGCTATCGAAACTGGAACGAGGAAAGTGAAATGATCATCCTCTGGGCTTTGGTAGGGTGAAGTGATATATTGTTAGAGGAAGGGTGAAACGGTAATTTCACGCTCTTATATCATGAAGGTAAAGAAGGGGAATTTGAATAGTCGCGTACTTCTTTTGGCAGGGGGCAACTATTCTTCCCTTTTTACCCTGTTGCACAAATGCATCAACTCTTATTTTCATTTTCGTATAGGAGAACAAGATTGCTGCGATTGAGAACTTGTGGCCACTCGACTGCCTCGAGTGGGAAAGGCAGAGATAACAAGACATTGATTTTAACATGGTGGAACATCAACTGAAGTTAAACTATAAGAACATAAAGAGTTAAAGAAGAGATAGAAAACAGAAGACAACTATGAGTTTCCTTGATATAAAGAGTTTAAGGTTGGCTTCTAAAATCCAACTTTTTCATATCACATTTACCGCTATCTACCGCCAAATATGTACAGCCTCAGGCAACTACAACAGTTTCTAAAGTTATCTTCATAATACATATCAGTCTTAGATGAGTTGATGCTCACAACGAGAATCAGCATAACAATGCAGTAGCTTCCTTTTGGGAGGTTTGGTTGCCATCTTTTGTGGTATGCAAGCCATTGTCTACAACATTAACACATGACTTGCTTCTAGCTTAACAGAATCCGCCAAATCTTTACCAAAGAAAGAGAAGTGACAATCCCGTGATTCAACTTTCTCAGAAGTCTCTCTTTCAGAAAAAGGAGTGTCTTGTTTCACACCTGCTTGCATGCTCGCAGAACCCATTACAAGTTTAGCGTCATCTTCAAGCAACTCACCAGACAAACTGTGAGTGTCAGAATTCATGCTTGATATATCCATTTCCAAATCACCAAGGTCACAGGAGTAGTCAGGATTGTTCAGCACAGCAGTTGGATCACAATTGAAAAGATATTTTGGAAGACCATCTTTCTCATAACCAGAAACTGATAATGGATCAAGCTCCCAACACCCTGCAAGTCGACTGTTACTCACCTTGGTATGCTTAAAAGCAGAAATCTGGTGAGAGAATCTACCCAACTCATCTTGAGGTATACCAATGATACCAGTTTCAGTGCTCTGCACTGTTGGAACCTTGAATACCGACTTAAATTCATTAACCTGTTCCAGCACCACAATCTTTGTACTCTGGTGCTCAACTTCCAGCACTTCGACCACTAGACATTCACCCTTCCCCATATTAGGATAGGTCAACAGTGGATTATGCTCCTTGTATAGCGACCAAACTTCACCTCTCCTAGGTTTTATTTCAAATATATTCTGGCCCAAAAGTTTAGGTTTTATACAGTGAGATAATGAGGCGACAGAGAACAGTGTAGGTGGTGCTCGTTTGACTTTAAATGTCCCACAACAAACCGGCTCAACCGTGTTCTTGGTTTCCGAGAAAGGTTCAAGCAATCCCATCCGCAAATAAAAGTTTCCCAATGGCACAGTCCTTTGAACTCTTCTGTTTGGCCTGACATTAATCCTCTTAACTTGAGCATAAGTCTTGGGCATTCCATTACCATGACTATACAGTGCCCATATTTGACCAGCCTTAATCTTCTCCTCAGACTTCTGTGCATTAAAGTCATAGAACTGAGCAGCTGATGTAGACGGAGGGTTGGAGGAGCTTTTCATGGAACTCATTGAATCATGATCCTTTAACGTGTCATGAATTCTGTTAATAACACCGAGGACTTGGCTGTGCCTCAACCTTTTTGGACGATTCACGGTACTTTTAGTGGCCCCATTATCCACTGCATTCTTCTCCTTCTTCTCAGTATAACTCTTCAACTGTCTCTCCCTTAACCTTTTGGGAGCAATCACAAAATCATCATCACCACCATCATCATGATCATCTTGATCATCATACTCATTATTGCTATCATAATCATCATCTTCGTCATCGGCCTCATCTTCATCATCATAATCATAATCATCATCACTATCATCATCACTATCATCATCACCCTCCTCACTATCGTCGTCGTCTTCAGTTAGAGTTCCAGAAGGACTACTGGCCTTTTCAACAAATTGCTCAAAATCATCTCTACCTGTATCTCTAGTCTCGCAGCAGCTTTCACCAGATTCAAAAATTGAATAGTAGACTTCAGAAAGTGCAAGTAATTTAGATATGTTTTCATCCTCAGGGAAGAGTTGGTGTGCTGTCCGTGCCATGTCCCTTGCTCCTGCAAAATCATTCTCTTGAATCTTCATCTCGGAAAGTTGCATTGCTCTGATTGCCTCCCCTTTGTTCCTCTCCATTGCTGATCTAGAATTGAGAATCATCTACATTTTCTCACACCTATAAACCATCACAACTCAAGGAGTTCAAATGAACCCTATCCCTGCTTGACTACAGTCCAGCCATCCATAATCCTCAAACTACACAAATACAAATCAAGCAAGTAAAGTCAGACATTCCCACCAGCAACGTACTTATCTAAATAACAAACATGTAACAAAGCCGATTGCCTCTCAGTAAGTGCCAACAAAAAGCACCATATCCAACACCAAAGCCTAAACCCAATCTCCCAAACCTGGAGGACCAAATCAATATGTAAGAACCCAACAAAAAAGGAACCAGCTTTGATAATGCCGCATATTTATGATACACACAAAAGCCTAAAACTTGCAAATTGATGTTAAAAAAACCTCAACCCAAATCCCCAATCCGCGAAGTAACAAAAAAACTGAAATTAACAAGACCACACTCATTTCATCCCACATTGATCAAAATATTACTCCCCCCAATTCCTTATACGTATCTACTTCACTATTCTACAAAGATTAACAAAAAGCCAAACAAAGCCTTATGTAGTAATCTCATCATAACTTCAAAAAGATGAAAACTTTCCCACATCTTAGCTCATATCAAAACCTCAAATTCACATCATTTGCTCAATCCAAAACGAAAAAACAAAAGGACAAGTGAATCCAAATTGCATATATTATAATCTGAATCTAACAAAGAGATCAACCAAAATGCAGCATAAAAGTCCAGATTTAATTATAGTTAAAATGAAGCTCAACAGTGACGATCAAAGATGAAACACGAGGTGAAAGTTGTACAGTAAAAAAGAAGGAGAAGGAGAAATTGGGGGCGAGATTTAAGGAAAACCTGGATGAGAGAGAGAAGAAGAGTACCTGATGATCGGCGAGGGTTTCGGGGGGTTTGAGAGAGAAAGAGGGAAATGAGAAGCGGGAAGAAGGAAGGGAAGGAGTACCAAGGCTCTGGGATGGGTTTCCCAATCTGGGCCAAATAATAGAGACGGACACGTGTCGGCAGATCGAGGGGGATGCGTAACGCGGCGTGACGCTTTTGACAGGTGCAGATCGTGCTAATGGCGGAGGCGAACGTGGCTGGCTTCGATTGGACAGGACAAGGAGTACGAGATTCTTACGAGGAAATTCCGTAAATCTGTGACTAATGAACAACACAGGGTAGAGCATTTGAGTTTAGAGTTCTTTTTACCATAATGTTAACAGAAGATTATGATTCTTTTATTTTCATGAGAGTTTAATGTTGACTAGTAAAATGAACTGTATGATCGACATTTTGAGTGAATATTGACACAAGTCATCGGATGATGATGAGATTAAAAAGAAGACGATAGTAATTGAGTAGGTATGCTAGTTGATGACATCTTAAATTTTTTTTATTTTTAAAATCAAATAGAATAATGCTATAAGAACAGCATTTTTTTTTATACACATATGTCACCTGAAATGAAAATACTAATAAATTTGTCATTTAGAATGCATAAGTTACGTAGAAACATCACATAACGTTTCTCATATTAGATGGAGCATAACGTTTCTCATGTTAGATTTCATTAACGGTAATGGTGTGAGGGCTAACATTCTCCTTACTCTTGCAGTCTTGCCAATGTGATTTTTGATGCTCTCTTGCAATGTAGTGTGACTCAACCCTTCCGGCCAACTATCTGACTGTAAATAAGGCATGAGCTGATACTGCATATTAATAACAAAAGGCTTAAAACCTAAGATGACCATAAACATAAACATAAACACAAGCTGAAAGTTATTAACTAGCTGGTGGCCATAATGCCATATATGTAAATCAAAAGGCAAATTTCTCAGTTACTAGAAACCTGATACGATTCAAATTTCAAAAGTATCACTACAGCCAGTGCAGAAATGTCAAAAGAAAGATGATTTACTACCAAAATATATACACCCAGGGTGAACATCAAAACCAAAAATTAATTTCCAGAAAATTTCATACGCCGGGTGTATTGATTTGATTATCTCCTCGGTCTGATATGGAGTACTACTACTTTCCCTGTGTCGGCGACAATTACTTTGCTTATTCTAGTCGATCACAATTGGTTCACCATTGAGGTTTCCCTTCTTGTCCTCCCCTCTTTCAGGATCTTTCTTCACTTGTTTCGTGGCAGGGCGAGCTCTACCAGAAGGTATGAAGCTAGAAGGTTTGGCTACGGTGACAATGCTTCTCCGATCAAAAAGACTGGCAGGCAAAGAAGCAGGATCGAACTCGAAAGAACCTTCAGGAACACCATATCCTTCACAACCAGTCATCGTCCGAGAGGGTATTTGATGAGAAAATCGATACAGCTCATTCGGTAACACTTGAAACCTGACAGCTCCGTGCTGCTCAGCTGGCTGAAACAAACTGTGAAATCCTCTTACTTTGCCTAAATAAGAAACTTCAGCACCACCCCTTTCAGAAAAATCTGACAAGAGTTCTACGAAATCAAACTTGTATTGTGAATGCTTTTCAGGCTCAGAACTCCACCCCAAATCCCAGTCCTGGTAGAGGGCCCAGGTTTCTCCCTTCCTAGGATATATCCGAAAAGAGCTTTTATCCTTGCCTTTTATGGAGTGTATATACTCGTGAGAAAACATTGTATGATCCGTAACTTCTTCAGTGAGCGCAAATCCAAACTTACCACATGCAACTGGAAACTTTTTGCACCAATCAACCTCACCTTGGTCATCCGGATCAGCCTGCAGCCAGGTGATTTTTACCTTAAACCCAGGTCTTAATACTTTCCTGATACATGCATAGCGTCTTGGCATGCCATCTGCTGGATCATAGAGAACCCATGTTTGATTGGCTTTAAAAGTCTTCAGTAACTCAGCTTCACTGAGCGCAAACTTATGGAACTCAGGTTGAGGAACCTCATTGATCTTTCGCATGGATGTCATGGGCTTGCTGCCATTAGCATCTGCGATGGACTTGCTGCCATTACCATCTAGCATGGACTTGCTGCAATTACCATCTAGCATGGACTTGCTGCAATTACCATCTAGCATGGACTTGCTGCAATTATCATCTGCCATGGACTTGCTGAAATTATCATCTGCCATGGACTTGCTGCCATTGCCATCTGCCATGGATGATTCCTCTACCCAACCACTTTCACTAGGGAAGCTCTTTCTGCGTCTCACTCTTTGTTTTACTAATTTTTCGTACCCATCCATGGCAAAAAGGGCCAAAACAGTTGGCCTATACACTCCATCACCCGCAGATCCATTAATCCTCTTCCTTTTAGTAGCAGTGGACAATGAGTTTTCCCTCATTTTCGAAGAACCTTCATTAGCATCGCCATTCACATTGACATCGCAGGCATTATCACCATCATCATCTAAAGTTTCACAGAAAGAAACACTGTGCACATTCCTTGAAGATCTCCTGGTGTGATTCTCCCTGGCTTCAGATGGATTACTAACCTTTTCTTGAACAACAACTTCAGAATCAGCTTTGGCTCCTTTTCCAGTCCTGGGATAATCACCAGAATCACGAGTAGAAGTCTCTCCTCTTTTTCTATGTGTATTTCTCAACTTTCTTGAATCCTTCGACTTCAGTGGACTGGACTCAGACCTTTCAACCCCTTGCTTCTCTATTCCAACTCCATTTTCAATATCTCTCTTTACAGTCTTAGAAGCTCCACCCACTTCAGCAGCCCTTGCCACCTTTGATGTTGCATTTCTATTGTGCAATGTTGTTGAAGACGGGTTTCCAGTCCCTCCATTACTTTGTGAACCCAAATCAGATGCATCAAAAATTCCTAGGCATCTTTGACAAAATATGAGTCGATTTGCAAAGTCATAATCGTACGTTCTTTTACAAGAGGGGCAAGCTATCCTGATTGTTTCTGGTTGCACTGGTTGTTGTATATTCACCGGCTGTTGTAGATTCACACTAGTGTACCGTGATTGAGGAACGCTACTTGCAGCACTGGAATATTTGGGGCCAAAGTAGCCGAATGAACTGGTACCAGTACCCAGTAAAGTGCTACACTTGATGTCATATTTAGAACGACTTCCTTTGTCACTTAGCACCTTCCATGCTTCCATTACCAACTTAAAAGCAGCATCTGCCCCATCAAACCTATTCTTATCAGGATGAAGTACCAGAGTAAGTTTTTTCCTTTTTTCCTTGATGATTTCAACATCATCAGATTGCTGGCTTTGAAGAATGCCATACCAGTCCATTTCTGATCCCCCTATCTTCCTTTCTGCTAAAAGGAGAACTTCACATACTGTTATTAATTGAGAAATGTTGTCAAGCTGAGGATAGAGTCGTTGAGCCTTCATTGCCATCTCCTTTGCTCCTTTAAAGTCTTTATTTTGGATCTTTTTCTGTGCAAGTTGCATTGCCCTAACTGCCTCGTCTTTGTTGCACTCCATGGCTCACTTATAATCCAACCTCCTCACCCACAGATTCTATCACATACACAGATAACAGATTACACACCACATCAAAAGAAAATTTTCACCCCTGCATGTCTACATCTGCACAAACACAAATCAAACGAGTTGAGAAAATACACCCCCAACCTTATATCCAGATGACCAGACTGCATTCATCTAAGTCTCCAAAAGATTTTCAAAATATCTCAAACCTTAGCCATGTCTAATGCAGGTAAATCTTACACAAAAGATCTAAAAACTCCAGAGCAAATTCAAAATCTCATTACAAATGTACAGAAATCGGCATTTGCAAATAGCTTGGAACCCAAAATTCAAAACAAGAGTTCAAACAGCAAGCTATGTGCAACCAATAGTCTGAATATACCAACCACCATAAATATAACACAAAACCCATAAACCTAACAGGTTTTTAATGCAAACCCAGAATACTAAAACCCTTGGCTTCATTAAATCATCCTTAGGCAATAAACCTTCACATAAAATCACCAACACAGTCACATGAACAAGGTCTCAACTTTAACCAAACCAACATCAACATATCAACCACAAACCTCAAATTTGAGCCGAGACAAAACCCAGAGACACAGATTTTGACATACAAACATAAGGAAAAACTAAAGTCAAACACAAATTCTGAAGACAAAAGCTGAGGAACTCACCCAATGTTATGAAAAATCTTCAGGGATGAGCAACATGAAAAACCATGGAGTGTGAAATGAGCTGAGAGATATTGAATTAGGGATTTGAGAGCTACCGACTGGAGAGACCGACGGCAGCTTTGGTATTTGGGGGAGGAAGACAACAACGTTTTTGAGTTTTTGACGGTTCGGTTTTTCTGTGACTGCGGTTTTTGTTTGTATGGTCAGTCGTCACACCACGTTTTGCATTTTGTTTTTTGTTTTTTTGTTTATTTGACTGCGGGGAATGTACAGCCAGCTGGAGGTGACACCTGGCTGGGAGAGTTGCTGAGAGAAGTGTTTTGTTTGTGTCAAATAAGTTGAATAACTCATCCATTTTTTACTAATGTCAAATTTGAATATTATTTTATTATTTACCATTATTTTTGCCTTTTTTCAATTTTATTTTAGCTAGTATATCAATTCTTCTAAATCTCCAAATTCTTTTAAAAATAAGAAAGACTGAAATATTTTCAAACTCTGTTAATTAAAGACCACTTGGTACAATTGATACAAACATAAGAAAATACATTGTGCTATAAATATTTTCCATTGCAGAAATTATTCATTGAGTTATAAACTGTATCAAACAACAACAACAACCAGAACCCCTACAAAATCGAAGTATGCAGGTATAACCTGGTGTTGTGTTGCTTCAGCAAAAAGAATACATATATAGTAGTACTACCATATGGTCATACACATATTAGGGCCACAATAATTCACTAGTCTAAGATTTTAATGCAGAAGAACAATTCAAGACTACTCATTCCAACTCAATCTTTGTAATGCGTATTCTGCTCTTTGATGCTACAACTCCACCTCCTTGGATTATCTTCTCTTTAGGTGTATGATTTTCAGTTTAGTTGAAGTCTACCCTAAAGTTTAAGCTATGGTGTTTCCTTTTAGCTCTCAATATGTCATTATTACTTGAAAGAGAAGAAGGCACTGAACATCTAAGAGTATAAGAGTTCAATGCATTGAATGTTAAGAACTCTGTAATCTCAAGTTGAATCACAAACTCAAATCAAAACTATGAACTCCATAGCAAAGTGGATGAATGCTTACTATTATTGAAGAACAATTTGGCTATTATATAGCTTTTACAAATCTTGAAAAAAGGGAAACATAACAGCCCACATAACCAACTATGTTTGTGGTAACATCCTAAGAAATTGTCAAAACACTAATAGCATATCCCTAACAAATTGGATGATTATTCATAAAATGAAAAAATCATAAACATAAACCCTATCTTCTATCATTGAACATCTACGAGAGCAAGACATAACAAAACATTAGCAGACTCATCTTTCAAGTCCATGACAAGGACAGTTTGCATAACACAATATATGCCCCTGAATTGTTAACACTTCTATGGTTGAGCACACGAAGATGGAATAGGGTTAATGCATGATGCAAGACACACAAATAGCACAGAGGCACACAAAGTAGTTGAATAGATATATATTTCAACTAAAACTTCCAATTTTTCAAGTTTGACCGATCAAAATATACACTACCAAGGGAGGTGAACACCCAATTTCATCTGATATCACCTATATTAATATCAAAATAAGTAATAATCATTAAAAAAATATAGCCCAAACTGCTCATAAGCCACAATCCAATATCAATATATTGTATGACTAACATAAGTTGAAAACAAGCAATCAAAGTAAAACCCATAATTTGAATTTTATGTACTTGATTTCAATTGCCTTCCAGACTGCCTCTACAACCAAACCATTTGCGCTCACACTCTTGCACCCAACCAAGCCTTTACAACAAATGTTTTAGTAATTCTAGATCTTTCCCACAATTTTTGCACTCATATCCCAGGGAACTTTGATTCGAATATGAAAACAATAAGGAAACATATGAGGCTTGTGAGTTTTTTTTTTCAATGCGAGTTGTTATGGGCTCCGATGAAACTCTAGGTCTTTATTGTTGAAGAGAGAAAGACGAGAGAGAGAGAGAGAGAGAGAGAGAGAGAGAGAGAGAGAGAGAGAGAGAGAGAGAGAGAGAGAGAGAGAGAGAGAGAGAGAGAGAGAGAGAGAGAGAGAGAGATAGAGATGCGATAGAGAATGAATAAAATAAAAAAGACAGTTCCCCTCAGTTATGTCAAATTTGACATACGAGATCTCAATGCCAATTACACGTGTAAATGCATATTCTATTGGACTGGGTTGACATTGTCAAATTAAAGCCATTGGGCTGACATGTCCAAAATAACATCTCCACTTGAGATGGCCTAAGGTTACAACTTACAAGTGTGGAGGAGTAGCAAGTGAAAGGTTATTGGAGGGAATTAGACTTGTTCTTAACATTAGACGCTGATTTAGAGTGTTCATTCTCTTAATAAGGCTTTCATATTGTGATTGTTTTATGTTTATAGTATATTATTGGGTTGTTTTTGTGGGTCGTATTGATATGTTGTTACATCTAATAGTTACGTGATCTGTTGTGTGGAAGCGGCCAACAATCACACACACACAGGTCTAATAATACCAATACCCCCCCCCCCCCCATTTTAGCCACATGGTAGAATTCGGGTATGAGGTTTTCCACAAAAGGCCTCAATATTAGTGTGTGTGGTATCAGTCCTTATAACTCAATGATAATTTTTCACCTATTTCAATATGGGATTCTAAATGGCTCAAATCTAAACCAACATTTTCCAACATAATTTTTATAGGATTATATTGATATGTGACATTCAAATAATTAAATTTAATACCTTTATAGTCATATTATAACGTTATAGGTAGTGTTGTTTGATTTGATAGATGCAATTATTTTTAGCTTCTATGAACGTGTCAGTTATAACTAATCGTTACATACGTGTAATGTCACATCATACAGTTACTTGACAATCACATCATGACATTAATACATGATATTCACGTCATTGCATATCTTGAAAATTAACGGTTAGTGACAATGAATTCTAACAATCATTTGATGATCGCATTGTTGCAATGGTACGACTCCGTGATATTCAAGTCATTACAGTTACATATCCATCTTTTTCATTATATTTGAAGTTGAAACTTTATGTGTTACGTTGTTTGAGTTGTATTATTTAATTCATTTTTTGCCGTATCGGATGATACTAAAATAATTGGTCATATATAATAAATGAAAGAATGTGGATATTCACGTACTCTTGCAAAATGGAAAAACCACTAAACTTAAATAGCATGACTAACTATTCTGACAATGTTAGATGGTCGTTCATAGCGTTATACACATATGTAGTGAAACAACTACTCTAAACCTTGAAGGCATAGAGATAAAAAATGTCCTAACCAAAACTATTTTACAATGAAACAATCATAAGGAGATGACACAGAAACGACCAAACCATTTTTACACATGTAGTACTCCACTTCACATACACAAACAAACACCGGCAGAACTTCACTTATCCTTTTTTTTTTACCAGAATATCTGGCAGCTGCTGGTTCAGATCCAGTCGACATAAGATTCATGTAATCAAATATAATGACCTTATAAGCAAAGTATACAAAATAATAACAGTATCACAAATCGGCACAATCAACAGAGCAAGCACTTACCTTCTAGCCTTTTTATCTTGGCTACTATCAGACATCATCCTTGAAACTGACATGGTTCCCCTCTTTTAATCTGAAGTAAAACAGGTGCCGACATACTTATTCCAGTTGTAACAACAGTCACATTAATTCTTTTGCCAGTTTCAAATAAGTGAATCTCATACGGTGACTCAACAATATCGCCATAATCAGTAGCATTTGTAAAACCGCTGCCCTTATCAACAACATGGAAATTCATATGAATTTATTTGACCACAAACTCATTATTATATCCTAGTTTGAGTTCAAACAAATGCTCTCCACCTACAGCTGCAACGATCTCTTCAGGTAGATCACTATCACATTTATAAGTTCTCATGTTAATCAGATTCATGCAGGAATGCCCAAATAACTCTTCAACTTGCCTTCTAATCAATATCATAGTAATCTAGTCCTTATCATCTTTGATTGTCATGTAAAGTCTATACATGTTTTTTTATTTAGCAAGTGTCATAAGTTAGTGCAGCATATAAACAAAATCATACCTAAATACCATACATTTTATAAATATCATAACTCATAATTCACATAATTCAAGAGTTAATATCATACGCAGCGATAACAAAGGAAAAACTATACAATTTTAATGACATACACTAAAACTGAATTTTGATCTCGATGAACGTGGCAAGATAAGCCGTCGCCTCCAAGTTTTGATTTCATATGTCGAGGACATTTCTGAACGGCACAACTATTATACCACCAACCACTATGACATAGGAACCTTAGGATAATTGCATGACACAGCACAATCTAGTCCTACAACATCAATGGATAAAAAAACAAATGATATTATAATAGAATCCAATCACACATACACATTGTTGATGCTGCTAACAAACAAAAGAAAAAAACGATATACCTTGTACTTGGATGGGTCTAGCATACGGAGATCCATAATTTTCTTCCATGATTCAACCTTTTTAATTCCAGTAAGGGTCTGCCCAATCCTAGTTCTGCCACCACGCTTATTAAACCTGAGTTTAACCAAATTCAAAATGAGGAAATGATTTCAACAAAGTAAACAAAACGTAATAATTATTTGATAATATATGAATGCATACTCTGCCATATAATCAGAATTCTGTGCAATGTCCAGATTGAAGAGGATGCAAGTATGATTTGTTCTAGTTGGGTTGATCTCACCTTTAATACGAAAAACAAACAATACTTATTTACGAATCTTAAGTAATTACTACATACAGTGTTGATGTTGCTTAAAAACAAAAGAAAAAAAAATCTTATACCTTGTACTTGGATGAGTCCAGCATATGGAGATCCATAATTGTCTTTCATGATTCATCCTTTTTAATCCAGCAAGGGTCTGCCCAAATTCTAGTTCTATCACCAAGCTTATTAAACCTGAGTTTAACCAAATTCAAAATGAGGAAATGATTTCAACAAAGTAAATAAAACGTAATAATTATTTGATAATATATGAATACATACTCTACCATATAAAAAATACGTATTTACGAATCTTAAGTACTTTCAATACACTGACGACAACACTAGTTAAGTATTATAAAATACAGACCTCTGAAAATTTTAATTCGCAAGCTAGTAAATGCCGCAAATGTTAGAGTTAACGCGTTATTGATAGTTTTAACATCAAAATTCCTTGCTAATTCTGACCACAGAGTTATCTTCATGCTCTCTCTCATGCAGAGTTACATTTCCAACTAAATAAGCATTAAACTATACCATAAATATAAGAGTCAATTTTTAATATAGTTAGAGTCAATAAAATAACGCTAAAGAAATTCAGAATTTAAAAACCAAGTGTTATACCTATGATTTTCCAGAAATATCTCGCATATGGACTCATTTTCATTTCGAGATGCTATGAAAACAATTTGAACTAACGAAACTCTCTTCACAAAACCATACATATTTTGCATTAAAATAAAAACAAATCAAGTGATTAACACACATTTTAGATTATGACATATGAAATAATGAACAAATAGTAAACTAAAAACTAACCAACCAGGATGACTATTTTTTTTATCATGTTATTAGGTGACTAACGAAACGAGTGCGGAAATTACTTTCAGTGTTGTGGAAGTTGCACGCAGGAAATAAGGTGAGTAAATCTCACAATGATCATCATGATCGAAATAGTGTTATAATTATTGAATTTAGTTTGAGTTGTTACCATAATCGTTGCACCACTAATTTATAAAAATTATTTAAAAAAATATGTTTTGGTTTAAATTCGTGAACTTAATCATCTACGGTTCATGGGTAAGTGAAACGCTATTTTAATAAATTATTTTGAAAAAGTTTTAGTTATTATGGAGTATGGTGAATGTGAGTAAATCTCACTATGACGAGTCTACCCTTGACGGTGACTCATATTTATGTGTTTTTTGTTAAAAGATCGAACTAGGACATGTATATGATATAGTGAGTTGTGTATGTGTATAAAATGGTAAATACGATACATATATATGGGTTGTTATATTATATATTGTCACGTTCTTATTTCCAAATGAATTATACTGTGACAACTATATTTATTTTATTTGAGGAAAAGTCGTTTTGTTGTAGTATAATAACATGAGTGGATTGTTATTGTACGTGGTTTTAACATTGAGTCTTGTTAAAACGTGTTTTATCTTCGGACGTGTTTTTTTTTCGGACGTGTTTTTCTGTCTTTGGACGTGTTGGCAGTATTGAAACCAAGTCTTGGCCGGGTGACAGTTACGATTCAGTTGAGCTCTAGTCTATCTGCCGGTGTACTGCATGAGGGGTAACATATGAGTTGCCTGGATCTCATGAGTACCTTTTTTTTAGTGACATTGGGTACAGATGGGCTACCCAGTGTCTGTCATAAAGGTAACAGATGAGTACTTGGGTCTCATGAGTACCCATGTTTTATATGATTTTAGGTAACCAGATGGGTTGCCAAGTGCCTGTCGGTGTACTACATGAGGGGTAACATATGAGTTGCCTGAGTCTCATGAGTACCCATGTTTTTAAATGATTTTGGGTAACAGATGGGTTGCCCAATGTCACATGAGTACGTTTGTTTTTAAATGTTATTTAACATATTTCCTTTGTATGCGATGTATGTTTACTGTTGGTTTACTCATACGGGCTGAAAAGCTTACCGGGTGTTTACAATCCCGGTGCACCAATTCGATGGTGTAGAGGATAGTTATGCAGGTGGGGATTAAGAGATTCAGAGGGTTTACTCTGAAGATTTCTTTATTCTAGTTTGTGGTGAGGATTGAGTGAATTTTACATTTCCATTGGTTATAATACTGAGGTATAAACTGGTTATGTATTATTCAAGTCGATTGAGTCATGATGTGAACTCAGTTTCGATACACTGTTATGATAAGATGATTTCAATATATTTGAGATTGTTTTAGAGTTTTCATGGTTTCGAATTCGAATTTTTATCATTCGAATTTCGGGGATATGACATTTTGACATCTCATTAAATCCAATTTCAACATCATTATCTACAACCTTATATCCATTACTGGTGGATTTCACATGGACATGAAAAATGTCATAGAGGCAGCCATCCTTCATTGTGGTAGTATGAGCATAATCACGTTCATCAACTATATTATGAATTGACTCACCCTCCAGATGTTTCGAACATATAAGCAACAAAATAAAATTCACATATTAACCAATAAGCAAATAACTCCCACATACCATCTCATCAATAAAAATAGTCTATCAACAACATTAGTTTGATACCTCTTTGCCCTCCAAGAATGATAAACACGATATCTAATGCAGTTCACATACTAAAAACGTCGGATACAACAACTAAGTGAAGTTACAGACATGTCGGAACAACTTTAATCCCAAGGTAACATATGAATCATGATCAATAAATTGAAACAAAAACATCAGAACAATTTCATGTTGATAACAAATTGATACCATATACATAAGCATTAACTCAAAGAGTAAACCAAAAAAACGAGATTTGAGTTGCACTCCACAAACAATTCAATGAAGATACATCTGTCTAAAACAATTCAGTATAATAGTTAAAAGTAAAACCCGGACATCAATAAGCCGTAACTGACACAAAGACAATTAAGAAATACGGAAGATCATAGATATAGTTGACAACAAACAATTCACCTGAATCTGTGTATAAGAAAGTACTAACTGAATGAGATCCTAAGTACCTCATGAACACAAAGTTGGCAATACCATCATCACAGAAGTGAATGAACCAAAGCAACAAATCCCTGAGTATAATCTTTCAAGTTTTAACAACCACAATCTTGTTCTTAATCATACACACTACACTATTTCTAAAATATTTTGATTATACGGTGTTGGTATTCACCGTCTCAGTTCTCAACTCCTCATTTACACTCCCCTAAAAATCAATCTTAATTATAATCCCATATGAAACCCAAAATACCTCCTCCTTGACCACTATCTTCTAAATAAAATTAAAAATTTCTCAGCAACATATTATCAAACACCTATAGTGTCTAACCAGAGGAGTCAACAACGAAGTACTTAAGTGCATGAGATAAAGGTTGAACCAATTAGATGATTATCTAGCATGACAAAAACTGAATAAATCTCCCTGCATGCCATTAACCATCTCAAATAATGTATGCAACAGTTGATGTTCAATTCTTTATAGTCCCTGCATAGTTTAAATGCCAACTTGTTAGTTATAAGATATAAGATGCACTGTTAGTTATAAGTTCATGGTCCCAAATCGACATAAACTGCGTCAGAACATGTGTTTTAAGCAAAAGCTACCGCACTCCAATGGCCACTATATAAGGGTAAAACCGTCCGCACACTATTTTGAACAGTGTCAAGGAGGGAAAATATGATGAATTATAATCCAACTAGGAATACAATAGGGTGGAACTGTAATTACAAAAATATCCAATCCTAAATGGGCAAGGTTTCGGGAAAAAGGCCGAGAACCCAAAGGAAACCGTGTTCCATGTCCCCCAAAAACACTCTGAATCTAGCCGACAGAGGCAGCGATGGCCACCGGCTTCGGCGCTGCCGCAAACGACGGCATAAGGCTGATGATAGGAAGAAGAAGAAGTTGAATGAATCGGAGGCTAACAAATCACTGTACATATGTTACATCGAGCACCATCCGGGTAAGCGGGCCTCTTATGTTGTCTGATCCATCCAATTGTCGGATTTGTCGTCATCAGATTCAGAGGATGGTTTGCAATTACGGCAGGTTGCTTATAAGGGCGGGGATGAGGATGAGCTACTCCCCTCCTGTGTGGGTTGCGGTGTGTTGGGCTCCCAGATTGTTTTCGCCGCCGGCCTCACACCCGCCGGCAGATTCGTTACAAGGTTCACTGGGTGTACTTGGCATAGAGATGCTTACGTCTTTGAAACTGACCCGGACAAGCAGCAGCAGCAGGCAAGCATCATCCCCAAGATGGATGCCAAATTGCTTCAAGCCAAATTTTTCCCGACGATGACGGAGGTGGGTGGCAAACTTTATGCACTTTCGAATAGGCTGGCCGTCGGTCCTCCCTCATTTGAAGTATTCGATCCCGAAATGGGGTCTTGGTCTGCGCTGCCACAGCCTCCATTCATGGATCCAAATACTAAGTATTTCGAACACGGCCGCTTGTCTTGGGCAACTGCTGGCACCAACATGTTTTTTATGTCAGGATAATGTTGGTCCTGTCTTCTGCTTCGATGCAACTCACCCGGACAGAGAATGGAGATTGGTCAAGTCCATGCGCCCTTTTCCGTTTGATGACCAAGCTCTGGTCCTGGACCTGCCTGAGGACAATAGCAACAACAGCAACAACAACAACAACAACAACAACAACAACAAGTTATTGTTTGCCTGCAGTGGTTACAACACGTATTTAGGAGCTTATATCATGTCCTTGGATGAAAATCAAGAATCTATCACACTAATTGCTGATTTGAAGCTGCCAATGTTTCCTGAGGAATTTGATTTCGCACAAAGATTTTACCTCCTCCATATAGGAGGTCAGAAAGCCTGCCTTTTTGCGCCTGAAATGTGTCTCCATGAACAAGAACCACAGCCTAAATTTAACGAGGTTGGGGCTCATAAGACACGGGGTATTGCAATACCATTTCAGTTTGAGATTGACATCACCAAGATCAACAAGGACACCAGGAATTGTTTGACCCTCAAATTCAAGCCTACTCGTATCTTCGAATTCTATACCAATCCATCCACTTATCCTGAGCCTGAAGCCTTTGGTTGCCTTTTGCTCTAATTTATTTGTTGCATTGTTGAGTAGGAGGAGCACCTTTTAGCTTCTTATAAACTGCTTTTGTTCTCAATTTTTTTTTCTGTATTCATATTCTGTATTTGTATTGTGTGTTCTCCTGTTTCAGTCAATGATAATATTATTCTCTCTCCCTCCCTCTCACATATTCATTCATAGGTTTTCTTGGATGTATGCGTCCTTGTTCTTCTTATTGTTTCAGTTTGCTTTGATTAGTTTGATATGAATTTTGAAACTCAGTTTGAGTTTTTTTAATTTTTTTAAAGTCATGCTATTCTGTTGTTTGGTGTCTTTGTTTTGTACTTGTGTTTGTGTGGCTTATTTTTTCATGATGGGTTGTGGTTCTATATGATGTGCATGCCCCACTTTGATTATGCTAAGTTTCTACATCTTCATAGCTCTCTTCTCTTACCAAAAGATTCAATTTCAATTTTTGTTGTGTTCATGAAAATGCTTGTTGCCGAAATTTGTACTTGTGTCTTTGCATGGGATTAGCACAAGGAGCTGTTTTCTCTGAGGGTGTCTTGTAGTTTTTAGTAGGAATTTTGGGTCCTTTTTTCTACATTTGCGAGTAATGTGAGTTTTTTGTCTATAGATAAAAGTATGTATGGAGAAAGAAAGGATGATTGAGCCTGGCTTTTTAGCAGCCTCATCAATCGGAATTTATGGTGGATGAGTGCTGGAGTCAGTGGGCACTACTAATGAATGTAATCTTTCACACTAGGAGTGTCAACTAATGCAGAAGGGTGGCAACTACTATATTATTCAGCAGCACAAGATTGGTTGAACCTACAATTCTTCATTTTCAGGTTAGTTGACTCGCAAGAGCCATATTTGTATGCTTTCTTTGCATAATATACTTTGTTGACAACCTTGACTGATGTTGTCATGGAGCATACGTACATAGTAACAATATATAACTTGGTTATGGGCTTGAACTTCATTTTAATCAAGGAATCAAGGATTAATATATCTGTTGTTTTCAAAGTCTGCACTACAACAAAATAAGTACCAATTTGTCACGTAAAATTAAGGGAAATTAAACCAAATTACTGAAATCACTTGACGTGATTACACATCATACAAAAGTTCATGTGCCTAATTAAAATCATAAATTCCAATATCTTTGAAGTTAAGATGTTGTGATAAGGTTGCATTGGTTGAGTTGCCAAATTAATTCGCTCTATGCAATGTTGATCTCACACAATGCAACCCTTTAGTCCCTGTGGGTATCTGTACGTTTAACTGTTCTCATATGCTGATTAAACTTGCCCAATATTAATTATATTATGATTATTATCTACCATACTAAGAATAGAAAGACGAACATTTTCTTTTATTTTTGAAAAGAGAAAGATCAACATAGCAGATATGCTGGTTAAATATGGTGGCAAGTTTCGTATTATTTACAGTAGTTTTTCAGTTACTGCTGATTCTGATATATAGATATGGTTCAATTTGATAGACTAGACAGTTTATAAACTACTGCATTATAATGTCAAATTGAAAGACGAGAAAAAAGCTGAACTCCCTTCAGTATTCTGACTTGAAACCATTCCCAGAAGCTTTTGGGTAATGACTACAAAACCATCTAGTTTTTTTTCCATGTTAAATAACTGTCTGGCCAAATATATACGGCCAAAGAGTAAATTCAAAATTTTTCAACATTCATGTTCACGAAATATTTCATAAGCAAGATCTGAAATTTATTGGTACAACATGACAAATACACAGCTACTTGCACAAACTGTAAACTAAGCTGCAGCTCGAAAGCAGAGGATAAGCTGCAGCATGAGATTTAAGAAAAATTCATCCTTATGTGTATCTTGCCAATGTATCCCTGATCAGTTGCTTATCAGCTGCATTTGACAGAAAATTAAGAGAAATACACGATTAGTTAAAGAGTTAAACGTGTATTAAAAATGAAAAATACTAGAAAGGTTGAATATTTCACATGAAACTTACCAGGTATACCAGAAAATTTTTCAACCTGTACAAATGCTTGATTAAGAAACATTTCTGTCCCAAAAACCACGGCTGCCCCAGACTCTTGTGCTTCAGTCAAGAGTCTGGTCCATTTAGGTGTATAAATGGCATCAAATACCAAACAGTAGTTTTTCAGAGCTTCCTGTCAAAACAAAGAAAGATATGTCAACTTACTTCAGCACATACGATGACCAGTCAACATGAGTGTTACTGATGCAATACAGACACCACAATTTACAGCATATAGACAAAATTTCAGAAACTTGATCATCCATCAAATTGACAACTGCACAAATAACTATTGAATGTGATGGTAGACAAACCTTTGGGATGGGTGTTTGATCAGTTCTTGGTTTCATTCCAACAGATGTGGTATTTGCAAGAACCATACCAGCCTCTGGTTTGAAGTTTGCCAACTCAGCAAGAGTAATGGCTTCTCCTCCAACTTTGTCCGCCAGTATCTTGGCTTTGTCTGGCAGTCAAGAAAAATATAAAATGAACTCATTAAGAGATCTAACAGGAAAAATTGTTACTTAAACTCAAAGCATAAGGGAGATGGAAGAGTTAGATGATGCATAAAAGCTGCAACAACAGTTCATGACACGCAAGAGCATGAGCCATGAAGAAAAATTCTCAAGAGAAGATTTTTATAAAGCAAGCTTTCTTTTCACATACTTGTTCCTGCTTGTTTATTAGCCCAAGTTAAAATACATTTTCATCGTATCGTCTTATAAAGAAGTGGAAAAGAAGAAAGAGGGGAAAAAATAGCCTATAAGCAACGCGGAAGAATTTGACCAAAAAAATACGTTGGGAAAGTATTGGTGCAACATTGAAGACTCACCAAATGAGCGATTGGCAACGACAACTCTTGCTCCCTTTTGTTTTCCACCATATGCAAGTGCCTTTCCGGCACCACCAGCTCCCATGACCACAAATAACCTACCAGCTAATGGGGAACCAGATCCATTACTTGAACCACTCAATCCTAATCCTGTACAGAAAACCAGTCGTTATTCACCTTTCGAAATTAGCTTAGTAAATGAGTTCTGTATCAGTTTAAAAGAAACCTCGAAGTCCTTCCTCAATGGCTGCAATTGCTCCAAGATAATCAACATTGTATCCCTTTAACTTCCCATCAGCTGGGTTCCTGATCATGCAACTAATAGCTCCTATTGCCTATAAAAAGAATTGAAAAATTATTATTATGGCAATTAGATGCCTCAATGATCTTCCTAATCAGATATTTCATATCAAAGTGAGGAAATGGACTACAATGGCCATATGCCAGAAAGTATGTCGAAGAAATTATACCAGGGCATTTGGATCAATCTCATCACAACATTTGAATCCAGCTTCTTTGTGAGGAATTGTGTAACTGCATTTCATTTGAATAAAATCAATCCCATTGACAACAATTTTGCAGGAAAACACGAAGGGGAATGCATCATGTTGCCTAGATTAGACTATATTGAGCTACCCTCAATGAAATGTACGGAAAACACCAAGGGGAATGCATCATGCTGCCTAGATTAGACTATATTGAGCTACTTTCAATGAAATGTACGTTATGTGTTTGCAACAAAAATTGGCATTTTTACTGTTTAAATTGACAAAGAACTAGAAAGAAGCACAAATTTCCCGTTCTGACTTCTGAAACTTTCACTCCTGAAGCTTTAAAATGGCTTCAAAGACTAACAGCTCGTGAATATAAACACAATGAAACTCTTCAAGGAAAGAGATGCTGGCAGTATGTATGCAGAATTCGTTTGATGGCAAAAAGCAAACAAAACTTGACAGGGGATCAAATTTACCTGTATCCAACCCAATCAGGGGAGTTGTAGGTGTTGATAAAGTTTGCAACGCTATCAACCAACAATGGCAAATAAATTCCATTGAAGTTATTTGCTTTAAATGCTGCATTGTACAGATGAGGACTTTTGCTGTGACCAATAGGATTTCCTATCACACCATGTACTTTGGTATCAGCTCCAATCTGCCTAAAATTGTATAACTCCAATAGATCTGTTACAGTTGGTTGGCCAGGAGCTGATACCACACCCGCTTCTAGTGTACCAAATGTGATAAATGACCCATATTTTGCACTAAGTACACGAGAGATCAACCCTTTCTCACCCATCACAAGTCCTACCATTGGGACCTGCAGTTTTGAGTAAAAACATCAGTTGGACTGTAGAACAAATCATATAACCTGATAACTCAAGGCATATACAACTCTTACTTAATTCTTCTAGATTCCAATAAAATTATAGTAAAGATTGGATATTTTTGAATGTTTTGACCTATATGAAAAAGTTCAGCAAACATTGTTATTTTTGTGTTTATTTTCAATTTCAATAATAGATCACTAATTATGTTCATCCATACATATTTGTACCTCTATTGTTAAATTAACAAGATTGAAAGACCATATTGTTACAATATGAAAGTATGTTTAGAGCAGTAATACAATGGTTTTGGTCACTTACTTGAGAACGCACTAGCACTTGAAATATACTTGCATTGTCCGTAATGTCCAAGGCAGTTGTTGCGATCTTGACTATGTCAGCGCCGGTTGCTTGAATAGTTGCAACAAGATTGCCAATTTCCTCAGCAGATGGAGTGGACTCATAGTTGTGGGAAGAAACTATGATTTTGACCTTTTCTGGCTTCTTCCCTTGAATAGAACTGTAAAAGTCATTTGCTACCTTCATGTCAAAAATTTGAGTTTTAGTGAACAGAATATCAGAATCGCATCATGTGAACAAGAAAAACTAACTAGTTTGTGAATCCCAAAGGTACATGGCATTCCTACCTTCAGTTCAACATCAATATAATCTGCTCCCAATTCCATGGCTAAAATGAGTGCCTCTTGACGCTTCTTTTCATCACCTTCATACTGACCACCTTCCCATTTTGGCCTGTAAGGTAGGTAGGTACATGAAGCATAAGAAAGACTGCTAAACTGCACTTGGAAAATAACTCTAAATGCAAAGAAATTCAATATAACAAAACTGCTTTACCATCAATGTGATACATAATTTTTGTATGTTTTGAAGTACAATAAATCTAAGTGAGAACAACTTTTTTTATAAGAAATGTGATGGCCAAGACCAAATGACTACTCTCTTTCAATCACCTAAAGAAACCAATCAGCATAAATCAAAGAATCAGACCATCTTAGTAGTCCTGCAAGTTCTCCGAAAGTCAGAATCTAAAAGAGCCCGTAACCTAAGACTTGGTGTCGATACCATTAAGGCAAGTAACTTCTGTGGTCATATTTTATTGAAACAAATTACATATGAAGAGGCTCATTAGTTACCTGTAAGTGACGAGTGTTGGCAAAGGGCTGCGCTTAATCAATGTTTCAAGATCTTGTCTTGGACTGAAATTCTTGATGTAGTCCACCCGAATCTCAACGAGGTCAGCACCAAGTTCCTTTGCCTGCTGCAGTTGACGCAGCATCTGATCAACTGATTCCCCCATTACTGGTGCACAGATTAGTGTTGAATTTCTTCCAGTTCCATAGCTGATTTGAAGATCCGAAGTAGCCAACTACAAGCACACCAATGAAAATTTATATAACATGAGCATACAACTCAAACGGACATCATTCAACTGATAATCTAACTGCTAGATATTACAAGTACAATGAAGGTTAAAATCTAAGCATGATCCCAACTCAACACTGGATTTCCTCATGGAACACTGACAGAACAAACAGAGAATCCGATGATCCCCTAAAAACCAGCAAGAACTATAGAACTCAAAACCCCATTGTCCCATTCACTTGCTTTCTTTTCCTCCAATTTCTCAAACAAAGAGTCACTGAAATGATCGTTTTCTATTTTTTGTACTGAATTTTCTTAAAAGAGCAAGAAAAACTAAACACATCAATCTTCAATAACATAGAGTTCATAAAGGACTAGTCTTTTTTGTTACAACAGTCATCAAACTCAAACAGAACAACATCGAAAACAGAGAATCCCACAATCCTCCAACAACCATAAACCCAAAACCCTTATGTCTCTCACACATTTCCTTCATTTCTCATTAACCAAACAAAAGGGTCACTGAAACTAAAACCCAAACAAGCATTCAAACCCATAATTTCTCATCACAATCCAAAACCAGATCATCACAATCTAAATGCATAACAGACAAAGCATTACCGGAACACCGCTGAGAGTCATAGCTTGCTTGAGATTCGAAGGGTGGCCAAAAATGTCTGCAAAATGAAGTGGGTTTCGTGCGTAACAGAGAAGGACTGAGGTTGGTGGGTGGAGTTAGGTGTGTGTATATAGGAGAAGAGAAGCTTTCATCACTTTCAGACATATATAACGAAAAAGACCGTAACTTTCTTGTACTTGTTAAAACCCAGAATGAAAAGTTAGTTAAAAAAAAGTAAATACTTTTAACTACCATATACGAGTTTGATCAGAACTGCAGGACTATACCAACTAACTTTTGAACTTTCCGGCAGAGCTAACAGAGGCAGAGGTAGGTGAAGAGCTTTTGAAGCTAAAAAGATGTGGTTTTACTGATTTGTCCTTGACATTAGGCCAATGGATTGGGACAGTAACTAACTATTTTGTCATTTTATGTGTAGACCAACAGGTTGCCAAGGCTTGGTGTTGTGCGGCTGCTGGATATAATAAGCAACACATTTTCTTAATTATGAGTGTTTCTTTTTAAAGAAATTTAGTTTGGATAGAATTATACTGGTTCTTCTTTGGGAACTAAAAAGTTAGGTGTTTTGGATAGTCTTGGTTTGAAACAAGGGTACAGCTTCCTTCATAGTCCGAATGTCAATACTTGTTCTTGTTGATATCAAGAAGTTTGATACAAGGAGCCTCTTGATGCAATAGGGGCTGCTCTGCACTTTATGTCTTTATGTGGTAATTAACGCCTGAAATGCCTATTAGTATGGTTCAGACTGATGTGTAATACTCAAAGTTTGAGTCTTTGAAACCTCTTCCGCAACATAACAAAAAAGAGAATGCAAGGGAGGCATGGTTTTGATATTTGATAGTTAGTTTGGAACAAAATATAGATGTCATAAGTTTAAAGCTCTTATACACGTTTTTTCAATAAAGAGAAGAGGGTATTCAATCTAGTTGTGATACAACCAAGTCTGTAGTTGAATACTAGGGAAGTTCACATCTCTCCCTTGTCTTTAATTAGGTCATTATAAATTCTGAAGTGCCCTACTATATTGAAACTTGTTCTGTGCATGAGATCTTTGACTGATAGACTGAGATGTAAGGAGGTTCTTCCATTCACCTAGTGGATGTTCACCTCATATTTGCTAACGACATTTGCACAACAGATCAGTCAATTTTTTTATATTTAACTCAAAATGTGACTCATGTTATGTCACGTCATTAGTTTTAATGACATGTGAATGTTCACGGGGTGGATGTAAGAATTTTCGAGATATGTAAGGTGTAGCCTATAGTGTTCTTATAATGTTTGATCGATAGTACGAAATGTGCCCACAACATTCTACAATGAAAATTGAGTTTTCGGTATACAGCCTTTTCCAGTTTCTGGTAACCACACTAGCTCTACATATGATTGGCCTCAACCAAATAAGTGAAATGACCTTCTGTCTGTATTCTACAATTCATGTTGTCTGCTCCTCTTTTCTTTTGAACCAGACCTTCTGTCTGTATATTAGCATAGCAGGTTGCTATTAGCCTATTACCTATCTAATTTTCAAAGAGTCAATTCTCTCATCACCCAACAGATATGAGAGGACCAGATTGATAAGTCTCTGATTTGGCAAGTATCACTGAGCTTTCAGTAGAAGATTTACGCTCCTTTCAGCAAATATATATATAGAGAAATTCTCAGATGCGGACATCCGCACGGTGCAGATTCGATGATTCCGGCGATGGGCAACGACAGTGTAGAAGTTTCGAGATTCCGGCCGTCGTGGGCCGGCACAGACAGGGCCACTGGGAGGGAAGGAGCACAACCGGCACCATCTGCGCCATCGTTGCGCGTCACCGAAATCGCCGAATCCGCACAATGCGACCCGTGCGAACATCCGATGCAGAGAAGGACTATATATATATAGGGTGATGTTATTTTATTAACACACCTCTTCAACACAAAATGATACAACATGACATCATCTTTTACAAAAGTCATATGAGAAATGGTGTTAATAGTAAAAGGAGTCTGTTAATAGCACCACCCTATAAATATAATGGATCTCCTTTATTTTTTGTAATGGCATTGATTTCCATAAGGACATATATCATAAAGAGATCAGTGTATCAAAATTATTAAACCCAAGTGCTTTATATTTCAATTTTTTTTGTTCCTGATCTTGTTCTTGTTAGTGAGGTTATTATCCCATTGCTTGCATTTCAAATGTGCTTGCGAATTGCCATCCTTTTTCCTTAGAGCATTTAGTAAATGAAAATAAAGTTGTTATTCATACAACAAATTCAAAGCTTTATCACATTATGCAAAATCTAATAGCAAAATCTGCTCTCCCTAAGCATAGAATCAAATACAACAGTAGAACTGTAGAAGTGCGGGTGCCAATCAAGTCTTCTCTCTTATGCATGCTTCTCCATGAGCTCCCTGAACAATTCTTCAGGTGCTGCAATTGGAATTGAATAGATAGTAAGTATGGGAATTTTGAATGTAGATGACACACATTTGGTAAATCAAACTAGTTCAATTTACCTGGCAAACCAGTGAAGTTCTTGTATTGTTCAAACCCTTGCCTGATCAACATCTCTGTCCCATATACAACAGCAGCTCCAGTCTCTTTTGCTTCGCGGAGGAGTCTAGTCTCTTTGGGTGTATAGATGGCATCAAAAACTAAGCAATAGTGTTTCAGAGCTTCCTGCATTAAACAAAAAGAACTTGTTGAGAATTCATGTTGATGACATGAAGTAACAAAAAAGACAAAGTGTCTAGAGGAAAACCGACTTTGGAGATAGGAGTGTCATCAACGTTCGGCTTCATTCCCACAGATGTTGTGTTTGCAAGAATCATTCCTTCTTCTGGGTGGAAGTTTTCAACTTCTTCAAGAGTCATAGCTTGTCCCCCTACTTTATCAGCTAATTCCTTAGCTCTTTCTGCAATAGGCGTACAACACGAATTAGTACAATTTTAGAAATTAAGTTCTGCATAATTCAAATGTACAGTAGTAGAATGTTACCATATGTTCGGTTGGCACATACAACTCTTGCTCCTTTCTGTGCAGCACCATATACAAGTGACTTGCCAGCACCACCGGCTCCCAGGACCACAAACAACTTTCCTGCCAGGGGTGATTTACCAGCAGGAATGGCGCCGTTCATACCTGTAAGAAAGGAAGAAATTTGTTATAGGCAACTTATCACATATTTCTAAGATAACTTGATTGGCATATGAGTAAGAATGATGATTTTACCTCGTAGTTCATCCTCAATGCCACTGATGGAGCCAATGTAGTCAGTGTTGAAAGCAACTAACCTCCCATCAGGCTTTCTAACAATGTTGTTGATAGCTCCAATTTTCTGTTACAAACAAAGAAGTGATGTAAATCAAGTTCTGATTCATATTGCAATACTAAACAAGTGCCAAGGTTAAAACTTATCAAAATACCTTGGCAATGGAGTCAATCTCATCCATACATTTAAGTGCTGCCTCCTTATGTGGAATAGTACAACTGTAATTCAATTCAGATAAATTACTTGCCACTAATATGTTAACTAAAAACCTACAATGATGCATCTGAATAAAGTGAAACTCTCAAGTTTCTTTAGCAAGTAATATACTATGTCAGGCTATAGTAAGAATTCTGAAAGTGGATATACCTGCATCCTGAAAAATCAACTGATGAATATGTGTTGAAAAACTTTTCAACGTCATCCACCAGAAAATGAACATAAACTGCATTGAGGCCAACCGACTTGAATGCTGCATTGAATAATAGAGGACTCTTGCTGTGACCAACAGGCTTCCCAATAATACCATATACTTTGGTATCAGGTCTAATGAGTCTGAAGTTGTATAAATCCAACAGGTCTCTTGCAGTTGGTTGCCCAGGAGCTGATATAGCACCGGCTTCTAGTGCACCATAGGTAAGATATCCACCAAATTTGGGGCTAAGTAGTCGTGAAATCAAACCTCTCTCTCCCATAACAATGCCTATTGTTGGGACCTGATCACAAATACAGATATATGTCACTTGCAAATCCCTAAATAAAAGTAGGGACATGATAACATTCCTTGAACACTGAAATGTTCTTACCTGTGAATGCACAGTAATCTGGAAAATTCTGGCACAATCTGTGATATCCAATGCAGTAGTTGCAATTTTCACTATGTCAGCTCCAGTGGCTTGGATTCTCGCGACAAGATTTCCAATTGCCTCAGAGGATGGAGTGTTGTGAAAGTTGTGAGAAGAAACAATGACTTTGAAGTTGTCAGGCTTCTTTTCATAGATGGAATTGTTGAATTCATGGGCAACCTGTGAAAGTAACATGTATCAACATACTTGCCATAACTTAAATTTCAAAGTCAGTATACAATTTAAGTTTTCAACACTTAATAATAAAAAAAATCAGTTAATGATTCAATTGTTATCTTTTAATTCAAGAAAAAAGTTATCCAAAATGATACTAATGATGTAAGTTTCATTTGAAGAGTTGCTGAATAATACATACTACATATATAGTTAGGAAGGTACCTCAAGCTCAATATCAATATAGTTAGCTCCCAGCTCCATGGCTGACCGAAGAGCATCTTGTCTCTTGGTTTCATCACCTTCATATTGACCGCCTTCCCAAACTGGCCTGAAGAGTCACACGAAGATGGTAAGTACTTCACAAAGCATTAAACCTCAATTGTCTTCAAGCCTTGATTACTTGTTGGCTTGTTGCTGACGTCAGTGAAGTGTACATACCTGTAAGTGACAAGAGTAGGCAGAGGACTCTGCTTGATAAGAATTTGAAGATCCGAACTTGGGTTGAAGTTTCTCAAACAATCAAGCCTGATTTCCACAATATCAGAACCAATTTCCTTAGCCTTGTGCATCTCAATCAGCATTTGGTCCACTGTGGTTCCCATTAGGGGTGTACATAGCAAAGTTGGGCTGCTCGAAAATCCACCAGTGCTTGTGTAAAGATCAGACGTTGTAAACTAAAAATCACAGACCAACACAAACAAGCAAAAATATCAGCCCAAGAGTGTGTACCATGCATTTAGCCAAATAATATGATAACCTAACATGGATATCAGGAAGAAAGATCTACCGGAAGGCTTCCCATTTCTGAATCTTGGTGGTGTTGTGGCTTGAGGTTTCTGGGTTTACTTCAAATGTTAGCACTATATGAATTGGGTGGTTGAAGCTGCAAGGTATATATTGTAGAGTGTTTGATTGTGATATGGTTTAGTGTACTACTAACAATTGAAGAGGCAAATGGATGTACCTACTTCAGTATATTGAAAAATGAAAATCTTGGTTGTGAGAAACATACAGAAAGGAAAGTTAGCTTAGGAGTTGGAATGACAATTCCAAAGCCATCAAATTATCAACTCCAAATCTTTTTGGTCAACTCTGTCTTCCCGATTGAATATTTTAAGAACATGAATATCATCTTTGAACATTAGGTGGTGAAAGAGATATGGATATTGTTATATTGACAACACAGCTAAACTTTCCTCCTCCAAAGTAAAAAAAAATTGTGTTAAAGTTTCCATCTTTCTGTTATGTTCTTACCCATTTCTTGTTCATGTTAAAAAAATCAAAAAAGAAAAACACAAACTTGTAACGTATTTTGGTTTGTTGGACCACAGCCTTTCAAGTCCAAAGGAAAACACGCAATGAAACCCATACTTCTTCAAACCCAAGTTGAATTACACAATCCTTGAACGATTTGTATCTTGTACTTATGAAGTACAGTTGATTACTGAAATCATCATTTCCTAATATTTAGCCTATTATTTCCTAGGGGCAGTATACAAACCAAGCTGGAGATTACTCACACCTAGCGAAAGCCACACACTAATGACATCTAGGACTCAAATTAATTTCCTAGAACTCTAGAAGCAAATACAGTTGACATATCGTAAAGTTCAAAGAGAAATAAAAGACCAAAAGTCCAAAAATTACCATCGATCTTATCTGCAGCTTCCAATGGCTCACTCTTCACATGAGAAGCACATTGCATTTGCTTCAGTTCAACCTCTTTGGCTTGCTCTTTGAGTTTGCCCTCTTTCACTTTCAGTTCCTTATCGGCTTCTCAACTGCTTCCAAACACCTCTCTTTAATCACAACCTCATTGAGACACTCTTCCACCTTCTTCTCAATAACACCAACCTCCTCAATTCTCGCCCCGAAAAACTCTTCCTCTCTCAATTCAATCCTCCCACTTAGCCCTTTCACCTCCCTCTCTTTCACCTCAATCCTACAACACCACCACTCCTCCATATATATCTTTCTTTCTTAAGACCAAGAAACGCTTTCGCTCTCGAATCCATCTCCCTAACCATCTCCTCCCTCGATTCCGCAACCTCACCGAGCTCCCCTCCTCTTCATTTCCACCTCTTTCCCACACTCTTCAACCCTCAAATCACACACTCCTCTTCTCCTCCACCATTTCCAGCTCCTCTTTCGCCTCCGAAACTCGATTCTCAATCTCCTCAAGCACCTCCCTCCTCTCCCTAACCCTCACACGCAGCACCTCAAGCTCATCAACGCTTTTCCTAATCAAATCTTTCAAGGAAGCTATGTTGCTCTTACCCGACTCGGCCTCCTTCTCTTTGGCTCCGATTCGGTCCTCCCGGGCCTTGACTTCACGGAATCGGGTCCGGAGCTCCGTCTGGGCCGAGTCCAATTGGGCGTGGAGGTCTTTGAGTAGCTTGGTATGGTGGACGACGGAAGATGCCTGGGTGAGAAGAGTATCGAGCTTTTGGCGGAAGATGCTTTCTTTCTCTTTGAAACTTGATTCCATCAATCTCACCTTGTCCGATTTTGGTGGAAACCCTAGAATTGTGAGAGGAAGAAGGAGCGTGAGCGAGTGAGGGTCACTGAGAGGGAGCTTGTTATGATCAGTATAAAGATTCCAAACAGATTCCTACGCTAAATAGCCAGAACGTTGCCACGTGTACTATGTTTTGAGTCTCTACTAGTTTGGCGCTTCTTGTTGTAGTTTTCTGATCACACATATATACACAAGTTCATGACCGTTCGGATTCGCCGTTGCGGCTTGCCCGATCATAACAACTACACTACTCACCTTACGGCGATCTTGTCTGTACCGGTCAAAGTTTAATCGGCAACCAAAGACGGCCAAAATCTGCAAAAATCAAATTTCTGAGCAGATTGCGGCGATTTCGTCATTCAGCCGATGTGGGTCGCTAATAGATCTTTGGCCGGCACATATGGGATGGCCGGGAGGGGGAGCACAGCTAGCACCATCCGCGCCGCCGTTGCGCATCGCCAGTGGCCGAAATGACCAAATCCGGACCGTTCGGACGTCCGAACCTGAGGAAAAAATATATATTTTTTTTCGCCTCAATCTCCTCTTCTACCAACCGACATTCCCTCCTCTCCTCAATCGTCTCCTCAATTTCTCCCAACTCCCTCTCCTTCACCTCAATCCTCCCCTCCACCTCTCTCAGCTCCACCGCCTTCGCCGCAGCCTCTTTCGCCTTCTCCTCCACACATCCCTCCATAATCTCCAACCTCTCCCTCAATTCCAAACCCCGATTTTTGACTAACTCACACTCTTCCTTCTTCTCACGCACCATCTCCTTCAACGCATCAAGCTCCCACTTGAGAGAACGCAACTGGTACCTACTCGACTCCACCTCTTTCTCCACCGCCTCCATCTCCGCCTTCGCCTCCGACACCCGACTTTCCGTCACCTCAAACGTCTCCTTCTTCTCCCTAATTCTCACACTCAGCAAATCAACCTCATCGACACTTTTCTTGATCAAAGATTTCAAGGAAAGCAAGTTGCTCTTACTCAATTCCGCCTCCTTCTCCTTGACTCCGATTTGCTCCTCCCGGGCCCTGACTTCCCGGAACCGCGACCGGAGGTGGTCCTCGTTGGAGCCCCACCGCGCCTGTAGCTCCTTGAACTGACCGGCCAGCCCGACGAGCGATGTCGCCTGCGTTTGGAAGGTGCTGTACGCTTTGCCGAAGAGGAAGTCAGAGTCTTCCTCCTCCATTTCTGCTCTGGTTTGAGCTACGAAACCCTAACGACGTACGGAGGTTAACGGCGGAGAGAGGAATCAAAAAGGTCGTCGCTTTGTTTGAAAACTGAATTTTAGGGAAATTGGAGTCCACCCTCACTGCATGACTGAGCTATCGCTCCAACTGTATAGATTCCTACTGGGACCCACCACAACTGCCGGAAATTAGACACGTGTATCGCGGTAAAACAAATCACCCCGGGGGATAACTTTTATTAATCGGTGTCAAGTGTCAACAACCCATTAGAATGGAAATGTCAAATGTGCTTGACCGAACAGCTGAGATTAACCTGGAATATTACACAAGTTAATACCATCCCAATTAGCAGTGGACACCATTTCAAGCACTACTGCACTACAGTGATACAGATCCATCTATCTCATGGGTCTCTACTCTCTCTAGATTCTGGTCATTCCACCATGAGTTCAGTCAAAATATATACGACTCTTTTTTCCCTAAAATCTGAGCCATGAATGCAATTAGGAGGTGCATATGGCAGACTATCTTCAGCAGTTTGCAGAGGGACAATGTACAGCGTTCTCTTGTAGTTAGAGGAAGTGGAGCTTCACATCAAGGCTTCGAACCACCGAAGACGAATTTTATTTTGGTCACCTTTCCTGGCTGTAACTCTGGGGCAGGAGAGCTGGTACAGGGGTTCTTTCTTTTTCTCTCTGTTTGATCACCTTTGGGTACCGGAGGTGGCACCAAGCTTCTCCACAGTTCCTTGAGCATGACCTCCAGCCGAACTATTTGCATCCCAACAGTCTTGGACGAGTATTCAGACTCGAGGTTGTAATCTTTGATGCACTGAATGACAGCTCTCAGATCAGCTATTTTACCGTTCACAGCCTTGCCCTGTAAAAGAAAAAGAATGTAAATCCTCATGTATGATTTTACATTGCGCATCGTCCTAGATGTAATTGACGAAGGTACCTTTTCATTAGGTGTCATCTCAGACTGGCAAATTTCTTCAGAACACATCATCACATTCTCTACATATTCTTTTAAGAGTGGCACTGGAAGGAGCTTGTCCATTAATTTGAAGGCACAAATTGATCTAACAGCCTCCATCAGTAGCTTCTTTTCAATAAGCTTTTGTATAAAATCTGCAATGCGTTCATGAAGAGGAAAATCAAGACTTGAAAAAAAAAAGCATACCAAGAAAGAAAAATTAGGACTATATTTCACAGATCAGGGATATAAGCATCACAACTTGAAAGCTAATTTTGGAACTAACCAGGGATGTAATCTGCAAATGGATGTGTCCGACATAACTTTAGAGACTGTTTATGCTGCGAAAGCCTCCTAAGAAGCATTACAATCTCATCTTCATGTAAGGTTGCAAGCAATCCGTACACAGCTATAAACAGCAAATATCCCAAACTCTCCTCTGATTCTTCAGTATCAGCTATCAACTGTGCTTTCCACTGTGATGCTACATTTGTGGCATATTCTTTCAGATGTGATACAACATGTGTTGAGAGTCCCAATAGCATCTTCAATAGAGAAATGTTACTTGATACTACCCTTCCTTTGGAACCCACATTTCTGTTTCGCGAGTAATACGTAAAAGACCGTTGCACCATATCTAACACAAGTTTTGAGGGGTCTGATGATGACTGAAGAGTAATCAACAGACTTTGCAGTAAATAATTATTTGGTGAAGAAAGAGTTGCTACGTTTCTAGCAAGAGAAGATTCTGGTCTTTCAATCTTGACAATGGAAGGAAGAGAAACAATGTTTTCATTCTGTATTTGATTATTTGAAGCAGAAAGAGTTGCTTCATCTCTAGGCAGCAAAGACTCTGATCGCTCAGTCTTGACAATGGAAGAAATGACGTTTGCCACTATGCAAGGAAAATAAGAAGCACAGAAAAAGAAGTAAAAATGGTTAGTCGGTCGATAATCTTGAAATTGAAATGCTACATTTAAATCATTGTGTGCCAATTCTGACATGACTCAAGTGCTACGCTACTGAGTTGGGGCTCCATGGCAAAGCAATGACATTACACTTATCAAGCAAAATTAAAGATGAACAAGATCATGCTTCTGTTACATGCACCAACCTTAAGGTGGTACTTATGGTTGAGGATTGACAGCATAAAAGACTGATTTATACAAGCACACTTAGAAATGGAAGGTTGAAATGGTATGCAAAGAAGAGGAAAGGAGACACCAAAACATGTCAATTCAGACTCATACGATAATTTTGAAGAAAATCAAGACATGGTAGAAACCTTTGACAACCAAGTTAAACTGTAGATAGGACACTGCTTAATAGATTTCAGGCCACCAAAAGGAAGAGAAGTTTAGTTACTAAAACAAAAACTGATCTATGAACTATGCTGATGGATTCATTGCTTGCAATTTTTTGAGCTAAAGTAATACTCTTAATTGCTATTGCAAACTGCAGTATATAAGGCCTGCACAATAGTGAATGTAACCAGCAATCTCGCTAAATTATTGCAAGAAAAATGAGCATTCAATTTATTTTGTCATCATCAATAGGGCAGGCCTCTTGAGGCAAGACATCAACATTATAAAATTCATATGTGATAGGGATGCTAACAGTGTTATGAAATAAGCAAGACTTGCAGAAATAAGACTTCAAGCACATCATGAGCTCACCTGGTGTCTCATCTGTGATACCAAGTTCCCTACTTAATTCAGCAGCTTGTTCTGGTTGAGAAACCATAGCAAGAAGACTTCGAAGCTCCCTCAGATCATAAAGACTTGTCAATTCATACGTCGTGATAAGCCTCAAAAAGACCAAAGCCTCCCAACTATCATCAACTACCATCTTCTGTTCCCAATCAGCTGCCAGTTTTCCTGCTTCTTCTCTCACCTGAGGAATAATTAGTGGTGACATATTCCTCAACTCCTGTAGCAAGAGAATACAACTCTTTCTTACAACCCTCAACTGAGACTCAAACTCTTTGTCTTGCGCAATAGGATTTGAGGGATAAAACCCTCGCATTGCATCCAAAACCAATCTTGCAGGATCTGGTGATGCTTGAAGTACACTTAAAACTAAGCCACCTGCCAAATCAATTTTTGCCACTTGCTCATTCATAAACAACTGTAAGCTTCTACCATCCATGATCTGGGATTGATCACTTGTAGATGTTACAGCAGTAACATTGTTAGGAGCAAGAGTTGGTTCCACTTGCTTACCCGTCCTCTGCGAATCAAATTGTTGCTGCTTCAACTCAAGCTCTTTACTCTGCATTTCAAGTTCCCTTTCCCTCCTTTCAAGTCCATTGGATAGTGTATCCAAATCTCTCTCACGCTCATGCACCGAAGTTTGAAGTAAAAACAAGTTATTCTCACGATCCTGCACCGATCTTTGCAGTGAAATTAACTGCTCCTCTCGCGCTGCTACCGAGTTTTGCAGCACCTCCAAATGCTTCTTGTCCTTCTGTATTGTTTTCTCAACCGATTCCATCATCTTCTCCCTCAATTCAACCTCACTAAGACGCGCATTGATCCCCTCAACTTGCCTCTCTCTCAGCTCAATCTCAGTAGCCTTGTGCTCAAGCCTCTCTCCTAGCAACTCCAAACTCTTCTCACGCTCCTCTAATGCCTTCCGAGCTAAATCCAACTCGACTCTCTCTTCCCTCATAGATTTTTCCACTGAATCCAAATCCTTAGCTCTCACCTCAGCCTCACCAATGCAACCCCTCACCCTCTCCTCAATCAACTCAAGCTCCCTGATCTTCCTCTCCCTCGCTTCCAACGTATTCGAGCATTGCACCATCGATTTCTGAATCAAATGAATCCTCCCCTTCTTCAACCTCACCTCCTCATCACATTTCTTACTCAACTCCTCCAAATTCCTCAACCTCTCCTCTCTCAACTTCACATCCGCATTTCTCGCGGAACTCTCAAGCTCCTCTATCCTCTCCTCCTTAGCACAAACCTCCCTATTCTTCTCATCAATTCTCAATTCTAGAAGCTTCAGCCGTCTCTTATCTTCTGCAATCTCCGCTGCTCTCGCTTCGACTTGGCCCCTCGCCAGCTCCTCCAGCTCCCGCAACCCGGCCCGAACCCGATCCCATACCGGACCAACCCGGTCCGCCGTCGCCGTCATTTTCAGCAATGGAAACTTTCAACAAGAAACAGATAGGGAAATGTGAGGTGGCCCTGAAAATATGGAAACTTTGAATAGGAAACAGAGCTCAACTTCTGAGCTGAAGAAATGTGATGTGAGGTGGGGAGTGATGATGGAGAAGTAGAAGAAAGGCTTGGGCTTTAAGCTCGTGGGAAGTCTGAAGCATGTGAGGAAGAAGAAAGATGATGAATTGATGATCAAGCTCTCTGAAGCACTGAAAGGCAATGAATGGTTTTCAGCGGGTATCAGGCTATGAAGGCTTTGCCGTATTCAAATGGCTCTGTCTTGGCCGTTGGATTGGCAGTTGGAAGATATGAACGGATGAGATTTAGTAGGAATCTTTACTATGCAGAGTAAGAAGGAAAAGTGGTCTGTGGGATGATGTCAAATTGTCAATTGTTCTCCATCATGTAAATAGAAATGGGTGTTCAATGTGGAAGATGGGTCTTCAATAGTCTTCACCTAACCCAAGTAAAAGAGTGTTCACAGTGATATGATGAGAGTACTGTAAGATATATTTTGTTATTTGCTCATGAAGATTTTGCAAATCTACAAAAACAACACTGATTCATGAGTCATGACAATTGACAAGCCATTTCCACAGTTATAAAATATGAGCATGTATGAAGTAAGGAAGACAAGACAAGAATTTTCAATTTTGTGTGGGATAGCATTTGCATATTATGGATACTGTGTGACTAATGTGAGCAATGATAGCTGCACTAGAGCTTTACCCTTGCCTACTGATAAAGCTTTCAACTTTGTTTACCATTGGAGTTTATTACTATAGTCATTCTTTTTCCAATTGAAAATGAATACAGAAAGGAAAATGGGGAGTATTCACATCTTTGCTTGCTGCTAGAAATGATGTATCTGCTGTTGAGGCTACCTGCTCGGATATCTTATCTTCCCTAAGATATGATAAGAAGCCGGAAAATGAAATAGCGATGTGGATATGTGACAACATAGAGTAGATAGAAATTGGATATTCCGGCAAACCATTTTGCTATAAACTTCAAAAAACAGGAAGCACACAAACAGATTCTGCATCAAAGAAATCATGGTCGTGCCAATATGCATTGCAGGCATGAGAAAATGAGAAATTGCCTAGCAATTTGCAGACTATAACGATGCTAGGTCATCATTAATTATATTTCTAACTGGAATGAAGTCAGGGTTCCACAATTTTTTCAAGAACTAATTCTCATCTATGTCAAAGGTTTTTCCAACTTTTGACTTGAAAGTCGGTCAACATGTATTATGCATGCTTCTCCAAAGTGGCAACAATCTCACAATCAGTACCATAAGAGCTGTCTGCTAAACTATGATCAGAACTTCTCACCAGGAAAGGATCTTGAAAATTAGGATACACTCTGGTGCTTCATAGTTACCATGAGTGGCTTCATTTTAGGAATCAGAAGAAAATAACGTATTTAGATTGTTGTCCTGGTTGAAACTCTTCGAGAATAAGTCCACCATTTCCTCTGCTCTTTGTCTTTGTCATTAGAACTAATGGATGACGCCAAAAGTCTCCAATTCTTCTTTAGTTTTTCCAGCTTAACTATTTGCATTTCAATGTCCGCAGATAGGACTTCAGAATCAAGTTTATAATCCTTGGTGCATTGGTGGACAGCTCTTAGATAACCTATTAGGTTGTCGACAGCCTTAGCCTGAGATGAAAAAGTATGACTTAATATATGTATACACTGAGGATGCTCCTACATTTAACTATTTAAGAGCAAAAAATTGGATCAAAAAAAAAAAAGAGCTGAATACCTTTCCACCAACAGCAATCCTTATGCTGCTAAGTACTTCAGTATACTTCTTTGTGTCCTCCACATATTCTTTCAAGAGTGATATTGGCGGAAGCTCATCAATTAACTTGAAGGTGAAAATAAATCTGACAGCCTCAAGTATATGCTTCTTTTGTATCAGAATCAAAATGAAATCTGCCATGCATAATACAAACTTATAGTGGCCATCCAAACTGATTAACAATGAAAACTGATGCTTGGCCATACTAGAAGTGATAATATCTAAGAAACTTACCAGCTATCTTAACTGCAAAACCATGTGCATAACACAATTCTAGAACCCTTTTATTCTGAGATATCAACCCAAGAAGCGTTATGATTGCATCTACATCGCTGGTGTCATGTGGTTGAACACTGGGAAAAAGAAAAGTAGCTAGATTTGTATCCATTGACGATTCTTTCCTTCGTTTTGGCATGAGAAGAAAGTATGTTGGTCACTGTGGAATTCCAATAAGAACCAAAGAAATGGCAGATGCAGGTTAGTGAGCAAATTGCTTAAAATTTTATGTATCCAACATAATTATGAGCAATCAAAAGTTCAAAACTAATTAAACATCCATGGTCTGTTTGCATATATATTTCGAATAGCAAATGGTATGTATGAGAAACTTCAAGACAGCCTGCCTAAAACACGACTTCAGTGTACACAAAATTCACAAGTATCAAAGATTAATGGTATCAGATGAAGAACATCAGAGCAAACGATATGTCCACTGAACTGAGGTTCTAACGAGAAGAACTAGAAAAAGATGATTAATCGGTAATAGCCTTAGTTCATAACTAACAGGAAGCATGTTGTGATATGCAGCCATGCAGGCCTACTAGGCCAATTGTGAAATATAATTAATAACCACTGCTTTGCAACCACCTCTCAAATTGAGTGAATGTTGTAGTATCATGCTGCTATAAATACAAAAGTACATGGTAAACCATCTTAATCTTTGTTTAATCTATATAACTTAAACAAAAGATGAAAGCTAGTAGCCAATGCTATCCTATAGTACATTTAAGTCAGTCATTTCTCTTATTCTCTGAAGTGGTCAGTCCTATATAGCAACACAACAACAAAATTTCAAAGAATTTATTTTGTAATATATGTGGACACCAAAAACAAAAGTGTGTGCACATACCATTATGACCAGATAAAGGATTTGCCTCTTTGTTAGCCAGAGGAGCATGTTCTGATTGCTCAGTGTTCAATTGGAATTCAAAAAGTGTCTGCTTCAATTCAAGGTTTTTGGACTGTTGATAAAGTTCCCCCATATCCCTCTGAAGTTCAGCAGATAGTGAATCCAAATTCCTTTCCCCCTCCTCTACAATCTTTTGGAGTGAATCCAAATGTTGCTTGCGCTCTTCGGTAGTCTTTATGAGGGCCGCCAAATGTTGTTTCTCTGCTTTTACTGACTCCTCTAGTAAATGAACATGCTTTTCTTTCAATTCAGCCTCATCGAAGCAGTGTTTCGCCCTGTCATTTTGAAAATAAAGTTCTCTGATCGTTTGATCTAATAACTCCTTTTCCAACTGAAGCTTGTTAGAGATTCCCTCTAGTTCATTCTTTTTCAAGTCAAGCTTATGACTCCAAAGCTCCATGGAATTCTCATGCAATATATAACTTTCCACTTTCATATCCATTTCCCCAATAACTTCCTCAATACTCCTCAAATTTCTTGTCCTCTCTTCAACACGGCTTTGGATCAGCTCACACTCCCTCTCATATTCTATAACCAACTTCTCAAGTTCCAAAACCCTCCTCTCTTTACTATCAAGCTCCTGCCTCTTTTCCTCAACCAATAAACTAACACTCTCCAACTCAGCCTTAACTTGATCAACTTGTATTAGCTTCTCTGTAATCACCTCCTCAATTGCATCCAACTCATCTTCCTTAGACTCCCTCAGTGACTCAAAACAAGACTCTTTCTCTTCCAACTGCTTCTCTCGGAGCTCAATTTTCTCCTCCCGGGCCTTGAGCTCTCGAAACTGAGCCTCAAACGAGTTCCGCGTCGAGTTGAAGTGATCTTCTGTCTTGTTGCAGCAGGAATGGAAATTCTCAAAGGCCTTTTCGAGACTGCTGTGCTTCAACTCCCAATCCTTCATATCCGAACCTACCTCCTCCATTGTGTTTATCCACTAAAAAAGAACCTATCCCTACTCTTCAAGCCTTCAACAACACCAAAACCCTTGTTCAAACACCTAAATCTGCATCACAGACATGAAATTTCTTTACCTAAGAAACCAAAAAGCTAACACGTACTACCCATTATACACTAGTTCACTAAAAAGTAAAGAACAATAATTTGCACACAAAATCAGTCCAAAAAGTCCAACACCAAATGCATAGTAACTAAAACCATGGAAGATACAAAAGAGCTGATAGCCTGATAGTACTTGAAGAGATAAAGTATTAAAGATGGTACCTTTGGAGAAATTGGCTTCCCAGAAATGAGAAGTAGCCTAGTTCCTTGGTCTTAACTCTTTAGCAAGAAAGCTCTGATCTTTCAGTGCATCAGACAGAGGAGATTAGGGTATGGCTTCTTTGGGTCACTGTGTAGTGAGAATAGAAAGGGTTCTTTGCTTTTGTAAAGAGTTATAATGGAAGAAAGTAGCTTAAAATTAGAAACCAGAGAGGTTGCGACTAGTACAGGACAAGAGTCACAAGACAGGACATAAGAGGCTTCTTCTTGAGCACTTGTGGAAAGCATGCGAGGTTGTCAAGCGTGTGAGGTTTCTTTCTTCTTTTGGAAATCAAGCGTGTGAAGTTAACGGTTACAATTTAGTACCAGAGACTAGAGACTAACCCACAGACAGATTCAAGTGTTCTGGGAACAAAGGTTGATGTGTATTATGTAAATCATTGTCACCTATACAACTTTCTCACATATAGACTTAACTGTGACTTGAAAGTAGAGTAATTTCTTCTTTACAATGATTTTGGTATGTTCATTTCACAGCATCGGAAAATTGGATCAGGGAGGGAAGAACTAGACTAAAATTATGTGAAATAACATCGCAACTTTATCAATATAGGTAAATGGAGTGCAGGCTCTTGGAGATATACTAGCCATCATTAACATAAACATCCTGACCTGGAATCATACACAAGCTAAGACCTAAGACCGCCCAAACTTACAGTTACTCTGAGTCCTCTGATTCTAGGATTCATATAGACACGAATGTCGGTTAAAATATGCATGCTTCTCCAAAGCGGAAGCAATTACACAGAAGTCATGCCATCAGTACAGAAGTGCCATTGTTATGCTTCTTTCTTTTTCCACGCTCGTGTTGTTCCCCAACCATACTGGGACAAAGTGACGGCAACAAAACTCTCCAGTTCTCCTCCAGTGTTTCCAGCTGAACTATTTGTATTTCTAAGGCATTGGACGGGTGTTCGGATCCAAGGTTGAATTCTTTGACGCATTGAACCAAAGCTCTGGCATCAGCCATTTGGCCATTTGCAAACTTGCCCTGTGAGCAAAATACGCATTCACAAGAAAGATGGTACTAATAACTATTTAAAAAGCAAGAATTGAAATTGTAAAGAAGAGAAAACTAGGTACCTTTTCATCACTAGTGATTTCTAAACCACAAATTGCATCAGAATACCTAATTGCATCCTGCACATACTCTTCTAGAAGTGATTTTAGAGAGAATATGTCAGTTAACTTCAACATGCAAATACATCTAACAGCCTCAGCCAGCCGTTTCTTTTCAATAAGATTGCGAATAAGATCTGTTATGTGTACAGAAAAATTGTAGGGTCCATCAAACTGGATAGGAGAAGTTCCTCAAGAGAGTTGCATATTATCAGCCGCTGAAGTTACAAAATCAAAAGATATAACAGAACACAATAGAGAAGATAATACTCAAGATACTCTTACCAGCGATCTTAACTGCAAAGGCATGCAAGTGACATACTTCTACAGCCCTTTTACTCTGAGAAATCAACCCGAAAAGCTTTACAATCTCATCAACATTCAACATATGAACAATTCCATACGTAGCTAGAAACAACAAGAATGTCAAACTCTCCAGTGAATTTTCTGTATTGCCTCTCATCTTTATTTTCCACTTGGCTGCTAGATATGTTGCATCTTCTTTAAGATGAGACCCTATATCTGGTGACATATTCAATAGCTCCTTCAATATGGAAAGGTTCCCTGACATTATACTTTCTTCAAAATTTCCATTTTTGAAGTACTGAGTTAGGGACTTTTGCATATTATTCAGAACGAGTTTAGCTGGGTCTGGTACCAACCGAAGAGAAGCAGCCAATTCATTCTGTATGAAATCATTCCCACAGAAATTCTCATTCAAAAACGTTGGGACATATCCTTCATCATTGGTGGCAATTAGTTGAAGATCTGAGGAAGGAAAACTTGCTGTGTGTTTAGACAATGAAGACTCTGGTTCCTCGGCTTTGACAAGGGAAGAAATGTTGTTGGTCACTGTGCATATGCAATAAAACCAAAGAATTTACAGCAAACATGTCAGTGAGTGAGTCAATGATTTTGAATTTAACATATCAAAATATGTTGACACCGCTGGAGCTTGTCCATCGAATCAAGTTGTAAGTTGTGCAGTGGACCATACCAAGAAAATCAAGATATGTAATGCAATTTCACACAATCATCATGGTACTTATAAGTGAACTTACGAAGACTGCGGAAAGCACCATTTTTATAGTCTTATGAAACGGCAACACATGATGAACAGAAGTAGTAGCACAGTTAAGTTCACTGAGAGTCTAAAGAGTAGATATAGAAAAAGATTAACATGTACTAATAGCCATGAACAACATACTGAAAAAAATAACAGGAACACAGTAGTAGCACATACATGGTAATCAACTCGTTCTTGCTCTAATAAGTTGCAAAACTAAATACAGTAAATCTACAAGGCAAAAGTACCAAGAGTCTAAGTGTCTAACCACCTTAATCATAATTCTAATCTTTGCTGAACCTATGAGTTAAAGACAAAAGGCAATGCATCCAATGTGACCGCTATAAACATTCAGTTATCCCCTTTTTTGTTCTTGAATATATGCGACAAATATGAAACATGGACATCAATGCAAACATGAAGCCTAAGATATAATTACCAGATGAAGGAATAACCGCATTGTTAGTCCCAGGCATAGTTTCCAATTGCTGAAACTTCACTTGAGAATCAAATTGCGCCCGCTTCAATTCAAGCGCTTCAGCCTGCTGCCGAAGTTCCTTCTCTTTCCTTTTAAGTTCACCAGACACCAACACCAACTTCCTTTCGCGCTCCTCTGAATTCTTCATGAGCAGGTCCAGACCCCTTTTGTTACCTTCAATCAACTTCTCCATCGAACACAAATGCTCTTCTTTCAATTCAACCTTACTAACACGTTCATTAACCCGCCTCTCTTTCGACTCAACCTCCCTCTCCTTCCTCTGAACCTCATTAAGCCGCTCATTGACTCTCATCTCAGCCAGCTCAACTTCCTTAGCTCTCGACTCGAGCTCTCTCTCCTTCCTCTGAGCCTCATTTATACACTCCTGTACATTATCAGCAATAACACGAAGCTCATCTACATTTGGTTCTAACAATTCCTCTTTCAACCTAAGCTTCTCCCACAGCCCCTCCTCGAATTCCCTCGCTTTCAACTCAACCTTACACCTCAAAACCTCCATAGCTTTCTCCATTTCCTTAACACTCTCCCCAACCCTAGCCAAATTCCTATCCCCCTCTTCGATTCGATTCTCGACTACACCACACTCCCTCTCTTTCCCCCTAATCAATTCCTCAACTTCCACAACTCTCCTCTCTTTCTCATCAATCAAAAAATCAAGGCTTTCCAATTGACTCTTACACTGTTCAAATTCCACAAGCCTCTCTGTGATCGCCTCCTCAATTTGGTCCAGCTCAACCTCCTTCGACCTAAAGCCGGACTCTTTCGCTTCCAGAAGCTTCCCCCGGCGCGCGATTTCCTCCTCGCGGATCTGGAGCTCCATGAACCGGGTCTGGAGTGTGGCCTGGTTGGAGACGCACTGCGCCCTCATTTGGTTCAAGCTGCCTCGCAGATTCTCGAATGCTTCCGCCATCGCCACGTGGTTCAGCTCTGAATCGGAGATCACCTCTTCCATTTTTGTGTCCTTCTCTGCAAACCCAAATTTATGCTCTTCTTCTGCAAATTTTAGAGTGAGAGTGAGTAGTGTTACGAAACAACAGCCTACTTGTTGTAGAGGACACATGTACCCAATTTTGTCTATTAATAAGAAACTCGTTTAAATGACCACAGTATTAAACACTAGGCACCAATAAATTGGACTGCACAAATATGGGGTTTGGTCATAGAAGAATCTAACTTATTAGGGGTTAGGGCCAATGTAACTTCTCGGTAGCAACCTTAATTTCTGAACAGTAAAATTTTAAAATTTAGAATGTTAATATTTTACAATAATCTCAATATAATTGAAATTACAATACAACTGTTGAATATCGATCCTGAATTTAATTAACAAACTCAGTTACAACTTGAATCTAAATGCACTATTTATAATTAAGCATAAATTACAGTTGTAGGATTCACTCGAAACTCACCAAAACTGAAAAGAATTGAATCAAACAGCACGTTGCTGACAGCTACTCGACTTACCAACTGCAACTACGTACAACATGCGGTACTACCCCCTGCACCATTGATTGGTACACCGGGATTACAAACACAAACTCGGTCAGCTTCACAGTTGGTATGAGTAAACTGAATATAACTACTTAACAGATGAACAACAACAATAACATGCAACACCGACAATAGATAATGCATCACATCCCAATCAAAGTTAAGTTCTCGACTTAACATTATCATCTCAACAACAATAACACCACGCTCATTACACATCCTACAACACTCTCCACCTCTTACGCAAGGTCCAACACACACCACTAAACAAGAAAACAATTAGTGAATCCTGCAGGAAAACATAATTCATGAATTCACGTATAAGAAAAAGAAAAACACATAAGAAAATAAGTGATTCCAGCATAACATCTTAATTCAGAAATCATTTAACAAACAATAAAATACAAGAGATGAGTAAACAAACAACAAACACAACAAAACACAAACAAATGAAATGTAACAAATAACATTTTAAAATATGTGTACTCATGAGAGTTGGGCAGCCCACCTGGTTACCCCTCATGCAGTACAAGGTAGACAGACTAGAGCTCTAACTGATCGTAACCAACACCCGGCCAAGGCTTGGTTCTCGATTTAAATGTCATCACCGTCCGAAGACCAGAAAACGTTTTAACAAGACTAAACTATTCTGAAAAACTGTTCACGCGGCGCCTCAGACGGCCGCACGTGGGCTCATGCGCCGCCCCACCAACAGCCGCGTGTGGGGCTCACGCGCCGCCCAAGGCAGCCGCACGTGACCTCAATCGCAGCCCTCAAATCCACCCATCTTTCCACCTACATCAACCTACGGCCTAATACCTTCTCTCTGCCGCTCCACTTCTTCCCAAAACTTCATCGAATCACAAAACTTTCAACATCAAAAACATAGATCACAAGGAGTAGATTGTAACCATACTTACAGTTAGCTCCAATTTGGCCGGAGACCGCCGGAAATGCCGTCGCAAGAAACCGGATCGGAGGTGAACCAGCTCGATTCGAGCTTCACCGTTGGTGGATTTGCGCCTAGAAAGATGAGTGAGAACCTGCGACGGTCGCCTCGTGCCCAATCCTTGCCGGCGAAGTTGAGCTCGACGGTGACGCTCTCGATTGCGGGTAAGACGCGGCGCGGGGTGGGTCGCCACTACCACCGTTCGATGCGGCCCGGCCGTGTGGTTCCAACGACACCGGCGGTGTCGAGCACGGCGGTCGGAGGAGGGAGATCGCCAGAGGAAAAGAATCGGCGTCGGGGTCGTGTCAGCTTGGTTTCCTTTTTTGGTTTTTCTGATTTTAAGTTTCCAAAAATGTCCTTTTATAACCTTCCAAAATCGGAAACTAAACTTATGTTGCTAATAACTTTCAAACACGATGTCTGATTAAGGCATGTCGCGTGTCTACGAACTCGTATCGACGAGCTCTACAACTTTCGTGAAGGAAGTTTTCAGCGATGATTGACGGATTAAAAGTCAACTCTTGAGCCACTGAAAACGTAATGTTTTTCAACCTTAAATATCCGAAATCAATTTCATTTCGTAATGACATCGACGAGAATGTATAGAATGTGATTTTACTCGAATTACCAAGCATAATATTTTACACGAAATTATTAGAAATTAAACTCGAAAATTAGGGTTATTACATGAGACTTGGGCAGCCCACCTGGTCACCCCTCATGCAGTACAAGGCAGACAAACTAGATCTCTAACTAATTGTAACTAACACCCGGCCAAGGCTTGGTTTCCGATTTAAATGTCATCACCGTCCAAAGACCAGAAAACGTTTTAACAAGACTCAATGTTAAAACCACGTACAATTTAATCAATCCACCCATGATAATTTTGTACAAAACCAAGCGACTCTCACAACATCACAAAATGAATAAGTCATACAATTAAACCAATTTACCGGAAGGTACATTTTCTTCCCTTCCGCCAATATTATCAAATATCCACATTTAATAAACCAATTTATCGGAATGTATATTTTCTTCCGATCTCTTCCTCCATATCAACATTTAAACACATTTAAAGATATAAAATATAATATAGCAACGTATATATGTATGTTATTATTACCATTAAATATACATATATAAATAGACTATATTATATCAATATCAATATACATATTCCAAATTCATTCTCACATTCACCATAGTCCATAATCACTAAATATTTTAAAATCATTTATTAAAATAGCGTTTCACATACTCATGAACCGTAGACGATCAAGTTCACGTAATTTTAAACCAAAACATATTTTTAGAACAATTGTTTTATAAGCTAGTGATGCAATGACTATGTTAATAACTCAAACTAAATTCAATAATTATAACACTACTTCGATCATGATGATCATTGTGAGGTTTACTCACCTTAGCTCCCCCTGCATCTTCTACTCAAAATAAGGAAGGTATTAGCTACCACAATCACTCCATAACAAGTACCTAATTCATATCAAGGTTGCAAGTCATTAACACTTGAGATACGACAACAACAATTCAGCTTTCCTCATTTAAATTCTAACCCGCCAAAAAGGCCACTTGAGCCGCAACTCATTTGAGACTAATTAAAGTCTCCAAACTACCAAGGTGTTACTATGTTGACCCTACTGAATGCAACATTGAATCCACATGTATTTACCTTCTAAATAAACAAAAATTCACAACTTAGTAACAATTGAAGATAATAAAGTTCTAGCTCAATTTGACGCTCCATCCAACCCGAAGACTTGTCACTCGAGACAACTCTTTCTCCTAAGGTCTCTAGATCCTTGCTAAGCAACAACAAATTCAACCTAGAATCACCAAACCTTTAACAACAACTAACTTACTCAAGAATTAAACTAACACGTGCAAATGACCTATGTAAACGCTCATATCGACGAGCATATCACAATGGAGTAAACCATTACTTCGAAATATGACCCAACACACCAGCACACACCACCAACAGTGCGGCACTGCCACTATTCCGGTGACCACCAATGATCACCAAAATTTACCATCACAATCTAAACAACATTTCCAACAACTTTCTAGTTGACAGTAAAGTCTAAATCGAAGTCTAAACAGTCCAATCGACGAAGAACATAAAATCGGTACTATTCACAGAACCTAGAAAAAGATATCGTCGATTCTCTTTGTGTGTTTTGGAATATAAGACTGTTTTAGAGGGTTGATAAACATCCTACAAGCTTCAAAACACAAGAAGAATCACCTTGATTGGTTTTCAGAGGAGGGAGTTCTCCTTACTTCTTCAAACGGGACAACCGCATTGTTTCTTCATTTCTGGGCTTCAAACAGCTCGAATCTCTCTCAAATACTAACTCAGATCGGTAGCGGATGCAGATACGGTTCCAACGCCACCGGTCTCACTCAATTCCATCTCCGGACGACGAAGATATGGCCGAAAAAAGATCCGGCAACCAAGAAGGAAAAATCGTGTGAACAGTACCTGAGCTTGGATAAACAGTAACCGAGTTGATTTTGGAAAAAAAAAACTGATTTTCTTAATTTATAATCTCTTCTCATTCCTTTTATACTCATCCTAAAATCAGAAACCAAACTTTCGTTGCTAACAACTTTCACATACGAACTCTGATTAAAGCGTGATGCGCATCTACGAACTCACATTGACGAACTCTACGACTTTCACAAAATAAGTTTTCTGAGATTCTTAACGAAAAAAAATCAACTCTTGACCCCTCACGGTAATGTTTTCCGAGTAAAAATTGTTCGAACACTTTCTTTTTCTCCCTCGTACTATATAATCAGATCACCACCAATTTAAATATCTCCGAACAATAATTAGAAAATAATTATAAATTTTCAGGATATTACAGTCTGAGACACTTGCACTTTAAGAATCAAAGCATCGAAACTGCAACCATCAATGAGTATAAAAACCACTAACGATCACAAACATTTGCTGATTTTACTGGAACATCAACTAAAGATTGAAATGAGCATGCATTTGCAGAAGAACTGCAAACAGTATACGGAAGAAGTAATGAATCATGGCATAAAAATGGGCGATGTAAAATAGTAAAGTAAAGCATTATATTCTAAACCTCTGAAATGTTAACCCAAATAAAAAAAACCTCTAAAATTGAAACCAAGTTTAAATAATGATATCCCTTTCACAAAAGTATGTAAAGGGCAGAGATGATATGATGTCGAAAACAATAATCTCTAAAAGGATTTATTCATGCTTCTATATTGTTTTTGATGATATAGAGGAATGAAAGTGATGACAAAAATGCAAACATAAACATAAATACAGAGGAATGAAGTATGAAATGAAAAGTGGAAACTGAAGCAACTTTATCTCTACTATTATAACTAGAAGCCATCTTTTTGTATAAACAGCTTCATAAAAAAAATCTTCTGGAAATACCCATGTCAGAAAGAATAATAAGTTAAAATGATAATATATAGAAGGGTCGAAAACGTGAAATAATAAAAAGTAAATAAATAAAAATTACAAGATTTTCTGCTATTTTAGTGGATAGTGGAAAGTTAAATCCGTGCAAATGCACGAGTAAAAAACTAGTATACAATAAAAAAGGGAAAACTTATAAGAAGATAAAAACATATATGATATATTTTTCTTGTGAAATGATATATTTTTCTACTGGTTTTATAAGATGCATGCAGTTGATACAATTTCCTCTCAAACTATAGAAAAAGAAACTACATTTTTTAGGTTCATAGTAGAGGTTAGCCATTAACCAATAAATTTTCGGCCCGTATCATTATAACCAAATAGAATTTATCTACATTAGATCAAATTATTGAATATAACCATTTGTTTTAATCTTTTTGTTGCTTGTGTGAAATTGCCTAGAATGATTAAGTTTAGCAGAAGGTTTGGCATGTATTGATTACAGAATAAATATGTACAAGGCTGACCTTGAGATCATATGGCATGCTCATATTGATTTTCATCAAGGCCCATCAATGCTTCATCAAGATCAACAACCTCCTTGACAATAAACACATCCATAATAGTTAAAATTTCAATTATGAAATAGTGAAATCACATATTATTACTCACAGAATCATAACCTCATTAACAAAACCATAAAAACATGACTGACCGAATACACAAAGCTTTGAGAACTAGGCAGAGATTTCTTCAATTCTTCATGAGTGTTGTAACTCGGGTCCTGAATCCCCTACTTTCTGACCAAGAAGAGAGAGAAACCCAAAAATCAATAACCCATAATCGCCATCTTTATCCTTCGGGATGATGACAAACCCCAAATGCAGATGGCGTAGGAGATTATAAACCATAAACCCATAAAGAAAAAAATAACATAAAATATATGGTGTAGAGGGAGCGGAAAAACCGAATATATTAATATGTTTGATGCGTGTTGGTAATATCAAATATGTTTGGACTAGGAGATGGTTCCTATGGTTTAACAAACTAATGTTAGTACTTAGTAGAACTACTAGTGACACAAACTATCATAAGTTCATAACTACTAAATGCAAGTCCATCCGAAAGGGGAAATTTGAAATTATATATCAGAATTTTGAATATCAGTAATGCTAACATAGATCTTAAATTGATATGTATATTAGTGACAACACACTGTTATTAAATTATCAATATGTACTAATAATGGTACCCTAAGCACATAAGTTATTACCTTATCTTAAAACTTAAAAGATTGCAATGAGTAAATTTCTTCTCGAGGACATGAGAAATAAGAATATGATATGCAAAAGAATATAATATTGTATCTTCAACAGTGAGCACTACCAAAACAAATACCTTACATTGAGATAATAACCATGTTTGAAGCTGAAAAATAATGATTATTGACTCATTTGGATAAGTGTGTATGAATGGAGAGTGAAAAGAACATAAGAGCCTGCATGATTTCAATGATCTTCAGGAGATGTCGCCAAAATTGTAAAGCAGATGTAGTAGTCAATGTTGTACTTCTTGTTAAATTGTGTGTGTTAGAATACATAGGTTATATTTGGAGATGTTTTTACAATATGGAGGTTAGGTCCTATGTCTACTCCTACAATTTCGTTAATGGCAACGATGTAAGGGCTAGATTGTTCAAAGAAAAAAAAAAGTAATGCTAAAGTTATCATTCTTTAGCCGGTCCAGATATTTAATGTCCTTGAGTTTGAGTTTGATAAAATTATGATAGCCCAAAAGGTTTTGGTTATTCTGATGTATTCAACTCAATAAGTTGTCTTCTATGTTGTCAATCTATGAACGATTATAGAAATATTGTTGACTATTAAGTTTATCCAACAAAAGAGGAGTATGGATTACAATTTGTTAGCACAAATTTCACTCCCGTAATTACACCAATGATGTTAAAGTGTAATCAAATAGTAATTTATGTGTTATGAAATGGTATCGTAGTCTGAAAGATTAGTTATGTTTTATAGAGTTGCCACTTTTGGGGTTGTCATAGCTGCTGGATAACACAAGGTTGGGCTGCGTGTGGTGTTGCCTATCGAACGACCACTGACTATGCACAAGTAAATATCATCCCCATAATATAATATCAACATACTAGGTCATATTGTTTGACACTATAATAGACGTCTTATTGTCCTTTTGTAGGCGAGAACTTGGGATCAGAGATGCTTTCATCCGCCTTTGGGTGAGATTCTTTGGCTTTACACTATAGTCAGATGCAAACACCATTCTTCAAGTTGTCAGATATCACTTGTAAAAAATCACAGCCTCTTATAACTATATAATATTGAACAAAAAAGAAAAGCATATGTAGTTTAACAAGTCAATTATGACTATATAATTTTTTTTTCTCAAAAAAAATTATGTGGAATAAGACTTGTTTGGAATTTTATTTCTGAATGTGAGTTTCCAACAATGTTTAAACCAAACATTATTTGAGCTAACGAAGCTGGAAGATTGGTCCCAATGGAGGAATTTGGATTTTGCAATTGTTGAAGGCAACATTGCTGATGAATGGAATTATCTAATGTCTCCCAAACCATTTATAAAAATAGGGTTCTCTATTTTTCAGTCTGAGCAGTTGTGTTCTTATGTTCAATTTTGAGCAAGAGGTGTTTAGAATATTTAGCACCACTACTCCAGTGTTTCATCAACCTATGGAGAATTGTAGAGGCATCAACATCTTAGCATGAGATATATCAGTAATTAGGCTTCAAACTAGAACGTTAGAGATAATGTTGTAAAAGTGGAGAGATGGGGGTGAGGGTTGGGATAATACAACCTACATTGGTGATGTTCTAGACTTAGAACCTATACAAGTTGTAGTTGTGTTAGAAGTCAATGAAAAAGCAGATGATGATGTCTTTATCCAACTGAGCGTTGGATGGATTTTGAGAAGAGTGAATACGGATTTTGACTGAGGTATTCCACTTTCAACAGGGGCATGTATAAGTGAGTGAGATTGAGTCTCCCTTTTATGGTACCTAATCTCATATACTTGGGATAATGCACCACATGTGTTGACGCACTCTATCATTTGCACACTTCGGGTATATAAATACATGATTTTAACCGTATTAAAGTTTAGTTTATCAATAAAAATCATTTTTGTACAAAATCAATGTGAATAAAAATTGTTTACTAAGTCGATTGCATCAAACAATGAACAGTCATGGTAAAAGTTAATAGTCGCGTGATCATCTGTCAATTTGTTAATGTGATCGACTATGAAAACAATTCAATAAAGATCATTTTTGTAAAAAAAATTAATGTAAATAAAAATCATATACTCGATTGCATCAAATAATGAACAGTCATGGTGAAAGTTAGTAGTCTCATGATTATTCGTCAATTTGTTTAATGTGATCGGCTATGAAAACGATTTTTGTTTATATCAATTTTTTTTTTGCAAATATGATCTTTATTGATTTATTTAACTTTTTTTTTATTAAATACAACAACTAATATGCTACAACGAGTCTGTTGTTAATCGAACTCACACCCTCTCACTTACAAGGAGAGACTATAAGACCAAATGGTACTAGGTTGTTTATTTAACTTTTAAACGGTTTAAATTTTTATATTAAATTGTGAAAAGTAGGTAAATGAGAGAATTCGGATAAGGTTGTACGCAAGTTTAATCTATTTTCTATCCATTTATTCTTAATATTTCTCGTACTTTCCGTCATTATTCAGTCTATTATGAGCATAGAAAATAGATCTTTTCAATAAACACTTGCACGACCATGACATAATCAAATATACATGTGATTCCTCATTTTGCATGATAATTCTTGAATGGAGTGTGCTAGCTGCCATATCTTTGACGATTCGTGGCCATTGCCTCCTTAAACTCTCCGAACCTCTTCTTTTGGAAAGGAATTTGGTGGAGCTTTCCAAACGGGTATGAGTCTATCAGACTATTCACATTATTCAAATGCTAAGAAAGATTGGAAAGTCAGCTTACTAAACAGACTAAGAGGATAGTGTGTGAAGTGTATCATGCAAAAAGGTGTGCACATATCACTACTAAAGAAAAATGTCGTATCAATTAGCTAATCCCAATTGCGAGGCGAAGGGTTCAATATTTCTACAAAAAAAAGCAAGTACAAATTTATGTTCTACCACATTCTTTTCAGCAACTAGGAAATGTGCGAAAACTGGGGGAGCAAGTGCTGGGTTTCCTCCTTTTCCTCTGGTGTTGTTTATCATACGATGGAAGACATAACACCACCTCCCTCTTCTCCTCTAATTTTCCAATTTTTTTAGTTTTCATCATAATGTCAAGAGATGCCACCGAATGCAGATTTTCCTTTAGTTTATCAAGCTCGGAAATTTCATCGACTATGTCTGCTAGTGAGTACTTGGACTGTAGGTTGTAATCTTTAACACATTGAACCACAGCCCTTAGACTAGTAATTCGGTCATCTACAGCATTTTCCTGGGAGAAAAGCTATAGATCAGTATTCACATTAAAGATGGTTCTAGATTGATCAGTTTATGAAGTTGGGAAATATTACAAAGAATAGCCAATGTTACCTTTCCAACAAGTGATTTCTTCTGACTGAAAGTTTCACTCCACCACATCTCTGCATCCTCCACAAACTCATTTAAGAGTGGTTTAGGTGGGAACTCAGCAGTTAACTTGAAGGTGCAAATGAAGCTAACAGCCTCTATCAGTTGCTTTCTTTCAATGAGAATACGTATAACATCTGTTCAGAGTGAAACAAGGTGACAGGATCAACAAACTGCCAGACACAAATCTCAAAAGGGAATTTCCATAGTATCATCAGCTAGCTAAACATAAAGAAGTCACTACAACAAAAATTCATCAAGAAACAAAACCATATTTACATTGGAAAAAAACTGATCCTAAAGCTAATCCTGACTTGCAAAGCTAATCAAAAACTGATCAATCAACTCCTAGCCATTTGCTAATATTCATCATAACTTCCCACTACTACATGATACACAAGATCATCATCTAGCAAATCAATTCAACAACAAATATAACACGAAACCCAAAATTCTCGAAAACAACTACCTCTCATCTTATCAGCAGAATCAACACCCTGACACAACTTCACAATCTCATTACTCCTCGAAATGACCCCAATAAGCTTCACAACCTCCCCTGCATTCAAAACACTCCCCATTTCGCAACTCTCCAACTCCACCCCTCCGCCACCACCAACAAGCTCCAATCCAGTTCCTCTAGCCTTCTCTTCACATTGCCTCATACGCCGCGATACCGACCCCAATTGCTCCTCCAGCACCTCCTGCAGCGCCTTGGAATGCCTCCTCTGCTCCTCCAACGACTCATGTAGCTCATCCAACCTCCTCTCCCTCTCCTCCACCGACTTTTCCAGCAGACCCAACTGCCCCTCCCTCTCCACCTCCTTCACCTCAAGCTTTTCGGCACGATCCTCCAGCTCCCTCTCTCTGATCTCCAGAGAGCTCCATCGTTCCCGGACCGATTCGGCTTCCGACTTCACCCTCAGCTCTCTGGCCTGCAATTGAAGCTCCCTCTGGTCCAGAGCTTGCATTCGGGTCAGGTGGTGGGTTCGGGTCGACTCGTAGAGGGCCTGGAGCTCCGTCAGCTGCCGGGTCAGGTCGAGCACGCTGTCTTGTAACTCTGCGGCGATCTTGTCCATTGTGTTGGGTGAGAATTGGAACCCAGTAGTGCATTTAGTTCAGAAGAGATGGAATTGGAGAAAAGGAGAAGGCTTTAAGAGTCTCCATTAGAGACTGATCGCGGTTCTGAGAAACCCTAGAAAAATTGGAATTTGGGGCTAAATTGAGGTTCTTGTGAAGCTTGCGAGGTACGATTCAGACTTAGGAATTGAATATTTATTTATTTTTGACTTTGTGAATATTCAAAGGCCGCATAAGAGTTGAAACTTGAAAAGTGAAGTTACATTTTTTTTTAATTTTTACTCTAGAGTGTTTACCACCCAATAAATGAGGTAAAAAAGTGGGGTGGATGAGAAATTGAAGTCATTTTTGGCAAAGTGTTGTTAGGAGAATCGGATATTGAGATGAAATGTTGAAAATTAAGTAATGTATGATTCTGTTGTATAGTCCATGTATTACTGTAACATGTTGAATGACATAGTGTTAGACTCGGTGAATATAAGTGTTGAAGAATGAGTAATGTATGATTTCCGGGGTACATGTTTGAATGACATATTGTAATGGTACAAAGTTTCATAGGCTCATGATATTTATTGATGCATCCTCTATGGGTCAAGATATAATAATTTAGATGCCTCCAGATTCTTAGAGAACCCCATTCACTGCTTTGAATGCTTGAGAATTAGTGACATAGATAGGCAGAGAATGGGGTCAATTTGGAAAGCTTCTTGCTTGAAAATTATGGGTCAGTTGAATTTAAGGAAGCTCTGTTGCTCAAATTCAGACGCAGACTGAAAATGAATGGGGCTCGTTCCTCTATTTGGTCATGCATATATGTCTCTGAAAAATTGTCAGGGGCTTGCCCATGAGTCCTTAAATGATAGGGGCCGTTCGTTTTGACGTATCTGGTTCATGGATACTAAACAGAGGAGGTGTAAGAGAAAGCTTTATTCCATTGCAGGTAGAAGGTATATCATGTAAATGGAAAGAAAGTGATATGACATAATGATCGAAACTGAAGGTCTATCAGCCTTAATTGGTTGCTGGTCATTATATTTCTCAACTTTCAGAGTTCATGGGATTCATGTATGGCCTCATTGTCACAAATTTTCATAAACAAGGTTCTCTTCATATGAGGGTACTCCTTGTTGTTATAGTATAAGTGGAGTGAAATTCAACTACCCCCAGCCTTGTTAATACTCTGTTACTATCAGAACCATTTCAAAATTGTATGATATTCTTCCCCAAGCTAATGTTCTATAGTCGCCAGCTTCTGAAACATGTCAACTACTCTATGTCTATGATTTCTAACTTTTAGGCCTTTAGCGGCATAATCGATTAAGACTTAAGACTTCTTCTACATGGTTCTATTCCATAGGATACAATTGCTCCCAAGGCAGATCAGATCACTATGGACAACCTTGGGTATGCATGTACGAGTACCTTCATTGCTTCTATGTTGTTTAGTACAACCTGCCCCTTGTTAATACTATGATACTATCAGAACCCTTTCAATTTTGTATCATATCATATTCTTCCCCTACTAACTGAATACTAGTCTCAAGCTTCTGAAACATTTCACTAACTCCGTCTAATTTCGATTGGGGCTTCTAACTGTCAATTTTATGTTTATAAGGGGAGTGAGATTCAACAAAGTTTAACAAAAAATATGATACTATCAATCTATCATAACCATTTCAAACTTGCATCATATCATTACTTCCCTAAAAAACTGCACACTAGTCTGAAGCTTCTGAAACATTTTAACTAGTCCATCTATGTCGACGGCTTCGAACTTGCAACAAAATATATGATCAGTTAAGACTTTAGACTTCTACTAGATAATGGTGATGCAATTAGAAAAGTCGTGCCATTAAACACAAATACGGATAAAACTAGAGCCTAGCCTGTTACCTGCCTAAACCTGTGGCCTCCTATCAGTTTATGGATCATTCAAGGATGACTATATTAGAATAGTGATGATCAGCACTGTGCACTGCGACTGGATTTCTGGAATGCGATAGATATTGGCCTTTCAAACTTAGCATCAAGCCAACTTCAGTATTCTCAACATTTGCATGGTCGTTGGCCGCCATACCAAACTGTCCCGGGAGTCCATAATTTGCGTACAGCCTAGATGATGAACTTGACTCTGAGTATATTGAAGTGGAAATAGGCAATGCATAGGGTATAGCAGTGGATACAGCATTCTGATGATTGCTTTGTTCAAGCTGTTGTGGTATGAAAAAGGGGGCAGAAGTGCTGGTGTTTGGTCTCTTGACTCTCTTTCTTTTCCTCTGATCTTGTTGATCAACCGTGGAGGCAAGGGATGGTGCCAAACTTCTGTAATGCTCCTTCAGTCTTCCCAGCTGAACCACTTCTACTTCGATGTCTCCAGATGGAAATTCAGATTCAAGATTGTAGTCTTTGATGCATTGATGTACAGCTCTTAAATCACCTACTAGACCATCTACAACCTTCTCCTGTAAGCAAAAGTAGGCCATAATGATGTATATACACATTAAAGATGGTCCTAAATTTATCCATTCAAGAAGCAGTTATGAAAAGTGTTCGAGGAAGAGCTTGTACCGTTTCACTAAATGATAACTTGTTTATGCAAATTTCTCTGGCATGCTTTCTTGCATCATCCACATGATCTTTCAAGAGTTGTACGGCCGGGAACTTGTCAATTAACTTGAAGCTGCAAATGCATCTAACAGCACCAATTAGCTGCTTCCTCTCAATAAGATTTTGAATAAAACCTGTAAAAATAACACAGAATTGTAGCATCCATCAAAGTAGCTCAATATCAATGAGAATTGGATAAGCGAAAGCATATTTTAGAGGGAAAAGAAGAGATTAGAACCGAGTTTTAACTATGCAAGAGAAATTCAGAATGCAGTGATTCAAGAACATGACTTTATGATACTCTTAACGTAGGAGAGGATTGTTCCAAACAACAGATTCATACTATTAAACAGAAATTTACAAAGCTTCTGAACCACAGTTAATAAAAGACCAACTTACCGTATAATAATTGCTAGCAATGTAATTCTGTGAATCTTGTCCTAGTCAACTCCATTTTATATTTCTCATAATACATTACTTACATCATAGGTTTGACAATCTCACTTCTAACCATTTGCTAATCTTCTAGCCAATTATCTCCTCAAGGCAGTATAAAATCAACAGTAGGATATTTATCATCTTGGCAAAAGGAACAAAACAACGTTATCTGGACACTCATATAGCTAGTTATAAACACATTACCATTTTGTTGTAATCGGCAGATATAAATTCAGTAGCACCATAAAATAAATAAGAGTAATGGTAGAGCAAAACATAGAGCACGCCGCCAAATTTCATGAAACTTACCAGGAATTTTATCTGCAAAACCAACTGTCTGACATAGTTCTAGAGCCTGTCTGTGCCGAGAAATCACCCCAAGGAGGTTGACAATGTCACCACCATCTATGGTAGAGAGCAATTCATATGTAGCTATGAACTGCAAAAATAGCAAAATCTCTAAAGAGTTGCCAGCATCGGCTCTCATTCTAGCTTTCCACTGCACTGCCAGCTTTCTTGCATCTTCTTTCACATGAGGTCTGATGTGCTTTGACACTCTCATTAGTGTCTCCAGTAGGTAAACGTAACTCTTCATGACAGTTAGTTCTGAACAAAAACCTCGTTCTCTCCAACACTGACCAAAAGAGCTTTTAATCATTTCCAATACACTTTGGGCTGGGTCTGATGTCACTTGAAGAGTGGCTAACATTTTTTCATGTATTGAATTATTCTCACTCAAACGCTCAACTATGAACCCCTGAAACTTTGTTGATTCCTTGGTTGCATTTAGTTGAAGATTTGGAGATGAAAAGGGGTCTGCACATTCGACCACTGAAGAATCCAGTTCCTCAATTATAACTGGCAAAGAAATTATGTTGCTCGCTGTTCAAATACAGTAAGAAACAGGTAAGGATAGTCGGTATAATTTTGAGTTTATCATTGTATAATGTAGCAGTGGTGCATTGATCAAATGGCAAGGGTTGGATTAGGGACGGGCATTGCTATCAGGTTCCATGTCAATAATCAGATGATAAATCAGCCTCAAAGACCAATCTAGCAGTTTATTTTCCATACAAGATCTGTGATGAAGTTGTACCAAAGGACTAGCATATGTGGCAGTGGCACCAAGCATGTCCACTGACCTTCCAAGAGATAAATGCAAATAACACATGCAATACAAGATGCTGCTAGCCTTCAAATAAATATTTAATAGAATAGGGATGAAGGATACTGTATGATTCTGGCCATCAAAAGAAGAAAGTTCTACTTGCTAAAACAGCTTGCAATAATAATATAATATGACATATCGAGTCTTATAACAAAAACTAACAGGACAGTTATGTTGAATATGTCTTAAGAAAGATGCTTGTTACAATCTTCAACGTAAATGGCTACTCTCAATTTCTTTACAATGCAATTGAAGTATAGCATGCCTTACAGAGAAGATAACCATGCTGTGCAACACCAATAAGCAATCAAGTTTTTTTTTTTTTTCTAATGAGAAACTCCACGAGGCAGGACATCAATATTCAGAACTTCTAATTATGTCATCAATAGGTCAGATATCAAGTTTTGAATTCTAGAGGCATATCCCATTTCACAAAATAAACATGACACCGTTTGCTGCTTGAATATAGTTCTTTTTATTGACTAGACAAGGGAACTGATTGTTATTAGATATAGATAACGTTTATGACATAGAGTGAATAATCATAAGTTTAGACCAATATTCTATATAAATAAGATTAATCTGAGATAATCATCCAACATAAGAAACCAAGTTACACATAGCAAAACAAGAAAGAGCTTACCATATGTCATATCTGAGACACCAAGGGCCTGGAATAAATCAGTTGCTTGTCCAGGCTGAACCACTATAGAAAGAAGACTCTGAAGCTCCTTCAGATCATACATGGACATCAATTTATACGTAGTAACAAGCCACAAGAAGCCCAAAACCTCCAATCTATCCTCGATAGTGGCCATCAACTTAGCCTTCCACTTACATGCTAACTTCATTGCCTTCTCTCTGATCTGAGCATTAATTAGAGGCGAGAATCTCTTTAACTCTTGTAGCAATACAATACAACTCCTTCTAATAACTCTTAGGTCCGAATCAAGCTCCTTGCTGTTCACAGTTGAATTTGTAGGGTAAAATCCCTCCATTGCATCAAGAACCAATGCTGCTGGGTCTGTCGAAGCCTGAAGAAGAGCAGTCATTTCTCTACTCATTAAATCAATTCTCTTCAAATGCTCACTCATGATCGACTGCAACCCTCTAGCATTACTTGCATTCGAAGGAACGAAAACATTGTTTGCAGGGTCATGTTCCAATGGTTGAACCTTCACCAGAGGATGAATGATACTGCCCTTCCCCTTCAATTTCATTTTTTCCCCATTCACTTTTGGAATAGAATCCAACTGTTTCTCTTTCAATTCAAGCTCTTTCGCCTTCTCTTCCATCCTTCTTTCTCTCACTTCAACCTCATGTAAACGCTCCTGCACCGATTTCTCAAGCAACTCAAAATGCCTCACATTCTCCTGCCTCAACTCCTCAACCGCATGAAAATCCCTCTCCAATTTCAACTGCCCCTCACTCAAACACTCATTCACCCTCTTCTCAATCAAATCAATCTCCTCAGCTCTCTTCCCCAATCCCCGCTCTCTCTTCTCAACCCTCTCCACCCACTCTTCCATTTCCCTCTTCTTCACTTCAACACTACAACACCACTCCTTCATTTCCTTCTTAACCACCCCAAACTCCTCAACCTTCACCTCCATCTCCCTAATCACCTCCTCCTTCACTCTAATCCTCTCCGAATACGCCAACACCGCCTCCTGAATCGCCTCCATTTCCCCCCACTTCAACCTCAAATCCTTATCACACCTCTCAATCTCCCTCTTCATCTCCTTCACCTCCTTCTCTCTACTGACACACTCCTTCCTCCTCCTCTTCACATCCACACAGTACTTATCCAACACTCCCTGCACCCTCCTCACCTCCCTCTCCATCTTCTCGACTCGACAATCCAACACTCTCAATCTCTCCCTCCTCTCCCCCAAACCCCTCTCCCTCTCCTTCAACAACCTCTCAATCTCCTCAAACCTCCTCTCCTTCACTTCAAGCTCCTCATTGTTCTCCTCAATCAAAACCTTAACAGAGCTCAAGTGACTCTCACAGCACTCCAACTCCTTCTGTTTCTTCCTCACCACCTCCCTGAGCCTCTTGGCCTTATCCTCCTCCAAAGACTCCACCTTTCCGATTTGGGCCTCGCGGGCTAGGAGCTCCTGGAACCGGGTCTGGAGTTTGGCACGAGTTGAGTCCAGGTGGTCTTCTAGGTCCTTCCACTGGGGACCTAGGACCGTAAAGGAGGAAGCTTGTGCGTTTAAGATATCATAGACACGACCCAGATTGCTCTGCTTGGTTTCTGCTAGCTCTAAATCTGAGGCTATGGAGTTTTCCATTGAGGAAAAACCCTAGAGTTTGAGAGGGGAATGGGATAAAGGTCTGAGCTTTAAGTGAGTGAGTGAGTGAGAGTCAGTAGAGTGATCACAACAATTTAAACAGAAACAACCAAGTTCAGAGAAACCCTGTCTTGTCTTCCGTACGAAGCCACATTGGCTTATGATATGCTGCCATGTGTCCAGGAATTTGTTTTTGTGTTTTGGTTTTTGTTTTTTTGAAGGAAAATTGTTTTTGTGTTTAGATGAGGAGAATACTTTGCTCATTTGATCATAGTGATGATGGAGATTTTTATTTTCATATGGAGTGATGAGGACTTTTCTTTTCTTGAATTGGCTTCTGAAGTGATCCGGATTGTGAGAGTGCTCTGGGGGTTTGGAATGTGTTCATCGTGAGGGATTGGTTTCGTGGTATTGTATGACGAATTGACAATTGTAGAAGTGGCGAGGTTTGACGAGAGCGACGTAGGAGTGAATTGTGTGGTATTGATGTTCAACTTAGGCAATTATTACAAGTTCAATGAAGGTCTTGGTTCCTTTCTCACGTCGCAAAAATCCCACCACCAAACCACCGTCAAGGGGAAAAAATGATATTTGGATGAGATTAGGGAAAGAATGATTGAAATGATTTGGGTTTTGAGGTTTTGATGAATTGATAAGAGTTAAAATTGTTTTCTTGTCCGTGTGATTAGGCCTCATCATTTAGCTCACGGAGGTTCGCAAGTACGATGGACTTTTACCCGGCCCGGCCCGGCCTGTGAGAAATTATGTCAAACCCCGCTTCCATGGGTAGATGACCGAGCTTAAATTAGAGGGGTGAAACCCGGCCCGACCTGGCCCGTGAGAAATTATGTCAAACCCCGCTTCCATGGGTAGAGGACCGAGCTTAAATTAGAGGGGTGAAACCCGGCCCGGCCCGTAAAAACCAGTCAAATAATAAAATATTATACATACATATTTTATTATATTTAGAATAAAACTATCGCATTATAAAGTAAATATATGAAGGAAAGTTCTCGATATCGATCAACACCAGCTGATATGATCGGTATATATATTTAGTAACCCTGTAAAAATTTCATCCAATTCGGACATCGTCTGACCGTCGAAATTTCCGATAAACCAAAAACAACACTAATATGCCATAAAAGAATACACATTACTAAAATGCGAAAACCGAAAACCGTTTGTATATCTAAAATCACCTAATTTTTGTCACCAATTATGTGCGGTCACACCAAAGAAACTCATTTGACAAAGCCCCGGTCAATGGGGATGTTAATATGTCAAAACGCCTTTTTTTTAGTTGATAGTAGGTACGGACGGTCAAACAATGTCCAGAATTGACGAAATTTTTATGGGTTTGCTAAATATATATACTGATCACATCTGCTGGTGTCGATCGACCATATTTCAAACTGGAGTTATTAATTGCCGAAATGTCCACTAATGTATCATAACATTTATATTAGGTTTATAATAAAATTATCGCATTATGAAGCGACTATATGAAAGAAACTTCTTGGGATCGATCGACACCAGCCGATGTGATCGATATATATAGTTGGTGATCCTGTAAAAATTTCATCCAATTCGGACCTCGTTTAACCGTCGGAATTTCCGGTAGAACGAAAACACCACTAATATGCTCTAAGGGAGGACCCATTACAAAGATGCGAACGCCGAAAGCCGTTTGCATATCTGAAATCACCTAATTTTTGTTACCTATCGTGCGTAGTCGCACTGATGAAACATATTTAGCAAAGCTCTGGTCAATGAGGTTTCAATACGTCAAAACGCCTCTTTTTTAGTTGACCGTGGGTACGAACAGTCAAACTATATCCAAAACGGACGAATTTTTTACGGAGTCCCTAAATATATATACCGATCAAATTTGATGGTGTCGATCGACCATATTTCGAACTGGAGTTGACGATCGCCTAAGTGTCCACTAATGTATCATAACATTTATATTAAGTTTAGAATAAAACTATTGCATTATGAAGCGACTATATTAAAGAAACTTCTTGTGATCGATCGACACCAGCCGATGTGATCAGTATATATATTTAGTGACCATGTAAAAATTTCATCCAATTCAGACCTCATTTGACCGTCAGAATTTTCGGTAAATCGAAAACACCACTAATATGTCCTAAGGGAGGAAGACTTATTACAAATATGAGAACGCCGAAAGCCGTTTGCATAAATCACCTAATTTTTGTTACCTATTATGCACGGTCGCACTAAAGAAACCCATTTGGCAAAGCCCCAGTCAATGGGGTTTCAATATGTCAAAACGCATTTTTTAGTTGACTGTTGGTATGGACGGTTAAACCATGTCCAAAACAGACGAAATTTTTACGAGTTTCCTAAATATATATATACCGATCACATCTAATTGTGTCGATCGACCATATTTCGAACTGAAGTTAACGATCACCGAAGTGTTCACTAATGTATCATGACCTTTTATATTAGGTTTATGATAAAACTATCGCATTATGAAGCGACTATATGAAAAAAAAAACTTCTTAGAATCGATCGACACCATCTGATGTGATCAGTATATATATTTAGTGACAATTTTTCAATTTCATTTGATTCGGATCTCGTTTGACCGTCAGAATTTCTAGTAAACCAAAAACAACACTAATATGCCCTAATGAGGAATCCATTACCAAGATGCGAATGCGGAAAGTTGTTTACATATTTGAAATCACCTAATTTTTGTCACCATTCGTGTGTGGTCGCAACGAGGAAATTCATTTAGCAAAGCCTCGGTCAATGAGGTTTTATTATGTCAAAACGCCTCTTTTTTAGTTGACCAAAGTACAGACGGTCAAACCATGTTCAAAACGGATGAATTACAGGGTCCCTAAATATATATATCGATCACATCTACTGGTGTTGATCGACAATATTTTGAAACTATAATTTATTTGTGTCTTTTTTTTAGAATGTTTTTTAATAATTCTTTTATTGTTTCAAACCCTTAAATTATAGTATTATGAGTTTTTTTCTAATACAAGCCCGGCCCGGCCCGCAACGCCCACTTTAGGTGGGTGGGTTTTGATCTTCTTATTTGTGAAAATACCCGGTCAGGTCAGGTCTGACCCGTCACTTATTTAAATTTACTAAGGCCCGGCCCGGCCCATTGACGAGCCCTATGTGTGATAAAAGAGAAGAGAACAACCACCAGTACTGGCTTGATACGGAGAACGAGCAAAATATGCCTATAAAGCACGAAAGCAGAAGCGCGGGGAAGTGCAATTATGCAAAAGGGGGTGTTGGGAGCGCTCAATAATAAATCATGTTAAACATCATCGTTATATATAATAATCAGTGATCGTTCAGTCCGGAGAATTGAAAGGAACTCTAAACTTTTAGTGTTAAAAAATAATAGGGGGTTTTAGATTGATTATTAACTACTAATGAAAATAAATCATAAATTACTATTTACATGATCGACTTATCTTTAACAAACTTAAACCAAATTTACCATTACACCACATAATTACAAGTTCGAACCTATCATGCATTCTAATTCGACCAATTACATACTTTTTAGATACCAATACAATTAGAGCCTTAGGGGATCATCTAATCATGCAAGATTTCAATTAACATTTAGATTGACTTAGGGCCTAATCTAAATTTGCATGCAATCGAGTTCAATAACACTTAGAGTATAAATCAAACAAGATTACATTTAAGCACCAAATCTTTGTTGAAGACATGTTTCATGTATGGCGTCACTCACCATGGTTTCACATGCAAATTTCCAGAAATTTTACCACTTTTAATTAACACAAACCGAACCTACTTAGGGCATGATTTTATTTGTGTCAATATGGTTGATGAATCTAGCACTCAAACACAGTCTTAGGGACTGCATCCAAGCACTAAATTCATATGCACATATTTGAAAATTATCTAAAAGTATGAGAAAGATGATTAGAACACAACAATAGAAATACAAACTTAATAATTATAGGAAACCATCAATTCAGCAAAGATCCAAAAATCCAATAAAACAATCTGAAAATTTCGATTCTTAATACAAAACAATAATCTTACACAAACATCATACTACAATCTTCATAGACAAAGTAATGTAGAAAATCAAAAACGAACAAACCCATGAAGAAGAGTTGCGAGAATCACTCGTTGTAGGAACCTTGGAGGTGTGTCTTAAATGGTGATTTCGGTGGAGACGAAATTGGTATATGGGGGATAACGGTTTGCTGTTTTGGTGAATGATGTTTGAGGTAATATTTTGGTAGAGTTTTGGCTTTTGAGTACAAAGGAGAAGTGATGTTATTTGAGAGGTGAAACCATGTATATATAAAGGAAAGAGGGAGGGTTTGAACTTGCCTCTTTCTTCCTATAATAATGTCATGCTTTATCTCCCTAAATCATGCCATGTTTTATTCCCTAAATCATGCAATGTTTTATTCCCTAAATTATGTCATGTTTTATTCCCTAAATCATGTCATGTTTTATGTCTTTAATGATCATCTTCTATTTAATTGTTGCATTACTTGGCTCTAATTCTTTTTCTTAATTATCTCTTCAATCCAATATGAAAATAAGAAAATAAAATCATAAGTAAGAGATAATTCGTTTCGAAACCTAACAATGATTCCTAGTCAAACTAGGACTCTAGACCAATTATGCGTTTTAAACTCATGTAAGCAAAAAAAATGCATCCAATACCGCTCAAGACTCTTACTACGACTCAATGACTCAATAGTACAATAATAAGGGCTAAACAAAGTACAAATTGAGGTAAAAACATGTTAAGAACGTCGCATAAAGTGTTCCTGTCAAGAAGTGCAATTCCCCAGTTTTCAAGCCTCTCTTCTTCCAAAATCTCACTTCTTTCAACTCATTTTATAATATTTTAGTAAATTAAATTAGAGTTGATAGATCAGAATGAAAGATGAATGAAGGGAGATAAGATTGCATGAGCATGAATCGATCGAACCTGTTGCAATCTTATAGAGGAGAGAGGGAAAGATGCAGAAGATGAGGAGAGACAGAGAGAGTGAAGACCAATTTTTTCAATTGTCTCTCTACTTGCCCATGACACAATTACAATGGTACCACAGTGGTCTTCTTTGTTTGAAAAGAATCTTGTGCTGGATTTAATATATTCTTGGTTATAGAAGTTATTAATGATTATCCATTTTATTCCAAATGCTAGGTAATAACTTGTTAAATGTGGTTATAAAAAATATGTAATTTTTACATAGATAAGAGCATGTAATTGTTTACGAAAATAACAAACTCGAGAAATCGTTGTGTCACTACTATACATCTCAGTCGGTGTGATGAGATGTTCAAAGTGTACAATCAACATACTAACACTCTGTCCTTCATTAAACCCTTTCATCTCTGTGACGCACTGACTCAAGTGTGAGTTGTGTCATTTGGGTTTTCTCTGAAACCCAAGAATGGAGAAGATAGCCTCTGCTTTGAAGGACTCGGAGTCAAAACAAAGGAGCCTGAGCAGGGCATTGGAGGCGTTGCAGTCTCAAGCTTCATCTGCTCTGTTGTTTTCTCTGCAATGGAAGGACCTGGAGGACCACTTCGAGTCTACCCGGGCCCAAATCCAGACCCGATTCGAGGAGCTAAAGACTTTGGAGATGAAAGCCAAGGAGTTGGAGAAAGTGGAGGAGTTGATTGATCAGGGTAAGAGAGAGCTGGGTCATCTTGAGCTGTTGATTGAGAAAAAGGGTTGTGAGGTTGAGGAGAGAAAAAGATTGGTTAGGGATAAAGATAGGGAGATCAGTGAGGGGAAGAAGAAGTTGGGTTCGGTGAGGAAGAAGGTGACATTTGAAGAGAGGGAGCTGGAAATGATGCAGGGGATGTTGGAGAAGTGTTGTGAGGAAATTGAGGCGAAAAGGAGGGAGTTGGGTTTGGAAGATGAGAGATTTGGGGTGGTGAAGTGTGGCATTGTGGAATGTGAGAGAGAATTGAGGTTGAAAGAGGAGAAGATGAGTTTGGTTGAGAAATCGATGGAGAAATGTATGGAAGAGTTGGATGAGAAGGAGAAGATTGTTAGGGAGATGAATGAGTGGAAATGTAAGCTTGAGAAGAAAGAGAGTGAGCTTGAGGGATGGGCAGTGGGGCTTGCATTGAAAGAGAAGCAAGTGAAATCGAAAGTTAAGGAAGTTGGTTTGGCTGAAAAGAGGGTTTTGGAAAGGCTCAGTGAAGTTGAGATGAAGGAAAAGGATTTCGATGAGCAAAGAAAGGCGATTAGTGAAGGGAGAAAGCATTTGGATTCACTCTCAAGTAAGCTGCAAATGAGAGAGTGGGAGCTTTGTAAACAAGCGAAAGACCTTAACTTGGAGAAGCAAAAATGGGAGTCGATTGAAAGATCCACTAAAGAATGCACAGAAGGTCCAAAATCGATAGAGGAGCCTAGTGTCTTCCATTTGGAGACTGACATAACTTGGGACGGTAGAGGCTTGCAGTTGCTTATGAATGAGCAGTTGAAGAGAATAGATAAAATGAGCAGCAAAATGTCAGCTGTTTTTCAAGGCTCATCAGACCCGGCTAAGTTAGTGTTGGATGCAGTGCAAGGATTTCACCAGCCAAATCCAAATAAGGACAACGAGGAGATTGATTTTGATTTGGAAATTACTAGAAGGAGTTGTATTGTTTTGTTGAAGGAGCTAAAGAGAATATCAACACCAATCAGTCCTCCAGTTAAAGAAGAAGCGATGAACTTGGCCACCGAATGGAAGTCTAAGTTGGCCACTGAGAATAGGATGGAAATTTTGGGGTTTCTGCAGCTTGTCACTACTTATGAGTTGACCTCCCTTTATGATGCAAATGAACTTCAAGGTCTTCTAGCAATAATAGCTCAGCCCAAAGAAGCAAATGAGAGGCAGTTCTTGGCATCTGGTAAAGCTTTTTAATTTTCTCCCGTATTTATATCTAAATTTCGTATCCTGTAGAGTGATAACTTTCTGGTTTTTCTGTTTTCTCAATATTTATTCCAATGATACTCTAGATTGGCCTTTCATATTTCACTTTTCAATTAAGTTCTCAGCATTGGAGAGAGTATGGAGTGTTTATCACGTGTTCTTACCCTGTTTATAAGTGAAACCATAAATACCTTTCTGATTTTACATCACTGATCAAAGGTAGTTGCTACGGAAGCTGATATGATATATTGGTATTTGGTATTGGAGTTCTTTTATTGAAAGGAGGATCTTCTTTTTAAAAGAGGACAAACAGTCAATTACATAAACTTTTGTACACTTAAGTTTGGATGTAGGTTAGCAATATGTGCATCTGCTATAGGCCATATTGCATTTTAGAGTAACATTGAAGAGCAATCATACCTCTCAAAAATAGATTAAGTATTAAACATAATTAGTATTGGCAAGAAGTTTCCTATTTATCTTTATTCTTCTTGTTATTCAATTAATTGTCCTTCATAAATGACAAATAGGAAGATTGATATATTTTTTAATCAACTTCTGAACTTGCTTTTATTTTCTGTAAAGATGATATTGATGAGAAGTAATCTTTTTTCTCATAACCAATCTCATTTAGCTAGATCTTATAATTATGTTATGTGAAGCTTTTGCATCTCTTGTTGCATTTGTTCTGATTTATCCCAGTAGAATTTCAATAGACATACCAGTTGCCACATATGCTTTTCATTTGATAACTTTTTAATCCTAAATCAGTCTGCAATTTTCGGATATAAAAATTAGGCTGTTATAACTCTCGTATTAGTATTTACTTTGTTTAATTTTAGTGCAGTTTAAACGTACTTATGGGTACTGCTTACAACTTGAATCAATGAGACTGGATATATCTTCATGTATGCTAAATTCAAACGTATCATGTCACTTAACTATCCATTTTGTTTTCCCTTTTCTTATTGCAAATGCACAGAAATCACCATCACTCCTCCTCCTGTCAAAGATGAGGAACAGGAATCTTCACTGGCCAAAAATGCAGCAACTTCTCCAATTCTTCAACCAAGTTCCACTGTACATGAAAGAAATCTTCTAGAGTTCCAAAATGAGCAAATGGTTTGGGAACATTCACTACAGAGCAAAATTTTTGTTGCGCTTAAAAAGTCATCAAATTCAGACCCAGCAAAACTTTTGCTGGATTTAATGCAAGTATCATTTGCTGGGTACTGGATGAAAGAAGATGTTGATTTTGAACCAACTGCAATGGAGAGCTTCATTTCCCTACTGGAGACTGTAAGAAGAGTCCAACCGCACGTTGGACCGCAGTTGAAAGATAATGCAACAAATTTAGCAGTGCAATGGAAAAGAAAACTGAGAGCTGATGATGAAAATTCCTGGGAGATTTTGGGTTTCTTGCTGTTTATAGCTACGTACGATATACTTTTCACCTTCAGTACAGATGATATTGCCAAGCTTCTAGTGATCATTTCTCAGCATACACCTGCTCTCAAACTATGTCAGACACTAGTTCTTGCAGATAAGTTACCTGGTAAGCTATTCTCGGGATGAGGATTCAGTGAAGTATTCTTGTTTTGTGATTGGTGTTTATTATTTTCTTCATCTGAATAATGTTACTAGTCCATCGTCCTTTTGAATTTTCTTTTGAGCATCTTGATGAACTCAAGAACTTCTTTTGACATGTTACAGATATTATTCTGAATCTTGTTCAAGGCAAACAGCTAGTTGAGGCTGTTAGATTAATTTGCACCTTCAAATTAAGCGACAAATTCCCCCCAGCACCACTGTTGCATCAATTTGTGGAAGATTCATGGAATCGTTGTAGTGAAGTTTGCATGAAAAAGATATTCCTTGATGAAAAGGTATGTATAGCTCTTCCTTCACAGGTCTATAACTTCATTTCTGGATTCTTATATCAGGGACCATGGTCGATGAATAGAGATATGCATTTTCAGACTTACTTTTTCTTACAGGATAAGGTTGTAGATAGCCAAATAGCTGATCTAAGAGCCGTTGTCCAATGCATCAACAAATACAATCTCCAGTCTGAGTACCAACCTGCAGTTGTTGAAGTACAAATTGATGAGCTGAAAAAACTAAAGGAGAACTGGAGACTCTCGGCACAATCTCTTGTGTCCCAGATTGAGCCACACGAACAAAGTATAGAGAAGAAGCGTAGTCCTAGTACTCCTACACTCATTTTTCAACCACAGCAACAACCTGAATATAAAGATCAGCTTACAGCCATATCAGCTGCCAGACCGCCACCCTATCCATCGCCTACTTGTATCCCAAGCTATCCACAATCACATCCTTCACCTGTATTGCAGACTAATTATGGATTTCCAATGCCTACCAATGGCCAGCCATGTGCCTCTAGTTATGGAAACGGCTTCATGCCAACTTTGAAGCGCCCATGTATGATGAATTTTGGATACCAAACCCCAGCCTCTGTTCCCTTCATGCCAACTATGAAGCGCCCTTGTATGATGAATGCCGGATACCAAGCCCCAGCCCCAGCCCCTGTCCCCTCCCCAGCTCCAACCCCAGCCCAAATGCATAGTGCTAATTACAATGTACCATGCCAGTTTCCTCACCCTAATATGTTGCAGTTTCGGGGTAGGTAGCCTAGTTTGCTAACCAGTTTAGGAGAACCCCCCTCCCCTGTATGGAGGTAGAAACTTGTGAAATAGATGGAGTAGTTCTAATCATGTCTAGAAGAATGTGTTTATCTTTGCGGTCCTGTGACAGTTCTGTACAACTATAATTAAAAAAAATTCAGTGAAATGTAGATGGCCTGTTCAAATGCCGGTCTTTTAGATTTTGATATAGGAAATGGCCACCCAAAATAAACTTTGGTCTTGAAATCCTATTAGAATGCTCACAAAGTTTAATTTAAGCATTCCCCATGCTTTATCTATTATCAAGTTTCATCCCAGTGGCCTGCCGGAAAGAGTCGATAGTCATATTTCACGACTGGAATCTCTGGGGAGCGGAAATGAACAACTTAGCTGAAAATAATCCCATTTTGGTACCTTAGATGGTAGTTGACCCTCATTCATGCCCGCAAACATAGTGACATATTTGCTGCTCGATTTTACGAACTATTCGATTTCATTAGAATGTTCTTCAAAAGAAGCATAATCAGAAGCAACAAACTTTTGTCATAGTTACTTAAAAACCTTGAGGACTCGGACGGAGGTAACTCTATTCGATTTTGGCGTCAGAACTCTAAACTTCAATTACTATACATTGTAATCGACCTAAACACTCTCAGCACTCGCCATTATCATACAACAACCCAGACGAGCCTATTAAGTATTAACATGTAATACTGTTACAAAATACTCCAATTGACTTGGAGAATGACATTGGCCACAGCAGATACTTCTCCTACAAACCGAAAGTTATGTTACTGAAGAAAGAAGCTGTGCTACTTGGCAAATTTGTGAGATTACTGGCGCTTCAAGGGTGACTATGGTCGAAATTAGCAACGTGCTCTGGGCTGGGTTTTGGAGCTGCAATGTACCCTAGCCCTTCATGATCAGCATGTCTTGCAGGTTAATTCTAGGTTTAGTAAGGGCCATATCGGGCAGGGAAGGGAGTGAAATCCCTCAACTGATAAGGGTTAGAAAGATTGGGTGCCCGGAAATGAGGATCAACTTCATCTATGGTACCAAAATGGGGATTGACTTCAGCTAAGTTGGCAGCCATATGATCTAACTGCCCACGCTGTCCATGAATTCCACTCACCAAAGATGAAGATCTATCAAATTCAACAGAGTTTGCAGCCGCATTACCAACTTGCCCAGGCTGTCCATGGTTTCTATACCCCAGAGATGAAGATCTAACAACTTCACTAGAGTTGGAAGCCATATCACCAACCTGCCCACCTTGTAAGTTATTTCCATACGCCAAAGCCAAAGACGGTGATAGTCTTGAGACTGTTGAGTGCAGATGCACAGGGGTGAATCTTGGTGATTTATAGGAAGTAGGAGATGCTTCAGCTGTCTGATGGAATTTATTTTTCTGTTGCCCTGGTTGAACCGCGGGGGAAGTGCTGCTACTACGTTTCTTCCCTCGGCTCTGCGCTTGTTGTCTAGTGACAGAGGCAAGACAGTTCTCCGGACCTCTACAAATGTCCTTTAGTTTTTTCAGCTCACCTATTTGTACTTCAATTTCCTTGGACGGGTATTCAGACTCAAGGTTGTATTCTCTGATGCATTGAAGCACAGCTTTAAGATCAGCTATTTGGCTGTCTATAAACTCAACCTGTGAATGAAGTAAGCATATATTATTGTACATCCATTCATATTGAGGATGGAACTAGAATTCAGCTATTAAGGCCCAAACATAGTTCAAGAAAAGTAGAAAACAGAACCAGATACTGGATATAACAGAAGAGTTGAGATACCTTTTCATCAACCGATTTCTTTCTCTTTAAAGTTTCCGACAAACTCACATCCTTCAGATAGTCTTTTAAGACTCGTACTGGAGTGAACTTGTCAAGTAACTTGAACTTAAAGACAAATCCAAGAGCCTGAAAGAGTTGCTTCTCTTCTACTAGTCTCGGAATAAAGTCATCTACATGTTTAAAAATAGAATTATAAGGACTCATTAGACAGCACAAGAAGTTTAAATGAGAGAACAGGGACAGGCTTAAAACAGGTTACGACTATCAAATGCATTTCTACCAAAAGAATCACATATAAGATAAAAGGAAGATAAATTAGAGCACAACCACAGTAATAAATGGAAAAGTGAAACACTGGTGATGCAGAGAAGGAAAAGTGCACCACAGGTAATGCAAGAACAAGATTTAGATAGATTCTCATTTCCTAGTTAGGAGAGAAACAACTGCTGACAAACTTGATTGTACTAATGATGTGTGTTTCCAACTTACTGACAGCCATTAGAGACATCCTGGTAATATAAGAACTATATTAAAATGAAAAAGGCTCAAAGATTACAAAAAGGTAGATTTTAATCCAAAGTTGGCAAGACTTTTTAATAGAAGCTCATTTTGCTCAGAGTCTTAAGTAACTCAGTAGTAAAAGGAGGACAGAACTCTCGTGTGGAACAAAAGGGTAAAACCACTAAGGTGGGCGAGTGACTGATTGAGTGAAATACTAATGCTCGGTTAGCACTCTAAAATCTAAAGAATGTTTAAATTTTGAACCACACTTGAAAATATCAACTAAAACAATATATATAAAAAATCAACAGAACACTAAGATGGGTGATTGACTGATTGAGTGAATACTGGTGCTCGTTTTGTACTCCAAAGAATGTCTGAACTTTGAACCACACTTGAGAATATCAAATTAAACAACATAAAAAAAAATCCTAACAGAACACACATTTCAACAAGTTCTTACTGAATTGACTTCATATACATATCTGCAATACCTTACCTAGTATCATGAAGTTCATCTTGGGTTTCTATTTCATTAGTCACGCTAAATTTCTAATATATATCATTAGCTCACACTGCATTCAGATTACCAACTCAAAGTTAGCAATCATCTGATTGCCACACTTTCTAATATCCTGTCATTAGCTCCTGAATGCAGTAGATTACCAACTAAAAATTAGCTATCATCTAATTACCACACTTTCTAATATCCTGTCATTAGCTCCTGAATGCAGTAGATTACCAACTAAAAGTTAGCTATCAGTCCATCACCAATTACCCCAGATACAAGGTTGGCATCTAGGACACTCATGTTTACAAACACCTACAATATAATGTCCGACCCAATTATATTGTATATTTCGGATAGCTGAAATAACATAATAAGATATAATTGAAAGTATTGGTCAAGTATAACTAAAATATAACACTATAATATTAGTTGCCAAGAAGCTTACCAAGGATGATATTTAGAACACCATGCATCTTCAATGATTCTACAGCCTCTTTATGTTGAGAAAGCCTCTCAAGAAACTTTACCATCTCATCTCCAGGCAGTGTAGGAAGCAAATCATATGCATGAACAAACAGCAAAAACCCCAAAATCTCCGAATGATGTCCAGCATCAGCTCCAACTTTTGTAATCCATTGGAATGCTAGCGTTTTTGCATCTTCTTTTACATGAGATTTAACTTGCGGTGAGACTGTCATCAGCACCTCTAATAGAGTAATATTACATGACATGACACCCTTTTTCGTACTAGCTTCTGTGGTTGTCCAGTACTTGTCGAGAGATGTTTGCATCATCATCAACACAAGTTTTTCTGGGTCTAACGCCGATTTAACAGCCGCCACTATTTCACTCTGTATTGTATCTAAATTCCAACTTAAATGCTCATTTATTGACCCCCGTGAATTCCTGGCATCAGTGGAGGCACTTGATTGAGGATTAGGAGAAGAAATAGTTGCTGAATTGTTGGCTGCAGAATTCCTTGAATCAGTGGCAGCACTTGATTGAGGATTAGGAGAAGAAATAGTTGCTGTCTCATTGGCTGCAGAAGATTCCGGTTCCTCAATTTTGACAGGGGAACAAATGTGGCTCCCTATGCAATATGAAAAAACAAATCGGTGAATATTAGATTCTGAATATTTGTGAGGTTAACATATCAAACAGATAAGTTGTGTTTATGTGCCCGTTGTGCTTTTAGAAGAATTGTAGGTGCAAGTGGGGGTGGTAACAGTTATTAGAGACTTATGGTTCACATATGTCAAAGCATCATATGATGTCAACTGCAGCTTGATCAGAAAAACTGCCTAAATCACCAGTATCTAATTACGCATGTGCAGAATTTTTCCATCAGAAAATCTAAGATCAACTGGTTTTAAAAGAAGAGCATATATTGCACTAATCTGTCCACTGGTATGCAATAAATGAGAGAACACTTGCAACCACAGTTGAGTCAAACAAGTTAAAATATACGGAGAATGAAACTGTATTCAGTTTCTACCAGCAAAATCAGAAAGTTTTTAATACCTGAAAAACAAAAAACTAACGTTGCTAAAAATGTTGAAAACTGAGAAAGATTTAAAGGCTTATCCCATCTCATAACCAGAGACACCCTTGCTGAATGCTGATAAAGATGTTTATCTATTGACTTAACAGGGTAATAAACATGATATCTAAGAGGTATGTGTCATCAACAGTAGAGGGTTCCATAAAGAAATTCATATTACAGGCAGTCAATTCAGAAATTGCATGTTCAAAATAACCAGAGGTTGATAATAACAAAAACAAATTCAAATACAAATATGAGTAAAGGCATGTGAATAAGCAAGAAGAGCTTACCAAGCTCTGTAATACCGAGGGCCCGGCCTATTTGTGCTGCTTGTAGACCATGGGAAACATTAGATATAAGCCTTTTAATCTCCTTTGTACCGTAGGAAGTTACGCCATATGCTGCAACAAGCCACAAGAAACCCAAAACTTCCAAGTCCTTGTCACTGGCCACTTTCATCTTGGCTTTCCAATTAGCAGCCAGCTTCGTTGCCTCCTCTTTCACTTGAAGATTCATTTGTGGGGACATCCTCATCAACTCCTCTAACAATAAGCAACAACTTCTTCTTCTGACTCTCAATTCGAAAGCCGACTCCCTCTTTTCAGGGTAAAACCCCTGCATTGCATCCAAAACCAATTTCCCCGGGTCTGAAGACTCTTTGAGTATAGCCGAGAGGTCAGTCCCCAAGGAGTCAATTCTCTTCAGATGATCGTCCATAAAATGCTGCAATCCTCTTCCATCCCTAGTGATCACACTCCCCCGGGAGCATTCCTCTACCGACTTCTGCAACGAATGCAGATCCTTCTCCCATTCTCGCAATGATTTCTCAAGTGAAATTAAACGCTCCTCATTCAACTGAACCTCATTTCGAATCAAACCAAGCTCCTCAACCTTCAATCCCACCTCTCTCTCTTTCAATTCTAACTTAGCAGCCAACCCCTCAAGCTCCCTCTCCTTCACTTCAACCTTACAACCCCACTCCTCCATTGATCTCTTCAACAAACAAAACTCCCTCCCTTTCTCATCCGCCACACGAACCATCTCCTCTTTCGACTCAAGCACTCTACAGCATTCCCCTATCGAATCCTCAACCTCCTTCTTTCTCTCCTCTTTCTCCTTCAACTCCCTCTCACATTCTTCAATCCTCCTCTCCACCCTCACCATCTCACCCTCCTTCAGCTCAGCCTCCTTCCTCCTCTCCTCAACTTCCCTCCTCACACCACTCAGCTCCTTCTCCCTCTCCGCCATCGACTCCTCCACCAACCTCAGCCTCTCCTCCTTCCCCCTCAACTTCCTCTCCACCTTCACCACCTCCTCTTTCATCGACTCGAGCTCCTTCCTCCTCTCCTCAATCACCCCCCTCACACCACTCAGCTTCTTCTTCCTCTCCACAATCAGCTTCTCCACCTTGTCCTCTTTCCCCTCCAATTCCTTCACCACCTTCACCATCTCATCTTTCTTCACCTCAACCTCTTCAACCTCCTTCACCTTCACCTCTATCTTCTTCTCCACACAATTCAACTTCCTACTCTTCTCCTCCACCTCCCTCTCTTTCTCCCTAATCAGCCTCACCAATCCCTCATACCTCTCCTCCCTAACCCTAAGCTCCTCATCATTCTCCTTTATCAAAGCCTTCACCGACTCCAAATACCCCTCCCCTTCCTCCGCTTCCTTCCGCCTCCTCTCCACCTCCGCCGTCAGCCTCGCCTGCATCTCCGCCGCCTCCTTCTCCCGATCCTGAAGCTGCTGGAGCCGGGCCTTGAGCGCGCTCCGGGTCGACTCGAAGTAATCCTCGAGCTCCTTCCACTCCACCGTGAACTGAAGAATCGACGACGCATGTGCACTCAACGACTCGAACGCCGCGCCGAGCCTCCTCTGCTTCGCCTCCAATTCCGACAATTCCGCCGCCGTAGGCTCCTCCATTTCTTAGCGCGTGAGAGAGAGAGAGAGAGAGAGAGAGAGAGAGAGAGAGAGAGAGAGAGAGAGAGAGAGTCGTTAGACGTCAAAAATCGGCGTCAGAGGGATTCCGTTGGGTTGAGAGTTGAGACGTTTGGTTTTGCCATGAAGGGAAAGAAGACGTCAATCTGTCATTTCAGTTTGAGACTGGGGAGGACGCGGGAGGCTATGAGTGGTCCCCTGACCGCATGCATCCGCCACGTGTCGAGCGTCTGTGTTTTTCGCCATTAGTGAGAAATGAGAGTTGTTCATGAAGTTTTATACATTTAATCTATGTATGTAAAATTGGTTTACTGTTTTCATAAACGGTTTAAAATTTTTTTTTATAGAAATAACATGAATTTACACTAATTTGCAAAATACATCATGATGCAATATTCATTTTATCTTTAAATTATTGGTCTAGAATCATCCACTAATACACTAATACAACTGACCGGTCACATATAAAAGGAGAAACAATTTCTTCCAAAATTATGTGTGAAAACGAGATTTTTTTCCAAATCACATGGTTAATTATCTACCACGGATTTTCAAAATCACGGAATAATCCATTGTTTTCTACTTTGGAAACTGTCAATCTAGAACCATCGATTGTCTTATAAAATGGGTCTCAAAGGCGAGTGGTTTAACTCAAGAGCGATTTTAAATTTTGTTTTTGTTACAAGAGAGCAATAATTGGGGTTGTAATAATTGGTTTTTCTGAGTTGTATTGAGAACTCAGTGATGATCCGCTGTGCACGTTAAATGATTTCGATTTTATTGAGATTGTTTTGGTGTTCTAACGACTTTGAAATTTTGAGTTTTTAGGCTCGAAATTTTGGGGTCGTTACAGTTGGTATCAGAGCCTAAATGTGTATTTGGCGATTATCAATATCATCCGGGAGCGATGATCCGACTGCAGGCGGGTACCCATCATATGCTCCTCGGTATTGATATGTCGTCGGGTACGCGAGAGTGTTTTAGGAGCCATACCTTATGGTTTGGTCCTCTAGGGAGTATCGTGATGATACTTCGATGTTTCATCTTGTTCTGAAAATTCATGTTGATATCTATTGAATCTGTTTTAGTTGAATTCGAGACTTCCCAAGTATTGACTAAGTGTTTTATTGTTTGAAGGTGATGAACGCTGATAAGGGCCGAGGACGGGCGAGAGGCCGAGGTCGAGGTAGGGCCGCAGGCCGAGTCCGCAACGTGGAGAACCTGTATGAGGAGGCTGCTCCACAGGAAGAACAGGTTGAGCCTGCTACTGCAGTTAGAGATGATGGTCGAGTGTTGAAGCTGATCAAGGACATCAGTGCACTGTCAGCGCCGACCTTTCATGGGGGATTAGATCATATGGTAGCTGACCATTGGATCGAGGGTATGGAGACTTATTTTGAGATGATAGAGTGCACAGAGATTGAGAAGAGAAAGATAGCTACATTCTTTCTAAAAGGTGATGCGCTAGACTGGTGGAAGAGCATGAGACAGACAGTGGATGTGTCTACATTCACATGGGGAGGTTTCACTACCATTTTCCGAGAGAAGTATTTTCCACCCTTTGTACAGGAGGACTTATAGCTGGAGTTTCTGGCACTGGTACAGGGAGACATGACTGTTAGAGAGTATGATGCTCGATTTTCGCAACTGTACCGGTACGTCAGGCCTATGGGTGCGATCTCTTTAGCTCAGAAGTATCTACGAGGGCTGAAACAGGAGTACAAGACCATGATATCAGTCCTTTGCCTGACTACTAAGGAGTTGATATTTGAGAGTGCCATGAGCTTGGAGCAAGCAAATAAGACTCAAGCAGGAGATGTGGGAAGTAGGGATGCAAAGGGAAAAGGCAAGGCAATCTGTACAGGTAGCGAGCACTCAGGACCGACGGGTAGGTCATGGAAGAGGCCAAGACCCCACTATCAGGTTCCGGCAAGGGCGATACCCATAGCTATCAGGGCTGCACCATTCAGACCATTGGCAGCGGTGAGGTGTTATGGCTGCAACGAGATGGGACATTACGCCTCAGCATGTCCGAAACCGAAGAGAGCAGGCTGCCACCGGTGCGGGAAAGTCAGACACATAGCTAGAGATTGTATCTAACCTCTTCAGGGTAGGCAGGAACGGCCGCAGAGACAGCTACCAGCGGGCCAAGCTAGAGTGTTCGCAGTGGGTCAGCGAGACACAGGAGTGGAAGGTACATTATCACTTTTTGACTACCTTGCTAGAGTACTGTTTGATACGGGAGCATCGCATTCATTCATTGCTAGTTCGGTAGTAGAGATGCTAGGATTGATTCCTACATCTCTTGGGGACGCCTTATGTGTCACTTCACCCCTTGGAGTGTCCCTTGAGTTAGAGACAATCTGCAGGGCTTGTCCGATTATGATTGGGAGTAGAGAGTTCTCTGCTTCGTTGATTGTGATTCAAGACCACACCTATGATGTGATCTTGGGGATTGATTGGTTGAGACCACAACATGCTGTGATTGATTGTTTTGACATTGTGGTGTCATTTCATAGACCTGGGGAGCCTGCGTTTCGTTATCGTTGCCTCAAGTCTAATAACGCCATGAAATCAGGAGTTTTTGCACATGTGGAGTCGGTGGATCAGAAAGTAACTATCACAGACATTGTGGTAGTATCTGAGTTTGGTGAAGTGTTCCAAGAGATACCGGGGCTACCTCCTCGAAGAGTGGTAGATTTCTGCATTGATGTAGTACCTGGTACAGCACCTGTGTCAAAGGCGCCCTATAGCATGGGGCAGAATGAACTTAAGGAGCTGAAGGTGCAGATCGATGAGCTATTAGACCAAGGGTTCATTAGACCTAGTGTTTCACCTTGGGGAGCACCGGTGTTGTTCGTGAAGAAGAAAGATGGTTCTCTGCGGTTATGTGTAGACTACAGAGAACTGAACAAGGTGACCATCAAGAATAGGTACCCCTTACCTAGGATTGATGACTTGTTCGATCAGCTCAAAGGTGCTACGGTGTTCTCTAAGATTGATTTGAGATCCGGTTATCATCAGCTCAGAGTGAAGGAAGAAGATATATCGAAGACAGCCTTCAGGACTCGGTATGGACATTATGAGTTTGTTGTCATGCCATTTGGTCTAACGAATGCACCAGCTGTCTTTATGAGTTTGATGAACCAAGTATTTAGCCTGTACTTGGATAAGTTTGTTGTGGTGTTTGTGGATGACATTCTGACATTCTGATATACTCCAAGACACAAGAAGAACATGTGGTGCATCTGAAGACAGTGTTGCAGACCTTGAAGGAGGCGAGACTGTATGCCAAGCTAGAGAAGTGTGAGTTCTGGAAAGAAGAGGTCAAATTCCTTGGTCATGTTGTCTCAAAAGATGGAGTACTAGTGGACCCGTCAAAGGTAGAGGCAGTAAAGAATTGGAGTCGTCCAAACAACCCTACAGAGATACGTAGTTTCCTCGGTTTGGCAGGTTACTACAGGAGGTTTATTGAAGGGTTCTCTAGTATTGCATCTTCATTGACCAAGTTGACCAAGAAAGATACTCCGTTCGTGTGGACGGATGCATGTGAGGAAGCATTTAACAAACTAAAGACCAGATTAACTACAGCCCCAGTGTTGACGATCCCTTCAAGTGGTGGTGGCTATGTCATTTACAGTGATGCTTCGTTCCAAGGTTTGGGTTGTGTGTTGATGCAGCATGGAGGAGTTGTTGCTTATGGCTCGAGACAATTGAAGATTCATGAGAAGAATTATCTGACACATGACCTGGAGCTTGCGGCAATTGTGTTTGCCCTGAAGATTTGGAGACATTACTTGTATGGTGAGAAGTTTCAACTTTTTTCAGATCATAAGAGTTTAAAGTACTTGTTTTCACAGAAGGAGCTGAATATGAGGCAGAGGAGATGGATAGAACTCCTCAAGGACTATGACTTCACATTAGAGTACCACCCGGGGAAGGCAAATGTGGTGGCCGATGCATTGAGCAGGAAACCGAGAGGTGTGGTGGCTTCACTTATGGTCCAGGAATGGTTCATGCTCGAAACTGCATCGGAGTTTGAATTGGTACCATCGGAAGGAGAACCAAGGGTCTTTCTTAGTAGTGTCACGGTGCAACCCACATTGATCACGAGGATCATACAGGGTCAGGCGCAGGATAGACTCTCACAAGCTAAGTTGGCAGATCTTGTAGTTGATACGCTTGATGAGTGCCCTTCTGAGTGGAGAGTTGGACCCGATGGAGGGCTGAGGTTTGGGGCAAGATTGTGTTTCCCAGATTGTGATGATCTTAGGGAGGAGGTCCTTCGTACGACACATCGATCACGTTATACCGTTCATCCTGGGAACACCAAGATGTACAAGGACTTATGCAGGCAATTCTGGTGGAACGGTATGAAGAAAGATGTAGCAGAGTTTGTATCGAAGTGCCTTACATGTCAGCAAGTGAAAGCAGAACATCAACGACCAGCTGGCATGTTGAAACCACTGACTATCCCTCTTTGGAAGTGGGAGCAAATATCTATGGATTTTGTGACCGGATTGCCTAGATCGAAGAAGGGTCACGATGCCATATGGGTGATTGTCGATCGGTTGACGAAGTCGGCTCACTTTCTTCCAGTGTCGATGAAGTACTCTGTGGACGTGCTTGGGAAACTATATGTGGATGAGGTAGTGAGACTTCATGGTGCTCCAGTTTCTATTGTTTCTGATCGAGATGCACGTTTCACTTCGAAGTTCTGGGGTGGTTTGCAGAAGGCGATGGGCACTACCCTGGATATGAGTACAGCTTTTCACCCTCAGACGGATAGGCAGACGGAAAGGGTGAATCAGGTGATGGAAGACATGTTAAGAGCATGTGTGATGGATTTCAAGGGTAGCTGGGAAGGTCATTTGAGATTGATTGAGTTTGCCTACAGCAACAGTTACCATTCTAGCATTGGCATGACACCTTATGAGGTACTTTACGGTAGACCATGTCGATCTCCGATCTGTTGGGCCGAAGTTGGAGATGAGGTGGTTCAGGAAACCAAGGAGAAGATCTCGATCATTCGGGATAGAATCCGGACCGCTCAGAGCAGACAGAAGAGCTATGCGGACTTGAAGAGGAGACATGTGGAATTTGAGATCGGTGATCATGTGTTCTTGAAAGTTTCACCTATGAGGGGTGTAGTGAGATTTGGCAAGAAAGGGAAGTTGGCTCCGAGGTACGTCGGGCCTTTTGAGATACTTGGGAAGGTGGGCGAACTAGCTTATCGACTAGCCTTGCCTACTAGCATGTCGGGCGTTCACATTGTCTTCCACATTTCCATGCTGAGGAAGTATGTACCAGATGAGTCACATGTGATCGATCATAGCACCATTGAAGTGAAGAAAAATGCCACATTTGTGGTCGAGCCGGTTCGTATTCTGGATAGATCCACAAATAAGCTTCGGAGGAAAGAAGTTGAGCTAGTCAAGGTATTGTGGAGTCACCACGATGAGGGTGATGCATCTTGGGAGCTGGAGTCGGACATGATGTCCAGATATCCACAGTTGTTTGTTGAGTGAGTTTGAATTTTGGGACGAAATTCCTTTAAGGGGGGTAGATTGTAATAACCCTAAAATTTCAAACAATATTAGTTTGATTTGAATTCTATAAAATTGCGAATTTTAATTAGAATGAATGTGATTAGTTGTGACGTTATGAAACGAGAAACAGAAACGTTCTCGGAACGTTTAATTAGAAAAACGTTACGTTTCCGCAACGTATATATCGACGTTTATTCCGTCGCTCGTTTGCAAAAACTTCCTTCACGAAAGTTGTAGAGCTCGTCGATACGCGTTTGAGAGTATGTGACGCGTTCGAATCGGACGTCGTACGTAAAAGTTATTAACGACAGAAGTTAGTTTCCGATTTTAGAGGAGGGTATAAAAGGAAATGTTTTCAGCTAGGGTTCCTATAATTGGAAACCCATTCTTCCCTCTCTCACCCCGCCTCCTTTTCTCCTCTCTCCCAAAAACTCTCTCATCCTCTCGGCTCACCAACGAATCGCCGCCCTCCGTGCGCTGTGCTCCTCACCGCCGGCATCAGCGGCCTCACAACCACGACGCGACCTCCCTCCGAGCAAGGCACGGACTCCAGCGATGCTGTGAAGCTTCGGCGTGACTTACAGGAATTGAGCACAGTCGGTCTGATCCAAATAACGAGCTCCAATGATTTCAAACCGTGTTTTGGGTAAGGATTTGGTTAATTCAATTGTTGAATTGCTTGTTGGTGAATTTGTGGATGTTTTGGAGAGGTTTTGAGGTAGATCGGAGTGGGAGAACAGAGGAGGAAAGGGAGGAGATTTCCGCCGCCATGGATGGCGCGTGGGGGTGCGTGGGATAGCCTAGGGATGGTCTGAAACCATAGGAAAGAAGAGGGAGGAGAAACGAAGAGAAATGGGGCTGCGGTGGCGTGACACGCGCCATTGGTGGTGTCGCCGCGTGAGCCCCACACGCAGCATGCAGGCGGGTGGCGCGTGTACCCCACGCGCCGCCACATGCGGCGGCGTGAACAGTGTTTCCAGAAGAGTAATTTTGTAATTTATATACGTATGGTAAATGTAAATTTTATTTACGTACGGTAAATGTAAATTTTATTTACATACGGTAATTGTAAATATAAATTACTTTTAGTAAAGGTAAAAAGTAAATTCAGAAGGGTAAATAAGTAATTATTATTTATTGAGACAGTACGTACATTTGAATAGTATTGATACGTACAGAAATACGCAAACAGTATGTGCTTGTACAGAGATACGTATTGGATGTGTATTTGTACATTAATACATAAATAGTAAACAGTAACAGTGAGCAGTAAATTCGTAAAACCGGAAATTGCTGAACAGTAACCGATTATTACTGTTACCGCATTTAAAGGTTTACGAAACGTTTCTAAATTCTTTTCTTATCTTTTCAAGGTGATCGATAAATCAGAGCAAAGAATTATCTTCAGAAATAGTGGAATCACACTCGAGTCGATAAGGTGAGTAAAATCTCACATATTTATTAATCCACCCTTGCGGTGATTTCAAGATTTTTGCAAGAGATTAAATATTGAAATACGACATGTATACGATATAGTGGATTACATATATATTGTATAAATGGTAATAAGTACATATATATATAGTTTGCAATATTATATACTGTTATGAATTCATTTGAAATTAGCAATTTCGATGACGAGCATGTGAATTAGTTTGTACATGACTTTAATATGAAGTTTGTTAAACGTGTTGTCTTCGGACGTGTTTATAAATTATGACGTGTATATGATATAGTGGAGTATATATGTATTGTAATAATAGTAAATATATATATATATAGTTTGCTATATAATATACTGTTATAACTTTATCGTGATGATGTCATATTGATGACAAGATTTTATCGAGCATGTGATTTTGATTTGTACAATATGATGTGAGATTATTGTACGTGATTTAATATGGAGATTGTTAAAATGTGACTTGTCTTCGGACCTGATGTTTGGTACAATATGATGTGAGATTATTGCACGTGTTTGGCAAGTCGGAACCTAGCCTTTGGCCGGGCGAAAGTTACGATACAGTTAGAGCTCTAGTCTGTCTGCCGTAGTACTGCATGTGAGGTAACGGGTGGTTATCTGCTCATGGGTACTCAGATTGTTTTGGATGTTGGGTAGCGGGTGGCTATCCAATATCGGCGGTGTATTACGAGAGGGGTAACAGATGTGTACCAGCGTTCTTGGTACCCGTATTATAAATGCAGTTGGGTAACCAGAAGGGTTACTTAATTTCTCATGAGCGTTTCATTTCATATTTCTTTGGGACAACCAGATGGGCTGTCCATTGACTCATGAAGGCATTTATATTTGTTTATTTGTGATTTTTCGTATATATTGATATGCGAATTATATTTTCATTTTACTTATACGAGCTATAAGCTTACCGTGTTTGTGTTTACAATCCCGGTGCACTAATTCGATGGTGTATGGGATAATTCCACAGGTGTTGATTAGTGGAGATTGAGTGACGACTCCGGAGACTCGAAGTCGTTCGTATCCTGTTTGTGGTGAGGTTTCTAGCGTGGATTTGTGTGTGAGAATTGGTGTGGTTTTATTTGTGAGTTTTGTGAGAGATTGTGAGGATTATTACATTTCGATCTTATGTAATGTTAAATTATAAATTTGGGTTGTAATAATTGGTTTTTCTGAGTTGTATTGAGAACTCAGTGATGATCCGCTGTGCACGTTAAATGATTTCGATTTCATTGAGATTGTTTTGGTGTTCTAACGACTTTGAAATTTTGAGTTTTTAGGCTCGAAATTTTGAGGTCGTTACAGATAGAATCATTCCAAATCAATGTGTGTTTGAATACCACGTGCTTTTATTGGCCTTTTTTAAATCTCAATTGAATACCATGAGATTTCTAAAGACTTTTAAAAATCTTAATTGAATACCTATAGATTTATAAAATTCAAAACAATCCAACTGAATCTTAATTGAATACACCCTCCTTAATCTATGTATGTAAAATTGGTTTACTGTTTTAATAAGCGGTTGAATTTTTTTTATAGAAATAACATGAATTTACACTAATTTGCAAAATACGTCATGATGCAATATTCATTTTATCTTTAAATTATTGGTCTAGAATCATCCACTAATACACTAATACAGCTGACCGGTCACATATAAAAGGAGAAACAATTTCTTCCAAAATTATGTGTGGAAACGAGATTTTTTTCCAAATCACATGGTTAATTATCTACCACGGATTTTCAAAATCACGGAATAATCCATTGTTTTCTACTTTGGAAACTGTCAATCTAGAACCATCGATTGTCTTATAAAATGGGTCTCAAAGGCGAGTGGTTTAACTCAAGAGCGATTTTAAATTTTGTTTTTGTTACAAGAGAGCAATCCAACTTTTCATTTCTCATCTTCTAGTTGTTTTGAGTTTCAGTTGTTAGAAAAATACATGTTCGTAACCAATGTTTTTTAAAACACTACATGCCAAGAAGAAGAAGAAGAAGAAGAAGAAGCAGATCGAAGAGGATGATAATGGAGCCAAGAAGATCTACTTCAGTAACTAAATCGATCATCGAATCTATGATTTACCAAATCAAAGAGGTACGGTATAGCCGTCTGATTTACATCAGTTGTAAATATAGGGATTCTTGAGAAGTTGAGATATCAACAAGTACAAATTCCTTATAACATAATAATTTTGTTGTGTTAAAGAGGCTAGGAATTAAAAAAATCTAGATAGAGAGAAATAGATGATATATATTTTTACGTTCTATTGAATTAATTAACCTTCAAGTTATAACCCTAAAGCACATCGATTGTCTTTCATCACGTACGATCTCAGGTATCATGGAACAATGAGATCCCCTAGAGGATACAGTTTCCATCGCGAGACCATACAGACAGTGCAGGCGCGCCGAGCACTAGTGTGTCTCAGGTCCTGGTCTAGGATTACGATTGACTGGAACCTTGAACTCTTGAAGGATCATCGATCTAGTTCTCCAGGGAAGGCGCATCCCCGGCCACCACCACCGGAAGGATTTACCTGGTAAACAGATCCCGGTGTGTGACAGCAAGAAGAGTTGGAGCTGCAACAACTGTCCGATGTAATTTATTGGGTTGCTTCAGACTAGGTTCAATCTTAGTGGGATGAGTATCGCTACTACGTTTGGTTCCTCTTTTCGGCACAGTTTGCGAATTCCCCAGCTGAAGTCTCCAGTTCTCCTTTACGTGATGCAGTTTAGTTATTTGCATTTCAATATTCGTTGATGCATACTCGGAATCCAGGTTGTGTTCTTTGATCATGTTAATTGTAGATCTTAGACGAGTTATCTGGTCATCGACAATCCTAACCTGAAAGTAAAAAGTACGTAAGCCTTAATTCACATAATAAGGATGTTCCTGAATTTCTGTACGAAGAAGCATATGTAATGTATAATTTCTTTTCAAAAAAGAAGCATATGTAATGTACGTGTAATACCCAACTTATGAAGAGCTAACGGACCTTTTCATTATGTAACTTGGTATTCTTGTAAGCATTTCTGCAACAAATTATTTCTTCCTCCACGTATTAATTTGAAGGCACAAATCAGTCCTACAGCTTCCATAAGCTGCTTCCTTTCAACAAGAATCCGGATGAATTCTGCTTTATGTACAAAAGAAAATACAAGGATTCATCAAACTGCTCCAGAGAAGTATTAATAACAATTGAATATATATATATATAGCAATATTGAATAATGTTGAAGAAAATAAATCATAGTTGAGCTGAAAAGGAAGCAGTTGTTTGAAAATTAAGAATATTGTTCCATCCGCCGGACTGTTTATATCAAACGAATCAGAAAATTCACAGATAATCGTAGCTCAACTTACAACTTATAGATTATATATAGTTATTATAATGAAAATCATCATGTAACACAATCTTTTAATGACTTAGCTTAAACAAGGTCTCGAGTTCGAAACTTTGTGGATGCAGCACCATGTGCTGGGGGAGTCAACCCCTCTACGGAAGCCGTCAAACTCTCGGAAGGGATGGTTTGTAAAGGGGTACGACCCCGATATTCCAAATCCTTTTGAAAAAAAAAAAGCTTCATTGCACGTACAGATTTGTAGTACCAGCGTGGGTTTCTCAAGCACTGTCATTCAAGTCATTTGCTTAATTGCTAACAAAGGCATTATATAACCAACACAACGACAAATTGGACTCAAGGAAATTACGAACACATGCAATAATGGAATCTAAGACACATTCATAGCTATAGAGAAACACATACAATAAAAAGAAAAAGTAGGCAATGTCAAGAACAGCTTACCAGGGATTTTATCTGCAAAACCAATTGTTGGACATAATTCTAGAGCCTCTTTATGCTGAGATATCATCTGAAGAAGCCTCACAATTTCATCCACATTTAGAGTATATAGCAACCTAAATGTAGTGATGAAGTGCAAAAATCCCAAAATCTCCAAGTAATTCCTAGTGTCAGCTCTCATATTTGATTTCCATTGCACTGCCAACTTCATCACACCCTCTTTCAACTGAGCATTGGCATGTGACGATAGTCTCATTAGCTGCTCTAATAGGGAAATGTAGGTTTTGATGGAAGTTAATTCAAAACCAACATCAGCTTTAGTCCAATATTGTGAGAGATAAGTTTGCATCCAATCCAACACAAGCTTTCCGGGGTCTAACGAACTTTGTAGATTTGTAAAACAATGGTTCCCCGGCACATCATTGCCACTCCCACACCCCTGAAAATTCCTTGCATCTAAGGAGTCACTAACTTGAAGATTTGAAGAAGATGAAACTGCTGCTTGTTTTGCCGGAAAAGATTCTGGTTCCCCAACTTTGACAAGGGATGAAATGACATAGTTCACTGTGAAATTTCAATAAGAAGCAAAGAAAATGCGCCATATAGGTTAGTATAGTTTTGATGCTAGCATAACAAAACAAATATACAGCATTATCTGTCACTCGTGCTTTAGATCAAAAAGATTCATAGCTATCAGATTATTCACTGTTTCCAAGCAAAGCTATCGATTTACATGCGCCTATAAAACATCGATCATATGTGCAAAGTCCAAAAAAAGATGGCTTGATGCAACAAAAATAAAATCTTGTAGAAAAATAAAAATTAAATCTGAGACCAAATCTTGTCCAACAAACAACTATAGTGTGTGACATTCACTTTGATCCAGATTACCGTTTTCAGGCAAGCTAAAGGAGAACTGTTACTTTACTAAAAATAAGCTTAAGGTATCAAGATATTAAAACTATGAATTAACTTTATATGATCGATATTACCTAAAAGGGCATTCCTTTGGAGACATTAATGCTCTAGTCGGTACCAGGTCCTAGCTAGGCTTGTTGCTAGATTATGGCGTCTGCCTACCAACACAGCACTAACGACTAACACTATGTTTACCACTGCCATTGTCAAGTTATTAAGATATGCATTCATGTAATGTACCAAACATATATATTACCATCGGAAAAGCACTTCCATATTAGTACAGCTAAAAATATACCAAATCTAAGGCATAACTACACATGATATTGTAACCAATGCAAGAATACAATAGAAGCATTTTGAAAAACAGTAGAAATAACTTATTACCTGGTGCAGGTTCATATTGCTTCAGTTGATGCTCCTTGGCCTTTCGATCAAGTTCCTTCTCTCTCATTACAATTCCATCTGAGATCAAATTTAAACGCTTTTGGTGTTCTTCCAACGATTTTTCACGCCCTTGAATTGATTTTTCGAATGACTGAAGATACCTTTCTTTCAATTCAATCTCATTCATTCTAGGCTCATCAAACTGTTTTTCTTTCATCTCAATCTTCTCAGACAATTCTTCAAGTTCCTTCCCTTTTGCTTCAAGCTTACTAGACCACTCCTTCATTGATTCTTCACGCTCATGAATTGATCTTTCGATTGAGTGAAGATGCCTTTCCTTCAATTCAATCTCATTCAGGCATTCATTTACCCTCTTTTCAATCAATTGAATCTCCACTCTTGGTTCCAACTGCTTTTCTTTCAACTCAATCTTCCCAGACAATTCTTCAAGTTGCCTCCCTTTTGCTTCAAGCTTTCTCGACCACTCCTCCACTGATCTCCTATGCGAACATAACACCTTCCCTTTTACCTCCACTGTCTTATGTAGCTTTTCTTTCAGTTCAGTCTTCTCTTCTATTTCCTTCTGAACCCTACTCACCTTAGCCAACCCTTCCTTCATTCTCTTTTGAATCGACTCACACAGTCCCTCCTTCAAACCAATCATTCTCTCAGCATCCGATAGCCGCTTCTCTTTATTCTCAAGTTCCTCTTTCTTTTCTTTGATCGACACCTTGAGAGAGTCCAAGTGGCGCTCTTCTTTTACAGCTTCTTTTCGTCTCTCCTGAATCAACTTCTCAAGGCCTCGAAGCTCCACTGCCCTCTTACCCGCCTCAGCCTTCAACACATCCATTTTTCTCTGGTGATCGGCGACTTGCCTCTCCCGATCCTCCAACTCTTGACATCGGACCTGTACTGTATTGCGGGTCGACCGAACACTCTCCTCCATGTCCTTCAAGCGTTTAATCAACCAAAGCATGGTTGACGACTCTTCTCGTTGCTCATGCATCCTCCAATCCTCCGATTGTCGCAACTCCGACGCCGATATCTTGACCACAAGGACGGTGTGGCGGTAGGATATTTTGAAAAATAGGAAACCCTAAATTGGCACAGTTGTGATGGTGGAGGTTCGATCGGAAGGGATCGAATAGGGCTTTTTCATTCAAAAAAGTGACTAAACGGTTGAAGTCTCCGCGTAGGAAGGGGAAAAGTCTGGTGGGGTCGTAGATCTGCACGTGTCCATCAGTCCATGCTTGTAAAGTGTGTTCTAGTCAAATTGACTAGAAGTCTTTCTTGTGGACTTGCCTATAGAAAAAAAAAACAATCACCAAACAAATTCAAATTCCTATTCCTCGTGCCCTAGAAACCTAATCGAACACAGAAACGCCGAACCCTATATAGAACGATAATTTGAAAACAAGCAAGAATGCAGATACGTGTACAAATAAATGTAATTTATTGAATATCAAGCGCGGGGTTACAATCTTTGTGAACTCCTCTGATTCTATCTCCGTATATGACTTGGCTCAAGGGTGACGTGCACTTGATCTTGAGAATTTGAGTGACTTGGATTTGGATTTGATGAAGAACGAGCGATTTGACCGTTTGATGATTCTTCGTGGACTTGAGTTTGGATTTGGGTTTGATGAAGAACGAGCGATTTGGCCGCTTGATGATTCTTCGTGGACTTGAGTTTGGATTTGGATTTGATGAAGAACGAATGATTTGGTGGCTTGACGATTCTTCGTGGATTTGATGATCTTCGTGGACTTGAGAGACTTCGGGATTTGTCGAGAGTGATTTTACTCAAGTGATTTTCTCTCTTCTTCTCAAGTCTAAAAATCCTCTCATCTTCTTCATGTTGAAGGGGGTATTTATAGTGTCAAAGTTTCTATTTTGTAGAATATTTTAATGACACTAAAATAATAAATTTATTTAATTGTATAATTAAATCAATATGTATTTTCCGTTTAATTTTAAATTAGTTATTCTCATAACTAAATTAATTAGAAAATAATTGACTTAATTATAACCGTTAAATAATTTATTAATTTAATCAAATGTCCGATTACCATTTCGAATCGTCAATGATATTCAATTTTCAGAATCACGTAGATTTGATTATGATCATCCGTTTATGTGCTGACACGAGTTTTATTCAGATCCGCACCAATTTTGTTGACTTTTGGCCACGTGTGCAATTTTGTCAGGCTCTTGGTCGATTTAATTTTTTAACGAAGATAATTTACTTCATTAAATTTCATGTATCCACACCCTAAAAACCCAAACAGCCATGAACCAGAACCTAACCACCGCCGATCCTTTTACCCTGGCCAAGAGGGCTTCAGGCTCATCCTCACCACCGCGCTTGGAGGACTGAGTTCAAGGGTCGAAAGAGAACCCACCGCCCTTTCCACCAGTGATGTTATTACGTCCCTTATGGGGAGACGAAGGTATCCTCTTGATTTTACTCTTCCTATGAAATTTCTTTGAATTATGTTTATAATCTATCGATGTATGCTCCTGATTTTAGTTTTGTATTTAATTTTTTGCATCAAGTTGTAATCTATATGTATTCTGGATGATGCTTTATTTGTTTGCAGCATTCGAATTGGTGAATAATGCAATGCATGCATTGCCAAAATTTGGATAGTGATCGGGTCCTGGTCTTGGCCCTCTTGGGAAGGAAGATGTGGAAAACGAGAACTTTTCTACGTGTTGAGGCGAGAAGACAAGATCGGACAAAAATTTTAATGAGAACAACTACAATGTGGACTAGTTGAAGACTTTTCGGTTTATGGATAAAAATGTTCATTTTTCGATCACATTTTTACATCTCATCAGTTCAATTTATAGGTTTACATGTGTTGAACATTGTTACAAATTTTCAGTCAAATTGGTAATTGTTAAAGTATCAAACTAAATCAAATTAATGGAGGAACTAAATTTCTCAAATGTGAACTATTCAAATTCATAATCGGTAAATCACACTTTTAAATGCCTTCATAATTCTCAATTTGGTTGAAAATTTGTATAAATGATCTACTCATAAATATATGTAAATTGAACAGTTAAGATAAAAATATAAGATAAAAAAATGAGATAAACCGAAAAATCATCAACTTAAAAGTCCTCACTAGAAGGGATTTTCATGCTCTATACTTCTATTGCATTTTAAATGAGTTGCATCACTGATCAACTATGAGATCATGTGCATGCACTACCAATCAGGATCAACTATGCTAACATCGAAGTCTGATATGAGGAATTTTTCAGTCCTCCTAGAGAACCACGTGACAATGTTCAGTGGTACTCTATTCCAATCACCATTTGACACTTAGGATTTTAATTTTAAAACAATCATATTTAATCTATTTTATCAAAGACTATTTTGAGTTTTTTTTAAACCCTACACCTTACACTCTAATACCCTAAACTCTTAAACCCTATACCCAGTGGCAGATCCAGGATCTAGATGTCGTCTAGGCTAATTAAGTGTGTCGGTATGAATTTTTTTTCTTGTCAATATTGTTTTTAAGTATAAAACTTGATCAAGGAGCATAAAGTGTTCACACTGAAGTAATAACCCAATTTTGTGTAGGGAAATGATAAAAGAATTGTTTAAGAAAGAAAATAGGAACAAAATTTTATTTTGTAATAGAAAACTGAAAATTATTGTGAGGAAAAAGAAGACATAATAGAACACTGGGAATAAAATGTAAAATGGGAAGGAAAAAAAAGACAAAGCAAGGGTGACTGCCAATACTCGAACTTAGACACAACAACTTTTATGCTTATAACTTACCAACTCAACTAGAGAACAACTTGTGAAAGATATCTCTTATAAATTAAATATATCTTGGTAAGTTTTCGTCTGGGCTTGAACCCATAAAGCCTTCAACATGTATCCACCACTGCATATACCCTAAACTTTAAAACCCTATACTCTAAAATCATATACCCTACATCATAAAATTTTAAACTTTAAACTCTAAACCCGAAATTCTAGTTCAAAATTATCAATACTCATGAAGGTCATTTCACAAATAATAAAAATATGTAAAATTTTTATAATTTTGGTGTAATAAATCCATGTGTCAAAATATAACAGGTGAGGATGACCACTGGACATTGCCACATGGTTCACCGGGAGCATTGAATTTTTTTCCTCCCATAGAGCATGTGTTTGGTAATGTAATCCTATACTTTCATTTTTGAAAATAAAATAGGGTGAAAACATGTTCGTTAAAATATTTCTCAAAATGAAGAAAATAAAAATTATAAATATTTCAACTTTTACAAAGAAAAAGTGAAAATATCAATTTGACGTTTTCACTTTTCTTTTTTGAAACTTATTTTTGAAAATAATTAAAAAAAAACGTTACCTAACAAGGCCGTACACATCTATGTATGTTGGGTTCGGACGTTGGTTACATCCCTACTCATAGACACCAAAGATAGTGGGAGGGCTTCACATTATAATAGTGAAGATAGACCGGTCTATGCCTGTCAAGAAACCACACCGACTGACAATATTGAACCCAAACCAATGCACATAAAGGTAAACTAAAATTAGTTGAAAATTAAGCTGGAGAGAGATGTAGGAAGTTACATCACTGCCAAAGTACCAAGTTCGAGAATTGTACTAGGAGAGATTTTACTGATACAATGCATCATTACATGAGGAATTGGAGATACAAAATCAGGAATTGCATCTAATCAGATTAGAAATCTCATAATGGGTTTGGAAGGATGCCAGGGTTTCCATATCCAAGACCAAGAGAGCGGATGGCAGGCACACTAAACTGTACAGGGTAATTGTTGGAAGGAATACTAAACAGTCCATTGTAAAATGAATCTGGATGAGGATAGTCAGGATGCATTCCAGATCGTCTATCTGCCGATAAGGATGTGCGCTGAAATTTATGTTCATGCTGTTGAAAGCTGGAATCAACTGTGCTGCATAAGCGTTTTTTCTTATTTTCGTTTCTCCGATCCTCCTTAAATTTCTGTAGCACGCGTATTTGTTCCTCAATGCTCTCAGAAGTATACTGCGACTTAAGGTTGTGAAATTTGATGCAGTCCTTAGCACGTCGAAGATCAGTTATTCCTTCCCTCATAACCTGGTCCTGTTCATGGAACAATTTCTTTGTCTTGCTATTTTCCATGCACTTCATCGCCTTCTCAATATGTTCTTTCAAGACTTTTTCTGGAGGGAACATTTTGAATAAATTGAATTTCCGAATGCTTTTATAAGCCTTCCCCAGTTTTTTCTGTTGAATAAGTTTCTGGATAGCAGCAACAGCAGTAGGCTGGACAACAGTATTAGGTGGGACATCGGCAGCTCGCTGACCATTTCTTTTCCTAATTGTGCCAGGAGCAACAATAATGTTGTTCTTGGCAGTTGGTTGATGATTTGAAGATGAAAAAGTTGTTCGTGCTGGCGATACTGCTTTCCCAATTTTCACAGACGCAACACTAATGTTGCTGGCAGGTGCTTTATCTGTGGTACCAAAGGCTTGGGATAATTCAGTTGCTGGTTGATGTTGTTTAACTATCTCAAGAAGACCCTGAAGCTCATGGGCATCATAAACAGAGGTCAATTGATATGTAGAAACAAGCTGCAAAAATCCCAAAACCTCCAGCCAACTCTGAGTCCCCACTGTCATCTTAGCCTTCCAGTCGTTGGCCAATTTCATTGCTTCTTCCTTCACCTGAGGACTAACTAATACCGAGATTCTCTTTAACTCTTGCATCAAAAGAACACAGGCCCTTCTAAAAAGTACCAAATCAAATTCACCATTGTGCACAGTCGAATTTGAAGAGTAAAACCCTTGCATTGCCTCCAAAACCAATTTTGCTGGCTCCACGTACTCCTGTTTAAGAAGAGTTGAGACTGCTCTGGTCACTGATTCATTTCTTTTCAAATGCTCATACATGAATAGTTGCAAGCCTCTAGCATCCCTGATATTGATTTTGGAATGATCACTGGCAGATGAAGAGACAGTGGCATTGTTAGCAGCTGGGGTGCTTTCCAATGGCTCACTGTTTACTTCCATTTGAGAACCAGCTTGTTTCTTTTTCAATTCGAGCTCTTTGCCCTGCTCTTCAAGTTGCCTCTCTTTTGCTTCAAGTTGCAGTTTGCGTGCTAGATGCATTTGTTCCATTGTACAGCTCTTCACTTGAAGTTGTCTCTCTTTCTCTTCAAGATGCTTCTTGCATTGCTGCAACTTCTCCACTGTTTCACTTTTCACTTCAAGTTGCCTCTGTTTTGTGTCAAGTTGCTTTTCGCGTTCTTCATGCATTTGTTCCATTGCACCTCTCTTCACTTCAAGTTGTCTGTCTTTCTCTTCAAGGTGCTTCTTGCATTCTTGCTGCAACTTCTCCACTGTTTCACTTTTCACTTCAAGTTGCCTTTGTTTCGCGTCAAGTTGCTTTTCGCGTTCCTGATGCATTTGCTGCATTCTATTGCTTTTTACTTCAAGTTCTTTCTCTTTCTCTTGAAGGTGCTTTTTCCATTCTTGCTGCATCTTTTCTATTGTCCTAGTTTTCACTTCAAGTTGATTTTCTTTCAATTGAAGCCGCTCAGAGTCTTCATCCAATTGCTTTGCCGTCTTCTGGAACTCATTCAGGGTCCATTTATTAAGCAAATCAAGTTCCTCAGTTTTTGACGAAAGGTGCTCGTCTTTCAAATGTAATTCTCTCTCTTCACGTTTAAGATTGCAGGACAACTGCTCCAGTTCCTCAGCTTTTGACGAAAGTTGCTCATCTTTCAATTGTAATTCTCTCTCTTTTCGTTCGTACAACTCCTCCATTGATTTCTTACGCAAGCAATGAACTTTCAGTTTCAAATCTATATCCCTCTTTAACTCCTCTCTTGACTTGAGTGGCTTAGAGACGACTTCCACTACTGATTTCTTCTGCTCTTTCAACTTATCCTCCTCTTTCAGTCTCTCCTCTCTCAGCTTCTGCACTTCTCTTTTCAGATCAAACATTTCCTTCTGCAATTTGGTACGCTCAGACTGGAGGGAAGTCAAGTAGTTCTTTGTGTCAGTAATCTCTTTTCGATTCTCCTCAATCATCTTACATAGTCCCTTCCACTCATTCACATCAGACTGCATCTTCAACTCTTTGGCTTTCAACTGCTTCTCTCTTTCCTGGAACTCATTTGCTTTGCTCTCCATCTTTAACTCTTTGGCATTTAACTGCTGCTCTCGTTCATGGAGTTCTTTCAATCGGGTCTGAGTTTCATTCCGGATTGAATCTAATTGTTCCTCCAGTTCCTTCCACTGAAGGGTGAAGGCTAGCACGGAAGTTGCTTGAGATTGCAAGCTCTCGTACGTCTTGTTCAATATGTTCTTCTTCAATTCATATTCAATCAAATCCAACTCCATCTTCTCCATTATATGATCTTCTGCTGTTAAAGAAAGAAAAAACCAAAACTCCAAGTCTACCAACTAAGCGGTAAGATCTCAAAGTGTCGGGTTAGAAAAGCAAGAAAACCCTAGAACACTAATCTCACGCTCTGCAAGGGAGAAGAGAAAGCGTTAAGCTTTAGAAGCTGAATCGCTACCGTCGCTCTCTGCAGGGGAGAAGAGAAACCCAAACCAAAAACCTGATTTAAGTCTCTTAAATCGGTAATAGTGCTCTCTTTATATAGGGGGAGAAGAGAAGGCTTAGAATATTATGATTTTCTTCCCCTCATGAGCTATATAGGCACCAACTCCTAGTTCGTTGCGGGGAAGGGAAAAAGGTGTAGGTAAATGTCTTATCCTTTTGGACTTGGGATTAATAGCTCATTCCTTATCCTATTAGGATTTTAATTTATGAGTTTACCTAGGTTTCTTATACTATGGATTGTAGAAAATTTAAAAATCCTTCCTGAATCAGGTTTTCCATACTTCTCCAAATTCTAGGATTTAGTTTTTAGTAAAAGAGTTATACAATAAATCTTACTCAATTTTATTTTTTATGCTTTGGGTATGGAGAAGAGCACAATCTCATATGCAATAAATACAATTTTTTTAATAACATATAAATACAAATTTTAATTTCTTAACATTCTCCATTTCTCCTACAGTTGCAGCGTCACACTAGGTAGACTTTTGTGAACAACAATTCCCCATATAATCTGCTTCTAGCAATTCAGTAATTCGAAGGAATTTCTCCCAAATACTAGTGACTTTAAAAGTTACAAAGAAATTCTGAACTCTAGTGAAATCCCTTGGGCACAAAAGAGAGAAAATCACTAGCCTTGATTGATAACCTGATGAATTGAACCCCAATCTTTCTGGCTCTCTGTGGTCCTTGGTGAATGATCATGGTTTTATACGAACCACAAATGAACCTGTTCAGAAATTTCAGCCAACTATTATTACATCAGCAAATGCCAGCAAGCAGAAAGAGAGTAGATAGAATGTATACAAAACAAGGAGTCGAGAATTTGTGAGATGTATGTCAGATTCAGTGCCTGACATGTTAATGAGAAAAGGTATGTGTAAATAAGAGACACATATATAACTAATGTTGACACCAAAATGGTAAGAACACAGAAAAATAGTCCAATGGAGGACGCAACACCCACACCTTCGTAAATAACACATCTCCACTTTGAAAGAGTATACACAAGAATCAAGGACAAACAAAATTTGAGACATGAATTAGGCAAAAGAGGGTTAGCTTCATGCACCGCCCAGATCCCACAAGTGATAATCCATTGATTCACTCCATGTCTGGAAAACTTTTACAGTTTTACTTTAAGGAAATTAAGGATGTATTATTAAATGCTTGGAAAAAAAAGAACAGATACATAGGCCTAGAACAGGTGCTGGATACATGGTTCAAAGGTACTTCTATCAACAGAGGCTATCGCCAAGAGGTTCACTTTATATCCGAGCAACAGGGCTGGTTAGATAACTTTGATAATACTAGCCTCTTTTCACTGTTCTCTACTTGAATATGGGTGAGTTAGGACAATTCAACAGCCAAATACCATAATGGGTCATTGCGGCCATGACTAGAGGAAAACAAGGGATGCCTTCAGTTACTAGCTCAATACATCATAATAAGTCTGAGGTAATGCGGAAGAATTTACTCTAACAAACAATAAGTATTTCAGGTCACTCAAACTATCAGACTATAACACACACTAAAAGTCAAGCTACCCAACATATCATGGAGCTCCTATTCCTACAAGAGAAACTATGTAAGATACTGAGGAGGACAACCTAGGTCAGGTGACTGCATTGACCATCTGGCCATACAATATAAACAAACCTCATAGTACCTAGAGATGAAATACAGTAAACCTCTACATTAGTCACAGTGCTGAAGCACTAATAAGTGAGAAACTCACATGCAGGGAGCTGGGAAGTATCCGCAGAAACAGCGCAAGCAATCCCCAAGTTATGAAGTGCCCCTTTAATGACCCCGCAAGAGAAATGAAGATGCATATTAGGTATCTGTTGCGCCTTGTTCTCAGCAGAGGCCTCGGAATTTTCTTGAGACACGTTTCCATTTTCCGCAGACAGATCAGCAGACATGCGTGAAAGCCACCGGAACTTATTATCTTGCAACACAAAGGTACCCTGCAAGAAAAATACACACTTTATCTCATCAAAACCCACACAAACACGACAAATGCCAAACACACATCGATTCTAGCAAAAAAAATACCCTATGATTGGTCTTCAAGTTGTCTATCTGCTTCTTGAATAGCTCAGACCAGAAATCCTTGCAGATGAACTTAATTGCATCCAGATGATCAGTGAATCGAGGCCGCTCCATCGTATACCTAACAAGCATAACCCAATCATTACTACCTCTATACACAAATAGACACAAACTCAGTACCATACTCATATTCCTATACTTTGATCAAGACTCAATTCCAATATACACTGTCACCAACTCTACACATGTAAAGCTACTTCCTTTATACTAAAGCAGACACCTTTACATAAATTGAACACTGAAAATCACATGATCTTCGACTCCCCACATATTCCTAGCTAAAACCAAATTTGTATACAGCTATTTCAGATCTAAAGCCCAATGCTTGAAATCACAGAGAACCCTAAATTGAGTGAAATTAGGGCATAATTACTTGGGAAAAGGGTGAGACTTTAAAGGTGTACTACCTCTCGGAGAGCTGGTGGCCAACCTGGTAGCCAATAGCGTCGATCCTGCTGGAAGCAAGCTCGGGCTTGTTGGCGTATAAGCGACTGCAGTACATGGAGACCATCTCTGTGAGTAGACTATCCACGCAGCTCTCTGATACCTCTCTCACCATTTCTTCTCTCTCTCTCTCTTTCTCACTCTCAACTTTGCTCTGCTTCTTCCCTCGACTCTTTTCTCTGTGTTGGGCCTATTGGGCTTACTTACAACACGGGTATGTGGATCTACCGGGTTACCGAAAAAATAATTCGAGGACAAACCAATAGACTACTTAAAAATTATAAGTTGTCGAAAATCGAAATGGTATCGGACGTGCTAAACGATGACGTTTAGGCACTAAGTGAGTTAGGTTGAAAATGAAAATGCATTTTAGTTGTCGCTTATTTATGTTGATATGTATGATCTTGTGGATCCATAAGACAATGATGGTCACCAACAATAATATTAGGATGATGCGTTTCATACATCTTATCTATATCATTGTTATAATTTTATTTTAGTTACATACCATAACTTGCTCATATTAGCGCTTAGAATCACCGTACTAGGAGGTTATATACAAAAGAACATTACTAAAAATGTCGAGAATGTATGGAAGGATATCATGGATTTCACTTTAACTAGGCAACTTGTGAAAGATCGAACGAAATAACCATATACAAAATCAATTTATACATTTTTTTAAATTACTATACATTGTATTCATTGAAAAAGAACTATGGATAATGGCAACCATTGATTGTTATTGAATTTAATGGACAGTTTTTTGGATATAACATCGGCCACAAAAAAGCCGAGCATCAGTAGTATAAATGTGGTTCATTCTTCATGTTTTTGATGTACAACATTGCTTCTACGTATACTTTGTCACACAAATTTCTTTCAAATGGTGATCATGACCATTTTGCTCATTGCTTGCTGTAAGTGATTATCTCGCTCATGTCATTCAAGCATATATAATGTGAACAAATTATATATTTTTGCCTATAAATAAGGCATCCAATTACAAGGTAGAGAACTAGAGACTCATATGTGTCATTAGATAGAGATGATTATGGTCCATTTGTTCTTAATTATGAAAACATTTGCGAGAAAAGAATTTTGAAGAACATAATATTTCTCTATTGATTGATCTATTGGCAGGTTTGCTTGATTTTGGAGTGGGTTGTACCATAAATTGGGAATGTCGAAATGCCTGCCCATCAGCTTGCAAAAATGGTGTGTGTTTTAGTGGAAGTTGTGGATGTACTTGCTGAAGCTAGAAAATTTGCCCCATCAAAATTTAGTTTTCTATCTCCTAGAATTGATTTGCTCTTTTAGAACGGAGATTTATGATTTTGATTTTGTTCTTAACTTATCAAATGATTCAAATTGTTGTGGCCATTTTAATGAGAACCAAATCAGTCTTTATTTCTGTTCCAAGTCAATAACATTTATTAAACTAAAAATATAAGTTTGGGGAGAGATATATTAGACAAGTAATTATTGTCTATGATTTTATTGGTATAGAATGGTAGACATGATTTGGCAAATTCATGTTGTTATTAGCATTCACATATACAATGTCCGTCGCCTCCACATGTCCCAACACCGCACTCGCAGGCCTTCTCGCATTCGTATTGATAATAACAATTCGGCCTGATTCTGGTTGCAATCTCACCGGAGTCGATTTCCCGACTAGTGTATCCATTAGCTTCCGGTATTCGCAAACCTGCGCCTAATCCATCAATATTTTCATTTCTGTTTATGATCAAAACTAAGAAATAAAACACCATGCATGATCATCTACGTCAATTGAGTACTGAAATGTAAATCTCTGCCTATGATCGATCGATGTCTTAAGTTACATTCTCCTAATCATTTACTATTAGACTAAATTTTATCAATTCCACAAACAATGTCCAGAAGGTGAGGATGAGTTGAGTTTTGGGCACGGATTAATGATATTATGTAAGCTGTAAATATGAAAGTACAAAATTATTTTCTCTTATTGCCTACTTATATTCCATAATATATATATATATTGAGTAATCAATCATTGGAATATACACATTTAAATCAATTTTTTCGTTCATATTTATCTACTATGGCGGGCTTCAATGAAACGATGTATTTGGTGATTTGCAATCCAAATCTGGTAACCCACTAACCCAGGTTAGCGAATTTTTGTACGTTAACACTAGAACCAACACAAGGGATTAAACGTGAACTGATCTTATATAGAGCTTTAGTTATCATAAAATATTAAAACAAGGTTTATTTGATAATTTGACACGGTCGATCAATCTTAACCCGTGTTAAAATTAAATCTATCAATTGCAGAAACCAGTTCAAAGCAAGCGTATGATTAATAGAAAGTGTGTAAGAGAGAAAACTTACAATGAACAACAAGCACAAGACTCATGATCACCAACAAAATCGATGTAAGAGCCAATTTTGCCATTTGATAGAAAACTTATATGTCAGATTCAGCAATGTTGTGCACAAACAAAATGCAGAATCAACAAGATTTATACTAGATGACCACTTGATTAGGCCTTTGTATTTTGGAAAGAATGATAAAAATTTAAAACCCTTATTTTAAAGTTCAGTTAATCACATAATGATTAAACGAATTATACAATAAAATCTCTATAAATGAATAATGTTAGGGAGTTTTTTTTTTCTTTTCTTCAAAGGATGAATGATGTTAGGAGTTGGACTGTGGAAAATTAATTACGTAGAGATTCACTTTTCAAAAAAGAAGTTCAAAGAATCATAGAGCAAAACCGCAATTATTGATTAAATGTTGACCATAGAGATTAACACTACTTTTATTACTGATAAATGATAGAGGCAAAAAACTCCTCAAAAAACATAATTTCATACTTATGTTACTCTTATTGCTTTTGGGGTAGTGACCAGTTACTCAAATTAATAAAGAACTCTTAACTCATTCTAATATTCAACAATCTGTATAACACGGACCTGCGTCTAACTCATATTACAAATACCAGCAAGCAAAGAAATTCTGTTCTTATGAAGTAATGCCAGTATAGAACTAAGCTAAAGGTGATAAATGGATGGCTGGTACTGATCACTATGTGTACCATAGGCGCTATTTGAAGAAACTAGCCTCTCCTTGTGATCAGCCCTTCTCAGTGAATCACCTAAAACATAAGAATTCGGACTCACATTGGTTAGGCGTGCTGGGGGAGGGTTTCCTGCTAATCCGAACTGCCCAGACCTCCCATTTACAGTCATAGTACTTGCCCCATACCGCTTGGTTAATGGACTCAACTGTGAAGTCACAGAAGTACTGCCCACCAATCCATAGGAAGCAGTTGTTGAGTTCATATGCTGAGTGGTGTGCTGCGCACGGGTAATAGGAGAAGAGCCTATCAATTCATAGGCTCCACCTGTCAATGTGGTTTGCTGGGTATGGGTGGTAGGAGAAGAACTGGCTAGCCCGAAACGCCCAGCTGATAAGCCAACATGACCATCAGGAATGGAGTATGCCGAATCATAGTATCGAGCAGCATATTCCGCACCTTCACCTTTGTACGAACCTGTTGGCTTATAATGAGATGCTCGCAATGAGTTCAAGGTGCCGTAAGAAGTATGGGGAGCATCTGCTCCTTGTCGAGGCATTCCAGCTGATGGTGTAAAGTACTCTGACCCTCGCCTCTGAATCAAGTCTACCGAACGAAGAATAGATGGGTGTATTGAGTGTCCTGTGGTTGGTGCTCTGAAAGAAGCATTTCGAACAACAGCTGGATCTGCAGTGTGATGCTTATTACTGTTCTTATTGGGTTGAGCCGTAGCTTCAGAGGCAGTACGTTTCTTTCCACTCAAGTGATGCCCCTGAGCCTCAATGACACGAGTTACTTGAGGAGGTTGCTCTTTTCTCTGCTTTTTCAGCTGGTTGATGCGCTTCCTGAGGTTTTCAGGAGACAACTGTGGTTCAACTTCAAGCTTGTAGTTTTCAATGCATCGTATTATAGCTCTCAGGGACACTGCTTCTTTATCTAAGGCGGCATCCTGCAAGGGAATAAATGAAACACAGTAAGTCATAAGAGGGTTTCTTCCATCTGGATCTAAGGGATGGTTGATGAGGCAAAAGAAATAAATGGCACCTATACCTCTGCTTTAAGAGGATCTTTCCCCCTCCTGCAACTAATCTTTGCATCCTTCTTGGAAAAATTCAAATGAGCTTTAAGCAGGGGCATAGGAGGGAACTTGTCAAGCAATTCAAATGCATGAATGAATTTAATGGCTTCAAGTCGCATCTTCTGTGATACCAGCTTTTGAATAAACTCTGTCGCCAAAAAAATATTAGATTTAACAGCTTACGCAGAAGGAGGTAGTGCAGGGAAAACTCAAAAAAGGAAAGAGTTTCTTGGTTCAAAAGTAGCATCAGATAAATAAAAATTGATGGTCTAAAGTGATGTAAATAAGTACTAACATTAAGAACATAACTACAATAATCAGGAGAAACTCTAGCACCGAAATCCAGAAGAATCCACAATAACAAGAGCACAGTTGGAATGAACGTTCTTTCCAAGACCTGTATCCATTTATTTGACTAATGGTCTAAATTCCAGTAGTGTAAAGCATTATGTCATTCAGCTTCTACAATATTCTCCCAAATAACTAAAAAGCTCCACTTATTTTCATGTTAATACTTGTTTTCTACAAAATCGTGCTGCCCGAACAGACATATAGCAGACTTCAATCAACAAACGGCATAAGTGGTTGTAATTAATTCTACACCTTCTGTCCAAAAAAATCAACAAAATCAAACCATATGCCACCCAAGAGCTACCGAAGCAAACCTTCCATTTAAACATCTAGTTGACAGCTTATCCTTCACATTCAGAATATAACTCTCAAGTTTCTAACCTTTTCAAATTTCTCTCAAAATCTAGCATTGCAAAGTTAACAAGCACTGAATTATACACCGAGTTTCATCAGATAACAAACTGAACCATTTGTTTGAATTGTTTCATACAACATCACAACAGACTTATCACCAACAAAAAGCTTCCCAAACACTCACCGGAGGCTCTATCCGCGAAACCAAGAGACCTAAACAACTCGGGCGCCTGTTTCCTAACCGCCACGCTAACAATCATATCAAAAATCTCATCCCTATCAAACTCACCAACCAACCCAAAACCACCCACAAGCTGCAAGAAAGCCCAAACCTCCAGACTATTCACCACTCCATTTCTAGTCTTCCCCTTCCACTCCACCGCAAGCCTCGCCGCCTCCTCCCTCACATCATCTCCAACCAAAGGCCTCACTCTAGTCATCTCCTCCAGCAACACCACGCAGCTCCTCCTCACGGCGCTCAGCTCAGTCAGCTCAAACCTCAACTCCCACTCCTCCGACGGATAAAACCACCGCATTGCCTCAAGCACAATCTTCCCACACCCCACAGAAGCCGAGACCAACTCAGCAACAAAATCTCGAGACGATTGCTTCTCATTCAAATTCAAATGCTCGTTCATATACACCAGCAGAGCCTCCCCGTCTTTAACCATCACGCCATTGAAATTCAAGCCTTCAAAGGAAGAATCATCAGCCCCGAGGCGATCGGGTCGGGTCTGTACGGAATTGGGTTCGGAATCCGATTGGGTTTGGTTGGATTGGAGGAGCTGGTTGGTTCTGGATTGGATGGAGGCGTCGATGGAGCGGAGGTGGTCTTCGAGGTCCTGCCATTGGAGGGTAAAGTTGGAAACTTTGGAGGCGTGGGACTTGAGGAGGTTGAGGGATTTGAGGAGGTCTGGGGGCGCCGGAAGGTCGCCGGAGATGTTTTGTACGGTGGTGGACATCGGTGGCGGGAGCGTTGGGTGCGATTGGTGAAGATGGGAAGTGTAATTTTGGGGTTTTTGATTGAAGAAAAAATGAAACCCTAGAAATTTTGGGATTGAGATGTACGCATGTGTTGTGGGACGGTTTGATCCCACCTTCAGAATTTAGTGCATACAATATTTACCCACCTGTGGTAAGTTTTCAAAATTACTTTCACATGGAATTACGGTAATAACCACTAGAATTATTCTTTTTCACCTCTCAATTCCATTCACATTAGGGTCAATTTAGCCCCGAGGTAATTTTAATAAAATCTGCGTTTACATATTTAATTAGCAGCTGTTTCTAAAAGTTTCATTTTCCAGTTTTCATAATTTACCTAAAAGTTACATTGGAGTTTGTGAACTTAAGAAATAAACTGATTCATCAAACACCTTAGTCAAATTATTTGAAGCGCCAAACTCAGTCTTAATAGACGCTCAGAACTGAACAGTTCCACCCCTAAGCTTCTCACCATCAGTGCAGGTCATTTAGTGATGGAGACCATGCTTGAAGATGAGACCGTGACAATAGCATAACACGATGACAGTAGCCTAATGAAGAGAGTTGATACCGGAGAGTTTGACAAAGCCATAAAGAGGACAACTAGAGTCTAGCGATGTTGATGATTTGCCAGTTCTCTTCTACCAGCAGTGAAACTAGAGAAGACACCAGATTGTGTCAACACTACTAGTAATGACCATAAGAACTTGAATTTTAGCCTAAGAAAACGCATCTTGTTTTTGTGGATGGAAAGCAATTGTTTGTGTGATTTAGGAGGAGGAATCGAAGCAAGAAATAGACTATTTATCCATTGGCAATAGCATGAACAGAAATTTAAAGTCAAACAACCACAGAAAACGATTGAGAAATAGAATACAGGACCAAGCCAGATATATTGGTATTGACAAACGTATTCCTTATTCCAATACTCAATTGATACGAGCTCATGCTAATATCTCAAGCTTTAATTCGACTGAGGTGCCTGTGTTTCACTCCCTGGTCTAGTTCATCCTTGGAGACCAATAATACCTGCACAAAGATAGGAACAATGGAGTATTAAGAGAAAAAATATTATATGTACCCGGTACATAGTTTACGTGTTAAGGATCACCAACAGAACTGAACAGATCATAAAACTAAGAGACTTCTACTGTTGAAACCAAAAGGAGAGACCAACTTGTTTTTAGTTTTCATTCTGATTTGAAATAGAAACCAAAAAGGCACCACATGTAGGATAGCACAGCAAGACCAAACAAAATTATATGAAACTACTGTTACGCGAGAATTTCATTTAATGAGTTGAGCATATTAGCTTACCACAAGCTATCCTGCCACCAGCATTTCCAGTGGATTTGCTAAGCTCATGTCCACCTGAGGTCAAATATAACGAATATTGGATTAGACACCAGTAACTTGAGAAGAAACACAACAATAGTGTTGTAATTAAAATTGGCATCAAATTAGCATCTAGCTACTTAGGGAGAACTAAAACTGACAGTACACACTAGCATCTGGCTGATCTAAAATGGTGAAAGACACCATTGATGTTAAGGACCAACAAAATGGAAGTACGAAAATCCAAACAACCTATACATATAGCAGCTATTTTATCCGAATTAAGATGCCAAGAAGGCCAAAGTTACTACAAAAATTTGAGCCACCATCTATTGACTCGCTCAAATTTGAAACTATCTGAGAGATAAAAAGGTTTTGATGTAGAGAATTTAAGAACTTACCCTTGCCAAGGTCATCAGGGTCAGCATGGACAACAACCGCCCTACCAATGATAGAGTGTGGTCCAGTGAGAGGAATCTGCAAGCCATAGTGTAAACTTCATGATAGAGGAATTGAATTTGAAGACGGGCCAAGCACATAAAAATTTACAGGAAATCATTAACTCAAATATAGTAGGATGTTAACCACAAACCTGCTTGTCAACAATTGTGAAGCAAGCGGTTCCTGAAGCACAGAAACATATCAAGTGTAAGTGTCAAGAAAGTATCAAACACTCACTTATTTCAGTACTAAATGACTCCCACACGCCAGTAAAATGAGAAATCTAAAGGCTAGTCTGGTGATCATATGGCTATCAATGAAAACAAACAGGACAAACAAGGAAGTCAAAAAACAAGGAGATAAATATATACCATCGTCCCCAACAGTGATATTTCCAAGATCACCAGCATGACGAGTCCCATCTTCAGGAGCACCGTGCTCTTTGCCAGCAGGATTGAAGTGTGGTCCTACAAGTAAACAGATCATTAGATACAAGCTAAAATACAGTGAATTAACAAACAGATAATGCGGAGTAGGCTTTGGTGTTTTGTCCCAGCAGTATCAGATAATAAAGGAACAACTTTTACTCAATGGTTCATACCAGTTGACATGCAACCGTTTGTTGTGTCCCCAAGAGCATGAACATGGAAACCATGAAGCCCAGGCTTGAGGCCAGAAATGTTTCCGGTCACAGTAGTTGGGCCTGGAAAATTAATGAAACAAATTGAGTTGACCAATATCAACAGCAAACTAACAATATACATCCTATAGACTACTAGTTAAAGATTCCCCACCATCTCCCTCTTGAGTGAAGAGGATAGTTCCGGCAACACCTTCACTGGAGCTAAGTACAGCAACGCCCTTTGCCATGGTTCAAAGTGATCTAATCAAAAGCACAGTTCAGCAATCAGATTAGGAAATTGAAGCAGAATAGCTGTAAAAGCAACCCAAGTGACTAAAACAACAAACTTTCATCTAGTTCTAAACTTCTAATGCTCTCACTCTCCCACAAACACACAAGTTACAGTCTCAGTTCTGGTTTGCTAATTCGTATGTTAAGTTTACGGCCTATGAGTAAAAACCATTGACTGAAAAAATAACAGAGCAGATGCAATCATGAATTTAAGAAAGAAAAGATTCAATTTTTAAGTACTTCAATAATAATTAAATAAAACCCAGAATAATCAGAGCCTTGTCAAGAGCTGATGAGATCTGTGAAAACAGCCATAGAAATCACAAGTCACACATATAAAAAATCCAAGTAAGCTCAGTAGCCATACTAAAAGGCAGATCTTTAAACATCATCAATCAAATCCAAGCTACAATTGCAATACTAAACTAGACAGAATACAAAGTGAACTGATCTGTTTACAAATTTCAGCTAGATGAATCAAACCCAGATCATAAAACCATAAAAAGATAGGAGCTTTCAAGGTTCCAGATATTAAAGAGTCAAGGCTTTTTACCTCAGTGCACCCCTAAGATGAAGAAGTTGGGTGTTGGAGGTTTGTGAGTGAGTGAATGGAATCAGATGCCTAAATGCAAATGTGACAATGACTCTCCTCCTATTTATTTCAGTCTTCCCAACTCTCTCGTAACAGTCCACAGTGAGAGATAGTCGTGTGTTTCTAGAGTCTACCACCCACCTAACACACTTGGGGATAAGATGGGAAGTTCTCATCTACTGCTCTTATTTTGGTCAGGCTGCCCATATTGACAGCTATTTTCCTTTTTTTCTCTTTTCAATTTACATGAAGAGGGTGTTTGTAATTTTTCATTCCATAGAGCCACAATGGTGGTAAGTGGTAACTTGTATTGAAATGAAAAACTCTGCAAACTTATAAGCTAATCTATAATTATAGTGGTACTGGTCAGCATTCACCATTAGAATAGCTAATCAGTTAACTAGTGATGAGTTAGTAATGAAATTATTCGGCAGAAAGTTGTCTACATTTTCATCGATCAGTTTGAAGCTCCATTCTTTCGATTTACTAAAGCTGCTTACAAGGTGCAAGTACCAAGTACCACTATAATCTTTTCTAAATTCTGTTTACATTCCTCGTTCTTCTTACTCTATCAAGTATCAACCACATATAAAGGTTATGAATTTTTACTTCTATAAAGGTGAGTTGTGTACCTACAGTTTACAAGTGCAACTGTTTAAACTCCATAATCTTCTTACTCAACCACATATTTTGGTTCAATTTGTGTAATCACAAGACCAACTGCTGCATTACATGAAGATATATAGTATACACATTGATATCTTGCTCACAAGAACAAATGCAGCAAATTCCAGTAAGCTCAGTTGTATCAGTAGTCAGACGGGCGTGTTTTAGGAATCGTATCATGCTCAAGCCCTTTACGCGATTTTTCCCATAGTTTGATTTCGATTCCCAACTTTCTAAGCTCCAGGAGACCACGTTCAACTGCAAATTGGAACCAACAATATCAGATTTGAGGTTAACCATAAAATCACTTGGTATAAGAGGAAGTCTTCAACAATGAATTTTATGAGAATAAGAGGGCACCATCAACTGCATCATGTGAAGTAGGTTGCTGGATGTTGCGGTTCATCCAGAATTGCAAACGATCATCTGCTATATCTGCTTCTAGTCCAAGATTTTTTGCTCTTCTCCAGAAGTATGTAAGCCAAGCCTGCAAGAGATCAAAATGACTGCATCTGATACATAATTTGTGGTGTGTGGAATATGTTTCCTCCAAATTTGCTTAGTTCTAAATCACCCTTTCCTCGATCACAAGTTTATTTAGCCAAAAAGTAGAACTCAAAAGGTGTCATACCTGCTTGAAGAACACATCATCACACTCTTCTTTGCTCAATTCTGAAACGAAACACCTCCATTAACTCATGGCATGGCTAATGTAAGTGGAGAATAGCAGCATGGCTAATGTAAGTGGAGAATAGCAATGTTCATGATAAACTACGATTTTTTACCATACCCGACCTTACTTTACAAGCCAAAAACTAATGTTCATGTCAAAAAAATGTGGGACTTAAAAGAGCCAGTAGAAAATAAATTGCAGAAATGATAATCTTACCAAAACCTTCAAACTGTCCCTCAGCTGGTACCTTTACCTCTACAAGAAACAATGAAAGAAAAGAAAAATCAATTATCAGACGAGTGTATATCTCTTTTAGTAAAAGGTAAATATTTTGAAAGTCATAAAACCTGTAAAACTGTGAATTAGTTCTTGTTGGTGAATAAAAAATAATAGCCCTTTATTGAGCATAGTATGAAGCAACCATTTCAGACAGAAAGTAGCCAAACATGCAAGTGTGTGTCGACAAACAAATGAAAAATTGAGGAATCAAGTTCTTCAGTCAAATTCATTTGTTCAGGAATGAACCAATCTGCAGCAGCATACTTCAACTGATCAAGAATTTTACTTTCTTAAACTTTAACTAGGATAGCCGCATAAGATGAATATGATGCATGCCGGAGGAAGTCTGAAACTTGACAGCTGATAACTGTTTTTATGGGAAGTAGGATTTTTCCAAAATCACTGTGGTAATGTCAAGTTCTGGATGGATATTATTAAAATCTTTAACTTTAATAAAATCACAACTGTTGAATCACTTCACCTGATGAAGCAGATTTTGAACTGGGGTGTCGATGTTTAGCCATTACAATTGCCACTGCATCCTCTACCTTTGAAAGAATTGCACTAAAGAATGGTCATTACACGAAATGACTGCAACATATAGATCAATGCAGACCACCATGAAAATTCTGTTGTTTCACCTAATGAACTGCTGATAGTAAATTACTAAACACACACACACACACACACACATATATATATATGATTACAAATGTACATGCTCAGTTATATATTCCAGAAGATCTCAGCACACAGCTACTTGTCTAATGCCATGATTCGAGTATAACACATGTGATGAAGTTCGTTTTTCTTTGTTCAGAAAATGTGAAAAGGTTCAAGAATAAAGATTAGGACAGAACCTTCAATGATGCTAGTTCACGCAGGCCTTGCTCCACTAAAAGCATGTTCTCAATATTTCCCTCTCCTGAGAGTTCATTCAAATCCCTTGGACTATGCTCCCTTTCAAATACATCGTTTTTCTCCTCAACTAGCATGACAATTGAAGAAAAATTATTGAGATCCACTGAGACACTGGATTTGCAACAGATTTAACTAAAAGGGAGGAGAAATGCATATGATCTGTCAGTTTCCAATGAAATTAACTACATTGGTAATTCAGTCTTGAAAATTCAACTTACCTGTCTGCTCTCTCGCTTTCTTTCCAGCCTCTAAGACAGCTTCAACAGGAAGAGGAGCAAGAGATGACCAGAATTCGTGTCGTGCTGTAGCAATTTCAGCATGTATACCTGCCAAATCATTCTACTGCCCGTTACATCAAGGATGGTTGAATGTGAAAAGTGTTCAAAGGCTACCTACTCATATACTGATCAGAAGAGTAAGTCCATGAACACAAAACTCACTACCAAACTATTAACTTGGATCCTAGGAAGGCTAGGATATATTAAGGAACCCCATTGTGAACCTTAGAAAAGGTAGTAAGTTTGATTCCAGTACTCTGATTATGTGTCAAGACCTACATGTTTCATGAGCTTACAAGTACATCACTTCAAAAGGCATTCAGTAAAATTTAGTCCTTCACCGGAGTTTAAGATAGTTGAACAAGCATGTAATTTGGACCAGTCCTTGTTTTCAAAAACGGTCAGCTATAAAATAAAAAATGTACGGTCTACTTCACATTAGAGTATAGACAGCTAACAAGCATGCAATTTAGGTGGCTTATTCACTAAATTATGAAATTAAATGTCTTTACCGTGTTCAGCACATAAACTCCAGTACCGAGCAAGCCAAGATCTCTTCAAAACAACGTCTTCCTAAGATGAAAAACTGAAAGTCACATATGAACCTAGACGGAAAGAAGGAACCGATTATCATGAGCAAAAGATTGAAGACAAACCTTCTCTTCACGAGTCAGTATCATTCTCTGGGTCATGATCCGAATTGTTTGCAGTTCAGACTCAGCTTCATCATTTCTGTCATCATGAGTTTGTGCTGCCACTCTCAAAGCAGCCTGTTACAGATGTCATGGTAAGGTATTAACCTCCAGATGCATTTTTTGAATCATACAACTAGCTGTACAGGAAAATAACCAAACTATTCTTGACAGTTCGCGAGTCATTTCTGAAAAAATAAATAATGTAGGCCGAAGTAAAGAATGTAATTTAAACTCAAATAAAGATGGAGTAGAGATTGGGATCATCTGTTCACGTTTCTTGATGCATTGATGCATCTCTTGCAAGACATGGTATCACATTAATATGATTGAAATTAGCAAACATTTTATCCATATACACACCTCCCTTTGCTGCAGTGCTGCCTCCTTTCTGAAGAATTAAATGTGAACATAAACATCAGAAAGCTATAAATAATCGATCTCATTTACATAGTATATGAGACTTCAAATCTTTCCTGCTTAGAAGACGAGCTTCCAAAGTTACACCTTCTCCAAGATTAGCAACCTAATGAAGAAAAGAGACACAAGCAGTAAGAAACAGTTACCGTACGTGGGAGTATACACTTCAAACATCTAGATTACCCAGCACATCATCGTATATGCTCATGCTGCAAAAAGTATAGACCATTTCATGAGCAAAAGTAAATACGCCAATACCAGTGATGGTATGTATAAAGGTCGATCAGGGCAGTAGTTTATCCTAAGGGCCTGATGACTTTACCAGTCCACAAGCAGAGTAGATGATCTAACATTTGATTTAATGGAAGTAGACGTGTCTATTTATGAGTATGATCCCCAGGCAAAGTAATCATACCAATTAGGGGTTCTTAAGATTTTATACAGTACCTGTTTCTCAAGCTGCCGAGCTCTTGCCTCTGTTTCCTCAATCCTCTCTTCTGCAAGTCGAAGCTGGGGAGGCACATATCAATCACCATGGGATACAGACAGACATGATAACTCAATTAACTTAGAAGTATCGCATTTACACTGATGAACCACTCTGATCACTCTCATACACAACGTCATTCACACAAAGCATAAAACTTAATTTTATCAGGTGAGATGCTGCAGCCTTTACTGTAGTTAATGTGAATATAAAAGAACTCAAAGTGGTGCACGCTTTGCAAAATGATTTCATATAAAAATTAACCAAATCCACATGGCTCGTTAATTAATCATGGAAAAAAATGCTTGGGTTATTGGCATCACCTTTTCAAGTAAACTATCATTTTCTTCTTGTAGCATATCAAGCTGCATAAAATTCACACCTCATTAGTTTTTTTTTCCTCTCTCTCTCTCTCTCTCTCTCTCTCTCTCTCTCTCTCTCTTTGCATCTTTCAGACTGAAAGAGAAAATAGAGATCTGACACATTATAAGCTTGAAAGTCCAACACACTAACAAGATCATGGACCATACCTCGTCTTGCAAGGCAGAAGAATCCTGCGATCCAGTGTCTCGTAGGTTCAGACTACTTAAATCCATCGACAACCTGCTCATAGAACTAGAAAGGGCGTCAGATCTATAATCCATCCATATGAACATCAAAAGGAATTGAGAAAAGCCACCATAAGGAGTTTATTAGTATAAGAATAAAAATTAAAATTCATACATGAGTTGCTATCCTACTACTACTTTAAGTCTCTCCAAGTAGTCATATAGGAGGATAATCATAAAAAATCGAATAGAGAAACTTCGAAGGGTAGCATTATGCTCCATATATTATATGACTACCTACTAACTGATGGAGTTTACAAGTAGTACAAATGAGCTACATATTTTTGCTCTCTCACAGTCAGCACACAAGAAAGGGAATTATAGAAAATTAAAAACTGTCATGGTGAAAACTAAATTAATAATATGAATCATATCAAAGAACATCAGAGCTTGATACCTTCTATCTCTCCGACTTTCACCTGAACCATCAGAAGATAGCATCGCAGAAGAAGGTGGCCTTAGTAATATAGGAACTGGTGGATCTCTCCTAGTCTCAGCGGGAGTATCTGCAGAAGGGGACGGCCTAAGTGTTATAGGTACAGTAGCCGGTACCATGCGGACTGGCTTGGTTCCAAACTGTGAACGTGCTGCTGCCGCTGCCATAGAACGAGCAGAGTTTGGTTGCTCATTGTTACTACTACTCTGAGATGATCGTGTACCTAATGAAGGACGAAGAGAATCTAAGGAGCTAATGCCTGATGTAGAACGAGCGGAACCAGGTTGTTCAACAATGTTGGAAGACGACTGAGATGATCTATGATTTATTGAAGAACGAACGGAATATGGTGATTGTTCTAAAGAGTTGGTTGGTCTAGTATTTATGGACTGAGATGGCCGGCTTGCTGGTGCTGTATAAGCTGAAGATGGTGGTTCCACAGAGTTGTTGGATTGAAATGGTCGCATAGCTGGCGTTGGATAAGTTGATGATGGTTGTTCCACAGAGCGGGCGGTCTTGACTGATAGAGCTGATCGACCACCTGGTACTGGTGTCCTCGCAGATGAGGATGATTCTTGAACAGTACGAGCTGACTATCAGAATAAAATTTAGGTTTCCAGTAAGCATTACTCCCATAAACTCATGCAATACATATGTTCATAAATATAAGGTTCCTAGATTTCATCCGACTTGTTATGAACTATGTACTAATAACACAAACAAAGTCACAAGTTGATCAAGGAATCTATGCTTGCTATACATATGGTGTTATGCATACATACATTTACTATTGGAGAGCGAGGCCGGATTGCTCTCCCACTACCGCCAAGTCCGATGCCGCCGCCGCTTGACAAGCCGAGATCAAAAGAGAGGTCATCGTCATCCTCATCGTCGTCATCGGTGGTGGGTTTGTGTGCCATGACATGTGCAAGCCTTTGTGCCGCGGCTTTAGTGTTCTGTGCTTTCTTGCCACCAGTCATTCCGACGGATCCCGACCTTGAATGGTGGTGCATTGTCGGAGAGGCCATCAGAGGAGAGCTTGGTGTTCCCGGCGCACCACTGGAATTGCTCTTCTGCCTAACATACACCGGCCTCATTCGATCCATATTAACTGCCATTAAAATTTGATAGACATCATATGAATTCAGCAATGTGATAGTTCACGCATGAAATCTTACACGATTGAAATTTCGTAGCGGAAAATAGAAGTGGCCGGAGACCTTTCTGAATGGAACGTACGTTCAATGCAAAGGCAGTTTCAATGACCTAAGTTCCTCGTCTTAACAAAATGCCATTGCTTATTGTACGTATCTCAGAAAAAGCTTAGCTGCCAGAGGATTTCATGGTGAAACTAAAGAATAACACATCAGACTCGAGGAAAATCCAAATCAACCAAGTCCATACGTTCTGACATCAATAGGTTCAAATGTCGAACAGTCGAAACATGAAGCGAGTGAATTTTACAGGCTTTCTATCCAAATTTAGACTGATCGAGTAAGTGATATTAAACTAACCGAATCAAAGCTTTGTCCTTTGAGGAATTCTGGAGTTGAAGCAATATGGTACGATCCTAATATTAAGGCGCAGAAGGAGACAAAATAGAGCTTTCGACGTTGATCCGAGTAACGGTTACGGACTTACGGTTACGGACTTACGGTTTGAGACAAACATTATGATTTTCATATATGCCCTCGCATTTGTTTGTTTGATCACGAAACTGAATTTCATGCAAAATGATACATATGCACAAGTATGATTTAAGGAATTAGATTCGGTATGAATATTTGAAAAGAAATTTTCTTTTTCTTTTTTTGAGAAAAAATAAATCAATCATTAATTTAGAGGATTTGAAGCAATGTTTTAAAAACATCGTTTAAAATGCTAAAAGGATCTAGGCGGCGGCCTAGGTGGACAAAGTAGTTACAAGCCAAGCACATAGGAGGGCTAGGCAAGCAAGTGCCTAGGTGGGTTAAACGGGCAAAAACACGCAAGACAAAGCGCATATATGGACGAAATTGTCGCAAGGCCAACACCTAGAGGGGTTGGGCTGCCAAACCAGTTGCAAGACAAGCCTAGGTGGATGTTAGGGTGCTTGTACATGATAGTGGTTGCGGCAAAGTGGGCACTTTCCTTCACTTGTTTTTCTCTCGTAGAATATTTTACGGTCATATATTACTAGATCTCACTAAATATGCGACATGAAAGAACCATAGAAAGAGAGTCATAGTTGATCAGCTACTTTTACTTGAAGTTACTTCCACATTGTCCTCATACATGAGTTTAAGCTTTTGCCATAGAACTTTTTACTCAATATCACTGATATTCATAACTTTCAGAGGCTTCATGAATGTTACATCTAAGTTCCGCGTGTTACTAAGAAAAATAACGGTATCAAACTATCAATAAGTTTTACAAGCAACAAAATCTACCGGTTTCATCATCAAAAAAAAAAAAACAAAAACAAAATCTACCGGTGGCCCACAGCTCTGGTCGGTTACCTAACTACTGCCCTCTTTCTCTGACTAACGGTCATACAATCTCAGATGACATTTATTCCAAACCCATTAGTCTAAAACCAAATTAACCACCTTCCAAATTCTAGGGTTTCGATTTTCGAGTCGAATCCCCAATTCCCCCAAAATTAGGGTTTCCCAATTTCCCCCCACCTTGAAATGCAAAAATGACATCTCCACTCCCCCAACCTCTGCTCCCAATCCCACTCCCCAATTCAACCCTAGACGACGCCGTTTCGGGCCCCAGACTCTACAGCTGGCTGGGTCAGTGCCATGGGTTCTGGCACAACGTGGCTCTCATCACGGCCTCGCTTCTCTTTGCTCTCTACTTGGGTTATCAATCGAAGAAGAGCTTCTTGAGGCTCTCTCATGGCCGCTCCTATATCATGATGGCCTACTATGGCTGCCTTTGGCTTGTTAGCTTGCTCAATCTCGCTTGGTGCTTTCTTCAGGTCCAAGAAATCAACCCACTTTAGCTAAAGTTTTGACCTTTATGGGAATTTGGTTTGTGTATGAATCTTGAAATTGATGGAAAACATTAGTGTAGTAATTGGTACTTGGGTTTTGTCTGACTGATATCTGTAGGTTGTAATTGGTTGCTGATATAAGTTTCAGGCTTTTCTGTTTTTGTTTAGGGTTGTTAAAATTATGGTGGGGTTTTAATGGAAAGCTAATCTCAGTGTGGTAGTTATTGCTAGGTGTTGTGATCAGTGATAGATGAGAGGTGTAATCTTGCTGGGTTGATTTTCAATTTTGAGACGGTGAGGATTGGGGTACTACTTTGTATTGTATGTTAGCTAGAGTAAATACCACTTTTGTTTCACTTGGTTGCTTGAGTCTGATATGAGGTTTATGAATCGAACAGGATAGATAGTAGTGTGAGTATAATTTTGCAACTAGTGAATTGGTTTGGTGAATGAATCAAAGGAATACAAAGATTTCTACATTGTTAGGACATAAGTTGAATTTGGGGCTTTCACTTGGTTGGATTGCTGTATTTGTTTACATTCAGTCTCCGGGGGCAATTTTAAACCTAATACCAGGTTGGGTTGTCACTTTATTGGCACAGGCATGGGAATGCACACCTGATAAAGAACTGGCATGGAATGTCTTATCCCTGTTCACGACTTCCGGAATGTTATTTTTGGAAGTGAGCTTGCTGGCATTTTTACTCCAAGGGAATTATGGGAGTGGACTGGAAGCATTGACACGAACATTTGTTGTCTCAGGAATCCTTGTTGGTGTAGATATACTTCTGAAGGTATCACTTTTGTTTTACTCAAAAAAAATTATTTCACTCTGGCTGTACCTATGCTTTTAAGTGGCTTAAAAAATAGTAATATATGACAGTGGTCAATTTCACTTTCCTGTGGGTTACGGATACTACTAAAGGTCTTAGTTTCCAAATTTGGGGTTATGTACCAATTGCAAACTCTTTTGTCATGTTAGAAGCAATTCAAATAATGTGATACCTTCTGCGAATTATATTACATGCTTGCTCTAATCTATGGTATTGTTATGTACATTTTTTTATGGAAATGCATGTTGATGGAGCTTTAAATCCATGCTGTTTCTCTTCCAGGCTACTTATATGTTTGGATTTGGAATTCCGCTGTTTGTGGACGACAACGATCATACACATAGGATGAAGTGGAACTTGTGGTCCGTCCATAGGCTAGTATTAACTGCTGTTTATGGTTTCATATTGTTCATGTACCATTCCAAGTGGAGAGACAGGTTACCCGGTAAGTTCCCTTTATATTTTGATCTATTCAATACCTATTTGACAGAACCTAATGTCTCTTTTCTTTTGTGCAGCAAGACCTTCTTTCTACAACTATACAGCTATCATGTTTCTGATGAATGTACTAGCATTGTTTCCATGTGGACTTACGGGAAATGGAGCTGGATTTGGGTACTGGTATGTATAGTCTTTGAGTTTTACTTTCTGATTGACTAATATCTTGTTCATATTATATATTGGTTTCTTATATATTTCCAATTTGCAGGTTATATGGGGCCTCTATTGTCTGTTACCATGCCTTCTATCTTCCTCTCTTATATGTTACATTTCTGGCAGACTTCTTCCAGGTTATCTTCCTTTATCAATTGCTAAATGTTCTCTTGCTTTCATTGATTCACCCTTTATTGTAGTTTGCAAGTTTCTCATTAAGGTGGTAGTATATTCTGATTGGTTATGGCACTTGGATGAAACAGGAGGAAGATTTACATTTGGAGAATGTATATTATTCAGAGATGAAAGATGCAGGTTTCTTTGATGCTGATTGGGAGTGATGGTGTAACCAGGAACGTAAGTCATGCATCCAGGTTATCCTCCTTTACCAAAGATGCGATTTCAAATTGATCATGCACTCAATAAGTAAAGTCTCCTGGACTGTATATAGAGGTCATAAATCTTCTCTTATGAGAAGTATAATTGCAAAAATGCCTCAATTGAAGTAATTTCGTTAGAGTTTGTAGGATGTTATGTTGTATACTCTGCTGCTTTGCAATCACACAAGTACATAAATGTGTATTGGTAAGTTTTCTAATGGCATACTATCACTGCTTCAGTAAGCTAGTTCAATGTTGAATGCCAGTTTCATTGCAAGACAACATCTGTCCTATATGTATTTTCTGCTTATGATTTTTGTGTGATAGGAGAGTTAAGAAGTCCAACTTCTGTTAATGAAAAACTCAAAATTACACCGTTTGATCAAGCAGCTGTCACAAAATCGAACAAAAACCAGGTTCTTTATCATGCAGTGTGTTCCCTGTTCAGAACACTTACCGAACTATCCTAGCAGCAGCCTCCTTTGGCCTATCTTTGCCTCAGCAAATACAGAATGACCTAGCAGGATCAGGAAAGTCAAAGGAGGCTGCTAGGCCTAGTAAATCAACATTGGAGGACATTAGTGCCTCCAACACCAGCACTGGTCAGGTTAACAATGCGAGTGAATTCTCGCTGCTCAAATCCCAACCACTTCCATATCATCCTGATACAGATATGGAGCTTACTGATCACGACACTTTACTAGACTATCAGCTCCTTGTGTGTTCATCAACTCGATCAATGTTGGTGATGTACGTGGACTGCAGCAGCAGTCTTCCACAGCACAGACTGAGACACTAAAGGGTGGATCATATGCTTCATATTCATAGGTTTTCACACCCCTCTATATCCTTATCCCAGTTTCAAACAGTCCAGTTATAAGCTCGGAAAGAGCAGTGCTGGTGCTGTGGCTAAGGCCGGGCGACAATGAGCTCAAAGAACAACAATGACGTTTGGTTTCAACCATCCAATGCAATATGCCTTTATCTACTATGTCGATAGATCACAGATGTATGGTCTCCACTTGATCGAATCAAAATAATGCTCAATATCTCTGAAGGTTATGCACAACAATCAGTGTTGAATACTGTATGCCAAAAACTATGGTTTATGTATCTCAAGTTCACTTGGTTTTCTTCAGGTCTGCGACTTGTACTTACAGTTTACTGTTAAAGATCGTGTCATACTTCTCCAAAGCTTCTAATTTGAGACATTTATGTTAAATAACGACAAGCGTGGCTCATGGACCAACTGTACTTATACTGTCTCAATTTAGCCACCTCACATGTGTTGAGTTTTAATCACTAAAAGCTTCGGTACAATTGGGTATTATCCACCCACTTATAATCTCTATTTTATTTGTCACTTCTTAGATGTGGGATATCTCCTCTCCAACACGCCCCCCACCTGCAACCTAATTTTTAGGTCTGCACGTGACAGATTAACATCTCACATATTGGGACGAAATAAACCAAGGTTCAGTAACCAACAACACTTAGTGACTATCTAATCGGAAACCCTCTAATGGCATGATAATGGTACCCATCTTGGGCCTATGACAAAGTGGCACCCAACTCGGGCCCACGACAGATTGGAGGCGCGACTGGAGAGTGACCCACTCTGATACCATGTTAAACAGCGACAAAGCGTGGCCCGTTAACCAACTGTACAGATACTGTCCTAACTTAGCCACATCACAGGTGTTACATCACATGTGTTGGGTTTTAATCACAAAAGACCTCGGTAAAATTGGATATCATTCACCCACTTATAACATGCCCCCTCACGTGCAACCTAATTTTTAGGTCTGCACGTGACAGATTAACATCCCACATACTGTGACGAAATAAACCAAGGTCCAATAACCAACACCCATCTTGGGCCCATGACAAAGTGGCACCCAACTCGGGCATACGACAGATTGAATGCGCGACTGGAGAGAGACCCGCTCTGAAACCATGGTAAACGTAGATTGGAGGCGCGATCGGAGGGTTTACGATTGGATGGTTACCAAGTGTCGTTGGTTACTGGACTTTGGTTTATTTCGTCCTAGTATGTGAGATGTTAATTTGTCACGTGCAAACCTAAAATTAGGTTGCACGTGAGGGGGCGTCTTGGAGATGAGAGATCTCACATCTAAGAAGGGACAAATAAAATAGATATATTAAGTGGGTGGATAATACTCAATTGTACTGAGGCCTTTAGTGATTAAAACTTAACACATGTGGGGTGGTTAAGTTTGGACAGTATCAGTACAGTTGGTCCACAGATCACGGTTTGTCGTTGTTTAACAATTCAGTGATGTAGCTATAATAATAAGAGTTATGATATGGGGTTTTAATCTCGGAATCACTCAACCAGAAGATTAAGTTTTGGGAATCACTCACCAAAGAACAGAGGATATTCTGAAATATGCAAACTTTTCATTCATCTCAATCTACCAAGCAAGACTAATTAGGGGTGGCAATGATACACAATTCTATTCCAACCAATTTATATACCAACCGTACCAAATATATTGGTATACCACCAAATTGGTACATGGTACATCGTACAGTATACCGTATCATATTTCAAAAGATGGTTGGTAGGTGGTACAAATTTTTCGTGTACCATGGTATTCCGTATCAACCGAAATAGAAGTTTTATGAAAAAAAAAACCCTAATATATGTATTCATGGTGAGTCAAACTTGGTCTTCTTCCATGCAATAAGAAACCAACTACCACTAGGCTATCATTGCAATTATAACAACTCATGCAAAACAATATATATATTCTTAAAAACTATATATATCTATAAATATTTCAGCCGTAGATTTAATGAAAAATAAATCTCAACCGTAGATTTTTGTTAAATTTATAATTTTTGGGACTTTAGCATGTTTAATTTATGACTTTGTACTTGGTAATTTGGTTGAAGTTATATAAAACTTTGTATTTGTGTTGTTATTTGCTATTACTTATTTGGATTGAACCTTTAAATTTTTGGGTCATAAACATATTGGTAGAAACTCATTACCGACCGTATCAACTGAATACCAACTGTACTAATTAGTTGGTATACCAACGTTATTGGTTAGTTTAAATGATGGATTTTTCATACCAATTATATGTTAGTTGGTATATGGTATTGGAAATATGAGGTTGGTATACCTATCAATTCACCCCTAAGACTAACCTTCCATGATACATATGGAAGACAATACATAAATGAAATTCAAGTTTCAATAGGACTCTCACTGTGACCAAAACTAACTTGACAACTTCCCATGCGTAAGACTATAGACTAGGAATTAAATTACTGTTGCACTACCAATGAATATGTATTAGACTCAGCTGGGCTCTTAACTGATGCATCATTTAGTGAAAAGATTTAAATGGTTTCTATGTTTTACATTTAGTTGTTTGAATTGTGTTGGTTTCCTTGTCATTTTAGGTCTAGAGCTTTACTTTCTTGTACTGGTAGTTATCTAAGGACAGAGAGCTCTCTGCTCACAGTTACTCATCCTTAGTTGCAATTTAGTCGCGATTCAAATCAATCCTTAATAAGCATCCCGTCATCTTTATTCCAAGATGAGAGAACAAATAAAATTCCTTATCATGTTTGGATTTCTAGAGGAAAAGGAGGAGATAGCATAAGACATGAAATTATTTGGCCATTTGTTCAATGTGAGTATCAATCAAAATCATTTATTGATGTACTATAACACCATTGTTATTCGGCTTGAAGCCTCCTATGTAACTGGTCAATACTCAATGGCGTGGTACACTTCAAGCACATCATGCCTTTAAATTCTGTTACAGTTTGGCTTATTCAAATCTCAGCAAAATGTGCAGTCATTAACTCGACACCAGATGACCGCAAACTTGATGTACCAAGAACTTGGGAGAAGATTATTGTAAGACAAATGGCATATCAGCTATTGTAAGACTATAATGTAGAAAAGGAGATTCACCACACAAACTCAAATTCATACATTATAATTCAACCAGTCAACAGCTATCAGGTTCAAATTTCACACAAAATGACTGCTACATAACCAGTTTACCAACCAAACAATTATCTAAAGCAAGCTAGGATGTGAAAACACTACTTTGCACTTGTTTTCTTATTACTTATTCTAAGCTTTGTTCTTCTCAATTAGCTTCTCAATAAGATCGGCAGCATCCTGAACGGTTGCAATGCTCTGAGCACTCTCCTCTTCCACACTAATACCAAATTCCTCCTCAAGTCCCATCACGATCTCAACCTGAACCACCATCAAATTGAAGTAAATACGAGCATAGACTAAGGATGCACAAAACTGAGAAAGAAATACACACATATATTCTACTTATATTGCTCCAAAGGGTTCTCAAAACGAAGAAGTGTCCTTTACGAGAAGGAATAGGACCTAATATAATTTGCATTGTACTCTTCAATATTCAAGCCCTAGACAAACCATAAATCATATGATTGTATACGGTTGACAAGAATACATTAGAAGAGAGGGAAATAATCTATTTTTATAAGCTTGCAGGCAAAGCACAACAGAAAGACAGAATAAACTTTACTAAACAGTAAAGACCAAAAAAGTATCCAGCCAAGAAAAAGACAGATATTCAGGAATAGGAAGTGGTAGATGTAGCATAATTCAAACGTACCGTATCAAGGGAATCAGCTCCAAGTGCTGAAAACTTTGACTCTCCAGATACTTCAGAGTCATCTGGTAATGCAAGTTGCTTCCTAACTATCTGGCAAACCTTGTCCACCATCTCTGGCTTAGCCTGCTCAAACAGATTTAACACTATCAAGATTCAACCATGATGATCATCTACGATGCTCTGCATCATGACTTTTGACTATCTTCTATTTACTTTAAGTAGACACTTGAATAAATCCCAGTGCAGGATACTAATACGTATTTTTGTACCTCTCCAATCTCCACACATAATACTCACTCATTTACCATCAATCAAGTTCAAGATCTAAATATTGAAGATTGAAACTACTTTCATTTGTTTGGACAACAGTGTGAGACAATGAGTTCAAACATACTGCGCAGGAGATGCGAAGCCGTGCTGAACGCTGCTGTAACCCGAAAGAAAGAGAACTTCTTCCATTGCCAGACAGTGAAAGTGGCTTAACACCATTAGCCCTGCACAGTGCCTGTTCAACATGTTAAACCATGACTGCTTCAGTACACACTCAAATCAATCATATCATAGCACCGGCGTTTAATCCAATATCTCAAATCAATAACAAGACAGCAAAAGATCTCCATAAACATTATACTATGAAAAAAAATACAAAACGATCCAAAATCTTGTACAGTTCAACACTATTCTAGTATCAATCCAATGACAAGTAGAACTATATAACCCAGAAATGAATTGATAAATCAATATTAGTATCAACCAAATCTTAGTATCACTAACAAATAGAACTATATAACCCAGAAATGAATTGATAAATCAATATTAGTATCAACCAAATCTTAGTATCACTAACAAATATACAAGCAAGAAAACTAAACTCAAACTTAGACATAAGACTCTCCCAGAAAAAAAAAAGAGAAAACAAATAAGAACAAAGGAGGAACAGAGTAAAAAAAGGGATTTACGAGATTCTGATGAAGGCGAGAGCGGACTGAGATCGAAGAAGCTCCGGTGATGGCGGCCATTGATGCGATCGAGGAGAGTTCTAAAATGTCGAGACGGCGAGAACAAGAAGGAAGTGAAAAAGAGAGGTCGTTGGTTTGTTGGTATTTATAGGTAGGCTGTTTGGTTTTCTGATTCTGACTGCTGCCAAAGGAGGTGCTCCCTGTTCGACACGTGTACTATCTGAGTGAAACAAAGCAAATTAGAAAAATGACTGCTCCGGTAAAATTGTTCTGCTGTATAGCCAGGTTAAAATAATTTTTTTTTATCAAATTACAAACCCTAAAATCTAATTAAGATTGAGAGAATCGGAATAAACACTATAAAATATAAAGATCGACGTAGAAGTTGAACCCTTTAAAAGCGAAGCTCTACCAAACTAGGTTTAATACGGTCATACTCATTATGTTATGTTTGTGTTACCCTTTAATAGCTACATTTTCTCTTTGATTATCTTAAGTATCTAAGATAGCTGTGTATTCTATGGAGTTACCACACAACTGATCGAGTGAATCATATTCCAACAAATCCTATGTAAATCATATCATGCATTCCACCGAAAGGATATGGCATAGATGTACCGGCCCCAATATCGATTAGATAATTTAGATCATATTTCAGAATTGAAGTCCGAACAATTTTCACACAACGCGAATCACTAGCTAACAATTACTGGCCGAAAAATATCTCAGATTCTTATATTACTAGCACCCAACAAGTCAGCAACTCAGTAACTCTATCTTGGAGTAGCCGTAGTAACATAATTATAAAACAGGTCTAAACACACACTTTGTGTGCAAGAGACGCAAATTAGAGCTTACCTATAACACCTAATTAATCAACAAAAGAAACAGAGACTCGTTGAGATTTCACCTAATATACCTAATATACACGTACTGGTGATCTTTGAGATTGATCGAGTATGGAGAGTTTAGCTCCTACTGAACAGGACAAGGAAGAAGTACATGAATTGTACCCAACTGATCTTTCGCATACAATACAATTCACGTCGTCACACGTACACTAACTCCCGCAGAATGTGCAAGCTAGCTTGATCGGTTTTCCCCGCCGGCCGCGAGCAGGCCTCTCATTTCTGGCGCCTCTGCCGGATTCATCGATCCGCAAGCTCTTGAACCGAATGACCCCCGGGCAACTCAGCACATTGTACCTTGCTGGTTTGTTACATGCTGCACGAGGTGGCATCCCTGTGCCTATTACCAGTACGTGCTAAACCTGAGCCCTGAGGCATATATACAATATAGGAATATAGGATTCTGCACGCGTACGGTAATTAAGGATTCAAAAGTGGCGAGTCAGCACCGGTCAATGCCGTCGCCGTCTTGAGTTTGCAGCCCGGAGAAGCGTCACTAGTGTTTCCTTCTCCGGTTACCAAGTTTGAAACAAGTTAAAACCCTATATATCTCCTGTCCAACATTTGATCGTCGACTTCCCCAAACGCCAAACCCTGGCCTAAATCCTCACATTCTCGATCTCTAAGCATCCCTGAACGTGAAGATGAGAGCCGTCCATCTGCCGGCCACTATCCCAGCTCGACATGAGCCGGGTCCAAATGGAACTGTTACGTACAAAACTCAAGCACCTCTTCCGATCCGATCCTAGGAGGCCGCTTAAAATTTGTCAAGTATGTTGGTATGCTAATGATCTTTTGTTCTAGGGTTTCTAACATATTGTATGAGAGGTACGTTTGCACTTTCTTATCGTTTTCTTCTATGAGTCCTATCGGTTCCTGGTTTTGCCATAATTTATGTATCTGGGAAAAAAGAGATAATTTTAGGATAATGGGATTAATAAAGACGGGTTTTTAAAATAGACTGTTATAAACATGGTTTTTAGAAAGACATGGATAATAAACAAAATTTTGTACAAACTAATATCAACAGTTAAAAATTACTTAGGCACATCAGAAAGACTATTATAAAGCTTAATCAAAAAATGATTTTTTTTTCGTTCATAATAGGACTGACTCAATGATAGATTGAGTTAGATAATTAATATGGTTAGATTAAAAATGATTTTGTACATTACTCTCACCAAATTATATAATTAATTATATCTAAATGAGATTTTATTATTATATTTGCCCAATTTCATCAACTAATATGAATATCCAATCTCATTCACACAGTCACTAGCTAACCATAAAATTCATGTTCAACCATCATTAGATGTAAATCCAATAGTTGAAAGAATCTTTTTAAAATTAAGTTATTTTATTTTCAACCCTTGAATTACCCTTGAATTTACATCAAATGGTGGTTGAACATGAATTTCATGTTCATCTACTGACCGTGTGAACGAGACTGATATACTCACTCTCTTTAAATTATATTTTAGTTATGATAAATTTTTCTGTGCTACCTTAGCACCACGTGGTAATACACAGTGGTCTACTTTTCCAATCACAATTTAACACGAAAGATTTAATCAAAAAAAATATTTTGTAGCTATTTTTAGATACTAAATGTCGAGTATTTTCAAAGTGTTCAACTTGTGAAATTAATTCAAGACGACAATTGGAGGTTTGCGACATTTCGAAACGAAAACGAAAACGTTCTCGGATCGTTTAATTAGAAAACGTAACATTACCGCAACGTATAGATCGACTTTTATTCCGTCGCTCGGTTGCGAAAACTTCCTTCACGAAAGTCGTAGAGCTCATCGATACGAGTTCGTGGACACGTCACGCGTTCGAATCGAACGTCGGACGCGAAAGTTATTAACGTTGGAAGTTCGTTTCCGATTTTGGAAATAGTATAAAAGGAAGGAGAGGAGATTAAAAACCAGAAAATCAGCTCGGGAATTGTTCACCCGACCCAAAAAATATTCTTCGGACGATTTCTCCACCATCCGACGTCGCCTCGTGTCGTGCCACCTATCAAACTGACGGGCTCGACGATCTCCATCTTTTGGGCTACGTCTTGCACTCCGGTGACAACCACACACGGTGCAGCAACCGCCGGAAGTTACTGTTGTGGCGGTGCCGCCTCCTCCGGAACCATAGCTCGAGATTCTTGGGGGGTTTTGCTTGTCTCAGTCCCAGCAACATTTCCACAAAAGGAATCAGGCCAAATCAAAGTGTAAGTACCCGAATCAAAATTTCAATTTGCTAGGGTTTGTGAATAGTGCCGATTTTATGTTCTTCGTTGTTTGGACCGTTTAGGCTCGGATTTAGACCTTGGTGTCAACTAGGAAGTTGTTGGAAATGTTGTTTAGGTTGTGGTGGTGAAATTTGGTGATGATTGGTGGCGGTTGGTGAACAGTAACACCGCATGAACAGTGTATGTGAATAGTAACACCGTGTGAATAGTAACAGTGAATAGTGATATGTAACAGTAACTGTGAACAGTGTTATAGTAAAACAGTACATGCGAACAGTGTTGTGGTAAAACAGTGATTAGTAAACAGTGTCATGGTAAAACAGAAACTGTGAACAGTGTTGTGGTAAAAACAGTAACCGTGAACAGTGATTAGTAAACATGAACAGTGCTCCGTGAACAATGTTTTATGAACAACAGTTATCTGTACTGAACTCGTCACCTGATATTTTAAGTATCATTTTCTAAGCATTTATCGTGCTATTAAGTGACTGACGAAACGAGTGAGGAAATTACTTTCAGAGTCGTGGAAGTTGCACGCATGAAAGAAGGTGAGTAAAATCTCACTTATTTACGAATCAACCCTTGCGGTGATTCAAGATTTTACAAGAGTTTTTAATATTGAATTACGACATGTATACAATATAATGGATTACATATATATTGTATAAATGGTAATAAGTACATATATATATAGTTTGCTATATTATATCCTGTTATGAATCATTGGAATTGGTCATTTCGAATGACGAGAATTAAATATTGAGCATGTGATTTAATTTGTACAATAATGAGTAGATTATTGTACGTGATTTTAACGTTGAGATTTGTTAAATCGTTTTGTCTTCGGACGTGTTAAAGAAATATGACATGTATATGATAAAGTGGATGGTATATATATTGTATAAATGGTAAATAAGTATATATATATATATATATAGTTTGCTATATTATATATTGTTAGGATTTCGTTTGTGAATTATGATCACAGTGGTGATGAGCATTATATATTGAGTACATGATGAAATTTATACGATAATGAGTAGATTATTGTACGTGTTTATGTCTTCGGACGTGTGTGGCATGTCGGAACCTAGCCTTTGGCCGGGCGAAAGTTACGATACAGTTAGAGCTCTAGTCTGTCTGCCGGACATCGGGTAGCGAGGAGGTTGCCTGAAGTCGGACTTAGGGTAGCGAGGAGGTTGCCCGATGTCGGACTTCGGGTAGCGAGGAGGTTGCCTGAAGTCGGACTTAGGGTAGCGAGGAGGTTGCCTGAAGTCGAACGTTGGGTAGCGAGGAGGTTACCTAATGTCGGGCGTTGGGTAGCGAGGAGGTTGCCCAATGCCGGCGGTGTACTACGTGAGGGGTAACAGAGGTGTACCAGCGCTCATTAGTACCCGTATTATAAATGCATTTGGATAAACAGAGGGGTTACCCAATTGCTCATGAGTACTTTCATTTTCATATTTTTGGGACAACCAGATGGGCCGTCCATTTACTCATGGGTGCATTTATATTTGTTGATTTGTGGATTCCCGTATATATTGATATGCGAGTTATGTTTTTATTTTACTCATACGAGCTGTAAAGCTTACCGGGTTTGTGTTTACAATCCCGGTGCACCAATTCGATGGTGTAGTGGATAACTCTGCAGGTGTGGATTTGCGGGAATTGACGGACTGCTCAGAGAACTTGAAGTTATATATTTCCAGCTGGTGCGAGGATGTTGTGTGACTATTTTGTAAGGTTGTTGTGAGGATTATACATTTCCATTTGTTATAATGTTGAATTATAATTTGGTTTGTAATAGTCGGTTTGACTGAGTTGTATTTTGAACTCAGAGATGATCCGCTGTGGCATTTTAAATGATTTCGATTCGTTGAGATTGTTTGGTGTTTAACGACTTTGAAATTTTGAGTTTTTATGCTCGAAATTTTAGGGTCGTTACAGACTCACTCTCTTTAAATTATATTTTAGTTATGATAAATTTTTCTGTACTACCTTAGCACCACGTGGTAATATACAGTGGTCTACTTTTCCAATCACAATTTAACACGAAAGATTTAATCAAAAAAAATATTTTGTAGCTATTTTGTTAAAGACTATTTTAGGTTTCTTTCTAAAACCCTAAACCTTAAATTCTAAACCATATACCCTAAATCTTAAACTCTATACTCTAAATCTTAAATCCTAAATCATCAATACACATGAATCTCATTTTACAAATAATAAAAATATGTTAGATTATATTTTTGGTGTAATAAATCCATATGTCGAAATATAATAGGTAAATAGTATCACTAGACATTATCACATGGTACTACGGTAACATATCAAAATTTCTAGTTGGAGATCTTCTTCAAGCAAACCTTCAATATGAGAAAATCACTATTGAGATATTCTTCTTTTTTTAAGGGTTTAGAACCTATTCCAGTTGGAGGCTCAGTCCCACGCCCCGTTCCGAGTTTTTTTCACTATTGAGATCAAACCTCAATTTCTATTCCTCACCAACAGAGATCGAGTTTCTCCAGCAATGGTTTTCAGCGCCGTGATACCTTTACATCACTATCTGGGTGCTACCACCGCAAACAGCCGCAAAAGACGTACTACTGCCTTACCTCTCTTCTCTCCTGCTGAAAGGTCCAAGAGATGCATACCAAATTCACCACAATCGACAACCACGATTTCTGATCTCCCCGACTGTATCGTTGTCGAAATACTTTGTCGAATTTCTAATCTTAAGGCCATATTCGGGTGCAAGCGTGTGTCCAAGCGCTGGTTTGATCTCGTATCTCTGAAACTTATTTTGTTCGCCGGGTTTCATCTAGATTTAGTAGGCCAACAAAGCCTTACCTGACTGCTCGTGTTATGCGCCACTTTGATGATTACAAACTCGTACCCCTCACCTCCACTCGTTCCATACTTCCAGGGATATATTCAATAAAATTCCTCCCACCTTTTAGAGCTGTTTATCACCGTTATAATACACCAATTGTGGAAGCAACTTTCAATGACTTGATCTTGTGCTGCGCAACCCAGTATGATCAGTGTGACAACTACGATCTGTAGTCAATTTCTTCAGTAGGAGTCAGATTCTTCTCACAAATTCCTGAAAGAAAAATAAGACACTCAACGATATGGTAATTCTCTTTTGTCAGACAAGTTATCTTTACTAACTATATCTATCAGAGAGTGAAAGTTGCAAGGCTGCCTCATTGCAAAGAGTTAAAATAACAAAAAGAAGATAATCGATGCCAGAAGACTGAATAACAGTCAAGTTAAAATTCTCAACAGCCAGTTCACTTCCCAACGGAGGGTTGAGATTCTATGTAAGTATGTAACAGAATACTTCAAAAACAAATCAACGTACACTACTTTTAACAGGAGTACTTTGAACTAATAACGGATTGTTAGAGAATATATAGAGATAATATCTACATGCATGTTCTACTACTTCATCAACTCATTGTGTAATCGAATTTTGAGTTGTGTTATCATACGTGGATCTTTTCAAAATATGCAACATGATAATGTATTCAAAATGTTATCATTTGAGATTAAGTCGGCCCTATCGGACTGATGTAGTACTAATGCTGTGTGTAAATTTGCTGCGTCATAAAGGTAAGCAACTTTAGATTCCATCAAGTAAAGCTTAAGAACAAAATGGAAAGCATAAAAGAAAAGGAGCAAAGAAAACAAATTATACATCTTACATCCGACGGTTGATAACATATATTATTTTTTATCTCACTCACAAGATAATATATACCGTCGGATATGGAATGTATAACATGCATCAATATATATTAATTTTTTCGTATTTTAAATTCGAAAAATGCCGATCGAATTAAACAAACTATAACCTTTAAAATTCTCGACTACTTCATGCCAAGTGTGTACACATTTCACTCTCCAACTGTATAGTACTCGTTTTACACTATATCATATAGAAGACCGAAAATGAGAGAATCAAATGAGAGAGACGAAAAAGAGAGAATATTTTAAGAGTAACACATACATCTAATCCATCAGATACACCTCAATAACTTAACACATACTAAAGAAAACTTTAGTCTTCTATATTCAACTATCTTGATTTTTGTTTAGAAACAAAGTATTTTATATGCATGGCGTGCATGATACAAGGCCTTAGTTTGTAGCCTTCAAAATTCTCGACTATTCCATGCTAAGTGTGTACACATTTCACTCTCCAACTCTGTAGTACTTGTTTCACACCGTATCAAATAAAAGACGGAAATGAGAGAATCAAATGAAAAAGACGTAAAAAAGAGAATATTTTAAGATCAACACGTAGATCTAATGCATCACTTACATCTCAATGACTCAATACATACCAAATAAAACTTTTCTTCTACTATCTTGATTATTTTAGAACATAATATTTTGCACGCACGACGGCGTGTATCAGATCTAGAGACCGCCCGACGGGACTCGGAAGAAAATAATAATAAAACAAAGTATAAAATCGCATTGCGTAAAAGTGCAAGTAAAAGCCGGTTTAAGCAGTGGGAGAGTTGGAGAGAAAGGAGAGAGAGGACTCAAGCTCTTAAGTGGGGGTCATCCTGACGGCCGGTACAACCACTCTCTCAGTGTTTTCAGTCCACCAAATCCATCACCATCTCTCTCTCTCTCTAGGGATTTGAATTTCACCGACGCCTTCAAATCTTCATCGCTACATTTCCACCGGCGTCTCTAATCCTTCTCCGATTCTCCAGGTAATCGATTTTTTTTGTTTGAGCTCTGAATTACTGATCCAACCGGCGCCGTCCACAGTCTCCGTCGCTGATCGGAATGGAGTACTGTAAACGGCGTCGTTTTACTTTAACCGCTTCCGTTTTTAAGAGTTTAGCTCTGTTGACTGAGACTGATCGCCCAACGGCGTTGAGCTGCTGACTCGGTTTCGCGGTGAAACGAGTTGAAGCTTCGTCGACGGCGTCGTTAGCTTAGGTGTTTTGTTTGTGTTTTTACTTATGCTGTGTGTGATTTGATCGCCGGGACTTGACAGGCGTTGAGCTGACTCGGTTTGACGTCCGAGTTGAAACGAGTTGCAGCAGCTCCGTCTGATTTAGAACTCCGGCGTGTTTTTTGTTGCTCGTTTTTGCTGTGATTTGATCGCCGGCGCTGGACCGGAGTTGGACCGGCTCGGTTTGACTTCTGGTTCAATTTTGATTCTGAATTTTTGATTTGTGAGTAGCCGAAAGAGCTTTATTAGGATTCTAATGCTATGGTTTTGGGATCTAGTGCATGAAACTTTTTATGCAACTTTTGGTTTGCTTTGTCCCTCTTTTTTCTTTAGCTCATATGCTACCGGGTCCCAAGAACTCTATAATTTCAATCAATATGTTCATTTTCTAAGGCTTTAAAGAAGGTGTGGGTCAGCAGACACCCTTGTATTATATATATTGTAATTCATTTTTTTGTTTGTTGATGTAGTTATTGATCTGTTTGATTTTGATTGCTATGCAGTGAAGAAGGAGATTTGCATATCACTGTGTGGCGTTTGGATCATTGCGAAGGTTTGATCATGATGAATTCAATTGTGGAGATTCATCCCAAGGAATTGAAGTTTGTAGGTAAGCTCCATTATTGGTGGATGGTCCGTGCTAATCATTTTCTTTATGATTATAGTATCTTGATTGTTGTTTGTATTTAAACATTATGGTGTTTGATTCTTGCCGGATTCATGTGCTTGATCCTACATAGTTGGAACCAAGACGTGCTCTGTGGATTAAAGGATTAGTTTGCCTATTTTTTGGATTAGAGGATTATTGTAGTTCAGCTCTAGGCTTACTGAATGAAATGCATGTTCTTTTAAGTTGGTACCTTGGAATGCTTTACACTTCCATAGTTAGATTTCAAGGTTATGCTCCCTTTTTGGTGTTGCTTGTGTTTATCTGGGGCATGATAGCAATCAAGATTATACATTAACTGTTCTCTGTGTCCTGTAAACTGACTGTATTTGTTTTTATAGTTGAGTTGAAGAAGCAAAGCTCATGCTCAATTCGACTTACTAACAAGTCTGACCACCATGTTGCTTTTAAGGTTTGTATTGTATTTTGTTTATTTTATATAATATCAAAGTGAATTGAATGGTCTTAATGTTAGTTAGAATGCTACACAAATTAACAAATTAAAGGTTGAATTTGCAGGTTAAAACTACATCCCCCAAGAAATACTGTGTGCGGCCAAATGTAGGTGTTATCTCGCCAAAATCAGTTTGTGAATTCTCAGGTATAACTGTTCATGCACCTCTCTGAGTACGCTGATAATTTATTTGAATCTCCATGTAAACACAACCTTATTAGTAGTTGTAGGAGCATGAGTGTTGAAGTTTATTCCCCATTCTTAAAAGAAGAAAAGTATTTGACTTTTTGAATCATTATATACCATATAGCACTTGCAGTTTGACATTATTTCTACAAGTTTGATGTTTCTATCCTATGGATGGATTTGGCAGAAGATCTTGGGACATTACAGTATTATACCGTTACATTTTTTCTGCTTAAGAAAGACCAAGATGTTGGCATTTGCCCTAGGCTCAAAATGCAATACGATTTGCTGTTCTTTGCATTCTATTTTCGTATCGTTTTCGCGTTTTGTGCTTTTGTTATAATTACATGACTTGTTAATTTAGTTACAATGCATGCTCTAAACTCCAAAGACATTATTCCATTTTTTATATCGTATAATGTTTTTTACGAAGATTAAGACTGACATGCTTTGGGCACAAAATGCAGTGCAATTTTCTGTTTTTTGCCTGGTATTTTCTGATTCTCTTCTCCTATAAGTGCTTTTGTAATAACCACATGACTTCCTTTGTGAATGTAGTTACAATGCAAGCTCCAAAGACAGCTCTGCCTGATATGGATTGTAAAGATAAGTTCTTAATCCAAAGCACAGCTGTTTCTTCTGAGACGACTGACGCTGATATTACTGCTAGCATGGTAAGTCTCGGTAGTTTTTTGGTAGCTTGAGAGTTTGTATTGGTTTCTCATTGTTTACCATCACAGTTCGCTAAAGATGAGGGTAAATACGTTGAAGAGAGAAAGCTAAGAGTAATCCTCATCAGTCCACCTAATTCGCCAATACTGTCACCAATCAAGGGAGACTTGAAGCAAGGGCAGGTCCATGAAGCCTCAGTGCTAGATAATCAAGTATTTGGTGGAGTGGAGACCGTACCCCAACACAAAATGGTTAGAGAAACTTTTCTTTTTGAAAATGTTGGATTCTCTCCCACTCTCTCCCTCCTCTCACTTTCTAAAAAATATTACCATTACTCGGCCTTATAGTGACTGACTGTCTCCTCTTATCTGCTGTTTGACCATATCCATCACAAAGTATTTGACCTGTTTTTGGTGTTACATTCCAGGTTACAGGGGATGTGAAGTTCAGAGTTGTCAATAGTGAGGAGTCAAAGCCAACAAAGGAATCTGAGGTAAAACCAGCAAAGCATGTGGAATTGGAAATAAGACAAGAGGAGGAGCTGACACAGGGAAAAGATGTGGGATTGAAACTACCAAAGTATGAGGAGTTGGAAGCAATAAAGGATGTGGAGTCAAAAGCAACAAATGCTGTGCACATAGAACCAGCCAAAGATGTGGAGTTGAAATCAGCTAAGGTTGTGGAACTGGAACCAGCAAAAGATATGAATGCAAAGATTGTGGAGTCAAAATCATCAGAGGATTTGCTTTTGAAACTATCAAAAGACGTGGATGCGGACAAAGCGCAGGTTGTGGAAGGTTTGAAGCTGGTTAAAGATATCAAGGAGATGAAATCAAAGCTACTTGAACTTGAATTCAAGCTGAGCCAGGTTTGGTCTATTCCGATTTTTTCTGTTCCAAATTTTGGTGATTCTCATTGTTTTTAATTGCTCGTACAAAAACTGTAGCAATATTTTGCTACATGATATCGGAAGAGTTTGACTATTATGTTTTTCTGATATACTATTGTTTTGTCCTTCTATGGTTTTCTTGCCTAGTAGGTTGTTGTACTGCTTGGTTTTAGATTGGGTTATCGAGATTGAGTTGTATGATCCCCACTTTACCAATTACAGCAGGGAAAGTAAAAATGGGTCAATAAGAGGCATATTCTCTTTTCAGCTTGGATGTTTGAATGTTATGTAATAGTGGTCCTCTTATCTTCATGCGGTGTTTGAAAACCAGTTGATGGTTGTTTTATAAACTAACTTCCTTTTTTTTGTTTGCAGTAAAATAAAATAAATCTTATTAATTGAAGATTGACTTTTGGAATTCAATGTAATACTTCATTAGTTATATCACATTCGTGGTGTTGTATACTTGTATTTCTATTGAGGGAGGAGGGTAAACCACTAGTCAGATATAACTAAATTGTGGAGAAACTTGCTAAGTTGTAATGTTTTCTTGGACACATGTTAGTCTGTTTCATGTCCCAAACTTTGATCAAAGTCAACAGTTAGCATGTTAGATATGTTTCTGGTCTGACTGGCTGCATAAATTTACTTTCTGTTTGAAGAATGAATTGCCTCCTTTATTCAAATGATGGTAATACCTTAGTTTTGTGTTGTTTATGGACCAAGAAAGAGTTTAAAATTTGGTTCATGTAGTTGCACCAATACAGGATTTGATATTGAAATATAATATTAACATGTTCCTCTTTTCCTCAATGTCTTTTAAAATTCTTTTCAGGCTCAAGTTACTATCTCGACACTAACAGAGGAGAGGGGTTCAAGCATCCAAGAGATAAAAGATTTAAAGGAGCAATTAGTAATTTCTCGAACTCAATCCTTTTCTTTTCTTGTTACTTAAAGTTTGTCCATTATGAGTTCCTGCAAAACTCCGTGTTTATGTCATTAATGGTCATTGATTGTCTAAGGCTTAGAGAATGCGGTGTCTTGTGGATCTAAGAAGTACATTAATTGACGTCAATTACATTCTACACTATTACTGTGTTTTCTCAAGTAATTTTCAATTTTCGGTTATTCTTTTTAGTTTTTTTTTAATGAATATACTTTATATACTCAAGGCATTATTGAAATGACTTTGGATCTCTCAGTCGCATCTCATGGCTTTCTCAACTCATAATTTGATGATCACAGCAGTCAGAATAACTACAAAGTTCTGTCATGTGTGAACTCTTTAAAATGCTCACTGAAATTTTGGTCAGAGCAAACCTACTCTCTGGTATGCTTCCCAATTAAAAGTAGGGGAGTAACATATATTCAGAAACTTGCAGATGTCTAGTCTCTGCTATAGGGCTTGCTTTAAGAGGGCAAATAATTCTTCGAAATCTGCCTTTTAAAATATATTGGAACCCTGCATTGCATTATATTTAGTGATGCTTCTTTTAAAAGGCACTTAATTGGATTGCTGAACTCTTTGTTTACAATTGTCTCGCTATAGTGATGTCTTTTCTATATCTCTCACGCACACAACCTGATTAAGCAAGAATTGATGACATTTGATGTACTTTATTGCAGGGGCATTTGAGTAAAGGTGGTGTGCAACGGGTCGAGTTCCCTGTTATAATTGGTTGCACAGTGGCACTTTTCAGTGTTCTCCTTGTTACAGCTATAGCTATTAAAAGTTTGTGCATGAAGGTAGCTTCATCCCTCTGAAGTTAGACAAATAGGTGTGAAAACCTCTTCCTTTTATAAGTGTATAGATGAGGTATGGTGGGGGGGGGGAATAGTCTAGCCGATATACTCAAAGTCAAGTGCAATGAATGTTCATAGGCTGAAAGATAAGAACTAATAAGCCATGTTATTGTTGACTACATTTCTTGTTCCGGGATTGTCATTTGCTGATGGGATCCATGGCTGTGAGCTGCTGAACCATTTGATGTTACTTAAAACAAATTAGGATGACAGTTGAGGAAGATTTATGTGGTAGTTTTACGTTGATTAATATGCAAACATGTTTTGGGTCTGTAGTGAGGACTACACCCATATATACTAGTTTATAAAATGTTGACTATTCTGAACAGGTTCAGTTCTCAAATACAAGGACGTATGGTTTTAAAAATGCAACTTTATGCTATTTAGTTTTGTATTTTGAATTCCTTGCGTAGTACATAGGGGAGTGTATCACCTTCCAATTTTATTTGCTATGTCTGTCTTGATTAGCATTTAGCAGATTAGATTTGTACAAAGATCCTACCTTTGTTTCTGTTATTCATCATTGTTCGGTTCGGTTCATACACCATGAACTAATCTTGCCGCACAATTGGCACATATATGCGGTCTCTTGCCAATTGATGCAACTCGTAATTAGCAAAATATGGGAGCAAGTGTGCTATCTATGCTCACAAATCTTGGCAAATGCTGGAAGGATAGCCTAGATAATGCTGCCATGCAAAGTTCCATTTGTTCTATGTAATACATGATTGCATGTATGTAAATGATGAAATGCATTCCAATCTGAGCTTGTGGGGGAGAAACGGTGGCTTCATTCATTACAATGACAAATGTAAGATGAGGACGATGATGTACTACCAACCATACCAATCCAAGTTCAACTCTTAAACTGTAGCATATATATATATATATATATATATATATATATGGAATTACTAGCATGCATCCTTTTGAAGATATAACAAGGTTCAATAATGAATTTTAGCTTGGCAAACTAGCATATTAAGCAAGTGTTACGTTGTTTTGTGCGATAGATCACTGCAACCCAGCTAGCTACCCCATATGATATTTCCATCGATCCATTTTTACCTCCAATTGCGAAATACAACCAACTGTAGTTTTGTGAGAATTGCATTATTGATCTCCGAAATGAGAGCGAAACTGTTGCTTTGGTCTACTCACCTAGCTTCCATGAGTACTAGTGATACCTCGATCATAAGTTCATAACCTAGAACGGAAGTGGGGGCAGGGCATAATGGAGGAGGTTGAGGGATAACTAGGATAGCCAGCTCATATTGCATGTGATCAAAATGATGATTAGGTTACAGTGTAGTTTTTTTTTGTGTGTGAAAATTTAGGTTGATTAGCTAGCTAGCCATCAAAGGTCATCGATCAATACGTACAGAAACTGGATGGGAAAAATATTCTAAACCAATGCATGGCTGGTAGATTTCACTATCATCCTATAAACTATATATAGTGACAAACAATTAATTATAGCGATAAGACTTGCTATAAGTTTACTCCACAACAAAACATAAGGATGGTAGAGTTGTAGACATATTATAGGGTTACCAGAGCAAATATAAACGCTTCCTCCGGGTAAATAATGGTCAACTGGTCATATTCGAATTGGTTACATTAGTGAATTAGTGATCGATAGCGACTAAGAATAGTGATACCTTACAAAGTGGCAACTGAGCCAGTGACCAATTACCTCCCCGTACGTCAATTTCATACACATAAAAACCTAGAAGTTCTCAAGCTAGGCTAGGGTTTTGGTGTGCATTAATTGACCTTTCGAATGGTGTAGAAAAGGATTTCTAGTAATCTAGTTTTATAACCACGCTTTGAACACATGCATGGGAAATCGATCGGTAGAACCGTAGAAGTAATTATTTACCATAGTACGTGCTCACACACTTCTTATTAGTTCTAGTTCTGAGTTCTTACACCGAGTCTTCTTATGGAACTCATCATCTCACGTACAGTAGTATAAATAGACCTACTCCCATCTTCACCAAAATCACACAAAACCAAGAAATTGCCAAGAAAACCTCCAAACAGATCCCAAACATGAGATCCCTCATCATCCTTTCCATTCTCTGCACCTTGCTCGACGGAGCTGCAGCGGCAAGCAGTTTCCGACTGAGAATCCTCAGGGAACAAAACTTAATGACCACAGTACTCCACCAAACACTCATCCACTCCTCCTCTCACCGCGCCTCATATTCTATACCAGCAGCGGTGGAGACCAGTTACGGCGGACTTTTCTACGTAAAAGTCCCGATCGGAACTCCGCCTCAAAGTCTGAACCTGGCCATAGACACTGCTAGTAGCTCTACGTGGGTTCAGTCGGCTAACTGCCGGAGGTGTTTCAAGGTCACCACGCCAAACTTCAAACCTTCCAAATCTTCAACATTCCGTCGAATGCATTCCAACGACGACATATGTGTCCCAGACTCTCTGTACGGACGGGGCAAGTTTTGCTACTACGAGTTGCAATACGCCGTCAACCAAATGACCACTGGAGACTTTGGCTACGACGTGTTTGTGGACACCGAGCTAGCGTTTGGCCAGGGTATGGATAACCAGATGGTGGATTTTAAGGGAGAGCCTAAACACAAGAATCCTATTGCTGGAATTCTAGGGCTAGGCAGAGATCACCCCTCAAGCCTAGTCCACCAGCTGTCATTGGCTACAGGAATGAAAAGCCAGTTTGCATATCTTCTTCCAATTGATGCAAAAGACGAGGGTTTTCTTCTCTTCGGAGACGAAGCAGAGCTTACGGGTTCGGGGGTCAAGTCAACACCCATTTTGGGTAATGCCAATGACTATTACTACCTGAATATGACTGGCATGAGCGTAAATGGTTCAATTCTCCCCATCAACCCGAAGCTATTCAAGTCTGATGCTGAACAAGGGGTGGTGATTGATTCAGGGAGTCAATACAGCTTATTTGTACCAGAAGCCTACCAAGCTCTCCAGGACGCAGTCGTCAAGTACTTCGATCTCTGGGCGCCTTTGCCTCTAAGCAAGTCTGGATTTCACCTCTGCTATGACTTGGACCAAGTATCACAACCACAAAGATCCCCGCTGGAGCTAGTTCCAACCATCACTTTCCATTTCGAAGGTGCAGACCTTCAACTCCAGCCAGACACCAGCTTCAAGGTCTTTGAAGACACACATGAGCTGTGCCTCATGATGCTGCCCATTAATAAACCTGAGTTTCCTAACATCATTGGGGGTTTTCAGCAGTTGCGGAACTGGTTTCAGTTCGATCTTGGAGCATCGAGACTCTCGTTTGTGCCAGTAGCATACTAGCTCGCTAGGATGCTTTATTCTACTAGTATGATATCGATACAATTTTGTTTCCTACTTTGACCGCTAGTATAATCTTACATCTACTTTGTCAAGACTTTATAATCAGAATTTGTCAAGGATTAAATCCTTGGTAACTTGTTTCCTAGTACAAAATTATAATCTTACATCTACTTTGTCAAGACTTAATATAAATCAGATGTACTTATAAAATTTTGTTTAAGCATCTATTGTACTTATGCTTTATCCTACTAGTATAATCTTAGAATCGCCGTTGTGGCCTTGTATTGCGACTATCCTCTTGATGTACATAAGTACATTAGATGTAGAATGCACTTCTTATTTTCTCTCTATTTTATATGATATTTCCTTAAAAAATCAAATGATGAAGAACATATAAAAAATCAGATCGACAAAAACGATCGAGAATAACAATAACTATTAACTAGTACGAACTTATTTACTAAATATTAAGCGTCGTGAATCGGTACTGTTCACAAGGATTTTCGGTGTATTTACCGTTTTGCCATTCTCATTCTCATTCTCATTCTCATTGGTGCTGCACAGTTTTATCGTGGTTTTGTCCTCATATAGTACAACTGAGACTCTTTCTCGAATAAAGATTCAAACTTCCAGAGCTAGCCAGCCACGTAAGAGAGAAAGGAACTTCTGATCGATCTATAATCATTCATGCATAGTTCTCCCTTCTATTCAAGCTTTGATCGGTATGTCCCTCTAACTTTTTTATTTTCCGATACTTGCTGGGTTAAAAAAGTTCATCATCAAGCCACTTGCTGGGTATCATTGATCTCATCTGCTGCTTCACCTATTAGTTTGCTACTTACTTTCTGGGATTTTCGTTTTGATTCTTGATATTCAATATTTCAATCAGTTTGGAAAAGAATCAGCTTTTGATGTGTTTCCAACAACTAATTCAACCACCAACTGTGACTATAGTGGAGTAACTATTTCGTTCATCATAGCAATCAGGTTTTCTTTGATCATAGCAATCAGGTTTTAATTGGCGTTAAACTCAGAATCCAGATCCCAAGTTTTATTTCAGATTAATTGGTACTATTGTCGATTTTGTTTGTTTCATCCTCAGAGATTGCTCGATAGTAAGATTCTGGGCGCTTTCATCGTGGAATCGATTTTCCTCCGTCATCGGCACAGCAAGATCGGGTACTCTTACTTCTATCGCTTTGGGTGATTGATTTCCTGTTGTTTTTTTTTCTTTTTCTATTTTGGTTTCTGTTGTTATCTCAATGAGTCTTCCGACTTCTTCGGTTATCTTTTGTTTGTTCATTTGTTCATTGGTTTTGCCATTTTCGCAGAATCGATTTGTTGGCTGTGGGTTGGGTTGGGTGTTTTCTGTGCTCCAGGTTAACTTTTTTTTTTGTGTGTTGTTGGGTTTGTTTGCGGCTGGCTTTGTTCATCTTTTGATCTGTTTCGAATAAGAGTGAAAGTTTTGTGGGATTAAATGGTTGCCAAATGTCTTATTTGCAGGGGCTAAATCTCAAGCATCGGCTTGCAGTGGCTCAGGCTTCTTTTGAGTAAGGGAACGATTGTGGAAGTAAGGGATCTTCTCCTGAGGTAATATTTTTCTGGGGTTGTTGTTTATTTATAGATTCTTATAATAGGGTTTATTCATAGATCCATTATTTTTTATGATAAAGACTAAATGATTAGATATTTTCATTTGTTTCATATGGTTATTAGTAGTTGCAGAAGGACAAACCAAACTTAATGCCTAATCGGACCAGAAAAAGATATGAAGTTGTTGGATATTATAGGCATATTTGTAAAAGACGATGGTTATTTTAACTCCATATTTATCATATTACAGTATATCAAAATACCAATCAGAAAAGTAAGGACATTGAAATCATCAACTAATATGCGGATATAGATAGGTCATTCTGCGTTTTTTGGATTTTGGTAAGATTCTCATTTTGTTTCTCCTGCCTCAGATTGACACTCCTCATTTTTATATTGCTTATGAAATTTTCTGGGTGTAATTGGGTTTGTTGAATCAAGTTTTTGAGCTTTCTAATTAGTTTTTGATAAATTTCTGGGTGTAAGGGGATCGCTCATATCTCGGTTTTTACTTTTTTTTATGGGGTGTTCTGTTTTTTTTATAAATATTAGTTGATTTGGTGTGTTCATTTTTAATTAACTAGAATGATATAGTTAATGGATTCCTATTATAAATCTGTATTTTTGAGCTTTGTAATTGGTTTTGAATTTGGTCTGTGTTAGGTTTGCTATGATGTTTGTTGATAGATCATTTATTATTTTTTGGGTTCTAATTGGTTTTCGTTGGTTATTAGTTCTTTGATTTCTTAGGAGGTCTGTCTGTTTCTATTACTCAATCAATCAGGACAAGAAAATCATTGGCTAATCTAATTATTTGGTTAGCTAATACGGATATCATATCACTTGGAAGTCAGCTTACAAGTAATACAGATATCATATGTCATAGAGCTAACTTAGAAGTAGCAGGATAATTATGAGGATAGTTATCTCAGGAACAATTACCCTCTTTTGTATACATAAATAATTATCTCTTTGATAAAGAAACTTCACTTAGAAGTGTGTAACTGATAAAACACTAACCATGATTGAATATGTATCTATTATTCATTAAAAACGAATAGAGAAAGTGATTTTGACCAAAATTAAGGCATGGAAAGTTGAAAAACGATGAGCAATATGGTAATTTTTTGACATAATCAAATGTAGTGTAAGTAGTTTGATTCTTCTTGAAAAGCGTTTATAAATTTGGATTTGTATTTGTTTTTTGCACCTTGGGTTTCATCTCAGTCAATCTTGGTTTGCTTTTAATTTTTTGATATCTCATGATTCTTATACATAATAGTGGCTGCATTTTCCCTATGAATTTGACAATAGATTGAGGTATGCTTAATTAGTGGTTTACAGTGTTCAATCAGTTTTATTGTGATTAACAATCATGTAATTGCTTTGTAGGTATCTAGAATATATCTTCTTCGTTTCACCTTGAAAAGGTTATAAGTTGTTGGTTTTCTTACTAATTATACTTGAAGTCACCTAGGGTTGGTGAAGGTACTTTTATGGATGTATCCACCTGTAGAGTTCTAACTTTTCTTTACCGATTTCGTCTTAATTACTATTTACTAATCCTGTGTTTCTCCCTTGGTTGCAGATTTTATGCACCTTTTTGGTCGTCGGTTGAGCACACTCCAGCAGCTGTTTGTTCCCTTATTGGTCTTGGTCTTGCTGCTCTTCTGTATATATTCAGGTTTTATGTTATGCGTGATTTGTTTGTTTATTTGTTGTATTGGTTGATGTATATTTGCTGTCATTGCTATATGTTTCATTCCTGCTATTGATTTTGAAATGCTATTGTCGGTTTTGTGTAGGCGGTATGGCCCCTGGTAAAAGAACATCAGTGAGAATGAGGTTCTTTCAAACAAATGTGTTTGGTTCTGACCAGGAACTTGATGCAATTAGAGCAGAGGGAACAACAACTGGTGGGGGTGTCGTTACAGCAGGTCTATTTTTAGTACATTTAAATAATAAGCTGATTATAATACACCATACCAAGAGTAAAACAAGCCAATCACTTAGTGAATGATATTTTATTAAATAGAAATTGGCTGGAAAATAGAAATCTAATTATATTTGTTTTAATAACTCAAAAACAAGTACTTTTAGGTCTTTGTTGATTTTCTTTTTCATATATGAAGTCTTTTATCTTAAGTACAAGTGTAGCACACCAGCCACGAAACAAAACTTGGTTATCTTTTAGATTGCAAATCATTTTTATTTTATTGTATCTTAATCTAACTTTTTGATTTTTCCTTACATGTCATTGTATCTCAGCTACAGGGAATAATCAAGAATTTGGTGCGTTTGTGATGCAAGATGCACCATCTGAAGAACATGTTGATGCATCAGGTATTAGTTCATGTACATGTGTAAGTTGGTTGGGAGTGTTCAAGTTGGATGATGATTTATTGATGTGTTTGTCGTAGTTCGGAGAAGGACGAGGAGAAAACGTAAGGGTGGAGAGTGTTCTGTGGGCACAGGTGACTAATATTGTAACTATTTCTATTGAAGTAAAGTGGATCATTGCAGTTTTATTGAATTCTATAGTTTATATGATTGGCTTTGTCACTGTTTTGTGAACCGTGTTAACACTTCTGTTTTAATTAATGCGTACTCTTTGTTGTGTGAAAGTATTGTATGATGAAATCTAATTGTGTAAGTGAAAAATTTTCTAATATGCTTATTTTGTTACTCATTGGTGATGAGTTCATTGTGTAAGTGACAAATTTGTTGTTTTTATTTTGTTTTGAGAAGCGAGTGGATTTCTAACCAATTTAACTAAAACTATTGCAAATGGTGTTAAAGTTATCTTTTAATAATGTATCACTTCTGGTCATTGTATGTTGTTTGCTTTGTATATGTATTTATCGGCAAATATCCTGGTAATTTCATTGCTTAATTTGCTTTAAAAAAAAACTTTCCTTAAATGTAATATTTACAATCTTTGTTCCATGTAACAGCAGTGGTGTCTGGAGGCCATTGTAACAAGAGGACAAGAGTGGGTTTGTTAACTGATACAGTTGATGGTTCTAAATTGATTACTGAGGCTGATGTTGATTCTGAATGTGAAGTTAGTAAATGTATAATAGGTATGATTCTATGGTGGTTTTATCTTCATTATTGTTGGATAATAATGATAATAAAGATAAACACACATGAGAATTTGTCAGACAAGTTAAAACTAACTAGATAATAAAGGAGATACATTGTAAATGCATAGTTTGCAGTTTTTAACTTAATTCTGTAGTGTTTTTCTTTTTTGTATTATTTTGTTCGTTCATTTGTCCTTTAGTTTCTCTATTCTGTTGTAAAGACAGTACATTCTTTAACTTCCTATAGGTTTTGTATTGTGTTATGTTTTGAAGTGTACTATAGTATTTATGGTGTCTTCGTGTCTGTTTTGCAGTTAATGATGATACTGTTAGCTCAAGTCCGTATGGCCAGGCATTCTATCAGAGAAATAGAACAGGTTATGCATATTATGTTTAGTAAATGAAAGTGATTTTCCTTGATACTTAACTGTATTTGCTTATTTTCATAGGTGGTGTGGTTGAATACCATGATGACGGTGATGACATATATCAGTGTGGTTTTTGTGATGCAAACTTTTGGTATGGAGAAGCCATTAAACGCAACTTGAAAAGTAATCATATCATTTATACCGAATGTTGTCAAAAAGGACGTGTCAGACTTGAATGTGTTAGGCCGACTCCTGTGTTGCTTGATGATCTATTAAATCCAATGAATGGTCGAGAAAGTGTACTGTTCAGAAACAATATTCGTATATACAACTCTATGTTTGCTTATACTTCCATGGGCGCAAAGATTGATTATAGTATAAATAATGGATCTGCTCCTTATGTGTTCAAAATTTGTGGTCAAATTCATCATTTAATGGGTTCTATGTTGCCACAAGAGGGTGAAACTCCTAAATATGCTCAGTTGTACATCTATGATACACAAAATGAAGTAATGAACCGTATGGATATTTTGAATAATGCTCATGTTGTACAAGTGAAACCAGAAATTGTTGCTACCTTGATTCAAATGTTTGATAATCACAGTGAGTTATGTAGAACTTACCGAGCTATACGAGATAGATTTCAATCAGATGGCATACCTTCTTTAAACATGAGATTTGTTGCCGCACAAACATCTTCACGTAACGATAGGCAATATGAACATCCTATAACTGATGAAATTGGGGGTTTAATAGTTGGTGATATTGGGGAATTTCATTCAAATAGAGATGTTGTGGTTCAATCTAATGATGGCCAACTACGACGAATTTCAAAAATACATCCCAAGTACATGTCATTACAATATCCATTGTTATTTCCTTATGGAGAAGATGGATTCAATATAAATTTGACATTAGAACCACTTCCTGGGAAAGAAGATGAAGAGAAAAATTCTATGTCAATGCGAAGCTATGTAGCATATTATCTTCATGATAGAAATAATAGTATGAGCACATTATTGAAAGGTGGACGATTATATCAACAATACTTAGTTGATGCTTATGCAACTGTTGATGAAAACCGTTTAGACTATGTCAGGGCGAACCAAGATAAAATTCGAATTGAATTAGTTGATAAGGTTTATGCTGCTGTATCATCTGGCATAGAAAAAAGTAGTGGTATTGGACAAAGAATCATTCTTCCCAGTTCTTTTACTGGTTCACCAAGAGATATGATGGAAAATTATCATGATGCTATGGCTATATGTCGTCAATATGGAAATCCAGATTTATTCATAACTTTTACTTGCAATCCTAAATGGATTGAGATAGAGAGGTATTTTCAAAAACACCCTGGTTATAAACAAGAAGATAGACCGGATATAGCCTCACGTGTTTTTCAAATGAAACTAAAAGATATGATTGGTTACATTAAATCAGGTAAACCATTTGGCCCAACAAGAGCACATGTTCATACTATAAAGTTTCAAAAAAGAGGGTTACCACATGCTCATATATTATTTTGGTTGAGAAAACCAAATAAATGTTACAGTCCTAATGATATTGACTCAATTATTTTAGCAGAATTACCAGATAAAAATGTAAATAAAGAGCTTTTTGATATTGTTAGTCAGCATATGATGCACGGACCATGTGGACCTATAAATTTACGCTCTCCTTGCATGCGGGATAAGCGTTGCTTGAAAAATTTTCCTAAGCCATATTGTGAGAATACTATATTCGAAGGAATTACTCCTCCTATATATAGACGCCGTAATGATAAGACGAAATTTACAACAAAAAACAGAATTGAAATTGGAAATGATTTTGTTGTTCCTTATAATGCAGAGCTTTTGTTAAGGTATAAAGCACATATCAATGTTGAACTATGTTCACAATCTATATTAGTTAAATATTTGTTTAAATACATTACTAAAGGTCCTGACAGAGCTCGGGTTTTAATACATGGAGAGAGGCATGATGAAATTCAAAATTATCTCAATTGTCGCTATCTAACTCCACATGAATCTGCATGGAGATTATTTGAATTTTCAATTCACTCTAGATATCCTGCAGTACAACATTTAGAAGTACATTTACCGTCAGAGCAACATATTGTTTTTAAAGAAACAGATTCTGTCAAATCATTAATAGACTATCAATCACTTTTGCCTACAACTCTAACTGCTTGGTTTTTAGCAAATAAAGATTACGAATTTGCACACGAGTTGACTTATCCTCAAATCCCAACAAAATTTGTTTGGAAAGCCAAAGATCGACTATGGCAACCAAGACATCGTTATGAAACAATAGGACGATTGGCCTATGTTAATCCTGTTTCTGGAGAAAGATATTTTCTAAGAATGTTGTTAAATGTTCAAAAAGGATGTTGCAGTTATCAAGATATTCGAACTGTCAATAATGTCGTTTATTCAACATATCAAGAAGCATGTCAAGCTTTAGGTCTACTAGGTGATGATAAGGAATGGATTGATGCATTAGTAACGTCTTCTGTTGTTGCAACTGGATTTCAAATGAGACAGTTATTTACAACAATTATTTTATTTTGCGAAGTTAGTAATCCAAAAAAATTATTAGATACATTTTGGCCTCATATGTCTGAAGATATATTGTACAAAGTTAGATCAGAATTAAGAAATTCAAATCTAATTATAGCAGAGTGTGAACTAAAAAATAAACTCTTATTTGAATTAGAAAAATTATTCAATTTGTCGTCATCTTCATTAGAAAAATTTAACTTACCCATGCCGAATAATGATGATATCTTAAGCTTTGACAACAAACTTATACGGGAAGAACTTAGCTATGATTGCAGATTATTAAGAGAGCAACATGATACTTTTATCACACAATTAAATATTTGCCAGAAAGATATTTATGATTATGTTATATCAGCTGTTACCAATAAAAAACCAGCGACTGTATTTGTTCATGGTTGTGGAGGAACAGGAAAAACATTTTTATGGCACACAATAATTAGTAAATTACGTTCTGAAGGTAAAATTGTATTAGCTGTTGCTTCATCGGGTATTGCATCATTATTACTTCCAAAAGGCAGGACTGCACATTCCAGATTTAAAATTCCTCTTGACATGGACAAATATAGAAATTGTAAAGTTAGTAAAAGAACAGATGTCGCTGAGCTGATGAAGAAATCAGACTTAATAATTTGGGATGAAGCGCCTATGTGTGACAAACGCTGCTTTGAATCATTAGATGAGTGCTTACGTGATATTCTTAAAGAAGTTAATCCCGTTAATGCGAATGTACCGTTTGGTGGGAAACCGATTTTATTAAGTGGTGATTTTCGACAAATATTACCTGTGGTTACTGGAAAAGGAAAAGAAGAAATTATTCAAGCCTCTATAAATTGTTCTAAATTGTGGAAATCATTTAAGATATTTCACTTGACAGAAAATATGAGACTGGCAAAAGCGGGTTTAAGTAATATTGAGAAGCAAGATATAACTGAATTTGCGAATTGGATGTTACAATTAGGTGAAGGAAAAATTGCAACAAATTTTGACACAACTGATATGGATGTAGCATGGATTAAAATACCTAACGATTTATTAGTACATAGTTCATCAGAACCAATTGAAGCAATTTTCTCTGCTACATATCCAAATTTCAGTTTGAATTATAGTAACAAAGAATATTTAAGAGAACGCGCTATTGTGACTCCACGAAATATAACAGTTACTGATATAAATAATTATGCAGTTAATTTATTACCAGGTGATACAAAAAATTATTTAAGTTCGGATACAATTGCTAAAGACTCTGGTAGTAGTGAAAATGTTGATATGTTATATCCAACTGAATTTTTAAATCAACTTGAATTTAGTGGTGTTCCTACACATGAATTAATTTTAAAAATTGGTATGCCTATAATGTTATTAAGAAATTTAAATCAAGTTTGTGGATTATGTAACGGCACTAGATTAATAATAACAAAATTATTTGATCGGTTAATTGAAGCAGAAATTTTAACAGGAAATAATATTGGTGAGCGAGTTTACATCCCGAGAATTGTTTCTAAGGGTAATGAGTATAGATGGCCATTTACATTTAGACGACGACAATTTCCTATAAAACCGTGTTATGCAATGACGATAAATAAAAGTCAAGGTCAATCACTTAATCAAGTCGGGGTTTATTTACCCGAACCTGTTTTTACCCATGGCCAATTATATGTCGCTGTTTCAAGAGTCACTTCTAAAAGTTGTTTAAAATTTTTGATACGCAATACTGATGATATACCAAATAATTATACGAAAAATATTGTATTCAAAGATATATTACAAGAAATAATTAATCAGCATTAGTACTTGCCTACTTTTATAATGCCTGTCTTTTTATAAAAAAAAAAAATTTAACGTTGATCCATTTTCAGAAGATAACAGCAAACACACCCAAAATCTGGTATTTTCTTACTGCTCTTCTCTAAACTTCTTTCCTCACCAAACTCTTATCTCATGTCTCGCTCTCGCTTCTCCTCTCTTCCTCTCCTCTTCTATTCTCTTTTATCCATTCCTTTTCAGATTCGAATTAATGACAAACCCCAATTTCTCTCTCCCTTGATGTGGATGTCAAGCTGTTTATTTCTGTTTTAGTTGGTATGTTCTTCTGCGTAATTGGTTTTCTTCTTAATTTTCAGGCTTTCTCTTGCTTTCTGGGTTGCATCTATCTTTGCATCATCTAATCGCAATGGTGACTTTAGTTTGTGATTGGATTAGTGATGCTGAACAACCTAAAGGTGGGTGTTCATTTAATTTTTTTTGTATTTTCGTTTTTTATGGAGTATGATTGTCAATGTTGTTGTATCATGATTATGGCCTTATGATTTTTGTTAGTATGAAACGAAACATGAAGCACAGAAATCAGTTATGAAGCTGCGTTTGTTGGATCCATCAAAGTACAAGGTATTAATTGAACTATTCATGTAGTTATAGAATATGATCAGATTGTTGGTGAATTGAATATTTGTATGTAGTTCTTAATCCTTTATATTATATCGTAAAATGTGGCAGGACATTCTTTGTCATGCCACAATATTGAGGTTTCCATTCCATAGCGGTTGGTGGTAAATGCTCACATCAGATAAAATCATTTATCTTGCCCCATTTATGGAGATCAGGAATCAATTCCAGTGTATAAAATCATTCTTTACATCTGTCTTCATTTAATGTCTATTACTTGCATGCTTTGGTCATTAATAGTCTAACACTCTATGATGGCATCATACAGATATAGAGGTTTCATGACTATCAAGGATGAGAAGGATCAAATTACTATGGCATTGATTGGCAAACAAACAGAAGAGCTTTTTGGATATTCATGTGCATGTAATCAACAAACGGAGCTACGCTTCATAATATGATCTTCCCGTTGAAATAACTTCAACTGTCAGCAGAACACACCTTTTTGAGCTAAAATTGGGTTATAATAGTGAGTTTGTTGTCAGACAAATTCATATCAACTTGCAAGAAAATGGTGACCATGATGAGTTCCAGTACAAAAAAGATACATCCATATTAATGGAAAATATTGTTCCCGTGCACAATGGTTCTCAGTTGGATCTAATGACTCATGAGAAGATTTTCAGATAAGAAGAGAGGGTCTGTTTCAAATGTGGAATTGCAAGACGATGGTGTTTTCCTGAAAGGAAAAACAAAAGGTTGGTTATTTCATCATTTAGTTTGGTAGACTTATTCTTATAATTACTTGATGTTATCTGACTTTAAATACCATAGTTTTAATACGAGTATAACATTATTTGTTTCAGACATTTGGTCAAGAGTGCATCAAAAGCTTCATGTGAAGAAACTTCTGGAAAGGAAAAGGAAGCGTAAGAATGCTACTATAATGCTCTTTGACTGTGTTATTTTAGTTATTGTCTATCGGCTTAGGGTATTCTTAGGATCCGTTTTTGTTGTAACATATGTCTATGCTAGATGACTTATTTCTGCAAACTAACAAGGTTCAGTTTAATGTATAATTATATGTATTAATTGGTCTTTGTACCATGCTTGAACTTTTGGTTCTATTATAGCTTTTAATCAATGAATGTGAATATTGCAAGTAATATTACCTTGATATAAGTTTGTGTGATCAAATATAAGACAAATATATGCTGAAAACTGAAGACAATGGTTTATTTAAAGAGAATATGGAGTGGAGGGTTTGGAGACAGGAGCATCAGTGCTTGAGTTGGGCATAATTATTGATTGTATAAAGTAGGTCAGAAATCTGAAAAAAAAAAAACTCTATGAGGAAGAAGTGCAGTGCAGTAGGGAGTTAAGAGGAAAGGTCTGGGTTCATTTGTGCAGATGATAATGGTTTTAAAGTTGTGAAAGAATAATGAGTAGTAAGAAACACTAATGAGCAAGCTGAGGAGTAATGACTTCTCTCTATTGTTTGATTGTAAAATTTGAGTTTCATCACTATGCTAGAAAGTTTTACTGAATTATGTAATAATTGAGAAGCAGTTTATGGTCTTTCTTATTTCTCATTACAGGTGAACAAACTCGGATCTACACTTGGGGAGTTTCTGTGTAGATCTACATTTGTATAATCTAAACTACTTCTTAATCAATACATAATCTACATTTGCTCTTTCTTAATTACAAAGTTTAGATTGAACAAACTGCTTAATTACATAGAGATATAATAGTATCAATGTGAATTCCCATTGAGACAAATCATCAAACACTTTACGGACATAACATTCATTCCACTATCTATTGACTATATCTTTCATTTGTTCAAAATTAAGATTGCTCTCCATCATTTCAATAAGATTATGCATTCATCTTTCACACAATAACAACGTGTAAAGGGCACAACACAAAAAATAGATCAATATAATGCAAGATCAGCAGTAGAAAGAAAGTGTTCGATGAAATGTTTGTGAGAAAGAAAACTTACTGTCCAGATGCCGGCGCATCGCGCGGCCAACAGACTAGTTTTTATTATGGGTTGAGATCCAAAGGGACAAAACTTTCAAAATCAGCAATAGTAGTTTTAAGCCTTCTGGAACGAGTACAATTTAGTTTTTGTCCACATAGCCCAAACAGAAGTATTATAAGTTTCAGCAGGACTAGGCAATGACTCATTCTTAGCTGCAAGGGTTAAAATGTAAATAGTGCCTGATGCGTATATATCTTCACCGGAAACAATGTTTTGAAACACTAGCTTGTAGGTCGTGTTCTTGTTGTACTCGGAAACAGCCCATTTTCCGACCCGTATCGCAAGTGGGTCTTTCGGATCTAGAGGCGTCCAGGTACCAGATTCCCGTTCTGGAATTATTCCTTCACCAGCGGAGATAAGAGGAAGGATTAATGCTAGGGCAAGAAGAGCGAGGAAGCAAGAAGTTCTCATCGTGACTCGATCTATACTTTCGTTGGACTTTACTCGACTTATGAATTCTTGATAAAGAAGAATCATCCATGCATGGCTTAAATAAGAGGGATGCTAGTTGGTCAAATAAAATGTGTGTAACGCAATGTTCTAAAGTCAAAGAATTGATTTAAGAGTTATAAAGAATACTTACTATATGGTCATTAAGAATATTAATTGAAAAATAATCATTTTAGGATCTTGGAAGAACTTGGTAAAGGCAAATAAGGTAAGGCCATCTCCAATAAGGAAGAGCTAAATTGGGGCCAGAGCTAAAATTTAGCCCTTGAAATATTTTTTTTATTTATCATAAGGTGAACCATCTCCAATAATAAAGTGCCAAAATTTAGCTATTTTCCATTATATACTTAACATTTGGCACAATCTGTTTTTTTATTAGTTAACCCACATGCCAAATTGGTGTCCCCGTTTATTTAGCCAGGACTAGCCATAGTGCTAAATATGTCCCTTTTCATAGCCCTTTGGCCTTTTATGGCCCTTTGGCCATTTTTATTTTTCTTGTTAGAGTTTATTATAAGACTAAAATTTAGGAAGTGGCCCTTTAGCCATCCTAATTGGAGATGGCCTAAGAACGTACAAATGTGTTACATACATTTGAATACCATATGCATTCAAATGCGTCAATTCGACTATAAGAATATTAATAGGATATTGGAAGAACTTGGTAAAGGCAAATACTGTTTGGGACTAGACCATAAAAAATAATAATAATATTTAAAACAAAGGGGATGCAACTTGGGGACAGATAGAAAAGTCATGACAGTTTCTGACCTGAATGGAAATGGAAATTGAAGTTTTCCGTGTCTAAATGCTTTAGTGGAACAGTAGATGAATTATTTAGGACGGAGGTTGTGCCATTACCTAAATTTGCTACGAAATACACCTATCCTTCTCCATGGACTAATAAGGCCACAGATAAACTGTCCATTCCCAACCAGTCTGTACCCTTTGACCCTTAATTTTATATGTGAATATATATAATTGATTTGGAGTTACTGAAATGTTCAGGAGTTTTAATTTTTTTTACTGTTAAGTAGAGGGCGGATCACCCATGAATTAGGATGAAGGTTCTATGGGCATAGAACCATACACCGAGTGTTCTTTTTTCGAATTCAACCTAAAATATTTAGGTAAATATCTAGCTAATGTTCAATATGTTCCAACACCTGTGCATCACCTCTACCAGCTGGAGTCATATATAGTACTTTACTACTTTTATATTTATTCCCTTAATTCATGTTCATTTGAGTACTTTTAATGTCTGTGATTCAATTTCTAATATGGCCTCGGCTTCTTAATCCCCTATTTCACTATGTAAGAATACTGCTTAAAAGATATATAAGAGGAAAAGTTTTAGATTAACATAAGAGCCGTATTGATGAAAGTCGTCTTATATAATTGACGATCCAATATATTACTCTTTTCGTCACGTACTGATCGATCGCAATCGATAACTCTTTTACGACACAAGTCAAAATATTGACGCCCGCGTTGTTAAGTTATATATAGTAGTTTTCCGAAGCTAAGTATCCTCTCGATCGAGTACTTCAACTAAATTTTTTTGTTAATTAACTAATTTTCATTCATTAAAAGTGAGGCAATTACAAATCCCGCAAACGCGAGACCGGAAAAACCAATTAGAAACTAAGAATACGGACCATCAACTCAATCACACATGAATGAGTAATCGATGACCAACGGCTCACTAAACTACATAATACAATAAATACAGAAATACTACCTAATCTACCACTCACCCCATTTACCGCATACTGCCATGAAAAAATGAGGAGTGCCAAATCGAGTACTTCAACTAATTTAAATGCAAATGTTGCCATCATATATAGTACTGCCTGTTGCTGTGGGTAAATCAAGCATATAGTAGTACAATGCACGCAACCTTGAGAAAACAAATTTTTACAAATGGAAATTAAAAGGAATACACAGGAATTTGAGTTGAAAATTTGCTAGCTAAAAGCCTACAACTGCAGGAAAATGCCAGTATCTCTCTGCTACCTTATTACATGATGCATATATGCATGTATATTTGATCACAACCAGCAGATCACAAAGCATGCAGATGATCTGATGATCAGAAGCGCCCACCACCACCACCACCACGTCCTCCACCTCCACCCCCGCCAAACCCCCCACCATGAGGTCCGCCGCCGCCGTGAGGTCCACCACCGCCACCGTGAGGACCACCCCGACCAAAGCAATTATCCAGTAGGCAGCAGCAGCACAGGATATAGGCACTGGATGCATAACAAATTAACGAACCCAGCAGATCGACTTAATCAATTGAATCACCTCAAAAAAGTTACCAAGCTAGCGTACGTATCGATCGATGTACATATAATACATATAACTATTTATACAATGTAGTAAAAGTATATGAAAACTCACCAAGATGACACAACGCTGCCTATGCCGCCACAGAGGGCTCCTATGCAGCCGAACGGTCCAAAACCCCCGCCGCCACCACCATGGCCGCCTGGTCCAAATCCACCACCGCCGTGAGGACCACCTCCTCCACCGTGAGGTCCATGTGGAGGCATCTCTCTAACCTGATAAAGCTTCTTTTGATCCTCGGAAATGAAACTGCAATGTAGGTGTTTAGTTATTATTGAAACTGAGATTGATATCCTCGATATGGAATTCTGGATATTTATAGGATTCTTGTAAGATCGTCAACGAGAGAGAAGCTAAGCTTAGTGATTAAGTATTCGTTCCTGAAGCTTGTCGACGTATGACACGTACGATCACATAGCGCGCTGTAAGTTCAGATCGAGCAGGTCGGCTCATCTACTTTTCTTTAGAACAGATGTTCAGAATTCTTAAACCTAACAGTCCAACTTCTTTATTGGTGGAACTACAAGACGAAACTACATATGTATGCAAATCAGTTGGTGAAAGGCTCCTTGGCATCTTAAAGTGCTTATGTGTTGCACTACATATATAGCTGGGGTTCTATTATGACATAGGTGGTGAATCTGTTCAAATCTTCCGGTCGACTATATAACGTTTTCCTTTCTAGTCTTCCCGGCAGGCCGTAATTTTACAATGAACTGTTATGCATCTTAACACACAATGTCTGTATGACTGTCAAGTTCGAGTTCAAATACCAAGTGCGTTAGGTTGTGCATGCATGTAGTTGCATTTTGGAAGTCTGTTTTCCCTAAGAATTTGAAAGACTTTGTACAAGCAATACGTAATTGGAACTTGAAACTTGGAAGTCACAAATCTCTCTAACTTAAGCAAAAATCATTTGGTTTTGGATACAATTGGAGGGTGAAAGTGATGGATTAATATGAATACGTGATGTAGCGGGTATAGTTTAGTTTGGTTATGCATGTTTTTACTTAACTCTTAAGATGAGTACGTGGTTGATGATGCATATAGAATCAACACTATGATCTTTTTATGTGGACGCGCCAAAATTTCAACGAATACATAATGTAGAGTTTTTGACTTTTAGTCATAGTGAAATTATATTATAAATGTCACGACTCCAAATTTTGACATAATAAAATTCAAATTTTAAGGTGTGAACAATAGTAACTCAAACAAATAATACTTTAAAATGTATTGCAAATTACCAAGAATCAAGACTGAATTTGAAGGTGCAACTCAATCAACTTAAGTTATATACATCGTCAATTTTTTACAACTTGAAACAAAATGGAAATGGACATCTCACTCTAACTTGTTACAATTCTATGAAACTACCAAGTCAAGGTCCTCACGTTCTAGCTATCCCAAAAAAATGTTGTTTGTACCTCAACCTCGTTGTCCCTCACCTGCAAGATCAACCACTACAACATAGATTAGTGCACCGAGTTGTAAAAAAATAAACCCGATAAACTCGTGTGAGTAAAATAAATTTAAATGGGTTAACTCACAAAAACAAAGACTTTTATTTAAGAATAAACTCACACCACCACTAACCTACACAACATTAGAGTTCTTCTTAGGCAAGTAAGAGGTACACTTTTACCCCACTTTCTAATTCACTCTTGGCATAATAATCAAAGTCATTATCTATAACACATTCAGGCCTGATGATTCCCTTTGCCACTAAGGAGGGATTAAATACCTAAAAATAATATTCCCTCTAATGAGGGATCAAGATCCCCTTTGCCACTAAGAATGGATCAACAATCTCATATGCCACTCATGAGAGATCGTAACCATTACACAACATAGGTCTCTTTCGCCACATAGGAGAGACCCTAACCTATGACTACAATGTTGGTTACCAAACCAACGTCTTCACCGAGTCACATAACCAACTCAACATCATGATATCCACAATACCAATCATAGTTCACTACTAACAATGTACACTCACATCATTAACCAATTACATTCAGCATACATATACATCAAGTCCTTATAACTATTCTGTACTCGCATCAACAATATAATTATATGAAAAATTTATATTCATTATATGCACACCAAAAATCAAGTTATCTTACAACCAATAATTCACTTTTGTATGAGAAAATCATTGGAGTAATTTTTATAAAGGAAATTATTTTACTTACCTATGAATCGTTGACGATCAAGTTTATATGATTTTAAAACAAAATAGATTTTCTCCAATAATTTTTCATTACCTTAAGACAAGGAAATAAAATTCTGAAAAAAGTTTTACTCACCCTTCAAAGGTCACAAATATCACATATTCCTCAATTCCACTACCATGAACAAGATCATTACACAATATAACATAGTTATGTATATATGTATAATATTATTACCATTAAATACACATATATAATATGACTATATTATATCCATAACCTCCCACTAACTCCAACAATAATCACATGCATTACCTAATGTCCATAATCACAAAAGTTCTTCAAATCATTTTTTCTTTTAAAATAATGATTTACTTCACATGAATAGTAGACAAACAAGTTCATGTAATTTAAAATAGAGCATATTTGTAGGAACCAATTTTATAAGTTGAAGACATATGAACTACGTTTAAAACCATATATGAACTTGCATCAAATAAGTTTTTACTCACCTTATCGCTCCAGCAATGCCTTCAATAACACCCAAAGCAAGCACTATGCTTCCAATCAAGCACCTAAGTGACAATTTGAAACTTAGCAACTAACCAACACATTACTTAAGCCTACAACTCCACTCTTATATCTAACCCAAAGATTGCCGAAGCGACAACCTTTCTCCTTGACCTACCAAGGTCACCGAAGAACCAACACCTTAGCAACACTACACCAATGTCCAAGTCAAACCTCCACGATTCAAACCGATAATAGCCAAATTTCCGAAAACAACTAACATACTTAAGAGTTAATCTAACACATGAAAATTATATATGTACATGCTCGTATTGACGAGCACATCGCTATGAAGTAAAAAATTACCTAAAACAAGACCGGACACGCGGCCCTATGTGGCAGCGCGTGGGCCCCACATGCCAACACTCCAACCTTCTTACAACACCACAACCCAAACATGAAACTTATAGATCACAATGAAATAAACACTTCTTATACCTAGAGCGAAACCCAACTTGGCCGGGAAGTGGCCTGAAAACAGCAAAGACGTAGACAGTGAACTTGAGTTTCAAACAACGAGTTGCAGGTCGAATCAAGTCTCCTAATGGCTTAAAACGTGCGCATATGATGGATTAAGGTCGGAAATCAGTGACCTTGAGCCGAGACAACATCGGAAAATGCCACAACCACGTCGCCCACGGTGGCCGGACCTTGCGGGTGTCGCAGCTCTTCCTACGGTCACAGCGTGGCTCGAGGATGGGCTATATCGAAAGGTGAGATGGAGGAGGTTCGAATGGGACAAGTGGCAATCAGATTGATGGCCGGAAGAATGAGATATGTCGATGAGGCCGCACGGCTTCACGACGTCGCTGTAATGGCTAGACGGTGAGGGGCAGTGCACCACCACCCTAGGGTTGAACAGGTTGGTCACGCGGTTCCAACACGACTAGCAGCGACTGGTTTGGTGGCTGAACGAGGGAGAAAGAAGCCGGAGAAGATTGACACAGTGGAGAGAGAGACAGATGAGAGAGAGAGAGAGAGAGAGAGAATTCAGTGCCTTTTGAAAAGTCTGATTTTTTATGTTAGAGTTTCCTCTTTTCTACTCATATTTTTACTACTTCCAAAAAATACCCCAACATCGTTTCTGATTCGTAACTTTTTCGTTTGACGTCCGATTTATGCATGCCGTGTATTTACGAACTCGTATTGACGTGCTCTATAATTTTCGTGAAGAAAGTTTTTAGAGAAAACCAACGAATAAAAAGTCAATTTTTAATTTTTTTTTAAATGAATACTTTTGTCCCCCCCCCCCCCATAGGGGCACTGACTAACATAAAATCTCGGACTAGTCCTTGGAAATTAGTTACTAATTTCCGGGGTATTACAATAAACTCCCATCGTTAAGATACCAACATCACCCCGGTTGAGTTGGTTCAAATAATTGAGAATTTGTGAGCCTGCATACATGCGTGGCTTTGTTGCTGTAATATCTTGCTCAGCACAACTCGCTTCAAGTGGTATGGATCCTTCCATGCCAATAGTCCTTTTCGTGTTTATGTATGCATAAACTGCACCGAATAATGTTGATGATGAAGAAGAACACATGTGAAATTAGATTCACCGTACAAACGCAATGTGGTAATCTAGGGATCGGACAACCGCTTTTTTTTTTCAAACAAAATAAAAATCAAAGGACAACCGCCCTTGCAATGCAAATAATTCGAACCCTAGCCATAAACCATATATGAACTCAAAATACCAACTTAAAAGCTCATATACAGGGTACTTACCTATACTTACTTAAGTACATGCCATATATGCATATGGTGTAGTTTTGCATGCTTGGTTTTGAAGTTTTGTTATTTCTTTGATTTCTTCAACATGTAATTAATCTATTTTATTTTCATTGTGTATTAATTTTGATTAAGGTCTTTGATCAATTCCAAAAATTTTCTTTTGCAATTGACTAAACTTATGAAAATGTTGAATGGATTGCTATTTTCACATCAATAAGGTATATGTTTAATATATTATAGTTGAATATTTTATGCACTACAAATTTTTATCATTTCGTCAGTTGAGGAAAAAATCCAAATCCCCCAAATTGTGAATCCTGGATCTGCCACTGCTCATATATACTAGCTAGCTAATTAACTAGCTCCTTGGACCATCATGGCAACATGGCCTCCTAACTGATCGAGAACCAGATCGAAGAACCCTAGCTAGCTGTTCAGATCAGTCAGCACAAGGAGAACAAGTATATATGCGTCACGTACTCTAGACTCAAAATTAACATGTCTGCACGCTATATAAGTATATATACCATATCAATCATCCGGATCCTTAACTACTCTCACCTGATGTATATGTTTGTTTCAATCATCAGTATTAATTAGCATGTATGCAACATCAAGAGATTGGTTCATAAGCTCGATCACTGCCATATGGATTTCATAAACAAAATGACAATCTGGAATGACCGTACCAGAAACAAGAGATGAAGTAATGTATTATTCCACAAAAGTTGGCAGCTTCTAAATATTGATTCTTGCTTACCTTTCAGCTTACGAACGATATTCACGTACACCTTAGTCGAGCTTCATATTTGTTGTTGTGAAGTTTTTTTTTTTGAGTATTAGGGCACCATAATATAACGCCAAATCCGGCGTCACAATCATACGTGACATGTCACGTCACACTTTTGCATTAACAATTAAAATTATATAAAAATATCATTTTAAATGAAAATACAATCATATCCTTGTTAATCTAACGGTTCTAAATTATTATAATTTGTTTGTTCTTTTTATCATTTCTTCTTTTTCATCACAATAATGCTTCTAAAATACAATATAAAAAATTGAAATTTACGAAAATATGCTTGAAATACGTGTGTGCACGCGCGAAATATATATATATATATGTGCACAAAATATATTTATTTTTAAATTTTAGACGATGTAATATAACTACAACATTTATATTTAGATGAAACTTTTGATAAGATTCTTTTGATTTTTTTTCTGAAATGAAATATTCTTTTTGTTATGGTATAATCGATTTAATGGGATTTGTAAGGTAACAAATGTTATTTTTTTTAGAATATACATATCTTAATTAATACCATATTTAATTCAATTATATCAATGACAATTTTTCTAGTGACAAATATGTCAAGATTCATGATTTTTTTATTTAATTAATTTACATTTACGATTAATTAATAGCTATAATTAATTAATACAATTACCATATAGGCATCACACACACATATAGATATATATATCGCCCGCGCGCACACATACACACACACACATATATATTTCAAGCATATTTTGTATATATCACATTTTTATTACATTTTGAAAAAATAAATGATATAAAAAGGAATTATAATTTTTTTAATAATAATCTAGATCCGTTGGATTAACAATGATAAGATTGTATTTTCATTCAAAAATGACATTTGTAATTATTATAATTACTGACATAGCAAGGTGACGTGCATGCCACGTGAGATTGCGGCGCCGGATCTGTCGCCATAAGTAAAGAAGTTGATTGTTTGGTAAACTTGCTTATATAAGTGGCTGTTAGTAACAGAAGTAATGACAGAACGTTTGGTAAACTCAAACTGGCTTATGCTTTTAATTTGTCAAATGACCAATTTGGCCATGTAAGATAATTTTTGGTCAATTTTATTTTAAAATAATAAAAATATATGACATTAATATTAGATAGTTTTAAAATAATCTTAAAATATATTCTTATATTGATAACTTGGTTTTAATTAGGATCATGTAAATACATAAACACTCAAACATGCACATCCATCAAATTTTGAGCAATCATGTTTCTTAATGTAACTATTTCTTGTGCACCATGATGATTTTGTTCTTCTACGTCATCATCATCTTTCTCATCTCCACCACCTTCCCTTTATTCATCTCGGACAAAATGTCTATCACGATGTGCATATTTTCATATATAATTATGAAGTGTCATAGTAGCGATAATAATCCTCACTTACTTCTCGAATGAATATCCTTACATGTCTTTTAAAAAATATTCACCTGAATTCAAAATCCAAAATACCATACAAGTAACTCTTAAGTATCACTGAAAAACCAAATCCCAAACAGGAAATTAAATTATGTATTTTTTGGAACTGAAGGAGTACATCACAGAACTTATGACTATAGTAACTGTGGCCTCGTGAAGTTTCGTATTTGAGATCTGTTATCATCATGCATTAAGAAAATTAGCTGTTAATGAATGTCATTAAATGGTACCCATCCAAATGAGCCCGTCAATTATCTATATTCATTTTAATACCCTAACTAATCCTGAATTTGTTGCTTGCAGCAAAGCTTGTACTAATCTTATTTCTAGCTTGGGCAAGATAAGCTTGCATGCCTCCCCGCCGCACGAGACTTTTCAGAGATTGTTGGCCCCTTGTCCATTACTTCATAGAATGATTTGCTGAGATGAATAACAACACGTGCAAGTACGTGGTGAACACATTACCTTACTATTATGAAATTTTCATTGAAAAACAATAAAATGAATAAGCTAACTTCACTCTCTTCTAATTTGTGAATTCAATACATGAAAATTTAAGGAATTATACATAGTATATCTAAGGAGGTAGACAATTGAGTTTCATGATATCCAAATTTTCAGAGTTCGTTAACCAGCATTATATACCCATGGCCACATGCAGCCAAAACTCTCAAGTGAGTATATATCTCTATGATACATGTCCTTCTCTTGCGACTTAAATTACTATATATTTTTTTGGTTAATACAACATCAAACTACTTGTTTAACTTCTCCAAGTTGATAACAAAATTCTTAATAAATCATGTATATATATTAAACACAAAACTTTAGAATATAACAAATCGGCGAAATGTAATACATATTTTTATTTTACCGAATAAGTTTTTAGTATGAATATAACTATTTTCCCAATAGAAGTTTAGATGATATTTTGGAGCCATTCTCACATGAACCTTGCCATAATGCATTGCCATTCATGATACGTTACTCTCAAAAAGTTGGTCAAGTTGGCTAATCATCGAAATATACTAATGATCTTCACACACACCCTACCAAGATCTAGATCCCAAACATAACAGGTGGAATCCAGGAATTGGAAACCCTCAAATACAAAAATGAACTAATATGATTAACAAAACCCAAAACAAACAAAGCATAGGATTAGGATAATCTTTAGATTGTTGTCACAACAAAAACCAATAATGATAAGTAGGAGCAATTTTACAGATATGGAAAACAAGTGAGAAGGAAAATATGGCATCATAGTTTTCCGTGGTTCATAGGCATGAAGTGTCATAGTGTCAACGATCAAGTTAAGATTCACGTGGGTTCTTCTTGGCCTTTTGGACCGGATGTACTTGAACTAAGCCAGTGGAGTCAGGCCGGTGTTCTACTCTCACTGGCCAACTTGTTTGCACTTGCCTGGTCATTACGAATATATTGATTAATTTGGCCGAAATTTTCAAGCTGATCGAGTTAAGAGTAAATTTGTCAATCACAATTTTTTTGTTAACTTTTTTAAATTAATGATATGTGTTTTTTCTCAACTTATATTTAGATAATAATTGAGTAATTAGACACATGTCATAAATTTAAAATGGTGGACACAAGAATGGTAGTCGGCAAATTTATTTCCGATCGAATTGGAATAAATTCGGATTTTAACTCTTATAAGTCATTGCTTACATAATGATTAGTATCATTAGATTGGATACATGTTGAAAACAATTACGACATAAGCAACAAAGTTTTTATTGGTGTATTCATCTTAGGTCGTCTAAGATCACGTCTTGATTGTAGCCGGTTCACAGTCAACATGATTAGACTCTTCAATCACATGTGGTTAAGTGCACAATCTACAAGTTGATAAAGTTGGAGAACTAGATGATGACAACTTGATTCGAAACCGTGTTCAAAATTAGTGTCTAAAGAAGTAAAGAGTCTACAAACTCATTATTTAGATACTTTTCACTTTGTGGGCCGTTTTATAATTCGAGATTATATAATAACAAAACATAATTGCATTAAAATGTTTCCAAATTTTTCATAACAAACTAGACCAAATAAGAGAGTAACACAAGCCAAACGAGATATTGTTCTAATTTAAGACCCTCCAATTATCCTTTCCACTAATTTACTCGTTATATAATTTATGTGTGTGTAGGACTAAAAAGGAAAAATAAAAATCCGAATAGTGATGATGTGTTTTGCCTTTCAGCTTCCTCAACCGGCAGCAATCCGTTACTTCACCACAGACAAACCCTCCACCTCCACTCCCACCTCCCCACCGTCAATTCATCCCCATCTCTTCTACTCAGTGATATCAACGGTAAAGATCCTTACAACCTCCCTCATTAATCTACACAAGACCGCAGCAGATCAGACATTTGTCTTGCTCTGTTTCGTTTGGGATCCTCCCTCCCCTGTTTTTAACTTTCATCAATCTCACGCATCTCTATCTCAAGTCTTCTCCATTTTGGCCTTTCTCTCTTCCTCTTTCTCTTTTCTGTTCCAGAGGTTTCCACAATCCCCATTTTTCTCCTGACCCAAATCGAAGCAACAGTCTCTGTCGCATTTTCCCAGCTTTTGTTATATCTTTTGAAAGCAGAAATTTGAGTTCCAGGTGATCTTTCTCTGTTGGAACTCTTTGTTCTTTTTCTGCGTCAAAGATTTTAATCTCCAAAACCCTGAATCAGAAGCCTCAATTTGACATTGTAGCCGAACCACAAGACGCAATTTGACATTTCTGTTGGGCACTAGCTCCTCCTCTGCTTTCTGTTTGTGCTGTTATGCATGTTCTCCAAACCTTTCTGGTAAGCATTTCTTATTAGTAATTACACTAACAAAATGATAACATATGTGTGTGTCTATATATGTATGTTTATGTATGCATGTGTATTGCTTTCTGAGTTGTTTGGTTTCCAAGAAAACAGAGGAGAATGAAAATTGGATAGAAGTTTTGTTATTTGTTGTTTGATATTCCAAGAATCGATTTTTATGGTGAACCAAACAATGCATTGTTGTATAGACCTGTGTTAGCTATTCGAAATTTGGGTTTGAAGGCTTGTACTTACAGCATATCAGGGTTTTGAAAAAGGTTAGATTTTTGAAATTTGGGTTTGAAGGCTTGTACTTACAGCATATCAGGGTTTTGAAAAAGGTTAGATTTTTGGTCTGCTGTTATGAATAACTTTTGGCCATTTGGGGTCTTTTATTTGACTGCAGAGCTCATAGGGTTTATGGGAATTTAAGGTTATTGAGATGGACAGTTCGGAGACATAAATTTGGTGAATACAAGGATTGTTTTGGTTTGAAGAATTTGTGATAAAGGTGCTGCATATTCGTTGTGTTGAAGACACTGATGCAATGACGACGATTCCATTGAGCATGTTGATGTCCAAATTACCCAAATTTCAAAATCTAGCTTCTTCTGATCACTCATCTGTGGTCTCGTTGAACCTTTTCGTGGCACTCCTTTGTGCTTGCATTGTGATTGGGCATCTTCTGGAGGAGAATCAGTGGGTGAATGAATCGATCACCGCGCTTTTGATTGTGAGTACTTCCTTTGCCTACTCGTAATTTGTAAATGAACATCTGGAAAAGCAATGGTGAAGCATATGCAGATTCTGATGGATTTTAATATACTTTTTTTTGTTAGGGGGTGTCTACTGGAATAGTGATCCTTCTGATTAGTGGAGGAAAAAGTTCGCATCTTTTAGTATTCAGTGAAGATCTTTTCTTTATATACCTTCTACCACCGATTATTTTTAATGCTGGGTGAGTTTTCTGTCCCTTTTAGCTGTTTAACGATTGTATCTGATAATGTAAGGGTCGATGGTTTGTGCAACAGATATATATACATGCTTTGTTGTTTTGGTTTCTTCATAATAAGGTGTACTTCAATGCTAGTTTGGCATCTTTTGCATTCTTTTGTTACAAATGATTCACCTGGCTTACCTTTACAAAATATGAGAGAATTTATTTGAATGATGAAATTGAGATAATCGTCGAAATATGTGCTTGTACACTTCTCCATTCATACAGGTGTACTGGGATTGTAGTATCATACTGCCGTAGACTTGATTCATGTAACTTATAATCAATCAACTGGAGATTTTACAACTTTCACTGTAAATTCTTTAATTTCAAAGTTTATGCACCTTCCACAACTATTTTAAATATTCTTATGAGCAGCTTAAAACCAATTATATCTATCTCACAATTAGAATATCAACTTTCTTTGTAGCAGTGAATTATCTCTGTCATTCCTCCTGGTTATTCTCATATAATCCATATTGTACACTATTTCTTTGCATTGCTAGTGTTTCTTCTCTGTGCTTATGATACATGCTTTCGTCTTTGCTACTTGTACCAGGTTTCAGGTGAAAAAGAAGCAGTTTTTCGTCAATTTCAGTACTATTGTAATGTTCGGTGCTATTGGTACGCTAATATCGTGCAGCATCATAGCATTTGGTACATCTCACAACTATCTATTTGAGGTTTCCATGATGCGAATTACGTATTGACTTCTTGCGATACAAATATGTGGATACTTAGCTTCCTGGTCTTTCCTTGATTCAGGTGCTACTCAGATCTTTAAGAAATTAGACGTTGGTTCGCTGGACATAGGGGATTATCTCGGTATTTTAGCTTTCCTTGTTTCCCTAGTGTATATATATTCTGTTTCTGTTGTTCACTATTCTAGCTTATAATTTGCAGCAATTGGTGCAATATTTGCTGCAACTGATTCTGTATGCACATTGCAGGTAAAGCACATATCTTACATCTGAGCTTTCAATCTCATAAAAGTCACCAAGTTTCCAAACTAATTAGATTTTTCATTTCTTTGGTGCAGGTGCTCAATCAGGACGAGACACCTTTACTGTACAGTCTTGTATTTGGGGAGGGAGTTGTTAACGATGCTACATCTGTGGTGCTTTTCAATGCTATCCAGAGCTTTGATCTGACACACATTGATTCCGGAATTGCCTGGCAATTTATGGGCAGTTTTGTGTATTTGTTTTTTGCAAGCACCATGCTAGGAGTGATTGTAAGCTATCTTCAGTTATCTCTTTGTCCATAGTCAAGTCAAAATGTTGAGTTTTTCCATGGTGTAACTTAGTTCTTTTGCAGGCAGGGCTGCTAAGTGCTTTCATCATCAAAAAGCTTTATTTTGCAAGGTATGATGTTGGATTTAGAAGTTATGCCAAAATAAATTTTATTTAATATCGTAGCGTCTTTAGTTTCTATGTGTAAGTTGGTTCTAAAATAGATTCTTTTTCTGACAACTTGCTTTCTGGCATATTTAGGCACTCTACTGATCGTGAGGTTGCTCTTATGATGCTCATGGCATACCTTTCATATATACTGTCTGAGGTGAGGTTTCCTTCTACTCTGAGACTTTTACAAAAGGCTCAGGGTGCTTCTTCACCCTCCTTGTCAGCTCTAATATAATCTGTGCAGCTCTGATTGCTTTAGCTATATTACTGAAGTCATGATTGATGATATATTTGATATGTTTTGCAGCTATTCTATTTGAGTGCCATTCTCACTGTGTTCTTTTGTGGGATTGTTATGTCCCATTACACCTGGCACAATGTGACAGAGAGTTCAAGAGTCACGACCAAGTATGGCTTTCTAGTTTCTAAACATTACTTAGATTCCGTTTCAAAGCAATAATCTCAGAATTAATTTCAAAAGGTCATGTATTTAACTGTTAAATTTTTGTGACTTGTTGTTAGGCATGCTTTTGCGACCTTGTCATTTGTTTGCGAGATTTTTATCTTCCTCTATGTTGGTATGGATGCCTTGGACATCGACAAGTGGAGATTTGTAAGTGATAGGTAAGCATAAATGTAGAAGTGAAGAATACTTTGAACCTTTGCATTTTTAATATTATATGAATATCAATGACACTCATTTAGCTTCTATAGAAAAATTGTCTGCATTTCAAATAATAATAATAATAATACCACTTCTTTTACTTTTATCTTTTTATTGCACTGATATTTTACATATGGTGCTTGATTTTGTATCTGCAGTCCTGGAACGTCAGTGGCAGTGACTTCAATACTGCTCAGTCTTGTAATGCTTGCAAGAGCAGCTTTTGTTTTTCCCTTGTCCTTTTTGTCTAACTTTTTCAAGAAAAATGAAAGAGAGAAAATTAGCCTCCAGCAGCAAGTAAGTTTTTTGGTTTTTCAATGACTAATTTCTTCCTTTTCTTTTTTTCTGCTATAGTGAACTGACAAATTAATATTTACATCTTACTGTAGGTGATAATATGGTGGGCTGGTCTTATGAGAGGTGCTGTATCTATAGCACTTGCTTATAATCAGGCAAGTTGTGGAAACTGTTCCTTTTTATGTTGTTTTAGGTTTAATTCTACCCAAGTACGTCATAAGGAAAGGGAAAAAAGGTTGGCCTTCCATGAGAAGGTTTTAATCGGCACAAAATTTAATTTTGCAATATACTGTATGAGATCTGTGGTTTTATTTGGCACCTTCTAGTAATCTGAGAGTTGCTAGAGGTTCCCTTTTCATCTGAAATCCCATAAATGTTTACATGCAAAGACTTGATACTTCTAACATGCCATTAAGATTGACTTCATAATTCCAAGATTAAAATTCAAATATGGGTTTGGCCAAGCAGGTGAAAAAAAAGTCATTGTGTTGTGTTATCCACTATTCCGGAAGCCGTTCATCTACTTCAGTTTTATTGAATGATTTGATTCAGGGAATATTTGGTGGTGAAGAGTGTACGGTTAATATGTAGACAATGAAATACGAGATACCTACAAAGACATTTATATGAATGTGTCAGGAAAATGATTTTTGCCTTCTGTGGACTTAGTAAACTTCATTTCTGTATTATTCAAATGTCATGTATGTGTAAGAAAGCTACATTAAGGAAAGGGAGATGGTGCTCGTGTCTTATTAAATAAGATTTTCTTTTGAATGCAGTTTACAAGGTCTGGTCACACTCAATTGCGGGCAAATGCAATCATGATCACTAGCACGATCAGTGTTGTTCTTGTCAGCACAGTGGTAAGGCATCTGCTCCCTGTAATGTATTTTGGACCCTGACACTGTTCTTTCTCATAAACTTGCAAACATTTTTCCAATATTTTTTGTTGAAATTTCTTTATTTCCCCATGTTGTGGCATTACTCCGACACTTGCTATGCCAAGCTTTATCTCGGGACAGCGGGGAAGGTTTCCAATAAGAAGCAAGTATAAGACATACAACTAATGTAGCTGTTTAATCATGTTTTTAGGTTACCAAATGCCTACTAAGTTACTAGTACTTCCAGCCCTTTTTAGTCATAAATGGTTTCCAACTGCTAACAGGCTAACAGCATCTACAATAGCTTCATATTGCTGCTGTTCTACGAATTTAATTATACGTAGCCATGGGACACGGTTGCCCGGTCAGTTCATTGGAATGACTCTAGACTACTCTATTTTGTTCAGGTGTTTGGTTTGATGACGAAACCTCTAATTAGATTATTGCTGCCTCATAAACAAACAACCAGCACAACCAGCATTGTGTCAGACGCACACTCTCCAAAATCAATCATTGTTCCACTTCTTGGGCAGGATTCTGAAGCTGAACTCAGTGGCCATGAGGTGCGTCGTCCACCCAGTATACGTGATCTTATGACTGCTCCAACACACACCGTACATCGCCTCTGGCGTAAGTTTGATAATGGTGTCATGCGTCCGATATTTGGTGGTCGGGGTTTTGTTCCCTTTGTTCCCGGCTCACCAACTGAACGGAACAACCCTGCGTGGCAATGAGACGAGCAAAGTGTGAAAAAAAGTTTGTGCAAGTTATGTACAATATCCACAAAGACAGGACTTCAATTGAGCATGTGATTATTTACGAGCTTCTGGGTTATATAAGCTGTGTATATCCAGTAAAATTGATAATTTGACATTATAGTTCTTAGTGGAGATGAGCGCTGAGAGTTACAATGTAGTGATATGTATGCTAGCGAACTAGTGTATTCAGTTTTGAATTCATAAGGCTCCATGCTAGTTATCATTGTTATATCGGCTTTTAGTTTAGGAGTGGAAAAGAGCATCATTCTTTAGTCTTTACCATGGTTTAATTTTGTTATATTTTACTTACCAAATCTGAGAGCAGCTGTCAAATATGCTAGGCAGCTAGTGTATTATGTGCACTTATTTACATAAGCAGCACTAGCCAGCTACATAAATTGTGTTAGTATCTTAGTTCGTATATTCAGTGAAGTAACTAGAGCGCTACTGCTACTATCGTATAATCGTTAGTGCTACTATGTTGGCAGAATCGTAAATTAAAATCGTAATGCAGTTAGTGCATGCAAATTATGTTGTCAAACTAGAGTTCAACAGTAGCCGGCTACCAAGTACCAACTACAACCTTGCTGGTTCCAAAGGTATGAACCGTTCCCACGTTGGGCAAAATTTACTAGTAGCTTGTAGCTTATTCATTTGGATGGCATGGATCATCACTTTCTACTAGCTATGACTTTCCTTGCATTTTATACCAAATGATTTTCACTACTCTACATCTTTACATTCTTACAGTCGAAAATGTCTTTCGTATCTTTTCTCCTCGTCGCCATCCTCGTGATATTTCCCATCGGTGGTACTCTGCCGATGGTCCAAGCTCAAAGTTTTACCATACACACGAGATTGACCAACACCAGTAGATACAAACTTCGTCAAAAGCTACTAACCCAAACCGCAAGAACACGACCCCTTGATCTCGATCAAGGCATAGTCTTCCCTCCTATGCCGTCCGGTTTGGTCTACGTAAGCGCTCATTTCGGGACTCCTCCACTCACCGTCAACCTTGCTTTGGACACCCTCTTTCCCTTCACTTGGGTTCAGACAGTTGGTTGCCATCGAAATTGCTTCAACCTTTCATATCCATATTCCAACTTCGACCCCAGAAAATCCACCACCTTCCAACTTCTCCGTCCAAACAATACCACCTTCTGCTTCCCACCTATATCGCATCCATCACGTAATGGTTCCTCGTGTGTTTACGACGGTCGTTATAGCAGAGGCATATTTGGAATTGACGAGTTCCAGTTGTTGTCCCCCCACTCCTCCTCTTCTTCAACTAACCGAATTGTATTCGGCTGTGATCTCGACTCCAATATGGACTTCAACGGAGGGTGGGATTTCAACCCTATCGGAGGGATGATAGGGTTAGGAAAAGGGCACCCCTCCAGCATTGTAAGCCAGCTAGGCTCCGATCGTTTCTCTTACTGCCTTCCCAGCTTGTCGCAATCACTGTCCGGCCAGCCAACCCTCAACTTCGGCTCTGATGCCTTTATTGATTCTAGTGCTACGAATGTACAAACAACTCCAATCTCATCCAGATCCTCGGCTGGCCCCCCGGAGGAGTTCTACAATTACCTCAACATGACAGGTATAACCTTAAACGGAGAGGTTGTGTACATGATGCCGGAAACCAGCTCCTTAGCAAAGCTTGTCCTCTTGGATACCGGAGAACCAGACACCTGGTTGGTCGAAGACGCCATTTTCAGTCTGCAAGACGGCGTTGTGAGGTACTTTGCAGAGACTTACGGTTGGAAAGCACCCAAGATAGAACCTATTCCTAGAACGTACGTTTGTTGTTATGATCTACCGACTAATCTGTCTGGCATTATTTTCCCAAAGATTGCAATACAGTTCGTTGGTGGTGCTAGTTTAGAGTTGCACAATGCTTTTGAGATCTTCCCGGATCAGCATGAGTTTTGCATGGTCATAAGGGAAGGTGCTCCAAACACAGTAGGTGTTTACCAGCAGATGGGTGACAGATTCTGGTTTGATCTCGCTCAGTCCAAGCTCTCCTTTTCTCCCAACATGTGTTAAAAATGCACAGGAAATTAGGGGTTATATATACAAGCTACTTGTGTAGGTCCACGATCATAAATTGATAAGTTCCCATTATATGGTTATTAGTTCTCTGTGGCCATGAGATCTCAGAGTTCGATCAATGTTTACATACACGATCGAGAATGTTTCAGGCCGGCTGCATGAGCTTTATCGTATTAGAATGGAAAAAGGGCATCACACCTCTCTTTTACGATGTTTGTCTTGATAATTACTCACTACAATAAGAGGTTCGTGTAGTTTTTTTTTTTTTCAAAGTTCTTGTAGCTACTATATATGGGCAAGCATGGTTTCTCTATATGCAAGCGAGAGACAAATATTGCTTGGCTTATATAAAATGAAATGAAAACCCTAATATACGCACTTGTTTGCAATTGGATGAACTTAGTTATATACATTTTACACCAAGACAAAAGGAGGGTTTATTAATCATCGAGGCTGAGGTCGTCATGCATGTCAATGAGCATTGTACGTGCATGCAAAACTTATAGTCAAAGAAGCAAGAGCTAGAAATAGATTGCAATATATGGTTTACATATAACAACCTGACAAGAAGACTAATCAAAGATAAGGCGACTAATTGTATACAACATTTAGCTCCGCTAAAACTTTCGCGCTCATACCCTACATTCCACAATGTCAAATATATACATATTATCATCATTACTTGATGTACTTAGGAGTTAGGACTCGCTTTCGGTTGTTAGGGCCGGGGTACTCAACGGAGAAGGAGGAAAGCACGTAATCTCCTTCACCTAATCACCTTCAACTAGAAATGACCATATAAACCCTATAGATATGGTGGAACACGTACCCAGCCAACAAGAAGAGTTTGTTAATCTATTCTAAATCAATCTCAGCAGTTTATCCACCGCCACCAGGAAAACCCTTGTCCCTCGATAATCAATGCAGCGGCGCCACCATGCCATGCACCATGATTATGTGATCAATATGAACATATGTGTATCATGTATGATAAATTGATAATTGAGCAATGTAAGGGAGCTATTTTACTTGAGTAAACTTCTCTCGGTACGTATACTAGTTGAAGTTTATTTGTCACTACAGTTGAGTATTTATCCAAACAAAACCGAAGTTTAGTTTATTGTAATGAATCGAAGCCAACACAGCTTTGACACACGCGCGCGCGCACACACACACACACTATACTTATCGATCGACAGAATAGACTACTTGATCGACAAAGTAGATCGACTTGCAACAATACTCAAGTTGTTTAATTTAACTGCGATAAATTTAATATATATAATATCTTAGACATTTATATGCATCTTCTGGGGAAAATAAAGAATATATAGCTTCCTTTTCTTCTTGCATCAATACTCAAGTTTGGCTCTGTACTCTGTAGGAACACATCAGATGTTGCATTGATCGTGTGTACGTTCGAAATCAAACTCACGCACGCGCTAAGTCTTGGTACTTGCATATATGTGATATGTATATCGATCAGTATATGTGGCCGAATATGAGTCGATGATGTTATAATCAACTCTCCCTTTTTATCAATTTCCTTGTCACTGTGATCTGGCAAACTTATATATAAAGAAATAAGTGAACACCATATGTATATACGTATTCGTCTATCTACAGCTGCAAAGTTCCATAATAAGCTAGCTAATTCTGAATTCCTGATATCTCAGATTTCAAATATCTTGATTATTAAGATGAGTTTTCAAACTATTAGATTTGGAAACAAATTAATAGGTTTCATCCACCAACCAATACTATCTTTGCGAATATAATCTACCAATTCAATGTACCAATTACTTTATTATGAGTTTCTCCTCCCAAAACAAAAGAAAAACAAAACAAAGAAGGAAAGAAAGAAACTAGCTAGCTAGCAGGCAACAATACATTTTCCTCTAAAATTATTAGCATATGGTGGCGTTTTCGCTCAATTGGAAGAGTATTTGATCAGGGATCATTTTGTTGGTGGATGTGCGGTGGATGTTGCTGCTGTATACCATAGAATTTTCCATTTTGTTGTCTGTTTTTGTGAAATGTAAACTGACGGTCATATTTGAATCGGGTGGAAGTCATCCCCCTGTAATTGTACAGCTAGCTAGCGAGCTCGATACGTTTGACTGGTTTGAGAAAAGTGGTACCCTTCAAGGGCTCTAACAGTCATTGAGATAGTCCTAACCGCGCGTTATCTGAAATTTTCATGCCTACGACTATGAGAATCCCAGATTAATTAGCAGAATAAATTAGAAGACGTACTAGGGTTTGCCTTTCACCACCAACTTTACTACCAAGTACCAACAACTACACTGATCGTTCGATCTTGAATTCTAGCTTGACATCTCCATGTAGGAACTAGCTGTGCTGATGCCTATAAATATCCCCTTCTTCCCACAAGCACATGCAGTAAAACGAAGAATTGAAATCACACCATGCGTATTACCTACACCACCATTTTCATCGATCATCATCAACACTCTCTTTGCAGCAAGTGCTGCACAAGGGAGTGATGGTCTCTCCTTCCAAGCTTGGCCAGCCCCGTTTTCAAATCTCCCAAAGTCAGCCACCTACTCCTGAGCCTTTCCGAAACCCCGGTCGATGTACCTATAACCGGAACCCCGTCAAATCTCTTCTACGTGCAAGTTCCCCTGGGCAGTCCTCCATTCCTAGTCAGCCTTCGGTTGGAGACTATCAGTCCCCTCACCTGGCACCAGCCGGCGGAGTGTGAGTGTGCTTCCCAGTGTCCTCTCTGTTCCATCCCATCAAGTCGACAACGTTCTCCCCACTACCCTCGACGCAGATCGACTCCCTTGTGCAGGAGAGACCACCACATTCCCTTGTACAGTAGTTGCTGCAAAGAGAGTGGCGGTGATGATCGATGAAAATGGTGGTGTAGGTAATAGGCATGGTGTGATTTCAATTTTTTCTTTTGCTGCAGGTATGTGCAGATGTGCTTGTGGAAATTTTGGGCTCGACATATAGAAGTCAGATCCTGGGCACGCAAATAAATATAATTGTTGCCATGCTGGATCGTCAGTTTGCAGATTTTCTCCATTTGCTTAGCAGTTAATACGATACGCACTTGAATTAAAATGCGAACAATGAACTTGAAATATCTTATACAAAAGTTACTGATCACAGCGTTTAACATGGTAGAATGGTAGATACTAGATAGGCAACCAAGGTAACAAATAACAGATAACAGATAATAGAGATAACTGATAACTGATAACAGAAAACGGATTGAAATCGCCTGCGCATCTCAGTTGAAATCATCCATCTACGGAGGTGGTGGTCCACGTGGTCGTCCGGGTCCTGGAGGCCCTCCTGGGCGGCCAAAGCAGTCCCCCAGCAACCAGCAGCAACATAAGAAGCTTACACTGCAAAAGAACCCGATCAACAACAGAAAACACATGTAACGACCCTAAAATTTCAAGCTTAAAAACTCAAAATTTCAAAGTCGTTCAACGAATCGAAATCATTTAAAATGCCACAGCGGATCATCTCTGAGTTCAAAATACAACTCAGTTAAACCGATTATTACAACCCAAATTATAATTCAATATTATAACAAATGGAATTGCGTAATCCTCACAATAAACTCACAAGATAGTCACACACAAAATACTCACACAAACTGGAGATAAATAACTTCAAGTCTTCTGGGCGGTCCGTCAATTCCCGCTAATCCACACATGCGGAGTTATCCACTACACCATCGAATTGGTGCACCGGGATTGTAAACACAAACCCGGTAAGCTTTACAGCTCGTATGAGTAAAATCAAAATATAACTCGCATATTAATATATATACGACAATCCACAAACCAAACAAATATAAATGCACTCATGAGTCAATGGATGGCCCATCTGGTTGTCCCAAAGAAATATGAAAAGAAGCGCTCATGAGAAATTAAGTAACCATTCTGGTTACCCAAATGCATTTATAATACGGGTACCAAGAACGCTGGTACACATCTGTTACCCCTCTCGTAATACACCGCCGATATTGGATAGCCACCCGCTACCCAACATCCAAAACAATCTGAGTACCCATGAGCAGATAACCACCCGTTACCTCACATGCAGTACTAAGGTAGACAGACTAGAGCTCTAACTGTATCGTAACTTTCGCCCGGCCAATGGCTAGGTTCCGACTTGCCAAACAAGTACAATAATCTCACATCATATTGTACCAATCACGTCCGAAGACAAATCAACATTTTAACAATCTCAATGTTAAAAATCACGTACAATAATCTCACATCATATTGTACAATTCAAATCACATGGTCAATATAATCACAATAAAATCATAACAGTATATTATATAGCAAACTATATATATTCGTACTTATTTACCATTAATACAATATATATATAGTCCACTATATCTTATACATGTCATATTTCACAACACATGCTCAATACACCATCTTCCGTCATCAAAATGACCATTTCTAATGAATTAATAACAGTATATAATATAATGAACTATATATATATGCACTTATTACCATTATACAGTATATATATATAATCCACTAAATTATATACATGTTGTAATTCATTATTAAATACTCTTGCAAAAATCTTGAATCACCGCGAGGGTAGATTCGTAAATATGTGAGATTTTACTCACCTTATTGACTTGAGCGTAATTCCACAATTCCCGAAGATAATTCCTTTCCTTGATTTAACGATCACCTTGAAAAGATAAGAAAAGAATTTAGAATCGTTTCGTAAACCTTTAAATGCCGAAACAGTAATAATCGGTTACTGTTCAGCAATTTTCGGTTTTACGAAGTTACTGTTCAGTGTTACTGTACAAGATACAATTAATACGTATTTCTGTACGTATAAATACTATATACGTATTTCTGTACGTATAAATACTATATACGCATTTCTGTACGTATAAATACTGTTTAAATGTAAATACAATCTCAGTAAATAAAATTTACTAAATTACCCTTTTACAAATTACTTTTTTACATTTACTGAAAGTAATTTATATTTACATTTACCGTACGTAAATAAAATTTACATTTACCGTACTTAAGTAAATTACCAAAATACCCTTCTCGGAAACACTGTTCACGCCGCCGCACGTGGCGGCGCGTGGGGTACACGCGCCACCCGCCGGCAGGCCGCGCGTGGGTCACATGCGCCGACACTAACTACGGCGCGTGTCACGACACCGCCGTGCCCAAACTCTCCCCCTCCTTCCCCTCTTCCTTTCTACAGCCTCCGACTACTCCTAGGCTATCCCTAGCATCCTCACGCGCCGCCTCTAGGCGGCGGTATCTCCTCCTTTTCCTCCTCCGCTCCCCCTCCTCCGATCTACTTCAAAACCTCCCCAAAACATTCACAAATACACCAACAAGCAATCCAACAATCGAATTAACCAAACCCATACCTAAAACACGATTTGAAGTTGTTGGAGTTTCGTTGGTTGGATCAGATCGACTGTGTTTGGATCCCGAGTCCCGCCGAGCTTCACGACGTCGCTGGTGACTGCGCCTTGCTCGTGGGGTGGTCGCGTCGTGGTGGTGAGGCCGCAGTTGCCGTCGGTGAGGAGCACGGTACTCGGAGGGCGGCGAATCGTTGGTGAGCCGAGAGGATGAGAGGGTTTTCGGGGGAGAGAAGAAAAGGATCGGGGAGGGGGATGCGACCCATCTCCCTGAGGAGGGAGAGCGGTGGCGAGTCGTGAGGGAGAGGGGGGTGCGAGAGAGAGAGAGAGAGAGAGAGAGAGAATGCTCGGGGAAGAGAGAGTCGAGAGGGAGAGAGAGAAGTCGTGAGAGAGAGAGAGAGAGAGAGGGGTTTCCACAAATAGAAACCCTAACACAGAAAATGTTCTTTATATACTCGTTTCCAAATCGGAAACTAACTTCCGACGTTAATAACTACTACATACGTCGTCCGATTAGAACGTGTCACATATCCACGAACTCGTATCGACGAGGTCTACAACTCTCGTGAAGGAAGTTTTAACAACCGAGCGACGGAATAAAAGTCGATATAATCGTTCGGAAACGTAACGTTTTTCGAATCAAACGTTCCGATAACGTTTCCGTTTCCGTTCCGTAAAGTTGCAAACAATTATATTCATTTAAACTGAAATTCATAACTTTATAAAATTCAAATTGAATCAAATAATGTATTGAAATTTAGGGTTATTACAACACATCAGTTCATGTATCTTAATTTGCTTCATATTGTGATCAAGTGTACGTCTAACTATAAGAGCCAAATGCATATATAGGGCCATTTAGTATATAACTATAGAATCAAATTAAACAATCAACCAATCAAACTAGAGGGAGACACAAATTACCAGAATATATATAAAGGAAATGAATCAAATGATTAATACATAGCTAATCAAATAAGAATCATTTTCATTATAGAAAGGGTACTTGAATATGATTGATAGGATTATTCTTTGTCTGCGCATATGAATCATATTCATATAGTTTTAAGAGACCTGTATTGTAGGCATTAATTTCATTCGAAGTACATAACATGCATGCATTTCTGATTTTTCAATGTTCTACCTGATCGATCTAGCAGTACCTCAAACACAAAGGAAGTATAAGTGATGCGACGTCGAAACTATCCATCTCTTGAGGAGAAGATGAAAAGATTTAAAACATTTAATCAAAAAAAAAATAGATTCATAACTAGAACACATAAAGCCAAGTAGCTAAAGTGAATATAGTTGCGTACCAAGAACCTATAACATCACAGAAGCCACCAAAGAAACCAGGCGGACCGCCAGGGCCAGGGCCACCCCAACCAGGTCCTCCATGTGGTCCTCCGCCGCCTCCAGGGCCCATTGTTGTTACCAGCTTCCCACAAGCACCTTCTCCAAAGCCAGCAGCTCCACCACAATTACGATCACCACACCATTTGCAGGTTCTGCACGAGTTTTGCGGAAACTTATAGAAGTCTTAGAGAGAGAATAGATTAGCGTAGAAGCAAATGAACTAGTTTTGTCACACCGGTGCACTGTGCACATATCCGTAAAACTTTTTAACACTTACCCTTCTTTTTCTTTTTGTACTAAAACTTTCACTACTTACCATTCCTTCTCCAGCTACTATTCAAAGCTGTACGTGGAAACTGGAAAAGTGCGTGAAACAATGACAACGACTGTTAGACCATTGAAGGGATCAAGGAGTAGTTGATGATATTGATGCCAAACTACTGATGGCAATATTAGAGCACTTGCACCTGAAATATATTGATAGTATAAACTATGGCTCACGTAGAAGCTTTCTACTAAACTACCAAGAATTTCCCACCAGCTTTGCCAAAATACCAGCTAGTCATAAAGAGAATCGACAGAGACAGAAGTGAAGATCTCTTTTTTACTTGGGCAAACTCGAGATATCACAGTAAATCATTTTCGATATGGATATGCAAGTTTTGCAACGGGAATTTTAAACTGAGGAGAGCAGTGCAATTGGGTCTAAGACTGGATCATTTGTTTACCTGTCCTCAGTTCATGACCATGATCAATGCACGCAACAAGTGTTAAATCTACCAACAAGAAAGCAACAGCGAGCTAGACAATCTCTCTCTCTCTCTCTCTCTCTCTCTCGGTAAGTTCCATACGAAGAGATATATCAGTTACAAAACCCAGTTACAAGCAAGATATGGCGTTGTCAAGGAACTTCTAAGTATTAAGGCTTCTATGAGATATGTAACTTGTCAGCAAGAACCGATGTAACTGTACTGTAGAACTCTGTCCCAAAACGGCTTTTAACCTCATCAGTCGTCGATACAGATTTCCTTCTTTTAGTTGATCTCAATTTTGTACAAAAACAACACATTTACGTCATGATAATGCTGCCAGTCCAATACGCTCCCCCTCATCAACTATGGTTCCTGCAATGTTGATTGTGTTGCGAGGTTTTGCTGAAAATAAGATTAAAGCATGCTAGTAAATTTATATCCAGAGGAAATAAAATGCATAACATAATTCTCAGTCAAGTCAGAGGAGCTTACCTGATACATTTGTTATAACATTTACGGATTTCTGAGCAACAAGTGCTTTTAACTTGTTTGCAGTAGCTAATAACAGCAGGCTTTTCATATATTGTTTTTGTTCTTTAGGACTAGCTGTCTTCCTCAAAGCTTCTTCAAAAGCAAGCAAATCCTGCTGTTTGATGCAGGGAAGTGAGAGCAGAACCTGGGTTTAAAGAAGGGGCAAGCACGTTAATTCTGGCAAGTTATCAATATAACTTGAGCAACCCCTGAATATGATTAAGTACAACAGAACTTAACTAACCTGCCTAGGAGCGGGATGTCTATCACAAAGATAAATGTATATGTCACGACAGTGACCAACCAAATCAGCACTGATGAAAGCATTTGATTCAAGGGCTAAACCTTGGATAATTGCAGAAAACAGATCGTTACAGACAAACTGTTGGAGTTCCATACTATTTGTAAATATAGCCAGAACAACCAAAGCACCACAAAAGGAGGAAACTTTTGGCATGGCATCACCATCAGTCCATTTAAAAGATTCTAAACATATCTGCAGTGCTGGAAGGGCAAGACCTTGGTGCTTTAAAATGAAACTGCATATAAAGCACCATATTAAGACAAAGAAACTATAGTAAAAAGAAAAAGATTATACAAAGCTCCGAAAATCCAAAGAAACATTATCAACCAACAATATCAAACGTACCCAACCATAGAGTTTGATGCGAAAGCATCTAACGCTTTGAGTGAAGATAGATCGACTCGGCTGATTTGCCCAGAGTGCTCCAAAGATGGAAGCCCAGTGTTCAGCTGCGGAGAAGCAATGGCAGAGAGGAGTGAACAAATCTCTCGAGTAAGATCTCTAAGCAGCTTTTCTTCCATTACTTCTACTTTTAAGTCTGTTCCAGCAAGTATGGCATGGGCATCCGGAACCTTTGCTCTACCTTCATGCAGAAGACTGGACCATGAGCAACTAAGAGCCTGACTGGAGTGTAGAAATAAGGGTTGCAACAGCTTTTCCAGCCAAACCTCCCACAAATCCACAGGGCAATTCTTAACCAAAGGAATCAAAACTGAATGAATAAGTAGCCTTATATGCCTGAATTCCATTGACTGTATATTCTCTACCAAAGCTAGAGCAACACAATCACTGTCCAAACATTTGTAGAATGAGTCTCCAACAGTGGTTGCCAGGCCTAATACATTGTACCTAAATTTACAAAGCTGTTAGAACTATACAAGAAAAAACCCCAGATGGATGATTAATCAACAAGGAAACTTTCTCAAAGAATTTTTAAGCTCACGTAAAAGGTTATTATATACTACCTTCTGGAATCTAGATTAATCTAAACCCTCACCTCCCCAAGAATTCTATTGTAAGCTTTTTAACAAAAATATCCTGAGTAATAGATAACAAAATCTACAGTGTTCTCTTAAACTTGTTCAATCTGGGAGAGAATTTTTAACAAATTGTGGCAAAAATAAACATATTGTCCTGAGCAGAATACCCACCAATTAAAAAGTAATAACTGATAAGTTTGGAATAAAAAAAATCATATTGTATAACCCATAAATTCAAATCTGTTATTTTTCACATCAAGCAAACACAAGCTTACTTTCTCCAAGTAATTATGAGAATTGGGATATAGAATGTTATCATCATTTAATACTATTTGAGTTTTCCTTTTGTTAATATTGTCCATGCACCTCAGAAAGGAGCATTCCTCAGCTTATAGCCTTTTCCTCCAATTTCTATAAGAAATTTACCAGGATGTATGTAATTGAAAAAAAAAAAAAGGACATACCCACTGTCTCGTATCCCTTTCATCCAATTTCGTATATCTGATTCATTTGGCTCTGTGTATCCTTCCTTACTCATGGTGAGAGTGGATGTAGGTGATGTACCCTTGGACAGTTTAGGGTTTCCTTCACCAATAAGACTGTATTGCTCAACATCACTCATGGTCATTGCAGATTTCATTTCTCCAGGTAGGGTTTGAGATATGGACGGAGACCAAAGGGAATGTATAGCGCGAAGAAGCTGCAGATATACAAGTATACAACATAGAGAAATTATTCATGTTAACAGCAAATAGGCATTGACGAAACAGGAATAAAACCAACAAGCAACAAGCATACTTTGGGAAGAGGCGGCAGCATCCACGATAGATGAGAAGCCATAGGGTGCAAAGGAATAGAACCTGCGGCCGTGTTGTTTTGTGAACTCAAATGTGATTTCCGGGTTCCACTTCTCTTAAGTGCCTTCTCAAAGAATGTGATACAGTGGAAGATTGACCACATAGTTGGGGTCTCCATGCATAAACGAACAAGTCCTAGTGGTTCAGATAGATAATTATTTTGCCACTCTATCTGTGTCCATTGCTGGCTCAAGGGTTCTAGTAACCAGACCAAAACTTCTTGCTGCTGCTGAAATCTGCACCAAATTTTTTTTGACTCAGTTATCAAGGAGAATACAGGGAAAAACCCATACAGCTCATATAATAAAATCATTACCCAGCAGCAGAGGCCATGATAAGAAATGCTTCGCCTAGAAGATTATGTTCACCACGAAGCAAACGACCTTCCTTTTGCAAATATGCCATTGTGTCAGCTATACCCTGCATAAACATCCATATAAAATGATAAACCAAGGACTAAGTTAAGCTATATTCAGTATGTTTCAGTGGGCTACGTATATACAGGCTAAACTTTTGTTTTTTCATCATACACTTGGATGTTCAACCCTTCGTAAGTTGAGCAATCAAAATTATCATTCTTTAGCAGGAGTAATTTGACAAAATGGATAATGTCTACAAGTTTTCAAAAGGTATCATAAAAAACTGATAAAGAGTGTCCGAGATTGAACAGTAATTTGTCAACATGCACTCCTCAGCATAATATAATAAATCCCTAGTCATTCTCCTCAGCCTAACATAATAATGTGTATAAAAGGGCAGTTCTAGCAATTGTTGGGTTACTCAGGCAGAGATATACTGTTTGAAATATGTAGTATGTAAGAGATTTCTAAGCCATAAAGCACATTTTCTAAAGTGAAGGCCTTTTTCGTTTTATACTACTGGCATATATGATAAGGTCTTAAGCATAATTATTCTTGTACTCAGGAAGTAGATATCTATATGCATCCAATAGACAAAAGTCACTGCATGTGCTTAAACTAAAATTGTGTCTTCTATACTACCAATTATAGTTTAATGTACAACAACACTTGTACACAGAGCATAGGCATTCAGATAAATGAAAGTCACCTTCATGTGTGGAAGAATACTTTTGTCAGCAGTTTTGGCTATACGAATAAACGACGTACAGATTTGCAACCTTGCATATCGTGCACTACTTGTAGAGGGATCCTGCAAACATAACTTGCCGTCTCAGATTCACTAAAGTACAATGACTAAGTGTACTAAGACAACCGAAATTTACCTTAACAGCAAATGGAAGTGAGTTTAGAAGCTCGAAAAGTTTATTGATGACTCTGCCTGCTGCATCTGGGAAATAGTTCAAAGATGGACCCATTGCATCCAAGTAGTGACTGAGTACTTCCACAAGGGATGGTTCAGTCCAAGTCAAAGAGAGAAGTTGCTGAAGCAAACCTACAAGACCAATTAATGATTTAATACGCTTTTTAACAAAATCTCAAGATATAAAAGCTAAAGCTCTGGCAAGATATAAATAAGTTTCCAAACCTTCAAATATTCTGCATAGTTCCAGTTGAACTTCAGAACTAACCCCACCAATTTCATTTGATCCATCAAAAATAGTACTCACGACATTTTCTAGAGCAGACTGCATGCTTTCCATCACAGGTACGTCCTGCAATTTAATTTTAAAAAAAATCATTCAAGAGACAAGAACAGCTGACAGGTCCAAAGATGGTAAATGGAATTGAGAAAGTGCTTGTCAAAAAACCTGAGCAGGCGTTGGAGAAAGCAAGAGACTTTTGATGATTGTCTCAATTCTTTCAGAAACCTTGGCACCGGCTATCACAGGCTTGTATGAGGTCACAAACTTGATCAGTTCTAACTGCAAAAGGATCATATATCAGTGGAGAACAAGGAAGACCAACTGAACTACTCTTATAGCCACAACTAAAAAGATGAAGAAAGTAATCTCTTCCCAAACCCATTGATTAACAAAAGCAATCTTCACAATGCAAGACAACACAATAACATGACAGATGAGTCAACTTTCAGGGTCATTTGACTGCTCATCTATCTGAGACATAGGTAACAAAACATTGTGAAGAATGGACCCATCCATCACTGAAGCCTACTAGAAATCACACGTTGTATGAACTTTGGTGCTCTCTAACAGAGACATGAACGAAGATAGAAAAATAAACATACTCGGTTTTTATTTATGAGATACTTACGAGCTTTGAGCGATATTGACTGAAATTTCCTTTGCTGTCAACATCATCACTCCATAACTCTAATGATCCCAAAGAAATTGACGTTCCGTGAAGAATCTTTTCTCTCTTGAGTAATCGTTGGAACGATACCTCCAGAATTGCACTACATATGTCATCATTCATAAAAGTCAAAATCTTCAGCTTTTCCTTATCAACATGGTCAGAACCATCAGGTGTTGAGTGTACAGCAGCCTTTGGCTTAGACATCAATTCTCTCATGAGTGCCTGAGAATGAACTATGATTAAAAAGGATATGCTGGCATATATGCATTATTTACACATGATGTAAGCAATTTGAAATTTTAGCCATACCAGCCAAAACTGGAGAGATTGAATATGAAGGACTAGCTTCTGATGTTGAAAAAACCTGACCATCTGAGAAAACAATGTTAGATTTATATTTCAATAATCAATTAACAAGTAATATCTGCTTGAATGAAATTTTTAGGTTTCAGATGTATATCTACAAGTACCGTATACAATTGGTTAAACCTAGATTTCAGAGATTATCAGTGAATATGCAAAAGGACCCCAAGACAAAGTGAAGCTATATCCACTATGAGACAGGTTGCATGCACACAGATTCATATGTTGATAACCACACGCAAATTAAAACACAAACAGGACAGCTGCCTCTTGAGAAACTTGATACAGATATGGTTAAGCAAGCTCCAGTATAGCCAGTAGAGTCTTAACCCCATTTGAGCACATGTATTAGCAAAATGATTTTTTTTTCTCTGAGTTCATAATATTATGACTGCAAATTATGTCCACAACAATGCTTCATTCTGTGGAGTTTGATATTTATCCACAAGCACACCAAAACATATCATCCCAGTAGCTTTCACACACATAATATATAGCTGATAATTATAGTTACCTGTTGTAAGTAAAGAGGAAACGTGGTGCTATCACCCACGATACATTGCAAGTTAGTTGAACCCAAAAACGCCAAACTTTCACATAAATATTCTGCAAACTCAATATTGCTTTCATCAATGAACCCAGAGCTATACAAAAAGTCCTTGGAGGCGTTCATTAAAATATGAAAGACAGTACTCATAGCAGAATCATATTCAGGAGTGGATGTATCAGCAGGTCTCTTTCTGCAAGTCATAGTTCAGAGTAACACAACTGTCATTGGAATGTATTAACAAGAGGCAAAACCATATTTTACAACATATAGAACAGTGAAAAAGTTATTAAAAGAATACAATTGCATACCTTGCAGAAACAAGTTTGAAAAATTCACAAGCATGGAGACGAAAGTCAGGTGAAGAGAGTAAGAAACCACATCTGTACAGAGAGAGAGAGAGAGAGAGAGAGAGAGAGAGAGAGGATAAGAAACAGACAAATGCATTGGTCTCAAATCAGATTCAGCAAAACTTCAAAGAAGGATACCATACCCATGAATTATACCATATTTAGCAAGATCAGGCAACGGAGCCCATTCAGAATATGCATTTATGGCGTTCAAAGTAGCTGTTACTGCAGATGCATGTTGCTTTGCAAGATCCACTTGTTGTTTCCCTGCTTCACTCAAGGCAGCTCCAAAATGCCTCTCCAGTAACTGCATGAGACGATGGAATTCATTATGGTGATGTCATCATTTGCAACTTCAACTAGAAGTTAAGGTGTCATGCATACATTGTACAATAGAGGTAGAATTTCTGGTAAAGATTGGGTCAGCCCACGCAATAATAGCCTTCTCCGATCAGCTGCATTTACATTCAGAATCAGGGTAAGACACACCGCAATAAATCCAGAGAAAAAGCAACACACTCACGTGCACAAACACCATATTCCCAAGTTACATGAAAAAGGAAGTGTAGATAACACATTGGGGGATACCTTCAAGATCTTCATTGTGAACAGTAATATCTTCAGGAAGCCACCTCAGCATCATGGAGACCAACTCAGCCTAATTTAAATATGAGTAAAAAAGGTGATAACCATGCATGTCTTACAAGAACAACTTGAAATTGTTGGAACCAAACTTACATGTATAGGACCCTTTGCAGAGAGGGGAATTAGAGTTGGAAGCAGTTCCTGCCAAAGATCTACTCCTTCACTTCTGACTATCTGTGACAGAAACAAAAATAAGTGTTATAACAGATGTATGAGCATTGGATTTCTAAGCAGAACTAAAACAAATGCTGTTGGAACCTCAGCAACTAGTGCCGCTGTCTGACTTTTCAAAGCCCACTCTTCACTAGGATTTGCAATATCAGACATTAGATCAACAGTGACATTAGCAAAGTTTCTATGTTCTGTAGGGTTTAGTTCCTCCCACCGCAACCGAACCAAATGCTGCACAAACAATGTAGATCCCGGTCAGACCACTTAATTACCACAGAAGTTCAAGCTACACATATGAAAGTGTGATTGCAAATCTAAAATAAAAAAGGCCAGGGGAAACTGAAAAAAGTAATTTGAAATTTCTGTATTTAACACGTTCACCATCCAAGTATCATCACTTTTGAACAGAAAATAGTGACTTCATCAGGGAATTGATTAATGGATCTCCCATTCTATTTCAACCATCAGGCAACCTAGGTTTCTCTTTTCTTTTTTGAACACTAGGCATACACAGGAATATGTCCGTGATTCCTCCGCTAGCATCCCAAACAGGTAGGAATAATAATTGCTTAAAAAATAAAAATTAGATTGCTTAATAACCACAATTAGTTCGCTAAAGGTACTGAGTTCCTAGACAACAACACGACTGAACCTAACATTACTTTGGGGAAAAAAAGTATCACACACATAGGACTAGTTGACTCTAAATTCCAAATGAACTGAACCTAATATTAAGATACTTATCAAACAAATTAAGATAACTGGAAAAAAAAAACATGCACATGAGCACAAACCTGCAACATTTTAAAAGCATGCAGCCGAATTTCGCTAGAGAAATCCTTTTTCACTAGAAGGAACGCTGTGTTTGCCAAAACTCGCACATCTCCGGTTTTAATCTGCGAAATTCAAACAGAAAATAATGAATCATCATCGAGACATAACAACAATAGCAATACCACACATAATCAGCTGCTTAAACTAAGTACTACATTGCCTGCCAACAACACTTCATATAATTTTTTCATTTCTTCGAAGCTGTTAACAAATTCATGTGATTAATTCATAATTCACACAAAGTCTTCATATCATTTGGTATTAATAATATCCGAGGACCTTAATTTACATACTTAAAAAGCTAATCATTCTCTAATTCTCAAAATTAAAATCCACAGATACAAATTAGAGGCCAAAATCATATACAGTTATGATCAAGCACAACTTCGGAGAGAGAGAGAGAGAGAGTGAGGGAGAGATAGAGAGAGAGAGAGAGTACCGATTCGAGGAAAGCGACGGCGGCTTTGCGAGCGTCGGGAGTGGAGGTCCAGTCGAGAGAGACTGTAATCGCTGCAGCGACGCGGCAAGCTAGGTTGCTGCTGTCGTTGATGCTCGCCTCCATTTCTAGGTCTGAATCCCAAAGCCTCAATCGTCAGAGAGAGAGAGAGAGAGTGAGGGTTTTACAGAGCTGAGAGAGAGATTGAAGAGCTTGAGAGAGAGAGAGAGAGAGAGAGAGAGAAGAGCTGTGTTTTAGTGGCGGTTTAAAAAGAAGAAAAGAACGCTTTGAGGTTAATGCCACCTTTACTCTATTTGAGGGCTTTCTTTATTTATATTTTTATTAATTTTCTTTAAAAATAAATTAATTCAAAAGAATTTGATTATATTCTTTTCTTAGGGAGTTGAGCTATACTACCACGCACACAATAAAGTGGGGGAGGAGTGAAATATTAGAAGGGGTAACAGTGAAGATTTGGCTAGACATTTTCAAATGATATCTTAGACTTAGAGTATCGAAAATAGATACATGAGAGATACATAATTGTTATTAATAGAGCGAAAGTATGCAAATAGTAACTGAACTTAAATTACTAATCTCATGCTTCGAAAATAATGCACATTGGTTACATAAAAAAAACAATAACAAACTACTCAAAAGTATTAGACAATAATTTAGTTTATAAATAACTCACTATTTAATTTGATAAATCAAATAAAAACTAAAATTTACAAATAATGACTAAATGATGGCAAGTTGCCACATGTCATAAAATAATTTATTTTTTACCCCTCTTTTACCCGTATCAATGGAGATATTATCTGCTTTGTCGATTATAAAAACTAACTGTGTAACGACCCTAAAATTTCGAGCCTAAAAACTCAAAATCTCAAAGTCGTTAGAACACCAATAACAATCTCAATGAAAATGAAATTATTTAAGTGCACAGCGGATCATCACTGAGTTTTCAATACACCTCAGAAAACCAATTATTACAACCCAAATTTATAATTTACATTGCGTAAGTTGGAAATGTAATAATCCTCACAATTTCTCACAAAATAGTCACACAAGCTGGAGATAACTAACCTCAAGCCCTCTGAGCGGTCCGTCAATTCCCGTTAATCCACACCTGCGGAGTTATCCACTACACCATCGAATTGGTGCACCGGGATTGTAAACACAAACCCGGTAAGCTTTACAGCTCGTATGAGTAAAATGAAAATATATAACTCGCATATCAAAATATATGAAAATCCACAATCAAAACAAATATAAATGCACTCATGAGTCAGTGGACGGCCCATCTGGTTGTCCCAAAGAAAACGAAGCGCTCATGAGAAATTAAGTAACCCTTCTGGTTACCCAAATGCATTTATAATACGGGTACCAAGAACGCTGGTACACATCTGTTACCCCTCTCGTAATACACCGCCGATATTGGATAGCCACCCGCTACCCAACATCCAAAACAATCTGAGTACCCATGAGCAGATAACCACCCGTTACCTCACATGCAGTACTAAACTGATATTGGGTAACCACCCGCTACCCAACATCCAAAACAATCTGAGTACTCATGAACAGATAACCACCCGTTATCTCACATGCCGTACTAAGCTGATATTGGGTAACCACCCGCTACCCAACATCCAAACAAACTGAGTACTCATGAGCAGATAACCACCCGTTACCTCACATGTAGTACTATGGCAGACAGACTAGAGCTCTAACTGTATCGTAACTTTCGCCCGGCCAAAGGCTAGGTTCCGACTTGCCTCACATGTACAATAATCTCACATCATATTGTACCACACATCACGTCCGAAGACAAATCACAATATTTCACATTCTTCGTGATAAAATCATGTACAATAATCACACATCATATTGTACGTTTTAAAACTTTCACGATATATCCACAATAAAAATCATAACAGTATATTATATAGCAAACTATATATATCCGTATTTATTTACCATTTATACAATATATACATAGTCCACTATATCCTATACATGTCATATTTCATAAACACCTGAAAATTAAGTACGATAATCTCACATCATATCGTACTATTTAAATCACACACATGCACAATTTTTCTGTCACCTAAATGACTATTTTTAATGGATTAATAACAGTATGTAATTTAATGAACTATATATATATATATGTACTTATTACCATTATACTGTATATATGTAGTCCACCAAATTATATACATGTTGTAATTCATTAAATAAACACGCTTGCAAAAATGTTGAATCACCTCGAGGGTAGATTCGTAATTCAGTGAGATTTTACTCACCTTATTGACTTGAGCGTAATTCCACAATTCGCGATGCTAATTCCTTTCCTCGATTTAACGATCACCTTAAAAGAATAAGAAAAGAATTTAGAATCGTTTCGTAAACCTTTAAATGCCAAAACAGTAATAAACGGTTACTGTTCAGCAATTTTGGTTATACGAAGTTACTGTTCACTGTTCACTATTCACGGTTACTGTACAATACTCAATTAATACGTATTTCTGTACGTATAAATATTATATACGTATTTCTGTATGTATAAATATTAAATACATATTTATGTACGTATAAATAATAATACGTATTTCTGTACGTATTAAATATTAATACGTATTTCCGTACGTATAAATATTAATACGTATTTCTGTACGTATAAATATTAATACGTATTTCTGTACGTATACGTACGATTTAAATGTAAATACAAATTCAGTAAATAAAATTTACTAAATTACCCTTTTACAAAATTACTTTTTACTTTTACTGATGGTAATTTTAGGATAAAACCGTAAAAGTAAATAGTAAAACAGTAACTTTTCTGCCATGGGCATTTTTGTCATTTCACATCACAGTAAAATGGTAAAAAGGTAAACCGTAAAATGGTAAAAACAGGGGAATTCACCCCATTGTCTCCGATCACTACTCCGGCCTCCAAAAGCTTAATCTAACACTTCCAATTCGGTACACAACATCAATATAGCCTTCACAAGAACTGAAAAACATCAATTAGAGGGTTAGGAGCGGAATTGCCACCTGAAGAACTAAAAATGCAAGCCGAGGATGCTGCTCTGTCCTTGACTCCAATCCGAGTTGCTGCAGTCCTCCTTCTTCATGGCCACTGTCCCTTGGATGGCTGTGATTGCTTTTAGATCAATTAGGGGCAGAGGAGCTCTCAATTTCGACAAGAAGAAGGGTGACGGTGATGGTGGTGTACCGACGGTGATGAACCCAGAAAAAGGGGAGGAACAAGAGAGATTAGTCCCTGGTTCATCAAATTGAAATAAACATTAGATTGGGTATGAATAGTTTAGGCAAGCTCACCCAAAGGAGGAAGGAAAACATCGTCGAAATCCGCCGGGGTGATGAGCTTCCTCGGTGGTGTTCGACTGCCTTGATTTAAATCTCACCAATTCGTGGGTGCAACGGATGATCGAGGAACATGGCTTGGAAGAGGATGAAAAGGCGATCAAGATGGTGGTACTGCGTGTGTTGGGCTCGCCGGAGGGTGGCGCTAGGCGGAGGAGAAGGAGACGGCGTGGTCTCGGTGAAGGAAGAAAAACAGAAGGAGAAAAGAAATGAGGGAGAGTGAGCTCGGTCCGAGAGAGAGTGAGAGAGAGAGAGAGAGAGAAGCTCGGGGTCGAGAGGGAGAAGGAGGAGCTCGGGTCGAGAGGGAGAGGGAGGACCGAAGGAGAGAGAGAGGAGAGGGGAAAGGAGGGAGGCGGTGAGAGAATGAAAGAAATGGATTTCCACAATTGGAAACCCTAACAGAAAAAGTTCTATATATACCCGTTTCTAAATCGGAAACTAAATTACATCGTTAATAACTTCCACCTCCGATGTCCGATTCAAACGCGTCACATGTCCACGCACTCGTATCGACGAGCTCTACAACTTTCGTGAAGAAAGTTTTCATCAACGATCGACGGAATAAAAGTCGATATATTTGTTACGGAAACGTAACGTTTTTCAAATTAAGCGTTCCGATAACGTTTTCGTTTTCGATTCCCGACGTTACAAAATGGAACGAACACGATTTCATATTTTCGAAAACTTATAACTTTAGAAATAGTCGATTAACTCGTCCCGAAAAATCGGGTTATTACAAACTGCTACTGTTAACTATAAAAACGAGCTGCTACTGTCAAGTTAAAAACTAGTTGCTAATGTCGACTTAGAATACACCTGCTACTGTCGACTATAAATTTAGCTGCTACTGTCGATTGAGAAACTAACTGTTATTGTGGTTTTTGGTGAGCAAAATTCAAAAATTCAAAATTTCTTAAAACATATGTAATACGATACATAAATGAAAGTGACATAATGAACAACTCTATAAGTTGACCCACCTCCAACTTATCGATGGTTTGGCCAGAAAACTTAAATTTGTCATAAAAAACTAAAAAATGAGGAGAAAAAGACTTTGAATGAACAAATACATAATCTCCCACCAATTCACCATCCAACAAAGGGTGGTTCTAGTTGCACCTCAAAATTTACTATTTATACCTCCCTTAATTTTTGTAAAAATTATTTCCATTTAACAATTGAAAGAAAAAAATGGTGAAATACCTTTAGGCGTCTTGTTCTCCTCGATCAACACTCTTTTCCAACCCATAAAGATAAATTATAATTCAATATATACTGCTGGGCAAGTAAGAATCATCAATACTAAATTTGATAAGAGTTTGCCTCTTCAAACTCTAATTCAATAATACCCCATTCAACTAATCGGACTAAATATTTATTTTTCTCTTACCCAATCCAAAATCCTATGAGCACTATCACCATTTTCAACTATAATTTTGATTTGGCTCTTGCTGAGCTTTGTATATCCTGAAGGTACGAGTCCTTTTCATTTTGATGTTGGGATGGCTGGGTATTTGTATACATTGTCTAATATCAACGTCTTGTTCTTTCTTCAGGTCTTGGTGGCTATGAAAGATCAAATAGCTGAGCAAGTTGAAAGAATAAGAAAATCAATGGGATAAGTACATGACTACGACATATTTTCTTCTAAGTTCATATGGGGTAAAATAGGAAATAAACTTTTACAAAAATTATAGGAGGTTTATATAGCAACTTTGGAGGTGAACTAGAATCCCCCTCCAACAAATTGAAAATGAATAAAAAAAATATCACTATCTTGTAAAAGATGGGGGAATATGTAGAAAAACATTCATTGAAAAACGAACAATACAAAGGTTTTGGAAAGGAAAGTAATCTGATATCTCCAGAAGAAAAGAATATGATATCTCCAGAAGAAAAGAACCAGATAACCTCGTTCACAAGATTTCACACAACACACAGAAAAGACAAGTAACTAGTTCGGAAAGTTTACGAGGAAAGGGAACCCAAACAAAGACGAGCCAGAGAAGCCTAGGAGGCAAGGATTCGAGCTCAAGATGAAACTAGATACAGGCAAGGCAAGGGAGATGGAGGGAGAGAGCAACTGAAGAAAGGAGGGAAGAGACGCAACCAGAGGCAAGGGAAGAGAAGGAAAACACAGAGGACATTGGAGACGAGCTCCAGGAGGCGCCGCATAGCAGGCAATGTGCTGCCACCGACTCTCAAACCAGGGTCTCCAAGAAAGAAAACTCACCTGGGAAGGAAGGGGGCTACAAATGTAGATAAGATTATAACAGAAAAAAAAAATTGAAGATTTCACCCCTACACCTCTAATGAAATAATGGTACTGTGTGAGAAGAAGCTGGGACCAATAAATTCACTTTTGTCTGGCAGCAACAAGTCTTCCTTTGTATAGAGTTGGAAGAAGTACCCAACAGTTATCAACTATGTTCTCCACAATTTTAAGCTGCACTTTTCTTTCCTCTACGTGCATCGTGATGTTTATCTTTATGAGTTCCTACAAAGGATTTTGAAGATTCCCGGGCATCGGTATGCTTCTTCCTTCTTGGACCAGTGGAATCAACTAAGGGACCTGACCACGTTTGTATTGCTTCCTTAGGATAACCAAATGAGGTTGTACTAAATGGGACATCAGGAGGAACAAGCGCAAGATCAATATGATGAGAAGCGCCCAATGGGTAACCAACTGCCCCATCCTGGTGCGGTGGAGGAAACTTTTCGCTTTTACTCTTGGCATTATGTGTAATCAATCTCCTTCTCTGTTTCAAATCAAAATGACAGATAAACGTACAAGTCAAAACCTAGACCAAATGAAATAAAGCTTGATCACATGGATAAGTTATCAGCAAGTATGTAGTGATTCGGAGAACACTAAACAAAACTTACGTGTGGGAAATAAATAAGCCAAGACTGCAATGCAGCGGCCAACCACAATGGTTAAGCTAAGTGTAAGGCACCCCAGATATCTTACAGAGTTGCAGTAATCTTTACATAATTGGGCCATTTATTTTTAAATTTTTTTTAGTAAAGTGTATGATAAAAGCATGCATGTGTAACAGAGTATTAAGTTAAAGGAAGATAATAAGTGACTCATTAAACATACATCGATATTAGATTGAAGCTCCGCATTGGCTTCTGGAGCTGCCATGGGCCTAGGACCACGTTCACGTATACGTGTTTTCTTTGTACCATCAGCCTGGGCTCTACCAGCAGCTCTAATCCTACAGTGTAAGAAAAAAAATTTACTCGTCAGGTATTCCACATTATACCTAACTTTACATACACTAGCTAAAAGTTGCAAGATACAGCTTCAAATAATCTGCAATAACATTCCTTAAGAAGTAATTTGTGCACGCTACAGTAAGAGTTTCAACTTTTTTCTACTGCCACAGTACCAGAATAAAAGTAAGAAATGCTAACTTTTTCCTTCATTTCAACTAGTATTGCAATGTGGAGGCATGATACATGTTTATATGCTAATGTTACAAAGGAAAAACTTCTACAAAATTTTAAGATGTCATGCCATTTAGTTCAGAGCAACATAAATGAAAAGCTAATATAGCAGAATTTCTTATTCTCAGCCTCAATGATGCATGCATAGAATCCATACCTACGAGCTTCATCATCTCGACGTTTTGCATCAATTTCTTTTGTTGGGGGATACTGTGGGAGGCTAGAAGGTTCACAAGCATAAGGCTCTGTCATGAAAAACTGCAAATGAAGAATGAAGAAAGAAAAAACAAAAGAACACTTAGTGTATTTATCCAAAGGTGAGACTATAAAAATATTTATTAAAAAAAACACAGTAGCCTATGTAACCCAAAATCGATGATGGTAGTTGACAAAATTATGAACAGAACACATCATTAGTTAGCATAAAAATAGTCATGACTTAGGACCACACAACCAGGCATGCAAACGGTTTGTTTAAAGACCACATACTAGGTCACATATTTGAAAAACCTGACTCAAAAAGGCTCAATAAGATAACACATTACAATATTTTCTCTTTCTATTAGCTCGAATACATACTGGTATGTCGTGAAATCTAGATGCATTCTAATTGATCGCGTTTGAAAACAGATATAGATTTTCAAGGGAACCCTGACATCATGCGAACCTCGAATACAGTCTAGTATGACATGAAATCAAGATGCATTCTGGTTGATGGAGTTTGTTAAAAGAGATAGTATCTTTAAAAAGCAACCTTAAAAGAGGAGACCATTGAGAAACATTGTGAAAACAGTTTTTTTTTTTTTGAACAGAAGATGGTCATAGTGTTAGAACTTGCCTCACTATGTAATGCGGCTGAGGCTGTCTGACGCTCTGCAGGATCAATTGCTAGTAAACTTTCGACTAGGGGCAGTGCTGAAGGGGGAAAATCTTTAAAAGTCTCTCTTATGCTTCTTCTGTAAGGCTCTCGGGGCTTAAATAGAGTTGCATTTGGCAATTTTGCTTTTTTCCAATATTCATCTGTAGGTGAGCCACAGAGTTTGTATATTTTGTGGAGTTGTTCAACCTACATAAGCAATAACCATATTAGACAAACTCACAAATGGACAAAGCACGGAAAAACAAATATATCCAGTTACCTCAGTGCGGCCAGGCATGATAGGCTTCCCAGATAGTAACTCTGCTAAAATGCAACCGGCACTCCAGAGGTCCACACCCACACTATAATCAGTAGCCCCAAGAAGAAGCTCAGGAGGCCGATACCACAGAGTAACCACCCGACTAGTCATGGGATGCTTGTGCTTTGGATCGAAGAAAGAAGCCAATCCAAAGTCAGCAATCTTAAGTACTCCACCGTTGTCAATCAGAAGATTGGATCCCTTGATATCACGATGAAGCACACCGCGGTTGTGACAGTGCTCAAGTCCAGATAATAGTTGATGCATATAACATTTGACCTGAAATGTGAAGTGCGCATCAATTTGAGAGAATATCACAGGAGTAAACAACCAAACATGTAGTGAATGGTGTTGATCGGATATGGAAGTTCAGGGAAATGCTGGATAACCTGGGGTTCTGTGAATTTAATATCTGGGCTTGCAGCAAGTCCAGCTAGATCATGTTCCATATATTCAAATACCAAGTACAAACTACATGACATCCTTGAAGTGACCAGACCCTCCAACTTCACAACATTAGTATGATCTAATCTCCGCAAAATTAGGATTTCCCTAGCCATAAACTTCACACTCTCGGGTTCCAAATTGTCAAATCTAACTTTCTTTAGAGCAACAATTTTCCCCGTCAACATATCTTTAGCTTTGTACACATTACTGTAAGTTCCAGACCCAATCTGACATCAGAGAAAAGGAAATATAAGTTTAGTTACAAACTCAAAGCACAACAGAAAGTAGAGACATGAAGAGCAAGCAATGCACAAAGCCATTAGAAAATTTGCATGTGAACAAAAAGTAACTGACACTCTGCAACATTTGTTATGGCCAACACCATTTATGAGAGACATTCCAAATAAGGAGTTCTTGAACAATGCATCTCAAATGACCTAGCCTATACATTTTCCCTTCATTGAACATGATCATAACAACATCACTAATTCCATAAACCACAGTTACTAAACTTCAGATTAAGCAGTTTCAGAATCACAATATCAATCTTTGTCCAGAAATAGAAAGTGGAATAAGGAAACACACCTTATCAATCTTCTCAAAGGTGTCTGCTTTCCGTGGAATCCACCCATTGAGTGCCTCCCCACACACAGCCGTCAGCCAAGGAGGCCACCCAGCAGCTACCTGCTCGCCACGGGCTTTATTTGGCATATTACTCAGCCTCGGGTTTGGCTTGGACCGCCTTCTCTCCCCCTTCGGAGGCCGCTGGCTTTCATGGCCGTTCTCCTCCTTCTTAGCCTCATCCCCACCAACAACAACCTCACCCACAACTTGAACCTCACTATCTACATTGGCCACCACAACATCATCTACCTTCCTACTGGACTCCACACTCAAATCCTCCCTCACACTCTTAGACGCAGTCTCAACTCCTGAGGGCGCTTCTCTGCTAATTATACACCCCATTCTTGAATCTAAGCCTCATCTCTCAACATTTTACACAACAAAAGACTAAAAAAAAAATCTACCTTTCTTCCTCCTAAACTAATCACTAACAAAACTTACCAAATTGCCTAAACACCCTAATCAAATCTACAACACACAAACCCCAAAGAACCAGTCTTTAAACTAAAACATCATCACAAAATTGAGCCCAACTACTTCAATGGATCAACCTGTTCACCAAACCAAGCACAGAAATGCACACGATTAACAAAAACCCAAGAATCAAAATCACCAAACTAACACAAAACACCAAAAACTAGCTCAAAGGTTGAATTTTTAGTCAAAAAAAGAACTGGGTTATGTTCCAAGATTCAATCACGGGTCAGAAACCTGATCTGGGTATTGAAGGAGTTGAACGAATAAATGAATTTCCGAAAGAAAGGAAAGTGACAGACAGACTGGTAGAGAGAGAAAGTGATTCATATAAATAGAGAGAGAAAGAAAAACAGGGTAGAGTTGAAACTTACTGTGAGAAACAGGGTAGGAGATGAAACATCAATTAGTTTGGTTGGATTGGTAAGATATGTGAAGTGTGGGTTTTGTTTTGGTGTGGGTTATTGGCGTTGTTTCAGACAAATATAAAGGAGTAGCAGATCTCTCCAATTTTTTTTCAAGTCAAAACCCGACAACTCTCTAATCTCCCTTTCTTCCAAGATGAGGAATGAATTTATATTACCATTTTCTCGGTCTAATATATTAATAAATTTATGATGCAAAAAATATTACAACATCTTTTTTCTTTAAATTAGATTCATAACTCGTGCGGTACATGTGCTAATTTATCGCACTTATCATCTTATAAAATGAATTTTATTTGTCGTTACATGTTATAATTTATTTTTTAAGACTTATTCATTTTAATTTTTTTAACAATCATTTTGTGTAATTGTGTTTAATAAAAATAGTATTTTAGGCAAAACATAATTTGATGATTTTTGAAGGGTGTTGGCTTTATAGTAGTAAAGATAAGTTCTTTCTTTGGGTAGGCTTCTCTATTGGTTTCCCTAATTTGAGCCATCATACCAATTTAGAGATCTCTATCCCTCAGGTTGGGGATGAAATGAGAAATTCTGCAAGACTACGGAGGACCACATGACTAGTAGAGAAGAAGAAGATGATGAAAGCGCGATAATGAAATTAAGGTAATTAATTTTAGCGGCCGTTAATTCTTGAAGACGATCAATCATTTTGAAAATTAACATTCGAGTAGAAGATATCATTAGTTTAAAAAGTCATCAAAAGAGAGATATAATTAACACTTGACCGAACCACTTGAATTGCTCTAATACATATTATGATAATAGCTACCAAAAGATAACGATTTGACTACGTTTTTCACCATCGTCTTTGTTCATCGCACTTCTTGCTTGTAATGTACCTTGATTCTCATGGAACTTTTCGTTCTCTAACATTAAATGTATCTCAAATAAAAAGTTGACGAAGTAAGTTAAACGTTATATATCAATCTTGGAGTTTTCCTTTTGTTATGACAACCTGGCACATGTCCATTATCAACTTTCCTCACTGCGCATATGACGAAAGATAGTGAAGAAAGAAGAACAGCTTAACCCTCCAAAATTCCAGCTTAGTAATGGTAAACTACTTACAACAGTCGTTCACAACCTCACCTTCGTCATTGACCTCCACACAACCCTAAGTTATTGCTCGATTGAATATGGATGAAATTCAACAAACATTTCAGTATTGGCATTGAGAGATGCACCGTACCGACCTTCACTGTCTTGCAGAACCAAATGACTGCTCTCCAAAATATTTGTCTCCAACTTCAAAGGCCGTCTACAACGGTCTTCAATGGCCTCACAGTTCGTCCCATGCACAATAAGAATGGGGAGGACCTCTACCGTTTTGATTATCAGAAGAATCAAGGCATGGATTTGGACTCTGACTCGGAAGAAGGACATGTAAGATTGACAAAACCTTTCCAAAATTCTACATGCCAACAACGAAGTTCTGTTGGAGAAGTTTGTAGACATGATTTTGCTCGAAATGGATAACCAAGCTTATGTTGGATTTTGATCAAAAGCAAGCGATTGATCACTTGGCAATGACTTGCAGTAAAACTTTGACTTGGGGTCCCTTGATTGATTTTGATGATTATGGTCTTTGCCTCAGTGCTAGTGTATATGATATGATAGTAAATGATAATGAAATGGGTGAGGTTAAAGTTACTGATGCAAGTTATGGTGCTCCTCACTATATTAATCTTGTGTCGGGTAAAGAAGCCTTGTGATATTGGATGTTTGGTGTTATACACTGCAATTGGAACTTAATTATGTCTTGCGACCTGGCATTTACTATGGTTGGTCTGCAACTTCATTCTTCCACCTTATGTTGGCATCTGGAATAATGAACAAGCCTCTGCCTCCTCCTCAATCTTAGTTTCCTGTTGATTTCCTTAATTGACGGATCAGAATCATTCTTCTGTATTCGCAGCAGACAATTTGTAACATCACGAAAAGACGATTGACCAATTGTCAAATATGAACAAAAGATCTCTTCATAGAAGTGCAGTGGTGACCTTGCAAAGTGCAAAGCGTTCAAGTACTGAAATAGAATCCAGGAGAGGGCCAAAAGGTTGGCATCCATATAGTAAAAAAAGACATGATTTACAGCCGCAGGCAAATTAAAATCTGAAAATGGTCGAAATGGACAGGATTTCAGGATACAAACTAAAAAATAGATGATACTTAAATATGACTCTTTTGACCAACTTCATGCAACAGATGTCCATAGAAAAATAAATTAGGGGTTACATAACAAATGTCCACACTAGCAAAGTGATAAAACAACACAAGACATATTCTATATATAGAAAAGCCGACTGAGTGCCTAAGTTGACCAAAATTGCCGAGTAGTTGCCCAAGTTCCTTAATCCTCACTCTTCTTCTTTTTCTTCTTCTCTTTCTTCTTGCTTGGAGCTTCAGCCTCTTCCTCTTCTTCGGCGTGTTTTCTTTTCCTTTTCTTCTTCTCTCCCTCGCCATTCTGTACCTCGGCATCCTCAGCTGAAGATTTTTTCTTTTTCTTCTTTTCTTTCTTCACTGGCTCTTCATCTTGTGGTTCTACATTGTCATTTGTCTCAGTCATGTCCTCGTCATCATCCTTCTTCCTTTTCTTCTTCTCCTTCATTGTTTCATCAGTCTTTCCAGCAGGAGTGGTCTGCCCAAGAACTGAATCTGCAGCAGGATTATATGCCTACAAAGAGCACAAAAAGTCATTATAAGCTGATACTCAACATAATTAACCGGCTAATGTAGAACTACAAAACAAATGTCAAACCTTGGCAGCAGTTATCAATCCTCCATTTCCCTTCTTGCGATCCTTGTCATACGCTTCTATCAATGGTTTTCCTTTAGCTGATCCAGCAGACTGACTCAAAGCTTTGCCTTCAAGACTCCTTATCCGTGCTTCCACTTTGGCTCGACTTTCCACTCCCATCGAGTTATCTAGGCTGTCTCCCTCTCTAAGAGCATCGATTCTAATGTTAATAGCAGCTTTGCTAGCAAGCGTACGAGAGATTTTACCCTTGAGCTTTGGTGCTGCTTGACCAACCAAGGATGCATGGTAGATAAGCCCATATTTTGGAGTTGCATGCTTAGTCTTGAGGGCCCTGAAGAGAGCCTTTTCAGCTCCAAGAATCTGAATCGTGCTCCCAGGCTGCTTTGCAAGGTTCACCAAGCTACCACCATGGGCAATGAGGCGAGCACCAACAAGCTCCCCAACCAGAGCAGTCAAATTTGGTGCAATGGTGTTCATCCTTGTTTTTAGATAATCATATAGCTGGGCTCTATACTCAGATAGAGAAAGAACTTGCTCACAGAGTTCTTGGATGTTAATCAAATCAAGGTCACTAATTTCAGTTCCCATAGATATGACAGCTGCTTCTTTCAGTTCAGTCTCAACCTCATCCGATAATATCTGAAATAAATTGACCAAAGAAATGATTCAATACTTCCACCTCATAATAGTCATGCAACTACAATGCAAATTATGGGTTCACAAAAGTATAATGATACATAACCAATTATTACCTCTGAGAAATCAAGCTTTGCTGCATTAACACGAAAACCCATCAGCTTTACTGCCTTGGCATAAGCAATATTTTCCTGTATGATCTTAGCAAGTTCTGGAAAATGCCAACCGTACCATTCTCGAACTCTCATTGCATATGTATTTAGCTCTTTATCAAGATCATCAAGCAAACCAATGGCTTGAATAACCATTGTATCAACCTGAAACATAGTGATATATCAGGAATTACAGCTCAGAAAACTATATTCAGTACATAACGCTGAGCCACATTGGAGACATAAAAATTTATTTGCAAATTTCACTTTATCCAGTTCATTTTACTGATACACTACCAGTCCTGATAACTAAATATGCAAACCCTAAAATACATATTACTCAGTTATTAGATTTTGTGCACGTGCAGTCATTTCACAACAGAGCACATATAAATAGAATACAAAAACCATACTAAAGGTACTCTTCGTCTTCCTTTAAATTCAACTAGGAGAAGAAAAGAAAAACAAACACAGAACAACATAAAATAAAATACAGTAGTTTAGATTTCATTGCAAAATCATTCGAAATCCACCAGTCAATATGCAATACGCTCAAAGAACATAAATAACCAAGCTGGATACCTAGCACCATTATACTGTGACAAAAAAATGTATTGTTAATCTTGGGCCATACAAATGCACAACCCAATGCACCAATGAATATTGCTCTATTCTTGACAAATGGCAATCCATCCTTTACTTATATTATTCAAGAGTTAGGTTGTAAGATTAAAGAATACACACCTTATCGGCACTGAACTTGAGCTTGTATCGAGATAAGCTATGAGACAAACCCAAGGCCATTGGCGCCTCATCTTGTAGACCCATTACAAGTTCATTCAACTGACTTCTAATACCTCTCATCAACTCCATCACAGCATTGTCATGAACACATTCAATTTTCTGCAAGAATTAAAAATCCATCAACTTACATGGAAACATAAGATAACAACAGACTACTCTTTCTAATCATATCTTCATCAATGGCAACTTTCACGCTTCCTTACCAGTTTCTCCTTAATGATATTTCCTAGCTTTGAATCTGCAACACCCAAAGTTTCACCCTCGCAGTGCTTCTTCAAGAACTTGCGCAGATCTTTGGTGGTTTTACCCTCAATCAACATCGTTGCTGCCTCCAAAGCCTCAGACATATTATCAAACTTGGAGAAAGCTTTCAGTTTTATGACCTGCACATCCATACCATGATACACATTAAATACTAAAAGCAAGCAAAGACATGGCAAATCTATCAGAGTATATAGTCTATAAAACACATATCACACACAGAACAATGTACACTAAGCAGATACACAACGAGAAATGACCTTTCTTGCTGAGTCTCCAGTTTCAAATTCCTTTGCTATGTCCTTCGCCTGCAATGCAATTCAACATGAGAGAAACTTAAACCCAGAACTCAAACGGTGAGGAAAATCAGTTATTTCAATGACACAAATCTAGAATCTATACATAACTCCCCACTACAAAACAGAGTAACCAGACTACAAAACTGCAACTACCTTTACTTTACAACCAGCTCAACACATGGATTACATTTACACATAAATCAAACCCAGATTACATACAAAAGCCTTGAGAGTGTGATTACCTCAGCTTTGGTGAACTTGCCGTCATCTTTCAACACTTTGAAGAGCATAAACCCTCCAGGGTTTTCAAACAAGAGAAGCATTTTCGCAGTTTTCCTCCAACACAAAACCCTACACAACAACAAAAAAAAACACCATAAACCCAAGTAAGTCCCTGAAACCAATCACTGAAAAGCAACAACCTTCAGACCCATAAAGGCCTCTGAAAACAGAGACAAAGGATCAAGCTTGTAAACGCTAAAGCTCCAAACTTTAGCAGCAGAGAAGAACCAAAGGATAAACCCATAAGAGCCCAGGTCAAGTTTACCTCTGAATTTGGCTGCTGTGGAGGTTCGGCTGCGTTTAGAGGGAGGAAGTGGAGGCAAAGGTCAGGGTCTAGGGTTTAAAGGCCAAGAGGGAGAGAGAGGATGCTTTAATTTATATAGGACTTTTATGTAACAGGTAAGAGATTTTACTGACGACACGTGTTAATTTCCTGGGTAGTTTAGGGATTGGGGAAAGTTAGTCTGGGTATTTCTGTCCAAAATTGCACAGAAGTTATGTGGCTTGATACGTGGCGAGTACAGAAGACGGGTGTACAGATGCTTCCGTGAGCAACATAACATATGATAATATTAGGGTTTTGGTTCACTGGTATCAGTGGTATGGTTCAGGGTTCATCTGGGATCTCCATTTGTTTTGTTGATTGCACCTTAGTTGATGAAAGTTTATGACCTGAAGTCGATAAAGTATAGTTCATGAAAGTTAGTATAAGTGTATAACCAAACATTTTTGGCTGCATCGTGGAGATTGCCCTCATGACATTGTATGAAATATTAAGTATGAACAATGAAGTAAGAAGGAATGAAGGATCACGACATTGACTTCCGGACAGATTGTGCAAAGCAATTTCGCTAACCACGTCTCAGATCAGACCTCTTCAAAATTGGTATTATATGTATAAGAGATCAGAATGGATGTTCTGGACCCTGATTAAGCTAAGCAGATGAGTATCAAATTTATACAGGTAACTCCTAAGAGAGCTACTCATTTATTGAACTATTCACTCTGTAGAAGCACCAATTGCTTCTCTTAAGACCCCTATATGCTCACACCAGAACCTGATTCAGATTCAAAGGGGCTTTCTGTATTATCTATGCTTGGTTCATGTATGAAGAAAATAAAGCTCTTAACTTGGTTTTGACATGTTGTGTTGACTAGTATCGTTCTTCTGCATGTTAGGTATCACCGTCTCCTGACTAGAACTTTGCATGCTTCTTGCTGGTGGAGCTGAACAAACCGGTACAACTGTTCTAATTCGAACAGCTGGTGCCATGAAGCTATGTCTTGGTCTGCCAAATTCCATTCTTTCAAGTGATGGTGTAGCTGAGTAAGAAGGCATTCCAGCTCTCATTCTTGGTGGAGCAGGGAACCTGGTTGGCAAATTCTGTGGTCTAGATAGTCCAGACCCCAGTGAGGAAGTGGGTCTTTCAGTTCTTATCAGTACATGATCTGCAGCAGATGGTGGTCTAAGGCCTCTAGGAGAACTCATTCTTGGAGGATTTTGTAACCGAAAATCATTGGGCGTGAAACTAGAATCCATGGTCCCTGTGTTACCCCATTGAGATTGCCCAGTCTGTTTCCCTTCCAGCTTAAGGTTTTCAATTCTGCTTCCCAGCTCGAGAAGATTTTGCTTGCCATCCCGCACTTGTTCTTGGATTCTTTGTTCGGTTGTACTGGTTCCAAGTCCAAAGGGAGATGGCATTACAGAAGGAGAGTACTCCAGTGATTCTTCTGATTTTTCTTCCTGTATCTCTTGAATAGTCACTGTGGACTTGCCCCTGATCGGGTTAGGAACCATATCATTTGAGAAGCAGAATGATGAGGCTGAAGTAGAGATTGTAATTTTGGGTCCATGAGAGGTTGACTGTTCTTGCCTTGATGGAAAGTAGAGACAATGATCTGGGTGAAGCATGGATTGCATAAATGGATAGATTTGAGGAACGGACGGAACAGATGGTAAAACAGGAAATGCCAACCATCGGTTCTGTTGTTGTAGTAACTGCTCTTGCTGCCATAATTGATACATGGCTAGTTCAGTGGAATAATTCGAATAAGCCCAGTTATGTATTTGCATTGGATATAGGCTTGGTGTTGGCAGAGTAGAATCGCTGCAGCTGGGAGTGTATCCATGTTGTCCATGTCTCCGATCATTTCGAGGGTTCTTAGGTTCAGATGGACGCAAATGTTCAAGTATACGAGATATTATGACTCGTTCCTGTTCGCCAATGCCTTGGGACTCCATTAAGGGAGAAGATGAATCATGTTGAGCCACTGCATAAGTAAAAGAGTAATTTAAGTATATAAATTATAAAGAGTTGTTTCACTGAAATTTGTTTTTAGCCAAACTTTTTAATTGAATTGTAAGCAGCCAAATGCAGAAAACGCATGCAAATTTTCAAAGCTAAATTATATATGCTTCTTTGATTAAGTTCTAACAAATCTACTTAGGATAAGACGTAAAAGTAATAGTAATGAGATAGTGCATACGTCTTTTCAGGGATGTCCAAGCAGCTACAGCAGCATTTTTCTGAGCTTGTTTCTTTGTCCTAGCTGGGTCCCCAACGAAATTCATTCCTCCTAGCTCAACATTACATGAAAAAACAGGAATGTGACCTGGTCCAGATCGAACAGTTGTATAAACAGGAAGGTTCAAACCAGCTCTGTGAGCAGTCTCCTGAAGCAAGTTCTTGTAAACTCCAGTTTCATCCTGTGCAATTATAAGCATCAATCAGCTATGATCTACCGCAGTTTGCATCAAATTAGGGTAGAACGCCAGTTGCCAATCAAGTTGTAGAATCCATGGAAACAATATGGGACCTGACATATTAGTTAGCTTGAACAGGTGTCGACACATTGTGTATACATCTAGAAAATGGAAACCTATACATTAAAGACGGAAATCACATGGACTTTTGCTACTCACCAATACTCTTGCAGCCAATGCTCTTGAAGGTCCTCTTCTTGCAAGTGTGTTTAATGCAACCTCTGCTGCAGCATGTTCTGCCTGTCTAAGGGTAGTGCAAAAGGCAGGACTTTCAAAAGTTTCTCCATTGAAGTTGACAGTTGCTTTGAATCGAGGGGCATGATCTGGACCTTCCCGGATACATGAGTAAGAGGGCAAATTAAAACAACTTCTCTGAGCTAACTCTTGCAATTGGTTCTTATACATGCCTGTATACAGATAACATACATTAACATCATTTGAAAAAAAAAAAAAACCCTCAGTTTTACCTTACACCCTATTCTGGGAAAAAGTAGGCTATTATAGAATTAAAAAACAAAAAAAAACACAAAATAACTGAAGCTCAGATCCTTTTGAAGAAGCATAATACAAGAGCACACTTTGTAATGTTTTGAGCAAGTACAAAGAGAAAAAATGAATGCAGGATCTAGCAACAGCATATAATTTTGATTATTTTCATATGCTTAGCTATAACGAAAAGCCTATAACTAATCTCATTGGACCAGCAACCTCATAGTATAGCATGATCATGCAAAAAGTGTAAATAAAAATCTAACAACCACCTTTAATGCAAATTCAAGTTAGCCAATTGTTTGGTGGGAGTTCAAGAACTTAACATATTTCACATTTTTGTATATCACGAAGCCAATTGCGTAATTCTATGATCAAGCTGCAATTTGCATCTTTGAAATACAAAATCAGGAAACCAGCTAACCACTTGCCATTTCCATGATTTCTTTCGAGCATTCTCTAATTCTCAAACAAGTTGTTTACAAACCTTTAACATTTTCTCTGCCGTTGTAATACTATTGATTACAACCACGATATCATTGAAAAAAGGAAACAGCCAAAAACTACCCACTATAGAACCTCATCTTCCCTAGTAACTACTACAACTAACCAACATATTGCATAAGCTTATGACTAATTCATGTGCCCACTGCAGTTTCTTGTTACCTTAGCTTAATATGACCGAAATCGTAAAGCACAATGCTCAACATCAACAACCATCTTGATCATAACAATATTCAAACAGAATATACAACTGATCAACTAACAACATCATTCTCAGCAACCACAGTAATTTCCAAGTTTCATGCCAACCAAAACCCAGAATCTCAAACATACAATGAACTACTTACTCTACCTTACAGACGATCAAAGGAAGCAACTTTCCATTACCAACATCAAAACCCACATCCAAACATATACAATCACTACCAAAATCAATCACAAAAACCCAATTGACACCACAACTGATAACACTCACAATCATCAAAGAGTCAACCTTTAAGCAATCAAATGCAAGAAAACGATCTGGGTATTCAACCAAAAGGGTGAGAGAGCCATTCACCTTCGTGGGTCAGCTCAATTTCGAGAGGCTAAGATACCAAAAAGCAGCAAGAACGATAAGGAGAGACAGAGCAGTGTTAAAGTGTGGGGCTTTTCTATGGGTATCAATATTCTTTATCACACCAATCTTTATATGATTGTGTTTCTACTTTCACTGTCAGAGGAGCAGTACAGAATAAGACTCTACTCTACACCAAACATGAGCTCTGCCATGTTTATACGTCAGAGTTTTGACGAAGCGCCGTCGTTTTGGTTGTTACTCACTTACGCTGACAGTTCTGGTTTCTGAACCTTTGGTTGGTTTTTTTTTTTTGGATCAATAACCTTTGGTTATATGTCTTTTTCATTCCGTCGAAAATCGATTTTACGGTAAGAAATAACAAATTTTGCTTCTTCTTTTTTGTGTGTGTTCATTTTGCTTCAAGTGAGTTAATTGATTGAACATGTACGACCAACTTCGTATTTTTGCTAATTTTTTGTTAATGTCTTATATTGAGGGATGTGATTGATAGAGAGAAGTGATTAGGAAAGTGTACACTAACTAATTTTTTGCTTCAAGACTTAAGGTTCTAATGAAGCACATTTTCATCATCGTCTTTGTAAGTTTTGTTGATTTTCACCACGACAATTAGAGAAGATTTGCATAGAACTTATAAAAGTTGAAATGATTTTCGTAACTGTCAAAATTTTCTCACTGTATATTGGAAGGGGATGATATGTTTATGCCACTTAGTCATGATAGTCCATAACATTACTCTTCTTAAATAAAAATCCAACTCTCTGAGGACCCTGACTTGTCATTAAACAAAATGATGATACTGCTCCATACAAAACATGCATAGATACGTACCATTTGATACATAGGGAGCTAGTACAACACGAAGTTTAGCTGATTTATTGGATTGCTCACATCAGTGAACGCTTCAAAATCCAAACAACTTAATTTGAACTCCAAAAGAACACCTTAATCTTACTAATATACAAATATCTGTTACAATGCTTCTACCTTTTGTGTTTTAACTTCCATGTTTCTGAACTTTTCAGTCTCCACAGTATTCTAATTCAGCCGTTGAAGCTTCTCTGATGATTAATCTGGCTATTATAAAGTAGGGCTGGACTCGGTGTCAACGGTTCAGTTTATGAGCACTAACCGAAAACTGACATCGAACTTTCGGTTTTATGTTTTTTAAAACCGAAACCGAAAAATATATATAGAAACCGCGATTTCGGTTAACCTATAAGTCGGTTCGGTTTCGGTTTTGTTTCGGTTACAAAACCTAATATCCTTATTGACCTTTCGTACTTAACTAATGAAAATATAAAGATTAAAAGTAAAGGAGTAAGCTACAAGTTCAATACTTTAATTAAGTATATTCACCAAATAAATAATTAAGAACTCAAATATTAAATAAACAAAATTATTGTGCTTTGCTGAAACACAACAAGTCAACCAAAATAAACATTAAACCTTATGAGCTTCATCACCAGATGTTCATACTTGTCTTAACATGAGGGCTAGTTGACAAAATCCATAAGCATTACATTAGATCTCTCTATGCATGATTGTACACATATAAAAATCAAAATCATATATTACTTTGTACAAAATCACATATCTCTACATGTATATATTTATTACCAAATCTATGCTTTACATAAGCAACCGATCGATTACATATGTTCATCAAATACAAGTTATAACCTTACATCTCAATTCTCGGTTCGGTTCGGTTTCCACCGGTTTTCTGAAAGCATGAAACCGATAACCGACACCAACTTCTCGGTTCGGTTCGGTTTCTAACACCGACGCGGTGATTCTGTTCGGTTCCGGTTTCTCAGTTTCAGTGCGGTTCGGTTATGGCCGGTTTCGGTTTTTTCGGTGTCAAAAAGTCCAGCCCTATTATAAAGTCAATGGTAAACTGTTCAACATGGAAGAAATTATTAGCAGTAGCAGGACCAGTGTCGGTTCAAAGTACTGAGATTGTTTCATTGTTATATGGGTTTGGAACAAATGTATGTCACTATGTCAGTACCTGCTGCTTCTGCGTGTGCTTTTCATAGGGACAAATATGATATGGAGAGTATAACAACAAAAATGGTTAGCATACTAGAGTAAACAGTTCATCAAAAAAAAAATACTAGAGTAAAGAGTAAGGGTATGTCCACATCATTGTCTTAGGATTCAAAGCAGAAGGTTGTGTATGGTGCAGTGGTCTGGGTTTAGATGAGAACTTGTGACATATTTCAATGCAAACCACCATCACAATATCATTGAAACTGCTAAATCAGGTTCTTTTTGGATAAACCTCGACAGAACAAGGATAATTTATTGAATGAAAGATTACAAGAGTAACAGCAACACAGGCAAGAGGAAGACAAGAACCTTACCCCTTGAAAAATTAAAGAGACATCCCTCTTCAAGAGTAACCAGAAAACAAAAACTAGCAAAGCCGAAAACTAGGAAGACCTAAACGGGTTCGAGCACAAAAGGAATTGCAATGTTTGGTATCCAGTCTCCCACCAAATCATCCAATCCCTTATCACAAGCCGTCATCTTATTGAAGGAAAGAGAGAAAACCAAAGAGAGGGTAACATGCAAACCAACCCCTCAAATACAACATAATGGCCGTCATCTATGTTGGCTTCTTTTGGTTGCATAAGCATTTTGGTGGTGTATCTGCACATTTCCAAGTGCCTCGAATGAGATTCTCCGGTAGTCTGTACCCTACTGCTGCATTGATAGGTATCGTCTCGGATATCTCTTGCATATCTTCTTTAGATAGCTTCACTCTCAGGGAACCAACATTAGCATCAACATGTTCAATCTTGGCTGTGCCTGTAAAAAACAGGAGAGTTTCCTCAATTAATGTGAATAAAGGAAGGTCTGGACTGTGACAAAATATATTCATCAAGGTAAATTGTCATTTGTCTAGTGCAAAATGTCGCATCGTTACCACACCATTTTCTGGAGAAAGATGCCCCAGCTTTCTAGATTTGTGCAGTAAGAGTTCTTGCATGAATAGATTTGGCAAGTCTATGAAATTATATCATGACTTCCATGTGCCAAGACAGCAAATTTCTGATGCACAGTAATTCAAATGCAGAAAAGAGCGAATTCGTAGGTCTGCAAGAGGAGAAAGTCCTTGCAGGAAAAAGAAGAACGGAAAAGAAAAAAGGCACACACCAATAATAGGTACAACACCAGGCACACCGCAGACAACCGGTTGATTAATGAGCCACGCAAGTGCAAGTTCTGCAGGGGTGCATCCGTATTTTTCAGCAAGTTCAGTACTTTACCCTGAAGGATCATATTTTTCTTGAGGTTCTCTCCTTGGCAACGAGGAGTTGTGAGCTGATAACAATTATTGGCCACCAAATTAACATAAGCAGCAACATGAGGAAATTTAAAATAAATGCAGGCTGAATCAGCCAATATAAAAAATATCTGACATATAAGTGATTACCAGGAAGCGATCTTCAGGAAGACCACTTGTAGCTAAGAATCCACGACCTAGGGGCTGGTATGGCACTATCCCAATCCCAAGTTCCCTATGTTCCAACAAACAGATTAAAACGTAGAAGGACTTGCATTTAGTGTGCAAGTGTATGTGTAATGTAGAGTTGTAAACCTCCACCTCAACTATGTAAAGTTTATGCTAAGCTTTACTGAGGACATGATAAACATTGACAACCAAAACCGTGAGTATACAGAAAACAAATCAGCTTGAACACCAATTTGCAAAACTACAGATTAAACTATTGAATGGATACATAGTTACACACACAAGTCCCACATTACAGAACTGTGAGATGAGGTTACCTGCAAAGTGGGACGAATTCTTCCTCAATTTCGCGAGTCCAAAGATTCCATTCCATTTGTACAGCCGTAATGGGATGAGCTTCGTGTGCCCTCCTAATTGTTTTCGGACTAGCTTCACATAATCCAATGTACTTAATCTTCCCCTCTTCCACCAGCTTCTTTAGTTCTCCCATCTAGTCTCGCCAAAGTAGGAAGCATTAGTATATTTTAATTTAAAATCCAAGAATTTGTGCCAAATGACATAATGAACAATGGAACATCAAGATTGCAGTTGAATAGCCCGTACTGTGTCCTCTATTGGAACTGATGTGTCTACGTGCTGCTGATAGTAAAGATCAATGTATTCAACACCAAGGCGCTTCAGGCTAGCCTCGCAGCAGGATCGGACATACTCAGGAGACCCATCAACGTTCCTAGTGTGATCAGGTTCAATTTTTACAATGCCAAACTTTGTAGCCAGCTGAACTTTATCTCTAGGCAACTGCTTCAATGCCTAAAACAATTGTAAAATACTAAGTTTAACAATAAAGGCAGACATTTTATCTTGTTTTTATTAAATTTATGAAATGTAATGAAGCTACCTTTCCAACCAAAATTTCATTGGTATGTGGTCCATGGAGATCTGTTGTATCAAAGAATGTTATTCCCTTCTCAAATGCGTGCTTGATGATTGATGATGCAAACTCTTCACTGACAAGAGTTTCGTTGTATATCCCAGTAAGCTGTTGCTACAGACACTAGATGGTAGAGCCAATGACTGGGAAGGCAAGAACGTCAAGTTGCTGCTACATACATGCATATAACAACAAAACTGCATGGCAAGTTGCTTCTACTGCATATACTAAATTGTAGAGCCCAGGCTTGGAGAAGAGCTGCTTGGGAAGTTGTTCTTGCATGTACTGGATAGTAGGGCTATCAGGCTAAGGATTGGAAAAATAACTACTGTCAGACTTATCCATTTTCAATTTTCTTGGGAGCGAAGGTTTGGGAAGCTTGTGAGTAAGGCTGGGGAAGGCAAAAAGTTCTGTCAAGCGTTTCAGGTTGGTCTGCTTGGCTAGTTGTTTTAGGACTGACCGCGGCCCCCAACCTAACCCAAATATGCCTGCTATCGGATTGTTATCACCAGTCACATTGGACCCATGTGTCAGCAGTGGCAGTGTCCACCATTAAGTAAGGTGTAAATAGCCAAGAGGCAATGACCACTCGCGTTACATAGTAATTACTAAGAACTCGAAAAATGAGGGGTTGTATTGTATTAATGAACTCCCCTTTGGGGTTGATTATTGCTCTTGCTGAACTCAAGGACATGAGATTGAGAGCTCGATTTCTTGATATTTCAGCAAGTAGGTTATGCCTTTCTTTGGGAGTGTGATTAGTTGGAAGGATAACAGAATCGATTGGTATGAGCTGGATGCTAAATCCACATGTTGCAATGGGCAACATGCATGAACAAGAGAAGGGTCAACATATTGCTGCAGACAGTTTGTTTCTTTCTTCTGCTCTGGGAATAACTCATGTGTAGAGACGTACTTAATCACTTATGTATATATATAACTATCACTTATAGACATATATGTTAATGTATTAGATATTCAATTAATTTACTATCAATCAAAAGGTATTTTGTTGCCATGCATTCAACTTGTAATAATGGTTTGTATCTTAATGTGGATTCTGGTAGGATTTTGCTGCTGCACCTAATCAGATGATCCCTTTCCATTCTTTCTCATTGAATATTTTGGTTTCAACTTTCACATTAAATGCTTGAATGTTTATAACAAAAGAGAATAAGAGATAACTAGAACAATCTCTAGGATTACATTGTTAGGTCCATAGTTCTGACCAAAACGGATGTTCTGGTTATTGTAGGCACAACCAAATGCTATTGTTAACTTTTTGAGTTGTCAAGTGAGGTCCTTTGAAAGTGAAGGTGTCTGTTGAAACCCAACCCTCAGAAAAGCCACGCACCACCATAGAAGGTATTTGTTGAATTATAGTATGGGATGAGAAGACAAGATCTGAGAGTTTTTAACTGTCTTCAATTTCTCTTGATGAAATTACAACCGGTTGGATGAGCTTCTGTGAACAAAGCAGCCAAAAAGAAGCTAACAACAACTCTTCCAACTATACTGTACAACCGATGGATAAAAAGTAAACCAACTCTTGATCTAGACAACTAATCAAGAAAAGGTGAAATCAGTTTGTATGAAGCAAACTGATTTTAAGGAGAGAAGATCACATCTGCACGATCTCTGCACAGACTGCAATAAATGCAGCAAATGAACTCAAAACGACAAGAAGAGGAACAAACGACCACCAAGAATTAAATAGAGAACGACACAATCAGGGAGAAACGACCACCAAGCTGCAGCCTTGCGTGCAGCTCTGCAAGATAGCCCTGCGTGCCCCTGCAAGCTCTGCAAGTGAGCCCAGCAGATAACATAACACACCTGCATACTTCAATTAGTTCAATAGCAGTCTCTATCCAGAGTGAAGCTTCATTCTGAAATTTCAGAGTGAAGTTCCAATTTTGGCACACTTTTCAGTCAAATATTTTCACCATAAGCGATTCAATATTTAGTTATGTTATTCAAGATCATCTCTACAAAATTTCATCTAATTCGGACATCGTTAAGGTATCGAAATTAGATTAAATCAATGAATGAATTAAAACGGTTCAATGTGAACCGTTCGTGTAAATCTCAATTTTGAAAGCTCAAATCATTATCAAATTAGATGAAATTTTGTAGAGATGATCTTGAATAGTATTGAATCGCTTATGGTGAAAATATTTGACCGAAAAGTGTGCCAAAATTGGAACTTCACTCTGAAATTTCAGAGTGAAGCTTTACTCTGGATAGGGACTGAGTTCAATAGTATTCTTGTACAGACACAAGCCATCACTAGAACATAGCTTTGGAACACAACATGGATCGTTGCATTTCATATTACATAAACTACTATTGCGTTCAGTTGAGCTCTTTGGAGAGCTTTGTAAATTTGATCATGATTCTTCAATTGTTAAATTCATAATATTACATAAACTTCTGTGTACTGTTTTTAGCAATTTGAACTGTTACAAACTTATTGGCATATCTCTGGTGCAAACGAAACTGTAGATTGTTTGACATTGAACAAGAATCGATGATTTGCCTGCTGAAATGCTCCATGGATGTTTATTCCTGTCTCACTAGTAGGAAATATAGAAATGCAGATAGTACGGCCAATAGTTTCCCATACAGATATCGGATACAGCAGCAGGTCAGCTCCTTCAAAGTGATATGTCAATGCTGGTAGTGTTTTATTTCTCATATCTCTATATGTATAGCAGAGATCAAACACCGGACTCTTTCGGTAACACTGGAGAATATACTTGACCATTTTTCTGGTTTCAAAATCTGATAGGCAGATCGAACCAGAAGAGTGTATGGCGTACCAGAGTCTAGGACAAACCCACCACCCCTGGGGGATTCTCTCAATTAAACACTGTTGGGTCTATACTAAGGCGCTTTCCTTGAATACTAATACCCAACATGTTGATACAGTATCTAGGAAATCCCTCGGAGATTAACCTTGTGGTGCGTACAAGTCCTCCTATTGTTGCTTCTTCACCAAACTTTAAGAACGTATGAGTTCCTCTTGGTGCAGGCAATGGTGGTAAGCAGTAGGAGAAGCGACCATGTGTCTGATCAGCTTGCATTAGCATGGACCTTGGTCCTGCCCCTAAACCAAACACCCCAGCTATCTCCCCTGTACTTTTACTAAAGCTGATGTTCTTATTATCATATCCACAGCCAAATGCAGCCAGGTACTTTAGAAATTTTAGCTTGCTGCTCAAGAAAGTGAAGGTGTCATTTGAAACCCATCCCTAGTGCTGCCACTACCGTAGTATGTAATCTTGTAGAGACAGTACCCATCACTAGAACATGCTTTTGGAACACAGAGTGGGTGGGTACATAGTAACTTGCTGTATGATGAGGAATTTTTTTATAATTTCCTATCTTCATTGGGAAGCAGCTGCTGCAGCCATCACCCTGAACCCATGTATCGTCACTGCCTGTGTCCACCAGTAAGTTAGGTGAATATAGTTGAGAGCCGATGATCATTCTCGTAATGTAGTAATGGCCTGGAGCAGGTGGTATAGGGATTGTATTATATCATTGGCTACATTTTTCATCATTAACTCTGCTCGAATTCTTGACATTTCAACAATATGATGCCTCTCTTCCAAAGTGAAATTTCTTGGGAAGACAGGATTACTTGGAGTGAGTTGGAGGCTGAAACCACAGGTTCCAATGGGCCGCAGTGCAGTGACCATGTACGTACAGGAGGACATTCAACAAATTGCTGCAGATGGTAATCAGAGCCATTTTTATTTCTATCTTTTAATTTGGGAGAAAGAGTTGTGAGAAGGGGTGATAATTACAAGCTTACAATTTTTGTTCTTCTGTTGGATCTGCAATAAATTTAAAACTGCAAAAATAGATTTTCTTATATCTCGCATTTTAGATCTTGATTGTGGTACTTTGAGTCCTAATTTGGTTTTTTTTTTACATCCAATGGATCCTATCATGGTCAGGATAGGTTTGATGGAGACCCTTTGAAAATAGACGGCTCTTGTTGCTTGGCGTTGCTGTTGTAAACCCAAAGAGGAATGAGGCTTGGGGTTACGTGATCTATTTGAAGCTAATCGTGTTCTAATAAAGAGATGTTGGGAGATGCTCTCTTCTTACTCTCCAGCCTCTATTTTGCTTAGAGCTCGTTTTTTGAAAGATGATTTCCAACCTATAAAGTCTTACAAGAGATCTTCAATCTGGTCGGGTCTCAAAAACATTTGGCTAATGTTTTTAAATTCTTTCCATTTGAGTGTTGGTGATGGTAAGAGAATATATTTTTGGCAAGATAATCGGTTGGGTGAGCCTCTTGCTACTAGTGTCGGAGTAAGTGGCTTTATTCCGCTTCAGCGCATTGCTCTGCTTGATGAAGACACATTTGACTCTCATTTATGGCCACACTCCTCAAGAATTCTGACAGCAAAAGAAGCTTTTATTTTCTTCTCAAATCATAGTGAGCATAAAAGATTGAGGTAAAGTGATCTGGAGTAAAGCAATTCTACCCTGCAAAACTCTTGTTGTTTAGAATGCTCTTCATAGGCGTTTACTAACTGATGATGCTTTACAACGGTGAGGTTTTTCACTTCCATCTCGTTGCTTTTTTTATGGTAGTCATGCGGAATCAGGTACACATCTTCTTTTCAAATTGTTCTGAAATTGTGGTTTTATGGAAATGGGTATGCCTTCTATTTTCTCATTCATTCTCGCCTCGGGGATACCCTTGATGAAGTGTTTAATGGTGTTGGTGTTTTAGCCTTCCCCAAACCTAAACGTCGACTTTGGTTTCTAGTCTCATGTAATCTAATTTGGTTTATTTGGATCACTAGGAATCTGGTGTGTTTCGAATGTAAGATTTTAAGGTGTTAGAGGCCCAACGTCATCTTTTGGAATTGTTCGGAGAATTATCACGATATGTCTATTTTCTCTATTCTTGGTATCTCACAACGGTCTGCTAATGCTACCAGCTTCATCCCGTCCTTTAATTCCTAAGGGTTTTTTGGCTGAGGGTTTGCTATTTGCTAGGAGTTTTTTTTATATCTATGGTTTTGCATGGGTGGGTGTACACATGACGAACTGAGCTTTTGTTTATCCTCTATGATGGAGTTTGCCAGACATAGGAGGTAAAGTTCGAGGAAACTTTGTTAGTTTGATTTCAGTAAATTAGGGGAAGTTTGCCCTATTAAAAAAAAAAGGAAAGGTTTGAAGCTCAAAGCCAAATATGAAAGGAATACTCTATGAACATGATTGATGCAAACTATACTTGATTATTTATTGCAGGCTACAATGCTTTATTATACTTTCATCACAGGGCATACATGCCATCAACACAGGTTACAAAGAGTACACCAGAATGTCTTACCATGTACCTGCTAAACAGAAGCAGATAATAAACACACAGATAAGAGTAGCTTGATTATACTGAACCAGCAGCATAGTTAACATACACGACATTCTTGAAAGTCATCTTCATTATGTTCGTGGCCATGGCGAAGTCTTTGAACTTTCCTTCAAGTAGTGCAAGGCCCTCTCCATGTCATCTGTTGGAATGGTGAGCCTACCATCGCCACGAACGGGGAGTGCACTAGTTGAGTATACTGTACGGCTTGGTTTAACCCGGCTTGATACCATGTTTGATATCATGTTGACAGCTGGTCCATAACTGCTAGTTTCATTTTTGCGGTAGTGGTCATCATACTTGTCACTCTTTCCACTATGCTTGTAACTTGGCTTGTTGCTGTAGTCATTGTAGTCATTATAGCCTGCTGGAGTGCCACTGTAGTGTCCGGTTTGATGGGGCTGTTGGCGATAATTCGCACCATAGGATGGTGCAATCCTGGAAGCTTGGTCAGCATAACCATAACCACCTCTGATGGGGCTGGAAGGCCTGTGCTGCCCTGAGTTATCAGCAGCATAGCCATAGCCTCTCACTGGCTCAACAATACCTGGATGAGAACTTTGCCTGTATGAAGGTAATAAAGGTGAGTGAATACGTTCTTCAATGATAGTCTCGGTTTTGGTGACATAGGTTTCTGGTTTATGGATGGGGTTACAACCAACGATAGTTCTTTTAGTACCGTCAGCATCAACAATGACTGTAATGCACTCCTCTTCAGTAGAAGCATACCTTGGATTTCCCCATTGGTCGTAAGCTCCAACGCCGCCGGTGGAGTAACCTGATCTGTAATTGCCGTAGTCATTGTACGCCATGGTTGTGCTTCAAGTTTAGAACCTGTGTCTTGCTTGGAACTCAAGTTAGGACTTGTTTCTCAGTTGCAACTTGCCGAAGCCTGTCCTTGGATTTATATACAACAACTAGCTGTGTTACTTTTCTATCACAGATGCTTCTCCATTGCTTTAGTAATGCTGAAAGAATCATATTCTGCCAAAAATTTCTATGGATTGTGACTTGCATTGTCTTCTGATTTGGGATAGTTTTGCACTGGTCATAATGCATTGCTTCCATTAGCTACTAAAGGATAGAGATCAGAATAACTTTAGCTACACAAGAAAACTACGTTTCGTATAGATGTTGCATAAAGAAATTAATTGAAGCTCCAAGACCAGAACTGTGGCTCCAGTCTATCCCTGAAGATTTCATGGAACAAATCGTTTTGCCTGGCCAGTCTTAGATTCTGCCTTCATAAATATCTGAAGAATCATGTTCTGCTCATAAGATATGGACCTCCATTAAGCGCTCTTATATATTCCCAGAGTTCTACTATCTCTGATACAACCCGCCCCAAATATTACCCCAATACCTGGAGTAAGTTGGGCGGAGACCACTATTAAGAGAGGTATACCAAAACTTTTGGCAGTTTCCCCTAAAAGTAGCAAATTCTACCTACACAAAACGACACACTTCTAAAATCAACCATCAAGCTCCACTCCTGGAGCCATCTACTCCCCTAAGGCATCAACCACTGTCACACAACACAACATAACTCCTAAGTGAACTAATGGCCTCAAGATAATCAGAACATTCTACTACAACAATTTGGAATGAAAACAAAACAAAAAGGTAATGGATTGATTGATCCTACCATGCAGAAGCAATGGTGACTATGCATCAGCTCTAGGTACCCTTGACCTCGTCTAGCCTTTCATGTAAACTGGGCGATTGAAACCGAATAGCCTAGGGGAAAGTATTTAAAACAAATACGTTAGAGTGAGTAGACGAAAATAATATTGAATAAATAAATAGTTTAACATACTTCCCCATTTTTATATTAAGAAAATCATATGCATGCACGTGTTATCAAAATTCCTTAATTAATAATTGTTCTCACAAAATCGGACTAGTCCCCACTAGTTAAATATAATCAACAATTATAATTGTAAAAAGCCGACTAGCCCCGCTAGTCAAAATAAAATCAATAAAAATAATTATAAGGAGTGGATTAGCCCCGCTAGTCAAATATGATAATCAATTTAATAATAAAGAGTGGACTAGACCCCACTAGTCTAAAAGAAATAAGTGAGTCATACAATATGCGCCCCAGGCAAAATATATAATCTCAATCTCCTAATATTGTCATGTCACGTTAACGGAGAGAGTATTTGGCTGTCGTGACATTGTCAGCTGTCACATCACCACCCAGGCAGAAAATAACCACCATAAGATGGAATAGTGTGCTAGCATAATCGTCTCAAATGTATGGCATGTGATATGAAAATTAATACCATTTGTATTTGTTGATCATGCCCCCTTTATATAGTTTAAATGAGAGGATAACATAATAAGAATATGATATCATCATAGAATACACTAGCCCTGCTAGTCTAAATAAAATCACAAAATACGGTTCCCAACCGTATATAATAAATAAAAGAAAATATATCGCAACATGTCTCACATGTCGCAAAATAACGAAATAAGAATAAAATAAAATAATTAAATTTACAATATTTACCGGAAATCTCATTTCTGAAACTACTACTAAAATAAAATCACAATTTCTTAGAAATTCCATTTCCAAATAAACATTCGTAAATCAAAATAAAATTCCCAAGCGAATAAATAATTCAATAATCATGCATGCATGTATTTAAAAATAAATATCTACTCCCAGTAATCGATTACACCGAGTTCGGTCCAATGTTTCTTTAACTCAAGTCTCCTCACGTTACTTCGATTTGGTTCAATTCCTTTTGTGAGAACGTTGCTAGGACTGTGACAAACAAAACCCCTCAAGAAATCCAGACTATGGCGGCCGGAGGAAGGGATTCCGACTGCAAAGGCTTGCAGCGGCGACGGGGCTTCTCGGGGTCGATTCTCCTTGACAGCACCACCTACCAAGATCGAACGGCGACCTTACAAGCTCCAAGATGTGACCGGCACCGAAACCCAGATCGGCTGGACGGTGGCGCTACATCGACGTCGATTCGGAGGAAAAAGTCGGGGTCAGGTGAACAGTGGCGTGAAGGGGATTTTCTAATTTTCTGATTTTCTCCCCCTTAATCTCATATTTATACTATTTAAAAAATGCCTAAATACCTTTTTTGCTTCATAACTTTTTCATACGAACTCCGATTTGAGCGTGCCGCATGTCTACGAACTCATATCGACGAGCTCTACAACTTTCGTGAATGAAGTTTTCTCGAAAAACTTGCGCATTGAAAAGTCAACTCTTAGCGTCGCTACAATTAGAACGACTCTCGTTACAAATAAAAATTAAAGGTAAAATAGTAAGAAATTGTAGAAGGTTTGGGTCGTATCAATCTCATTCTTCAATCGGCAGAACATAATAAAGATAAGCGACTTTTCGTCCATTAGAGATAAATGCTGACTGCTTTCATGGTGTGAGTATAAATCTGGCTACTTGACAAAGTTCCTCACAGTTCTCATTTCTGGTATTGATGTCTGCACCCATAAATATGAAAAGTTGGCGACCAGAACATGTATGCATCAACTTGTATCAATCGTTGTCATCAGCAAACTAGTAAATTAGTCCATCAATCAAATAATGATCTCCAATGGAATTAATGTGATATATGACTATAAGTGTCGTATTACATACTAAGCTAAGAACAGTATCAAAAATATACATGTTATCTATGTGTATGGACGCTATTATCACCTCCTGTTGACTATACATATCACAAGGGTCATTAGTCACTACCCTTATAAATGCAGTGGTCTAAATATTACTTATTAGGATCGTATCGGTTAAGGGGTAAAAATATATACCGATGATATATCAGATTACATCGGATTTATCGTATATACTATCTTTAATTAAATTTATTAATTTTACAACAACTAAGTACTAAATAAAAATACACAAATGGTTTCAAATAATAAAAAGAAGTGTCTAAATAATGATTTGTTGGATTTGAGGAAGATAGGTAGTGGTTTGACTTCACATATGAAGTTGCAGGTTTCGCCTGATGACGTTTTCGGCTTCCCTGATTAAGATATTGGTGTTCGAAATCACTTTGAATATGAATATGAAGTTTTTACGTTCGAAGAAGAAATTTTTCATTGATTTAAAGCGCATCGCGTCTTAATTTTAGATTTAGTCATTTTTTCTTTCCTCGTAAAAGTAAAACGATAACATTTTTATTTGAAATAAAATAAAAAAGAGTCTAATATATCGGGTCAAATTTAGATTGACCCGATATATCGGATTTTGACCATAAAATTAGTGTTGACCGATAACTTAAAATGATATATAAGATATCGTATCATTTTCTTAATATTGAAAATATATCAAGGATATATCGGAATATTTAGAACAAAGTATAAATAGTAGGTACCAGTCTGATAATCGCAGGTTCCAGGTTCAGGGACAGTTTAAGCTGAAACTCCGCCATCACTTTAGGTTTCAATTCATGATTCAGTATCAAGAGACAAATATGATCTGTTGTGTCTGCAACATCATCCTTGTTCCCATGAATTACTTGTACTACCGTACAGTGAAAACCAAGAAGAGCTTGTTCCTCGAAACCAATTGTTCAAGGCTCAAATGTTGGAACTGTATTTAGTGGGGAATGCAGTGCCCGATATACTGTTCTGTCAATAACATTCCTGTAAGGATCCTTCTCTCGCTTCTCAAGTAAGTATGCTAAACTTTGCTCAATTTTAGATTGTATTTCGAGATACAATTTGTTTGCATTGTCTTTGTCTTTCAGGATCTCTTCCCTTCCTTTGGTTTCTATTGGTTTCCCAAACAAATAATAATAGCGACCTGGTACCTTAGGCAGAACTCCCGGAAAGAAGAGGCCCTGATTGCCAACTTCTCCACTCTTGTCCTCCCTATGAACAGACCACATTTTTGTCAAATGAAAGATTAGAAAAGACATTCAAATCACATATAGAATTAATTTGGATCATCTTTCAGGATATCTTTACCTCAATTTTATTGCATCATTCTGAGCACCGTTGACAATATCAGCCACCACAGGGATGCTCTTTATGTCATTGTAGTCGAGAACCAACTGCCCCATCCAAAGCAAGAACCAGAGTTACAATAATGAACTTTAAATTGTAGCTCAAGACAAAAGGATGTATCAATAAATATTCCATCGGAGATTCCGAAGTACATCATTAGATGTCTTAGCAAAGGCAAAATCATAAATGTCTATAAAGAATGTTCAAGAAATTATGGTATAGCAGAATAGACTACAAAGATGGAGTTAGGCCTTATCTCCGAAGCAGAGCATGATACGGAAAGTAAACAGAAGGATTGACAGAAGGTGTATGAAAGATTTAGACAGACCACTGTATTTTGTTCAGAACCATTACTACCTTGTTAAGGCCATACTTATTTTCCTATTTTATAGAATGACACCCGATGGCAATCTAACCCTATAAATTGGAATTGCATATTGTATGTCTACAAATTGAAAATGCAAAGTGTATGTCTAGTTGTCAATATGCAGACAATGCAGTGTAGGATGTTACTAAACCCTTGGTTTGGTAAAATCATTTTCTGTCATGTTTTCAGAGATTAGGAGAAAACTATAAGAATTACAGATGAGGCATAAGTACCCTAACTGAGATTCCATAAAAGTGATAAAACTGTCATAACCCGAGAAAAGATCATAAATTTTACCAAAGAAAGTTTGCAGTATAAAGGTTACACAAGCTTACTTCGAGTAAGTCATCTTCTCCTACAGCTGCAAATGGTACAATCGTGGCCCCAAAACGTGCAGCCATTCTGACAAATTCAGGTTCCTCAGGCCAGAATAACTTGTATTTTTCACCCTGCCAATTATAGAAGCACCCTATCATCAGGGGGAACAAACTCTTCCTATGACATCTTTGATTACTTTACAAAGCACACATATTTTGTATATTGTATTTTGGTTTTCCTTTGCGACCCTGAATATTAACATGCACAGTTCAAGTACCGTTGCCGAATAAAGTGAAAGCAAATTGACATATGCATATCTGCTTTCTTTTTTCTTCATGGTTGTCCTTTAGATAATAAATCTAACAGCTATGATGGGCAGACAGGGAAGTTAGGCACAATGACAGTATTATAGGGGGTCACTTGAGTTCTGGCTCAAAAATATCAAAAGAATCTTACCTTATTCATTTCAACCAAATAAGGTTAGCTTATTCTAAAATGTCTACATAGGCTTAAGCAAAAATATGCAGCCACAAACACGAAAGTTTGTGATGGCTGCATAGCGCTGTAATACTTTCAAAATTCTAGTGAAGCTTTTATTCATTGAATCCAAAAAGTCATCAGGACGTCCAATACCTTGACAAATGTTATAAAATTAGATGCTTGATCTTGAATTATGACTAAAAGTCTACAACACTCGTACCCATGATGCAAACATACAAGTAGATGAATGAACCTACACAAAGACATGGCATACTGACACACAGGTGAAACAGCTTAGTATAGGCATAGCACAACCAAGTTGTTTTAGGGCATTTTATATATTTAAATGCCCAAAAAATAAACAAATACTGTCTAAAATATTATAAATTTCAAGTAAACTGCCATTTCACAATATATATAGTTAAATAGTACATTAGTACTATAAGGAACATGGCAGTTGGCGCACCTTGTAATGGAGAGCTTCACGTGCACCACCAGGATACAGGAGAACATGTGATTTTGACGAAAGTGATTTGAATAGATTTCTTGGCGTTACGGGGAGTGCACCAAATAATCTGAGATTGTCAAAATTACTTGAGCTCTTTCCAAACATAAGTTCTGGATGTGCTAAACCACGAACCATTATTTTCTTCTCTCTTAAAAATTCTCCAACCAATGAAAACATTTCCAGCCCCAGTAAATTATGATAGCCAACAATTAAGACAGGTCCTTCATTTGGAACTCCTGCAAGACCTCTCACTACTGTTCCATCGTCCATTGTTGAAAAAAGAACAGAACCAGCAGCAAAACGTAACAGTCTGCGATTCAGTTGTCTTAGTACCAGCTTTGGTCTTATGTATTATAATGATACTATATGCAACTTAGCCGGGTCCAGGTAAATTGCAAGTGAAACCCATACATGATGCATCTAGCTGTTTATAATATCCTTAATGTAAGTAGCAGTGTTCTTTTTCCTTTTTCTGGAGACCAGGAAGGTTATCATGAATTATAACAGGATTGTTGTATGAAAGCATAGGATTGATGTACGAAGATGTATGCAGAAAATCCAAAACATGGAAGCTAGCCATCAACAATCAACAAACAGAAAAAGGATTTTTTTTTTTGACAAAAGAAAAAGGAAATTTAGGAAGAGCTAAATTACCTGAGTTCTTCATCAAATGTATAGTTGAGTTCTGCCATACTAGGAGGAAGGAAATCTGTGAAACTATCACGCTTCCTCGAACGACGATATTTGAAAGTACGTTTTATAACTGTCAACAAATTAACCCCATCTTCCTGGCAACATGGAAACAGTAGTGCGTGCAGTTAATTAAGTTTTGTTTTTATGCATGGGAAAGGCACCCCAGAAGAAAGTTTCTATTGCACAGAAATAGCAAAATAGAATTTAAATTTTGACAACAAATGAAATAATAATAATAATAACACATATAGTGTCCAGCTGTCCTTGTCAAAAACCAATTGATATCCTAGAGAAATTTCCATCTTTTACAAACTTGCATCCAACTTGTTAATTGTAAAAACTAAAACAAAGTGTCGAGATCAAGCAACAGCAGATTCAAAACAATAGAGTGGCGGAAGTATTTCTATAAAATCAAATCCAGCAATTCCATCAAGTGCACGCCTTTTTGTCAATTTAATAATAATTCTATTAACTTATTTGAGAGTGAAACTGAAGCCAATATGCAAGTTAATTTACCTTAATCAGATTGATAGTATCAAGTAAGTCTAGACGGTTTAATGTATTTATATCAGTGTCAAAAATCTTATTAATAGAAAATCCAGTAGCAACATGCCAGCCGCCAGTTTTGTAAAATGCATCAATATCAACTGACCAGTAATAGGGTATGCCCATTGTCCGGGAAGTGACGAACTGTACAGTTCTGTAATGAGCTCCTTAGTCGTTCTGCTTCATCTCGACTGGGAACCATGTTATCCTTGTCACTGAAATGAAAAAAATCAGTTAGTATGTCATTATCCAATCTGATCATGAAGAAATGTGAGGAAACAATTGAAGAGAGAAGAAAAAATGTCAATTTTCCAGAAAGCAAGAGGATCAGAACAGGGTAAGTCAGTAAGAACCTAGCCAACACAAGTACTTCAGCTTTAATAGCATGGAGATGGGAATTCGCATAACCAGCAGCTGTTTTGAGCAGCTTAAGCTTCCACATGAGAGTTTCTTTTGGTATAATATCGGCCAACGACTGAGAAGAAATTAAGTTATACAAGTAAATTAAAAAGATAATAAGCAACAATTGTACTGTTTATAGATCAGTAATGGCAGTAAATGATACCGGAACAAAAAAAATGATAATGACCCATGATTTATAAATACAAAACTACATTCATTCTTACAAACCATTCTCTTGTAACCATTCAAGATGATGTGCAAGCTATGACTTCTATAAGATATATTCACCTAAGGACTGCAGGGATCTTTATAGAGGATCAAATTTTTTATCTGCTAACCTATGCATAAAGTGTACAATCCTCAGTCGGTAATCTCAAGTTCAGTGTCTATGGTTATTCATATTTACTTAAAAGTAATTGCTCAATTTTTTGCCTGTCTGTCACAGTGACTCTCAAGAGTTAAGCTTCTCAGCAGAGAAAAACACACCGGTGTGTGTACCAACGAAACTAGATTTCAAAAGAAAGGTAGAAAATTAGATTCGTCATAGCCTGTATTCATAGCTAGGAGATTTGAATTTCAACCAAGATGAGCATTATTTCAACTGTTTTTATCTTTTAACTATCATCTACCTTATCAGTGAGCACATGCTTCTTAATTGATGTGAGTGTGAATGAGACTAACTACTGACCATAGCAGGGAAAGGAAAAGAACAAATCCGGTAAATGAAAAACACTAAATAACAATATCAATGGTAAATGTTAGGCGAGGCACCTATAAAAACAATAGTTCAACGGAAAAAAAAAAGTAATGTCAAGAAACAAAAATTACAGAGTTAAAAACAAATGCAAGTGCATCTTACAGAGAGATATGGTAGCAAAGCTGTGAGATTCTGAGACACTTGCATCAATTTTAAGCTTGGAGGAAGTGTACTGTTGATGTTTACCATCGCCATTTTTAATGGATCACCTGATAGCATGGACATTTGAGAAAACATTACAACCCATTCAAACGTGACTGAAAAACAAGAGTAGGTTGAAACTACCTAGAATTTGCTCTAGTCATGGCACACATCAAATTTCCAGGACTATTAAAAGCTAAAAATCTCCTTATAAGCATGGCTTTCAGTAGTCTAGTATTTAATGTAAGGTAATTTTTTTAGTGATGTGGCAAGAATATATAATTTTTGGGAGTAGCAGGGTTTATGATCAAGCTTCAAGAAATTAATCACTTCCTGGACCAAGGTAATACATTTTATAAATAATAATGAGGACATGATTAAAAGCGATAAAGCATGGGGAACTGCTAAATTAGCAATAGCTTTATACTTGCTGATTCTGCATCAGTCTGGTTTCTCCAAAGATGTAAGTGGATGTAGATTCTGGGGTAGCAAATTACATACCCATAACAAAACTGAGAAGATAGGGAACTGTAATATGTAATTCTTCCGGCATAGCCTCCAAAAGTGGGAGTAAAGGTTGTAACTGAGACCTGTCGAAGGATGTTGCTACAATAAAACACCAAAAATGTCAAAATAACTTTGGTGTATCTACCAAAGTTCATGAACACATAGAGACTAAACTAGATACCATAACACCAACCTGGGTTGACTAGTACCAGAACTAGGTCAATGGTAGGATTGCGTGCAGCAACAGAAAGTGATAGGCATCCTCCAAATGAATCTCCAACCAAATAGATTGGCTTGTTAGGAGATGAAGCATGCTCAAGCCTAATAGTTTCTTCCACCAATTTCACCAGGCCTGCAAAATGTAAGCCCGCTAATTCATTGATTGAAAGAAACACCTTATAAATGACTGGGATAAATCTGACTGTCATAAGTTTAAAGAAAGACCTCTATGCACGTGGTACATAAGTAAAGTAGAATAGCTTAGAGACTACAAAATGTCCATTAAAACAGCATATATCCATAGCCACTTAATAGTTCAGATATCAAAGGTAAAAATGAACGGATCAAGTAAGCATTCTAAAAAAAAAATAACAAGTAAGACAATGTAATGTAGTTTGATGATTCAAATTCTTCAACAACAAGAAATGCCCCATGCATTGTGGTTTGGTATAAGTGAGCAGGTCAGTGGAGACCTCTAGCATTATTGGTTTAGCAACAAACAAGCACAAGACAAAACCCAAGTACAAGTTAGAAACTAGTTAAGACTGTTAACATCATATGGTAATTGGAGCCATCTATATTACAGAAAACTATAATCTTCGATTTTCAAGATAATACACATATGGAGATCAAACTAGCAGAAAAAAACAACTCCCACATGGAATCTAAACTGAGCATCTTTAGATAAAGGATGCAAGCAACCAAATCCTTCGGTGATTAAATAACATTGAAAAATCAAGTTGTTGCTAAAATCAGTTATAAATACAGGACTGCCCATCAATAGCTAGAATACCATAATAAATAGATCGAGATATTACTGTTATATACACATAAAATTCTACGGATGAACATAAAAAATGTAAGGAATAGGGGAATAAAAATTAAGACCTTCAAATGGTGTGCGATCATTAACTGGAATATGCAAGCATCGAACTTCAAAGACCCTTCAAAATTTGAGGAAGTATAAATCAGAACAAATGGTCGACCCCAAGTCAAATAACTAAACCTGATGTGTAGAAGTGCCATGTTTCTCTAGCAAGGCCAAGTATTACAGGAGCAGAAACTGAGAAACAAATACATAATTGTCAATAATCAAGGAAAACAGCTACTTACTTCTGAAGAGCTTTATGGTGCAAAATGAGCCCCCACCCAGTACCATCCAGCCCTGTATGCATTTATAGTAAAATGATTAGACAACATTCTATGATCTAAATTTCACTTATTAACAAGCCCATGAAAGGTTTCTTCCCATAAGAGATATAAACATTCATTTTTCCTTAAGAACGCCGGTGCATATCACTTCAATGGAAATCACACATCAAAATTGTTTCAAAATTTATGGCATATGGTGACTTATCTGGCTTTATTACCGGGCAAAAACAATAGAAGTGGAGAATCCTTCAAGGGAGGGTTGCTGGCTAGGGGGCTAAACCATCGGGGAGGACCACCATCAGGCTTAATCATCTCCTCATTTGCATCAAAATAATCCTTGACGGTCACAGTCCCATACCCGTCATCCCACAAAGGTTCCAAACTTTCAAGAACACCATCTTGTATCTTCTGTTTCTCCTTAACCTTATGCCTCAAACTGCCATTCCCTTGATCCATTAAAGGCCTACTTCCCTCGCTCTCCCCAACTACAGAAGCTCCATTCACTACAACTGAGTCTGAAGACAAAACTGATGCATCCTGATTGCGTAAACTCCTAACTTGCACTCTAAAGGGAGGCTTACTCTCGGAAATTAATGGAAAAAAGTGAGGTCCCCCAAAACCTATAACTGATGCCATGACTACTGCAAACAATCACAGAAGATTGATTCTAGACCCTTAATTCACCCACTGAGACTAGGAAGTCCGTAAACTAGCACTTGGAACAGAAATGAAGGAAAGTGTGCAAAAATTCAGTTGGCCCTTAAACCACTCTACAGATGAAATCATACAGTAGGAACATAAATGCACAAAAGGTCACAACAGTGAAACTTGAAACAAACCCAGAATAACAAACTGAGATTTATATAGTCTGACACAGGAACAGTTACAAAAGTATAACTTCAGGCAGACCCAGAAGAGCGAACTGGAACTTATACAAGTATGCCACAGAAGCAGTTCCAAGACACAGCAACAGTTCCAAAAGTGAAACTTGAAGCCAACCCAAAATAGCAGACTGGTAATTATATACAGCCCAGCACAGAGACAGGTCCATAAAGTGAAACTAGAAGCAGACCAAGAATTATTGGCAGCAAAAGGGTACAGCGAATGTGAAACGAATGCTACACAAGTGAACACAGCAATCATGGAACTTATTAGCCCAGAATTTGGATCGTACCTCAGTAGGGTCTGAGTGGCACAGAAAGAGTTGGGGTCTTGTCCATGCTTTTTGCACTGGTTGTCAATTGGCCCCATGTGGGAGAATGCAGAGCTTACAACCGACGACCCTGTAAGTGATGGTAAAAGTACTTAGCTTACATACCACACCGCTCAGTTTAACGAATGGAACAACGAAAATGAAAGGAAGCTCCAAAAGAAGCATCTTCTCTGCTCTGGAAATTTTACCAAATGTGAAGAATTAAAATCTCAGTATCAGTCAAGATCAGCCCAGAGTCCCATACAGCACTAACATTCTATAAATCCAAGTGAAGTAGGAGAACCAATCTATATATCTATACAAGCACGTAGCTATACACACGGCTACTGCATGCTATACTATATACCATCTCAAATTACAAAAAAAACTCGTATTTTTAGTTAAATTTTTAGTGTTAAAATTTAAATTTTAAATATTTTAAATTTTAACACACCCTACATTTCTATATATAGTTCATAAATAATCGTAAGTTTTTTTCTAACCTAACTAATTATGAAATCTGGCTCCGCCCTTGTATCTATATTATAAATGGGTGACTATTGGGACCCCGTTGGAATATGGTAGTGTAGTGTAGTAGGATTTTTCCCGCTCAAAAACATAAGCTATAGCGATCAAAGTTAACCAGAGACACTCCTAGCTTTCGTTCTTCCGGTCAAACAAGGAATCATACGAATGAGATTATCCATAACGCTTCTAAAGTCAACAATTCCCATACTCGGAAGCACATAAACTCGTATTAAGAGATTGAAACAGAAATGACTCCCACTAGTCGCGACTCAGAGACAACCAGACGAGCCATACAACCCATGACCAAAAGAGAATCTGTAGCTGTAGGAGAAACATGCCACAATACTCACCATTTCTTAATGGACTAGTCGGATTAGAAGTTTAGAACCCTCTCACCTACATCTCAAGGCCATATGGTTCTTCGGGTCCTCTAGGAAAGAACTTTGATGAAACAGGTATCACGAAAGCCTAAACCGAGACTTGCAGCGATGTACAATCAGAAAATCCCACGGATGATGGGAATTCGTCGAACATGTCTCATTTTATTTGTTGCTTTCAGTTGTATGTTTCATGGCCATTTGTTATATGTAATGCGAAGAGGGTACCTGGTCATGTGGAGACCCATAAGCACAATTAAAGAACGTTATAAAATGCACAAATGAAACATACAGTAAGAAAAACATACAGTAACGGATGAAAGAAAAACAAAAGAGACTGGGCTACTGGGACTACCAGCCCGGGATGTTTAAGTAAAAATGGCAAGGCAAAATTGGGATTTACTTTAGTGTCCTCAAGAAATAAGAACTCCACTCTAGAGCGGTACACGAGGTATCTTTTTGGTCACGAGGTGAAAGGATAAGAAATCTGGAGCTGGGACCTTTTATTCCATGAAATAAATTATCGTCAAATAGTCCCTCCACATTAGAACATTCTATGTCTAAATATCATAACCAACAATACAAATCTACAAGACTTTCATCATCATATGTCTAATTCAGCTCTGTTCATTTCTCATCCAGTCAGAAACTCTTTATCAACTGCAATACGCCGACAATCAATTGACTAATTCGCAATGTCCAGCAAAGCTTGCATGTCAGCAATGTTGTTCAAAATTTATAATAGCAGCTGCCCCATGAACATGCAAACCAGAGCCTTCTCAGCAATTGGAGGATGCATGGATATGGTAATCAATCGGCTATCAGACTTTACAAGTGTTCTGATTACCATGTGTACCAGAAGAATCAAATATTTCTATTTATGACCTGCAAGTTTGAATATCAACAACAATGCATCAGGTATTGCCGCTACTGAAGTAAGGGCATACGCTACAGTCTGTAGCAGTGTTATAAAGATGAACACCAGAATAATGCATCTCAAAAGTCGATATTGTTTCTTTTTCACAATCATCCTCATTGTGTTCTGATGTGGAATAATAAATTAAGCTCCTCAGACAAGCAGCCACGCACATAACTATTATCCAAATGGACGTTTTAATGCCTAACAGCAGTAAATTGAACGATGGCACAGCCTCTTATAGTCCCATGTACGGAGAATTTAAGTTTTCAGGACTCAAGTTCATGATTTTCAATGGAGGTATTAAGAGCTAGAAAAATGTGTAGCCAAAGAAAAAGAGTGGAAACAATTGATTTTCAATGCTGTGACTGATGGCCAAAACGCGTAAATGAATTTCAAAAGGATAAGGCAAAAGCCCAAACCCTAACCTCCACAAAATTGTGCAAAATCACCTGCCCTGAACCACCCTGTAATTAAGAACCAGGTCCTCGGATTTCTTCCATACATACGCCCGTACTGTGGCTAAGCTCATGTCTGGGGATAAGACCTGCACATACACAGAAAAAGATGGTCAAACTTTTACAGGATAGTCTGAGTAAAACTGAAAGAGCGTATTTGACCGTCCAAAATGTTTGTCCACTTGCCTGATTGTTGCACAATATCTCTATAGAAGGTTTAAGCTTTTGCCATGGCTTCAATCCAGACCGAAAAGATCCATCTCCAATGACAGACAATGGCCCTCCAGCAAGACTAGGTGAAAATGTTGAGTCCGGATTTGCACTATCTAATGGTTTGTCCAGGACCATCTTTTCAACTACATAATTAACAACCTGCACACCAAAATAACAAATTGACCATACTGTATTTTAGAGTCTACCATACCCGCCAAAATTAACAAAACTAACTAAGTATACACAGACACACACACAAAAACAGTCTACAAAGACGAGTGGGCCAAAGAATACTTCATAGATAAACTAGGCACAAGGTCATATGGATAGAAGAGTGTTGGCACCCCTACTAGCATAGAGCTAGTATGGCATGCCACCGAGCATAAGCATCACTCTCTAGGCGGATCTACAAGTCACTATGTGGCTCAACCATGATATCAATAGCGTACCTCGTCATACAAACTTTCCAATGATAGTCGGAACTCACCAAGACACGACCGGGAAGTCACCTTTCCAACCTCATCAAGATGGCTCCATAGTAAGCCTAGAGGGGCACTTGTCCCACATTGAAGAATATGTAAATGAGAGGGGTTCCCTCACCTATAAAAGGGACCCCTCATCCCACTTAGAGGGGGGCGAACCACTACTTGTATGACTTAAGGCTATTTGCCTATACTAGTGGATTCAAGTGGATGTAGCCTACCCCAAGAGAGGGAGGTAAACCACTATACTTCTTGTGTCAAGCTAACCCTCATTGATAAGCTAACTAAGTGTATTAGCCTCCATGGTAAACTTAGGTTAACAGAGAGTGAACACTCATATGTATGTGTGGATGTGTGTGTGTTTCCTGAGGCATTCATATGCTCAAAAGTACGAGTTGCATTTGCAAACATTTTTTTTTTTTTAGTTTTCTTACTTTTGAAACAGATAGAATATATATATATATATATATATATATATAACCACACACAGATAGCGAATTTCATTTCTCGAACACAAACTCTGTGTGACAAATATAATATACAACCCCAAAGCTTTTATCTGAAAATTGAATTCTGGAGACAGACATTAACTTCATTTCAATGGTGACTACAGCAAATAAAGAAACAATGAAAAGTATTTTGATGTCAAGTGCAAACTTTAAAACAACCTACCCAACAGAACACATCAAGTTGACCAAACAATACTTCTCAATAGAAGCACCGGTCATCAATTTTATAAGCATGAAATTGACCTGACCAATTTTATAGAAGTAACAGTGGCACAACTACCAGAATTCCAATACTTTACCTTATGAATTCGTAGTATGCGAGGAGCACTTAGTTTTCCTTGTGTAAGGATCTGAACAGTTGAACCTTCACATGGATGTAGATAGAAACTGCACCTGTATAGATCACAGAAGAACTTACTTTCGAGAACAATAATAATGCTAAATTAGGCAACTATTTCAGAGTCTCAATTATTGTTAAGCCAAAGAATACTAGTGTTTCATTACCAAAATGAAAAATGAGCAACATATTGAAAAATAAATGTTCCGTGAAAATGGAAGGTAAACAGAAGACAAAGAAGTTGAGACAAGGATATATAAGAGAAAGGAACCAGGTAATAAAGGCTTTTCATAATGTAAAGAGCAATTCACAAGAAGATGCAGCTGTTAAGAAAATGATGGCACAAGTAAAATTACAACTGATGCACAAAATTTATAGCATTCTCAGGGAAGTATCTATTTTTGTTTTGTTTTAATATACCCCGTGCAAGTTGAATAAGAAATCGAAATTCCAGCCAGAACCAAGAGAGACACATGAAAAATTAGAAAGTTACTTTGTATTTTCTCTAGGAGGAAGGCGATTATTTAACACACAATCCAGACACCACCATGGGAAGTCCTTCTCATCTTCAGTTCCATCTAGATCAGTGATCTTCTTTCTCCACGGTCCTCCCTGAGAGCCCTCAGTGATGATAGAAGGAGGGGAAGCTGTAGACAATTCAAAAGGAGGATAGACCATTGAATCATTTTCGGCATTACCATCCGCCTCAATTCTTGAGTGGGTAATAATTCTGGGGGTACTTTCCTTTCCGGATGGCACATCCCCATTCGTTGAGGCTTGTGTTCCCAATCTTTGCTTTCTTTTCCCCAACCAATGAGCCAAGAGCCCTTTTAGGGTTTCTCGTGCCAAATTAACCTGCAGAATTACATGAAATAAATTCAATTCTGATACAACCACTTCTGTGGCTTGGGTAGGGTAAAGATCTCTCAATAAACTAGCACATTAGTTAAGCATCCTAGCACCTTTGCAGTACAAACTTAGTTAACATATAAAACATGAACTGTAAGACAATTCCCAGAACCCACTGAAAGAGGGGGAGCAGCAACTATAGAAACTATGGAGGTCAAGATGATATCTACCTTGTCATCTTCAGGCTTTCCTACAATATTAAGGTCTGCAGAATACATCTCTGCTGAAAAGCATTGTGGGGTATCCATATGTACAGATAAACTTCCAAGCCTGGTATCCACAGTGAACCATGCAGGAATGCTTACCTGAAACAGTAAAGCAGAAAGCATCAGTAATTCAGAAATAAAACCATCAGATGTATAAAGCTGGAATAACAGTAGAATATGAAGCTCACAGTCTCAAAAAGCTCTTCCTTCTTTTCCTCAAACGAGACCTGTATGATACACATTAAAAGGATAAATGCTTATGATGACCCTTTAAATGAACATTTAATTATAAATATATATATAAAAGAAAACTTGGTAAGAAATGCTTCCAGAGAAAGCATTGTATTAATATATATTACCTTTCCGAAATCCTCAATAACAACACCTCTAGTAATCTCCCACAGCTTCACCGAAGTAGCAGTATCCTAACAAAGTTACATTGGTTAATGAGATTGCACATCACAAAACTTGGACCGAATTCAACTCAAAACACATCAAAATAACATATGAGAAATCCGCATTACCTTTGTCAGGACATGACGTCTATTATTTAATATTTCATGTTGCACTATTCCAGGGGTTCCAGGAATTGTAAAGACTGGTTCTTTATAAACAGGGACCTGGACATTAATAAGCGAGCTTTAGAGCCCACAAGGACCCAAGAACAATATAATTATGAAATGGTCATCTAGTATGTACTTACTAGGGTAGATCCTTCTAAGGACACCCTTGCTCTTGAGAATGACAAATTCCCAGCCAAGAAAGCGCCACCTCTTTGGATAATTTTTTGAGGGTTGCGCCCCTCAGCAGGCCATCTATGAACTGAAGAATCTGTTGTTGCAACCCATATGCTATCATCATCTAAAGCCAACTGCAGAATGGGGTGTTCTCCTGTGCAAAGCAAAAGACTCTCTCTTGTGGCCAAGTCTGTCAAGTACAACTGAGAATATAAACAGAGTTAAGCATAAAATGATTAGCAACAATGTCCAACAGCCAAAGACGAAAGATGTCTGGTGGAACTCAAGTAGTAAGGAGGAACTGTACTCACAGAAAGGTCTCGCCCACCACTATATACATGACTAAACGTTGGGGTACTGGCAAGTGCCCAAACAGAATCTGTGTGCACCGCATAAGAATGCACACATCTTTGCTGACCAAGATCCCATAGTCTACAAAATAGACAGAAAATTAGGTAAAAAAACAGAGAAAGTACCAAATTACCTAATTATAACTAAGTAAATATTATTCATCTTGCATTTGAATGTTAATTATTTGTATGAGGAAATAGGTGAGTTATCAACCTAATCATTGAATCAGAAGATCCGGATAAGCAAAACCTGCAAAAGTGAAAGTTCAAATAGAATTTGGTCAGTGGACGAAAACAAAACAAAATTGCATGAAAACACAAGATAGAATAAATGACGGAACAATAGATCATTCTACTCAGAGATCATGGTCTAACTCGTATGCAAAATATATATGTTTTTTTATCATCAATAAAAGAAATTTCAAAAAATACTAGAAAGAGTAAAAGTCATATGCAAGTCAAATGGATTCAATTCAACAAACTTTGATTATGAAGAACTAAAATACAATTCATCTACAAGTAAATATCATATAAGGCGCTCAATGAAGGTACCCTATGAAGAGCAAATCCAACCAACCTGCCAGTAGAATCAAGAAGCAAAGCCCTGATATTATCTGTATGCCCTCTTAGTTTCATAGATTTTGAGCCACTTCTTGGGTCCCAAACACGCACAACCTAGAGGGAATCAAGATATTATTTACAGTTATTAACACTATTGCATTATCCTTGCACTAGAAAATTGAACGTTCTACAATCAATTTAGATCTTTTTTTTTTCTAAAGAGATTTTAGGTATGACCACAAGAAACAGAATAAAGTCAACATATAACCAAGCATGATCATCAGATTTTTACCTTCTCTGTTCCACCAGAGACAAGAAGTGATCCACTATCATTCATTGCCAATGCATACACTGATTCCTTGTGACCTTTGGCAGAGATTGGAACATATCCATGTGCTGGAGTTGTGTGCATAGAAATGCTGTTGCTAGAGCTGATAGTACGTAAACTTGTAATTGGTTGTGCATTTCCAGAACCATTGGTACCATTTGAACTATCTTCTTCCATAGAATCGCTTGATTTTGAGACCGGAGTAAGGGCTGCGTCGAGATCCCAAATGAATACCTCCCCTCCAAGTCCACCAGAGGCAACAACATTGCTCTAAAATGCATGACACTATAAAAGGATCAGAAACTTTCTTATTCAAAAGAAAAGAGAAATGCACTAAAAAGGAACAGATGCAAATAAAGAAAGACATAATTTTGGTCCGGGTCAAGCAGATGAAAAACATTTCAAATGAAGTACAACTCCCAGCCATATCGAGATTAACCAAACTAGAATGCCCCTAAACTGTATCACCAACGAAGCCTGAAAAGTGCCAAATATTTGCATCTCTTCCAAGGACAATTTATCTACTCCTCTCTTGATCTTCAAAAATTACTGTAGGTTACTTTTTCTTAGCAAAACAATAACTGCAGAGAGTGCACAATACCAATTATCATCTTCTGCAATCTGCATACCCAAAATATTCATCACCTAGACAAAAGGCCAATGTAATTGCATGTGAAAGTTTCTGTAAATTTGACTCAAATTATTTCAGATCCCCTGAGATGCATTAACTCTTTGTTTGTGGGAAGCCAGCAAATGCAACAGCAGTCTAAATTTAAGTCGAATGGTGATGTATAAGGTTGTGATCTATCTAATCCATGTTCCGCAGATATTAATATGGAATGATCTAATAATAAAATACTTATTATGTAGATTGTTTGATGCCTTTGAAAAAGCTACCAAAGTTAAATAAAAAGTAAATATACAATAGGAATACACCAACAAGAACCTTCCCCATTGAAGCAGATACTTTACTTGATCAGAAATTTGACAAGAAAATTACATTTTTCTCAGCAGCAGCAAGACAAGTGACGTAGTCAGAATGCTGACGAAGAGTTCTGGTACAAGTTCCATCTGACAAGCAATCCCACGTCTGTACAATTTAATGACAAAACAGTTACAATAAATAACAATTCAGGAACAGCCCAAAAGGAATGTATGATTTGCAAAAACCAACAACACACGTTAAGGCTAACAAACCTTTAGGGTGGTATCTGAAGAACAGGAAACAAGTGTATTATCCCCTGCAAGAACAGCATCATTAACCTGCACAACAGAAGCACTCTCTAGGTATAAGTTCATAACCTATGCATGCAGTGAAGTACATAAACTCAAATCACTTTCTCATACAGATAGTCAATGTTCGGTGGGGAAAAAAAAAAGAGTTTAGGGAAGCTACAGATTTGTAAACATGTGGCTTAAAACACAGACTACAAGATTGTAAACAATCTAAATTTCTTCTCTCTTTTTTTTTCATTCTGCTTTCTAACATTTACTAGGCTCATTGGAATGAAATGAATTACAATTTCCAGTTGAAAATTTGACTCCCTGTTACCTTGAAATGAGACACCTGAATTTCCATCATTATTGTTTTAGGGAAATAAAAACCATCACCATTTAAGCCTCTATCAAATTGCAAGTCCTGTCATATACTAGAATGCATTGGAAGGAAAATGAGTACCCAATCCACATGAGACTCGAAAGTTGCTGAGCAGGTAGCGGCATCTTCTGTCACACCCCATCTTTTAAGTGTTCCATCGCGACTCCCAGTAAATAGGTAATCAGACCCAGACTCTGATCCCTTCAATACAGCCAAACAGTTTATGCCTGCGCAATGCTGCAAACAGAGAAACCATTTAATATCAATGACTTAAAAACAATACCATGCTAAAAGTACATGAAGAAGAAAGAATATCTTGATGTTAAAAGGCAGATAAACATGTACAATATAATAGGACCCATATAATATACTCTGTGCACTTATATATCAAACAAAACAAAACTACTCAAAGTCAAGGCATATATTTTCAAAATAAGTATAGAGATACGAAATAACTCACCTTTCTGTCATCAGCATCACTCAACACATACGTTAACCGCTTCTCTTTACGAGGGCGACTAGAATTGGATGTGTTCCCAGCACTACCCACTCGGTGCATTGCAGACACAACTATAAGAGAAAGTAAACAAAAGAAAATAATCAACATAAAATTCCAATAGGGGGGACAAAAATCACGACTTCCTCAAAACAAGGAACCTCAGTCGTAAATTATACATATAAATAAATACATACGTAGTCCTTATGTTGCATAAACAGTTTCCTGATGGACTACAGGCACTTTCTCATTTAAATGAACAACCTAATGCAGTTACAACTTGGACCGGTTGATTAATTAGTCGAAAAGCTACTAAAGACTATGCTATTCGATAATTCGACCTCTCGCCGCTATCTAATGCTACCTAACACCAGTAACTACATCACTCAATGCTCACTAATCAACCAAAAGACTGCCTAAAAAGACCAAATGACACTCATCTGTGCCACAACAAACCTATAAAAAAAAGTTCCGATTAGCTTTAACAACTCAGCTTTATGTTAATACTACAACGCGAGCCGATCAATCTATTGCCACAGATTTGCAAAACCTAATCCGAAATTACAAATTAGAATCTAAGTGAGAAATAGTTAACCCCCCGCAGTAAAACGAAACAAAGACTCCGAGCTCGGTAAAACCTCATCGGAGATTAAACAGGAGAAGAGCAACCTTCATTGATCATATCACACGCAGCCAATCAGATCACTCCAGCTGTTTCTAATTACGAGCAAAATCGGCAGGACGAAAACAGACCTTGTTTTCATCCAAACGAAATTAAAAGTAAACTGAAAGGCTTTATGAATTTCATCGGAGAATAAGGGAATTGAATGACCGACCTTATCGATTCAGGGACGAATTTCTGAGCTGCTGTGTTCTTCTTCTTCTACTGTTCGCCGGAGTTTTTTTGAAGAGAGTGGAAATTTTCGGGTGTGGGTTTCGATTTTATTGTGGCTGGGTGGGTCGCTTTTGACTGGGTTTTGGTCCGGGGTAGTTTTGTCTTTTTGGTAGAGACTACGGTGGTGGGGGGAGTGGACTATACTCGCGGCAGGGAGACGCGTGCTCCGACTCTGTTTCTCTGGCAATTGGTGAGTTGTGTGGAGCCCGGCTTAGAAATGGGAGGTAATGTTCGGAACTTTGGATTAAATGGTAAATATTTTCATTAACTACAGTAGTTGAAAGAGATATTAACGAGGATGGGTATCTAGTGGCGGCACTAAAACCTTTCCAAAGAGCACGGCTCATGGTGAAGCTACGAAAGAGCCATCGTACTTAATGGTCGATAAATAACCACATGACACAAGTGGTTCAGTTGCTGAGAATTTTGGTGTGAGAATTTCTCACACTAATGTTCGAATTATGCGCGTCAACGCAAAGAGCGCAAAGATTAAAAAAAAAACAGAACATATTCAATAATAACAAGAGAGAGTACCAAATCCATTTAAATTCAATTTATTCTTAGTGGCTAGGGGGATGAAGCATTTTAACACGAACCCTCAGTGCATAATGGTTTCGGATCCCAATCATCTTCTTCCCGAAGCCAACAGAATCGCGCTTGAAGTCATGATGCCAAGAAATAACAAGTAATAGTGCCTGACATGTCACCGTCTTCCTCAGTCACGAAGGAGTTCGACAACAATTTTTCAAACGCCGATGAACCACTGATCTCGTTTTGGAGCTTGATATGTGATGTAAGAGATCTAAGTGACCTTGAAAAGTTTCGGCGGCAATGCAGGGTTTGAGGTCGGCGGAGAGGGTCAATGGTGGTATTAGATGGCAAGGGGTATCGAGCCTGAAATTGGTTTCAGAGGATTGGTGAGTTGTTGTCTCTCTCAGTCACAAATGGGTCGTCTTTCATACTCAAGCCCGAGAGAGAGGCAGTATAGAAATATAAGATTGGCATTGTAATTTTCTTAACATTTATAATAATTTTAATTTCTTCTTAAATAAATATAAAAAATTTAATTGAATGACAATCTTATAATTAAAAAAATAGATGACTAATTTATAATTTAGGGTGTCTAAATGAATATCTTTTCAAATATATATATATATATATATATATATATATATATATATCATGAGCTGGGTGGTGGCACCTAGTGCAAAATTTGATTTTTTTTTTTGGAGGGATTAGTGATGGCGAGAGAGAGTGCGGAATATTACAAGGAATGCTCAGTAGTAAAGACAAAACCAGCAAGTTTTTGCATGGTGGTGCAAACTACTGAAACTAGCTTGTGTACCTTCAAACCCCGGTAATACACTCCCTCTCTCAGCCTCTCTCATCTCATCTTTAACATTCTGCCCCTCACACTCTCTCTCTCTCAATTCATCCTCCTCTCCCACAATGACAAGATTGACAACTTTTTCCGTCTCTTTCACCGCCACCTCCATCGAAGCTCCTCCTTCCACCGTCACCGGTGAGAATATCAAGACATGGTTCTTGAGCTTCATTCAGGGCCGAGCCCCCTCGGATTTCATTCTTTTTGGCCCTCCACGACGGGATGTTTCACAGTATCATCCTGCTTATGGGTTGTCCGAACCAGTTTTGGACAATCAAACACTTCAATCTGTGAATATCAACCCCAGAGGTGCTCAGATGGACCTGAGGCTTCATCCTGGAGTCAAAGTCCCAACTCCAAACCAGAGAGGAGGTTTGCCCACTACTCAAGGACTGGACTTGGGGAAGTTGAATCTTCCTCCCCCTCCTCTATCTTCGGCGGGTCTGGCTAACCCGTCCATGTACCCGTAAGTCGTTGGTTTCCTTTTTTTCTTGAAAATACAACTTTGTTTTTCAATCAGATGAATTTCAAAAATTTCATTGATGTACAGACCTCTGCGTCCGGCTACGAGTCAGTCACAGGTGCCGTTTTTGGGCCAGTCACCGGTGCCGCTCTTGGGTCAGGTGTCGTTCGGCGGTCAGTCACCGGTGCCGTTTTTGGGTGAACCATCATCGGCGCAGTTCTTGGGTCAGGTGCCGTTCAGTGGTCAGTCACCGGTGTCGTTTTTGGGTGAATCATCATCGGCGCAGTTCGCTACTGGGAAAGTGTTCAAACCCGCCTTTCATTGTGAAAGTTTCAATTTTTATGTGTTTGAATGATGATACTATTGTGCGTGTGAAACTAAGCCCCGATTACTTGTGTTTCAATTATTTTCTGGCAGTGAGAATTTGCCAGTTTCGTCTGGCCCAATACTGCCACTTGCAGCTGCTGCTGGGGTATCGGCAAGCGAAATTGAGCAGGCTGCTTTAAGAGCTATGGGTGTTTCAGCTTTTGACAATCCCGAGGAGCCTAACTCGGATGATGAGGCGGCTCATCAGCTCCCTGAGACCACCGTAGAGCAGCTTATGGACGAGCTTGCCAGAGAAGTGAAGCGCAAGGAAAACCCAACACATGAGCATGAGCAGTCAGATAATAAGCGCCCGCGCGGTGATTGAAGGATTTGAAGCCCTGATGCAATCATGAGAGAGGAGCAATGGGTGATTGTGGTTACTGTGAACTATCTAGAACACTGGTTTTTGTTAAAAAGGACTTGCATTGCATCAAGTGTTTGCTGTTAAGCATAGTCAATTGTCAATAGCATCTGCAGAAGTGATGTTTGCAATTTGTGGCTTGTTTTCAATTATCTAGAACTGGTATTTCCGATGGCTTTCATTACATGATACTGCTATTGGATTTTTCATCATTACATCTGCACAAGTGATATGCATACGCTTTGTGGCTTGTTTTCAATTATCTAGAACTGGTTTTTGATATTTGTTTTTCTGGTAGAATGGCTTACATTACATGATACTGCTATTGGATTTTCATCTAGTGTTAGTTGTTGCTAATATGGTCAATTATTACATCTTCATAAGTGATATGTTTACAATTTGTGGCTTGTTTCAATTAACTAGAATTGGTTTTTGATTTTTTTTTGTTAGAATGCATGGCTTACATTACATGATACTACTGTTGGATTTCATCAAGTGTTAGTTGGTCAGCATATGGTCAATTATTGCATCTTCATAAGTAATATGCATACGCTTTGTGGCTTGATTATTCCTACACTGCTTTTTTATCACATCTGATATCAAGGAAAGCTCTGAGGACAATAGTTTTAGCACAAAGGTTTACAAGTTTGAACTACTCGCACAGATCATTGTTCCGATTGTAAAATAATCTGTGTAATCCTTTCAACTCATAGAAAGTTAGTAATGATCAGGGCACCATTCCCCATTGGGTTTGTTCTCATAGGCACTTGTTTAACAGTATTGGGGCAGCATCCAGTTGTGACCAGTGCACTCATTTTTAATGATGTTGCAATTTGTTCTCTCACTTGGGATATCCAGACTCGGCTACAAGGTCCCTACGTTGGTCTAGGAAAGGCATGACCATCCATGTTCTTAAAAGCAACCCATTGACAACTGATACAGTTCTTTTACTCCAAACAATTCACCTATGCACATCCTCTCCATCAATGTATGTTGGCACTTGGTAGACATTTAGCAGTTTCTCTCTATACTAGAATTAAGTTCTTCAAAGTTTAAACACCTTGATGTAAAGGCTTTAGTTTCGGTTGCAAATCGGGGTCTGGCGTGCATGTCGGTTTTCTTCTTCTTGTTATGAAATTCTGTCGTCAAAGGTTGCGATTTTGTGAGGTTCAGGGACCTGTTTAGAATCCATGTAATAACCCTAAATTTCAAACAATATTAGTTTGATTTGAATTCTATAAAATTTCGAATTTTAATTAGAATGAATGTGTTTGGTTGCGACGTTATTAAACGAGAAACGGAAACGTTCTCAGAACGTTTAATTTGAAAAACGTTACAATTCCGTAACGTTTATATCGACTTTTATTCCGTCACTCGGTTGCGAAAACTTCCTTCACGAAAGTTGTAGAGCTCGTCGATACGAGTTCGTGGATATGTGACGCGTTCGAATCGGACGTTGTATGTAAAAGTTATTCTTGACGGAAGTTAGTTTCCGATTTTAAGGGGGGTATAAAAGGACATTTTGTGAAGTAGGGTTTCTATTTTCAGAAACCCTCTTCTCTCTTCTCTCTCATCCCGCCGCTCTCAACTCTCTCTCTCCCCGATTTTCTTCTCTTCTCCCTCTCCGAAATTCTCCTCTTCGATTCGCCGTCTCCGAGCCGCCGTGACGTGCACCGCCCCACTCTACGTCGCCGCAAGGTCTCCCTCAGCCATCCTCCAGCCCGCTAGCTCGTGCCTCGCCGTCGTGAGATCGCAAGGACGCTGCAAAGTTTCTGCAGATTCCCTCCGCCGCTGCCAAGCTACTCCGGCGCTCCCCACGGCTCAATCGAGGTAAGGGATGAATGAATCGAGTTGTGGTGTTGATGTTGTTGGGTTTTTGAATGGATTTGTGGGAGTTTGAGGTGGGATGGGGGAGAGGGGTACCGCCGCCTAGAGGCGGCGCGTGAGGAGGCTAGGGATAGCCTAGGGGTAGTCGGAGGCCGTAGAAAGGTAGAGCAGGAAGAGAGAAGAAGTTTGGTGGTGGCGGTGGCGTGATACGCGCCGTGGTTAGCCTCGGCGCGTGGGCCCCACGCGCGGCCGCCGGCGAGTGGCGCGTGTACCCCACGCACCGCCACGTGCGGCGGTGTGAAAGTGTTTTCCGATAGGGGTATTTTGGTAATTTACTTAAATGTAAATGTAAATTTTATTTACTACGGTAAATGTAATTAAATTTTTACCTTCAGTAAATGTAAATATGAATTTCTTTCAGTAAATGTAAAAAGTAATTTGTAAAAGGTAATTAGTAAATTTTATTTACTGAGATTGTATTTACCTTTAAATAGTACGTATACGTACAGAAATACGTATTAATATTTATACGTACAGAAATACGTGTATAATATTTATACGTACAGAAATACGTATATAATATTTATACGTACAGAAATACGTATATAGTATTTATACGTACATAAAAACGTATTAATATTTATACGTACAGAAATACGTATATAATATTTATACGTACAGAAATACGTATTAATATTTATACGTACAGAAATACGTATATAATATTTATACGTACAGAATTACGTATATACTATTTATACGTACAGAAATACGTATTAATTGTATATTTGTACAGTAACCGTGAATAGTAACACTGAACAGTAACGTCGTAAAACCGAAAATTGCTGAACAGTAACCGATTATTACTGTCTCGGCATTTAAAGGTTTACGAAACGATTCTAAATTCTTTTCTTATCTTTTCAAGGTGATCGTTAAATCGAGGAAAGGAATTATCATCGGGAATTGTGGAATTACGCTCGAGTCGATAAGGTGAGTAAAATCTCACATATTTACGAATCTACCCTCGCGGTGATTCAAGATTTTTGCAAGAGTATTTAATAATGAATTACAACATGTATACAATTTAGTGGATTATATATATATACTGTATAATGGTAATAAGTGCATATATATATATAGTTCATTATATTATATACTGTTATTAATTCATTAGAAAAGATCATTTTGATGACAGAAGATTGTGTATTGAGCAAGTGTTGTGAAATATGACATGTATAAGATATAGTGGACTATATGTATATTGTATAAATGGTAAATAAGTACGAATATATATAGTTTGCTATATAATATACTGTTATGATTTTATTGTGAATGTATTGAGCATGTGATTTGGATTGGTACAATATGATGTGAGATTATTGTACGTGATTTTAACATTGTGATTGTTAAAATATTGATTTGTCTTCGGACGTGATTTGGTACAATATGATGTGAGATTATTGTACGTGTTTGGCAAGTCGGAACCTAGCCTTTGGCCGGGCGAAAGTTACGATACAGTTAGAGCTCTAGTCTGTCTGCCTTAGTACTGCATGTGAGGTAACGGGTGGTTATCTGCTCATGGGTACTCAGTTTATTTTGGATGTTGGGTAGCGGGTGGCTATCCAATATCAGCGGTGTATTACGAGAGGGGTAACAGATGTGTACCAGCGTTCTTGGTACCCGTATTATAAATGCATTGGGTAACCAGAAGGGTTACTTAATTTTCTCATGAGCGTTTCATTTCATATTTCTTTGGGACAACCAGATGGGCTGTCCATTGACTCATGAGGGCATTTATATTTGTTGTTTTGTGATCTTTCGTATATTTTGATATGCGAACTATATTTTGATTTTACTCATACGAGCTATAAGCTTACCGGGTTTGTGTTTACAATCCCGGTGCACCAATTCGATGGTGTAGGGGATAATTCCGCAGGTGCTGATTAGTGGAGGTTGTGTGTCGACTACAGAGGCTCAAAGTCGTTCGGGTCCTACTTGTGGTGAGGTTTTAGCATGGATTCGTGTGTGAGGATTTGTGTAATTTCATTTGTGAGATTTGTGAGGATTATTACATTTCCATTTTGTGTATGGATTATAAATTTGGGTTGTAATAATTGGTTGTCTGAGTTGTATTGAGAACTCAGAATTGATCCGCTGTTACACTTTAATGATTTCGATTTATTTGAGATTATTTTGTGTTTAACGACTTTAAAATTTTGAGTTTTTAAGCTCGAAATTTTGGGGTCGTTACAATCCAGTCATAATCTTGTGAGTTGCGAGGTTCTTGGCTAGTCTAATCGGTTGCTAGTGTTTTTTTTTATCTATAGTACAAAGAAAGCTACAAACTAAAAACCCGAATACAGAAGAAAAGTCATCACAGTGAAGGGCTGATGCTACACTATAGGGATGAAAGATTGAACTCCAGCTTCCAAGTTGAATATTTGGGATTAGGATTCTCGAATACAAGCAAGCTAGAACTAGTATAATAAAAAAGCAGCTTGGGGTCCCTCCTATCACCACGATTTACAAGAAATTTGTTCTTCCCAGTCAGAAGCTTAGATTTGGTGATTAGCAGAAGAATTCGACCTTGATTCAACTTCAACTCGTTCAAGGAACAATGTCAACGGCACGTTTCTGCACTCTAATATATTAGATAATAAGAGCTGATCGATGTAGTTTTATATTACATTTACCAAATCTCCGATGCACTTCTGCCATTCATCTACACTCTTCCGAGACAAATATGCTCCTAGGATAAGGAGAACTAATGGAATTCCATTGGAATATTTTCCCAGGTGTCTCGAAATTAAGCTCCAAGTATCCTTCGACTGGATGGGCATGCATGTCCAAAGGCATGCCAACTAAAAAGCTCGAGTGATTCATACTCATCATTATCAAATTGTTCAAACGGTTCGACATCAAAGACTGCATGATATGATTATGAGGAGTCTCTAGCTTGATCTTTTAGAAGATGCTCGCTTCTAATTTTAATGACAATTTCTACTTCCTGGATGTCTCCAAGGATTGGAGTTATCTACATCATCGAAAACGATAAGATTCTTTTCACAACAGACTGCATGCATGTTTGATCGGCATCTAAAAGAAATTTCATTTGCAAGCAGCTAAGAAATTTCAAATGCCTCACCGGCTCACCCCTACTTAATTATGGGATCATTTATATGCATCCTTTCACCTATTAGCATAACATCTCCATGCATGTGCATTTTCTTCCGTCTGGTTCTAACTTTGCTTGGTCCTCTATGTGCCAGCACTTTTATACCCTATATGCATTAATTTAACTATGCAGTGCAAACATTTCATGCACATTCATGTCTCTTACTATCATCGCTATGCAGTTTAATGTTCATATGATGTATTTACATCATCTAGTACTGTAAAACAAAGTGAAGTAGTGAATTGCAAGTCTGGATTCCATTGTAGAATTGTGGAGTCGTTGGACGTTGGAATTCAACTCCACTTTTTGCGTGATTGTTTTTTTTTTCTGTTAAGAAATTATAAAGCAAAAAATGAAAGAAACAACAATCTCGGGTATGAGATGAAGAGAAGAAAACTTCTTAGATCCCATCAAATCAATCACTAAAGGTTGTTTCCTATTTTCCTTGATTTATGGGTAAGCCAACAACTACTGTCTACCCTATAAATTGACAATGAGAACAACATTTATACACCATATAAATCACAGAAACAGGCGTGTGTAAGCATGAATTCCACTAGTAATAGTAATGTGTATGTATGAATTCCAATAGGAAACTCATATTTTGATAGTACTTTATTTTATTTGTGTGCAAGTCAATTTGGGTTTTCAATTTGTGTCCGTGATACCTTATATGGTTTTGGGATTTTATGAAATTCAGTTGGGGTTTCTTTCATTAGCGAATGATAAAAATTGGTGCATGATTGTGTATGATGTCAATGTCGTCAAATGATTGATATATATCGTGTATTTTCAGGCACAATACCGGATCGGGTTTGCCGACTGATCAACTGCGAGATCCTCCCCCAAATCCGACATTGTCTATTTCGGTAGGGTTTTCGAATCCACAACCGATACGGCTAGATGATGCGCAGGCTGTTCAACTTCAAACTGCCCATATTGCTCGGTTTTATAGGAAAATGAACAATGTTTTGGCCAAGACCTTGACTGCTTACACTCAAGTTGTAGAAACATTATTTAGGGCTACGCAGTTGGTGGCACATGATAAATTTGCTGAGGCTGCGGCATATGCTCTCACTAAGGTTAAAGCTGCGGCACAAGCCATCCCTGAGATTCCACCTCCGGCTACGCCTCCAGTTCATGAACTAAGGTGATGACTTTGAGTGATTTTGTTTGCTGCCCTGGTATATATCAAACGTCTTATATTTATCTTTGTTTGATGCATGGATTTTCCTAATTGCCTCAGTTGTCTTCTCTTGATTATTAGGAAAACTTAGTACTGTAATATGTTTCTAGATCTCCCCTGGCCTTAAAATCACTCACTAAAGGAAGGAAACAACACCATTTCCTTGATTCATGGGTTAGCCATCAACTACTCTACTATATAGTAACGGACGATAAGAACCCAACTTTCATACAACAAGTAAATCAAAGAAACAGTTATGTGTAAGCATGAATTCCAATAGTAACAGTAATGTACGTGTATGTATGAATTCCAGTAGGAAACTCATCGTGTTCTTTCAATAGTATTTTGTTTCATCTATGTACAAGTAAATTTGGGTTTCAAATTTGTGTCTGTGATACCTTATATATATTTGGGATTTTATGAAATTAGATTCAGTTCAATTAGGGGTTTCTTTCATTGGCAAATGAGGAAAATTGGTTTATGCTGGTGGATGATTGTGTATGAACGTAATGTTTAAGTTGTCAGATTGTTGATATAAATTATGTATTTCAAGGCACAATGCCGAATCGGGTTCACCGACTGATCAACCACGAGATCTCCCCCCGAATCCGACATTGTCTGTCCCAGTAGGGCTCTTGAATCAGCAACCGATACTACTAGATGAGGCACAAGCTGTTCAGTTTCGAACTGCTCATATTGCTCGGTTTCATAGGAAAATGAATAGTGTTGTGGCCAATGCTAGTGCTGCTCACACTCAAGTTGTACAAACGTTATTTGGGACTATGCAGGCTGCGACACATGATCTATTTGCTCAGGCTGCGGCACAGGTGCTCACTGAGATTAGAGCTGCGGCACAACCCAACCCTGAGATTCCAGCTCCGACTACGCCTCCTGTTCAAGAACTAAGGTGACGACTTTGAGTGTATTTTGACCATTATTTGCTGGCTTATTTACCTTTGCTTTATGCATGGATTTTCTTGTGTTACATATAGTTGACATAAATCTCGGCGTCTCCTCAAAATACCATTCTTTTCTTTTTGCATGTGTTGATTTTTCTTTTAAATAGGGGCCGGTGCGGCTATCCTTAAACGTGCATGTGTTGATTAGTGATATATGTTTCTTCATTGTGCATGTATTTGTATATGTGAATCTGATGCAATCTTCGTTACAGTGATCTGACTCCTCACGGAAAGTTGAATATTCGGGATGAAGTTATTGAGTAAGTAAGCGTTTTATATAATTTGATGATTCTAAAATTACTTTACTAGAGATCTTAGATTAACTGGTTTTTCGTTTTCCTTTTATTAAAGCCACGATGAATCTGTTTATATTTTTCAATGATATAACAGACCTATTTTTACTATTTACATACCTTATCAATTCGTATTCTAACATCAGTAACATGTCACAATTTACCTGCATCATGCATATAATGTTCATATTAATCTGTGTATTATGACAATTCTGCAGTGACAATCCTCGTCCCACAAAAAGAGCTAACGTGGAACATGACATAGTGTTCGTTGAGAATGAAGTGACTCGCAGAATCCCCGATTTGATGCTTATTCTTAGGTATATACCCTGTATGTGATACACACAAACATATTTACAACAAATCGTTGTGGTAGAATAGAGTTATTATTTCATATAAAAAAGAATGATAAAATACTAGTCACTCTTCACAGTTTTACAAACTCGACAGTTTACTCACATTCAAGTTTCAATTTCAATTGATCACTTTTTATACTTTTAAAATTTAAGCAATATGTTCTTTCCGTCATCTTTTCATCCAATTTGAGTGTTAAGTCTATCCAATTTCTGTTTGCCCAAAAAATAACTTAACACTCAAATTGGATGGAAAGATAACAAAATGACCAGATTGCTCGAATTTAAAAAGTATAAAAGTGATCAGTCAAAATTGAAACTTGAAATAGTAAACTGTTGAGTTTGTAAAACTGTGAGGAATTACCAGTATTTTGTTCAAAAAAACAATCATTATTTCAGTAATATTTATTCTTTTTGAATTAGCTACGTTATTTATTCTTTTTGAATTAGCTACGCAATTTATACATTTTTACAAGTTTATAAACCACATGTTATTGTTAATTGAATTATATGCACATGTGAAAATCCTTGAATAATATGCACATGTGAAAATCAAATGTGATTAATGTAGTAAATTTGGTTTAATCACATATAACATTATAAAATTAGTGCATCTCAGTATCATAAATTACCGCCTTACTTAAAAATATAAAAAAAAACAGCCGCCTCCAGTTCACAGTTTGTTTGTGTGTGTGTATATGTTATTTGTGTTTGTTTGTGTGTGTATATCTATATATATGTGTGTGTTATATGTGTGTTACGAGAGAAGAATGCATCTAGTATTTCATTTCTACATACATGTAATGTATCATAATGCCATTTTTTAATTTACATTGCAGAGATTTAATTGTAAGAACTTTCGACGCATTTCCCGAAGACGATGAAGTTCAATGATCACGTACCGAAATGTACTACTTTGAAGATCCAAATAAAACAAAAATATTTGAGATCGATTTTCCATGTCATCACCAATTTATATGATATCTTCAATTCATAACTTATGATGCTTTGATCAGTTGTGAATGATTCCCATAAACACCAGATTCAATGAACAATATGCTTTATGAGATGTGCTGCAACAAACATGTTTCCAGACAAGTATGTTTTTCTTAGATTGCACATTAGTTCAATAAGTGTGAGCAAAGTGTATTACATTTTGCCTTGAAATATAATACTGTAATAACCCTAAATTTCAAAACAATATTTGATTTAATTTAAATTCTATTAAGTTGTGAAGTTCGATTTTAAACGAATGTGATTGTTTGCGAGGTTATGAAACGAAAAACGGAAATGTTTTCGGAACGTTTAATAAGAAAAACGTTACGTTTCCGAACGAAATTATCGACTTTTATTCCATCACTCGGTTGTGAAAACTTCCTTCACGGAAGTTGTAGAGCTCGTCGATACGAGTGCGTGGACATGTGACGTGTTCGAATCGGACGTCGGAGGTGAAAGTTATTAACGACGGAAGTTAGTTTCCGATTTGGAAAATAGTATAAAAGGAGAAATTGAGGGATTAGGGTTTCCATTTTCGGAAACCCTTCACCCCGCCTCCCTTTTTCCTTTTCTCTCCCTCCCCTCGCGATTTTCTCCCTCCCCGAGCTCTCTCTCTCTCCCTCACTGTCCTCGCCGGCGATCTCCATCGTCGTTCGGCCGTGGTCTCCACCGCCTAGCACAGGAGCACCGCACGGCTCTTCTCTGCAGACCCCGAGGTCGACGCATCTCCTCGCGATGTCGTGAACCTCCGCGCTCCAACCCGAGACCGCAAGCATCGCGCTACCATCGAGAGCGCCACCTTGGCGACGTGAGGGCACGAAGGAGAGCAGCACGACGCCGATCGTCGCCCTTGGAGCTTCTGCCATCGATTTAGGGGCAAAACCCCACGATTCAAGCCCTCCCTGAGGAATCGAAGAACCGCCAGCGATCCAAGCTCTCCAGAGCCAAATTGGAGTTCGTGGATTCGATTTAAGATACGATTAATGTAATTGATGGATTGTTTGTGGTTGTGGATGAATTTTTGGATCGATTGGTGAAGATCGGAGGTGTGGGAGGAGGAGGGGTTACCGCCGCCTAGAGGCGGCGCGTGGCAGCGAGTGGGTTGGCTTAGGAGGGGTCTGAGGGTGTGGGAAGGAAGAGGAGGTGGAGGAGAAGAGTTTGGACCCGGCGGTGGCGTGATGCTCGCCGTGGTTGATGTCGGCGCGTGTATTCCACGCGTCGCCACGTGCGGCGGCGCGTGAACAGTGATTCTGAGAAGGGTATTTTGGTAATTTACTGACGTACATAAATACGTAAACATTTTGTATACGTACAGAAAACAGTATGTATACGTACAGAAATACGTAACTAGTATGTATACGTACAGAAATACTTAAATAGTATGTATACGTACATAAATACGTATTATTTTGTGTATTTGTACCGTAACCGTGAACAGTACCGTGAATAGTACCCCGTGAATAGTAACTTCGTATAAACAAAAAAAAGCTGAACAGTAACCGTTTATTACTGTTTCGGCATTTAAAGGTTTACGAAATGTTTCTAAATTCTTTTCTTATCTTTTCAAGGTGATCTATAAAGCGAGGAAAGGAATTATCTCCGGAAATTGTGGGATTACGCTCGAGTCATTAAGGTGAGTAAAATCTCACATAATTACGAATCTACCCTTGTGGTGATTCTAAGATATTTGCAAGAGTTTTTAATATTGAAATACGACATGTATACAATATAGTGGATTCTATATATATTGTATAAATGGTAATAAGTACATATATATATATAATTTGCTATATTATATATTGTTATGAATTCATCTGGATTTGGTTAATTCGATGGCAAGCATGTGAGTTTAATATGGAGTTTGTTTAACGTTTTGTCTTTGGACATGTTTATAAATTATGACACGTATAAGATATAATGGATTACATATATATCGTATAAATGGTAAATAAATACATATATATATATATATAGTTTGTTATATAATATACTGTTATGATTGTATTGTGATGATGTCATTTTGATGACAAGATATATCAAGCCTGTGATTTTGATTGGTACAATATGATGTGAGATTATTGTACGTGATTTTAACATTGAGATTGTTAAAATGTTGATTTGTCTTCGGACGTGATTTGGTACAATATGATGTGAGATTATTGTACGTGTTTGGCAAGTCGGAACCTAGCCTTTGGCCGGGCGAAAGTTACGATACAGTTAGAGCTCTAGTTTGTCTGCCTTAGTACTGCATGTGAGGTAACAGGTGGTTATCTGCTCATGGGTACTCATATTGTTTTGGATGTTGGGTAGCGGGTGGCTATCCAATATCGGCGGTGTATTACGAGAGGGGTAACAGATGTGTACCAGCGTTCTTGGTACCCGTATTATAAATGCATTGGGTAACCAGAAGGGTTACTTAATTTTCTCATGAGCGTTCCATTTCATATCCCTTTGGGACAACCAGATGGGCTGTCCATTGACTCATGAGGGCATTTATATTTGTTGATTTGTGATTTTTCGTATATTTTGATATGCGAATTATATTTTGATTTTACTCATACGAGCTATAAGCTTACCGGGTTTGTGTTTACAATCCCGGTGCACCAATTCGATGGTGTAGGGGATAATTCCGCAGGTGCTGATTAGTGGAGATTGAGCGACGACTCCGGAGGCTTGAAGTCGTCCGTATCCTGTTTGTGGTGAGGTTTTCTAGCTAGGATTTGTGTGTGAGAATTGTTGTGAATTTATTTGTGAGTTTTGTGAGAGATTATGAGGATTATTACATTCCATCTTATGTAATGTTAAATTATAAATTTGGGTTGTAATAATTGGTTTCCTGAGTTGTATTGAGAACTCAGTGATGATCCGCTGTGCACTTAAATGATTTCGATTTCATTGAGATTGTTTTTGGTGTTCTAACGACTTTGAAATTTTGAGTTTTTAAAGCTCAAAATTTTGGGGTCGTTACAAATACATTTTGAGAATTCGTGTAGCATGCATCTTGTGTTTAAAATGTAATGGATAGTGCATAATTTGAAGTGAGTACATATTTGTAAATAACTCAGAGCCTGTTTGAGACTTCCTTTCTCAAATGCTTGAGGAATTTTGAATGAGGAAGTGCATGCTTTGCAAATGCTACGATTCTTCATTTGATCAAGTTAGCAAAGGTTAATGCAAAGAGTACGTTACCATAATCTCCTAAATAACAAGTCGTGATGTGCAACAAACATGCACTTTGATTTCATAGAATAAAGTAAAGCGGAGGAAAAGGGTTGACAAGTGTCACATTCGAAATATGGATATTTCGTTATAAATTAAACCCACATACAAAATTTCACAAAACATATTAATTAGGCTGTTATGTAGGATTAATAATAATACAAATTTTCTATTGAAATTACATAAATTACCATTGGAATAAAGAATAAACATATATAATTACTCAGGCTAATTTACCTCTTTTTAACAAAAAAAATAATCTTTGTAAGGATTCCCTAATTACAACTCATTTTATTAACATCTTATTGATGCATTCCTAGTTATCGCTACAATCATGCAATTTTGTGTGTATTTCCTAAATTTAAATAAGTTGATTGCTACTTTAGTGAAATTTCTTAAATCTTTCTCTCTTGAGTTCAAAACTATTCTACCTCATAGGTAAGTTATTAGTTTGTAAAATTTATACTAATTACATACCTAACATAGAGGATTGAATGGCTCCACTATACTTTTCTAAAAAAAAAAAATACCTGATAGAAGATGTTTGATGAAATACCTGATCTCTAAGAGTTGGGTAAACATAACATGTGCGTATAAGTAAAATACTTGAATTGTATTTGATTTTAAATACCATATCAAGAGGTTACATTTTATATTGATGTCTTGCGTATATATACATTTAGATGAAGAACATATACATACAAGGAAGACAAAAATAATTTAAGAAAAAAAATGAATACCTTACAATGAAGAACACTTTAGCATATCTTCAAATTCAAAGCTTATTTTTCTCTACGTACCTTTCTTCAACTATCATTAGGAGATATAGGTGAGAAGTACCATGAAAATTGCCCTCGTCTTGTATCCCTCAGTATTTTGCGGTAATAATTGGCCTAATTGTTAAAGATATGTATGAAAATTTCTGAAGAGATTCTTCAAAAGAAACTACATACATATATATAAGAGAATTAAGAACTATAATTTTGTATTAGGAATAAAATAGTTATGTAATGAGCATAACATATATGTGTGTATTCATACCAATAACATAAAATGAGGATAGATTTAAGGAATTGAAAATTAATTATTAGTCGTAGCTACTTTTATAGAGATGATTTTCTTTTTCAACCAAAAGGGTAAAAAAGTGAAACTAAGAAAAATAAAAATGTTAATTATAGAAATAAAACATATAAAGAAGGTTGGAATATTCAATTTGGGTGTAGACTTAGAAAACAAATGGGTGTGGGTTTAGTTTTAAAGGGTGCCCCCAGTATTGAGTTTATTCCTAATTTTCTCCTAGAAATATCATTTTAAACCCAAAATCTATTACCTCCTACCATACGATATATACGAGAACAATACACACATCCATTGTTATCAAATTGAGGTGAAGATTTTAGAGGCAAGTATTGTCCAAACATTTTGTTATCTTTACTCTTTTTTTTTTCCCTAAAAAATAGCTACTTAGTCCATGAAAATAACGAGGGAAACTTTTAGGACATCTACTTCATATGTGAAACGGTATTTGCTACCTCATTTGAAACCACTCATCAAGTCCAAACATGTCCTAAATTTTCTAAGATCTCAGCATAACATCTGTTTTTTCAACTTTTATGACAAGAACATCTGTTATCTATGTGGAATCCTTATCTTTGATGCTAACAAAATCCTGTAGATTTTAGTGGTTGAGGAGTTTAGTGGGGGTTTAAGCTTTGAAGTTGGAATAGATCTGCGTCTTATTCCCTTTATAACCATGTTGAGCCTTGGCCCTCCGCCCCACACGCTCCTCTGACCCATAATCACAAGAAACTATACTACTTTACTGCACTTCATTTACATTAGAGAGTTCTAGATATTGACCACCCAAAACAGAATCTTCAGTCGCCTGAAGGAATCCCACATCCGGCCCTCTTTGAGGACTGATGGGGATTAACCCGTGAGCCTGGAAGACCTCCAAATGGAGGGGATAGCTCTAGCTCTTATCCACTACTGCAACCAAGTGTTGGTACCCAAAACAGAATCTTCCAACACCTTCATGTTTGTTTATTCATCATAGTAAATGTCACCTCCTAAATCCTAATCAGTAGAGAGTTTAATCATTGCAATTTGCACAGCACTTGGAGTTTTTATATTTGCATAGGATCCTTTCAAATTCTGTGCCCATTTTCTGACTTCTTGCAGTTTGATCTTGTTGGAGAGGTTTTTAGGATCATCAAGCTATTTGGGTAACTTTTTAATGTGAGTGAGGCTGGGATTTGAGCAACATCTCTACTTTGCTCACATAACTTTCTTGAGTTCTAATGCAACTGAAAGTGCTTGCTTTTTCTATCTATTTGGGTTACTTCATTATTAGCTCATCATTATTACCTTATCTGGGTCTTTTCTGTTAGACTGTAACTGTTTTCTGGTACAACAAAAACAAGTAACATTTTTCCACAATTGTAAACAATTCTTGTTGTACTGGCTGTGTCTTCAAAGTACTAATTTTGGGTTAAAGAAAATTACTGGGTCCTGCTGAATAATAGTACATAAATTTCCGGGTCTTCTCTGCTTTTTGTTTCTGTTTCTTTGAAGTAAAACTCCCTCTCTCTCTCTCTCTCTCCCACTTCTCACATATTCTGTTTGTATTTTTCTCTGAGACATGTTCATTTCAACTGAATATGAACAGATCTCAGTTCAGTTCATCAATGGGAGCTTAGAATCACCTCCCATGGAATCAAACCCGGACCCCAATGATGGGTTGTCGGCTGTCTCTTCTTACTCGGAATCACCACCTCTTCCGGCCACTTGTACCGACGTCAATGTCGTCCCGGAGCATGAAAACGATCAGCTTCAGCAGACAGTGTGCAATCTTGAAGGTAAAGCTTTAAACTTTTTCAGGTGAAAGAATGGGAGAACTTTATGACATTTTTGATACGAGGAAAGTAGTTGACTTTTACAATTGGTTGTTTAGGAGAGATTGCACAGTTGAAGATGAATCAGAAGCTATGGGATGAGAAGAGGAGAGAAGCTTTGAATAAGATCATAGGCATCAAAGGTAAGAAAGGGTGACGAATCACATTTCCATCTATTGTTAATTTTGATGTTTTGGTAAAAATGTAGTTGGTCAAATGAATGTTCAGGCAGTATTCGAGTGTTTTGTCGAGTTAGACCATTCTTAGTGATCAACAAGAGAAGAATTCGCGAACCGTTTTCGGCTGGATCAGAGAAGATTGTGGTGATGGCTTCTGGAGCAAGAAAAGAATTTCAGTTTGACAAGGTCTTTCCCCAAGATACAAGCCAGGGTTAGTGTCAAATTAGAGAATGTGTGCCGTGCACGTTTGAATATTGTTTATTGGTTGTTGCAGCTGTAGTAAGAGTCACTCTATTACCAATTCAATGTTCTATGTTCTACAGAAGATGTATTTGCTGAGGTGGAACCAATTATCAGATCTGCACTTGATGGACATAATGTGTGTGTTTTTGCTCATGGTCAAACTGGCACTGGCAAGACATTTACCATGGTTAGTTGAGAATCTCAAACTATATTAGTTGTGGCATTTATGTTGTTGATTTCTGAAATGGCCGGAATAAAGTTCTGTGAATGATAAACTCAAATGCATGTATAGGATGGCACAAATGAGGAGCCAGGAATCATTCCTAGAGCTCTCAGAGAGATATTCAGTCAAGCCTCGTTGGATAGCTCGTCTTCTTTATCGTTTTCTATGAGCATGTTGGAAGTTTACATGGGCAATCTCAGGGATCTACTATCTCCAAAAGCAGTCACTAGACCACATGAAGCTGGAACAAGATGGTAATTACTTAAGCTTCTTTGGTTAGTGCCTTGCATGATTAGGCCTTTTACTGCTTTCTTACTTTGGCTTGGCCTACTCTACTTCAGCAATCTCAACATTCAAACAGACACAAAGGGATTCATAGAAATCGAGGGTCTTACAGAAGTGCCAGTTCCTGATTTTGCTAAAGCTAGATGGTGGTATAATCGGGGGAAGAGAGTTAGATCCACTGCTTGGACTAATGTGAACGAGGCGTCTAGCAGGTCTCACTGGTGGGTGACAGGTCTAGTTAGATTTCTCACAATGTTACATTGGATTAGTTTTGGTTGATAATTACTTTATCTTTTTAGCTTCATATATCTAGCTTAACGAGAATAACCATATTCCGACATGGAGATGCTTTGGGAGCCAAAAGGGAAGTGAGCAAACTGTGGTTGGTTGATCTTGGTGGAAGCGAAAGATTGCTTAAAACAGGAGCAACTGGACTAACATTGGATGAGGGAAGAGCCATAAATCTTTCTCTTTCAGCTTTGGGGGATGTTATTGCTGCTCTGAGAAGAAAACGAGGCCATGTGCCTTACAGGTAAGTTAGTTGCTATGTATATGATTCCTATTGTCAGCTTTAAATGCCTTCCCTTTTACTTTTTCTTTGAAGAGTGGATCTGTGAGCTTGTATGTGTTGTTGGTTTTAACTTCCAATGGACTCTATCAGTTAGAACCTGATTCTGTCAGTTAGAATATGTTTTAATTAGTTAGAATCTGATTCAGTATAGATCGATCTGATGGACATTTTTTTTTTCGTCTTCCTTTTTCTATTTGATTGCAGGAATAGCAAACTCACACAGATACTTAAAGATTCCTTAGGTAAATTATCACATTCTTAAAGATTTACATAAAGCTGAATTTCTTAAGCCATCAGATTATCTGAAGTTATGCATATGCAAGAGACTATTCGATTTGTTATCTTGATGGCACCGAGTGATCTGATAGTCGCATGATTTTCTACGCTTATTTCATCATTTGGACTTGAAACTGCTTACCATTTAATTGGTGCTCCAAATATTTTGTTTAGGTCATGGTTCAAAAGTTTTGATGCTTGTGCATGTCAGTCCATGTGAAGTAGATGTCGCGGAAACAATCTGTTCTTTGATCTTTGCAAAGAGGGCAAGGGGTATAGAGAACAATAGGGAAATATCAGAGGTACATGTCTCTAAGTTCTTGGTGATTGTTAGCTTCATTGATTGTGAATTGTACTGAAGTGTTTGCTATTCTTTAGGACCTAAAGAAGCAAAAGGAGAAAAGGACGAAGGAGCTTGAGAATGAAATGAGAGAAGCTGAAGAAGAATGTCAGAAAGTTAAAAATCAAATACAGAAGGCCGAGTTACTGTTACATGAAAACATAAAGATCTTCTCAAGCACTTGTGGACATTCTGAAGTTGAGGGTGTCCCAATCAGTCCCAAAGAAGTTGTGAAGGAAGTCATAGAAACACTGCGAAAGCGTGAGAAGGCAAGTAGAGAAACTGCTGCAAATTCTTTGCCTCGGTTCATGACTTCCACTGCAGCCAGTCGACATAGACAAACTGCTGCAGAAAGACAAATAGTTGGCAAAGCAAGAAGCTTGAGATCATATGTAACCAAAAGCTCAATCCAATTCTCGGCTTCACAATCAATGAGCTACTCCTCGGATGCTCGGTTCAGAACCATTTTGCATAATTCAAACAGAAAATCCCGATACTCATTAGAAACAGACACTGTCCCTGCAGAGAGTCCCAGGTGCCATGTCTCAGCAGAGCTGTCCAAGACAGCTTCTTCACTACCGCGAAGCAAGATGGTCACTTCATCGGATCCAAACTTGAAAATTATGCTCAATCGTCATAGAAGAAGAATGTCTGATCTAATCTAACTATCTAAGCACTACTATCCAAGTGTGAAAAAGAACGAGCTCGATTGTTTGCTAGATGGTTTTCTGGTACAGCATGAATAATATTGGTGTGCATGGCTTCTATAGGGAGAGTGTGGTGTGATAATGTGACTCAGGGTAGTCTCATTAGCTTTGTTGCTTGCTGGGGGTGGTGTTAAATATTTGCTTACACAACCCCTTCATAGTTCATACATTGATTTGGTCTAGGCTTGCAGATCAATGTAGTTAATTAGTTGTTGACAGAAGCTTGTAAACCATATGGGGACACTTTGTTTTTAGAGTTCATATGGAGAAAGATGAATTGTTCTTTGCCTGAAGCCTTGTGACACACTTCATCACATTTGGATCATTGAATCTGTTCTAATCTTCCTCTAAACTCTAAACTCTAAACCGACCCAAAAACATAACCATCCAGCTCATCACAGAAGTGAATCATTTTGCTAATCACAAATTAAGCTAATTAATCACACACAACTCTCCCCCTAATCTCGTGGGACAACCACGTTCCCCAGAAACAACAATTCCTCAAAACGACGACGACAGCTCCACCAGCACAAGTCTCCCACCATTAATAATTTAATATCACCGCCAGATTATAAATAAATAAAAAATTAAATATAAAATTCTCTGTGACATGTGAAACGACGTCGTCAACCTCCTTTCTTTCCTAATATTCCAGCAAATCATAAAACCTAATAATTCCAGAAAGTCATGAACTGAGAGAGAGAGAGAGAGAGAGAGAAGCACAGAGACTCACATGGCTCTCTCACCGTCCAAGGGCATAGTCGTCACTATCCCGGTGCTGGTCCTCTCCGTCTCCCTCGCCGCCGTCTTCTTCTTCCTCCTCCTCTCCTCGTCCTGCACCTGCGGCGGTGGCGGCCCCGTCGCCGGAGTTAGGAGCTCTCCGTCCTCCGCCGGAGAAGACTCGGCCGCGGCCGGGAAGGAGTGGGAGAGCGGCGAGACGATACAGTCGTCGGAGGAGGATGTGGAGTGGGTGAAGGATCAGATCCGAGTGAACGGTTTGCATATGCAGGATAACGTGTTGCGTAAGGGAATCAACCCTAGGACTAGGGCTCAGCAGCTTCAGGATCTCTTGCAGTATGTGCTTCTCTCTATCTCTATCTCTCTATTGGATTTGAGTGTGTTTGTTTCTGTGAAGTTTTGGATTATATGATGATGTTTGAATTTAAGTTGTTCGTTGTGGAAATGATAATTGATTCGAAGTTGTGAGCTTTATATAATCTATTGAGTAGCAGCTGTTTTGATTCTGCGATTTTCGACTGGATTCTGTTACTTTTCGGTTCAAATTGTTGCTTAGATTACTGTAATTTAAGCTGCATTGTAATGATTAGTGTGGAAATGCGGCGAGTCTTGTTAGCTTTCTCGATTTATAGGTTTCTTAAGAATCTGTTGCGATGTAAGCTAATATATTATGGTTGTGCTTGTGATTCTTAACTTGTTCAGGAGTGTTTGTTATTGTGAGTGGTGAATTGATGAATGGATATATGAGCAGATAGTTGTATGTGAATGTGTAATTTTTGTTACGAGGTTTTGATTGATATATTATAATGTTTCAGGTACAAGGGTATATCTCACTATGAAGGACCTGAGTCTGGAAATCACACTGCCCTCCCATGCCCTGGTGAGCTTCTTACTGAAGAGCATCACAGTAACTATGGTGAGCCTTGGGCGGGCGGGCGAGATGTTTTTGAGTTCCTGGCTCAGTCCAGCCATCTGAAGCCTGATTCAAAGGTTCTTGAGATTGGTTGTGGTACGCTCCGAGTTGGTTTGCATTTTATTCGTTATCTCCGTCCTGGACACTTCCACTGTCTTGAGAGAGACGAGCTGTCACTAATGGCTGCATTTAGATATGAGCTACCTTCCCAAGGTCTTCTGCATAAGCGCCCTTTAATTGTGAAAGGGGACAACATGGATTTCTCTAGATTTGGTTCAGACGTTGTGTATGACTTGATCTATGCCAGTGCTGTGTTTCTACATATGCCCGGTGATCTTGTTTGGCTTGGGCTAGAGAGATTGACAAATAAATTGAAACCTTTCGATGGGCGAATTTTTGTATCTCATAACATCAAGTTCTGCTCACGATTGGGAGGAGAAGAGTGCACAAAACGGCTTACCAGGCTAGGGTTGGTGTATGTTGGAAAACATACACATGACAGTTTGCTTTTTAATCATTATGAGATCTGGTTCGAGTTTAAGCGGACAAGGGCTTAGAGTTGCATTCATTTAATCATTTGTTTGTTGGGTCCTAATTATATGCACGTTGGGTGGCTGCAGTGCTGTTGTTGTATTGGTTTAACATCCCTGGCCACCTTTCTTCGAAGATCAAGCCGTAACCTCCTATTTATGATTGTAGGTTTTAGAGTGGCAGATTTGTGTAGTCTCGACTTGTATGGTTGATCAGTTTGTGCAGGAGGGTTGTGGCCTGCTACGTATAGGAATAGAAGTACATGTACGATTCTGTTAACACTTGCAATGAGTTATATAAGCAATTCATTCTTTCCAACACCATTGTGCATAGGTTGTAACATTCATATACCAAACTTGCAGCTTTGCTTGAAGAGTTTATTGCTACCCTGGCCTTGGCCTTGTTTCAGCAAACACGCAGGAAGAAGCAGCTTTGATTATATCTGTTCTTCGGGTGAATTTTGGTTTTCAGTTTACAATCGGAAATCAGTGTTTTCGTCATTTTCTGCAATATATGATGCCAACTACACATGTGTGCCTCTATGAGTCTGATAAAACAAGATTTTGATTCTAACATGCAATCAACATGACTATGTCACGGCCAGGATATTATACATACACTAGAACAAAAGCATTCGAAGCATACATCCCAATACAAGATTCAAATAGACCGAAAATTGCAATTGATCCACATAGATAAAAGAATGCAACGAGTTTCATAGCGCACCGGTGAACTGGTACTAAGAGTAATTTACTGCTATTAGATTTTGTGCATATTCAGAAGAAGCAAATTTTATGGCACACGTTACATGTTACAAATTGGCACTTAATCTCTTGATTTTCCTTGTTGAATTTCTTCAACCTCAGCATTTGATAATTATAATTAGGTTGTAATAGACTTGAGTTTGTAATTTTTACTCCCTATTTATTTTCAAGCGAAATAGGGAATTGAATAAGTATTTCTTTTTACTCCCCTATTTATTTATTTTTTATTTTTCTTGTTTAATTCCCTATTTCTTTTCGCTTGAAAAAAAAAAGAAAAAGAAAAAAGGAAAAGAAAAAGAAAAGAACAAAATGTTTTTACTCCTTATTTCTTTTCAAGCGAAACGACGACGTATGTGGGCTCCCTTTTGCATATATATAGCCACAAACCCTCTCGTTCTCGGCCGCCTCTCTCGTTCTCGTCACCCTGGTTCGTCCTCTCTCTCTCTCTCTCTCTCTCTCTCTCTCTCTCTCTCTCTGTACTCCCTCTAGATCTGAAGCTCTAAGCTTTCTCTATGCTCTTTACTTAACCTGGTTGATTAATATGCTCTATATCATCTCCAGTACTTGTTTAAAGATCCGTGATTTAGATGCTTGAAATAGTATATGATATACTGTTCTTACTGCTTTAATTTGATCGGATTGTACTTTTTCATGCTTCAATTCTTGTTTTTCAGCTTTGTAGTCGCTTGTTTTTGTTCATCAAATCACTTTTGAGATTGCTTTTATCTTAATCCACATCGAGTTTTACTGTAGATTTACTTTCCAATACAGAGTTAAACCAAAGTCTTGTAATTTTACCTTGTGATTACTGAAAAATTCGTAAAAATTGAAGCTTTTGGTTAAAGGGATTGTTTTATAGTGCTGTAACTTTTTATTTTTACTTGTTGGATGATGTCGTCACTTCTTGTTCGTTTTTGTAACTGATTTGTATTGGTTATTTTGTGCAGGTTGCAACTTGAATTACAGAGGGGTGACATTTACAATCAGTCAAGATGGTAAGTTCCAATTGTATTTTATAATGTTTGCGAAATTTTGTTGCTGAAAATGTTTTGGCTTGTGTGATTTTGACAATGGATGTTTTTTTGTTTGATCAGGTGAAGTTCACGGCGGAAGAGTTGCGGAGGATTATGGACTACAAGCACAACATCCGTAATATGTCCGTTATTGCTCATGTTGATCATGGTAAGTACATGATATGCCGCTTTGTTTTTTTGCTTAAGGTGTTTCCTTCATGAGTTGATGATGTATGAACAATTAGAGTGTTTCTGCAAGTTTAGTGATAAGTTATTACTCAGTTATATACTGGAGGCAGCTTGGAAGCTGATTAATATATTGTTTTTGGGTGGGAATGGTATCTGAATACAATAGTTAGGAGCAATTCTATGTCAAGTGTTGAGTTGGTGTTCCTTTGATCTTTGTTTGACTGTTAAGGGCTAATAATGTTGAATTCGGTTCGTTTCAGGTAAATCAACCTTGACTGACTCCCTTGTTGCTGCCGCTGGTATCATTGCGCAAGAAGTTGCCGGTGATGTTCGTATGACAGATACCCGTGCTGATGAGGCAGAGCGTGGTATTACAATCAAATCTACTGGAATCTCTCTTTATTATGAGATGACTGATGAGTCTCTGAAGATGTTCAAGGGAGAGAGGAACGGAAACGAGTACCTTATCAATCTTATTGATTCTCCTGGGCATGTTGACTTTTCATCTGAGGTCACTGCTGCTCTCCGCATTACTGATGGTGCACTTGTGGTGGTGGATTGTATTGAGGGCGTGTGTGTCCAGACAGAGACTGTGCTCCGTCAAGCCTTGGGAGAAAGGATCAGGCCTGTTTTGACTGTCAACAAGATGGACAGGTGCTTCCTTGAGCTCCAGGTGGATGGTGAGGAGGCCTACCAGACATTCCAAAGGGTTATTGAGAATGCTAATGTCATCATGGCTACCTATGAGGACCCTCTTCTCGGTGATGTCCAGGTCTACCCCGAGAAAGGAACAGTTGCCTTCTCTGCTGGTTTGCACGGTTGGGCTTTTACTCTTACCAACTTTGCCAAGATGTATGCTGATAAATTTAAGGTTGATGAGGCAAAGATGATGGAAAGGCTCTGGGGTGAGAACTTTTTTGACCCAGCAACCAAGAAATGGACCAGCAAGAACACTGGTTCTCCTACCTGCAAGCGTGGTTTTGTGCAGTTTTGTTATGAGCCCATCAAGCAGGTTATTGCTACCTGCATGAATGACCAAAAAGATAAGCTTTGGCCCATGTTGACAAAGCTTGGGATCACCATGAAGGGTGAGGAAAAAGATCTGATGGGAAAACCATTGATGAAGAGGGTTATGCAGACCTGGCTGCCAGCCAGCAGTGCCCTATTGGAGATGATGATCTTTCACCTTCCCTCACCACATACAGCTCAGAGGTATCGTGTGGAGAATTTGTACGAGGGTCCCCTGGATGATCAGTATGCGAATGCCATCAGAAACTGTGATCCTGACGGTCCTCTTATGCTCTATGTATCTAAGATGATTCCCGCATCTGACAAGGGTAGGTTCTTTGCCTTTGGCCGGGTGTTTGCTGGGAAGGTCCAAACAGGTCTGAAGGTTAGAATCATGGGACCAAACTATGTTCCTGGGGAAAAGAAGGATCTTTATGTCAAGAATGTACAGAGGACTGTTATCTGGATGGGAAAGAAACAAGAAACTGTTGAGGATGTTCCCTGTGGTAACACTGTTGCCTTGGTTGGTCTGGATCAGTTTATCACCAAGAATGCTACCTTGACAAATGAGAAGGAATCTGATGCACACCCCATTCGTGCCATGAAGTTCTCTGTGTCACCTGTTGTGCGTGTTGCTGTTCAGTGCAAGGTTGCATCTGATCTTCCCAAGCTTGTTGAAGGTCTCAAACGACTGGCCAAGTCTGATCCTATGGTTGTCTGTTCTATTGAGGAGTCTGGAGAGCACATTATTGCTGGTGCTGGTGAACTTCATCTTGAGATCTGTTTGAAGGATCTACAGGATGATTTCATGGGTGGAGCTGAAATTATCAAGTCTGACCCTGTTGTGTCCTTCCGTGAGACAGTCCTCGAGAAGTCCTGCCGTACCGTCATGAGCAAGTCCCCCAACAAGCATAACCGTTTGTACATGGAAGCACGCCCATTGGAAGAAGGTCTTGCTGAGGCCATTGATGATGGTCGTATTGGTCCAAGAGATGATCCTAAAATTCGTTCTAAGATCTTGGCCGAGGAGTTTGGTTGGGACAAGGATCTTGCTAAGAAGATCTGGTGTTTTGGCCCTGAAACCACTGGTCCTAACATGGTGGTTGATATGTGTAAGGGGGTTCAGTACCTTAATGAAATCAAGGACTCTGTTGTTGCTGGATTCCAGTGGGCTTCAAAGGAAGGTGCATTGGCTGAAGAAAACATGAGGGGTATCTGCTTTGAAGTCTGTGATGTTGTACTTCATGCTGATGCTATTCACAGAGGAGGTGGTCAGGTCATTCCAACCGCCAGGAGGGTCATCTATGCTTCCCAGCTTACAGCCAAGCCAAGGCTCCTTGAACCAGTGTATCTTGTTGAGATTCAAGCCCCTGAGGGTGCTCTTGGTGGTATCTACAGTGTTCTCAATCAGAAGCGTGGACACGTTTTTGAAGAAATGCAGAGGCCTGGTACCCCACTGTACAACATAAAGGCATACCTGCCGGTCGTCGAGTCTTTTGGTTTCTCTGGTCAGTTGAGGGCTTCCACTTCAGGACAGGCTTTTCCCCAGTGTGTGTTTGATCATTGGGAGATGATGTCTTCTGATCCGTTGGAGACGGGTTCCCAGGCATCTCAGCTGGTTCAAGACATCCGGAAGAGGAAGGGTTTGAAGGAGCAAATGACCCCACTTTCCGATTTCGAGGACAAGCTCTAAATTTTTCATTTTCTTTCAAGCCTATGGGCAGACATAATTGGAGTAGAATGGTGTTAAGTTTTGATCTCGTTTAAACTCTTTACTTTTGTAGTATTGTCTTATGGTACTTTGCTGGAACAATTACAATACCTTAGTCTTTATGGTTGAGATTTGACTCATTTGAGAACATGAATCTTTCTTATTTATATATTTGGTTCTTATTTAAATTTCTGTTGTTTCATGACTTTCATCTTATATGGAATATATGCATTTGGACATAAACCTACAATATTTGATGTAGCCTGATTCTCATCCTTAATGTCTGTGTCCTGTTTTCCATACTTTGTCCATGTTAGATTGCACTTTCTCCTGGCTGGGTTCCTAAGTGTGCCTAAATGATAACACATACACTACTAACACTAACAAAACTTCACGAAGCATACGCGTTCTATGATACTACAAGAACATCATCTTGTTAAATGATCCACATAGATTAAAAAAAATGCACCGAGTTTAATAACATGATGGGAATAAAGTTGCAGTTGATGCTGAGAGTTCCGTTCAGGGTTTAGAAGACAAGGATAGAAAGCAAGTTAAAACGACGACGTATTAGTAGTCTCCAACTCCACTCTCCCAAAACCCTGAAATACTCAAAGTAGGGTTTCTCTCAGTGAGCAAAAAGAGTTGACAAAACTCCAAAAATGCAAGCTTCACGAATCTTAAGCACAACACTACGCAAGAAAAGCTCGTCTTTCCTGTCCTCTCTATCCGGCTATTCTCACAGTGACAGTCACCGCATTCCAGCACAGCACCGCTCGATCGTCTCCACGTCGCAGCTAGACTACTCATGGATGGACAAGTTCAAGGGTGCCTTCACCGGCAACAAGACCTCCCCAGATGGAACCCTGCCCAGCTCCGAATCATTCACTTTGCTCCGTACGCCCTTTCCCACTTTAGTTACTCTATCTCTTGTTTGGTTTTGCTCTCTGGGTTTTGCTGATTAGCTACTTATGTGCTTAAAGTGTCATGCTTATGATAAACCCAGATGGGATTTGGAAGAAAGATTGAAACTTTGGTTGCTGTCTCATTCAAGTTTGCATTTTTTTTTGTATGATATGTTAGCTTTTGACAAACCCAGTTGTTAATTTATAGAAAGATTGAAACTTTGGCTGCTATCTAATTCACAATTGCATATCTGTGATCAAGTTGATTCTATCTGAAGCTATTTTTAATGACAATTTGGTTATAGCATTTGGTTGAACTTGTTTGTTTACAATGAGATTGGTTGGGAGTTGATGGATCTCATTTTAAGTAGTGGTAACCGTTTTTTTTGTTGAATTGGGACTAGGATTTGCGGATGAGATGAAGAATGCTAGAAGAGTCGGGGCATTCAAGCAATACATTGTTGGGAGAAGCAGTGAGGCGACTTTTGCCGATGCATTTGAGAAGCAGGAGTCAATAATACGTTATCTCGGACAATTTGATACTACTGGAGAGGTTGGTTTTCTCTTTTTTAATCTGTTAATGGTTTCTTTGTCAACTTTTTGTGCCACATATGTTATTGCTCTGGCTGTATCTATCTAATATGTGCTACTGCTGTAAAAGCTCAAGTCTCATAGGATAGTTAAAGGTTGGATCAAATCATAGATTCATTCCAGTTAGTTAAATTGTTCTCTGTATTCTTATTCGAAAGTACCATTTGATACCAAATCTTTTTCCCATTACTTTGCTTTGGTTTTATTGGGGATCAGGATATAATTGCAAAAAACTATTGAATCCTAAATCATTATTTTGATGCTGAATTTTGTGATAGTGTCATTGCGTAGCACACTAGAATGGATTTCGTTTCTTACCAACTTGATCCTTTTCTATTTTCTCCTACTCTGATTGACCATTTTAAAGCCGAGGTCTCTTTGTTCCTCTTTAAAAGGCCAATATTGTCGATCCTGAATAAGAGTATGCCCCCAAGTGTTTGTTTTTGTACACATCTCTGTATAAGGTCGTGTCTTTCAAGTGTCTTGTTAAGCATCTTGATTATGGCTTTAGGTCTTCTCTTTTGTAGAATCTTCAAATTACTCAAAAACAAGAAGCAGCAAAGCACTGTAAATGCACAATATCTGATGTAGAGAATGCACTTGCAAAGTTCACTTGGGCCAGAGACGCAAACAAGAAGATGGAACAGTTGAAAGCAGAAGGGAAACCACTGCCAACAAGCATTGGCGAGGTATTTACCTCACATTGTGCTTTTCCTTCATACATCCCAGATTATTGAAAATCACCACATACAGATGAACATTACTTAGTATCTTAGATCAAATGGTTCTCTACTAGTCATATAGAAACTTCAAGTTTCATTTTCGAAATTTCCATGAAATAAATGTGAGAAGTTTTTACTGAAAATTTCTGTAATGTAGGTGCAAAAGTTGATGGGTTCAACCCCATTTGACCGTGCTCAGTCTAATTTGGCTAACAGTGGGCAAATTAGTAGGAATGCACTTTGTCCCTGTGGTTCCAAGAAGAGATACAAGCGGTACTTAAGCATTCCATGCTTCATCAATACTTGGCAGTTCTTGATTCTAATAATCTATCGTACTTAAAACCTTTTCAAACTTCATATTCTCGGGTTTATGATTCATAAGCTTATTGGCTTTTGTGGTAACTGTTATGAAGGTGCTGTGGAAAGGATAAGTGAGAAGGAAAATCTTACTGCGGCCCAGAGACACCTCAAGCTCGAAGATAGAATTTCAGGTTTTTGAGCCTATGTTCTTTTAGCAAGTTCAACTTGCTGAGACCATATGTAATAACATTGTTTCATACAATAAATTGCTGTCAAATTTAGGTTGCAGAAGTAATCAAGCATTGATTCACGGGTGATATTCTTAGTCATAAATAGTATACTGCGAAATACTGTTTATTTGTCAACGGGAAACGTGTCAAAAATTAGAGCCTTGGCGACACTGACAGAACTAAATATATCAACCAATTTTCCAACACTGACAGAACTAAATATATAACTACAATGGCTGCCGTAGTTATTTAGACAGTAAACTAGAAGACACGAGAGTTCATGTGCCGTAGTTTCCTATAGCTGTCTGTATTCATTTTCCTCAAGTTAGCTCATAATTTTTGAAGAGGAAAGTGTATGATATATATCCATGCAAAAAAGCGCTTCTCTGTTATGTTCGATATTGCAGTTGAGTGATGTCTTCAAACTAGCAAGCTAGTGTTACCAACCAAATTAATTACCTTGTTTACAAGGCCATATCCCCCTTCTCCAAGCTTGTTTGCAGCAGAGAAATTCTCAGTAGCGTCCTGTAGGGTTTGAAAGTCAATAAATTGCACATCTAAGCCGTTTTCATCTCCTGCCTCGATTTCCATCAAATCTCTCAGTACTCGTGTTTCAATATCAGACTCAACCGTATATTTTTGTTAAATTTATGATTTTTGGACTGACATGTTCAATTTGTGACTTTGTATTTGGTAATTTTCTTGAAATTGTATAAAACTTTGGATTTGTGTTGTTACTAATAACAAATTATTTGGATTGTGCCTTTAAATTTTTGGGCCATAAATATGTTAGTAGAAACTCATTACCAACCGTACCAATTAGTTGGTATACTAACGTTATTAATTGGTTTAAAATGTAGATTTTTCATGCCGATTATATGTTTGTTAGTACATGGTATCGAGAAAATGAGGTTGATATACCTACTAATCCAGCTGGCTTTCCGATTTTTACCACCTTGAGTTTCACAAAAGTTTCATTCATCTTGATTCTCTAGTGCATCCATCCTGACAACTTTGGCTTAAAATTCTTGAAAATATTTGCAAATGAGAGGAGCACTGTTAACATCACATATCCCAAAATTGCCACAACAAAATCGAAAAAATGGTCGAAATTTCGGCGAAATTTTTTTTTTTTGCATCTCACTATTTTGGGCGCCTACCAATTACATTTCGTGCGAAATTTGTGATTTTTCCCAAAATTTCGAGATATATCCCGATATCTGACAATTTTTCCAAGATTGGAGGAATATTCCACAACTGTTCCTTGATTCTCTCCCTAGAAAAAACAAGCTAGCAAGGGGAATCAAACTCGTGACCAAGTTCACCAGGAGAAGCTCCTTAACCAATGCTGAGCATTACTTTGATCATTTAGTCTACACTTTATATACATATCCTCTAAAACGAATTATTAATTTTCCATTATTCTTGTTTGATAATCTATGAAACTCAATAATTCCGCGATACTTCTATCGAAATATCCATTTTTTAGAAAATCGAAATTTCCGTATATTACTACTACAGTGGCCGGCCTTTTTTGTCATATTTAGCTGGCTTACGGGATAAGGAGTGCACAGCTCAAGATGAATCAACTTATCAATATTTAAAGATATAAGCATTACTTATGAAATGAATTATTGGTCGTTGACCCTTAAATTAATCTATATGTCAATGTCACTATGTAACAAAGTCTGCCGAAATATACTAACATAATTTACACTCAGCAAGCTCTGTGCAATCCAATACAGCAATGTCGTCAGTTTGTCACAGTTATGGAGATCAACTTGTCAAACCTCACCCTCCGTCCATTCCGGCTATCCGATGTCGACGATCTCATGACATATGCCGGAGACGAAGTAACTTGAAACCTGCGATGGAAGACTTTGACAACCAAAGAGGAGGCTCGCACTTTCCTCAAAGATGTTTGTATCCCCCACCCTTGGCGCCGGTCGATATGCATCGATGATCGTTCAATCGGCTTCATATCTGTCTTTCCATGGTCAGGTGATGAGAGTCACAAGGAATAACCACGGAAGTGGTGAAGACCGTGGTTCCTCAAGTGTTTAAGGACTTGCCTCATTTGCTTAGGTTGTAAGCTTTTGTATATTCAGATAATAAGGCATCTCAGAGGGTGTTGGAGAAAGCTGGGTTCCAAAGGGAGGGTTTGTTGAGAAACCCTAAACTCACCCTCAGTACAGAGCCATCTGCGCCGATAACAGCCCTATCAGATATATTTTCCAGGCATCATTGAACTCAAGAGGAACAATGTAGAGAGATCGGGTGTTTTCAAGTGTGCAATACGCATAGTTGCAGAGGCTACGAAGGACTCTAGAGAACATCTTGCTGTAATCACACAAACTAAAGAAAAAAACTTTTGAACATATGTATATATATAACTTCAATTGAGAAGCAGCATCTCAACAAGAAATCTGTATACCTATTTTACTTCAATGATTTTCTTCCCAACCAAAAGTTTTCAGTTTATCAGGGAGGTATTAACACAATTAATTACAAATAAAAGGACAAACTATTTTCTATGGACACTGTACAAGAGGACTTAGCTGCAGCTTTGGGCAGCAGTAGCAGGTCATGCATTAACAAATACCACAATTGTTGTACATGCTTTTCTCCATTCACTCTATATCCTCTACCCTAACTTCAAAGCAAAGAAGCAATATGTCTCATTATTCACAGTTGAGAGAACGAGGCTTTTCAAGGTATAGAATTTACTGAGATGCCTTGTCGTAGAGGTGAGCTGGGCTGGTCCATATTTGATGGAGTGACAAGCCGCTGCAAGGGTTTGAGAGCTACCGTGAGCTCTGAAAATGAGGGGCGCAAGTTTGGTTCACTGGTTTATTTATACACCAAAAAAAACACTCAATTAGTTAACAGCAATATTATAAGTGAAAGAATTCTGCTAAGCCAATGTGTTACATAAGTTATGCAACTTACGTCTGCCAGCATTGCCAAATGATCCTTGCAACAGGTGGATCAACTTCTTTAGGGATGTCAAGGCGGCGATTCTGGAAACCCACCGCACCCACAACTTGCATCGGGTTCATCCCACTCCAAGGCAACTTTAGGGTAGCAAGCTCCCACAAAATTACTCCAAAGCTATATACATCACACCTGCATGTTTGACACAAGACATAATTAAGAGGGTTGGGATCCAACAGTTGTAGCCTAATTTAACCAGGCTATAACATAAATATACTCATTAAGCTTCCGTATCCCGGGCTGTGCTACCAAATTAGAGTGATAAATATTGACAGATAACTCAAATAAGTCGAGTGATTCATGTAATGATATTGAACAAGAGACCCTTCAAGCTCAAAGAAAAGAAACAGAATTAAAAGTAAGAAGAATCAACTCACTTTTCATTTGAGTTTTCGTTGCGCAAAACTTCTGGTGCCATCCACTCAGGCTAACACATCAATGGTAAAACAATCAGAGATATAGAAAAGGTGCCTAATTTTGATTTTTGACTTGGGTTCATTATATACAGTATCAAGACAAGTAGTCATATAATAAAAAAGGAAACTAACAAAATGAATTCCAAACTCACTGTTCCAGCAGTTGATTTGGAGGACAAGAAAGTGTTGTGTTTCAAGCGCGACAGTCCAAAATCACCTACCTGTATATTCAAATCCAGTCTCAAGAAAAGTAGACCTCACAGAACAACTATATAGATGGTATGCTAAAACAAGACACAAAACTAGGATCCAAAACAGTGAATTATAAACCCAATACCTTCACATTCCAGTTCTTATCAACCAATAGATTTGGAGACTTCAAATCCCGGTGAACAATAGTCGGGTTGCTTGAATGCAAGCAATTCATACCCCTTGCCTGCAAAATACAAAGAGTCATGAAAGTGGATAAGTTTGTACCCTGCTTATCAAAACGGAGATACAGGGAAAACTAGATCATACCACATCAAGTGCCATCTTTAATCTTCGTCTCTCTTCAATTTGACAATGAGGACGATGTATAATCCGATATAGACTTCCCCTGGGGAAAACCAAATGCCAGTGAAGTTACTACCAAATTGAATTTTTTTTCTCTTTTAATATATAGACCAGTTAAAATTGCAAAGATGACAAATGTAAGCATATGTTGTTGATTGCAAATCGCCATTTCATATTGTTTGAGGTTCATCTTATACCTTGGGAGGAACTCAGTAATGATAGAGAGGTTGGGAGAACGTGTAATAGCACCCATGAAAAGCACAACATTTGGATGGCGCAGCCTACGCATTATCCGTACCTAACATTGCAGACCAAAGATTACAAATAAGGTACATTCAGATTTGGAACTCATGATATTGAGCTTATATATGTAGTCTAGGCAGAACAGTGATACATGTGTTGATGTGTATGTATATAATAATGTGTCAAAATTGTAAGAGTACAAAGATGCATAATCCGCCATAACAGTTAAGTGAGGAGAGGAGAATTATCATTTGCAGTTTTAACTTAAGTTTAAAAAGCTATACCATACCAATTTATTTTGTCTACAACTTTGCTAGGGTGTAAGTTTATTTGGTTTCTTTCTTTTCCTGAAAATGCTGGAACTTTAAAGCAGAACATGAAAATGCACATAAGGATTAGAGAATTACTTCTCTTTTGAACTCAGCCAAAGCAGCACCCGAGAAATCCTGGTCCAGGAACTTCTTCACAGCAACTTCCTGTATCACAACAACAATCCACCAGCCAAAAGTTTAACCGTCAATCTTAATTCCTCTTGTTAATGCTGTGAAATTAAAAAGCACAACGATTTCAAGCATCAGCTAATGAATTAAGTAGATGCATGGTTCCAGGAAGTAATGGCAATCGCAGATGTTACCATTAAAATAATGATGATACTCAGGATAGGAGTCCTAAACTCCTAATTATGAAATAATACAATTTTCTCTTTCTAAGATTCTGACTCGAAAAATTGCTTCCCAATTAAACACACCAGCAATTTGCCTCACTTTACCTGATGTTGCTATCTTTTCTATGCAACTATATAACCCACTAATTTACATACCTCCAAAGTGCTAGTGATATGGAAACAAACCCCCAAACAATCGAAACAAAGCATAACTTAAGTTGCGAATGGAATATGGATGGACATATTGGTTTTAAAATCAAACTCACCGTGCCATTCCAGTCAGCATGGTACACTTCTCCATATGAACCTAATATAAAATGAGAAAAGAAAATTAAACAGCTCTCCAGGAAAATTGTATAGAGCTGTTTTAGGATTGAAGACTGACAGTTTTAAAGACAGAATAGGGGAGTCTGACCAGGCATATACAATACCTAGTCCAATTCTTTCTCCAATAACCAGGTCTTCCCATGGAATTTCGCTTTCACTTACATCAACATCATCAAATACTTGCTCAACCCTACTTGAAATGGAATCAAAGGATGAGTTGCAACTCTCTGGATCCTTCAATTTAGAATTGGTCTCCATGAATCTTTCATGCGTGAACTTTCTTCGATCATGGAAGCCATTTACAGTATTCTCACGTTCTACAGAACCACTTTGTAAATATACGGACATATTGGGGGCTGCAGTTGAATTGAAACCACCAGCATTGATCTGTTCAGATTTAGCAGAGCTGGTAGAAGCTGAAGACGATGGATTATAGCCATTGGGCTCTCGATTAACTCTAGGTATAATTCCATGTAAATAATCATACTCCTTCTTTTTAGGGACTTCATTGTGTGCATGAACATTTTTTGTGTATGAGGCAAGATTATTTCTTGGTCTCTGAAGCTCATCGGCCTTATTCTCCAAAGGTTTGTTATGCGCAGGAGCTTTCCCAGTTCCCTTTATTTGGAATGGGTTAAGATCTGCAAAAAGATTGTTAGAGTCCTCCGAGTTATTTTGAGCATATGGAACTACATTTAGATTCGTCCTTGCACCATCAACTGCATGTGTCCCACGGTTCCCTCTGTATCGAGAAGTTTCAAAAGCTGATGAGGGAAGATGATCTAATTGAGTTGCTCTCTTGGGTATATCAGAAGAACCAAAGCCTGTGTCGCCAATTGCACCCCAGAATGCTTCTGCTTTCTCAGTGCTTTCAGAGTTTTGGCTGCTTCCCTCTCCATGTAATGGCTTTCGTCTTGAGTACACAACTTCAGCATCAATCAAAGAAGGGAAAGTTGGGATTGTGTTTGATTTCGGATTGACTGGCTTGAAGTTAGTGTCCTTGGCACTTGAAATGTCAGCTGGTATGAGTGTTCCAGGATCAGCCATAAGATCCACCATAAATTCCCTGTCAATTAACTATAAATTAAAATCACATAGATAAGCTGCGAGTTGATAGCTCTTGGAAAACAAAGAAACTTGTCTACTATGGATGTAAGGAAAACTAATGTGGTAAGTAACATCTAAACTGGTAAGAGGAAACACTTTTTTTTTCAACACAAATTACAATATTATGGCAGTGAAAGACAATCAACTTCTATAACAGTTCACCAAGTAATAGAAATATAGGTCATAATATTATATGCATTATTGGAATGAATATTAATTAATTTGACACATATAATAGCATGAATAAAGGTGAAAAGTCAACATCACATCATACATGCACAAGCTTACCCATCATCTTCCAACTTTACTACATTTACAGCACCATCCTCAACACCAGTGTATTGCACACCCTTAAGCAGTCTGCAGGGAATCTTGATACTGTCGGCTAATACCTGCAGCAAGGAAACAAAGTCAAGACATAACATACATGTATTCGTAAACTTGTAAATCATAAGCTCATTAACTAACTTTGATGATCACAGCTACATTTAACAGCAGAAGATAATTTGTTGAATTTGAGCAGTCAGAAAAATTTAAGTAAACAAAGTTACAAACAATTGTTTTGTCAAAACCGGAAAATGGACATCCAATGACCACTTTCAAATTAAACATATGGGTCTGCCCATATGTACCTTGGCAAACTAAAAAATGAGAAAAAATGATTACCTAAATACCAAGTGCAAATGAAATTTAATTACGTAATTACAAGAACTACTTTGTAGTTTCATGTTTTGTAAGTATAAACAAATTTTTCAAGACATGAAAGGCTGAAATAATAAAATCCCCATAATCTAGCTTAAGAAAGACATCTAGATGTCCTGTTTGTGAATATGCTACCGAATTGCAAATTATTACAATCCAATGTAACACATATGCTACTAAACTCATGGTAAATAATCTATCTCTCTGCATAAGGAATGTCTACACATTTAAATTAGCACGGCCTAATCAAGATTGATCATACACAATCAGGCAGGCTCACCCATCTAAACTAATATATAGTCAGTTAGTCACATGTTTTGGCGTACAGTGTACTACCATAAACACTGAGTAGTTGGAAGATGTATATTTGTAACTCTGAACAGAACTGAGCTAATATTTGGCAAATTTGACAAGTTTCACATTTTTTCCGCAAATAATGAATCCCATCTCAAAATTGCAAAGACAAAAGTTTAAATTTGGTTTATGGGGCATTGTTTCAATCAAAAGATTCACATATTATGTCACTGCAAGATAACACTGAAAAAGATGGACTTAAGACTTCTAACCAGGTTCAAACATAAAGATTCAAAGTATATAACCAACATGCCTAAAGCACTGATCATGTTGGCCTTGTAAAAAACCATGTGTTGCTCATAAAACAGAAGGAAGACAAGGAAAAAAAATAAGTTGGAAAAAAAATATTGGAGAATGTTAGATGACAATGTAGCATCTAGCATGGACCAAACTGCCCAAGATTTCATTATATGGGACAACCAGAAGATATCATGCATAACAAAAAAGTAGTGCCAGAAGACGCAACTGATGATAACCGAGATCTAACCTTGAAAAGTAAAGCACGGTGTCGGGAGAGGCCAATGGTTATGAACCCAATAGGCAGTACACTTGTTTGCAGAGACGTCCTCAATTCTGAACTTCTTTCACTCCATCTCGCCAAGATGATATTAGCATCCTTTACAGGCCCGCCCATATGTTCGCTAACGAGTTCAGCAAGCCTTTGTACCAGTACCCCAACACCGGTGACGGGGCAGTCTACCGCAATACACTGTGCAATTTGCACCAACTCTTCCAAGGTAGGATCAATTGTACGATTTACTAATGAAACTTCAAATGCAGATCTCCCAAGGTTTTTTTCAATATTTGTGAGAGAAGGCATTTTCCCTTGTACTGCAGCATCTGCCGAAATTCCATATACATCATAAAACCCATCAACCACTTTTTCCCCATAGTCTAGCACATTGTATTCCTGGTGATGAACAAGAAAAATTCAATCCATATCAACAGAAATGAAGAAGTGAAACAACGTGTTCATAGTAGTACATACAAGCAAAACATACTCAAGGAAGTATATAATTTGTTCTTTAGGAATGGAATCAAGAGTATAACATTTCCCTAAACGAGCAAATTTAACTGATCAATCAACTTCGGATTCAACCAACCGGCTCATTAACACTCTTTCAGTAATTAAATTGGATCAATTCTAAGGAATAGGCTTGTCATCCGACCTCCGCCACTTTTCCAGATTCACTACACTACTGGTAGCATTCTGAGACCTCAATCAAACCAATTCTTTCCCTTAATTTCCAATCAGTCAACCCTCCAACTACAACAGTCAAACTCAATCAACACTACAATTCTCTAACCTGATCATCCCCAATCCCTAATCAAACCTCAATTCCTACACAATTAGCACTAACAAGCTTAATTAAACCTTAAATTCATGCTCACACAATCAAATTGAGTCAAATACCAAAACTCACTGAACTCAAATAAACCACAACTCACCCAATAGTGCCTCGACAGCGTCTCCGCCGTCGCCGCCTCCACCTCATCCCCCGTCTGATCAACCCCGCGGCCGCCGCCCAAGCTCAGCATCGTCGCCGCGCGGATCTGATCATTCTCCGGATCATCGTGACCGTCCGAATTCGAAGCGCTGATCGCCAAAGCAAGCTGCACCTGAAACTCCTCCTCCGACAACATATAGTCCCCCCGACTCCCTACCGCCGCCTTCACAGTCGCCGGCCCTCCCGCGCCACCTCTCGCCGCAGGCCCCGGCGACGCCGATGACGAAGCCGGAGAAAAAGGACTCGCCGGAGGACCGCTCCCCGCGCCCTGGCGGTGGTGATCGGAGCCGCATGACGGTGACGTCACGGCGGAGGTCGACGCTGCTCCGGATGGTCCTGCTAGTGGTGGTGGCTCGTTCGATCGGGCCGGGTCGTGGTTGCTGCCTATGTGAAGCTTCTTGAAAATGTGCTTCATCTCCGGCGACGACTACTCCGGTGAGTCTGTTCAGCTTTATCGAAACCGCAACGGTTTTTTGTTGCGATTTTTCTCTGCTTCTTGAAAGTTCTTCTCTCACTTTTTATTTCTTTTTATTTTTTTATTTTTATTTTCAGAGAGAGAGAAAAGAAGAAGAGTTCGGAGGGAAAACTCGGGTGGACTGGTTAGTAATATATGTTTGTGGCGGGTAACTTTAACGGAGAATGGTCTTGTGGGAAATCACGAAAGTGACCTTGACGCGCATCAATGACGGCGACGGCGATTACGTGGAAGCTTACTGCTACGTCACGACGACGATGGGATGGGATGTTTCTCCGGGCTGAGGGTGTTTTTGTCAACGCGGTTTTGAAAAAGGGTACGAATTGGGGGAAAGCTTAGCGGGAGAGTTTTCCTCTTTTCTAGATTTTGATCCATATCGAGAACTCGATGGGGGGTTTTGATTCAATCTTGGAGATTTGGGAAGACATAGATTTGTGGTTTGAAACTTTGAATTAGGTTTGATGAGATATGTGCTCTAGCTAGGAAATTTCCAAGGTATCGTTCATATATGTCAAGGTGATTGTAGATCATACATGTCTGAGAGGATTCCCTGACAATAGCATAGGTTAGAAGAGTTACTAATGCAGCTAAAATGTGGAAAGGTATATTGTGAGTCATCCTCCACAATAGAGTTGATGTGTTACGTAACTTACGTGGTATTTTCATGATCGATCGAGCTACAACATTCTTATCAATTGATTGAACACAATGATACATAGAAGTATTGCCTATATCTTCAATTTGATTTCCAAATCACACTAATCTAAGTCAATATTATCTTGTTGTCTTGGTCAGAAACCTCTAATTTCGAAAGATACTTCACAACCAAAATTAATTACCAATCTTAATCACTAGTTATGAAAATATGTTGATCGATCATGATAATGTTCGAGTACTGATCTATCCCCTTCCTTAATTAACGTCCAAAGTAAAAGTGGGGTTGCATCGTAAGTCACACTGCGTAACACTCTTTTTCAAGAAACTCAAACATTATCCTATCTTAAGAAGGTTATGATACATTATATTCTTGCCTTTAATAATTTAACAAATTACTATTAACTACGGGACAATAATTTGTTTAACACAAAACTCATACACTAATTTGATTGTGCATATTAGGACTACATATTACATTTGAGGATCACCCTGTTGTCAGGCTGCCACATGGTTTTATTGCGATTACTGTTTTGTCATCCATTGATTTTTATATATTTCCCCTTGTCTTGCTCCTCCCTATGCTCATCATCGTTCTCCCACCTTTTGCACTTTATTCTACATGCCGGAGCTTTCAATTGAATTCATTTGACACAATATGTTACTGCCTAAAAGCATTATATCATAACCAACGTCAGTAAACACCACATTAGAGTAATCAAACACCATAATAGCAGCAAAAAACACACAGTAGCACAATCATTTCCATACAATTGAGGCTAATGTTATTAGTATAGATCACAATAGTATTAACATCGCAGTAGCATCAAAATTTCTAGACATAATAGTAATAACATAGTAGCATAATTCATATTTTGACCCAAAAACAACACAATAACATAATCAAACACCACAATAGTAGTAAATTTACACACTAGCATATATAATCAACACATGAAAAATTTGCTACTACCTCAAATCCACTTTAGCATAATCAACACAATAGCATATACCACCTCACGTGTTCCTCTTACAATTTATAGACATTGAAAACAACATTAAAGAAGATTTACGACTTACCTTATCATGCTCCATAAAATTTACACACTAATTGAGAAGCTGCTATTAAATAGGAATCTGGAGGCAAAACACATCGATGCTACTGCTACTGAATTTGGAGATGGGAGAGATCGGTGCTACTGCTACTGATTCGGAGGATTTAGGAACAAAATGAAAAAAAAAAAAGGGACAGAGTGACCCGCTACTGAGATGAGAGAAGATGCGAAATGTAGAATTAGGATTCGATTTGGGGACGGTTGCTCCTTATATAGCAGTGGCAGATGTGTAATCAATGAAAACACTGCGTTTTTCGGTCATTTGATGGATGGGCTTGGAACAAGGCCTGCTATTTTTAGTTGTTGGGCCTCGACTATTGTCCTGATTTGTATTAGGATTATGAAAAGTAAGGTTTCTAGCTACTTAGTAATTTTCTATTTATTATTTCGCTTAAGATAATATATATTGTACATACTCTTCAAAAACCTTTCCTTTTATGCATCATTACATATATCACTCTCCTACCGTCCTACTTAATTTCTTCTTAATTACCCTAAACACGTCACTGCAACTTCACCCACATAGCAGAACTAGGTATATTGGCATGTACCACAAACAACAAATAATAACCCGGCGGTGCAATCTCTGCCGCCGACGGCCCCATCACCGCTACCTCATACGTATCCAACGTCAAGTGTCTAACTTGGCCCAACTTCATCACCACAATTCTCTGGTTCATAGCAAAAGAGTGCGTGGTAAACGACGGCGCAACCATGGTAACCGATAACACACTTACGTCCAAGTACTCGGGCACAGCGAACGCAACCGAAAATGGCTCCGAGTAACTGATAATCTCTTCCACCGAAACGATTCTGGGACGCAAAGTTTCGTATTCCCTCGCCAAATACGGCGGAGAAAATGCTTCCAAGCTCAAGTCGGTTGGGTAGTCCACGCCGGTGAAGTTGTAGCCCACATGAGGGTTGCTTCCTCCAACTAAAACCCGGCCATCGGTGATCAAAACAGCAGAGGAATGGTACAGCCTCGGCCTTTTTGACTCCGTCATAACCCTAAACCGTCGGCCCGGAAACTCGGACGGGCGATAAAGGACTGGTGTTATCACGGGGTTCCGTCCCAACTCCCAACCGGCGGTCCCAAGTCCAGCGCCGTTTAAGATAAGTACGTCTCCGTTTGGCAAGAGAATCATGTCACCCATAGCTCTAGGTACAGGCATGTCCTCCATGACCCAATTAGGGTTTCCGTCGTTCACGTTGATCCTCCCACAAGTGCCGAGCGTCTTCTGAAAGCTCCCATTCTCCGCAAGCCCAAATGAACCGCGTGGCGCTCCGCCGCAGACGACTATCTCAGCTCGGAGGAAGGGCTGGTTCTCATCCAAAGGAAGCAAGACCGAAGAACCACTGCTCGGATAGTTACGTGGCTCTTTGCCTGGGATTTCCGGGAGCTCCTTAACGACGGTGTTTTGCTTGTAGTCAAGGAGTATAGACTTTGTGTTAGCGAAGATAAACAAGTTTCCATCGGGCAAGAGATGTACAAAGGGATACAAGTTGTTTTCATCTCCGTGGTCCTGGGTTTGTCTCATAAGCTCAAGCCAGATAGTAGAGGAAGAACTGCCGCGAGGGTAGAACTCGTAGTTAAACTGTCTTCTACCTCCGACTATTATTACTCTTCCGTCCGGTAATATTTGATTAGTGGCGTACCATCTGCGTGTTAGTAAGTAGTTTGGTTCTTCGTTCCAATCACAGCTCTCGTCATTGCATGGAGAGAATGTTCTCAAGGAGCGCTCGCCGTCGTTGAATCCGCCTGTTTGGACTAAGGTTCCGTCAGGAAGGACAGCACCGGAGGAGCAAAACGGGTCGGTTTGGATGGTGAGTGGTCGGAAGGTGTTTTCGCCTATGTCGTAGAGGACGGAGTGGGCAGTACAGTCTTGTTGCAAGACAGCGCCCTTGGGTTCCTCGCGGCACTGACCGCCGGGGAGGGAGATGTTGGAGGCGCCGAAGTCGGTGCGGTCGAACATGATGACCTTGTTGCTGTGGAGGAGCTGCATGTGCATGGCAGAGATGCCGATTGAGGACTGTAGGAGTTGCCATTGGCCTTGGTTGCCGGAATATGCTTGAGATGAAATTGGTAGGAGCAGATAGAGTATAATTAGGATGGAAATAAAAAGGGCGAAGGTTGTCATTGTTGTTGGTATTAACTTTGGATGAGTTTAGTTGGAGGTGATGGATGGTACATATATATTTGGGTGAGGAGTTAAGCATAGAGTCTGGTAGGGATTGGAGACAAAAGAGCCGGGGGCATTCAGGAGTTGTATCGAGTGAAGCTCAAGAAGCATGAAACTCCGGTCCCGAGTCCCGACTGAAATTGCGCTCATTATTTTCTCTGCAAGGTTTGTTACATAATTACACTTGCCTATAGTTTTGGTAATTAGCAAGCTTGTGATCACATCTAGTTCGTCAAACACAACCATCAATTAGCTAGGCTGCCTAGACATATATAATATTCTTATGAGTTTAACACATGTGAATTACGAGGTAGGTTAATAGATCACATTCAAATATAATAAGAACGATTACATTAATTAGTTTAACTATCACTATTGTGTGAAAATTCTAGTATACATCAATGTATGCTATACATCTCACATCCGACGGTCGATATTGTTTTACGAGTGGGGTCAAAAAAATAATATTCGTTGTTAACCGTTGTGTCACTGATAGTAAAAACGTCAGGCGGATGACTCGTAGCGTCTATACGACTAGGTGGCCTCTTAGTCAGATTCAAATTATTAAATATTTATTATATTTATATATGTATTTAAACTATTTATATGATTAAAATATGTAATAATGCTCAATATTAATTTTTAAAATATTCTAAACTCAAAATTACTTAAGTTTAAAGTCCATACAAAAATATTAAAATAAAAGGTAAATTGTAAAATAAATTCAAGACTAAATCTCAAATTATTCTTCTCTAAATCCTTCACTAACTTATTTGGTATCGCCATATCCATTTTTCTTTCCTCATCTTCAAAATAAAATATTCATCATGAAGTTCTTTTACTTTCACTGTGCTTTATTTTTTTTTATTTCTAAAAATCCACCGATTTTAACCGTCACGGACCGCCGATGAATGCCGTGGACCGCTTAGGACTGCCTAAGCGGCCGCCATATCCCCGAACGCCACGGATGGCCGAATATGCAAAAAACATGGCGGTGATCCACCTCCTAGCGCCTAGACAGCCGCTTTTTAGAACAGTGCTGATAGTATGTTTAACCCTAATGAAAACACAAACTGAGTTAATTATAAATATTAATTGAAACAACAAGGGTGATAGTCTTAATGAGTTCAATAATTTTTTTCTCTAGTTTTTTTTTTTCATCTATAGAAAAGAGACCCTGGCCTAGAAAAGAAACGCTTACACTAGGTCAATGTACACATGCATATAGATACAGGATCCATGCAGGAATGCATAGTGTAAATTAACGTCATATAGACTTTGCATATCAGCTAGCTAGCTAGGAACAATATCCTTTTGTGGTGGATCAATTCTCTCCTTATCAAAAGAACAAACTTGCTTCACAACTTTGTGTTCCAAGTTGTACACTCCCATGTCATGGCCACCATAACAATCAATATCGCCAAGCAGTTCTATCTCATCCCAACGATCATCTGTGAAGTAAATTGAGTTTTCTTCGCACCCTGAAACATTTTTAGTGGACAACGATATTGACTGTGTAGCGTGGCAGTATCTAGTTTGAATACATAAAATTACGCTACCCCCAAAAAACAAAGCACAGTTAGGCAAAGACTCCACTTTCTTCCACAGTCCCACTTTGACAAATCAACACTAAACTCATCTGCTGCATCCACGGCATCAACAATCACATCTCCATGCTCATGTTTCTTTGCCCTGAGCGATTCTTTCCTCTTTGATTACTCGATTTGTCACTGATTTTCATTAATGAAGCCATGTGACTGAGGGGGCTAGTATTCAAAGATCTCTTTGTTTCAGTCTGAAGTCCTCTGAAATTCTGAATACATCAGTAGGGCTGCCCTCACGCAAGGGAGACAAAGAGTGAACTTAATTCCTTTAATCTACTTATGTATCTTGTTGCTCAAGCTTCTCACCCTTCTGAGAGAGAACTATTGAGCTAGGGCTATATATTACAGTACGGTGCACGTTGCCAATCTCTGTACTTTATAGTCTGATAACAACAATTATCTATAAGAATATCACTAGATGACGTACGTACGTACGTACATGGAAAGTTTCCAACTAACATTCCCTTGCCAAATGCTTTCATCCAAAACAACCTGCGGTGTAAATATTCCACTGCAACCAGGCATGTTGTTACATAATCAGGCAACGTAGATATATATACAAGTAAGCTCGCATATGTATATTCCATTTATTAATCTGGCTCCTTGACTAATTGATATGCTGTATCATACCAAAGTTATGATGCAAACTATATGATTATTTCATGAGGTTCAAAACTGTATATAGTCCAATTACTCAAAAAACAAAAAAAATCAAATTATATTCCAATTAATTACTCCTCTAATCCTCAATCAATCCTTTTGTAATCAAATCAATTACGGCTCAGGTTGAGCCTAACCACCCCGTTGAGCGGCGACCGGGTCAAAAATTTGGTCTCCGGAGACACGTGTCATCACTTGGACCATATAATACTGCGAACGTAGACCATTCTTTGAAAATTAAACCAAAAGTTCACCTGAGAATTCGCCGATCAGTCTACATCACTCTTCACCCTAAATCAACCAAGCTCCACCACGTGTTGCCCCATGCAACGTATATTAGAGCCTCATTCTGCTCTTGTAATCGAACATTTGACGAATTTCTCTTGATCGAACAAAATGAGCCAAGAACAGCCGAGGAGGCCCCAGGAGGATGAGCAGCAGAGGGAAAGCCAATACGGCGTCGACGCTTATCTTGAGCTTGCTGCCGAGAAGGCCGCTGACTCCGCCGTGCAGAGTCCCGTTGGTCTGAAGCTTATCAATGCAGATGAATTTAGTTTCAGCAATAGGGAGACTGAACGTTCCGAACAACGAGTCATTTTCGAACCAATCGGGGGACAGGTCCAACATCCATTGTGTTCTCTATGCATTGCCCAAATTTTTTTTTGACTGATTATTCTCTTCATATGGATTGTTCTTTTGTTTGCCCTTTGTTGTTTGGTTTTAGGTTACGAGTCAAAACTCAAGGCATGTAGATGAAAAGGAAAGGAAAATCAGTGGTTTAGCTAAGGTATAAACTTCCATTCCAAAACACACTATAAAACGACACTAAAAGCATGCATATCAGATATTCAACACATTAGCTAGATCATCGATGACAAGATTATTTGAGTATGAATAAATATTCTATCAATCAGACTCATCATATAGTTACATAAAAATAAACTATAAAAAAACAGATATAAAACTCAAAGAAATAATGTAGAAACATTTCGATGCTAAATTAATTTGTATTGAACTTGAAAGAGGTGTTCTAGTTTTTTGAGTTGTACATGTAACCGTATGAAAGTATGTGTAATGTATCTGTTATTTGTGAAGGGTAGGTTATTGGGAAAAACAGCCAGAGAGGTCCTTTGTCAGCAACAACTACTGGTCAACCTGTTGGCGCCGGTACTGGTAGTCAAATCACCATAGGCGAAGCCTTGGAGGCGACTGCCCTGACGGCTGGACAGAAGCCGGTAGAGTGGAGTGATGCTGCCGCAATTCAAGCAGCTGAGGTTAGAGCCACTGGCCGAACCAACATTGTACCTGGTGGTGTCGCTGCCGCAGCTCAATCGGCGGCAACTCTCAATGCTAGGGCTACGCGTGACGAGGACAAGACCAAACTCGCTGATATCCTTGCGGTATAAGCTAGCAATATTTGTTCTCTATGGTTTTGGTCCATATCTGATTGTCTACTTATCATACCCTAGTTCATACCTTTATTGAAAATATGTGTAAAATATTGTGTAGGATGCAACTTCAAAATTACCGGCTGACAAACCAGCGACTAGGCGAGATGCTGAGGGCGTTACTGGTGCAGAAATGCGAAATGATCCATATTTGACCACCCATCCCACCGGTGTGGCAGCTTCGGTGGCAGCTGCTGCTAGGCTCAACCAGGGTAATTGCAACGAAGGAACAAAATAGTTGCATACCTTGGTACTTGTATGTATTTGGAGTACTTGGACGTGAAAAGATTGAACAAAATTAAAATTTTGGCGTTGTATTGTATTGTATTTTCATTTTCATTTTCATTTTCATTTGTAGCGATGTTTTCCGATCTAAAAGAGGGAGAACTAAATATGTACAAATGTAGTTTCCTTGTGTATAAGAATAAATGATCCTAATACATCATTATGTGAATAAATTTGACGTTCCAAATTTGAAGCCTATTTTTTGGACAACATTGTATGTTAGGAAGGTAGAGATATAGTATTTTGTTTCGATTTATAGACGTAATGTACAGGTCGAAATGGTCATTACTAATAACGTAGTGCTCATGACTAACTTGCAATGGCTGAAAAATATGAGAAAAACACACAGAAAGCATGACATGAAAATATCTATTTCTATGAAAAATATCTGATGACAGCTAAAATGCATATCACTTCTTCTGAACACGTCATCACATCAGCATTCTCTTCTTCTAACAGCTTCCCTCAATGTCAGTGTGGGATAAGACACTGAGATTGGAGCAGTGTTGATTGAATAGCAGGCTATGCAGACCTTTAGTGAAGATATATGCTGTTTGTTTGTCAGTTGGAACATATTGCAGCAACAAGTCTTGTTTTTGGACTCTTTCTCTCACAAATGGAAATCATTATCTAGGTGTTTTATTATAGAATGAAAGACTGGATTTGAGCAGAAAGCAAGAGCAGAGAGATTGTCACATTTAAGCAAAGGAGGAGCAGGAATCTTGATTTCCAGGTCACATAAAATATGTCTTATCTAAGATATTTCAGCAGCAGTATTAGCCAATGATCTATATTTTGCTTTTGTGGAACTCTTATAAACATATCCTTGTTTCTTAGATTTCCATGAAACTGGACAATTGTCAAGATAAACTATGAAACCAATAGTAGACCTTTTGTGATTAACATATCCAGCCCAGTCAGCATCACAATAAGCAGAATATATGATGCACAGTTGTTACCAAACTTATAGAACAATCCTTTTGTAATACCCTGAATTTTTTGGTTGACTTTGTATAAATTCTTGTAAGTGATTAAACTTGGAAATTGAATAAAATCGCAATTTTTTTTGTTTCTCGTCGATGTCAAACGAAACAAAACCGACTTCAGAAATTTAAATTGAAAAACGTTACGTTTTTTGTGACTTGAGAGTCGAATTTTATTTCATTGCTCGTCTCTAAAAACTTCTTTCACTGAAGTTGTAGAGCTCGTCGATACGAGTTCGTGGACACGTCACGCACCTTAATCGGACGTCGTATATGAAAATTATTATTGACGAAAGTTGGTTTCTGAATTTGGAAAATGTATAAAAGGATGTTTTTGGGAAACCCTAATTTCCAAAAAAAGAAACAGCCTCTCTCTCTCTCTCTCTCCCCCCCCCGGCAGTCTCTCTCTCCCTCCCCGACCCTCCCTCTCAATAATCACCTCCGCCGATCTCTCACCTTCGGCCACCGTGGCCCTCACCGCCGGTCCCAAAGCCACCGCACGGACTGCAGCTCCAACCCTTGGACGTGACACGCCGCCTCTCGCCGCCTTGATGCTCGATCGGCGATTCAAAGATTCTACAGATTTCCGCCGCCGTCCAAGCTCCATCTCTGGCGACACCAGAGCACGTGGCCAGCTTACCTTCGCCGATCCTCACCTCTGGTTCCACCTGCAAGCAATTTGGGGCTGGAATTGCGCTACCACCACGTCTTCCTCAAATTTGACCACAGTCGGCATCTGGAGCTTCTCCGACGACTTCCTGGCGGTTCTAGGTTCCGATTTAGGTACTAAAATGTCTCTCTCCATGTGATCTACATTTTTGGTATTGAATGTATTGTGATTTGATGATGTTCGATAAAACGTTTTTTTTATGCTATTAGGTGACCGATAAAACAAGTGAGGAAATTGCTCTCGGTGTCGTGGAAATTACACTAAGGGAATAAGGTGAGTAAATCTCACTATGACGAGTCTACCCCTGACGGTGACTCATACTTTGTTTTCTTAAAAAGATTGAACTATGACATGTATATAATATAGTGGGTTCTGTATGTGTATAAATGGTAAATACGATACATATATATGAGTTGCTATATTACATATTGTTACGTTTTTATTTCCAAAAGAGTTTGAACTGTGGCAACTATATTTATATTATCGAGCAAGAGTCGCTTGGTTGTAGTACAATAAACATATGTTAATTGTTATATTGTACGCAGTTTTAACATTGAGTCTTGTTAAAACGTTTTTTCTGGTCTTCGGACGTTGTTGCCAGTGGTCGGAACCGAGCTTTGGCCGGGTGTCTGTTACGATTCAGTTAGAGCTCTAGTCTGTTTTTCGATGTACTGCATGAGGGGTAACATATGGGTTGTCTGGGTCTCATGAGTACCCATATTTTTGTGTGATATTGGGTAACAGATGAGTTTCCCATTATCTGTTGGCGTACTGCATGAGGGGTAACAGAGAAATGCTTGGGTCTCATGAGTACCCGTATTTTAAATGTCATTGGGTAAACAGATGAGTTGCCCAATATGTCATGAATACCTATATTTTCAGATGTTATTGGACAACCAGATGGGTCGTCCAATGTTTTACGAGTGCATTTATTTTCTTTAGTATGCGATGTGTGTTATACTATTGGTTTACTCATACGAGCTGCAAAGCTTACCGGGTTTGTGTTTACAATCCTGGTGCACATATTCGATGGTGTAGGGGATAGTTCTGCATGTGTAGATTAACAGAATTAGAGGGCTTTCTCTGAAGATTGTCAAAGTTTATTTATTCTATTTGTGGTGAGGATTGAGAGGATTTTACATTTCCATTTGTTATAATACTTGAATTATAAACTGGTTTTGTAATAATCAAATCGACTAAGTCGTACTTTGAACTCAGTTTTGATACACTGTAACTATAAGATGATTTCAATATATTTGAGATTGTTTTAGAGTTTTCCATGACTTCAATTTTGAGTTTATTCACTTTAATTTCGGGGTTGTGACACCTTTATCAAGAGTACCTTGCAAGTATCTCACAATTCTTTTCACAACATTATAATGAACATTTGTTGGTTCAGCCATGGTTGACACACAGTGTTGACAAAAAAAGCAATGTATGGTCTAGTAAATATAAGATATTGCAAAGCACCAACAATGCTCCTATACTGTGTTGGATTGGAAATAGAAGTACCTTCATGTTTTAACAGTTGCATGTGAAGAAGACAAGGAGTACTGCATTTAGTACATAATTCCATACCAGCCTTAACTAGAAGATCTCTTACATATTTGCCTTGTGATAGAAACATACTTGTCTTTTTGTGTTGAATTTCAGTTCCAAAAAAAATATGACAACTTTCATAAATCTTTCATGTCAAAAACATTACTTAATTCATGTATGATATTAGAAATTTCCTCAGAGTTAGAACCAATAATTACTATCATCAACATAGAGTAACAAACACACCATACGAGTACTAGTATGCTTAATAAACAAACTTGGATCTAAATGAGAAAAGATAAAACCCAAATCTGGCAAGAAATTTGTAAATTTCTCATTTCATGCTCTTGGAGCTTGCTTCAACCCATATAATGATTTCATGAGTATACAAACATGATCTGGATACTCAGAATTAACATAACCATGAGGTTGTTGCATACACACTTTTTCTTTCAAGTCACCATGCAAAAATACATTTTTAACATCTAGTTGTCTAAGATCTCATCTGTACATAACTGCAAGTGCCAAAATCATTCTCACTGTGTTGTGTCTTACTACTAGACTAAAGTCTCATCATAGTACAGTCCATTCTCGTGACTATATCCCTGAGCTACTAACCTAGCTTTATACCTTGAAATAGTACCATTAGGATTCTTCTTGATCTTATACATCAACTTCCTACCCACAACATTCTTTCTTGTACGCAGTGGAACCAAAATCCAAGTCCCTTGCTTATTCAAGGCATCTATCTCTTCATCCATAGCTTTGTCCCATTCTGGTACACCAGCAGTAGCCTTGTAGTGCTTAGGTTCTACATAATCATGAATATCAATGACCGCAAATAGTCCACTAAAATATGCATAGTCTTGCAACTATTGATGTTGTAGAACACAAGAATAAGCACAAAATTCATCAAAAATCTTATGTTTAAAAATACCATTTTAGTTCTAGTAATCATAGAATGATTATTATAAGCTAAATTTGAATCATTCACAAATTGAATCTCATGAGAAAGAACAACATCTCCATTATCATTATGTCCAACAATAATACCATTTGAACTAAGAGAGCCATCATCCGAACTTGAACCAAGAGAACCATTGCCATTACTAGTATCAACTCCATCATCACTAGTAGTACCTGCATTATTGTCATTTTCACCATTATCACTATCATGATCATTCCCAACAACATTTTCCACGATCTAAACACCTTCATCAACTTTAGTACCATTAGCTCCATTACCATCACCAGCTGCTTCACTATCATTCCCCACCTCAACAATATGTCCTCTAGGCAAAGCTTTAGCATAAAAGACATGTTGGGGCTCTAAATGAGTAATGGGAGAGGAAGAGCTTGAGAAAACTGAACTAGGTATGGCAAAAGTAGGAATAGAAGGAGGAAGAAAATGAAAAGTATATTCATCATGAACAACATGTTTGCATATAAAAAGTTTATTTTTGGAAATACAGTAATAGAAAACCCCTTTGAAACCTAAGGCATATCCCAAAAATACACATTGCAATGTTCTAGGGTCAAGATTGTCTTTAGAATATGGTCTAAGATAAGGATAGCAAGCTGACCCAAAAATTCTAAGATCATGAATAATAGGAGGAAGACCAAAACGTTTGATATATGGAGAAGTCATATCTAAGGTCCTACAATGCATTCTATTTATCAAGAAAGTAGCATGTGCTACTGCATGAAACCAAAACTGTTTCGGAATATGAGAAGCACTCATAAGAGTAATAGGAGTCTCAACAACATGTCTATTTTTCCTTTCTGCTATCTCATTCTGCTGAGGTGTATAAGGACATGTAATCAAATGTAATATCCCTTACTATGGAGAAATTGCTTAAAAGCTTTGCTATTATATTCACCACCCCCATCAGTTTGTAAAGATTGAACAACACCATGAAATTGTGTAACAACAAACTGATAAAATATGACAAATGTGGAGAAAGCATCAGATTTATTGATAAGTGGATATAACCACAGAAATCTAGTAAAATTATTAATAAAGGTGTTATAGTACTTGTATCTTTCTATTGACAAGCAAGAAGTTGGTCCCCATACATCAGAATGAATTTTCTGAAATGGAATAGGAGATTTGGATACCTACTCAGAGAATGGCAACCTATGCATTTTGCTAATAAGGCAAGGGATACAAACATGACTCTTGTCATTAGTTGAACTAGTCTTAACACTAGACACAAACAACATCTTTGATACAACATCATCAGTGGGATGTCCAAGTCTATGATGCCAGAGAATTGACTTTACTGTTCCTACAAAAGCAGTAATATATGGAGTAGATTTTGGAGATTTGAACAAGAAGAAACCTTCCCCATTACTCTTTCCTTTGTATAACAGAGCCCTTGAAGCCTTGTCCTGCACAATTATATCAGTATCATCCATAGTGATATGCATTTGTTATCCTTACAAAGCTTGTTAAATGAAAGAAGATTCACTGCAAGTTTAGGAACATGCAAAACATCCTTTAATTGAAAAGTATGCTTTGAAGGAGTTATAGTAGACACTCCAACATTTTTAATCTGCAAACCTGCTCCATTACCAATATTGATGGTGTTATGAGAATCATATGGCTGAGCAATGGTAAGGTTCCTTAAATCAAATGTCATGTGATGAGTAACACTACTATCTCCAATCCATATGTCATTCATGACTGAGGAAAGTATAGAAGAGCTAGCACCATAGTTGTTATTTTGAGTTGTAGTCAGAGCAGAAAGAGAGACTGGAGCATTAGAACTTGATATGCATAGTTGCTTCTCTAATTACAATCCAAAGCTGTATGGCCCTTCAAACCACATATCTGGCACACAGTTCATTCTGAGATGGATGGCCAACAGGTACATCAGTTCTGTAGTAGCAATTGACTGTAGTATGTCCTTTCTTGCTACATATTTGACATTCAGGTGGAGCACCAATATTGTCTTGTACTCACCACCTGCATTAGAAGCATTAGCATGGTTCTGAAAGCACTTGCTTGCAATATGACATTTCTTGTGATAAATCTGACATTTTGTATTTTTGTAACTAGTATTAGCATTGTGTTATTTTCTTCCACAAATTTGACATTCTGAATTGTTCTGAGGTCTATAATTGTTTGAACCATTTGAGCTGCCACCTTGTGCATGCTTAGAGTTTCCCCAACCACCTTGTTTTGAGTCATTTCTTGCCCAAGTGCCTTTTGTTTTGTCACTTTAACTATATGTAGATCTCCACTTACCATCTGAAATACTAGACTCACCATTAGATCTGAAATTTCCTCTTGCAGCCATAGCAGTCATCTCACCACTAGGTTTAAATCTATTCACTATATATGTCTCTTTCAACAGCCAATAGTTGAGCACGAAAATCCTTAAGAGGCATTAAAGAGTCTCTTGCACGAATAATACTCTTGATTGTTGAGAACTCATCAAGAAGACCATTCAGGGCCACAACTATAATATCTTCATCATCAATAACTACACCAACTGACTGCAACTGATCTCTTGCATGCTTAATCCTTAACAAGTATTTGTCAATGCTAACAGCTCATTTCTTAATAGTCTGAATAGCAGTCTTAAGCTGCATGATATTTGCCCTTGACATTGTGGAAAACCTCTCAATCAAGGCAGTCCAAGCATCCTTAGCACACTTGCTTCCTACTATAATATCCATAATGTCATCATCCAGAGTTACCATCAACAGACCCATTAAAGCTCTATGAGTCTTTTTCCATACCACATAAGATTCATTGACCTCATTTGTAACTTCTCCATCTTCTATGAGAGCAAACTTTGGAGCACAAACATTGCTCCCATAAAAGAAACCAAACAATTCATTTCCTCCAAGAACATACTCAAATTGATAACTCCACTTCACAAAATTACTTTCTTTTAACTTCACAGTAATAGTACTCAATATTGAGTTGATCTCATTATGTGTGATTCTCATATCTTCAAACAGATGCACAATATGCACAACTTAGTTACTCAAGATATCAAAAACTTGACAAACTTAATTCCAACACTTAATTGTTTTCTATTATAACCATATCTCAGAAATTATCAACCATACAAAGTAGGGGTGGGCATGAACCGAATTAAACAAGCAAAACCGACTGAACCGAACCGAAAATATGGTTCGGATAACCGAACCGAAGAGATGTAGTTTAAAAATGAAGAAAACCGAACCGAAACCGGTTTAAACGGTTTGAAAATGGTTTACGTGATCAAACTAACCGATTTAAAACCGAACCGACCGAATTTAATTTAATGATTTAAAAAATAATAAATAATTGGTATTAATACAAAAAATAACAAAACATAACATAGAAGGTTGTCTAGTGCAGTTGGTAGAGCGCATGGTTGTTATATTATAGTTCAGGAGTTTGAATCTCAAAATTAACATTTTGATGTTTTATTGAAAATCTATCAAAATGAGAAAAATATAATCTTTACATAGTTATTAATGAGACGTGCGTGTCATGTACTGATTTGTGACATCATTTTTTGTTGGAATTTGAGTCTCACCTCTTGAAAATTTTAAAAAAATTACGTATGAAGTGTAAACCGAAACCGAACCGAATTTCGGTTAAACCGATTATTTCGGTTCAGATTAATTTAATTCGGTAAATGGTTTGAATTTCTAAAAAACCGATTAAAGTGGTTTGGTTTCGGTTTAGACTAAAAACCGAACCGATATATGCCCAGCCCTAATACAAAGATTGATTATCTCCAAAAAATCAATATAGTGTATTATCAGTGCAGGTTATGGTCTAATATCAACTCTAATGATCTATTTTCCTACTCCAATTATAATCTATTATCTCCTTGATCACAATCAACCACAACTCTGACGTCTTCTATTGTCAAATTGAACTAACTTCACAAATTTCATATTCTTAAGCATAATCCTCACAAATCAACATGATAATCATCATCTATGAGTAAATCCAAAGCTTCGATGACACCTTCTCACACACTAAAATCACAAATCTGAAGAATCACTACTCGAATGGATGCAAAGAAGATCACAAAGACTCACAGAGAATAATCGAGTCTAGATTTCAAGCTCACAAACACATCTTAGTTGAATCTATGAGCAAAAGGTATAGAATGAACGATCTAGGTTTTCTGAACAGCAATCTCAACAAAAATGAAGATGCGAAAGCGTAAAGGTGAAGCGATCTAACCACACAATGACATAATCAAGCTACATGGTTCTGGTACCATCATAATATAGTGCACATGACTAACCTGCAATGGCTTGAGGTTGATGACGAATGAATCAAAGCAAAACAGAACTATGAAGCTTTTCAAAATTAAGGATAATGGTCAACCAATATAAAATTTAATACAACAACAGTTATTTATAGTTAGATCAAGATGCCCAAATAATTATTATAATCCTAAAAAATATGAGAAAAACACACAAAAAGTTTGACATGAAAATATCTATTTCTATGAAAAATATCTATTGACAGCTGCAATGCATATCAGTTATTCTGAACAGGTCAGCACATCAGCATTCTCTTTCTTCTAACAATTACTAACTTCAAACTGGCGTACAATATAATCTAATGGGAGAAACAACACTTGCAACAGCATTGGAAACTTGGAGTCCAACTGCCAGAAGTCAGTACTCGCTCTTCGTGTCCAACCCCTACGTAGGCCACGTTTCGCATACCGTCTCGTGTCCAACCTCTACGTAGGCCACGTTTCGCATGCATACCGTCTCGTGTCCAAATGCAAATGCACAATGTATGCGTATAGTCGTATACTTTATATCCCTCAAAGTCTAGTAGTCTACCATATGGTTTTCTAGATCTCCGCTGCAACCTGAACGTCCCATCTAATATCTGAGAAAGTTTCAGTTTCAAATTTTCAGTGAACTACAAAATGAGCCAAGAACAGTCAAAGAGGGGTCATGATCAGAAGCAGGAGGCCGTGAAATATGCGGACGTTTTTCCGGCCGTTCAGGGCGGGCTGGCGGATAAGGCTGTGACCCCAAAGGACGCCGCCATCATGCAGACGGCGGAAAGCGACGCCGTAGGGCAGAACCTTAAACGTGGAGCTGCCGCGACTCTGCAGTCTGCTGCTGCACAGAATCAAAGAGCTGGTTTTGTGGGACCAAATTGCATGAATATAGAGAAAGATGACGTGACCGTAACCGAGACTGATCTTCCCGGCCGTCGTATTTTCACGGAGTCAGTCGGTGGACAGGTCTTCTCTCCTACCCCTTGGGCTTTTAATCCTTTTATACCTTTCCCATACAAGTGTTATATTATTTGGTTCTAGCTAGCAACTTATTTTGGTTCCAAACTCATATGTTGTTATTGATAGGATGAACTTTAATTTGTGTTGGGCCAGTAAATTTGAGTGCTTAATTTCTTGTTGTGATCTGTGAGTAGGTTGTTGGTGAATACATCCAGAGAGCTCCATTGGCAGCACCCCTCACTGTTCAAGATAGTGGCAGTCAAATTACTATTGGTGAAGCCTTGGAGGCTACTGTTATGACAGCCGGAAAGAAGCCGGTAGAGTGGAGCGACACTGCTGCAATTCAAGCAGCTGAGATTAGAGCCACCGGGCGACCTGGCATAGTACCTGGTGGTTTGGCAGCGGAGGCTCAGTCTGCCGCAACCCTCAATGCTCGGGCTATGTGCAATGATGACAAAACCACACTTGGTGATATTCTTGCGGTACACAAAGTTGCCCCCCGAATCAAATTTTCAACTCACTTATTTGTTATATACTAATCACTAAAGAGAAGTAGGATGCAGCATGTGTTTAGTAATTTACCAATGTAATATACTCGCTAATGTTTTTATTTTGCATCCGCATTCACTAAAGAGTAACAGGTAGTCGAGTCGATCAGGAGCTTTATCAATACTTACATGCCAGCCTAATGTTTTGGCTAATTCAATTGTAAAAGTTGGTATAACTATGAGTACTATGTATCTATTTATCTTTTGATTCATGTATACCCGGAAAAAAAATTACGATTCATGTCATTTTGGAACTCTGCTGAACATATTATTTCTCTTGCTTGTATGTAGGGTGCAACTTCAAAACTACCCGATGACAAAGCAGCAACGTTTACAGACGCAAAGGGTGTGACAGATGCAGAGATGCGAAACGATCGATATATGACTACACATCCGATGGGTGTGGCAGCTTCGGTGGCTACAGCTGCTAGGCTAAACCAGGATAATAGCAACATACCAAAGTAGCTTTGCTACAACTCTGTAGTTGCTGCAAGTTTTGTATCATTTTGTTATCACAATCTTTTGCAATAATGTGAATTTATATCACTCGACATCTTGTGTATAAATCTCAATGTTTTCTTGACAACTAGTAATTCAAAGTGTGGGAAGTCAAATAGTAAACAACAAACATGTGTACTGTCGAAACCCGAACGTGTCTTAAAATTTGCAACATAATTGATAGGGGGCTGCGCGAACGCAAGCCCCCACAGTAATAAATTATGACGTTGGAGCTTCTACTATGAGAAGACCATAGGCGAGCACCCCTCCTAAGTGCAATGGAGGTCACAAACCTAGGCCATGAGCCTTCTTGATCGCCCATTGACCCCGTCCAGGTAAGTAATTTTCAACGTCGTGCTCTGCTTTTTTTGTATTAGCTGGGCCAGCTCATTTGTGTTCTATTCTCGATGTGGGACTAAAGATGACAATTTAGCTCATTCATAAGCTTGGGAATTTTAGTCCTCGGGCATATATGAGCGCTAAATCTCCTGTACCATAACAAAAATCGTAGCCTCAGCTGACAAATCTTCAACTCATGCTGATAATAGAATGCGCGATTTTTCAATACGAAACAAGTGAAAGTTTTATTGATGGTTTGAGAATGACCGTATTACAACACTTTTACAAGATGAACAGACAGATACAGACCGGATCCAGTAGGAGGGTCAGGGTCGTACACTTTTACAAGTTTTATAATGATCTGCAAGTGATAGTAACCAGGTGCAGGCTCAGGGTCATGTTGCCATACATCCAAAAGCAGTATCTGTATTATTCCAATGACCAAAAGGACGCAAAGTTTATGACATTGCCAAAATGCCAAGCCTATCAAAAAGTCATGTTTTCTGCCTGATGCCTAATGGAATCAAAGAGCGTGGTTGATAGGTAACGTTCTCCAAAGCTGGGGAACACGACCTGCGCATACGGAAAGGACTGCTAAAATAGATGAAGCTTTGGATGAATGCCGATCACTATATTACATCTATCCTGAGCCAACAACTTGAACTAAGTTGGTAACAAAATGAGATGCAATGAAGACTTACGACTATTAGTTTTCCGGCGTTTTCCTGCTTTCTGGCCAACTTTAATGCTGCTGCTGCTGCAGCACCAGATGAGATTCCCACCTGCAAACAAGTTTCAATAAATAAGGCTAAAAATAGAAATCAGAGTAATATCAGGTAACAGAAGCCATTCTCACCAGAAGTCCCTCTTTTATGGCAAGTAGCCTAGCAGTCTCCATAGATTCCTCACCTGATACCTACAGAAACATTAGCATAGGAAACAGATCAGATAAAACAGACTGCGATGTAACAGCTGGGAAGCTTTTAGTACTCTTTTGGATTCACTTAGGGGCGGAGAGCATATGGTTGGAAAATATTCTTGTACTGAATGTAGGTATCATTCATTACCAAATAATTCATATTTGCTAACCAACATACACTCTACAAGTAATGATTTACTACAAGTAAAGAAAGAGCTAATTCTTCTTGTTGTAAGCATCATGTCCAACATTTCCAATTTAAAAAGTTGAACGTTCCATCAATATAAGGTCTTATAGAATGCTGGTAGAGCTTTTGACTCGTGAGAATGGAAAATAGAGAGCAATCAAGTGATATGCCAGAGCAATCAAGTGATATGCCAGAGCAATCAAGTGATATGCCAGAGCAATCAAGTGATATGCCAGAGCAATCAAGTGATATGCCAGAGCAATGCTGCACCAACAGGCTACTGAACTAATTGAAATATTGATTCTATCTGATGGGGTAAAGTAGTGCTAGAAGTTTCCATGCAAAATGCGACGAGGTTCAACAAAGAGCATGCGTAGTATTTTTCTGGTAAAATAATGTCAGGCTGTGAGCTGCAGATGATTTTCAGACTTACTGGAATCACTTCATCCAAAAGGCTAACATCAAGAACTTGAGGAATGAAACCAGCACCCATTCCCTGGATCAGATGCACGCCTATGAATCAATATAGGAGGATGAAGTTTCAAATACTGTAAAATGGCATAATGCGTAATGTGTTATACGGTGGCACAAGGAAAGCAAAGGAATACTAACCAGGTGGACCACCATTCAAGATTGCACTCTCAGCTGGTTCTACACCACAGACCTAGATAAAGACAAAAGAAATATACCATTATTTCAGATTAGACAGCATACTGTAACAACTTGCACTCTACATATGCAATTATGCATATAATGTGTTTGTACAAACTTGAACCTTGATGTCTGGATTTTGTTCCTTGAGGAACTTCCCTGTACCGGTTACTGTGCCGCCAGTTCCTATCCCTGAAACCAAGATATCTACTTTCCCTGCTGAGTCTCTCCATATCTCCGGGCCGGTGGTTTCGTAATGAATCTACACTAAGGATAATGAAGCAATTCATAAATCCCTTCAACAATCTAGTCGGTCACAGTTACAGCAATACTACCTTTGGATTGGCAGGATTTTCAAACTGCTGAAGCATATGACTATTAGGTGTGTCGCGTAGCAACTCGTCAGCCTTATCAAAAACTCCCTGAACACCTTTGTTCACATCAGTGAGGTATACCTCAGCTCCAAAAGCTAGGAGCACAATTCTTCTTTCAAGGCTATATGATGATGGCATGACTAGCTTCAGCTTGTAACCCCTGCTAGCTGCTATGAATGCTAAACCAATGCCAGTGTTTCCACTTGTGGGCTCTACCAGAACAGTCTTCAGTGGAACATTAAACGCATGTTAAGAACCAAGAGAGTAAGTAAGTTGAAACTTTAAACACTACAAATACTATAGATCTGCATATATGCATGGCAAGAATTAAATTCTAACCTTTCCCGGGGTTATTAGACCCTTATCTTCTGCATCCTTGATCATACTGTGTGCAATCCTGCATTTCCTCAGTTTTAGGCCAAATGAGTATATACAGATTCAACATCTTTACTTGTTAGTGTATCTTCCTAGGCAAACTGAAAATATTACTTTATGGAAATAATAACCAAGAAAATACCTGTCTTTGACACTGGAGCAAGGTTCCATCATCTCTAGCTTAGCAGCAATACGAGCTACACAACCGTCCATAACATTATTCAGATATACCATTGGGGTATTTCCAATTAACTGCATAAAAAGAGTAAGAGACCAAAAAGACCAGATCGTAAGCCACACAAAACTGTGCAGATAACAAAAACAGGTATAGTGTCATTTTACACTCAAATTTTGTTGAGAAATATTACTTCAGTTACATCTTTCTTGATTGCACATTGTCCCTCCATTGTATCCTTTCAAACTACAAGCAGAAAAAGAATTGAAAGAGTGAAAAAAAAAGTCCAAGAAATGCATTCACAAGTTGCTGTTCTGGGATGCATAGAAGCAAACTGTCAGGCTTCAATGACATCAAGGTTGTCTATTTTGTCATTCAATGATCTTGCACAAGGTCTTTAAGTGACTCAACTCCGATCCAGAGCATATAACTAAATTGTTCTAAATATGGCTCAACAGATCCATAAACATATTCTGTTATATGATACAGCAAATTCTATAAGCCTATTTGAATTCATCGCCATTGCAACATGACCAACATAAACAAAATTGCAAATGACAAGCTACGAAAATTGATTTCCAAGACTGATATAGAAACTTCTTTAATTTTCACAGCAGATTATCAAAAAAAATTAACAATCAAAACAGGTTGAACAGACGCAGAAGTGACATTTCCAGTAACAAGTTTGAGTTACCCAAATTTTAGAACAATCTTTCTCAAAAGCAAACTAGAAAGCCAGAACTTTTCACTACCTGTAAACTTTTCACTACCTGTAGTAAGCAATACGAACAACCCCGCAGAGTAAGAGACAAAGCTAGTTTAGGGAACTTCAACAATATCAAAAGAAGCACACTTTAAGCATGGATGAACAATGTTTTGTACCCAATAATTAAGGAAGACTGAAAGTGCATATAGTTTCATATATAAAGAGCAACCCAGAACATAGAATCCTACTATCCCCAAACCCACTATTAACCAACAGAAGCTGAGCAAGCAATAGTAATGGGCAGGTATACAGGAAAAAGAAACCCAAGAAAGAGTCCAATGATGCAGAATTTGATGACATATGAAAACCCAAAACCTGAAAATGAAGTTAAAATGCAGGAACCAAAAGATCAAAAGAGAGCAAACCTAAACTTATCTCTGCAAACAGATGATGGAAAAAAGGTTGGATTTTTATTGCTGAACCAGTCTTCCCATATGTAAAGACAGAGAGGAGGAAGCTATCTTCTACGGGAGTCCTTTCTAATAAGGACCTAGTTGTTAAGGACTTTTCAATGTCCACCGTTAGATTAAAAGAGTGGTCCTGATCTTAAAGTTCAAATTAAGGATGGATACATTCTATCAAAGCCCACCCCTCTGCCGATCTATTCTTGTCCTTGTCACCATTGCCGGATTTGCCGCCGTGCTCTTCTCCGTCATAACCATCTCCTTCGTCTTCCCAGCCTCACCACTCCCACTCCCACTCCCACTTTGATTTTATCAATATATCATGGCTAAAATGAAAGGAGAATTCTTAAGTGAAGTTGGAATTCATGGAAGAATTTGGGTTTTTGGATCATAATTGAAATCAAGATAGGGACTTTGGAGAGAGAGAGAGAGAGAGCATAAATGAACACGGTCCAATTCATTGAAATCATAAAGGGGAACCCAGTTCTGAACAATAAACCATGAAAACATGAGATTGAAACCAAGATTCAAACTCGAACAACGAACACATGATCATAAAGTGAAACAATATATATATATATACATATATTTTTTATCAATAGCTTTAAAAAATTTAATCCAGTGTTATTTGGTAAAAGGGTGGGTTCTGATAGAGTGTATTCATCCTTATTTTGTTCTTTAAGATCAGGACCAGTCTTTTAATCTAATGGCGGAAATTGAAAGTCCTCAAGAGGTCCTTAACAACTAGGTCCTTATTAGAAAGGGCTCCGTTATCTACATGTAAGATTAGTCGTTGGGAAGATATTTGTGAATATATTGGAAAGTTGTTGCAAAGTTGTATAAAAATGACATTAAAAGTCCACGTAATGACTCAATTGTCTTGTTCTCATATGCATATTTCATGTTTGTATATCAAAACAAAACTGCAAATAGGCACTGGGCAGATTATGGTGAGGAGCCAAGGCATAAGTAGTGATCACTGACTAAACAGATTCAGGGTCACCATGTCTCTCTTACAGAGTTGGAGGCACCTATACAAGAAGATGAAACTTCAGTAGAAGACCAGATGATCAGTGAAAAGTGATTTAGGAATGAAAGGATTAATTCAAACTACTGAAGATATGACAAGTACTTGTATACAAAGCATATTCTTTGTCCAAGGCCAAAACTGGGAAGAATATTTGAAAACATCCCATCATCAAAGATTTAATGTACATGTTCTATCAATTCAATCAACTCTGCAGTATCCTATAGAATTTTCCACATTCAGTCCTGAGGTCAAATTACGTTTAGAATTTTACAATTGTTGTACCATTAGCGATTGGACTAATTGTACAACGTTGCACTTGAACATATTGTATCATTAGTGATTGGACTAAATGTTATAAGTTGGAGTTTAATATCTTCAAGTCGTGAGACTGAGGAAAATTATAATATTGTTGCAGGATGAATAAATGTGTCTTTATTGAATGATATGTGAGTATATATATAGGTGTTACATAACCACAATCTTGTAGGATTCAGAGTCATAATCTATTACAGAGATATGAATCTATTTCTAACATGAAATCTAATCAGGTTAAGACACACACAAAAATATAATATTAATTCTCCCTAATGGTATCAAAGAGTGCAGAAGACATAGGGTTGGGCGCGGGTTCAGCCCGGGCTATTTTTTTCAGGACGTTGTAGTATGACGGGCCGGGCTTTGTTCTTAAAAAATCAGGACCCGAGTAAAACCCGGACTAGTATCATCCGAGCCGAGCCCGCTTGGTTTTTCGGGCCTAACTCTGTTTTTGGTTATGTTTCAGTGTCATTGTATCTATTCTATAAGTTTAGTATCACTTACGAAAGCCAATTACATAATGAAATCTAATGTCTCGGGTTTCCGGGTTTTTTTTTTTTTAAGATTTGAAGGCCCGAGACCGGCCCGAACATAACAAAGCCTGGCCCGTTTATTACATGACAACACACGAGCCCGGAAAAAACCCGGCCCGCCTGGACGGGCCCGTCGGTCTGGTCCGAGTTTTTTTTCTTCTTAGGGCTTTTTGCCCAGCCCTAAGAAGACATATACCGCTCTGCGAAGCTGGGGAACACAACCTGCACAAACAAGGTGGGAATGAAAAGAGGTTTCAGATCAATGATAGAGAATGCAGTCAGTAACTTTCATGGGCTGTAAAAATGCCATGAACAATTTGAAAGGTAACTAAGACTTACAACTATTAGTTTTCCAGCATTATCCCGCTTCTTTGCTAACTTTATTGCTGCTGCTGCTGCTGCACCACCAGATGATATTCCCACCTGCAAACAAATTTGAAAGACAGATTTCTCAAACAATCAAAATCCTTGCTCATATATAGATGACAATGAAAATAACAGATCATAGCTAACAATAATTTAACTAATTGAGATACATACCAAAAGACCTTCTTTTAGCGCAAGCAGATTGGCAGTCTCAATAGATTCCTCACTAGATACCTGCAGAATGCTGAACATAAGAAATCTATCCGTGCACTATTGTATTACATAGACCAAATAATATATTTTTCCTTGTAATTGGCTTCAATTGAGACTCCAAGAGGAACTAGTGTTGACTATGTACTTAATGTTATAGCAAATGCAGGTATCTAACAACTGATTGAAACTTATAAGAAACACTCTTTGTCAAACTGAAATCTTAAAACTTGTGCAATTTGGTTCTAAAGACCAGATATGTCCCTTTCTTTTCGTCCATTCGTCGTTTTATGAGTTCTTGAAATGCTGTTAGAGCTTATTGTTTCCTCATACATAGTTGTGAAATTCCATCTTTCAATATTTTAATCTATCAGGCCGGAGACTTCTGAAAATACATATGCCAGCAATGCTAGAACAAATTTCTGTATGATGGACTATAGTGCTAGAATTTATGCTGCAAAAAATGCAACAAAAATAATTTCAGAAGTAAAATGAATGTGGTCTACAGTTAACTGAATTTAAGACTTACTTGAATGACTTCATCCATCAGGTTAACATCAAGGACTTGAGGTATGAAGCCGGCACCAATTCATTGGATCAGATGCTTCCCTATGAATTTGCAGGCACATTAACGTATTTATATATGTATTAGATGCTAGTCATTATAGGGGGACAAAGTCTATAATACTGAAGAATAGAAATTTCAAGCTGTAGGATACTAAGGCTTTATATATCACTTATAATTCAACTACTGCGCAAGGAAAGCAAACGTATTGCTACTAACCGGGTGGACCACCATTCAGGACTGCACTTTCAATTGGTTCTACACCATAAACCTAGACATGACCAAAAGAAATCATACCACTAGTTTATACCATGTAATTTGTAACAACTCAATCCAAATACATATGATGCAAGTACACGAAAGTCAACCTTGATCTCCGGATTTTGCTCTTTGAGAAATTTCCCTACACTAGTTACTGTGCCACCAGTTCCTATCCCTGAAACCAAGATATCAACTTTCCCTGCCAAGCCTCTCCATATCTCTGGGCCGGTGGTTTCATAATGAATCTACACTAAATATGGTGAAACGACTCTTAAATCCGCTCAAGGCTCAGCCATCTAAAGAGGTCATCAGTTACTGCAAAGTTACCTTCGGATTGGCAGGATTTTCAAATTGCTGAAGCATATGAGTGATATTAGGTGTGTCACGTAGCAACTCGTCAGCCTTGTCAAGAACTCCCTTAAAGCCCTTGGCCGCATCTGTGAGGTACACCTCGGCTCCAAAAGCTAGGAGCACAAGTCTTCTTTCAAGACTCACTGTAGATGGCATGACTAACTTCATCTTTTAGCCCTTGTTCGCTGCAATGAATGCTAATCCAATGCCAGTATTGCCAGTTGTGGGTTCAATGAGGACAGTCTTCAGAGACCATTAATTATACATGCCATGAGCCAGGAGAGTATGTAGCTTTTAAACATAAAACACTGCTAAATTTATATGGATGATGGAGAAGTTCATTTCTAACTTTCCCAGGAGTTATTAGACCTTTATCCTCTGCATCCTTGATCATACTATGTGCAATCCTGCAGTTCAAGAATTTAAGGCCAATTGTGTACATTATAATCGAGTACAAGAAGACAACTTCTTTACTACTTGCTAGCTTCAGTAGCTTATATTATCCCAGGAAAATCACTTTTCTCGAGGAAGCAAGGGCAACGAATATACCTGTCTTTCACACTAGAGCAGGGTTCCATCATCTCTAACTTGGCAGCAATTCGAGCCACACAACCTTCCACAACATTGTTCGGGTATACCATTGGGGTATTTCCAATTAACTGTGTAAAAAAGTAAGATCGTGAGAGCAGAGCATACTGTAAGCCAAACAAAAATGTACCAAGTAAGAAGAGAGATAATGCATCACTCAGGGTTCAAGTGTTATGAAGTAAACTTAGATTTTGTGTTGCGGAATTTACTGATATTCTCATGCTAAGAAGAAAATAATGAGCCGAACATAGGAGTCACTACGCATTACATAATATACAAATCAGCTTCCCAAAAAGGCTTTAGCTCAATCAAGACCATTTTCAAAATAATAAAGAAATTTTTAGATGTAAGAAAATAACCAAGTAAGGACAGAAAAGCACTTACAGGGAGGGTTTTCTCACCCAGTGGGTAGCTCACCATTGGTAATGACTTCAGCTCTGCAGCTTCGCTACGCAGTCCTACTATTCATCAAACTTAGCTTTACTTTCAGCTTTAAGAGCTGAAGAACTTTGCAGTATGGTGACATCGGTCTGAATTAGAAGCAATAAAGATAATTAGCAAGCTTATTTTATCAAATTGATCAAATTGAGTTACCAGTAATTTTTGTTGTTTTAGTTACCAAGATAGTTTTACCTTTTAACATCTAAAACTGCGTCTCCATGGACAGTGCATGAGTTTGGCTACCTTGTAGATCCAAATTCAGAGGTTGTTGTTACCTGATGAAGATGCAAATATTCAATATTGCATTGGAAACATCAAAATGAACACGAAAAACCAAAACTATGCCGGAAAAAATGTTGTGGCACATAAGGGAACTATGTCAGAGAAATGTCATAGAAGGAAACTGGTTGGATATCAGGAAGACCAAAAGGAAGTAAAAGTACACAGATAAACCCTGGCCAAATTGCATAGCTCAACATTTATAGTCCCCTAACATTTCGGTTTCTAATTGTCCCACATTTAGCATTCAAAACGCAAAAACCTCAACTACATAGTAGCAAAAGTATTGTCAGCGGTGACAAATAAAGAAGTTCAAATAGTAATATTACCTCAGTAGACACCTTGGTGCTGTGTTAATTTTTGACACCATGAGGTATCCATTCAGAACCTTATGTGCAAGAGAAACCATATGCAGACTTTTTTGTGAAGAAAATATAAGAATTATTTCGTGACAGACCTTCTCCCAAAGCAGTAGTCGTGTTTATTTTGATTGTAAAAACAATAAAAACTCACATGCCCACATTGCTCATAGAGAGTAAACATCTACATGATAATCAATAAAATACCATCAAATCCCATGTAAGCAAATTTCAGGTAATACATAGACATTCATATATTCAATTGCTCAGGTTTGAAAAAAAATTAGCATTCATAATGGGAGGCTAGCAAAAGCAAAATACAGAAGGAAAAAATGGTATTAATTTAGGCTCCTAAGTAGTCACAACCTCTTATAGATGAGTGAGCAGATTTTTGTTATCAGTTATTGGCTGTTGTAGCTTCTTCATGTCTGGCTAGCTTTTATCAGTGCATCAACCTTCAACAATAATACCCAGGAACCTCAATACCCAATTTTTCCCCATAACCAAAAACTAATTTACCAAATCCCTATTATCAAAAGCAATAAAATAGTGATAAAGAGAAGAATAATATTATATACTTGATCAAAATTACTGAGAATAAAAAAACATGCATGAATATTGTCAGAATATGCGCATACATGCTTAAAGGTTTAGCTTCCAATGGCAAAACTTTCTCCCAGAGCAGCAGTCTGAATATTTTACGATCTCGGTAATTATTTAAGTGAATCTTCAGAAATATTTTTGAGAATTTTCTACAAAATGAGTCCTTGATTTAAGAGTTTGGTAATACAGTACACGTTAGACGGGTACGTGAGAACTTTCTGTGAATCATTCGGATTCATAAGTTATTTGATGTGATTTTCCGAAGTTAGAATTATTGAGAGTTTATGGGAAAATCAGAATTTTTGTATTTTGAGTAATCTGGACCGTTGAATCTCACCATTGAACCACAGCCCTTGGATTTGAATTACTAAGACTTGATATATATTAGAAGCTGGTTCAGATTGGGGCTTAAAAGCCCAGAACTCTATCGAGCTCCACCCGAAGCAGCTCGTTGCCGACCCAAAACCCGCGCACGCCAATCCGGCGATTCCGCCGCCGTCAGCCCATCCCTGGCCGGCGCACAAGTCCGAGCTTCTTCATCTCGGTGTCCTCTTCCTTCCTATGGTGGTGGTTGATCCTATTGTCGCCGGTAGGAGGGAGAATCGCGGAAAGGAAGCTCAACCTGTTTTGAGTTTCATCGGAGACTTGGCAGCCTTTTCGGCGACTCCGACCACCATTGGATTTCTCCTGGTATTTTTCTTCTTCTCCTCTCTGTGCTCTTCACGCCCATGACTTTAGTTCATCGATTTGATTAAGGTTTGATCGATTTTGTATTTCTGGGTTTTCTTCTGCTCGTCTCGTTCTTCGACGCTCGTGGCTTCTCGTGGCGCGGTTTCATTCCGCCTTGTGTTCTGCATCTGAGCCTTCAAGTGAATTAGAGGCTGATTTCCAGAGGGGATGGTTAAGAGGGAAAAGCTTGGAGATGACTTTGTTATTATGAGTTCGTCAGAGAAAAGCTTTCGGCAAATTGAGGCTTTGTAATGAATTAAGGTAACTTGAGGTTTTGGAGGTTTGATTAATTTGGAATGTATGAGGTTGCATGTACATGCCTCTTGTGTAGGCATGTTTGCTGTACTGGGCTTTGTCGACTTCTTCTCCTAGAGTTATCAATTAAGGTATAATTATATCCTTGGAATCAAAGTCGATTTCCCCGTGATGCTTTCTTGTTGTGGCTTTGTGTATGGAAGTGAATGGTAAACTAGTAACTTCTTGGTCAGTGTTTCTGTCAATTTGATGTTGTTGGTAATTGACAGAAGTTGGACTATTTATATATTGAAAGTTCTGGGTTTCTTTGAAGTAGACTTGACTATTTGGAAATTCTAGTAGAGAGCATAATTCTGTCCACTTGATTTAATTTGGAGGTTCCAATACATGACAGAATTTTTACATATCAAATTGGTTGATTAAAAGTGCAGTACTTGGTGTTTGGATCTTAAACCATTGAGTAGTGGGTTAATTAGATTAGTTGCCCATTATTTGATAATTATATGCCAGGGTTGTATCAAGTTGACAAGATGGCAAAAGTACTGAGTTGTTGTTATGGTTCCTGTACTTGAAGCCATGATCATAAATTTGATCATGGAATGCTGTTTTGCATATATGAATGTGTTGGTAATGACGTTATATATTATTGGGTGCCCATAGTAGAATTATGGGTGTACCTAATAAATTTAAATTCTAAGTTGGCATTAAATTTAAATTTCGTCGTGATTGCATAAATATTTAGATAGTATATTAACGACTATCTGTTGGACTCTAGGGACTCCAATTACTCGAGGAGTGGAAATGGAAAGCTTGTGACTCGCTGAGAGCGAGGGAAAGCACTGGAATCCTGGTAGGAATTTCATTATTTATCTCGATTAGAGCTTTCCGTTTTTGTTTATAAAATGGTGCATGTTGTGGTTTGGTTATGTTTAAATGCTATTTGCGTACTAACCAAACCGTGAGAGATTGTGATGGCTTAAGAGCAAGGGGTGACACTGACTTCCTTACGTTTGATCCCTTTAATCAATGCACCGATTCTCGAGTCAAGCTATTTTAAAGTTTGTCATTCATTTTTATGAATTCGTTTATAAATGTTTTTATACTATGGACGTCTAAATGTTATTTGTTTTCAAATCTAATAGAAAAACCCAACATCAGTGTGGGTGCATGTACTATGTGCTGGTATGGGAAAACAATGGATGAAGTTGGTTGTTTTTCAAATTCGGTAAACCGTATTTTGGTTTCCTATTCAGTTTCCATATTTGGATATTGGATTCCAGAACTTTGTTAGAGTTAGTTCCTTTCTACTCTGTTAAATTTATTTATTTAAGTTTTGTTAACTTCATTGTATTATATGTGTATCAAGTTCTGGACGGACATGTATATTTATGTGAAACAGATTTTCATCTCAAAATTTATTTTAGTTTCTGATGCGCTTGTCTACAATTATTTTCACAAAATGCCTTGCGTTTCTTTAAAATGTAAATCAGGTTTTCGGGTTATGTTATATAGACACGCGGCACTGTGATGTACCCAAGTTGGTGAGGTGTAGTTTGGGGCGTTACATCAAAAATACCTTTAACTTCGCAGCAAGTTATATATGGAGATTAAACAGCTGGTGAAACAAAAGCCAACTTTACTCTTCTTCCATCAGTCATCATAATCGAAAACGCCTATGTTAACTTTGTAATTCCTATCCGTGCATATTAGGGCTGTAAACGGTTCCAAAACAGTTAAAAATAGGTGGAATCGTAAACCGAACCGTGTTAGTTAAACAGTTCGGTTCTTGTATTTTTCAGAATAGGAACCGTTTGGTTCGGTTTCATGACGGTTCCGGTCCCAAAACGGTTCCAAAAAAACATTGTCTTAAATTCAAGACTGATGTTAGTTTGAGCATATCATATTTATATCTGGTGACAAGAAATGGGGGAAGATTGATAATTCGAGACAAGATAATTCCAAACCAGGGCATAGTCTCTGTCCTCCACCAAATGGAGTATAACTAGTACTTTAGTTTAAAGCAATTCTCCCTTTTGCAAACGGTTCTGGTCCTAAAATGGTTCCAAACGGTTCCTATGCATTTTAGATTTTAGAACCGAACTGAACCGAACTGTTTTAAAAACGGTTCTGTTCTACTATATAACTTCATTTTTTTTCCTAGGAACCGAACTGAAATGCTGTTAAACGGTTCGGTTCCAACGGTTCCTTCAGGAATCGGAAGGAACTGGAACCGATTAACAGCCCTAGTGCATATATCAAAACATAACAACGAAGGGATCATTTATAAAAAAATGATAATAATAATAACAATAAAAGGAGTTTACCTTCACCAGGAACATGACAGCTACACGGAGCACAGTCTACCATTTCAAGTTAACGTACAATTCAGCAGCAAAAATAAGAAAACAGAACGTGTGATTTCACAGCCAAAGAAAACAACACTAAACTCACCAACCATTAAAAAAATTGATACAAAAAGCTTGAGCCATCAATGGTCCATATGTCTATCTCATTTTTATCAAACAACCACTCTTAAGACGAAACCAAACCAAAAGATTGAAAATTAATAACAATCAAGAACCATGTTCTTTAAATTCATCAATGAGTCCCAAAAGTAAAACACAAAAATAAATAAAATAGAAAAAATGAAGTATATCACTACTGAAGTAGATGTAGCCAATTCTTTAAAATAAAAAACTCATCCAGCATATCATTAGTTATCAGAAAATGAAATGTAGAGTTCTATATAACCACAGTGATTAGTGACAGTTTGCTTTTCACACAGATTAGTATCAATTCATAATTTTCGCCATGATAGAATAAAACTAAAAAAACATATCAAACTTTATTGAGGATAAAGCTAAAAATTAGGTGTTGGTTATATTCAAATAGTTGATAAAGAACGTGCTTGATCGATGCTAAGCTAAAAATTCTATTTCCATTAACCCTGCAGAGAGCGGAGAGCGGCTACAAACAAAATTGATTGATCAATACTTAAGCTTCAATATGAATTGTCCTGTTAAACTATGATACTTATTGACCTGTAATAAAAGACAATTATACTCCAACACTAATCCTACCAAATTGTGTCTGACCAAAACCTCAAATCCCAAATTGACACTCACCAATCTCAATATATAACCATTTGGAATCTCTAATACATACATTAAAATAAAAGCTTCATATTTTTTTTCCTTCCTTCTTGTTTTTTTTTTTCTATAAAAAAAAGGCTTCATATATATATATATTGAAGAAAAATTCATAAAAATAAAAAAGCAGTGGGAGAAGTGAATACCTTGGCAAGAGTAGTGGTTCTGGGATTTGCAGGAATAGAATGAGTGGCATGAATGTCCAATATCGTACCCCATATCACAAATAGATATGCGGCTTCATAACCACAACCCAGTATAACCATACCCGCACACACGACCGACAACCATACCCACAGTGACAACCATGCCCATAATTGTTGCTTCTTTGCCGCAGCTAACTGACTTTAGACTTGAAATAGAGGTGAAGCTGCACAAAGTAGCAATCAAAGTAAATCAGCTCGCGTTCTACATGTATGCTATGTTTTTTTTCTTTCTATATGGAACAAAATAGTACTGAAGGTCAATTCATTTGTTCTTTAAACACAATTTACAGAAGAAAATAGTTGCAATGAAGGTTAAGTGGTCAAATTTTTTGAATTATAAACCTTTAATGTTGCTTTGTCGATTTACCCTTCTAGTTCTCTAAAACATGAAGCTGTAAACGAAATCACATTGAAAAGGATAAGATAAACACATGGAAGTCTCAAAGAGATAAACGCAGAATAAACTTAGCATAGGCATGGAGTTCCATAAGTTGGTGAAAAGTCAGAGCGATACACACATGCATCTAGATTCAATTCAGAACCACACAGCAATCCAAATTGAATCCACAAAGAATTCAATTGTCCAGCAATCCAAATTGTCCATAAACCTCAAAGCATCAACAAAAAGAAAAGAAAAAAACACATCAAGTCTTACCTCAAACCAAAAACCCAGAACCACCTTCGCAAATTTGAGGGTGCCGAGCTAAATTATTGAACAACTCTGGAGAATGGTTGCACCATTTTATGTTCCGGTGCAAAGAGGAGGCTTTCTCTTAGCCTCTTTGTCTTCCCCCACTGCTATAACTATAAGAAAGAGGAGATCATATGAAAAATGTAACCGATTTTTCCTTTCCTTGGGTTATTGGCCATCCGCCTGGAGTTTCGGGTTTGATCATATGACATTTCACTACTTTTTCTAACACTAGTACTGATCATGCAAAAGAATACAAAGTGACTCAACTCCAGTACTGTACATATAACAAACTTGTACTTAAATGAGGCTGGACTCACCCATACACATGTATATGCAAATACCCAAAATCGCATACATAATGCGCACACAGATGTAAATTCATGAAATAGTAGACAGATAATCATATTGCCATGAAACCAACATATATAAAGTTACAAATGAAATACAAAAGGCGATGAAAATTAACTTCAAAAACTAGGATATATAAAGTTCTTGAATTTTAGATTAGATGGACCAAATGTTAAACACCCAAGACTTACTAATTATCCGAGTTACACAGAAAATGAGGAAAAGGTGTAGAGAACCACCAACAGATTCAGTGACTGAATAATTCAGTACAGTAATTTTTCGAAAAGCAAACTGAACAATTTTTTGGTACGAAACAAGTGGAAGTTTTATTGATGGTTTGAGTATGACCGTATTACAACACTTTTACAAGATGAACAGACAAATAAAGACCTGATCCAGTAGGACGGTCAGGGCCATACACTTTTACAAGATTTATAATGATCTGCAAGTGATAGAAACCAGGTGCAGGCTCAGGGTCATGTTGCCATTCATCCAAAAGCAGTATCTGTTTTATTTCAATGACCAAAAGGACTTAAAGTATATGACATTGCCAAAACGCCAAGCCTATCAAAAGCTCATGTTTTCTGCCTGATGTCTAAAGGAATCAAAGAGCGTGGTAGATAGGTAACGTTCTCCAAAGCTGGGGAACACGACCTGTGCATACGGAAATGATTGCTAAAATAGATGAAGCTTTATAAGAATGCCGATCAATACATTACAACTATTCTGAGCCAAAAACTTGATCCAAATTATTTGGTAAACAGAAATTGAGAGATGCAATGAAGACTCACGACTATTAGTTTTCCGGCGTTTTCCTGCTTCCTGGCCAACTTTAATGCTGCTGCTGCTGCAGCACCAGATGAGAATCCCACCTGCAAAAAATTTGAAAAATAAGGCTTGATGAGAATTGAAATCAGAACGGTAATATCAGGTAACAGAAGCCATTCTCACCAAAAGTCCTTCTTTTATGGCAAGTAGCCTAGCAGTCTCAATAGATTCCTCACCTGATACCTACATAAAGATGAGCACAAGAAACAGATCAAATAGAAAGACCGCCATGTAAACAGCTGAGAAGCTTTAAGTACTCTTTTAGATTCACTTTGGGGCCGAGAGCATATGGTATGGAAAATATTCTTGATATTATAGCCTTGTACCGAATGTAGGTATCAAACATTTCCAAATAATTCATGTTTGCTAACCACCATACAATCTACAAGTATATTTCAAAAGAAAGAGCTAATTCTTCCTGTTGTAAGCATCATGTCCATCACTTTTCGATTTAAAAACTTGAACGTTTCATCAATATAAGGTCTTATAGAATGCCGGTAAAGCTTTTGACTCATGTGAGAATGAAAAATAGAGAGCAATCAAGTGAAATGCCAGAGCAATGCTGCTCCAACAGGCTACTGAACTAATTGAAATGTTGATTCTATATGATGGGGTAAAGTAGTGCTAGAAGTTCCCATGAAAATTACGACAAGAATTTGTTCAACAAAGAGCATGTGTAGTATTTTGTGATAATTAGACATAACCCCAATTTTGAGCCCCCCCCCCCATCCCTTAAATCTAAACCCACGCCCAAAAGTTTTTTCATTCTATACCCAAATTAATGATTTAACCTTTTTATAGGTTTTATTTTTAAAACAAATATTTTTCATTTTGAATGGTTTCACTTTTTACCCTTCTGGTTGAAAAATGATGTGAGATGCAGATGATGATTTTCAGACTTACTGGAATCACTCCATCCAGCAGGCTAACATCAAGAACTTGAGCAATGAAACCGGGACCAATTCCTTGGATCAGATGCATTCCTATGAATCAACATAGGAGGATGAAGTTTCAAATACTGTAAAATGGCATAATGCGTAATGTGTTATACAGTGGCACAAGGAAAGCGAAGGAATACTGACCAGGTAAACCACCGTTCAAGATTGCACTCTCAGCTGGTTCTACACCATAGACCTAGATAAAGAGAAAAGAAATGTAATAACCCGAATTTTTCGGAACTATCTATTGAGTTGATTTAATTATATAAGGTTGTAAATTTCATTAAACGACATTTGTTTGCTTGCGACGTTGTGAAATGAAATCGGAAACGTTATCGGAACGTTTAAGTAGAGAAACGTTACGTTTCCGCGACGTGAATATCGACTTTTATTCCGTCGTTCGTTTGCGAAAACTTCATTCACAAAAGTTGTAGAGCTCGTCGATACGAGTTCGTGGACGCATCACGCGTTCGAATCGGACGTCGGACGTGAAAGTTATTAACGTCGGAAGCTAGTTTCCGATTTTAGAAACTAGTATAAATATGACTTTTTTCTGTTTAGGGTTTCCTTTTGTGGAAATTCCTCTCTCTCTCTCTCTCTCTCTCCTCTCTCTCCGCCTCCCTCTCTTCTCCCTCCCTGAAACCTCTCTCTCTCCTTCTCGGCTTCACCACCGATCCCCCTCCTCCGAGGGACGTGCTCCTCACCGTCGGCACCAGCGGCCTCGCAAGCTCGACGCGACTCTCCTCCGAGCAAGACGCGATCCATCTCGCCACCGCGAAGCTCCGCCGCATCTCACGAACCCAGCTCGATTGGTTCAATCTCTCCGATGAGCTCTGGTGCTCCCAAGGCCGAGAATAGGTGAGGTTTCGACTATATTGGATGTTGTGATTGTTGTTGTGTGAATTTTGGATGTTTTGGATGGTTTGTGGAGTAGATCGGAGTAGGATTAGTGGAGGGGATGAAATGATGAACACCGCCGCCTTAGGCGGCGCGTGTGGGGGCGTAGAGAGGCCTAGGGGCGGCGTGAGGCCGTGGGGAGGAAGAGGGGAAAGAAAGGAGGAGATTAGAGGCGGTGGTGGCGTGCTACGTGCCGGCCTTAGGCTTGGCGCGTGAGCCCCACACGCTGCCACAATACTTGAAGTTATTTATTTCCAGCTTGTGGTGAGGATTTTAGTGTGACTTTCTTGTGAGGTTTTTGTGAGGATTATACATTTCTATTTGTTATAATGTTGAATTATAATTTGCTTTGTAATGATCGGTTTGACTGAGTTGTATTTTGAACTCAATGATGATTTGTTGTGGCATTTAAAATGATTTCGGTTAATTGAGATTGTTTTAGTGTTTTCATGACTTCGAAATTTGAGTTTCATGCTCGAAATTTTGGGGTCGTGACAGTTGGTATCAGAGCCTAAGTGCGTATTTAGCGATTGTCAATACCATCCAGGAGCGATGACCCGACTGCAGCGGGCCCCCATCACATGCTCCTCGGTATTGATATGTCGCCGGGTACGCGAGAGTGTTAGGAGCCATATCTTATGGTTTGGTCCTCTAGAGAGTATTGTGGCGATACTTCGATGATTCACCTTCTTCTGAAATTCATGATTGATATATGTTGGATATATTTTGTTGAATTCGAGACTTCACATGTATTGACTAAGTGTTTCATTGTTTGAAGGTGATGAATTTGGATAAGGGCCGAGGACGGGCAAGAGGCCGAGGCCGAGGCCGAGGTAGGGCTACAGGCCGAGTCCCCAACGTGGAGAACCTTTATGAGGAGGCTGCTCCACATGAAGAACAGGTTGAGCCTGCTACTATTTTTAGAGATGATGGACGAGTACTAAAGTTGATCAAGGATATTAGTGGACTGTCAGCACCATCATTTCATGGAGGCCTGGATCATATGGTAGCTGACCATTGGATCGAGAGCATGTAAATTTATTTTGAGATGATAGAGTGCTCAGAGATAGAGAAGAGAAAGATAGCTACATTCTTTCTGAAAGATGATGCTCTAGATTGGTGGAAGAGTATGAGGCAGACGGTAGATGTGTCTACCTTCACCTGGGATGGTTTCACGGCTCTCTTCCGAGAGAAGTACTTTCCAGCCTCAGTACAGGAGAATTTGGAGCTTGAGTTCCTTGCGCTAGTACAGGGGGATATGACTGTCAGAGAGTATGATGCTCGTTTTTCACAGCTGTACTGGTATGTCAGGCCAATGAGTGCGATCTCCTTAGCTCATAAGTTTCTACGAGGGCTTAAACAAGAGTACAAGACCATCATATCAGCTCTTTGTCTGTCTACCAAGGAGTTGATGTATGAGAGTGCCATGAACTTGGAACAAGCATATAAGACTCGAGTAAGAGATGTGGGAGATAGAGATGCTAAGGGAAAAGGCAAGGCAATCTGTTCAGGCAGCGAGCACTCAGGGCCGAAGGGTAGATCATGGAAGAGGCCAAGACCCTACTATCAGATTCCGGCTAAGGCATCATCTCCATCTGTCAAGACTGCACATGTTAGACCATTGGCATCGATGTGGTGTTTTGTCTGCAACGAAATGGGGCACTACGCCACAACATGTCCGAAGCCGAAGAGAGCAAGTTGCTGCAGGTGCGGGCAAGTGGGACACATGGCTAGAGATTGTACCCGACCCTTCAGGGTAGACATGAACGTCAGCAGAGACAGCTACCACCGGGTCAAGCTAGGGTGTTTGCAGTGGGTCAGCGAGACACAGGAGTGGAAGGTACTTTATCACTTTTTGACTACCTTGCTAGAGTACTGTTTGATACGGGAGCATCGCATTCATTAATTGCTAGTACGGTAGTGGAGATGCTAGGATTGATTCCTACACCTCTTGAAAACACTTTATGTGTCACTTCACCCCTGGGAGTGTCCCTTGAATTGGAGACAATCTGCAAGGCTTGTCCTATTGTGATTGGAAGTAGAGAGTTCTCTGCTTTGTTGATTGTGATTCCGGACCACACCGATGATGTGATCTTGGAAATTGATTGGTTGAGGCCGCAGCATGCGGTGATTGATTGTTTGACATGGTGGTGTCCTTTCATAGACCCGGGGAGCCAGTGTTTCGTTATCGTTGCCTCAAGTCAGATAATGCCATGAGAACAGGAGTTTTGGCACATGTGAAATCGGTGGATCAGAAAGTAACTATTGCAGACATTGTGGTAGTATCTGAGTATAGTGAGGTGTTCCAAGAGATACCAAGGCTACCTCCTCGAAGAGTGGTGGATTTCTACATTGATGTAGTACCTGTTACGGCACCTGTGTCAAAGGCGCCCTATAGAATGGGGCAAAACGAACTTAAGGAGTTGAAGGTGCAGATCGATGAGTTATTGGACCAAGGGTTCATTAGATCTAGTGTTTCACCTTGGGGAGCACCGGTTTTGTTCGTGAAAAAGAAATATAGTTCTCTGCGGTTATGTGTGGACTACAGAGAACTGAACAAGGTGACCATCAAGAATAGGTATCCCTTACCTAGGATTGATGATTTGTTCGATCAGCTTAAAGGTGCTACGGTGTTCTCTAAGATTGATTTGAGATCCGGTTATCATCAACTCAGGGTGAAGGAAGAAGATATATCGAAGACAGCCTTCAGGACCCGGTATGGACATTACGAGTTTGTTGTCATGCCCTTTGGTCTAACAAATGCACCAGCTGTCTTTATGAGTTTGATGAACCAAGTCTTTAGCCGTTACTTGGACGAGTTTGTGGTGGTGTTTGTGGACGACATTCTGATATACTCAAAGTCACAGGAAGAACATGTGGTGCATCTGAGAATAGTGTTGCAGACCTTGAAGGAAGCAAAATTGTATGCCAAACTCGAGAAGTGTGAATTATGGAAAGAAGAGGTCAAGTTTCTCGATCATGTCGTCTCCAAAGATGGAGTACTAGTGGACCCGTCAAAAGTAGAGGCAATAAATAATTGGAGTCGTCTAAAGAACCCTACCGAGATTCGTAGTTTCCTTGATTTGGCAGGTTACTACAGGAGATTCATCGAAGGGGTTTCTAGTATTGCATCGTCATTGACCAAGTTGACCAAGAAAGATGTTCCGTTTGTGTGGACTGAAGCTTGTGAGGAGGCATTCAACAGACTAAAGACCAGTTTGACCACAGCTCCAGTGTTGACGATTCCCTCTAGTGGAGGCGGTTATGTCATTTACAGTGATGCTTCACTCCAGGGCTTGGGTTGTGTGTTGATGCAGCATGGAGGAGTTGTTGCATATGGCTCTAGACAGTTAAAGATCCATGAGAAGAACTACCCCACTCATGATCTAGAGCTTGCGGCAATTGTTTTTGCCCTGAAGATTTGGAGACATTACTTGTATGGCGAGAAATTTCAACTCTTTTCTGATCATAAGAGTTTGAAGTACTTATTCTCACAGAAGGAACTGAATATGAAGCAGAGGAGATGGATGGAACTCCTCAAGGATTTTGACTTCACGTTGGAGTATCACCTTGGAAAGGCAAATGTGGTGGTCGATGCTTTGAGCAGGAAACCGAGAGATGTGGTAGCTTCACTTATGGTTCAGGAATGGTTCATGCTTGAAACTGCATCAGAGTTTGACTTAGTACCATCAGGAGGAGAACCAAGGGTCTTTCTTGGTAGCGTCATTGTGCAACCCACATTAATCATGAGGATCATACAGGGTCAAGCACAAGATAAATTCACACAAGCTAAGTTGGCAGATCTTGTGGTGGATACGTTTGATGAGTGTCCTTCCGAGTGGAGAGTTGGACCCGATGGAGGGTTGAGGTTTGGGGCAAGATTGTGTGTCCCAGATTGTGATGATCTCAAGGAGGAGGTCCTTCGTACGGCGCATCGATCTCGTTATACCGTTCATCCAGGGAACACCAAGATGTACAAGGACCTATGCAGGCAATTCTAGTGGAATGGTATGAAGAAGGATGTAGCGGAGTTTGTGTATCGAAGTGTCTTACGTGTCAGAAAGTAAAAGCAGAACATCAACGACCAGTTGGCATGTTGAAGCCATTGACTATTCCTCTTTGGAAGTGGGAGCAGATATCTATGGATTTTGTGACTGGACTGCCTAGATCCAAGAAGGGTCACGATTCTATATAGGTGATTGTCGATCGATTGACCAAGTTTGCTCACTTTCTTCTAGTGTCTATGAAGTATTATGTGGATGTGCTAGGAAAACTATATGTGGATGAGGTAGTGAGACTTCATGGAGCTCCAGTTTCTATTGTTTCCGATCGAGATGCACGTTTCACGTCGAAGTTCTGGGGTGGTTTACAGAAGGCGATGGGTACTACCTTGGATATGAGTACTGCTTTTCATCCTCAAACTGATGGACAGACGGAAATGGTGAATCAGGTGATGGAAGATATGTTGAGAGCTTGTGTGCTGGATTTCAAAGGTAGCTGGGATGACCATTTGAGATTGATTGAGTTTGCCTACAACAACAGTTACCATTCTAGCATCGGCATGGCACCTTATGAGGCTCTTTATGGTAGACCATATCGATCACCTATATGTTGGGCCGAAGTAGGTGTTGAAGCATTGATGGGCCCAGAGGTGGTTCAGGAAACCACAGAGAGGATCTCGATCATTCGGGATAGAATCCGGACCGCACAGAGCAGACAAAAGAGCTATGCAGACTTAGAGAGAGACATGTGGAATTTGAGATCGGTGATCATGTGTTCTTAAAAGTTTCACCTATGAGGGGTGTAGTGAGATTTGGCAAGAAAGGAAAGTTGGCTCCGAGGTATGTTGGGCCCTTTGAGATTCTTGAGAAGGTGGGAGAACTAGCATATCGACTAGCCTTGCCTACTAGCATGTCGGGCGTTCACAACGTCTTCCACATTTCTATGTTGAGGAAGTATGTACCAGATGAGTCGCATGTGATCAATCATATCACCATTGAGGTGAAGGAAAATACTACCTTTGTTGTTGAGCCGGTTCGTATTCTGGATAGATCCACAAAGAAGCTTCGGAGGAAAGAAGTAGAGGTAGTCAAAGTATTGTGGAGCCATCATGATGAAGGCGATGCATCTTGGGAGCTAGAGTCGGACATGAAGACAAGATATCCACAATTGTTTGTTGAGTGAACTTGAATTTCGGGACGAAATTCCTTTAAGGGGGTAGATTGTAATAACCCGAATTTTTCGGAACTATCTATTGAGTTGATTTAATTATATAATGTTGTAAATTTCCTTAAACGACATTTGTTTGCTTGCGACATTATGAAACAAAATCGGCAACGTTATCAGAACGTTTAAATAGATAAACGTTATGTTTCCGCGACGTGAATATCGACTTTTATTCCGTCGCTCGTTTGCGAAAACTTTCTTCACGAAAGTTGTAGAGCTCGTCGATACGAGTTCGTGGACGTGTCACGCGTTCGAATCGGACGTCGGACGTGAAAGTTATTAATATCGGAAGCTAGTTTCCGATTTTGAAAACTAGTATAAATATGACTTTTTCTGTTTAGGGTTTCCTTTTCTGGAAATCCCTCTCTCTCTGACTCCCTCTCTCTCTCCTTCTCGGCTTCACCACCGATCTCCCTCCTCCGAGGGACGTGCTCCTCACCGCCGGCACCAGCGGCCTCGCAAGCTCCACGCGACTCTCCTCCGAGCAAGACGCGATCCATCTCGCCGCCGCGAAGCTCCGCCGCATCTCACCGAACCCAGCTCGATTGGTTCAAGCTCTCCGACGAGCTCCGGTGCTCCCAAGGCCGAGAATAGGTGAGGTTTCGACTATATTGGATGTTGTAATTGTTGTTGTGTGAATTTTAGATGTTTTAGATGGTTTGTGGAGGAGATCGGAGTAGGATCGGTGGAAGGGATGAAATGATGAACACCGCCGCCTTAGGCGGCGCGTGTGGGGGCGTGGAGAAGCCTAGGGGCGGCGTGAGGCCGTGAGGAGGAAGAGGGGAAAGAAAAGAGAAGATTAGGGGCAGCGGTGGCGTGCTACGCGCCGGCCTTAGGCTCGGCGCGTGGGCGCCACGCGCTACCACAGTGAGTGGCACGTGAGCGCCACGCGCAGTAGCCGGAGGGTGGCGCGTGTACCCCACGCGCCGCTACGTGCGGCGACGCGTGAACAATGTTTTCGAAACAGTAAAATTGTAAAATTTATTTTTACGTATGGTAAATGTAAAAGAGATTTACGTACGGTAAATATAAATTTTATTTACATATGGTAAATGTAAATTACTTTCAGTAAATGTAAAAGTAATTTCGATAGGGTAAATCAGTAATTATTATTTACTGAGACAATATTTATATTTGAATAGTATGCATACGTACAGGAAATACGTAAACAGTATGTACACGTACATGAATACATAATTGATAGGTATTTGTACATAAATACATGAACAGTAACTCCGTGAACATTATTTTCATAAAACCAGAAAATTGCTGAACAGTAACATATTATTACTGTTTCGGCATTTAAAGTTTACGAAACGATTCTAAATTCTTCTATTACCTTTTCAAGGTGATCAATAATTTAAGTAAATGAATTACTTTCGGAATCGTGGAATTACGCTCGAGATTTCAAGGTGAGTAAATCTCACATATTTACGAATCTACCCTTGCGAAGATTCAAGATTATGCAGAATTTTAAAGAATGAAATATGACATGTATATGATATAGTGGAATATATATATATATATATATATATTTGTATAAATGGTAAATATGTACATATATATATAGTTTGTTATATTATATACTGTCATGATTTTGTTGTGAATATGTTCGCGTTGGTGATGAGATTTATATATCGAGCATGTGATTTGATTTGTACAATATAACATGATGATTATTGTACGTGGTTTTAACATTGAGTTTTGTTAAAACATGTTTTGTCTTCGGACGTGATTGATGTCTTCGGACGAGTTTTTGTGTTCGGACCAGTCTTCGGACGTGTTTGGCATGTCAGAACCTAGCCTTTGACCGGGCAAAAGTGACGATACAGTTAGAGCTCTAGTCTGTCTGCCGGAGTACTACATGTGAGGTAACAGATGGGTTATCGGCTCATGAGTACTCATATTTTTGGATGTTGGGTAGCAGGAGGTTGCCCAATGTCGGCGGTGTACTACATGAAGGGTAACAGAGGTGTACCAGCGCTCATGAGTACCCGTGTTATAAATGCATTTGGGTAAACAGAATGGTTGCCCAATTTCTTATGAGCACTTTCATTTTCATATTTATGGACAACCAGATGGGCCGTCCATTGACTCATGAGTGCATTTATAATTGATGTTTTTGTGGATTTTTGTATATGGTGATATGCGAATTTTATTGATGTTTTTACTCATACGAGCTGTAAAGCTTACCGGGTTTGTGTTTACAATCCCGGTGCACCAATTCGATGGTGTAGGGGATAACTCCGCAAACAGAGGACTTGAAGTTATTTATTTCCAGCTTGTGGTGAGGATTTTGGTGTGACTTTCTTGTGAGGTTTTTGTGAGGATTATACATTTCTATTTGTTATAATGTTGAATTATAATTTGGTTTGTAATAATCGGTTTGACTGAGTTGTATTTTGAACTCAGTGATGATCCGCTGTGGCATTTAAAATGATTTCGGTTAATTGAGATTGTTTTAGTGTTCTCATGACTTCGAAATTTGAGTTTCATGCTCGAAATGTTGGAGTCGTGACAGGAAATATACCATTATTCTAGATTAATAGTATACTGTAACAACTTGCACTCTAGATATGCATAAGATGTATTTGGACAAACTTGAACCTTGATGTCTGGATTTTGCTCTTTGAGGAACTTCCCTGTACCGGTTACTGTGCCGCCAGTTCCTATCCCTGAAACCAAGATGTCTACTTTCCCTGCTGAGTCTCTCCATATCTCCGGGCCGGTGGTTTCGTAATGAATCTACACTAAGGATAATGAAACAATTCATAAATCCCTTCAACAATCTAGTCAGTCACACTTACTGCAACATTACCTTTGGATTGGCAGGATTTTCAAACTGATGAAGCATATGACTATTAGGTGTGTCGCGTAGCAACTCGCCAGCCTTAACAAAAACCTCCTGAACACCTTTGTTCACATCAGTGAGGTATACCTCAGCTCCAAAAGCTAGGAGCACAATTCTTCTTTCGAGACTATACGATGATGGCATGACTATCTTCAGCTTGTAACCTCTGCTAGCTGCTATGAATGCTAAACCAATGCCAGTGTTTCCACCTGTGGACTCTACCAGAACCGTCTTCAGTGGAACATCAATACACATGTTAAGAACCAAGAGAGTAAGTTGAAACTTTAAACACTGCAAATACTATAGATCTGCATATCAGCATGGCAAGAATTAAATTCTAACCTTTCCCGGGGTTATTAGACCCTTATCTTCTGCATCCTTGATCATACTGTGGGCAATCCTGCATTTCCTCAGTTTTAGGCCAAATGAGTATAGACAGATTCAACATCTTTACTTGTTAGTGTATCTTCCCAGGCAAACTGAAAAGATTACTTCATGGAAATAATAACCAAGAAAATACCTGTCTTTGATACTGGAGCAAGGTTCCATCATCTCTAACTTAGCAGCAATACGAGCTACACAACCGTCCACAACATTATTCAGATATACCATTGGGGTATTTCCGATTAACTGCATAGAAAGAGTAAGAGGAGCAAAAAGACCAGATCGTAAGCCACACAAAACTGTGCAGATAACAAAAAAGAGGTATAGTATCATTCTACACTCAAATTTTGTTGAGAAATATTACTTCAGTTACATCTTTCTTGATTGCACATTGGCCCTCCATTGTATCCTTTCAAACTACAAGCTGAAAAAGAATTGAAAGAGTGAAAAAAAAAACCGAAGAAATGCATTTACAAGTTGCTGTTCTGGGATGCATAGAAGCAAACTGTCAGGCTTCAATGACATCAAGGTTGACTATTTTGTCATTCAATGATCTTGCAGAAGGTCTTTAAGTGACTGAACTCCGATCTGGAGCATATAACTAAATTGTTCTAAATATGGCTCAACAGACCCATAAACATATGTTATATGATACAGCAAATTTTATAAGCCTATTTGAATTCATCGCCATTGCAACATGACCAACATAAACAAAATTGCAAATGACAAGCTACGAAAATTGATTTCCAAGACTTAGGGGTGGGCACGGAATGGGACGGGACGGGGCTCATCCCACGTCCCGTCCCACTCTTTTGAATCGGGACGGGATCGGGACGGGACGAGGGTTTTTAAGAATGCATCTCACTCGGGATTAGTCCCGGTTGGGACGGGACGGGACAAATCTCAACTTCCTATGAAGTTAAATAAAAACCTATATTTTTACTTTTTCATTAACAAAGTAACATTTAATAATGAAATTTTAATTAAAAAATGCATATTATGTTCAAAATATTATAATTTAGCATTATTATTTGAGTTGAAATAATTTTGGAGTTATTAAGAACATAAATTAGTTTCATTTTAATACAAATATATAAGAATTTTTAAGTTTTCATTAAAGGTGGGACGAGACGGGACGAAGTGGGATAGAAATTATTCGTCCCACGTCCCGTCCCACTATTATGAAACGGAACGGGATTGGAACGGGACGAACGTTTTTAGACTTCCGTCCCGTCTCGTCCTTATGAATTTCGGGACGGGATCGGGATTTCCGTTTTTTATGGCCACCCCTACCAAGACTGATGTAGAAACTTCTTTAATTTTCACAGCAGATTATCAAAAAATTTAACAATCAAAACAGGTTGAACAGACGCAGAAGTGATATTTCCAGTAACAAGTTTGAGTTACCCAAATTTTAGAGCAATCTTTCTCAAAAGCAAACTAGAAAGCCAGAACTTTTCACTACCTGTAGTACGTAATACGAACAACCCCGCAGAGTAAGAGACAAAGCTAGTTTAGGGAACTTCAACAATATCCAAAGAAGCACACTTTAAGCATGGATGAACAATGTTTTGAACCAAATAATTAAGGAAGACTGAAAGTGCATAGTTTCATATATAAAGAGCAACCCAGAACATAGAATCCTACTATCCCCAAACCCACTATTAATCAACAGAAGCTGAGCAAACAATAGTATAGGCAGGTATACAGGACAAAAACACCCAAGATAAGAGTCCAATGATGCCGAATTTGATGCTATATGAAAACCCAAAATCTGAAAATGAAGTTAAAAGGCAAGAACCAGAAGATCAAAAGAGAGCAAACCTAAACTTATCTCTGCAAACAGATGATGGAAGAAAGGTTGAATGTGTATTGGGAAGTTATTTGTGAATATATTGGAAAGTTGTTGCAAAGTTGTATAAAAATTACATTAAAAGTTCATGTTATGACTCAATTGTGTTGTTCTCATATGCATATTTCATGTTTGTATATCAAAACAAAATTGCAGATAAGGCACTGGGCAAATTGTGGTGAGGAGACAAGGCATAAGTAGCGATCACCGACTAAACGGCTCTGGGTCACCATTGAGACTTACAGAGTTGGACGCACTATACAAGAAGATGAAACTTCAGTAGAAGATCAGATGATCAGTGAGAGAAGATAAGATGATCAGTGAACAGTGATTTTTGGAATGAAACGAACGGTTACCAACTACTGAAAAATAGTACTTGTCCAAATGTCCATACAAAGCATATCCTTTGACAAATGCCAAAACTGGGAAGATTCGTATAACACATCCCATCATCAAAGATTAACTGTACATGTTCTATCAATTCAATCGCCTCTGCAGTATCCTACAGAATTTTCCACTTTTGGTCCTGAGGTCAAATTACAATTATTGTATCATTAGTGATTGGACTAAAGTGGGACTTCAATCTAACAGACTTGCAACTATTAGTTTCCAGCATTAACCTGCTTCTTTGCCAACTTTATTGTTGCAGCACCAGATGATATTCCCACCTGCAAACATATTTGAAAGACAGATTTCTCAAACAATCCAAATTCTCGCTCATTTATAGATGACAATGAAAATTAACAGATTATAGGTAACAATAATTTAAACTAATTGAGATACATACCAAAAGACCTTTAGCGCAAGCAGCTTGACAGTCTCAATAGATTCCTGACTAGAAACCTACAGAATGTTGTGCTGAACATATGAACTCTATGCGTGCACTATTATATTACATAGAACAAATAATATATTTTTCCTTGTAAATGGCTTCAATTGAGACGCTAAGAGGAACTAATGTTGACTATGTACTCAATGTTATAGCAAATGCAGGTATCTAACAACTGATTGAAACTTATAAGAAACACTCTTTGTCAAACTGAAATCTTAAAATATGTGCATTTTGGTTCTAAAGACCAGATATGTCCCTTTCTATTTGTCTAGACAAGCGTAAGGTTCCATTAGTCGTTTTTATGAGTTCTTGAATGCCGTTAGACCTTATTTTTTCCTCATACATAGTTGTGAAATTCCATCTTTCAATAGTTTCATCTATCAAGAGACTTCTGAAAATACATAATAGGACCTGTCATGTACTCATGTTATAAAATAGTAAGCCAACTAGGGTCCCTTGAGCTGACTCTTAAGGGGTCATAACTAATGAGCTCCCAAATGATATGCGAGCAATGCTAGAACAAATGAGTGATATTAGGTGTGTCACGTAGCAACTCGTCAGCTTTGTCAAGAACTCCCGTAAAGCCCTTGGCCGCATCTGTGAGGTACACCTTGGCTCCAAAAGCTAGGAGCACAATTCTTCTTTCAAGACTCATTGTAGATGGCATGACTAACTTCATCTTGTAGCCCTTGCTCGCTGCAGTGAATGCTAATCCAATGCCAGTATTGCCATTTGTCGATTCAATGAGGACAGTCTTCAGAGAGCATTAATTATACATGCCAAGAGCCAGGAGAGTAAGTAGCTTTTAAACATAAAACACTGCTAAATTTATGTGCAATGGATGATGGAGAAGTTCATTTCTAACCTTCCCAAGAGTTATTAGACCTTTATCCTCTGCGTCATTGATCATACTATGTGCAATCTTGCAGTTCAAGAATTTAAGGCCAATTGTGTACATTATAATTGAGTATAGAGAAGACAACTTTCTTTACTACTTGCTAGTTTCAGTAGCTTATATTATCCTAGGCAAATTACTTTTATGAAGGAAGCAACGACGACGAATATACATGTCTTTCACACTCGAGCAGGTTTCATCATCTCTAGCTTGGCAGCAATTCGAGCTACACAACCTTCCACAACATTGTTCAGGTATACCATTGGGGTATTTACTATTTTACTATATATTAGACGCGCTAGAGGTGTTACTGTTCTTAAGGATTCTGGCAGAGAGCCCATAATTTCCAGGTAATTTACGCGACTGCCCTGGGATGGGTTATTGTCGTATTTGGCCTTCTACTTGCCGACTCTTACATCCACCATGTCAGATGTCGGCCTCCTCTTTCTCTCTGCTCTCAGATTCTCTCTTCCTCTCAAATTCAAAATCTTTGGCAAACTAAACCATAACTTCAATTGGAATTATCTACACTCAAGAATCTTCCACTGTTAGTGAGTTCCCGTATTAAGAGATCGATTTCATGTTTCAACCAATTGTTTTCAATCAATTTTATATGTCCATGTAATCATTGATCCGTATGTGGACTTTTGTTGTCTCCGTTAATATCCAATTTGGTTGAGTTGTTCAACAATTCTGGTTATAAATCTTGATTCATAAATTTTACAGCTGTTATATTTAGGGGGTATATTGTATATGGATTTAGTGGGAGTTTTAAAGAAATCTATGTAATTCAAAAGTCTGGGTGTATTCAATACATACTTTTAATTAGCCATACAAGTCTAGGTGTATTCAGTTAGGATTTAAAAAAGTCATTATGGAATCAAGTCTGAGGATATTCAATCAGGATTTTTTTAAAATAAATAGAAGTTTGTGGATATTCAAAATATCATTCATACTTATGGAATTATAAACTCATGGATTCTCATGGACTTTTTTAAATATCATTCGTACTTATGAAAATTTGAGGGTATTCAATCAGAACTTTTGCAAATGAATAGAAATACGTGGGTATTCAAAATATCATTCATACTTATAGAATTATAAACTCATGGAATCTCATGGACTTTGTAGTGTTAATTATACACACCACAATCCAAAAATTGTCTAGCCTCTAGACCAAAGATTTTCATGGACTTTTCCATGGATTTTCTTATTGTATTTTGTTTTCTCCACCATTTTTCTTTATTTTCTTTTTGTCTTTTTACCAATTCTTTTCATACAACCCAATATGTTTATTCAACCTATGATCTCATTATTGTTTTATTCTTATTTATGTTATGTTTTTACCTTGTATCTTTATACTTATTAAAATCTCATTCTCATATGTGGACACATGTCCAGTGCTAACAATAAAAGCAATGACAATGAAATAAATACATAAAAAGAAAAGAGAATAATAATCATATCAATGTTTCATGAACACCGACTTCTTTAGCTTAAAACTTCCGGAACAATTTATTTACTTCTATTTCTTTAGTACATATTGGTTGATATATTAAATATAAAAGGGTTTATTTTATTTTCTAATAAATAATCAAGATTTTCTAATGTCTTTGTAATAGATACAAGTTATACAACCAATAAATTTGCTTAGAACAAAAAATTGTTCCATATTGCCATGAAACCAACATATATAAAGTTACAAATGAAATACAAAAGGCAATGAAAATTAACTTCAAAAACTAGAATATATAAAAGTCTTGAATTTTAGATTAGATGGACCAGATGTTAAACACCCAAAACATACTAATTATCTGAGTTACACAGAAAATGAGGAAAAGAGGTAGAAAACCACCTACAGATTCAGTGACTGGATAATTCAGTACAATAATTTTTAGAAAAACAAACTAAAAAGTTGGAATTTTTCAAACCAATGCTGATATACTGTATATTGACTGTTTGTTCCAATGGTTATTCCACATTCACAAAGACCAGTTAGTATGCAAACCACTCAACAAAGAAAGATCATATACTCCATATAGCTTAGGAAACTTCACAAGATCACCAATATTCAAAGAAGCAAATTTTCAAGAATAATTTATCAGTCTTTGGGCACCCAATAGTTAACATGGTGCATGATTTCATTTACAAAGAGCAACCCACAACTTAAGGATTTTTAATCACCAGACCCACAATTAACCAACAGAGTTGCGCAACCAATAAGTAGATAATTGAAAGAGTGTAATGGATGCAGAATTTGATGCTAAATGAACACCCATATAATAGAAAATGAAGCAAAGAACCAGACAATCAAAGATAGCAAACCTGACCTTGTCTCTGCCAACAGATATTGAAGAATAAGAAAGCGGTTGAGTTGCTAATAGGTTATGGAGAAGATGATGCTTAATAAGAGTTGTTTTCAAGGGAATGAATGAGACTTTTGCACTTCTACAAGGCTATTGGAAGCCATACTTTTTATTTTAGATTCTTTAATGTTTGTTTCAGTCAAGATTTTCTTAGTCATGGTCTTGTTTCATATGCATGTCACTTTGGCAGATTGAGGGAATAGATCAAAGAGGGCGTAAATAGCTTTTGGATACACCAGAGATACCTCTACAAAGAAGATGAACCATGGGCAACCAACAAACAATCACACTCGCTCCTTTTGATACACTTGGACTTGAGTGAAAAGTGAAATCTTAGAATCGAACGAAGATTTCAACAATAATATACTGAAAACAGAAACAATCTGGAAACAACTAGGGGGAATATGATATAGCAGAAACTCATTTTATAAGGAAAGTTCGCAACCAACTTTTTTCAAAAAACATTTTCCAAGGACTTTCTTCATAAAAGGGTTTAAGGTTTGTGTAATTCCTCTTATTGTGTTTAATGACTACTTGGAATATTTGATACATGATGAATGAAAATAGACAAGTGATACCCGAAATTTTCATTTCTAAGCCAATTTTGTACTTCTATCAATTTTTGACCATATATTCAAGGTTATTTTCATCATTATAGATCTAAACTCCTTATTTCACAATGTACTTCATATTCTCCTATTAAATATGACTAGAGGTGACAAATAGGCCAGGCCCGAGCCCGTTACTGTAATGGGGTGGGCCCAGCACGGTCTGAACTCGTTTTTAGCCAGGTACGGCCCGGACACGATAAATTCATGGGCTGGCCTATTAAACACATAATTTTATATTATTTATATAAATATTTAAACAATTATCATTATTAGACTTGAATATTAGACTTTTTAAATTAAAATCTCTTGATTATTTTATTATTTTAACTACAGTATTTCAAAAATATTATCACAGTATTGAAGAAAATGTCATTGTTTTGACATACGTAACGTTTTAAAAAATAAGATTATGAAATATGTTGTAGTATTTTATTTATTTTACTATTCTAAATAGTTATATAAAACAAATATTCTAAGTACATGATATTTTTTATTTTAATTGTGTCATATAATGCTAATGGGTCGGGTCGAACTTAATATTTAAGCAAATTGGCCGATTCGAGCCCGGCACGATAAATAAATGGGTCAGCCCGAGCACGGTTTTGGCCCGCTTAAAATGGGTATGTCCGGGCCACCTCTAAATATGACTAATATGAGAACCAAACAGTTGACTGGTATCATTGCCTATATAGACAAATTGTGAAATGTGTCACTTTTGCTTGAACTAAAGTGTGTAGAATACATGTATAGTGGACTGATCTCATCCTGAAAATGTACATCATAACTATGAAGTACAAATATTGTATCAAGGATGTTGTGTGTTAACCTTATGATACGACGAAAATGCACGTATCAAATTATTTATTTAATTTTCAAAAACTATGGTATGCCGGAAAATGTAACTAGTCTAATAACCTCGTTTAGAAGACTTTTTGTCCTTTGAAGGTGTACCCTTGGGGCAATTCGCCATCCTAAAGTGCACAAACCAAAAAGAACTGGCATGGACACATAAAAAGAAGACATGGACACATTAAAAGAAGAAGAAGAAGAAATCACACTCCTAAAAGCATGAAGGTGATCAAACCCAAGCTGCGACGCCTCTTAACTTGATGGGGGAAGTGTAGCACAAATAGTGAAACTAGCGGTGGTCCAAACAAAGCATTGAATTGCCGGTCACATTGCCGGCCATTCTATCAGGATTAGATGTGGCTGCGCTTAGATCTTGTGATTTTTTGCTCTTAACTCTAGAATAGGGACTGAGCTAGGAATTTATATATAGTAAGAATGTTGTGAAGTATAAGACAAGGGACAAGCTAGTGATACTAAGATGGAATTGCATGAAATACTTTTATACCATTCATGACCTATCCTTTATTTGGTAGAAAAACGATTAATAAATTAGTGTACATAATCTGGACTGCAGCTAGCTTACGTACACTAATTTATTAATCGTTTTTCTACCAAATAAAGGATAGGTCAAGAAATTAACTCATTGATAGTAAATGGTGCAAGAAATAAAAAGATTTCACCCTCAGCCCAAATTATCTGAATTTTATACCGACCCAGGAATAGTAGTCACTAGCTGGTGCATGAAAAATCGACGTCGCAGCTAATTAATTTAACTAAAGCAAGCAATGCAGGTTCTCACGTGAAATACAGACACAGAATTAGCCTAGGGAGGTACATAGAGACATTGTGAAGCATCATCCCATATCGGGGAAGCTAGAAAGTGAGGAAAAGGGTAGGAGTAGAAATGAGGAAGCAGGAGGAAATCATAAACTTACATACCTGGACGGGGTCGAATGGGTGATCAAGAAGGCCCATGGCCTAGGTGGGTGGCCTCCATTGCACTTGGGAGGTGCACTCGCCTAACATCTTCCTTTGTGGAGATTGTACGTCGTAATTTGTGGTAATGGGGCTGTGTTCGCGCGGCCCCTCTTAACTCTATTCTCAACAGTTTGTATCCTCTTTTGTTTCATAAAGCAACTTTGGAAGAAGGAACGAAAATGACCAAAACGTGCGCCCGTGATACTTTAAAGCAAAGCCGTATTGTGCCAGAGACGGAATTGTCGAGCTAGAATTGTCTGAACTGCTGCCGCTGTTGTGAGCCTAATTGAAACTGTAAAAATCGCCCTAATCAGAATTGTTGAGAGAGGAGAGCAAAGCGCTTAATCCGAATTGTTGTTAAAATCGCCTTGTGGAAGATTTGTTACGTCCAAGGGTATTTGCCTCGTCTGGGAGAAAGCCTAACTTCGAGGGGTTTTCCCATTGTGCAGCCCCTAACGAACTATTGGTAGTTGATAACACCGAGGTATAATGATACTGTTTTAACAGAGATCTTGAGCAAAAGTTTTATCCAACACATGTTTTAAGAGAGATCTTGAGTCAAAGTTTAATTTGTGATATCTTGTTAGAACATAAGATTCGAACTATAAGCTATTGTTATCTTTTAGTGCACCCAACAAGATCAAGCCATGAAACAAAGCAAGCAAGTAGGGGATTTTGTACGTGCTCTATGTAAAGGAGTCCATGGCGAAACCTCTCTCTTTTCTTAAGACCTTATACCCTCCCCCCACTCATGATGGCACTTCAGCACCCTCCCAAATGAGATGTCATTGTATCGCCATCCCACAAAAAAGCGACCAATAGAGCACGTATTGAAACTTGTCGATTAGATATTTTTGCTGAACTGAAATAGTACTGTTGAGCACATAATGAAGAAAGCATGCATGTAAGGGATCTGGATGATAGTGTATCGAAGCAATGAAGAATATGGAGAGGAAACTACATGGGGACAGCACCTATGCCAAATCAATTGGTAAAGAAAGCAACAACATAAGTGACATCGAAATAATATGAAGGTTGGAGCAACCGAGCAACGTACTTAATACGGGGTCTTTGGATGATCAATAAGGCTCATCTGAACTTTAATCTGTTTTTGTTGTATAATTTGGCACTCAAAATTAAGCTATTACTTGCTAAGCTAGGCGTCAGGTTTTGATGCTCTCTGTATCTGTAATCCTCAATTCCAGATAAAGAAGTGTTTGGTCATATTATGGTTTGTAAATGAGTGGCCAATTGTAGGAGAAGGGTTTCGGTTCAGGCCTCCTTAATTAAGTTCTTAAATATGTTTGTGGCCTATCATCCATCTATAATGAAGCTAATTTGCATGAAAGAATTATGCTGGCCAACTTAGACCACAAGGTCTGCGGTAAAATGTGTGAGAAAACACAAGCACGTACCATCATCGTATCAATGTTTGAACTTTAAATTCTCTGCTCAGTTTCCATGGGCATATAGTCCTTGTAGTTTAGAGGTAGCACATTTAGGTCGAAGGAACTTGTTTATCGCCTCCTGATCAAATTCTAATGATCGATCTGTTGTATGGTCAGCAACAAATGGTGAAACTTACACGAAGAACAGTATAATTTATGTGAAGCTTTACCCCGGAAAGAACACACAAGGCATCTCTCAACTATGTTTAGTCTTTGAGCGAGTGTATTTATTTAAGCAAAGTTTAATGACTGCTCACATCCTGTACATAATGGGGTTCTCGACCCGTGCCCCAAATCTTCTTGCTTTGTTGTTGTGTGCAGACCAGGAGAATTTGATCTTGACTCTTCAAGTTCAGGGAGTCCTGTGTTGGTCATCTGCTGCGAGTGTAAGAATATCAAAAAGAATAGCATCCCATTTGGGGTCTCGCAGGAGTCCCACATCGCTGTGGAATGGAGAAAAGACAAACAGCACAGTATAAAGTAAAAAAGCCGAAACCGAAGAAGGTACTTACCTGGACGGGGTCGATGGACGATCAAGAAGGCTCATGGCCTAGACTTGTGACCTCCATTGCACTTAGGAGGGGTGCTCGTCTATGGTCTCCTCTTAGTAGGAGAGCCAACGTCATAATTTCTTACCATGGGGGCTTGCGTTCGCGCAGCCCCTGCCCAATTTTAACTCTAAAGTTTCCATTAGTTCAGTTTCTAAGTTCTTCCTTTATAAAAGGACGTTTAAACTACAGATGTCAATTATGAGCACTCACGCAAGATGTAATTTAAAAATTATGACCTCCCCGGCCGGCGGGAATTATGAGCCCCCGCCGCGGTTCAGTTGCTAACAAAAAACTTTGAAAGTAATTTGAGATTGAGTATTGTATTTGCTTTATAATTTATATTTTGTTTTAATATTTTTATATGAATTTTATCTCTAAAGTTTCCTAGTTCAGTTTCTAAGCTCTTCTTCGTTAAAAAAAGGACATTTAAACTACAAATGTCAATTATTTGGTCAGCAGCAATTGACAACACTTTCTATGCTCTAGATTTAGTATGCACTCACGCAAGATGTAATTCTTTAGGCATGAGCACTGTTGCCTAGTGCGGCCGGTCACGACCCGGCGGCCATCCTCGGCGTTTGCGAATTAAGTGACTGCCTAGACGCTTAAAAATCGGTTGCTAAAAAAACCTTAAAAAGAACTTGATATTTAGTATTGCATTTGTTTTATAATTTATATTTTGTTTTAATATTTTCGTATGAATTTACACTTTAGTTGTGAATTTAGAATATTTTTAAAATTAATATTCAACATCATTATATATTTTAATCATAAAAATAATTGAAATATAAGTATAAAAATAAATAAATATTTAATAATTCGAAACTGCCTGGACCGCCTAGCCATCTAGGCGCTAGAAAATGGTTGTCCGTCTGCATACAGCCTAACGCTTTTTCAAACCTGAGGTATATGTAAAGTAATGTATTACATTGTCACAAAAAGCTCTTGATGATGCATTATACAAAAAACTCTTGATGAATTGCATTATTTTAGTAGTGTTGTATCACTTGTATGCAATCAAACTCTTAAATCTTAATTAATAAAATACAGACTTGTTAAAGTATAAAGGTATTAGAGAAGAAACACGATAAAGTATATTTTTAAGATATTGGAGATAACTATACGGTGTTATAATATGGAGCGTCTGATTAAAGTGTAGAATATGAGTTTTTCTTTTTGGTGAACTTATGTAGGATATACATGAGACTATTTGTTTGAAAGAACAGTGTTACAGTTATTTTCAAAGTGGATGTATTTAACATTTATGTTAATATTTTACTTCTAAAATATGGATATACATATAGCCAACGTATATACTTATTAGTTTGTTGTAATGCTTATGAGAACGGACCAAAGATTGTATCTTAGTGGGGGCGTAATAAGAAATAAGTTGAATAAAACATGTAATATTAAGCACCTGAATGAAATTTTGAATATTAATAATATTTTGCTGAGGATATTTCTATATTCAATTTAATAAAAAACTAGATTTTGGGGGCATGAAAGTTAATCACGGATAAATTATATCTGTTTATCCCCATAATTATCCATTAATTACACTAGAGGAAAAAACTCAGTGACGGCACCAGCCCCCAATAGGCCTATACTGGGTCCGCCAACGCTTATAAGAATTTGGTAAACATCTGTATGATATGCATGAAGACTTGGGAGCAAAGCACGAACACTTCGTTTATGCTTACAATTCTAAGATGCTTAATATTCTACTTATAAAACATAGCTAGACCTAGATATATGCCCTCGTTAGTTTGTTGTAATGCTTAAGCTTCTCATCAAGTACTTTAGTTTAAAACTGATGCTCGATTTTTATATTTGACCAATTTGAGACTTGGAAATCAATTTGTCAATACCGTTGTTTTGCATTTCAGTCTGTAACTTGGTTCACATAGGTTGCTTTTTAATAGGGAGAAACACAAAGAACTTGTGCTAGGAGCACATTATGGTACCGTCGAAGTATGTAAACACGGTTTACAGAGTTGCACCATTCATTTTATTCGGTTCTAGAGCCAGAAGTTATATCAATCGAGTGATTACTTCAACATTCTAAGATGTTTTTAATTTCCTTGTGAGTTCCAGCTCTGTATGGTCTGTCAAGTTTCATTCTTTTATTATACGTTATGTAGGTTTCAGGTAACTGGAAAGTATGTGATCCACCCTAAACCCCCTAATCAAATGCGGAATAATCTTTTACAATGGGAAGAAATTTGCTCAAGTTGAGTAACATTAGACCATTTCTGAAACTATGAATTGCCCTGGATGGGGAATTAACTTCTAAGTTGGTGAAAGTTCTAAACTCTCAAGAAGGGTGTTGCTATTTGAGTGAGTAGTTTTTACTACAGATTAGCATAATCGATTTTGATCAGAAATTTCATACATTTCTGGATTCGTAGAAAAATGTGATTACCTGATCTAGTGCACCATGCATTCTAATTATTACATTATTCATATTTCATACTACGTATTGGAAGGGACATTAAGTTCAGTAATGTGGACTTTGTAATTGCAAATTGCTTAAAGACAGGCTGAGTAGTCAATCGCTTCTTTGACTTTTGAGCCCACGCATCCATGCCATTAGATTGGATGGTCAAGTACGCTTAATTTTATTCTTATGCTCAATCAGCCACTTATTATCACTAACAATATCGATCTCATTGTCTAAGAACGTTATCAAGTTCTATTTGAAAAGTCTGTACTATTTTCTTGGACAGTATTTGAAGCTTATTATTGGACTCCCAAGTTATGACAATTGGGGATACTGTATTGGTCTCCAAAATACGACAAATGGGGATACACTAGTATATCAGGGAAGATGTTAGGACCATTATTCTACAACCCTATATTATCTTGGGCTTGTGTATTAATTTACCTAGATGGACTGGTTATTGGACCCGGATCGGGTCATATATTAATGGGCATCTAGGGTTGATAGTATGAACAACTATATAAGGCATTTAGCCTCTAGGGTAAGGGAAGAAAAATGAAAATGAATATTATCTTTCTCTAATTTATTGCTTGTATTTCCTTTAATTTCCTTCATTACCTAGTTTCATGGATTATGATCCTATTATCTGGTATCAGAGACCTTCATTACCTAGTTTCATGGATTATGATCCTATTATCTGGTATCAGAGACCTTCGATCCATATGGGCGAAGTGTTTCCAGCCCCTGATTATCCCTCCCACCCACCGCAACTTCCACCGCCGTGGCGAGAGTTGTTTGATGGTGTTACTGGCCGCTACTACTACTGGAACACTGAGACGAATCACACTCAGTTTGAAAAACCTGGGGTTCCATCACAGCCTCCCTATCCATCAGCCTCTCCAGATATGTTTTCTCAACCACCTCGTACCCTCTCCGCATGTCCAACCTTCCATCCCAAATCTGAGATACATGCCAAGAGTATTCCTCTAGATGCACAAGCACAGCTCATGGTTGCTCTTCAGCACGTACGAAACGAAATGCACGAAATATTCAGGGAGGAGGAACGTCGGGATCAGGAGAGCCGCTCGAAGATCTTGAAGAAGCGTCGCCCGCTTTGGGAAATGACCTCAAAATTTCCCCGCCCTACCCCTACCCACCACAGTACTGATTCTCCTACAATTACCAAACCCACAGCTCAAGTTGCTTCGGCTTCTCCATCTCCACCGACCCCCACTGCCTCTGAGGACTCCATTCAATCACACCATCAGCCATGCCCCCACCCTACCCAACCAATTTCTCTCCATGGCAAACCACTTAAGGCTTCCGGCAGTCGAACCGCCATGGCAGCAAAAATCAGAGCTTTCAAAAAGGGCCGACAATCGGAGCTGTTACGTGGTGCGGGTATGTCCTTGAGGTTCTCGATTAATCGCAAGCACAATCTTTGGGTCGTGCAGGCAAAGAACGGTGATGTCATCCCTGAGTTTATGGAGGAACTCTATCAGCTCGGTGTGGGTCCACATATTCTGACCGACACATCGCATCTTCAGGCAACAACGCCATCTTCTCCACCACCACCTTGCGATGTCCCTGACCAGAAAGAGGTCTCTCACCCCAAGCTTGTTGCTTCTATCCTCATCGACGAGCTAGAAACTCTTCCTCAATCCTTCTCTGTCGCCGTTGCCGAGGAGCTCAGCCTCGCTTCACTGGAACCCCAAAGCGACGCCGTGGTCGTCTTTACTGAGTCTCCATTCCAAATTGGAGGAGCGTATACGATGAGTTTGACTTCAGCCCAGAATCCAATCTCGGTTGTTGTTAAAGCACCAATGGTGTGTCATCCATCATCTACACTTAAAATTGGTGGTAGCTACTCACCTGCTTCTGTTTTGTTCAACAATCACGACGAAACCGAGAGGGAACCTAACGGGTTAGAAATTGTCCAACGAGATTGGGAGTACAAGAAGACTATTGCCCAACATGTTTCTCGCGAGGATACCACTTCTGCTGATTCGACTATTGAACAGAAGGTAACAAAGAAGGATCAATTTTACGAACACGAGTTTGCTATTGTGTTTCAATGTTGCAAGTTGGCTAATCATTATCCGACCCAATGGGCATTGTCTGTTGTCATTTCTCCTTGCTTTAATTACATGATTACTGGTAATGTTTTTTGTGGTGAATTTATTGGTGAAGCAAACTTGTCTGTTGGTAACAATTATGAACAAATGCAAGTGAGTTCTGTCAGGGTGCCAATGTCGTTAGTTGCTCTTCCAAGTAAAAGAAATGCTAAGCAGCTAGATTCTATGGTTTGCGCATGGGTCAAGTTTGATGTTGAGAGGGTAATATGCCTTGTTGATACACGTTCTGCAGTGTGGTTATGGTGTTGGCTATTTTGTTGCTTACAATTATGTCATTGTGAAACAACAATTTTTGGAGGCCTTCTGGGTTGTCACAATGGAGGTTTCTCTCTCTATAATTATCAAGCCAAAGATCCTTCATTAGTAGAAGCATGGTCTGCTGGCAAAATATTATTGGTATGTGGGAACTTTGACCTGATTTTTGCCGAGGACCATGTGCTTAATGATCATGAGAGAATTGTCCTTTTGCCATCATTTAGTCATGCCTGGGGTTTTCAATTTCATCAACTCGACCCTACTTCTGGTCATTATGTGGCGATAAATTTTGCCAAGATGCTTCTTGTCTTCCAGAGCTATTTTTTTATGGGTACCATTGGTTTACCGATGGTAGTTTATGCTTTAGTCCTTTCCATATATGCAGCAGATTCTATCAAACTGAGCCCAGGTGTGGGTGTTATTATGGACATTGCAAGTTGTATGGTATTAAGAGCCATGGGCATGATTTGTTTTGTTGCTTCGGGGTTCGTGACAAGAGATACTGCTTCACTAGCAATAGCTATCCCTCATGTTGGGAATGTCATAAGTTTCGAGCATTCAAAAACAATAGAGGCTGATGTGCCTGGGTTCGGTCATACTGGTAGGGTAGTGGAGCTTATTACAGACTCAAGACAGGAGCTTCCTTGTTGGCTTCTTGATTATGTAGAATTATTGTTGTCTTTTGAGGGAGATCATAACCAAAGTTCTTGTAGCAGTAACTTCGATGAATGCGACTTCTGTTGGAGTAAAAATTATTTTGCTAAAGGCAGCTATAATGGTGGCAATTTTTGGGGGTATGAGGTTGCTGCTTTCCACTCAGATACTTCTTGTAATGGGAGTGAATATGATGCTCATGGTACTGCTAGTTCTTTGAGCTTCGGAGATTATGTTTCTCTGGTTATCTGCCCTCCTTACTTCCCTACGTACATTATTACAATTATGGAATTTTTCTCAAATGTTGTTGGTGATAATGCATTGGTTCCTTCCACAATCTCTTCAGTATCCATGCCATCAATTGAGGTGTTCTTGCTTATCTTCTTGTCTGCAACCTTTGACTCCATGATAATGAAATTCGTGATCTCGAGCTATCTACTGCATAGTGCTGACAGTGCAGCTTTGGAAGTCCCTTTTGCTTCGCCAGCATGTGTAGCACCCACCAAAATGAGACTGAATCATTGTGCCACAATAGTTTTGCTGATTTCACAGGTCAGTTCTCTTATCCGCAGCAAATATGAGTTATTTTCTCCAAGGTTTCTTCAAACTTTGGCGGATCATGTCTGTACGGATGAGCTGTTCCTGGCAGTGAGGACTTCAATTATGGTTTCTTCACCATTCCATGCACTAGTGCGAAAGATATTTCCTCTATCACGATCTATGGTTGTTGTATTGTCCTTACGGGGACATTTGGCTCACATATTGAGAGAAGACAGACATTTCAGTGGTTTGACTATGATCTCACGAGTATGTACTCACTGTATCATTGGCATGGCGGTACTTAGTTCTATCATTCTGCTTGTGTCTTTGAAGTCTCAACGACAAGACTATGACATGAGCTTTTTGGGGATAATAGCAAAGTTAAGTGCTGAGATTGCAACACTTGGCCAAAATCTGTACGAGAGTGCTGAAGGTGCGTTTCAATGTTTCAAGGCGCTGCTTCTATACTCCTTTCCATGCTCTGCTCAGCTCTGCACATGTGCTCCCATCTTTGAAGTTTCTCTTGCGGATCTTGTTTATGCTAGCTGGGCTATGGTGGATACTGGCCAGGAAATGGAGGTCATTTTTGTTGACATCAGCATTGGAGACACATTAAGTAACGCTAGGGAATCAATATCATACAGTAAGCATGCTCTTCAAATTCATGCAAAGCCCTTGCTTGACGTCCTTTCTGCAGTTGCTCGAGCAGGCAGTTACTTTGTTTAACCAGGCCTTAACACTACCCTCTGATGGTCCTGATCCGCGAATTTCCAACTTCTCAAGCTTGAGGACAAGCTTGTTTTCAAGGGGGGGAGGACTTGTTAGGACCATTATTCTACAACCCTATATTATATTGGGCTTGTGTATTAATTTACCTAGATGGACTGGTTATTGGACCCGGATCGGGTCATATATTAATGGGCATCTAGGGTTGATAGTATGAACAACTATATAAGGCATTTAGCCTCTAGTGTAAGGGAAGAAAAATGAAAATGAATATTATCTTTCTCTAATTTATTGCTTGCATTTCCTTTAATTTCCTTCATTACCTAGTTCCATGGATTATGATCCTATTAGAAGACTATTCTACACATATCTCTTTGTATCTCTTTGTGACTTTGTCCATATATTCCCAAGGTTGGTCTTGCACTCGAACTCATTCTTGGTTTCGTGCAGTATATCAACTATCTGGGTATGCATCTGAACTGTTTCATTCATCATTTGATGAGCTTCTGTTGATATTATTTCGGGGCTTATAGGAGTTGCAGAGTTTTTGTTTACTTCTCTTTTTAGGTTATGTATAATCTGTCACGTTTCACATTAAGGTCCAAAAGATTAACTTTTGATATGCTCTAGTATTCTGCTTCTGATATATGGATAGACATCTAATCTGTGACTAGCTCTCAGCTTACTAGTTTCGGTTTTCATATGTCAGTGGCCTGTTGTAAAGCCTGTGCTTTTAATCGATGGCAGAGCATTTGTTCCAATACTATTGTTGTTTTAAGACAAAATTGCCAAAATACACCACAAATTTGGTTAAAATTGTCAATTTTTACCATGAACTTGTATTTGAGTCAATTTATCTCATAAACTTGGTAAAAATTGCCGATTTGCATCTCATCCGTTAGATTTAACTGTTTCGGGTTAATGTTATTATTTTCTATTTATATTTTTCTTAAAAATAAATAAAATATTCTTTAAAAGGAGGATTATTTTTTAATTAAATTATTTATTTACATCTTTTTTCTACATACTTAACCCTACTTCGAATTATATATTCAACATACCCACCAATTCAAATATAGTGTGTTGTGTATATATATATATATATATATATATATTTATATGTACACATTGTTGGAGAGGAACGAAACGAGAATAATAACGAAGTAATGGAACAAAACGTTTAATTATTGATAATTGAGCATATATATATAAGCATTACATAACTACAATCCCATAAGATTCGGAGTCATAATCTATTACAGAGATACGAATCTATCTCTAACAGGAAACCTTATTAGGTTAAGACACACAATGATAGAATATTAATTCTCCCAGTACACACATTTATTTTTAATTTTCAATATATTTATTTATATTTTTCTAATATTTTTTAACATACCATATCACGTAAAATAATAAATATATAAATCAATAACATGTTTCGAAAAAAAAACATTGTAACAAGTGTTCACTTTAAATAATTTTATTAATTCATTTCATTATTAAATATGAATAAATATATAATGACAATATTGCCCTTCAAATGCATGACATGTGACTTAAAATTGGATGAAAAATATTACATTTAACGGATATGGTGCAAATCGGCAATTTTTACCAAATTTAAGAGGTAAATTAACTCAAATGCAAATTCAGCGTACAAATTGATAATTATGACCAAATTTGGGGTGCAAATCGGCTTTTTTGCCTTGTTTTAAACATCACATCGTTACTAATAAAAGACTTGGAATTCATTTTTTTTTCTTTCCTTCTTTGAGAGTCACTCAGTAAGTGAAGAGGTAGCTTTCTTATACGGACAAACATAAAGAACCTGTCTATAGAGCTCAGTTTGTACCGGCATGGTGGCATCATCCATTATATTAAGTTCACGAGAACCTCACAGCTCAAATTACTTCAGCCATTTTTTTTCTTTCTTTGCTAATGATGGAGAGCGAGTATTTCATTCTTTGCTATTGTTTGTTTTTATATGACTAACCATCAAGTTCATAAATAAGTAGACCTTTCCTTAAAATTTCATTATGCAGGATCGCATATAGCATGATCAAGGATGCAGAGGATAAGGGACTAATTACGCCAGGGAAGGTTGGAGGTAACTTAATTTACACTATAGATATAAAGATGTCTTTCTGTAAATCTGTTCACAGTCCAACTATTTTCCCTATTTGTTCCTTTAGGATGTCAAGTCTTTACTGTGTTAATGAATTGCCTCTAGTCATCCAAAAAGTGGATTTTTTTTTACAGCTTCAACTATATATTAACATAGTGCCTTAATATGGTTCTTGATATGCATTATTACTTGGCATTCGGGACTGTTCTTATAGAGCCTACAAGTGGCAACACTGGCATTGAATTGGCATTCATTGCCGCCACAAAGGGTTACAAGCTTAAGCTAAGCATGCCAGCTATAGTGAGTCTTGAAAAAAGGATTGTGCTCCGAGCTTTTGGAGCTGAGATTTTCATTACAGATCCTGCTAAGGGATTTAAAGGAGTTCTTGCTAAGGCAGATGAGCTGCTAAGTGACACACCTAATAGCTTTATTCTTCAACAATTTGAGAACCCTGCCAATCCAAAGGTAGTTTTGCAGCAAAGTACAGTATTTCACTATTTTGGCTAGACTGCATATAAATTTCTTTTATCCTTTTCGTATGATTTCTGTAGGTTCATTATGAAACCACTGGCCCGGAGATGTGGAGAGACTCGGGAGGGAATGTTGATGTCTTCGTTTCAAGAATAGGAACTGGGGGTACTGTTACTGGTGCGGGGAGTTTCCTCAAAGAGTAAAATCCAGATATCAAGGTTGGCTTTTGTGTATAGATATGTTTTACGCGCATATCAAGATCAAGAGGAGAGATATATTGAACTCACATTATTTAATGGTCTGACTTCTTTTGTTTATGTTTAGGTGTATGGTGGTGAACCAGCAGAAAGTGCAGTCCTAAATGGTGGCAAACCTGGTGAGTTACCACATGATTCTTGTGGGTTTGTAGGGACATACTACAGTAGAAGATGAAGGGGATGCTAAACTTTATCTTCAATTATTTTAAGCGGCCAAACATGTGGTTATACTTCTTCAGCATGAATCTCACTACTGCTAATACATGTATATTGATATAATATTTGATCAAATATGCACACTTGTGCTGAAGGGATGCATCTGATCCAAGGAATTGGTGCTGGTTTCATACCTCCGGTTCTGGATGTTAGCTTGCTGGATGAAGTTATTCAAGTAACTATGCCTAAGTCATATGTAATGCTGTATATATTAGACTTTATATGTGAATTTGACTTGCTCTTACTTGTATAAGATGATGCATTAGAGTTGATTCAAAGTTAACTTATGTAAGTTTTTCCTGAAATGTACAAGATCATGACCAAGTTCATTACACTTGGGACATAGAAAATATGGTCCTCAGCAATATACCATTTCATTTATCTACATGCCAGTACATGCTATCACGATGCATATACAAGTATGTATTCCTTATATTGATTACTCTTGTTGATGTTAAAATGTAGGTATCTAGTGAGGAAGGAATTGAAACTGCTAAGCTGCTTGCGCTAAAAGAAGGCCTTTTGGTATGTATGGTAGCAACAATTCAAGTTGAACTTAAGATTCTTTTCCGTAGATATTAATCTGTCAGATACTTTGCAGGTGGGAATTTCATCTGGTGCTGCTACCGCTACAAAGTTGTGAGTTTTAACTATAAAGTTGGCGAAGAAGGAAGAAAATGCTAGAAAACTGATAGTTGTGAGTTTTAACTACATTCTAAAAAGCAATAGATGAGTAAATGTTGTTTGCAGTCTCTGTGGTTCCTAAGTCCTAGTTTTATACTCTTGACTTAGAGCTGTAATTATAACATGAATCCACTAGTGATTCTCTAATAACTCCTCTGCTTGAGCAGGTTATATTTGCAAGTTCTGGAGAGCGTTGCCTGTCTTCCCCACTCTTTGATACCATTAGGCACGAGGCAGAAAACATGAAGTTCGAATGATAGTGCTGCTATAGTTTATAAAATGCTATACTCATTATGGTACTCAGGCTATCGAGAATGCTTAAATAAGTCTAAAGGCAATATGACCCTGTAGTGGTTCATAGAACCTTAGCAGAACTGTGAAGACAATAAATCAAGGCCTGATCAGAGACCAGTTTGCAAATTTGTAACTCTCCCATTGATCACATACATGTTGTACTTTTATTAAAAAACCAAAGAGCTGGTTAGAAGAACACTTATTTGTTCTCAAAAGCATTGTTTTGACATGCAGTAACAAAGTGGGCATATAAGAACGAAGCTCTCCTATGGAATTCCAACCCTATTGATCTCAAAAAAATCGGAGCTGTTGTTTCAGATTTTCTTGGGGAAGCATGATCAGATTCGGTAATTGGATTTTGGGAAGGGATTGAAAAATTAACTTGCATGTTAGGCCAAGGTTACGATGGTGAAGGAAGCAAAAACTGTGACTCGAAGGCATCTTGGCGCACTTTGTAAGAACTTAGAGTCCCACATCGAATAAAAGAGAAAGTGCGGATGTGAATGCCACTATAACCTGCGAAGAGGTAGGCGTAGCAAAGCATACCTTTCTCGGCCTTTTGGCTAAGATCAAGTGTAGTATCTGTTCTTATCAGTTTAATATCTGATATGTGGACCAATGGTCCACACGATATTAAATTAATTTTTTAAAGGGGTGAGTTCGCCACAGTAGCTTGCTATTGGGTCTCACACGTGTCATCCTTGCGTTGCACTACTGCAAGGTTTGGCGCACCCTACCAATTGAAGTTAAATATTACCTCATTAGTAACTAGGGTATAGAACTAGAGTGAAAATGTGTCTCTTCACGCCTAAGCTGCGCAGTGCTTTAGAACCTGCTTTGATAGTGAGTGAAACTGAAACTATGAAGTTGTCTTTGGGGTCTTGACTCATGTGCATGTCACGTGGTTGCAAACTTGAGGACCATATATGAGTAGCTTTGGCTTTTGGCCAAGTTGTGGCTTGGTAGAGAAGCCGTGTTTTGCATTTACCAAACATCATCAGGGGCTTCACTTATAAGCGCTGGAACTGAAAAGCTCCACCAAACGCAGCCGCAAACGGAAGAACCTAACGTACTTTGTTTGAATAGTGTTCCGGATTCTTACATGAATAGTGTTTCAATACACTGTTTGAAATCCGCGAATCGCGTACATTATTTCATGATACTTATTGAGACTAATGTTGGTAAGCAAAGACTTGAACTAAAAGCACTCTTCGACTGTGATACTTTTGTGGATTTGGCCACCAGCTTCACACCATGCACTATTGTAATCCCTTTTGAAAGTGAGCATTTCAGGGTTCGAAAACCATGTTCTCTGCCTCCCGCTTCACAGATTCAAACAACACAGACGAGAGGTAGCGCTCTCCAAAGCTGGGGAAGACAACCTGTGAACAGTTTGCAAATGAAAATGTTACTTGTTTAGTTGACCTATTAACAAGTGATATGGTCACCACTGATTCATTGAAGCTAGAATTCCTATCATTCATACAAACTCTGTAGGAATTTGAGTTTTCCTTAGACCAAATGACAAATGGTCTATGCAACTACAGGAACAGCAAAAACAATACTGGCCGATAGTTTCTTTGGCTAAGAAGACTTCTCGAACTCAAGGGAAAAGACTTTAAAGTAATGTGTAGGTTTGTGTATACACAGTCAAGCTCAATTGCTGATTATCTTTAAATCAGTGTACGATTGACTTGGCAAAAGAAAACGACAGTAATGTGAGCTTTATAAATGCAAATTACTAGAAGAAGCAGCTGAGTTGTCAAACATTTGTTTCAACTGTTAGTATTACTTACAACAATGAGCTTTCCAGCGTTTGCTGGCCTCCTTGCAATCTCAATTGCAGCTGCAGCCGCAGCACCAGATGATATCCCTACCTGAAATATATGACAAACATAAATTATGACGAAAGAGGTCAATGATGGAAAGCAACCAAAGAACGCCATATTGAGATTATAAGTTCAGCAAAAGATCAATAACATTCTAAAAGGACTGAAAAGTCCCTCATTCAAACATGTCCTTTATTATTTTCAACTTACCAACAAACCTTCCTTCAATGCTAGACGCTTAGCTGTTTCAATAGCTTCTTCACTTGATATCTGCAAGAGGAGAAATATCTGTTTCAGTCTTAACTCTAAAATAAAAGCCTGCAGCTCCAAAGTATGAGAGCTGCAGCTTAACTACACAGTAAGTTCATGATTTTATTGTTGAAGTAAAATGGTTATTCACAAACAAGAAACCGTAAGGAACTCCCACAAGCAGATAATCTTATATTTGCTTCTAGAAATTCCCACATATATGGCACCCAAACTGAAAGGCATGCACTTCACAGTCTAAAGAAGAACTGAGGAGCCCAGCATGAAGATTTTCTATGATTTGATGGCTTTTATGGCAAAGAGTATTGTTTAGAAAGAACAGGAACCAACTCTTGTCTATATATGTGTTTCAGTATTATGTCATATATGACATCGCAGAAGTGCATAAGCTATTTAAAGGAAGAGTTAAGAGGCGTACTTGGATAACTTCATCAATTAGGTTGACATCTAAAACTCCAGGGATGAAGCCAGCACCAATTCCTTGAATCTTGTGTGGGCCTGATATTATATAGCAGCAGAATACGATCAAATTACGCAAATCTTGCAAATAGCTTATGCTTAGCACTGATGCTATAACTGGGATTCAGATATCAAACCATCACTCGAATTGTCTTAGCATGTTGTGGACATGTTGGAGCCTTTCTGTTTCAGTATTTCTAATTCTGAGGGGCCGGTTACAGGAGCAAACATGAGCAGATCCCAGAAGCATTAAAATATTCAGGGTTTTGAGCCCACTATTTTGGTTATTAGACTCTAAATAATTAAAGAGCTCCAGCCCCAATAATAGCGTCACTTTTAAATAAAACACATTGCAATTGGCATAGGAAGGTTATCATCACTCACCAGGTCGCCCTCCAGACAAGACGGCACTTTCAACTGGTTCTACACCATAGAGCTATAAATGAAAGAAAGAGAAAAGGAATTTCAGTAATATGAAAAGCTTTTGTTAGCTATGTAATACATCCTGCTCTATATGTGCAATGCCAACCTTGACATCAGGATTTTGCTCTTTGAGGTATTTCCCAGCACCTGTTATGGTACCTCCGGTCCCTATGCCAGAAACAAAGGCATCTACTTTACCAGCAGTGCCTCTCCATATTTCTGGTCCAGTAGTTTCATAATGAACCTAGAAAGACAAGATATTTCTGTCCATCAATCTATTCAGGGAGCATGTCCTAGTCTCATGAAAATGGCACGAATTAAACCTTAGGGTTGGCAGGGTTCTCAAATTGCTGAAGCATATAAGCATTGGGTGTCTTATCCACTATCTCTTGTGCCTTCTGAACAGCACCTTTCATGCCTTTGGCGGGATCTGTGAGAACAAGTTCTGCTCCGAAACCTCGAAGAATGGTTCGTCTTTCGAGACTCATGGAAGCAGGCATGGTAATTATTAGCTTGTAACCCTTTGCAGCTGCCATAAAAGCCAATCCTATGCCAGTATTCCCACTTGTAGGCTCGACAAGGACACTCTACAACATGAAACAAGAAGAACTTGATCAAATAATAGATATCTCACTTAGGTGATTGCAGGAAAAGGGGGGAGCAGTGCAGTTTTGTTGAATGCTACAGTGCATGGAATGTTTATTCATTTTCCTACCTACTATTTTCAGTTAGAACTTAGCAGTACTATATAAATTTGGATGTCCCACCCCATGCGTGTGATTTGTAAAGTAGAGATTGAACAATTAATATCTAAACCATGTTAGAGATGAATATATAACAAGAACTCATGACAAATTGCAGGCAAAAAAAAAAGCCGTAATCATGATATCAGATACCAAGTAGTAAAAGACAACTCATGTTTTCAAACATAAGCATATCAAATACTTGTCCACTTGGATTAACAAAGCATAGGAAGATGTGTATACTAACCTCACCAGCCTTAATAAGACCCTTCTCCTCAGCATCTGTGATCATACTATATCCAATCCTACAATGAACAAAGTCCCCATATGATTATTAATAAAAGAAAAATACTGACCAATCTATGCTTTTACTCGACTGCATAGACCTAGGACATTAGAATTCTCCTGGAGACATGGAATTGATTCAACTTATACAGAAAAAGGTTCACCTTCAGAACTTACATACAAAGAAAGCACATCTTAATGAAAATTAGATAACAATGAAACAGCTCCAAAGTAGTAGCACAAATCTAACAGATATTCCAATGTACAGAAGTTGTTTGTACCTATCCTTGACGCTGGAGCAAGGCTCCATCATCTCCAGCTTAGCAGCAACTTTCGCGACACAACCATCTACAAGATGGTTGAGATACACCAATGGTGTGTTGCCAACCAACTGGAAACACCAAAGAAACACCCACCACGATTTTTTTTTATGCAATCAGCTCTCCCCATTTAACTTAATGCTCGGAAACACCAAAAACCTCAGAGTCAATAAATCGAAAATGGACTTACTTCAGTAACATCTTTCGCAATCCAGGCCTTCTCTTCCACCATCTTGATCAGAAAACTGTCACTCAAATCAAGAGCTCAATAATCAGCTACACAAAAAATGCAAGTTCTTTCTGCAAAACCAAAATTGAAAAATACTAAACAACAAAGTAATGATCTTTTCTGACTCTTGACAACAAAGTTCAAAACTTTAAGCTACTGAGTCCATCTTTCTGGATACAATCAGCAAATGCGAAAGCTGACAATTCAATCAATCAAAACTTCAAATCAGCAACAATCTACACTACCAAATTCACGCCCACGATCATGTAACACCCATCAACTAACATTCGACTCAGAAGTTGGTTGACATATGAATCCAAACATATCACAAATGAAAGAAAGAAAGCGAAAATGATATCAAACCTTAGTGGGGCTATTCAGAGAATGCAAATGGTTTCGTCAGGAATGTATGAATGAACTGAAATGAGAGAAAGAAAGAAGGAGTCTTTGTGAAGTTATAACCTGTTTGAGAGTTGAAACCAAAAGCTGGTTGGCCCTATAAGAAGAAGAATAAGCGAAAGACAAAAGTGAGAGACTTCGGAGATTCAAATGATGTTTGTGGACTCACTGTGTTCTATATTGACGAATATTATCGCCCTTCATCCACCGGCTGCTTTGCAATTCATTCTCTCCTTGGAAATTACATAAAAGATAAAAACATAGGGGTATGTATGACTGTTTGAGTTTTTTTTTATTCGCTAAACAACTGAAATGCTACGATTAATTTATCTTCGGTGAGTGTGTTATAACTGCTAGAGCTTTCGGATCCTCCCATGAATTCTTGCATAACTTCTAATTAAACCTCTCATATTCTTCGAAAAACTTCTATTATGCTAGAAAATTATTGTAGTTATGTATTCGATTGTGAATCTCATAACGAATATGAGTTACTATTACAAATCAAGCAGTACGATATTAAGTATTTGTCCATTAATCTATGTATAATGTGTAAATTTTTTTTTTAAGTATGTTATATCTTGTTTGTAACAATTTGTTGGCTCTTCTATTAGTCTCTCTAACTTTCTTTTGTTTTCATCACTTGCATGTCTCTATGTGGATGACTATTTCAGTGTAATGCCATATAGAAAGGCACGATCCACTATAAGTGTAATCATGTGATGTGCTTATTCTGTGTATCCCGGTCAATACGTACTAGACATCTCAATACATAGCCTCCACCCACAGACTTCATCATGTGGCAATATAAAATACATAATTAGTCATCAATTGAGGCATTTGTTTGAAATTGTATTGATGGTGACAAATGATTTGGGTTTGAAATTCTTGTCCACTATGTTATTGTTAAACGTCCTTGAATATTTCAAGGATGGACATAGACATGTTATGCAGTCATGTACAATCTCCATACTCCAACAGAGGCTGTAATATATTCATTAAAAAAAACAGAGGATGTAATATTACTAATATATAACAGTTGATCACGTAAGATAACATGTCTGGTTAATGTTAACAATTGATCATATATATATTTCCCATTTTTTCACATCGTGATAATCTTAAGCCAGAGTTAAGAGTGGATCTAGGTGAATCAAAATGGATTCGAGCACAAATTAACAAACAAGTTTACAAATGCCACATTCATTTTCATTTGATCTAAATATGAGTTAATTAATGTAATTATATGCCCTATTTGAAATTTGAGCAACCGCAACACTTTAAGTTGCGATTAGGGGTGTTGCATGCACATAAAAACCCACTTAAGTGTGGCTATGCCATATATCTGTATTCAATCACTAGTGTTCGATCAAAACTAAATTTCTGTAGCCATTTACAATCGTCTTGTCTTTGTTTAGTTATCTCCAATGCCTCATACATGCAAGTAACCATCACCATCACCATCATAATATCAAAGACGAGGACAGATTAGGTGTGGATATAGGTACATGCATATTGTGGATATATAACCAAATCATCATAATTTCATTTCCAAATATACAACTTTTTGAGACACATGAAGATTCAGTGATTCACAAATAAAGAGCGTGACAACTATGACGGATATTAAAATTTGATTAGTTTGACGGCCTAGTTTGGTTGTCAATATAGCAAATGTGTAGGCATGCTAAATTGCACTCACAACACACTCAATCGAATGAGCTAAATATAGCCGGTGTGGCTGGTGTGCTTTCTTTAGATCAACGAATTCAGCATATTTTCATCGCCTTTTTGCACCCATTTGAGCTAGTGTACCCTATTATGAATGATGAAGTGTTCATATCAATACATCTGCCTACATTGATCTCTTCACTTTGGTTGTAGTATATCACGAAAATTCATTCAACATATGCATATATGATTATCTCGTATAGTTAAAATGATAGTTAAATAATGTCAGATAACAATGCTTATTCAAATTATATGTATTGACGGTTTGACATAACATGACCTAATATTGATTATTCATATCTACAATTTTTTTTCCGAAACCCAATTCATTTATTTATCGTAGTTCTTTTGGTTACATTTATTATTTATGTGTTTTTCAAAGTCCTTATCCACATTTTCTTCCCCCCCCCCCTACTAGGCCAAACAATAATTCAAACCCAATTCCGACCCGTAATACAGACCTACAAAATAGTCCCAGAATAAGAATTGCAGGGACCTCCCAGGTATTTTAACCCCAAGTTAAGGGCATTATCGTCCCATCAATTATTTCCATATTAGCGCCACCAGAGAGAATTCCGCGCAGATCTCGAACACCTCCTCCCTATCTCTCTCTCTCTCTCCCAATTTCTCCCTCAAAACTCGGAACTCACCGAGTCACCGTCCGGCGAGTCGCCGCCGAAGACGAAACGACAGCGTTCCGATGGGCGTCCCCGCGTTCTACCGCTGGCTGGCGGATCGCTACCCGCTCTCGATTGCCGACGTGGTGGAGGAGCACCCCGGGGAGGACCCCGACGGCGCGCCGAGACCGATCGACGTTTCGAGGCCAAACCCTAACGGGTTCGAGTTCGATAATCTCTACCTCGATATGAACGGCATTATCCATCCTTGTTTTCATCCCGACGGCAGAGTATGAATTCTTCTGCTTCGTTTTTAGTTATCTGATAATCGTTGTTGGTTCTTTGAGTATTTGAGCTTGGAAAGATTGGTCTTGGCGGTCAAAATAGCTGGAATTCGAGTCGGAATTGAAATCAGGGCCGTTGATTCGGCCGTGTTGCTATTTTTGTTGTGAATTATTGTTTGTTTTTGTTGTAGTTTGATGGTGATTAGCTATTTTTTGTGTGCCTGATTGAAGTTTCGTAGATGTTTGATTAGTTTTAGCGATAAGATTTCGTTACTTTGTTTTGTGAACAATGTAGCTAATGTGTTAGGGACTGAGAGATTGAGGTAAGCGTTTGATTGTGTTGTTTGAGCTTGTGGGATCGCTTTTTGTGTTCATAAGAGCTGGAGTTTAAGGGCTGTGATGGAAATTTGGTCGTTGAACTTTGGCGGTGTTGCTAGTTTTTTTGTTCTCAATTACTTGTACGATTTCTAGTTTTTTGTTTCTATATATGTGTGTGTATGGTGCTGGATGATTGAAGATTATAGATGCTGGTTAGTTTTAGAAATAAAATTTGATTGCTTGGATTTGCAAGCAACATAGCAAATGTGCAGGGGATGCTAACTGGAGCTCATTTGTTAAGTGTGGTTAAGTGTTTGTTGATCTTGATCATACTTGAATTTGATGTTTCTTTTGCTTTTTTGGTGGGAGGGCTGGGGATACAAGGTTTCGTTGTTAACTGGTATGGCGTGCTTTAGATGACTTTACATGATGATACCTTTGATCCAAGTTGAATTCTGACGACTTGTTACTTTCTGTATGTGCAGCCTGCCCCTGTTACTTATGAGGACGTATTCAAGTCAATATTTGACTACATTGATCATCTCTTCAATCTGGTTCGCCCAAGAAAGCTTCTTTTTATGGCAATTGGTAAAAATTCTGTTAGACTTGTAAACTGTGAGTTTAATCTCCATTGGAGTGAAGTCAGTATTGTAATTTATCGAATCATGCAGATGGGGTTGCACCAAGAGCAAAAATGAATCAGCAACGCAGTCGACGTTTCAGAGCTGCAAAAGATGCGGCTGAGGCGGTGAGTTCTAATTTGGTGTGCATGGTCTTTTCTTATATTTATTTTAATCAACCAGGCAGTGACATAACATCTGATTTGTTAGGAAGCTGAAGAAGAAAGACTAAAGAAAGAATTTGAGATGGAGGGAGAGTCATTGGTTCCTAAAGAGAAATGTGAAACTTCAGATTCAAATGTTATTACTCCAGGCACTCAATTTATGGCGGTGCTCTCAGTAGCACTTCAATATTTTATTCAAAGTAAATTAAACAGCGACCGAGGTTGGCGGTGTACGAAGGTTGGTTTGGATTTTTTGTACTAATCACCTTCCCTTATTCCGGTCAAGATTGATGAGTCTTGAAAGAGGAGTAATCGGTTCTTTTTATTTTTACCATGTACTTCTGGTTTTCAGGGGACTTTGTCTCTCTAAATTTATTTATGGGCCTGCATTGGGTGATTATTTTAAGGTTATTCTTTCTGATGCCAATGTACCTGGGGAGGGAGAACACAAAATAATGTCATACATCCGGTTGCAACGCAATCAAGTGGGTTTTGATCCCAACACTCGGCATTGTCTTTATGGTCTGGTGAGTGTGTGCAATTTAAGTCTTCCTACCTTTGCTGCTGATATTCTTCTTTATTGTGTATTGCTCTTTGTGCTATTGAAAGGGCTGCCATTTGGTAATGCCCTTGGCATGATTTGTTATAGTTCTAAAGTTTGCACTTGGATAATAATAATCAGGATGCAGATCTAATCATGCTTGCCTTAGCTACACATGAGGTTCATTTCTCAATATTAAGAGAGGTCAGTCACTTATTATTTCTTAATTGTCCTGGTAAAGTTGTGGTTAATCTTATCCGTGGCTTTATTGTTATACAGGTAATTACTCCTCCAGGTCAACAGGAAAAATGTTTTCTTTGTGGACAAGGTGGTCATCTGGCAGCTGAATGTCGTGGTGGTGATGATGGTGCGGCCAATGATACTCCAATTCACCAGAAGAAGTATCAGGTTGGTAGCATGACATCCTGCCAGTTACATTCATTGCTACATTCTAATAATTTATCTTTTACTATGTATTCTTTCTAAGCTGATTTTTTGTCTGCACAGTTTCTCCACATATGGGTATTGCGTGAGTATTTGGAATATGAGCTGGACATACCCAATCCTCCTTTTCAGCTTAATTTTGAAAGGATAGTCGATGATTTCGTGTTTATGTGCTTTTTTGTTGGCAATGATTTTCTTCCACATATGCCAACATTGGAGATAAGGGAGGTATGTGATTATATCAGTCAGTCTGACAGCTGTTTTCTAGAAATTCTGAAGTTATTGATTTCATACAACTTTAACACTCAGGATGTACTGTTAAAGTTGATATAATCTTCACTTCATCAAATCACATGATTGGTGAACATTGTCTTTTTTGTGAGATTTCACTTTTCCTTTCCTTCTTTATTTGGTTTAAGTGAGAACTGTTTACTTCCGCAGGGTGCAATTAATTTATTGATGCATATTTATAGAAGAGAATTTTCTGCTATGGGTGGCTATCTCACTGATGCGGGTGAGGTAAATTACTCTTTACCCGTTCTCTTAGTATATGATAATTTTTTAATGATGTGAATTAGTCTGGTGCTCATTTTCTTTTATAATTTTTTATAATGTATGAATGATATCAGTCACAGACACTAATATGAATTCACCAATGCATTCAAATTACTTACACAGGTATTGTTAGATAAAGTAGAGCATTTTATCCAGTCTGTTGCTGTCCATGAGCGCCAAATTTTTCAAAAACGGGCTCGAATTCAGCAGGTATTGTGCTTATCTGTTACTTGTAATATCCTTTGTTTTTAAGTCTACCAGAAGTCTGGAGCTTGATGAAGCTGCAGTCAAGGACCAATTTAAGCATGATAAAGAGAATATTCCTCTCATTACATTTTCACTGTTTCCTAGTATTATTTTGTTTAGTCCAGTTTAGACTAGTATAGTAGTTCACTCTCTTCAAGTGTTCTGCGGATTATCCGGCTATGACGGAATTTAAATATGAAAATTATTGGCTCTTGTAGTGGGTCAGATTTTTGGCTTAACAACGATTTGTATATGGTGTCTATATAAATACTGTAGTTGACCATTTTTGTAGGACAAGGCAAGTTACCTAAGATCATCTCTACTATTTGGACACTTAATCTAGTGACATAATAATTGTGAGCTAGTCACTAGAGGAAACATTCAAATGTGAAAATTTTAATTTTTTTTTCTCATAATTACATGCTAACTCTTCTACTGGAGATGTTAGTCCTGTCTACATTTGGAGCCATTTGAGAGAAATAGTAGGATAATAATGTACAGTAGTTCTAATATATCTATTTCATTTCTAAATAAAAGGCTTTTTCTTTTTCAATTGGTATATGGTTCGTTTGACATCAAATAATGTTAATACTGATAAAGAGATGAAAATCATATTTCAGGCTTTTGAGAATAATGAAGAGAGACAGAGAAATAGAAGAGAGTCTTGTGAAGAGCTACTGACTCCAGTGGTAGAAAAGGTGGTGGACAAGGTATGTGGCTTCACCGCAACTATGCTATCAAATACGAATATCACACACACACACACACACACACTCTCTCTCTCTCTCTCTCTCTCTCTTAAAATCAAATCCTTGTTTTCAGGTTAAATTGGGGGAGCCTGGATATACAGAAAGGTATTATGCTGAGAAGTTTCAAGTATCAAAGCCAGAGGAGATTGAAACAATTAAAAAAGACTTGGTAGGTTCTCTAATGTGCTGCCAACTCTGAAGATTATTTGGCTGTTGCAATATTCTTTCAGTATTTGCTACCTTTTCTCTTTGTTATTTATTCAAACCATTTAATCACAAAAAATAAAAATGAAAATTTGCTCTGAAGCTTGTAAGATGGCACTGTTGGGTGGGTCTGTAGCTCCACTGCTCACATTCAAAAGATGCTGCGTTTTGGGTTTTCCTCACCTAAAATAATATGTTCATTTTTTTTTTGTTTCTCCCTCCTATAAAAGAAAATCAGTTGTATGTGTGGCTTGATGGGGCAATGGTGAATTGCTCCATTAGATGGGGACATATACCTTGACTTGAATCTGTAAAACTGAACAGTCAGAGTAAATATAATGAATTCATAGGGAGTTGTAAATTAATAATCTTGCACCTATTTCTTTTTATAGAACTTAAATTTGATGACAAAAGTTGGATGATGTATGTATTTTGTTTGTACTCAGGTTTATCTGCCTTTACTTGATTCGAAAGAGTCTGTAAGGTCCCCAAATAAAAATAGTTTTAATGATCAGAGAATTACATTGTGTGTACAGTTATGTTGTTGATGATAATCCTAATTCCATGGCTATGGTGATACATATATTATATAATCTGATGCAAAATTTTCTAATTTTCTTTGCAGGTTCTGAAATATGTAGAAGGCTTATGTTGGGTCTGCCGATATTACTATCAAGGGGTCTGCTCATGGCAATGGTTAGTTTGGCTTGAGGATTGGAAAGTGTTATGCTTTTTCATAAGTAGTTTAAGTTTGTAACTCATCTTATTGTTGAAAAACTAGGATATGTATACATATCTACAATTACTTGGAACTATCTGACTTTTGGACTCGGTTGATTTTTGAAACTTCGGAAAATATTAGGTTGGCCACTTGAGTTTTCTAATATTTGATTTCACTAACTATGCTTGTATCTTTCTTTTACGGGTTTCAGGTATTACCCATACCATTATGCTCCTTTTGCTTCTGATTTGGTAGATCTTGATGAGTTGGAAATAACATTTTTCCCGGGAGAGCCATTTAAACCCTTTGATCAGCTCATGGGAACCTTACCAGCTGCAAGGTCTCTCTCTCTCTCTCTCTCTCTCTCTCTCTCTCTCTCTCTCTCTACACACACACACAGATATACATATATGTTGCTGAATTTGATTGAGTATTTTTTTTAATGCTACAGTTGTAGTGCTCTTCCAGAAAAATACAGAAATTTGATGACTGATCCGTCATCTCCCATTTGTGATTTCTACCCATCTGGTAGTTAAATGATCCTAAAAATATTTTGATCTTTTAAGTTTTTGCCATTCATCTAACGATTTTTCTTCCTTTCTTTTTGACATCCACTCCAGATTTTGAGATTGACATGAATGGCAAGCGCTTTGCATGGCAGGTATGGGTCATGTGTACAATTGCTAGTTTCTCTTTATTTTTATTTTTTTATGTGCTCGTGTGGGTGTATATTCCCTTTTGAGGTTAAATCCATGGAAGCTGTATCATTTCTGGTTTGCACATGGCATATCAGGGTGTAGCGAAGTTGCCATTCATTGATGAGAAGAAATTGCTTGCTGAGACAAGGAAGCTCGAAAGCACTTTAACAGTATGAATGATCATACTTAACCTTCCCCTATCATTTGTTTCTTAAATGTTTATTCCATTTTCAAATTCCTAATTAATTAAGTTGAATTTTGTTTGGCCTTTTGTTGTGTTGAATTTTGTTTTTAATGTTGCAAGAGATGTGAAGTCTTTTAACTTACATTCTTAGTACAACAACTGGTTGGAAACATAGTTTAACCCCCACATGACCATAATGAGATGTTTTTGAGTGCTCATCCTGTGTTATATGCAGGAAGAAGAACAAGCTCGGAATAGCGTGATGCTAGATTTGCTTTACGTCTATCTCTCTCATCCTTTGGCATCACAAATTAATTTGTACTACCATATTTATCACCAGAGTCCACCGCATGAAAGATTTGCATGGCCAATAGATACAAGCCTAAGGTTGGTTTCGTACCTTTTTGCATGTTGACTTATTGGTCTCATTTCATTGCGGGAGCTCATCATTTATGCCACTCATTGTTTCAAATTATTCAGCAATGGAATGAATGGATTCCTTTGGTTATCTGAGAGGAATGGATTCAGAAATGTAATCCCATCCCCTATGCGTGGTTTTCCCAACATAGACCATAACCAAGTCTTGTAAGTATACCTCCAACTAATGATGTCTGCCCTTTTTCACCTCCATACTTTCAGAGTTTTTCTGAAAAAGATATGTTCTCATGGTGGGCATATTTGGCATGCAGAAATGTCACATATCTTAATCCTGTATTGCAAAAACACATTCCGGAGCCTCCTAGGGGTGTGATCATGCCCAGAAAGGTGTGTGGGATCTGTATTCAACTATTCACTTCAATTTTCTAGCCCAAATCTTGGAGAACTCCTTTTCATTACTCGTGGCATGATACATATATATATCACTCATTCCTTGTGTACATGTTACAGAGGCTATTTTATTGTATACGTTTTAGTTTTCGGCCGATTTAATTCAATCATAATTACATTTAGTTCTTCTGGGATATTTGATCTTTCAACGTGAATATTATATAAATATTGCATGTACAGAAGACATCACTAAACTTTTGCTGCCCATATTCGTCTGGTCGAAGAGCATGACATCCTAGTGACACCTGTAGTTAATTTACTGAAAAACTGAAACTGCTTTAGAACCATGAGGAATTATGCTTCTATTGTCTAGGCCTTTTACTTATTCTTTTAATATAAATCAGGGTATGTTTAAGTATTTCTTTTACACATCTTCAGGTTGTAAAACCTATGCACATCAAACCTCCCCCGGCATTATGGCATGAAGACAATGGTCCCCGGCGCTACCAAAACAGAGATAGGTGAGTGTACAATTAACGGTGATAAGATTTGTGATGTCAATAAAAGTTATTTGTGATGTCATGTATTCAGCTTAGCAAAGATTTAATTAGGGATACCAGTGAGCATTTTAATATCATAGTGGCAATCAGCAATTATGGACTATGGTTTCTGAATGTGATGCATTTATTTCACAGGCCACAAATACCGGGAGCGATTGCTGGACCTATATTGGGAGAAGCAGCTCATCGACTTGTCAAGAACACTCTAAATCTTAGACCTAGTAATGCATCCTCTGGATTTTGGGATCAACCACGGCCTGTACGAACTTCTTCTGGAAACTACATTGGAAATTATCCAGTGAACAGAGCAAGACCAGCTGGGCCGTCTGGGTATGAAAGGGGTTTCATTGAAGAGCTGAATTATGGAAATTCCTTAAATCCTCGGGGCATCATGGCTAGGCCTAGAGCTCCTTACCCAAATGGTCAGGGTGACAGACAAAATTTTAGGACACAAGAAAGAACACAATACCAAGAGCAGAGTTCTAGAACACAAGACAGAGTACAATATCAAGAACAATATTGCAACTTGAGAACTGGGATGTCTAGTTTAACAATGGAACAAAGTGTGAGAACCAGGTCTCCTGTAGTGGCGCAAACAGCGATGCCAAATTCAGGATACTCCAGAAACCCACATCAGCATTTTGTGCAGAACACTGGTGCTCTTCCAGCACCACCTCCAAAATGGATCAACAAAGAATCAGGTGCCAATGGTGGATATGGTGGACCACATGAACGGCAGGTCAAAAAGATTTATCAGGTAAAGACTCGTGCTCCTCAGGATGTGTCAAACTCCGGAAACCAGCAGTGATTCTTATGGATTTTGTATCAGATGTGGCAGGCCAACTGCTGCCTGCCGTTAACTTACCATATCTAACCTTGTGATTGGGTTTACCAAGACTAACTTCAATGGCGTGGTAGATAGCAAGCGAATGGCAATACTACATTGATGAGCGGTTTCTGATGTCATATTGATTCGGCTTTGAGTAATGTTATCTTCGTCATCACTTAAACCACAGAAGGTTGGTTTGTTTACATACTAGAATTCTCACTCAGTTTGTACTAACAAGATATGGCGGCCATGTATCATTAGCCATATATTGGGTAGCCTGTAGAAGATGGATGTATAGTCGATGTGTTACCGTAGCAGAATATGGGGGGTTGCATGCGTAAGCAGTAGCACTAATATAACAAGCCTTAGGTGGTTAGTCTGGTGTAATATTTTCTATTTAGTGTTGTTGCACATTGGCATCGGGACATGCTTTGCAATAATGGAATGAGATTTTTCTGTTTTTTTGTTTACTTGTTTGTGAAATTAATTCTTGCTTAACAGAAGTTGATGCTCATCTTTTACTGTGGCACGAGTCATTGCTGCTAAATAGAGTAGAGTTAGAGCACGAATCACGAATATCGGTAGGATCCTTTCAACAATATGGAAAGGACTTTCTTAATATCAGTAGAATAATTTCTCCAAACAAAACGTTCGTCTTCAAAATCAAGAATCATAGAATGGCATCATCGCATGTCTGCAGTTGTTCAAAAAATTGGCATGTCTGCCTCTAGGCTCTAGTCATACGCCACAAACTTATTTTGAAAGACAACCGTGGATTATATCAAAGCAAAGTTGGCTCTTTATATCCTCTTAGCCTTACACAAATCCCACATCGGTAGTGTGCGCCATGGCATTGTGTTTATGTACGGTGCTCTAAAAGTTATGTTAGTCCTTTCAGGGACATCTAATAAAATTGGAATGATACAAAGAAGATTAGTATGATAAAACAAGAAAAGCTAAATTTTAAGAACGGTACATTACATTTGCCATATTTTTAGTTTTTCTCACTTCTTTTCTACATAATGGAATGATTTCTCAAAATTATATTGTAAATATAATTAATGAGATTATTAGTCTTGAGGTTATTAACAATTTTGCTCTGGATTTTAGAATTATAAATAATTTCCTCTCCCCTCTCCCCTCTCCCCCATCTTGTTTAAAACTACAGTTCCCATCAAATCTAGACATTTCCTTGTATTTTGCTTCCCTTCTCCTCTTCTTGCACAACCCCAATTATTAGTTCAATCAACATGTTATGAAAGAAGAAGAGAAACTCATAAATTTCAAAGAAAGAGGAGAGGGGGAGGGGGAGAAATTATTTATAACACCTTAAGACCTAGATACCAAGAGCAAAATTGTTAATAACCTCAAGACCAATAATCTCATTTATTACACTATAACATAATTTTGAGTAAGCATTTCATTACGCAACAAAGAAGTGAGAGAGAAACAATGTAAAACGAGTAAGAGTAGCTTTCTGTTATTCATCACTACTGATAATACCAACTTACCCCTGGAAATATATCGGTAACCATATCAACTAACTGAGTGAATAACAATATGTATCAAAAGTAGATCGAATTCTATAATTTATGTACTTATATGATAGTTTTGAAAATAAAATAACCTTGATTATTAGTGGGGCAAATGTGATGTACCGTTCTTAAAATTTAGCTATCCAGAAACGGTCTAAATTTTTTTAGCATTTTGTTTGTGAAGTCCCTTTCTCTAATGCTTCATTTGAGTCTGCAGTTTCCTTAAGCACAAGACAAAGGAGCTTTTTATGCTTTCAACTGTGTGAACATAAGTGAACTACATCTGGAAACCGATTGTTCTGAGTTTTATTTCATCAAGCTGAAGAACAATATGTTTCCACCAATTTCATATCAAAATAGCTCATGGTACCTAATTTCTTTAACTGTAGTATCGACTATATGCCACAATTCAATACACAAACTTCAGAAACAAAAAGTAAACTATATCTCTAAGTACTCATCCCACTTTGAATTATGATTTTTTCACATAGTAAAAAAAAAGTAAAAGAAGAACCCCATACCTCACATTTTGATTATTGCAGAAAATATCCAGACAAGAAAAGACCAAAGAAAAGAAACAAGCTCCCAAATATGAGCAGAGCCTTCTGCCCAGAAGTGAGTGAATTCCCACCAAGCCCAAATTGCTGGTTCTCAGCAAACCCAGCAATCTCTACACTCTTGCTCACAAAGAAGCTCTGTGCTGCCCCGCATGTTGGGCACCTCCAATCCTCTGGAAGCTTCTCGAACTGCATTCCTGGTGGCAATGGGTATGATGGGTCACCCACAGCTTCATCATACTTGTACCCACAAGACCTGCATTCATATATCCCAGTGTTCAGCACTGCAAATTTCTCCTCAAGCCTTCGCTTATCGATCTTTGCTTCTGCTTCTTCTGAGTCTGTGGAGTCTGTAGAGGGTAGATTGGGCTGGTCTGAAGTTGGTTTATCTTCTTTGGAGACATCAATGGAGTTTGTAATGGTCAGTTTGTGGGAGGGCTTGTGGGTAAGTGACAATGAGAAGGTTGGGATCTTTGGGAGGAATTGACTTTTGGGTTTTGGGTGAGAGGATTGGGAGAAAGTGGTGGAGAGGTGAAAATAAAAGGTGGGTCTTGTTGCTGCACAAGCCATGAATGGTGTTTGTGTTCTTTTGTGATTCTCAATGCCTCTTCTTCCTTGTCAGTGTTGGAGGCACTGAGCTGTGTAGAGAGTTGAAAAATGGGTGAAATGGAAATGGTGTGATTTGAAGAATCAGTTAGTTTCTGTGTGCATCTGGGTGGAGGAGAAAGGAGAGGGATCCATAGGAGGGCATATGCTTTGGTTTGAAACAGACTTGGATAAGGTGGGGAAGGCGTAAGATTTTAGCTGGATACTGACTCAATGGGCCGGGTTACGGGTTGAACTCAACCCGACATGAAGGCCATATGTCCAAATGAAAAAAAAAACGTTTGTAACTTTGAAAACTAGGCGTAAATTTGGAAAAATCTGTTGTGTGCTGCGCATGCACCAAATTCCTGTCAAAACCTTTACTCTACACATATCGTGCATTTCACGAGCTCATTCCTTTTGCCTAAAAAACTCTATTGTATGATATACATATATGTACATCAGATGAACCCGTAAATTTAAAGGTCGTGATGAATATATGCATTGTGTAACTATAAACACCAATAACTACACTTAGATTCACCTCAGGTTCTGGAGTTGACTAGAACATATGTTTTAAGCCTTTTTGAATTTAAAATCGTTACTTACTTGATCAGTAGTATGTCAACGCGTCTTTTACTATTTTTTAAGATTAAGAAGTCTTCTTAGTATGTGTGGTCATTTTTCTAGCCTCATGATGTATTGGATGATCGATCTATTGCTCGATTATCTAAGTAGTGTTCACTTTGATGGCTCAAAATTGTATTGCACATAGCCACATACCACCTGCAACACTGTAATACTTCTGTACAATATCACGAATATATCTATCCCTACTCCTAATTATACATGTGTAAAGCATGCAACCCAATCTTGTAAGGAAAAAAAATTACATTTTGATCAAATCATTAGCGAACAATTGCTCTATCAATCACCAACATCAGATTTTGCTATGAGTTTTTTTAAAAAAATGGATTCAATTACTTGGAACGCAAGTCGTCCAAAGCTGCCTTAACCTGTTGTTGGACCAACTCCAACCTCTTCGAGTACGCTTCCAACTCCAGTATCTGCTGCCCCTTCCACTTCTCGTCCACCACATCTCCTCCAAGGCCGCCGTAGTTGCTTATGCTCATCGGTATCGGATTCATCGCCAACCCTATTATCATCCCTCGTACGTCAGTGTTACCCTCATCATCTCCATGCTTCCCATCGAAAGACGTTTTGCTACTCCCCACATCATGCGAGTCCACCACCACATTCTTCTCTTGAATATTGTAAGGTGGTGATTCCGCCCAAATCCTATGTGAAATGTCGAAAATGGCGCTGTCGTGTGGATTTCTGAAGCGAAACTCTTGCCCATTGTTGTTCATCATTTTCTTTACTACATTCCGGTACTTCTTCTTCAACCTTCCAAGCTTCTCAGCCAGCTTTCGCTTGTTGAATTGCTCCTTGAACTTGGGGTTAGCCTCGTCGTAAAACGACAGGGATTCGTTCCCCATCCTCGGTCTGATTCTATAGTCGAGAAAGTTCTTCAAGAGCTCTAGCTCATCCTCCTTGCTCCAAACCCTCTTCCGGCGTTTGAAACGCACAGCCGGTGATAATTCATTGTTGTCAATGCGTCGTCGTTTTCTGCGCGGTTCGTTGATGGTAAAGGTATAGTCGGAGGAGTTGGAGGTTTCATTGTCTTCCTGGGGATCGTAGGAAAAGTCATCGTCATCATCACGATCATCATCGTAGTCTTCATCTTGATTTTGTTTTCGTCGTATTTCGGGTTCACGACGATGATCATTTCCCTTCTTACTTATGTCGTCGTCTTCGACATCATCCAAATCTTCAGAGGAAGACGAAGACGAGGATGAAGTATACATGATCCATTTTAGCAATGGCCACGGCATTTTTCTTATTAATCAGGTGACAAGACGACCCAGACCAAACCAGAGATTGATATTCTCGTTTGAGTAAGGCTTGGTCTGTGTCTGAAAAAATTGCATGCAGTTTTGGGGAAATGAAGGAGTGTTTGTTTTGGTTGTAGTTTAGGGTTGGTGTTACTTGTTGAGGACGAAACGAGGATAAGAATAGGTTAATGGTGATGAAGATTAATGGATGTACCAACGCTCACTGTCCGATATTGGCTGCCGTCCCCTATTTTGGTATGCTTATAAATATATATATATATATATATATTCTTTTTTCTAATTAATTTGAATAAAAATAAATTATTTTGATTTGGTAGGCATCATAATAATGTCACATCTACATTACAAAGTTTATAAGATGCTGATTCATTTCCTGTACTATATATGGCAAATTGGCAATATTATGTGTTTTTTCATATCTTCAGTGCATGATGATGACGTCGAACCATGTATCAACCATGTGATACATACGTTTCGCTATTTGACAAGTTGACTAAACATTTAGCCTTAATATAATGCACACTATTTGATTAAGTATACTTTAGCCTTAATATAATGCACATTATGTTGAAAAACTAGGAAATAGATAAAAAAATTACTATATGTTGCCAAATATGCAAATCTCTTTGGTAATTTCCTAGTGGTCACACTAGCTAGTAGCTATACATTAACACTTTTGGGGTTAGACGACTTGCGACAACAAACTTTCATTCCCAATATTCAATCCAAGGAGAACGATTCTAAACTCAAAAGCAACGCACCCAATATTCCCATGAAGATGTCATCAGAAAACCCAAAGGCATCAAGATCAAACCCAAATATAAAACAAAGACAGTTGCTCAATGACGCGACCATGTACCATTACCACCACACATAGTTGAACTTAGATGCCAATCGGTCCAATACCATATAAATGCCCCCTTTAACAATTTCCCCTTCCGGCTGACCTCACCATCGTGGCCTACGAGCCGCCACCGCCACCCGGTCCATCGTTTCGAGTCCTAATTCTTAAAACAAACACTTGCTAAATGATACTCGAATAAGTACGTTTAACATTTAGTTAAGACATTTGCAAACGTTCTCTTAATACGTTTTATTTTGTAGGTCTACATTTAATGTCTCTGTCGAATGTTCTATTGATCGATGCTTCTTATATGTTGAGATATAGGCGTAACGTTCCTATATACGGTGGAGTTCCATCGATGATCAAGGGTTGAGGGCATCCGTACTCAACTTATTTCGTGGATAAATTATTAGAAAGAAAAAAAGAAATTAGAAGGACCGAGCCAAAGTCGCCAAACCAAACCAACCCTCTCTCCGTGAACCCCCCAACCACCTCACCCTTGACTTGGCCCCTTCTCTTTTTCTCTCTCTACCCTCCCTTGGCTCTCGGCCTAACCAAACCAAACCCCCTAACCACCAATTCTCTCTCTCTCTCTCTCTTCTCTAGGCCTCACCTCCACCACCAGCACCAGCACCACCTCCACCGGACCCCACCATGGCCCCCGACCAAGACGATGCCGTTCTCCCCGACCTCTCGTCCTCCTCCCAAGACGACGAGGAAGAAGACGACGTCGTCGACGAGGACGACGATGACGACGTCGACGAGGACGATGACGTCATCAACTCCGCCCTCCCCGTCGCCATCGCCACCGCTCCTCCCACCGTCACCGTCGCCCTCCCCGCTCCTCCGCTCGCCAACATCTCCGCCGCGGCCGCGACGACAACGACGGCGGTGATCGCCGAGGGTTTGGATCGGAAGCGGCCGCGGACGATTCACTACGACCCCGTTCTGCTCCCGGCGCCAGAGGAGAAGAAGCCTCCGGCGGCGCTGGACGACTCGCGGCGGCTGTTCCAGCGGCTGTGGACGGACGAGGACGAGATCGAGCTTCTGCAGGGGTTTCTGGACTACACGACGCAGAGAGGGAACAAAGGAGGAGGCTCGCACCAAAACGACACCGCTTTGTTCTACGATCAGATCAAGTCGAAGCTCCAGCTGGAATTCAACAAGAACCAGCTGGTGGAGAAGCTCCGCCGCCTGAAGAAGAAGTACCGGAACGTCCTCAACAAAATCGCCGCCGGAAAAGAGGTCAGCTTCAAGAGCCCTCACGATCAGGCCACCTTTGAGATCTCCAGGAAGATATGGAGCAACATCGGCCGTATCGCCGCCGACGACAACGCCCTGGACGACGAAGACGCCAACAATCCGAATTTCAGCAGTTTTGAGATCAAGACCGAAGACGCCGCCGCCGCCGCCGGATTCCAGAAGTCCACGCCGAGGTCACGGAAGCGCCAGCGGCCGCCGGCACAGCCGAAAACCCCGAGCTTTGCGGAGCCGGCGGCTCTGCCGGTGATCCAGGAGAATCATCACAATGTGGTTAACAATGGCGGAGTTGGCGGGGGTAATTGTGGAAATTGTAATGTTCAGGGGATGATTGAGGAGACAGTGAAGAGTTGTATGTCTCCGCTGTTCAGGGAGTTGATGAGCCATTCAATGGGTGGAGGAGGGCAGTCTAGAGGGTTTGGAGGGCTGTCGTTGAATCCGATTCCGCTGAGCTTTGGCGGGCCTGCGATGAATTTGAATTTCGGGGGTGGGGAGGCGGCGGATGAGCAGTGGAGGAAGCAGCAGATTCTGGAGTTGGAGGTTTATTCGAAGCGGTTGGAGTTGGTGCAGAATCAGATTAAAGTGGCATTGGACGAGTTGAGGTCCGGTGGAGGAGGAAGAGGATGACACATTGGAGGGCAGCTTCATAGGCCGGGGGAGTTGGAGTAGTAAGTTTGAATTTTTGTTCATATAAATTGCAGCACCGTAGCTGGAATCCGCAGTTTCGAGTTTTTTTTTTTTTGCTGATTTGATAGAACATTGAATAATGAGTTATGCTGCTGATTGTTTTAGTCTTTGATAGTTTTGTTCATAGTCTTTAGACATGTGTAGATAATTGATGAAATAATATATAGATGAGAAAGTTCCCTTTCTTTCCTATACGCATCAATGTACATGGATTTTATCTTTGACAGAAATTGATCCCGAGTGTTGGGTCTGATGTTTATATTGATGTGTACCGACTGTTGGATTTTATCTCCATACTAGTTTCTGAAACTTTGCCTGCCATCACCGATCTTGTGTTATTCGATGACCTTGAGTTTTGTTAACAATTTTTTCTAGTAGTGTTTTTATTTTTCCATGCTAATCTTTTCTGTAGTCTGTTTCTTGAGAAAGACTGTCAGGGTATATTTTTGTTCTATAAACTTGTTGTCAGGGCATATCACATTGTTTGTTCATAGGCTCAGTCGACAGAATCAGATGAAGTTTTAAGTTTCTCTGTATCAAAAAGTCCTTCGATGTTTTCAGTCATAAATTTCTTTGACATGCACAAGCTTTGTACTCTTAGGAGACTTGGAGATATGTTTTTGTAAAATTTCATCTTTGCATTATATAAATGAGAGCTTCTATTCATATCTTCAAAATCAGCACTTTACCTCCCTGCTAATTGGATCTCTATTTTTCTTTTATAAGTAGCTTAAAATTGCTATTTAGACCTCTCTAATTTTTCCAAAATACCCATAGTTGAATAAAGTCAATGAAATTTATACGTAATTCATTACAACAAAATGTATTCAAACAGACGAAACACAATAAATTTGAAGAATAAGAAGCTAAAAATTAAAAAATAAAATGAGGGAGGAGAGTCTATTTGAAATTATTACGATAAGAAAAAAGGTTGAGAAATCAAATGTATGGTGTTGAATTTTGGGCTTCTTATAAAAAAGTTACATTTGATACATTTATTTATAAAAAAAAGTCAAGAAAGATTTAAAAATTATATAAAAAAATCAATTTGTTAAATCTCTTATACCGTTGCCATTATAGTTGTTAAAAATTATAATCTGCCACTACTCTTTCCTTTCTCTCTCTCTGCTGGGTTGACCCCGCGACCAAATTCACTGATGCATTTGCGAATGGTGTCGGGCGGGCTAAGTTTGTGGGCGTAGGGAGGAGGTGTTGGGTTCGCCGGTGCGGGGAGAAGGTGAGGCGGGTGTGGCGGTAGAGGCATTGGGTTTGTCAGCACGCGGGGAGGAGGCGCTATGTTCGTCGGCGCGGGGAGAAGGTGAGGCATATGTGGTAGAGGAGGCGATGGGTTCGGGATTCATCAGTGGGGAGGAGGCACTGGGTTCGTTGGCGCAGGGAGAAGGTGAGGCTGGTGTGGGGGTAGAGGCACTGGGTTCGTCAACGGGAGGAGGTGTTGGTTTTTCGGCGCGAGGAGAAAGTGAGGTGGGTGTGGCCGTAGAGGCACTGGGGTCGTCAACACAGGGAGGAAGCGCTCAATTTGTCAGCAACAACTTAGCAGATTGATTCTATTCTTGACATTGTTCACAAGGAATTCGACTTCGTTTTCTGATGTATAATGAGGAGATGACGAGGTTGTGATGTGCCACTACTGCTACTGCTATTGATGCAGATCAGAGAAGATGGTGGTGAAGGGAGCCCAAAGCAGTTTTTTGGGTGCCACCTTAGAAATCCAAATTTTAACTCCTTTAGTCCTTCACCCCTTCTTGCATTTCTAATTTGGTACCATGTCTCTATCTACCCATCACACTACTCATCACACTATCAACCACACTATCAGTCACACTAACTTTTTAGTTGTGAGCTTGTGACAAGTAGTTTGATAGGTAGTGTGACAAGTAGTGTGATTTATGGTGTGACAACAGGTGTGACAGCAGATAACTAATGTAACATGTAGTGTGGTAGTGTGACAGACAGTGTGATAACTAGTGTGATAGGCAATGTGACATAGTCACATAAAACAATAAATAAAGGTTCGTTATTTATAGTCATTTTTCTTCATAGTTACATTAAACAGTGTAACTGTGGGTATGACAGTGAGTGTGACAAGTAGTGTGATACAGAGTGTGACATTTAGTGTGATAGGTAGTGTGACAACGTGATATGTCGAGAGAAATGTTAAATAAGCAAAATTATGTTAAAATTCAAATGATATTGATATGAATATGCTCAGAATGAAGAGAATAACAATAATTATGAAATTTTGAGCTCTAATTTCACCGGAATTACTTGGAGCATCACCATGGACGGTGACAACCTCTTGCTAGAGTTGTTGCGCCTTGTACAGTGATCGATTCAGAGTGTGTAGGGTATCAAATGAAAGAGGGGAGATAGATTTTTCTAACGGTACCAACCGCACTCAAACTTATCACCGGACGGTAAAGTTATGGCCGGAATTAAAAGAATAAGAAAAAGAGTGTAAGTAAGAGCAAAATAATCCGGAAAATATAAAAAAAATGTCTATTTTCTAATTTTGTTTAAACCTTATTGACTATTTTATAATTTCAATTAAAATAAGATGATATTTTTCTAATAGGAAAATAATTGGTGACTTTTTTTTAATTTATAATGTGGGATTGTACTTTTTCTAATTTGCCCTTGAATTTTTTGTTTACCCTTATATTTTTTTTTGTAATTTCACATTAATTGATAAAATCAATATTAAATTAGAAAAAAAAAGGTGTAAATGCTGTTTTGAGAAGTTAATAGAAGCTCCCTGTATAAATTTTTGCCATGGTGGTGAAATCCAAACCTCTTGTACCAAAACTGGGTCTTAATTGCAGAAGAGTAACTCATATTGTCGGTATGATTTACCATTACTTATTTGGTAAAGGTTCCTGTATTATGGTTTACTGTAAGTCTGTAACTATATATGATAGCAAACAAGAGCTCCAGAAGCTCCCATAGGCTTCACCTACGCCGACGACAATTGCTACTCCATCCGCAAAGCTATTTGCTTCGCAGTGAGCAAGGCGAATTCTACAACAATCAAAAGTTCGCATAACCTTGAGAATTCTACTCACTGAAACCTGGGCAGGTTCTTGATTTAGGGCAGCAACAATAAGCACAGAATCAATCTCCACCACTATGGACCACCACTGATGCCGGATTAAACACTCCCCCGTTCCAGAGCAGCTTGTTTCATTCCCAGTAAATATTACTGTAGCCAAGAAGAGCTCCAAACGCTCCATTTTTCTTAGATTAGTTTTGCCTTATAGTTTGGCCGAGGCACCTGTATATTCTTTAAGAGGCATGTAAAAGGGAAGCATTTCAAATATCCAAGTTCTAACAGCAAAATAAGAGGTCCAATTTTCGACAACGAAAGGCTGACAATATAATGAAAATTCATAATTGATGCAACTGTACTGAACCACCGAATTTTGATTCAACTGAATCTGTACAGTCGATGTTTGTAATCAGAGAATTGAGTTTTAGACCAGTTATTGTGCAATTTTCACAATGAAAGATTATGATGAAAGATCAATACATGGCAAACTTGGCCTTTGTTTTCTCAAATACTTGTTCAGCGAGAAGTGCACCATTGCCATCAGCTTTCTTGATCTCCAAGTGAGCCTTCTGATAAAATGCAGTGCCCCTTAATGCATCAGCGATGAAATCATCAAACCCAATTGCAATGGCTGCTTCAGCTTTGGCTCCGTAAACCAACCTCTGAAACCAGGAAACAAACATATTGTTGAAACTTCGTAACGAATACAATCTAGTTGCTCATCATATGAAGTAGTCACAAGGCTTGGTAACTGACCTTAAGTCTTGAAAGATGAATAGCACCAAAACACATTGGACATGGCTCACAAGATGCATATATTTCACAATCTGACAGCTCTATCTGATTCAGCTTCTTACAGGCCTATAGAAAAGATCACCCAGGCATTAGATCAAAAGTTCAAAACACATTCATTTCATCACATACAGGCCTCTAGTGATAAACAATATCATCAAATACAAAACAGGATACTACTGCAACTTGTGAACTTGATTGAACAGATGTCTACTTGCAATAAGCATGATTGTTAAGATCTGAATGCCTACTCAACATAGGTAACTCTGCATAACACTGTGGACCATACATTCTTAGTTTTGCGTTTCTGTTACACTATACCTCTCACTACCAAGTACCAACTGATAAAGAACAACTAATTGGACATCGTTCGATTAGGGAACAAAGGTCACTATAGTGAGAGGTGAAGTAAAACCAATGAGATGGTAAGTAGAAGAAAATTCCAATCCATATTAGATTCCTCTTTAGACTATGGGCTTGTTTGATCTAGACAGCCTACCAAAGAGCTAACAGTTGGAAATTCTAACCTATTAATATCATTTCAGTTATGAGAGAGACCTCATTAAGCAACGCATTAATATGACTAATATGTTAGTCCAACCTCTCTTATAGCAGTAACCTCCGCATGTGCAGTTGGATCAGTATGTGTCAAAACCATGTTGTGACAGCTGACAACTACTTCATCATTACGAACAATAACTGCACCAAATGGCCCTCCATCTCCATTGTCAACTCCCTTGTAAGCTTCCTGAACTGCTTGTGATAAGAATTTGTGGTCTCTATCCTGTACAACTGGTTGGACAATCAAAATAAAATAGAAAATATTACTAATATGACGAGTAGAACTGTGATTTCAAACTTTGCAGAGCCTGTTTTCTACTAAAGCAATGAAGAATGTATGATTACTTCTCTAGAAAGATGTACAGTAAATCACAAACAGAAAAGCATTATTCCTCGTCTCTAACAAGGTAATCAGCTGACAATGCGGTCACAAATGAAAATTGGACTGACTTAAATACCAAAGTCGGAGGCTAACTCTTCATATTCCTACACTAACTGCAATGCTACTCTTGTGTGTTAAATAAATAAAAACTGAAACGAGGTAAGAGACTACTTTGTTACCTTCTTGATGCGCAGCAAAAGCAGAAGCCACAGAAATGGTTCCATCCTTTGTTTCCACCACTGCAAAAAGTGGATAAGTTTTTAACACTTAATTTTGAAAGAGTACAGCATTCCATAAGCATGATTATAAGTGATCCAACATAAATTTGAAATACAACAAATTACAGTGTCTTGTTATACATCCACTTCAAATCAGGTGCCACTGCAACCCCGCAGATAAAAGCATAAGAACATCTATGGAAACCAAACAGAGATTCACAGGTTTTCCAAGCCAAGGAATCACTGATCTTTGGTTGCTCCATTGGAGTCCACATTTAAGCAAAAAGTACAAGTAAAGAACAATTGCCTTAACTGGAGAGACAGAACAATATCCAATCATTCGAAAGAAATAACCTTTACTTCCCATCTGGAATATGAAATTTGAAATCTAGGGACTCATAGATTATGAATTTTCAAATGGTTCATGCACCCAGTAATATCACATTCACGATATACACATTGTATCTATTTACTTCAAGTTCAACTGTCTCCAATATCTCAACAGATCACCCATAAACTCCATAATTCACTCTGATCGGGCATCCTCAAGATGCAGAGCTGCTCTTGAAAGAACAAAGAAACCAAAATGTTCAACTATCTAACTAAAAGCACTTCCTTTTTCTGCTTCTTAGTTCTTAAGCTAAAAGCTAAAACGGATCCAAACCCACTATAACGACTTTACAGATTACAACTTTAGAACAAAAAGCTGATCCCCAACTACTAATCCAACAAAATTGGAGATCAAAAACCGACTCAACACCACTTTCAACCCAGAAATCCAAACCAAACACACAAACAAGCAATTGGGTTCATGCAAATCCATCATACAATCACAGACACAATATAAAACCAACATGCATGATCCGATGATTCCGATCATACCCAACAAAAACAGAATGGACAGAATTACAGACAAAGAAAGTAACAATGGGCATAGAAACTCACAGTTGGCCTCAATGACGCTACCGTTAGAATCAGCCATGGTTGAGATTCAGTGAATCAAGTCGAGTCCTGGGATGAATGAAAGCAAAAACAGAGAGATGAGATGTGATTGGGTAGAGAAGGAAATATGGTTATAAATAAATAGAGGGAAGCGTGAAGGAAAACGAGGAAAACGAGATGAGCTGGTCCACGAATTTTAATTCAATTTGTTTTTTTTTATTAATTCAATTTGTTTTTTGATTTAAAAAGTTTGTTTATTTAGTTGTTTTGATCGACTTATTAACTAAGAGGGATGACTTTCACCAAAAAGAGGATTGATAGGGAGAGACACGACATGTCAAGGTGTAAAGCCCACCGTCACGATAAGATCTTTATTTTGGTTTGGGATGAGGAGCAAACATTCATGTTTGGCTAGGGGGATGCATGCTCAAAATTCCTTCAATCTTATCCAACTATTTGATGCAATATAATTGAACGTGTTTTTGTTCATCTATTATTATGAGTTATCAATATATGTTATAAATTTATACGATAAATTTAACATTATATACGGTCACTGAATATTTATGAATAAGCGTCAAATAACACTAAAATGTTTTAACGGAAATTGAATCTGACCTCTATTTAAATTTTATTCTAGTGATACCGTTACTTTTTGTCGGAAAAACAAAAGTTTGTAATTTCAAGCCATGCTCAAAGCCTTGTCAAAATAATCATTCAGTAACTAAGAACCTCAATTTAGGTAAGTTATCAACTTTTATTTTGTTTTTGTTAACTTATTAATTTATTATATGTGGACGTTCCTATTTAGATTAGGTAAGTCAATATGCAGGGGCTTGGTGATAACATCATAATTTGTGAAGTCCTTATCTATTTAGGTAAGTTACGGAGGTTGTTCTTATCTAATTAGTAAAGTTTCCTATTCAGTTTAGAATTGCACCGATCACCCTTCCTTATAAGCCCTTTCCTTACAAATACAACAGAAGGGAAACTTGTTAAGCATTCTTTTGTTAAAGACTAATTGAGAGATATAATCAGAAAAACAATATTGAATCATGGGACTAAAGAAGATCGAAATCAAGAAATTAACCAACAAGCAATCCCTGAAAGTCACATACTGTAAGCGGCGAAATGGTCTGTTTCGCAAAGCCGACAAGTATTGCTCCAAAACTGGTGCTCAAATCGCCATTATCACATTCTCTCCTGGTATGAAGCCAATGACATTCGGGAACCCTTCTGTGGAGGCCGTCGTAGATCGGTATGAGCTCTGGGAAAGGCAAAATTCCAATGGCGGCAAAGAAATAATGCTTGATGATGACGACCATGGTCTCCATGAGATTGGTACGAGCGATGAGGAAGATGAAGTGCTTGAAGGTATGGAACTGAATGAGCTCAAGCAATATGCGAAAAGCGTAGAAGAACAAAGGAATTTTTTGGCCTGGCAAATCGAAGATAGGATGAGAAGAGAATCGAGCACCAAAGATTTGTTAGGAATGAATAATGCTTCTGTGGATTTGATGCTCTTTGGTGTCAAGGTAGGAGAAACAGTGGAGATAGAAGAGATGGAAGAGACGAGGAGGAGAGAATCACGCACAGCGGACTTCTTGAGTAACTTCAATTAGAAATTTTAAATACCATTTGGTCGACATTGTAGTCCTTTGCTAAATTTTCCAGTGAGGTTCTTATTTAAATTCAAATTTTGAGTTCTTAACTCAGAACCTCACTCAACATTGTAAACAAAAAACTATACCATATATGCATTATTCTTATTTTTGATCAAGAAAGACATTCAATGGTAATGAAATTGTTACAATAATTTTGGAGACGACAAGCTGCAATATATACAGAGAGTTTTTTGTGATACTTTTGATATTTTATATAGATTTTTCATAATACTTGACGATAAATGTACCACGTACGTAAGCTTTCATTGTATTTGACGAGAATATTTGAGGTCTTCTACCACTTTCAGTAGTAATTTTCATTGTTTGCATCTTTGAATAATAATCCTTATGATCGTTCTCCGGTATCTTTAATAAGAATTCTGTATGTAGTTGATAGATGATCCAATTATACTCTAATTAATCAACTTTAGAGGTGCAGTTGATGATCAAATGATCTAGAATATATATATGCCCCAAAAACTGAATTCAGTGCGAGCTCCAAGTTTTGATTTCTTTAAAATCCTCCATGTTCCCAAACGGACTAGACACTTGAACCTCATTCTAATTAAACAACGTACACGCTGCCTTCCACATCTCAATGTTTTGGAGTACTGCACAAAATGGTTTGGAGCCAAAATCATTCTAGATCTTTGTGGAAGAAGAGCCTTGAGACTGTGTATTAATTGTATGAAGAACCCAGTATGAAGCCCTCAGATCGATTTCATCATGTTTGAAACACGTACGCGCGCGTTCAAGAGTAGTTTTTGTCTTTTAGAAGATTTGGCTAATTGGCTTCACGGATTAGTGCCTGAATATAGATATTTTATTACAACTTCATCTGATGCATTACTCATTGCAGACTACTGTGAATCTAACTTTAGACCAAAATTAAAGCTACAATATAAACCAGATCGAGAGCTCCTATAAAGTTCAGGGAAGTATTATTGCTTGCGTAACGCTTTCCTGTACACTTTCCTGTTTTTGTTGGGATAAGTTATGAACTCCTCGGGTTGATAGGATTTACAGATTTAGGAAGTATATATATAAAGGGATATATAGTAATATAGACGTATATATGAATGATGAATCAAGAATTTGCATTCTCATCCAAACTGTGCTGGCAGTGAACTATGGGATTGAAGAAGATTGAAATGAAGAAAATAAGCAACAATAACGCCCTCAAGACCCCCTTCACAAAGAGGCGACAAGCTTTGTTTCGCAAAGCCAATGAGCTTTGCTCCAAATTAAACTTGGTGCCCAAATCACCATTATCACATTTTCACCGGGTGATAATCCGTTCACACTAGGACACCCTTCAGCAGAATCCGTCATAGATAGATATTATTTCCCCGGCAAGCAAGTACCGGACGACGAGAGTGGTAGTCTTAGCAGTGTCATTGACGATGAGAAAGAATGGAAGATGACAAGTTCAAGCTGTACGTAGTTGGACAAACACATTGAAGGAGTGGATTAATTAGACGAACTTAAGGAGTATGCGCGGTGGGTTGAAGATGAGTTAGAAGAAACGGAGATGAGAAGAACATGCACCAAAGACCTCCCTGGGTTTGAATTCGAGAGAGGGCCCGATGGTAGATGAGATGAGGATGAGAGAGTCGCGCACAAAGGACTTTCTGGCTAATTGGATATGAACTCCTACAGTTCTATTGGATCTCTTTTTATGGGTAGAATTTCTTCAAACGTAAAATTGAGCTTCACATTTGGGTTTGATTTTACGTTGGAATTAGAATAAACATTATTTTATTACTTATCACAGATGAATCTCACACAATTTGTGGAGAATGTAATGTTTGTAAAGTTGTAATTAGTATGAGAATGCATTTGCTTTGTTTTGAGTTTGCATTTGTTTTGTTTGAGAGATTTTAATTTTTTCTGTAAACAGACTTGTCAATGAATATTGTGACATACAGTTTTACCAACATCAAATGACAAGTTTCATCGATTTAAATTGATTCATCTCAGACGAGCATGGTTGAACCACACTACATAGTCGAACAAAAACGTACACTTAATAAACCTTAACAATAATAGAAGCATGGTAACTTTAGTCCGTGATTATGATTTTCTCAACTCATGTTATGTGTTTTTTCTTAACTCATATTTAGCTAATAATTAAGCAATTAGAACATATCATGAGTTTATATTTATGGGTACAAGGTGAGCAAATAAAAAGTTATCGACAAATTTATTTCTCTAAATATATTAAGTGAAATATTATAAATTCGACCGATAATAATTATATCTAATTCTATCGCATAAACAATTTATGATGGTCGCAACTAGGTAGGTGCGGATTAAGATATGAACACCCTCTTAAACCCACCTACTCTCTTTCAGCTTCTAATACGAGTTGTTTGTTGATTGAAAAAATAAATATAAAAGAAATTGCGTGATAAGAAGTTAAAGAACGCTCATTATTCCTTATTGAAGTAGGGAAAAAGAAACCAAGTTGAGGTACAAAACGTGTGGTAGAAAACAAAAAGTTTCCCTTAATAACGTTGGATTTTAAAATCCCCACAATACCCACATCCTCAAATAGATAACGGTCAAACACCAGGGCCGAATCGTCATTTCCTTAGCATCACTTATACCGCATTAAAAAATAAACACAAATCCGAATCCCTCTGGGAAAAGGATTGAGCTGGCAAGGCGCGTTTTCCTCACGCTACTCCGTAACCGCCTCAATCGTCTCCATATAAATTGAAATCTCACTACCCCATTCTCATCATTCCTCCAACCTCTAAACCCTAAATTCTAAATTATTCCAATCTCTAAATTATTCTCTCTCTTTTCTTCAAAATCAAATTTGAAATCTCAATACTGACCCTCTCCCTGAATTATTTCAACTCGTTCTTCGTACCCGAGTCGACTCGCTACCTCAACTCAGTTCTTCAAAATCGAAATGGATCTGAACAGGAACGACGCCGATGATCACAACCGTGAAGAGGAGGAGGTTCCTATCGTCGTTGATGAACCGGATTCCGGCTCCGATCGCACAGTATCAGATTCCGAATCCGACTCCGACTCCTCTGCGAACAACGATCAAGCTTCGGAGTCCGATTGCGAGAGCGAAATGGCCGAATCGGATCCAATCGACGACGGGTTCGGGTCTTTCACCAGAAATGGGATGACCGCGAGAGAAAACGAAGCCACCTCCGACTACAAGATCGTTCTCAACTACTTCAAAACAGGGATGGGATCGGCGGCGCCGGTCACGGAGGTCGTGGCGATGCACAGGAACAAGGTCGCCGGGGCGACCCGACCCGCGAGGTTCGCGGCCTTCAAAGCTTTTCATCAGGCGGTTGCGGAGAAATTGGGCTCCAAAGATCCCAACATTAGGTTCGCGTGGTACAGCGGAACCAAGGAGGACGTCTCGGAGATTCTGCTCCACGGATTTAGTAGCCTCCACGGCGACGAGCTTGGTCGGATTCAGCTGAGTGGACTGTGGTTTGCTTTGGACCAGGCGATGAGGGTCGAGCCTGGTGATGATGGGCTTAGGCACATGTTGTATTGTAGGGTTATAGGGGGCAGGATGGAACAGATCCCTAGCGGTTCGAACCAGGTTTTGCCGAGTTCGGATGAGTTTGATATCGGTGTGGATAGTCTTGTGCATTTGAGGAAGTACTATGTGTGGAGCCCGTACATGAACACGCACGTTTGCCCTGCGATTGTTGTGAGCTTCAAGGCTCCTGCTAGCCTGGACGGTTATGTAGCTGGTGGCTGTGTTGGTTCTACTCCGGCCGCAGCGAGTGTTGCTGGTGCTAGTGGTACTGAAGGGGGTGCTGCTAAATTGAAGAAGGCAGGACCGTTTGGGAAAGTTACCCCTCTGGTGGCCGCGCTGACGAGGTTCTTGACGCCTCGAGAAATGAAGATTGTTGTGAGGTTGGTCGACGATTTCAGGGCGAAGAAGATGACAGCGGACGATTTGAAGCGGAAAGTGAGGCTCATTGCTGGGGACAGGTTGGTTTCGGCATTGAAATTGGTGTCGTCCACGCCGGGGAGTTTTGGTGGCTTGCAGATTGAGAATGGAGCAGTGCGGGATATACATCTCCCTGGTCTGATAGGCGTGCTTCAAGAGACTCTACCTGCTCCGAAGCTGGACATGATTGGTAAAAGCCTAGTCGAGTTCAGGGCGAAGAAGATAGATCGGCCTCAGCTGGCTCAAACTGTGAGACTCATTGTTGGCGATGACCAAGTGTTGATCCAAGCAATCAAGACTTACAAAATCAGGAAGGAGCAAAACAACAACTCAAATGTGTGAAAGATGATGAGTTACCAGCATCTTTCACATTTGAACAACATCCCTTTTAGTTTTGGGTATAAGTTTAGTTCTAGGCTTCTAGTTCCTTTACTTCTAGTTTATTCCATGCAGAAATAAGGTATAGATGTAATCGGGATTGAAGTGAAGGAATTAATCACTAATGTATTAATTTATTACTTATATGTAAAATATAAATTATATTGTTCGAAGTGAAAGATGTTATCAGTTCCTGGCCTTTTTGTCTTTCTGAAAATCTTTACCATCCATACAGCTTCTAGTTTTATTTTTTGTAATGACTTGGTGAGCACTAGCTTGAGTAGTTTCCCCTGATTCTCAGAGTAAACACAGTCCTAGTGTTATCAGAGCTGAAGTTTAATAGTTCTGTTCTTCTGGTTGCAGGTTTTGTTTTTCTAGGCCCTAATCTAGCTTCTTCAAAGAATCCAGACTAATCGAATGGTTTAGTGGCAGCGGCTTTGGCATTAAGAGCTTGTTTCGTCGCAGCAACTGTCTTTAATGGATGCATAAGATTTGCGGAGGCTTTGGCGTATGCGCGCTAGTGTTCATCATAATGAGACACAGGCTAGCAAATTACAGTGTTGGTTTTTAAGCATTTCTGGAACGTTTTGGTAGTATGGTTTTTAATGTACTTGCTTGCTGAACACTTTCCTGTTCTTGTCTGGATAAGTTATAAACTCCTTGGATTGAGTCCTATCAGGAACAGGAATTTGCATATTCTATATAAAGAAAACAGATGAGTTAGTTCTCATATACGGATGACTCTTTTCTGTTCTTATATGGATAAAATATAAACTCCTTGGATTGATTCCTATCAGAAACAGGAATTTGCATATTCATTCTATGTAAAGAAGACAGATCAGTTAGTTCTCACACAAGGATGACTCTTTCATATACATAAAACAAGAATTTTGCATTCATCTAATCCCTGGTTGCAGTGAACACATGCAGACATGGGATTAAAGAAGGTCGACATGAAGAGAATAAGCAACAAGAACGCCCTCAAGGCCACCTTCACGAAGAGGCGACAATATCTGTTTCGAAAAGCCAATGAGCTTTGCTCCAAAACTGGTGCCCAAATCGCCATTATTACCTTCTCACCGGGTGACAATCCGTCCACATTTGGTCACCCTTCAGCAAATTCCGTCATAGATAGATATTATTATCCCGGCAAACAAGTACCGGACGACGAAGAGAGTGGCGGTCGTGGCAGTGTCATTGATGAGGGAGATGAGAAGGCCAAGTCGTGGTTGGATAAACCCATTGAAGGAATGGGACTAGACGAACTTAGGGAGTATGCGCGGTGGGTTGAAAATGAATTAGAAGACACGGAGATGAGAAGATCATACACCAAAGACCTTCTGGGTTTGAATTGGAGACCGGATCCGGAGATAGATGAGATGAGGATGAGAGAGTCACGTACAAAGAACTTTCTGGCTAATTGGGTATGAACTTGCATTCGATCCTTCTTTTCTTTTCTTGTCTGAATACTCGATACTTTTTCGTTTTTGTTGCGAGTAATTCTAATATTTCAAATGTAAAATCGAGCTTCATATTTGTAGGAAGAAAATTGTAGTTCTTATATTAGAAAAAATGAGGATAATCATATTATGTTACTTAATTTGTAGGGTAGGATGCAACTCTTTGTAACTCATATGGAAGTGCTATCATCTCAGAATTTGCATTAGTTTCGTTTTAGAGTTTCTTCTTTGCTTTCATTCAGCAATTTCATAAAACTGTGAAATACGAGCAAATTTACAATCTCAACACAATAACGTGAGAGAATCGACAAAAATTATACTTGATAGTCTAAATGTTCACCTCAATCTCAACAAAACTATACTTATTAATCTACGGTGTTCGTCTCCATCTCAACAAATTAGGAACGAGAGGGTTAACAGAAAACAATATTGATTGTTAAAATATGCGCCCAAAAAATTGTATATTACAAATATTGATCATTTGAAACATAAATCTCCTCTAAAATTCAACTCGTGACACAACTACTTGTCGTAAATTGAATGCGCTGGAGGACTTTAATTCCACCAAAAAAAAAATCCAAATCCAAATAGCCGCTTGCTCAACACGCTAACTCTAACCGCCTCAATCCTCCCCATATAAATTAGAAACCTCACAAACCCTTTCTCTTCTTTCATCCTAAAATCGACTCTCCCCAATTTTTCAAGATTCAAATGTCGATCTTATCTTCCAGCTCGTTCTCACTAACTCGCTAGCTCAACCGAGTCGACTCGCCGCCTCAATCTCACCGCACCGTTTGTTCAAAATCGACATGGACCGCATCCCGATCAACACCGATGACTTCAACCAGGACGACGACGACGACGACGAGGTTCCGATGGACGTTGATGATTCAGACACCTCCGATTCCGACTCCGACGAAGCTTCCGAGTCCGATTACGACAGCGAAGCCACTGACTTGGACTTCACCGACGAACGATCCTCGGTCTGCACCGGAAATGAGACGATGACTCGAGTCAGTGTACTGAGCCGGGAGCACCAGAACATTCTCAAGGCCTTCGCCGTGGGGATGGGATCGGCGGCGAGAGCAACGGAGGTCGTGGCGGTGCACAAGATCACCACCGCCGCCGGAACTCCCCGCCGTGCGAGGTCCGACGCTTTTCGACTCTTTTCGGAGGCGGTGAAGAACAAATGCGGCGGAAACCCTAACATTAGGGGCGGCTGGTACGGCGGCTCCAAGGAGGAGCTGGCTCAAATTGCGGCCGATGGATTCAGCAGTCTGAACGGCGACGAGTGTGGCCGGATTCAGCTGGCTGCGGTGAAGTTTGCTCTGGATAAGGCCATGGAAATCGAGGCCGGCGACGACGGACTGAGGCACATGATGCTGTGTAGGGTTATATTGGGGAAGATGGAAGAGTTGCTTAGTGGCTCAAAGCAATGTCTGCCGAGTTCGGATGAGTTTGATTGTGGCGTGGATAGTGTTGTGAATCCGAGAGTGTACTATGTGTGGAGTCCGTATATGAACTCGTACATTTGTCCTTGTTACGTTGTGAGCTTCAAGGCTCCTGCTAGCTTGAAGTTTTACGCGGCGAGTTCTACTAGTACTATGCAGGCGGCGAGTAGTGCTGCGGCTGCGGCTGCGGCTTCTCCTTTTGGACGTGTGGCTGTATCTGCGCTGGTGGCGGCGCTGACGAGGTACCTGACGCCTCCGGAAATGAAGATAGTTGTGAGATTGGTGCAGGATTTCAGGGCGAAGAAGATTACAGGGGAGGAGCTGAAGAGGAAAGTGAGGATCATAGCTGGGGACAAGTTGAGTTGCGCGATTAAATTGATGTCGTCTGGTAATACTTTTGGTGGTTTGCAGGTGGAGAATAGTGATATATATCTCCCTGGTCTGATAGCCGTGCTGAAAGAGTATGTGCCTGCTGAGAAGATGAACATGCTGAATAAAAGTCTAGGGGATTTCAGGGCTAAGAAGATGAATCGAAGTGAGCTGGCTCAAAGTGTGAGGGTCATTGTTGGTGATGACAGAGTGTTGGTTGCTGCAATCAACATTTACAAAATCAGGAAGCAGCAAAACAATTCACTTGTGTGAAGAAGAACTAAAGATGATGAGTTACTAGCTAGCCTTTGTTTAAAGTTCTAATCAGCATTAGTTTTTGTTTTGGCAGAAGCTTAGTTCTCTGCATATATGCTTGCATATGATGTTCCTTTAGTTTTTTCCATGAGAACAATTTGTCTGCTCTATTCCATTGCAGAAGTAAGGTGGGTGTAATCTGTTTGAAGTGAAGAAACTATTCGAAGTGAAGTGATAGATGTGATCAGACCCTGCGCTTTTGGTGATTCTGGCTGCGGTAATCAGATTTACCTAATCGTAGACATTGTGCGTATCTGTTCTTGAAGATTTTGATAGTTTGTTATGCCGTTTTCAGATATGTTTTTTAGTTGATTTACTGATGCAAAGCTGCTCAACAACTACTGTTCTATTCTGCATAAACCTTCTCAGAAAAAGAATGTGTTAATTTAGATGGATTCTGATGCATCCGTAGTTTAAAAGCCGAAGACAGATAACCGTCTTGAGCGTTTTCCTTCTGGGTTTAGTATTAGTCTAAACTATAATCCTTCAAATCATGTTGCTGCGTTTTTGTTTTTGCCAGAATGAAGCTAACCCTATCTAGACTCTTGGCAAATCGAATGTTCTGGCTGCAGAGGCTTTGCCATTAGGAACTGATTAGACAGTGGCTGCTCGATACAAAAGATTTACCCCTTACCGTAGTTCACATCTCCCCTTGCCGTACTTTGTTCGTTCATTATATATTGGCCACCGAAGTGTTGAGAATAAGGGAGATGAAGGCACATCGTTTGCTGGTTGGCATAGTATTGGTGTGAACTATAAACGATGTTTATATGCCATATCAACGATCCAAGCATACAATTAAGTCCTCAAAGAAAATCAAACTACCATAACAAAATACCATGTTACCTCAGAAGTGTGTCTTAATCCAATGGGAACAACCATAACTAAATGATGACAGTTGATAGATACTCTGAAATTTAACTTTGACCCCTGCAGGGTACTCAAAATTCGAACGAAAACAAAACTAAAAAAGTTGCCTCTAAAATCCACACTGATCACAATATTTCATTCCAAAGACAAAAACATGGCTAATAGAAGCATCAATGGCAAAAATCTGCAACAAAATAACAATTCTCACTTCTTCTTGGCAGCATCTCCAGCCTTTGTCTGCAAAAGATATTATAATGTAAGCTTAAGATGAAAAAACAACTACAAGTTAATTATAGGAAACCGATTGACTTGCCTTCTTTACTCCTCGAATCTTCTTGGCTCTGTTCTTCCTCTCCTTCAACTGCTTCCTTGATGATGGTACCTTGGTATCTAGTCCATTCTGCACAATCAACAGTGTAATTTACATGAACAAAGGCAAATGAGCCAAGACAACCCGAAGTAGACAAAGAGTTGGACCATTGCTTTGAAGAACCAATACGACTAATTTATGATGCTCACCCAGCTTAGACCATCATCATGTCATGCAAACTTCCGGTATTAAAACGACAACTAACTAATAGAATTACAGAACCACAGTACATTTTGATAAACAAATAAAATCTTCATGAAGTGATCTAAGGAAGTCTTAAAATATGACTATGAAATTGATGAATCAAAACCACGTATCCGGCAAGACTAGTTACAAATATCTAACAATAACCTATAATATGTAACATAGGTTTATTAGATCCAAGAGGACTTACCCTGATCAATCTGGACTTGGGCTCGAACTTCTTTGCGTTCTCTACAGAATCATAAATCAACCCAAAACCAGTCGATTTACCACCACCAAAGTGAGTTCTGAACTTGAAAACAAAGATTGCATTCGTGTCCTTAACCTCATACATCCTTGCTAGCTTCTCCTTCAGCTCAGCCTACACAAACAGCAAATCAAAATCATTAGATTAGTAAACAAGCATACAACTCGCATCAAATTCAAACCACAATTAAGAACATCAAAGCTGGCGAAACTAAAACCATACCTTGGAAACATTGGGCCTCCCTGGATGAAGAACATCAATGACCTACGTCGAAACAAAACAAACAAAAGAATCAAAACTGAACCTTTAACTTTCTTAGATGACACATAGTTTAGTTCTGAACACTTAGGAGATCTTACTACAACAAAACTGAACCTAAACTAACTACTAGTCTCGGCAAACTATGAAATAGTAATCAACAATAAGAGAATATATGACACTAAATATTCACATTCGGTAAACCAAGGACTGTAAAAAGCAGAATCAAAGTATTGAAGTTAAAAATCGGAAGTAGAAGACGAAGGGCAGGTATTACTTACGAATTGCTTGCGAGAGAGAAGGCGGTTGGTCATGAACTTCCTGGTGCGGATGGTGACAGCCTTGTTGTCCGCCATGGTTGGTTTCGGGGTTCGCCGGAGACTGGGGAAGGACCAAACCAGAGGGCTTCAGAGTAGCAAAATGCAACGGCAGCTGAATACGAGAGGTGACTAGGGAAGGCGAAGCTCGGCTTTTATTTTCATTAGGGTTTGGCGGAGGAGGGCGGGTTATGGGTCTTTTTGGGTTTTGGGCCGGGTAGGGTTTATCTCTCTGTGAGCTACCTAGGTAGCTGTGCTCGTTTTTTCTTTTATTTTTTTCCTTCTTCTTTTCTTTCCCGCTTCACAGTTTTTATTCAAGAAACCAAATAGCAACGGAAGTTCAGAGTGTCGAAATTAGGCAGTAATATGGGATTAATCAAGTCTCGACAGTTGCTGTTATTTATTCTCCTAGTTTTTTTATTACCAAACAAAATTTATAATTATAAAATTAACTTTAATACATTATATAATCAAATTTACATGTTGCGTTAAATCTTCTCAACGATCCATACGCGGAAACCTAACCAGCGTATAATCTAAAAGATGCAATGTGATTTAGTATTTTAATAACATTAAGGATCTTAAGTTTGTTATAAACTTTCAAAGCTATATGCTTGTTTGGGCACATGACATATGCAGCAGGATGATAAATATCAACCCAGAACATATGCATGATTGCCACATTTGTGCACACACCAAACTGACATAAATTTTATTTGGTAAACTTAATGAACATGATTAATTATCTCCAACATCTCACTAATCTAACCTACTTGGTAGTAGCAGAATTATACATAAGTTGACTCTGACACATAATTCGCATATACGCACACTTCAACTCTTAAAAGCTCTACTCGTGTTCACTTTCACAGAAGAACTTGATGGTTAATTAGAGCAAGAACAACGTTGTTTATCTGTTATGTTATACACAACTGAGGACTCAATAGTGTTGTGAAACTTGTAATACAATTTGTGTGTGCTGGTAATACACGACTTCTGTATGTTTATGCTAGTTGCAGGGACCGCCCTTAAGTTGTTAAGCAATTAGAACCAATCAAACGGTGATTAGTTAGTGTCTCCGGTAAATAGTAGTGTTGCGGATATTTGTGATAGTCAATTAATGTCTCTAGTTAGAAACTTGGGAATGAATCATAACATTGTAAAAACTAAAATGGTAGCGTACCAGCTCTTTATTCAATATATCAAAATTATGAATTTATACGGAGAGAAGTTGATATTTATCATACAGAAATGAGCTCATAATTTGTTGTAGACGTAGTCAATTTTAATTTTGAGGTGATCGGTATGTATGACGCTTCCAACAGAAGATTGGAAAACCCAAATGGGAGTATATTCTGAGTCTAATCATATCAGCAGATATCCAGATTAAAATGGAGGGATCTGAAAATTGAAAATTGAAAATACCATAACAAGCAGATTAAGTTCTGCTTCTGGTGTGATATGTACAATGTATACCAGCAACTAGATGCGAAGTTAAGAAGCTTTCTTTGTGGGATGGGGTTGATGACATTGTCCAGAGCCCCAAAGACAAAAAAAGTGAAAATCAACTAAATCGATGGACAAATTAATATCAGACCAACTAAACTCGAGGCAGATGTACGCGAAAGCAACTGATTTTATGTCCATAAATCAGATTAGATCCTACTCCTCTAAGGCTTCAAGTATAGAACATACAAGAACTATTCAAGAAGTCATTGCTGTCCTGTGAATTGACTTCAAATGTGTAGCATTGTCTTCCCAGGCTTATTTCATCTGAGTTGTATCAATACTGTAAAGATCTAGATAATACAGAGACAAAGTGTTTATCGCTCACACCTCTCATCAATCACAAAGCAGTCTAATTCATTCTTCAACAAAGTTTTTTACATCAGCAATTCAGGGGAAGGAAGCTGAACAACACCAGATGGATTAGAACAGCGATCCAGGAAAGAAACAGCATAAACACTCGAGCCTGAACAAAGGCGAAAGCACTAAGGCACCCATGGAGAATGCTCTCGAGAAACAAGCCTCAGAAGAAACAGCACCTAACACTTGAGCCTTAACAAAGGCAAAAGCACTTGGGCACCCACAAGGGAATGCTCTCGAGAAACAAGCCTAAAATTTCATCAGCATCATTACGCAGTTGTAAAAGTCTAGAAAAAAAAACTGAAAACTCAAAGTTCATCCACACAAACAACAGTAACCATCTAACTTCAGCTAAAACAATTTAATGTTGATAAAAAAAATCACCTTCGCTACATATCTGATGGAGGACTTTTGGGAATGTATCAAATATTTTGATGCTTGGGATAATTTGATGTCTCCTAGTTTTCTTCACAAGATCAGGTACACGACCTAACAAGCACACACTTCATCTAGCATATACTTGTTACCATTTTTAAACATAAATTGTACTGGTTGTGGCGGAAGAAGAACTCGAACATACTTCCTAAACTCCACCACCTCCGGAACCTGTTGGGCATAGACTACCAACAAAACCAAGCAAGGTTCCACAAATAGTTCAGTAGTATAGTTGCATTGCGCTGAAAAGGATCAAATCCAATGTCATGTAAGCAGGCCTGATTATCATCTACACAGGTCAAGGTCATGAAGAGGAACTTCTAAGGGCGTTAAGGTAGGGATACAGTCTACCAGTACCTGAATTCAGAAGTGATCCGCATTTCCATAGCCGGTCATCTGGTAACACAGACACCTTCTGAATAGTGAAGTATAAATCAGATATGTAAAAATTCATTGTCTTGATATCTAAAAAGACCACAAATTTTCATTCATCATTATAACTAAATGGATGAACCCCAAAGAAGACTTTAACACAATTTCTTCAACTTATCATCTGTGTATGACAATCTACAAATAACTAACCAAACTGAACTCTGAAAAATATAAAGTTCCAAGGACCAATTTAAAGAGCTAACATGGATTGATATATCCCACTAACAGTGTCCAGTTGGTAGGTTAACCAAAGGACCCCTCCCAAACCAAAACTAGTTCTTTCCAGCAAATAAGCTCTACTTTGGTTTCTTTAACATACATATTTCAAAAAGCCTCCATGCATCAACAAACATAATCGAAAAAGATAGCAATATGACAACATAAATAAATAAAAGTCAGGAAAAATGCAATTCATCTAAACTTTTTTCCATAAGCCTCGATAATAAACAACAACAATAACATTACTCTTGCGAAATGCAATTCTGGTAGTAGCACTACTCAGTAAATACCCCAAAAATTCCTTAACAGATACAGGGAGTACCTAAACATAAACCTCATCAGGCCAAAAGCCAGGCACCTACTTCCCCATCTCAAGCTCATATAATCTCGTGCGCTTGTCCGTAGTAGTAATTGATATACTTAGTCTTCATCTCCACCACAGGAGTGCTCGGCGATTGTGCCGGATACACCTTATAAATCCTTAAATTCTCAAAATAAGCTTTGGCCTCCTGGAACTTTGGATCCTCCATGAGCTTCTTCTTCGCCTCCCTCTCCTCCCTATTCTTCCTCTTCGCCTTCTTCACCTCCTCCTTCAAAAACACCATGAACTCCTCCTTCTGCTCCGCACTCAACTCCTCGGCGGCGATCAGCTCATCAGTGTACTCCTCCACCTCGTCCATGTCCCAATCAAACTGCACGAACAGCGGCGCCTTCGGCTCCTGCGGGAAGAGCACATCCACCACAGTGATCTGCTCCTTCTCCTCCTCATTCGGGTTCAGCAAGTAGGGCATACAGTACTGGAACTTCATCCAACGGTCCTCCTTCATCTGCTTCAAGCTCGCCTTCCTCTGCGTGCATCCCAGCACGAAAATCGGCGGCAAATGCGGTCCCGATTTCGCTTTCGATTTCGAAGCTCGCTCCGAATTCCACCCTTCTCTCTGCTCCAGAGGAATGTAGGGGATCCAATCCATCTTCATCGACCTCATCGGCACCACGACCTTCTCGTCCTGCTCTTTCTGCACCGACCGAATCGCGATCTCATCCGACGGCGGCCGCGGCGCCACGACCGCGACGAGCGTCGGGATCAGGACCAGGTCCCACTGGTTCCGCGTCTCCGTCTGCGCGAAGAGGTAGACCTTGTTGTCGCCGATGCCGTGGAATTTGCCGCCTTCTTCTTCGAATTCCTTCTCGAGATTCGAGAAGTCCCAGTCGTATTTGTAGAGCGAGTCGAGGAGATCGAGCTCGGTTCCGATCGGGAACGGCGCCTTCCATAGATCCTGAAGGTTGCGCTGCTCCTCCACGTACTCCGGCTCCGGCTGCGTGGCCTTGACGCGCTTGGCGCGTGTGGCGGTGGCTTTGGGCTTGGCTGTGGTGGTGGTGGGCTCCTCCGTCGAGGCGGACCGGGTCTTGCGTTTGGCTCCTTTTCTCATTTTGGTTTTAGGGTTTGAATTTCGGACAGAGAGAGATAGAGAACGGCTATGGAGAGATTGGGGGGGTTTTGGTGAGAGGTTGTGTTGTTTTTGGTTTTGGCGATAACCCTAAAAATTTAAACGCTGAGGATTTCAGAGAGCGCGTGAAAACGAAGCCAGACAAATAATTGAAACAAAAGGATTTTCAATTTTGGGGATTTTTCCCCCAATACAAAACCTTTACTGTAGTAATTTTATTCGGAGAAGTAAAGAGAGGAGGAAATCGAGAATTTCCTTTCTGGTTTCGCACCTAGATTTCAAAATTGAAAATTGTTGGAGAGGATGTTTCTGTGGGTCGAGGTGTTTGTAACCACAGTCGGGAATTGTTATTTGAGATGATAACTTTGATCACAGTTTTGATTAGAAGCTACGATGAGTCAGTGATTCGAAACTTATTTCGGAATGTGAGCATATAACAACGTATATATAAAGACTAAAACTCGTTAAATTGAGTCTACACATGAAACTTTATCGTAATAGGAATGTAACAAGCTACCTGCTAATCTATAGAAAACTCGAAATTTGACAATCCTAATCGAACTAAATTAAGCCTTATATCCCAATTGTACTGATTTTTATTACATATTGAGCAAAGCGGCGTCATCTCAATACCAATTTGCTTTGTTCATTTTCAAACGATAATCAATTGATTTCAGATTGAGTATGTTGCTATTCAACAAACTTATTCTGCATACATGCATTTTACTAACAAACTTATGAAGTGAATTATATGTTTTCATCATTGCTTCGTATATGTTGAAAAGCACTCTCAAACTGACAACTTCGAAAGTTAGATATTTATTTCTACTAATCTTTTGATTGTAAATTAAATAATTAATTCTCTCCAACATCTCGCTAATCTAACTTGCATATATATTGTGCCGTTTACGCCTCTATTATTTTGTTTTCAACAGTCTAAAACTTGAGTTTCAGGTCTACGTAAACTGGGTTATTAACATATATAATCGCATAACCCAATGTAATAAATATACTCTAATATGCACACTTGGTTTCTACTTGACTTTATCTATTTTATTTAACCCTTCAATGTTGTTTTCTCAGTTTCGAAGTAGAGCTTTATGATTATTAGAGCAAAAATCAACGCAGTTTATGTGTTATGTACATACATATACACATGCATGGCAATAAATTAGTGTATTGTGATTTGTGAAGCTTAACTTATAACTTATAAGACAATATGTGTATGCTGGTAATACATGACTTTTATATGTTTATGTTAGATGCATGATCTGTTTGTTATCTCTATTGGTACGCATGCATGTCAATACCAATTGATTAGAACCAATAAATGCAGGTCACGCAGGGTGTACTATCCAAAATACATTTGATATATATCAACGTGTAGCATCATCTTTCCTGCAGACTTATTAATTTCCTTGAGTTGCGTCCATATTGTTAAGACTAAAGATACAATGTCTCCTTAATTTCATTAGCATACAGAATTGAAAAAAAAAACATATTCGACAAGAACACCGATCCAACAACGTCTATAAAACTCGATCAGAGATCTAAATTCTTTCAACAAAGCATCAAATTAAATAATACATTCAGCAGCCAAAGCCAAACGAGCAAGGCGATCAGCTCTTCGATTCCGCAACTAGTTCAGCTGTCGATCGAGCTCAAATGACTTCATGCGCGTGTCCGTAGTAGTAGTTGATATACGAAGACTTCATCTCTATCGCAGGAGTTCGCCTGTTCGGTGTTTGTACCGGATAAATCTTATAAAGCCTCATATTGTCATAATAAGTCTTTGTTTCCTGATACTGTGGATCCTCCATGAGCTTCTTCTTCGCTTCCCTCTCCTCCCTTATCTTCCTCTTTGCTTTCCTAACTTCCTCCTTCACAAACTCCATGAATGCCTCCTTCTCCTCAGTCAGCTCCTCGGCGATTATCAGCGTATTCTTCAAGCAGATGTAAATCCATGCCCCAATCGAATTGTAAAAACAGTGGTGCTTGCGGCTCCCTTGGGAAGAATATGTCAACCTCAGTACTCGGCTCCTTCTCCTCCTCTTTGTTTTTCGGATTCATTAAATACGGCATAGAGTGTACTAAAACTTGAACCAACGGTCCTGCTTCATCTGCTTCAAGCTCGCCTTCCTCTGTGTGCATCCCAGCACAAAAATCCGAGGCAAATTCGAACCTGACTTGGCTACTTTTCATTCCAGCTTTCTCTTTGATTTAGAGGAATGTAGGGAATCCAATCCATCTTCATATGCCTCATCGGAACTATCACCTTCTCCTCCTCGTCTTTCTGCACAGACCTGATCCCTATCTCCATCGACGGCGGCGAGGAGCCACGACGGCAACCAGCGTCGGGATCGGGACCTTATCCCAATTATTTCTAGTCTACGACTGGCCGAAGAGGAAGACTTTGTTGCTTCCAATCCCGTAGAACTTTCCTCCTTCTTCAAATTCCCTCTCGATATTCGAGAAATCCCAGTCGTATTGGTACAGTGAGTCCATGTTTTCCCACTCAGTCCCAACCGGGAATGCCGCCTTCCATAGGTCTTGAAGATTACGCTGCTCCTTGTGGTACTGAGGCTCCATCTTAGGGTTTAGAGAGAGAGAGAGAGAGATAAGCAGAGATTGGTAAAAGGCTGTGTGGTCTGGTTCTGGCAGTGGCCCTAGCTAGTTATAACGCAAGGGGTGGCGTGAAAAGTGAAAACCAAGCCAACAGTACAAAGATTTAATCTTTTGGTTTTGGCGCGTGAAAACAAAGCTAGATTCAGACGGTGGTGATGCAAATTACCATATGGAACTACATCAGAGTCGGGAAACTTTATCGCAATACGACTATGGCAAATTTGCCAATCCTAATCAAAGTATCAAAGTAGATTAATGATTCCATATGTAACTAGGTAAATTACCAATCGTTTACCTCAAGACACTGAATTATGGAAGTCACATTAACCACAGTAGGAGGAGCAAAGTCGAAAATAAATTTACCGATCACCTTCTATTTACCTATTTTGTGTATATTCTTCTAAACTCATGTTATGTGTCTAATTGGTCAATTATTATTTAAATATGAATTGAGAAAAGACACATGACATGAGTTTAAAATGGTGGGCATAAGATGGACAAATAAATTGTGGTTAGCAAATTTACTTTCAGCAAAGTCAACGGATTACACTACAAGAAATAAGGTAATAAGCGACGAAATTATTTGCGATGATTGATGATTCCTCACAAAAAGTTAGAATTTGCGAGGAATAAATAGTCGTCGCTTATTTATAAAAATGTGAGGAAATAGTCCTCGCAAATTCTCATATTGAGTGAGGAATTATAGATTTCCTCGCTTATGATTTGGCGGGAATTGAGAACAGAATTTTAGTCAAAAATTTCTCAAAAATTGTGTTTGAATGCAGCTCAAATTTGTTGGCGGGTGTATATGGCGCCAGATTGTAAACTTTCTGTAAGGAAGTCTAGCCAATCCTCACCTAAAAAACACTCAGATATATATTAAAAAGTCAAATTATAATTAATGGCCACAAATCTCAAGTGAACTCCAAACCCTTTCTATCGACTGCTATCGCAAAAAAAACTCTTTCTATCGCCACAACCAAACCTTACTCCCGAAAATCTTCCAGATTGCCGGCGAGCGAATCGAGTACGTGCCTCTCATCTTTGCAAGTTGGGTAAGGATTTCTTCTTGATTTTAAATCCTTCGTCGTTTGATTTGGTACAACACAATCTGAAATCTTCTTTGCTTTTTTGTTTGCTTTTCTTGAAACTCGACCGGGCTTGGATTAGTCAGCGAGCATTACAAAAGCATATTGAGGGTAAGCCTTTTAATCTTCTTCTTGTAGTCCAGATTAGAAGATGGAGCTCCTTTGGTTGGATTCACGTTTTAGTAATTCAATTTCTATTTCTACCCACATATGCTTGTTCATAATTTCATGTTCTTAGATTGATCTTCTGTTCACATTAAATTTTGGGCATTTTGTTCTTGTACTTTCATGTACTTTGACTACTACTCTTCTGGGTGTTAAAACAACTGAAATTCTTGGGAAATAGAAGACTGTGTTTATTGTGCCTAAGGTGTTTGTTGAAATGCCCAGCTGAGTTTGGGATTGAATTTAGTCTTTTCTTGTGTAGGTTGATCAAGTTCCTTGATTAGGAAAAGTTCTGTTTATTGATTAACTTCACAGACCTGTTTAGATATGAGAACTAGTTCGAATTTCATTGTGTTTTGGTTAAAAATCTTAGTGGTTGCAGCTCTAGAATGGTGTTCTTGAGTTTGGGTGTCCAAATCAAATTTTGGATCTTTTTGATTCATTGTTTGTTGTGTTTGAAATCATTCTAGTGTTCTAGAATTGTTCTCATACTGTTTTGAAGCTTGACAATCTCATTTACTACTCCAGAAATTGAATCTAAGTCTTCAAATTCGAGTTTCTATGTTGCTGGAAATTTTCCAGAAAAGTTCAGAAAACCTTGATTTCAGACCAACTTTGCAACATCATAACTTTTAGCTCAGTTCTTTGTTTTAGATTCCGAAAGTAGCATTGTAAACTTCATATATCCCTTTATGTGCATACCAAATTTCGTTGGTTTTGGTTTACTTTTGGTATGTGAAAATCCTTACCAAAATCTATCACTTACACAGCCATATCTGTTTTTACTGATGCATATCAGTAGTCTTTCAAAATTCATAACTATTTCCAGAAAAATCATTTTATGGTGATTCAACTTCTGATATTTCATTATGATGTCTAGTTCATTTCATGGCGTAGGTGCTTTCCCTCGGTTGGATATCCCGTCTTCTTCCTCAACGCCAATCAATTCTGAGTGGAATGAGATGAAAGGTAACATACAAACTCTGTCGTCAACTGTAACTACATTGAAATCAGAGAATGCACAACTGAAATCCATGTTGCGAGCAATATTTACCAAATTGAGTGGGAGTAACAACATCAATGTTGATGCTGATACAATAGCAGCAGATGGTATTGAAGGTAGAGATGATTTCCCTGATGGCTTTGATGACTTTCCCATGAGACTCTAGTATGCCTTGGAGCTCAGTAGTATATTTGGAAAGTTTCTTTTTGAGATGAAGTTAAGGAACTGTCCTTAATATCTAGGAAGAATTACATCTCAGACATGTGGTTAAGGAACTATATATTTAGTCCTTGATGCCCTGTGTTCTATTTTGAATCCTTTTGGAATTGCAAACAGTTGTATATATATGTAAGCTTAACTCTAATATTAGTTGGCATGTTTAGTTACTCAATTTCTTGTTCTTTTATCTCAAATAACTTGTATGTTACCTTGAAGAAATGCATATGGGAAAGATGGGTAGCAAACACAGAAGCATATTACAGATTCCTTGCAATGTTTATTTTATGAGGAAAATGTATTCCTCACATTGGTTAATTTGTGAGGGATGTTATCCATTGCAATTGAAAATCGGTGAGGCATTGTTATTCCTCACATTTGTTAATTAGTAAGGAATCTTTGTTCCTCGCAATTATCAATATGTGAGGAATCTTAATTCCTCGCAATTAAGTGATTGCGAGGAATTATGATTCCTTGCAATTACTTAATTGCGAGGAATTAAGATTCCTTGCAATTACTTAATTGCGAGGAAACCAAAAATCCTCGCATATAGTAATCTGTGAGGGGGTTTAAGCGAGGAAAATTTGCGACGAACAAATTTCCTTGCTCATTAGTTTAAGCGAGGAATATAGACCTTTTGCGAGGAATTTCATTCGTCACATTTTACGTTTCTTGTTGTAGTGTTAGGATTAGCCATTCAATAATCTTTAATTGGCCATGTTCTACCAGACTCGAAATGTGTATATGAATGAAAAGAACAATAGAGATGATACCATTTAAATGATTTAATAATCCTAAATCCTAGCTGAAGTACCATAAAACTAGAAGCTAGCAAGATCCACGACACTCGGTTGGATTATCTTCTAATGGTAACGGCCTTGAAATTTTGGCATTCGGCCAAACTTGAAGCCCACCCTACGTTCACATCCTAGATCCGTCACTGCTGCCAATGCCTTGTTGATTTTGTTGATCACCTTCATTCTTCTTCGTTTCTTTTTCGACGAATTCTGTGTGTATTTAACAAACAATATGCATGAGACTTCGGCGACTAGCTTCTTAGTCTGATCAGACTCAGGAAACCTTTTCTTACTATAGGTCTATCTTGAGTATCTTCAATGGCAAGTCGTCAAGTGTAAACGCGCGGAACACTGTGAAATACTGTTGGTCTAATTAGTAATTACAACTAGGTTATACATCAATTTCAGATTGTCCTGCATATGATTAAAAGAGCCATACATATAATACTCGTACAAGAAATAAGAGAGAGAATTTACTTTCTTACATATCAAAATACATCGTAGCACACTTGCTCTTTTGAATGTCGATAACTTTATATCGGTTTTGGGACTTTAATTTCCTTACACGATACACCTGTGTATTATTTTTCTGTAACAGACAAAGATCTTGGATGAGAACAACATTAGAGATGATAACATCCTAAGTTCCCAATTGAAGATTTAAACCTTCTTAAAAATGAAATGAAATAAACACAAATGAAGGTAGAAGCTTTCAAAAAGATCTTTGCCAACACTATATTTCACACCTCTCTGTTTACAAGATTACAAACTTTCAGTACACTAAAAAAATGGCCATATTTTATCTGGCCAGTTATACAGTGAAAGTTTCAGGTGTGCTAAATTGTACTTCCACGCAGGTAATTATAGATTTATAGTTAACGTGGTGAAACTCTAAGCTAAATATATAGACCTCTTTGTATTTCACTATTATTTCTGTACATCTCAGACACATGCCTCTTTCTGGTTTAGTGCAGGAAAGCCCAAATGTTAGCTCATAAAGGCCTCAAAAGCGGGTAATCTTCAAGTAGTTCACGCTCCGACAGAGTGTCATTTTCATTCTGAGGAGTCCACAACACCTCTACTGCCTGCAAGGAAAGAAGAGTGTCAAGCACAATTCCAGTGGATAAAACTTACAAGTCAAAACTATTCTTAAGAATTAATTCTTACTAATATTTTGTTTGAGGGAATGGATGCAAGCTTTTGCAATGCTTCCTTCAAGTTGTTACTGCCATTGATGGCGGGTAACTTATGCACTCCTTCAGCAACCACCAATATTGTTATCTGGTAGAAATTCATAGTCAGGAAAAAGTTTACATATCTATTCGTTATATATAAGATATGGGAAAGGGCAAAATATCCCCACCAAATCATAAGGCACCCTAACATCTACAAAAGAAGAATGATACTAGCTTGTCATGTTACCTCTACATATCCACGTGTGGACACAGCACAATATAAAGGCAGTTAAACATATATTATCGTCCAAAATTGAGGTCAATACATATTGACAGTAATCTTGCAACTACATCTTAAAATCAAATGAAACGGTACAGTTCCGTTCAAAAAAGTTGTCTTATATATCGACATGGATCAAAGGATGGACCAGACCCCAGTTGCATTGTTTAATTTCATCGTGAATAGACATCAAGCAATCAAAGAAAATCAAGCATTTCAAGTAGGCTTCACAGTGATACTAATGCATGCGCCTAGCATGTCCACATTCACAAGACTGAGTACCACATATTTTCCAACTTGCACAATAGGCAATCAGAGCCTCTATATCAGAATATGATTAATTTAACATAACTACTGGATATATAAACTGGCAATGTATTTAAGACAGGTTTGCACTATTGACCTTACCACTATGTATTCATTGCGGAATCCATTAGATCTCTGGCTTGTTGAGCTCCGCTTTCTTATGCTGTTCACGTTCACAAGTGTCTCTTCATCAAATTTACCCCTCTCTTCAATAGAAAGCTGATTGAAACCTTTCTCTGCATCCTCTATGCTCCGCTTCAGAGCCACCTACAAGTATGCCAGAAGTTATAACTTGTTGATCTGCATTATCTACTGCCAAGTACTCTATGTAACTCCACCATTAAAGACATGTGCACGTGTACACACAAACGATCTCTTGAAAGTTTCAACTTGAAAGCCCTTAAATTAGGTGTGTGCATATTGATTTCAATCTATCCTAGCAATGAATTAATTCACAAACAAATTCTTTCATAACAGTTATATTTCCTTAATTCCCCTCCTCTCTCATTTTTCTAAACAGATGCAGAGATACCAGGGTATTTTACTACTACTAACCCTTCCTATAATTTCTAACACCTCGATAAGCAGGCAACAAGACTGGTGCACCAAAATTTACTCATTCACGTGTACATTTACCAAGTACTCTGGGGAAGAAGATTAAACTTACCGATGAATAACCTGAGATACAATAATCAGGATGCCTAAGCAAAGCTAGTGTTGTCTCTGCCAAAGAAGAAAAGCAGAATTGCATCAGAACGAGTACAGGAACACAACAAAGCTTGAGCTTTTGGGATGGTAGTATCATACATATTGTAACTATTTGTCAGAGCATATAAGATTAGATCAATACTCAAAAGAAATATTAGTCATAATCAGATAATCCAGCTCCAAGGTAAGTACCAACAATTAGCACCTCTCACAAATCATTTCAAGAAGAAGTCTTTGGAAAAAAAAAAAGCAAACTCAGAAGGTCCCCTTGAAAGTGAGTGGATGTATAAATCGCACAACATCAGACTACCATATCATAACCCAGCAGCCCATTAAAAGTTCCATCTGACCCTTTCATTCTTTCCAAGTGAAACACTTTCCCTGAATAGTGAAATAGTCATCTCAAAATATGAATGTTTGACAGAAATGGCTGACATGACCGAAAACAACAAATTTCTCCACAGATGTTATAATTAATATAGCCCTCGAAACAACAATAACAGCCGGTAATAACAGCTGAATAGTATTCAGTATTGAAACTTTTTATATCGTACCACAACCATAGACTAAATTTGCATAGCACGATTGATAAAGCTCACCTGTCACAACATAGCTCAAACCCTCAGGGGTAGAAGTATCTGCCGTATCAGCAATCCGATCAAGATCCCTCTGTAAATCTCGCGCCAATCCCAACAACCCAACCTTAAAACAAACACAACAACAACAACAAAATGATTAAGCAACTGAGACCATCTTGTCCATCAAAATCCGACAAACAAATAAACTTCATCCCCACCAAATCAACACCACACAAAACATTCCCTTCGTAGGTTTTCAAATCCCATATCACATGTTTCTATGTTGCAAAACAAACAGCAGCACATATTACACTCCTCCAAAAATACCATTACGGCGATAATGTTCTAACTAGAATCGTACTTGGTCTCCAAACAACCAAGCATTCATTCAATTGCAAAATCAATGACCTCCATTAGTAAAGAATGTTAATTCAATCATACCTGCAACTTCATAACAGTAGTTTTCTCAGTAGCAGTAAGCACACTCCCCTCAGACCGATCCGAAAGAAACCCCGAAACCAAAACAAACGCCGCAAAACCCGTCAAAATCAGAAAGAAGCTCGACCCGGCCCCGACTCCGACTCCCACAGCCGGGCCCATAAAAAACCCGCCTCCTCCGCCGCTAAACCCGAACGGCGACGGCGCGTAGTACGGCGCAGAGTAGGAGAAATCCGGCCGCGACGTCCTCGGCACCGAGTAGCTCCTCGACGACGACGAAGAACTCGAACCCGAACCCGAACCCGACCGCGACGAGAACGACTTCCCCCCGACCCGACCACCCGACGCGGCCAGAGCCGAGGTCGGGTCGGACATGAGCACCAGGCCCAATAACACCGCCACCATTGCCGGCTTGCTAAGCGCTTTTACCGCGTTTAAGAACTTGTCCGCCAAAAGCTCTATTGGGTTGGCGGCTTTGACTGTTAGCTGCTGCGCCGGTTTGGATTGCGGTGAGGAGGAGAAGAAGCATTTGAGGTGGAGGGGTTTTGGCGGGAGAAGGAGAAGGCGGGAAGGGGAGAGGAGGGGGAGAGGGTGGGGTTGGTTCCATTTGAGTTGGGCGGGTTGGAGCAAGGAGGCAGTTATTATTGCCATGAGGGAGATTTGGTTTTGGGGGGGAGGAGAATTGAATCAAGGGATCAAAGTTGCTCAAAGGAGGAGGAGGAGGGTGTGGCTTTACAGATTCATTCATTCATTCTGAGGTGGAGATTTCTTCAGTCCTCCATTGTTGACCCCATGAAAGCTCAATCATTTCATTTTTTTTTTATCTCATGGGACATCAAGGTAAATATGCCGCACGTGACTTGCATGTTTAAACAAATTAACCATAGGAGACGAACCATCAGAGCTAAATAAGAAATAATGAGTGAGAACGATAAGCGAAATAAGAAGAGATGCACAAATTTGAACCAGTTTAGGATTTTGACTGTTGAGCAATTTCTACATGATATCAGAATTCCACAATTACAATGAATCACAATATATATGAGCTTTCATCTGAGATCACTAAGGCTCTAAAGAACATTCAGATATGAGTATAGTTTCAATGCTGGTAGCAATGAACGTATTACAATCCAATTAGCTTCATAACTAGTAACTACTAGTAGTAAGAATTAAGAAAGTAACTCGATCACACACTATATATTCAGTTTTTCACCCAGTCTATAAATTCTTTGTTGCTATAACACACCCAATCCACATGGGCGGATCTAACCCAAGACTCTCATGAGCTGTAACCCATGCGGAAATTTTGGGTGGGGATTGACCAGAAATTAGTGGCGGTAGGGATTGTAAAGTGGCAGTTTGTGCCTTTGGCAATGGCGTTTCGTGCCTTCATCTAATTTCTGCTCTTTGGTCTCCATCTGTTTCTATGGAGTAGCGCGCAAACATGGAGATATAGAGGTGACATACATGCCGGGCCGAGTAGGCCAGTCCATTTTAAGTGGGCCAAAATCATTTCCGTATCGTGTGTTCGTGCTCCCTGGAAATTCAGGTTGTCGAACGTCCTCAATTCGAGTGTGTACGAGCGTGCCAATATTCGCGTATGAGAGTGGCTTGAATGTGATGCGTTGTCTTGACTTCTAATCTGACGATTGTGGCGAGGGTGAGAACTTTCAGATTGTGGCGAGGGTGAGAACTGTAACCTCGCTTGGTCTGACGTGTAGGTCGTCTAATTTGTCCAAACCTTCTTTCGCGTCTCTTTCTGAGTCACCAATCAATACTTAACCGCTGAGATGCGAGTAAGCGAAGATTTAAAATAGAGAAATAAGTTGCAGGTTGCTAAGGACGTGAGGTCTTTAGTGGTTTGGATGTTGTTTGCCGGTTTGCCTCAAAGACGACTTGAATATGGTTTGCCCGGTAGGTCTTTTTTAGCATAATGTTTGTTGAGAGTTATATCTTTCTTCTTTGTCAGAACCTCTATTTATATAGGCTTACTTGCTCCCTGATAAGATTTATTTTCTTATAAGACTTCTTAACGGAATAATATCTTTAACCGTAGATATCGGTTAAGTATATAAAAAAATCTTTAATTAAATTTTGATACAATTAAGTCGTATGTAATTATACTAGATAATAACCTTTAGGAGATATTAAGCCACATATATTGGCTTATAATAGAGATGCCGTAGGCAATAAAGATTTAATTGCCTTTGAGATGATCTCTGCCCGTGCACATCTCCTTGAATCCAATAATCAAGGAAGGTAATCTTTGATAGCACATGATCTCAAACGTGGATATCTCTTCTAGGCTAAGTTGTTGCGTTTTGCATCCAAAAGCTCCAACTCCACTACGGAATGTGATCTTGATAAACACGTACATGCATTTTGATAGGATTCTTAGATGGCTTAATTGCCCTTGCATGGTAGGAGATCTATCTTGCGTGGTCTTCTGGATGTGATCTCCTTGTATAATTGTAGAACCATTAAGAAATGTAATCCTTAACCTACCAAAACACTTGCACTTTGATATATACCTCCATGCATATTACGTATGCTCAAGCAATTAAGGTGATTACCTCTTTACAAACTTGTTTCCACATCGGGCCATTATCCCTAGATTGCACATATCTTGATTACTTGCACCACACGTCCACCATCTTAACACAAAGTCCTCTCTGCTCCAACTTTGTAAGGCAAATAATATGGCATTAATTACCATATATTTGGTAATCAATAATAATTCGATGTACAGCCTGATTCATCTTATAGATTACTTGTTTGTCAAGTAGGTTTGGTGTAACCTTTTAACTCACATATATTCCAAGATACTCGAGCCTAGCCGTGTTGGATCACAAGAATTGGCCCAGAACACATATTAGTTTAAAATGAATATTTTTGGCTCAAGCACCGTGTTCGGGCTGCCCCATTTATTTTATCATACCGGGCTCGGACCAGCCCATTTACTTAAACATTAAGCCCGGCCCGGCTTAACCAATGGCCCAAACCCATATCGGGCCGAGTTCGGGCCCGTACTAGGCCAAGAAGCGGGCTGACCCAACCCATTGGCATTATAAGACACAATTAGAATAAAAAATTGTGTAATTTGAATATTTGTTTTATATAACTATTTATAATAGTAAAATAAATAAAATAGTACAACATATTTCATAATCTTATTCCTAAAACGTTACATATGTCAAAACAAAAACGTTTTTTCTCACTACTTTGATAATATTTATGAAATAATGTAGTTAAAAATGAAATAATCAAGAGATTTTGATTTAAAAGGTCAAGTATACAAGGCAAAATTGCCAAAATACACCCCAAATTTGGCTAAAATTGTCAATTTGCATCCCGAACTTGTATTTGAGTCAATTTACCTCATAAACTTAGTAAAAATTGCCGATTTGCATCCCATCCGTTAAATTTAATTGTTTCCATCCAATTCTGCGTCACATGTTATGCACATGAGGGGTAATGTTGTCATTTTCTATTTATATTTTTCTTAAAAACAAATACAAATATTCTTTAAAAGGAGGATTATTTTTTAATCAAATTATTTATTTACATCTTTTTTCTACATACTTAACCCTACTTCGAATTATATATTCAACATACCCACCAATTCAAATATAGTGTGTTGTGTGTGTGTGTGTATATATATATATATATATATACACACACACACACAAAACAGGAGGAGGAACGAACCGAGAATAATAACGACGTAATAGAACAAAACGTAACCATTTAATTATTGATAATGAGACATATATATAGGCATTACATAATTACAATCTCGTAGGATTCAGAGTCCTAATCTATTACAGATATGCGAATCTATCTCTAACAGAAAACCTAATAAAGATAAGACACACACAATGGTAGAATAGTAATTATCCCAGAACACACATTTATTTTTAAATTTTCAATGTATTTATTTATATTTTTCTAATATCTTTTAACATATTATATCACGTAAAATAATAAATATATAAATCAATAACATGTTTCGAAAAAAAAAATTATAACAAGTGTTCATCTTAAGTAATTTTATTAATTTATTTCATTTCTAAATATGAATAAATATATAATGACAATATTGCCCCTCAAATGCATGACATGTGACTTAAAATTGGATGGAAAACATTAAATTTAACGGATATGGTGCAAATCGGCAATTTTTACCAAGTTTAGGAAGTAAATTGACTCAAATGCAAGTTCAGGATGCAAATTGACAATTATGACCAAGTTTGGAGTGCAAATCGGCCTTTTTGACAATATACAATTCTCATTATTATAATTATTTAAATAATTATATAAATCATATAAAATCAAATGTTAACGGGCTGGCCCATAAATTTATCGTGTTCGGGCCCGGCCCAAGGCTAATATATCTCGGCCCATTAAAATTGGGCCGGGACGCTAACGTGCTCAGGCTTTTTGGCCAACTTGCCACCCTTGATGGAGATCAAACCATGTCATTAAACAACCGCCATCTACTATATATATTTTGTGTTTTTCACTCAGGGTATAACTGTCTTTGCATGTAATAATCAAAGTGTATTCGACCATCCCCAGCTCAAATTCAATCATTTTTGGCAAAAGTCTCACGTTTCCATCACCGTAGACAGTTGACACACTTCAACTCTCATCGGACAAGGGCCTAATATACCCGGAAAATCCCCAAGGAAGATCAAAACATATTTGAAAATACAATTTTACCCCTACGCATTAGAGCAAATGCACATTTTTTGGGTGAGTTGGTCAAATTCTCAGCTTAGCTCAATCTACTATTCACCCAAATCATTTTTTGATCCTCTCTTTAACAATACACCAATACGATCAATATTATGACCAATTACTATTTACATTGTCTTAAAAAAATTCTTTAAGAAGTAATAATTATCTTATACTTTTATTAGACTTTAAAATTATATATTTATATGCTAAATACCAACATAGTGTTAACTTTTTTTCTTTAAGAAGTAATAATTATCTTATACTTTCATTATTGACTTTAAAACTATTTATTTATATACTAAATACCATAATATGAATATATATATATATAATATTTATAAACTATATTTATGTTGTTTTTAAATTTGAATTGTTAGATCTTGATCAAGTGACCCAAATTAGATGTCCATTATTTAAATTAATTTTTTTCTCTTTGAAATGTGTCTAGTGTTGCACATGGGATACAAACATGGGTCCATAGAAAATTAACCCAGCTCAATTCATGGACTAAGAATTAGTCCCCCTTCTAGTCGGGTTGGACCAATCTCATGTGGGACCCATCATTAGCCGAAGTTAATTCTATATGGGTGGATGCGTTTTTTAGCCCACCCTCTCACTCCACCCTAATTTTTTAATTCATTGGTGCATTGTGCTCTTATGCAAGTCCTACTCCAAAGAGGGAACCGGTCGTATGTATGCGTTGAATAACGTATAGATGATAGTATCCTCAATTTTTAATCAATAAATTAAATTGAATATAAAGGAAATGAAAACAATTCTTAAGATGTATAAACGTAGGAAATTTCCTATCCCATCAATTTTCCCTTCTAGTGGTTTGGAAATGTAAGAGCATCTCCAACGAGAGATGTCAAATTGTTTGAGTCAAATTTAAATTTGACACATGAGTTGGCAATTTCAAAATTTGACTAAACTCATTCCAACAAATATATCAAATTTTATCGAGTTATTAAAATATTTAATTATTAAAACAAATTCTCTTGTTGTGCTCTTTCTCTCACCTACACTGTTTACCCATTGTCTTCTTCTTCTTTTCTACTAAGAACATCTTCTTACATAGACCCCCACCATCCCGTGCATAATCCCCTCATAATCAAAACCCTCCTTTCAAGAATCAATAACTCTCATATATCCAGACCCAATCATACCCAAATCCTATAACAATTAAACCTACACATCCGGAAAAATCTGCAAATAATCTTGCTTATTCACATACTCAGACACCCAGTCGTATCCAATATTTAGATCCGTCCCGCAAAAAGGTTGATTCGCCGCAAACCTAATCCTACCCAAAACCTAAATCTTGTTGTTGATTTGCTTTCGTCTGGTAAGAGAGAGAGATTGCAAACGAGAAGAGGAGAAGGTGAAGAAAGAAACAATAAAAAATAGTTTGACAGTTTTCCTATATAATGTTAAATTTAACAGTATTGAATTCAATGTCGTGTAATTGACATTGACACCTCAAAAGTAACATTATTATTGGAGAAGATTAAAAATGTCAAAACTAGCCGTTGGAGCCTCCATTTATCATTTAATTAAATGGTTGAAGATGGAAACAATATTATACCAATTTGTCAAGAATACTCCCAATTTTTAATCAATAAAAAAGAGATATAAAAAGTTGAACAAGAAAATTTTGGTAAAAAAACTCTTTCCATATATAAGTTGGGTGGGTGGAAGCAGTTCTCCTTATTTTCCAGATCATTGGGAACCATTTTCCCTTTCAGCTTCTCTCCATCAGCTTTCAAACACTGGAAATGTATGATTCCTTGAACCAAACGTTTATTGACCAGAACCGTTTATTATAAGAGAAGGAATAACAATCTGATTCAATTATAAAAGACTTGATATCTAAAAACACTAAAATCTTCAATTTCAAAATCCCCAAATTCGCACTTATGGCGTTGAAAATTCCGGCCGCCATGGCCGTCTTATTGCTCATTATGGTATTGATCTCCGGCTCGAATTTCGCGTCGGCCGCTTCGGGTGGGCAGTCCGGCGGAAGATTGTTCCGCTCCGGCAGAGTATCGTCTTCGTCTTCGTATTCGTCGAGGTCTTCCGGTTCTTCGGGCTCTCGGCCGCAGAGCAAAGTCGAGGTGGAAGTCGAGCTCATGACGGCCGTCCTTTTTATTGTGGCGCTTGCGATTGTCTATATAGGCGTCTACCCGTGTATGGGGTTTGGGAACCCAAGCGTCGTCAAGCTTCAGGTACAGTCTCGATCTCCTTGCCCTTCTCTGTTTTTCTCTGAATTTAAATACTGTTAATTTTGGAGATATGTAGATAAGAAATTTTTGACGTGGATTTTTTTTTTAGGTTGGTAAAATTAATTGAAAGGCAATCAATAACAAAAGTGAAAGTGGTAGGGAATATCATGTGTATTTTACAGTTCGACATTTTAAGCTTGAAAAGAAAAGGGTGGACGTTTGGATGTTGTTTAAGGTTGTTACTTTGTTAATGTTGTTGTGTTGGATATTTGGATGGAGAAGTTGTTGTGTGTTTATAATGTATTGCTATTCTGTAAGGTTGGTCTGATGGGCAAGGCGCAATCACTTCAAAAGGATCTTAATCAACTTACTGAAACTACTGATATGTCTACAGCTGAGGGCTTGAGCCGTCTTTTGGCAGGTGAGTTACCGTATTGATTAGTTACTAATTGATCATTTGATAATTATTAGTCATCCATTAAATCTGGAGTACCTTTGTTTTCCTTTACTTCTTTGCTATTGGGTTTGGGGCCAGTTTATGCTCACCGGCTTGATTGAAAACTTGAAATATTATGTAAAATATGTGAGTTCTGAATACTATTTTCAAGTGGAGATTTCAGCTAATATTGTAGTTAAGGCAATTTATATAGAACAGTGGTTGAGGGTGAAATTCGTGGCTTCATTAACAGTTTAACTTTCAGAGATTGATGAGAGAAAGAGAAGGTTTTAAGAAGAAATTTACTATTTTAATGGCTTCCCAACAAACTGAGATGCACTTTTTTACTGAGCTTTTTGGATTAGTGTTTTGGAGGAGTACCTCACCCGTTAGTTTGAGCTAGCTATTATTTTGATACTTTTACTTTTTTTTGTTCTTTCTGATCCCTTTGTTTGGTTTCAGGGGCATCATCATCTTTGCGTCGCAATCTTGATCATTGCATCTCAAGTTACTCATCTGTAAGTTTTTTTTTTTAATATCCTGCAGCTAATGGTGATATTATAAAAGAGAAAGTACTTCCATAATGGCTAATGTTGAAACAGAGATCGACACAGAGAACATTATTTGATTTAGAGACTAGAAGTATTGGTGAAATCAATTTTGACTCTTTACATGCATAGGTTACTCCAAAGTCCTATATGGAGGATGCAGAGCAATGCTTCAAACGACTTTCTATGGAAGAAGCAGCTAAATTTGACGAAGTGACGCTTTACAATGTGAACAACTGCTTCGTGAAATCAACAAACCAGTCACCCAATGAAGTCCACAAAGAATATATAGTGGTAAGGTTCAGATGAAATGACAACCTTCCTAACTCTGGTATTGCTGTTTTCATTTATGCCCAAGGGCGAAACCCATGATTTGGTTTGAGTTGGATACTTCCAGGATTTCATTTATGCCCAAGCTCTTATTTCCTGTATAAAATTTTGAAACATTATCAGGTTACACTTTTGGTGTGTGCTCGAGAAGTACAAAAGTTACCCACCATCAATGGCCTTGATGACTTGAAGAAAGCATTACAGAGTCTTGGATCCATTACCTCGAACAAAATACTGGTAAGAATGGAATTACTCTCGCATGCTGAGCTGTAAGTTCCATCTTTGGATATGTACTGAACATATGTTATTTTTACTCGATGCAGGCGGTTGAGGTCTTGTGGACTCCTCAACAAGAAAATGATACTCTGACGGAGAAGGAACTACTTAAAAATTACCCGCAGCTGAGGGGCTTTTATGATCCAGGGTCACTTCAAGAAAGTTCATATGACGAGTCCCAACCTTTCTTAGGGGCTACTGTAGTCGAGGGCTAGTAATAAGAGTATAGTTTGGTCAAATATTTAGCATGGTATTTCTTTCACACACAGACACACTGTATATATTACCACCAAAATGATGTCAGGTTCTTTTTATCATCTCATATAATGTGCTAAAGTTTACTAGTAAAATCCGAGTTTCGTTTGAAGGCTTTTGCAATCTACAATGTTTTGCATACTTGCATAGCTTGATCATCCACAAATAATTATCACAGCTCATGAATGCAGATCCTCCAGATCCTTCATCGCTCGGTTCCTCATCTCAATCTTTCTTGCTACCTGATCAAGTACTTTTTATGGCTATCTAATCAAGTACTTTCCATTTACACTTGTGTTTGGTTTTTGCTTATCACACAAGCAAGAAACCCAAAATCACCAAAATTTAGACCAAAACGACATCGTTTTATGCGATAAGCTAGGAACATTAGACTACCAAACTTTTGCATGGCGTTGCGAACCGCATTGTTGTTTCGTCCTCCTCTGCCCACCAAACCAATTAAGTTCAGCGCCGCAAGTTTTAACAACAAACAAGCTTCAGTTAACTTTAATGTTAGACTCAAGTGCTTGCCCTCCTCCGCCGAAAGCCACCACACTTGCTATTCACCGTCTTTCTCTTCTTCTCCGCCACTCGGGCGCGTGGGGGAAACGCGGGGCGTGCTATGGGATTCTTCACCATCTAAGGGAGAATTCGCAGCTGTAAGCTTGATATCTAGCTTCTTCTTTTTTTGGGTACATTGCATTTGTAACTGCTGCATGTTGCAACTTCAACTGGTGGACTGCTCTCCCGGCCGTTTCTCTGGGAATTTATGCGGTATATTTGTTGTACCGAAGTACCAAAACAAGCGTCGTCAAGCTTGAGGTAGTATTGAATGACTAATACTATCATAGGATGGCTGAAGTTCCCGGTACTTTTGCGTTTTGCCATCAACAATGTTATATGATGACCAATCGAATTAAATTATTTCTCATAGTAGTATATGTGTTCTATGTATACTAATGTTCATGTGTCAACATTCTCTTCAAGGTTGGTTTGTTGGGAACGGCTAAAACGCTCCAAATAATTCTTAATTATCAGATTGCTGCAGAGGTATGTCCATATTCCTTGGACCCCTTGAAGTATTTCAGCAACATTCTGACGGGTATATTCTTTCTAGCAAAATAATGTTTTCACTGGTACTGATCCAACCTGCTTAAGCATGCATTTGCTATTCTCTTCTTAATTAATCATTGGTAGTGATCTATTTTGTTTTTCATATATGTTCATTTTCTTCTATGGAATATATGATCCAATAAGTTCATTTCTCATACTATTTTCTTTGTTTTATGGGACATATTTTTGGCACAAAACTATATGTTGGCAATGAACGTTTGCTGTTGGCTTATGAAGTCTGAACTCTGAACCACTATTGTTTTTTTTTTTTCGATTAATTGCAGCGGCAAAAGAAGCCTTGCTTCTTCATTCTGATTATTGGATATCAAGTCATTCATCTGTAAGTACAATATCTTCTTCTAAAGTATGTGCTTGCTTGAATATATAAGAGCTAGTGGAAGCTACAGATTCTGTGTGTATATAAACCTATAGAATACATATAAAACATAATTACAGTTGTAGATTTTAGGAGTTTGGAATGCTATATATGGACTCAAATGAATCATATAACTATTCCTCTCATGCTCGCAGGTGACTCCAAGTCAAAACGTAGAGGATGCAGCGAAATGTTTCAATAAACTCTCAGATGAAGAGAGGGCCAAATTTAATGAAGAAACTCTAGTTAATGTGAACAACAGAAAGAACAAAATCCCAATAACGAGCAAGAATGACAACAAAATGCAGCAGAATGAATGTATAGTGGTACGTTTATATGCCAATACGTACACATTGTCAAAAGTAAGAATATGTTTAATGTACGTACGTCTCACGTACTATTCTAGTGTTTTAGGAATATTATTAGTCAGAGTAAAAAAATTATGATTAACTAGTCCATCTATATACATATATTGCTAATTTTTTAGTCATTGAACTTCAATATCAGGTTACAGTGTTGGTCGCTACGGAAGGGGAGCATACGTTGCCCACCGTCAATAGCAGTGCTGAGTTGAAAAACGCATTGCAAAATCTGGGATCCATTACCTCAAAGACTATAATTGTAAGAATACGTTTTTTATCCCATTGATCATAAACTTGTAAACTTCAATTTGTTTTTGATACTGCACTTTATCTGATTTTTTCTATGTTCTTGCTTATATAGGCAACAGAAGTGTTATGGACACCACAACAAGAAAATGACGTGCTGACAGAGGAGGAACTACTTAAAGATTACCCACTTCTAAAGCGGTTTTCAGTGAGACCATATGATTAAATTTACAAGATTTCATGTGTTCAAGAATTGGTGTTCTTTGAATTAGAATTTTCAAGATTGAGGTTTCACAGTTGCAAAATAATTGAACAACCATGCATATTCAAATCTTCAACATAAAGAGAGTACGACATGCATGTTTACTTGCCAGATATATTGCATTTTTCATTGATAATACTTGATATTATATTCGGATGATATTATATGTTTTTTCTACTCGTTGTTCCAATTTTGTATTTGGTTGTTACCTGTAGCGGCTTATCATTTCAAATCTTCCATATCCAGAACTTAGCTATGAGATTGTTGAATGAGGATTGGATATGCAACTTCATAATGGAATTGATGGTCACTTATTGATCTTTGATTGGTATATGCTAGGATCCGGATAGATTACGATGTTCGTAGACGAAGCACAAAATGCAATTCAAGACGAGGTTCAAGGGCAAAACTCAGAAGGACGATGAGATAAACAAAACAAACGGGAAATTCAATAACTAGACAAAACCTTTGCAGCCTATTTGAACCTCTCTAGAATAAGCCCACAGTATTTGAAGTTTTGAACACTATTGCATCCCCATAACTGGTAACACTGGAAAATATAAATTATATTATCGAAAAAAAAGAGAGAAAAAAATCACATCACTAATTATGTTTAACCCGTGTTTATTAATGGAAACCACACACGTGTAGCAGATCACGCGAGCTGGGTAGGTCACGTAGTCGACGCGCCGTCTGATATGGGCACATGTGGGATTGATTTCATATTTTGGACCCATTTCATTAACTTATGTGGTCTCGGAAAATTCGGTAGCAATAGTCCAAAAGATGTAACTTTCATCTCCAGCAATGAAATGCTCTGGCATTCGTTTCAGTCTGGATGCGAATTTCAGTCCCATAATCCATTACAATGTTCGATGTAAAGATTCTTTTTGGGTTTCGCATCATAAGCCTTTATGTTACAGCCTAAGAGCAACTCCATAACTATCTTACTGCTCCAACATAAATGTCAAATTCTTGGTGGACTAACGTGGATTTGACATAGCTCCTCACGCTGTCAAATTTGTTTCTTCTCCTTCCTTTCTTTATGTTCGTATCTTCTCCCTCCCTTTGTTCCTTTTTTTTTCAAACCAAATTCATTCATTGCAGACCATGAAAATGAAACTAATGATACTGAAGAAGATTAGTCGGGAAGGAGTAGTTCATGAGGGTGTGTGAGATAATTAAGGAGTATATATTATAAGCACAAAAAAGCTAATTATTTGGGCCTAATAATTTTGAAAAACAATGTTGTTACAATTTGACCCTATCTCAAATGACATGTCCATTGGAGAAGTTTAGTAAAATTGGCATTCCTAAGTCAGCTGTCTAATTTGAATCAAATTCAATCTAAATAACATCTCCATTGGAGATGGCCTAATGCCTCCACTGATGATTAGTGATCAATCCCCAAAATCCGCCCTGTAATCGGAATTGTTCATTCTTGAATCGTTTTGACAAATACTAACGGAATTGCTCGAATACTAAAAAGGTTGCTTCTAAAATACTATCAAGGTTTTTACGGAGATGTGGTCTTCTTATAGAAACATTTATAAGTTCTTTTACAATGCGTAGGAGTAGTGCTTAAGAGAGAATGAGTTGGTTAGCTACCTTACCTCTCTGGGAGTCCTTCCACATACCTACACACATTTCTTTTAATTGGTCATTTGGTCACAACTAGAATGTGCAGGACATAATAAACTGAGACGTAAATATAATTTTGAGCACATTGGGGAAGAACTTGAGTAGTTGGGTTAGGTGTACAGCAACTGTTCAAGCCGTAAAGGGCAGTCACCTAATGCAGATTAAGGCTCATAACAGAAAAGAAGGTACAACGAGAGCCTTTGAATGCTTGTAAAAGATTCAAAACAAAATTGCTTAAATGCTATAACTAAATTTAACACAAGCTATGCCTAAATTTCATCAGAACTACTGATAGTTATGTAAATAAATGCAGGTACAAAGTTCAACTATGGTGAAGGGGAGTAACCAAAGAGTAGTTCATAACATGTATCACAAACTCGCAAACCCTGAATACTGCGAGTGTCCCTTCAGGGACATCCGATCTGATGCAATGAAGCACCAGTTGCTAGTTTCAATCAGACTCCAATTTACAAACAGGTGCATCTACAGAAAACTTGAAGCAGTAGTTTAACTGTTTTAAGTATCTCATCCAAATCTAGCTCTTGTTCATACCTTGTACAATCGTAGCAAGTTCTAGATTTTAGATGAGAGTTTTAATTCTTTTGAAAGCTCAAACCAAAGGAAAGATAGGTACACACACCCCTTACCACATTTCATCTAAAACTTTCAATCCAAACATAAAGGGTTCAGGGGACTATATATATCCGATTCTATCCCTTGGCGGTCCTTCAATCATACATACCTTTCCACCTTACAGAAAAAACAGTAACTTTGAACCCTAAACTCTACCTTTCCAGTAAAAAGACTGGTTACTTTTCTAGTTTCTATAGTAAATGTGAGATTTCAACTCCTCGAACCACTCCCAGACAATAAAAGCTTTGTCAGCCAAGCTACACAGTAGCTTTAACCTTGACATCTACAAATTAAAACAGTATCCATAGACCTCTATGAACTACTTACCAGTACTATGCTGAAAAGTTTTAATACAATTAGGTTAACAATATATAGAAACCTTCATTCAAGCACCATAGTAGCTCATGCTTTATATATCTCATTATAGACAGAATCTAATGATTTTAATGAAAAGTGAAAATTCGCAAAGCAATGATATTGACATAGAATTCTAAGAAGTAACAAAAAAATTTAAGAATGAAACTTGAAATTAACACTGTATGGAGGATATACAACCGGTAGAAACAAAACTGACTCTGATCTATTTGGTTGCTCAAGCTACTCATGAGGAGAAACAGAAGCAAAAAAGGGTAAGAAAGAACAATGACCGTATCTAACAATTTCTTTTGTGGTAATGCAATCACATAATAACCGATAAATTCATCACTCACTAGAGGTTGTGTCTTCTGTTAGCAATCAATGGAGAACTTCCAGCTTCCTCTATTCATTCTTCCAAGCATACAGCATGAGCGAGTACCCTAGCCCTTGTGACTTACTGTCTGAAAATCTCTGAGAAAACGACCACTGCAGGGCACTTGGATCTGATTGTGGTTGGCCAGACCACAACTTCTCCGCTGAGAGGCATGTCTTGAACATAAACACAGCATTTCCAGGTGATGTACCAAAGAACCAATTGTGCACATCCCAGAAAACTTCAACTGCAAGCCCATCAACCAAGATGGTGTGATTTCCCCGGAACTTCCACCGAAGTCTCTTCACCTGCATCACCGTCTTACTGTCTACACGAACAACAAGGCACGGATCAGTGATCCCAACAGTGTCACATTCAATCACAAAATCATGAACTTGACCATCATTACAAAACCGAGCCTTTGTAGTGAACACTTTCTTCCCGAAAATGTGCTCTCTCCTGGCAATGCAACCAGCATTAAACGATGCAGGGCTGGCACTAGTCTTTTTGAAAGCTTCCTTTTTCATATCTCCAAGAAGGAGAATCATCTGCCGGTCCACCACAATTCCCACATAATATCCATCAACAGGTTCAGGCCCGGATCCGAATTTTGCAGATGAAAAGTCCCAATATATATCAATCTTACTAGAATAGGCTTCCAAACTCTTGGACCCTCTTCTTTTGGAGAACAACCAAGGTTTAATATCAACCTTACAAAGACACTGGTTCGAGGAATCATCTATCCCAATACTAAGACCTTGACCCATCAAATTCCTACTCCATGTGACAGTAATCAAGCAAGACCGATTGCGCAACCGACACTGATAGATACAAGTAACCAAATTCTGGGCAGTCCTAGTAGTATTCTGATGATGATTCGACGACGAAGAAGAATCAGCAACTTGAACCCCATTTTCACCAAAACAAGATGGGAAATCCCTCATTTTTTTAAGGCAAAGACTTTATCTCAGCAATTCTCACAAAGTGATTGACCCCCTTATTCAACCAAAGCAAACACAACACAAAAACACTCAGAATTGAGCTAAAAACCAAAACTTGAACATATCACACACAAAAATAAAGCAGACAAGTCTAGCCAAGTAATCTCTTGCCTCAATTGACTAATCAGAAGGAGAGACAAAACCCAGTTACCTATCTTCAGAAATACTTCAGAATCTGACTCCTGCAACTTTGATTTGATCTGGTATGCAAAGCCAGGCCTTGATTCATCACTGCACAAAACCCATCAATCTAAGCAGAAGCGGAGAGCAAAACATAAACCACATCTGGAAATAAAAATCCAAACTTTGGGAGAGAAATGCAGGTTGTAAAACACATCACACCACAAGAGAAACAGACAAAAGAAGCAGGCTGGTTTCACTATCAAAACCAGACCAAAATTATTTAGTGGCCAAAATCCAATCTTATTTCCAGCAAAAGAGATTAAAATCACACAAACCATACCAAACAGAATATGAAGCAACAGTGTTGGGAAGAAAAAAAGCAAACCTCAAGACTGTGACAGCTTAATGAAGCAAAGAAAAGAGCAACTGGGTATTGATGTAAAGGCTTGGTCTTTGAAAAAGCTTCGCTCTCTCTCTCTCTCTCTCTCTCTCTCTCTCTCTCTCTAATACACTATACTTTAGCTGACATGCCCCACATGAGATGCAGAGAAGCCAAAAATAACAGAGAAACAATAACAAAAACTGAACTCAATTGAGAGAGAATAAGCTGCTTTGCTCTCTCTCACATCCTTAATGGAAGACAATCGCCAGTTGCAAACTGCAGAGTGGTAGATTGGATTGAAACCAGTTTCAGTTTCATGAGATATTTAAGGATGTGGGTTGTTGTGAATAATATAGAAACGGAAAAAAGAGAATGAGGAAAGGGGAAAGGTTGGAGTCTATCTTCTGTATTTGTTGGGTTGGCTTGAATTTAAGGGAATGAGAAAGAGAGAAAAGAGAGAGAGAGTAAAATAACAGTTTTGGGGAGGTGGGTCCATCACCTGCCATCCTCCATGGAAGTGAAGGAAGTGCAGGCACGATGTGTTTGATTTTTATTTTATTTTTACGTTATTATGAGATTAATGGTGGATTTTTGACGTGATAAATCCTGGGGGATAGTGGACATATACGGACGCTTTGACAGAGCAGTTGCAGAAGAGGAATGGCCTTTGACCGAGACAAGATTCCAGTAAAGTCATTAACTCATTATCACCTGATTCACTGCTCCATTTTCGTAATTTCAACTCCTCTCTCTCTCTCTCTCTCTCTCTCTCTCTCTCTCTGGAATCAGAATGATTGTGTGTGAGTTGGTGTTGTGGAGGTGGATTTGATTTGTAAAGAATGGGTGGAGAGATGGATTAGGAAAAGGGTGCTGCTTTGTTTAGCTGTTGAACTGAACAGAGCTCTGGGACGGTGGCGCGTTTGAACACGCTCCGTCGTTATGTCGCACTTTTAACATCACATTTTGTTGTGTTTGAGGGAATTTGCTTGCATTGGTATAGTGCATATCATAGTAACATGTTTCGTCTTGTTAGTTAGGTGGTATGTCACATAACGAAATCTCATTGATAATGTCATGGTGTTGTCAAAATCAACTTTATGTATTGTATTATTTATCTCGTATTAGTATTTTGCTAATTCACTTATATTTTTATCAACAATCAATATCAAGTCGGCCAATGTATACGTATATCTGTAACACTATTCTCACACGAAAATATCATAAATCATTTAATGCCACAAAGAAAATTGAAGATATGTTAGTGTGACATGTAAGCTGATGCAGCACCATCAGGGAACTAGAAACAAAATTGGCAACCGCAATGGCTAAATGCTTTGTTTTATGCGTATTTTCTACAACATGAGTTCCTCCATCCTCATATCATATTGTGAGTTTAGTTGAGGCAACATAGATTATGGATGGGATTACATTTATTAAAAAAAAACATATGTTTAGTTGGTCCAATGTTTAGATGATAATCAATTGTCTACACATGCATAATTTAACTTCCAATAGAGACTTGCATGAACTCTCAGTCCTGAGTCTTCTGACCCCTGACACACTGAAACGAATACAAACAAAACATGTTTCAGGGAGAATTTGAACATGGAGATGCTTAGATAGGTGCTCGGCGGCGCGTGGGATGAGGACATGTGAAACGGAAGCGCGTGGTGGTATAATGATGACAGCGAGAATAATAGGGACATAAATCGTTGCTTTGTGCTACGAGACGTGGTATTCACGTGTACTTGGTCCATGACACTCCAAGCCATGGTTGGTTGTTACTTGTTAGCATGGCGTTACGGCCCAAAATGTATGTCATTATTATTACAAACAATGACGTAGTTACACGACTTACACCCGAGTTATGCGTTATAACCTAACTCAAGTTATCAAAAATTTTAATATTTAAGTTTTAATTTTAATGTAAAATATTAAATATTAAATATTAGGCTAACTCAAATTTTTATACATAATCTATATATTATTATTTTTTTGTCAAATCTATCATAAAATTCTGACTCCGCCTTTGATTACAAACTACAATAAACTTTAAGAAAACCTATTTCAATGTTAAAAATATCAAGTATAGTATATATCTTATGAGATTCGATAGTTACCACATCTTTTTTCTACTCTTTTTTTTTGGCAAATTAACTAAACGCTTCAATCTTAAAAGAAAAACTAACTAAACACTTCGCATCCTTATAGGGTTTCTAATTCAGTAGTTTTTTTTAATTAGTTTCTAATTCAGTAGTTGTCACTATTATGAGACATAGAAGTAGAAAAGTGCACGAGTAGGGACTAGGGGGTTGAGTGGGTGCATGAATATGTAGGGTTACAAGTTATTATATGCTTCAAAAAGACAGATAATTGGGGGAGCACATAGAATAGCTTTGGTGAAAAGCACTTCAAATGTATCCAACAAAATATATGATGGTACACCTATGAAGCACGGACACGCGGCCAAGGGTCCGTATTGCGTGTCCGACACGGACACGGACACGGACACGCTCGGACACGCTTGGACACGCTCGGACACGCGAACTCAATTTGGACACGACTCGGACACGCGAGTGTCCGAATTGGACACGCGAGTGTCCGAATTGGACACGCGAGTATCCAAATTGGACACGCGGACACGCACCAACTCATAATAAAATTGAAAGTGCTTATGGTGAGAATCGAACCTTGGTCATCCAAGGCACCCAACAACTCCTCAACCATTCCAACAGATTCAGTTTTTGTTATATTTATGCACACTTTAATATATATAAGGAGATAAACTCATGATAAAAATAAAAATGCTTGTGGTGGGATTCGAACCTTGGTCATCCAAATGATCCAACAAATCCTCAACCATTCCAACAGATTCAGTTTTTGTTATATTTATGCACACTTTAATATATATACACATCTAAATACTTTCAAATTTTTAAATTATTTTTTTAATAAATATATATATATTAAAATAATTTTAATTGACGTGTCCACCACGTGTCCGTGTCCAAAAAAAATTTTATATGCCGTGTCTACGTATCGAATCGTGTCCAATACGGACACTCGTGTCCGTGTCCGTGCTACATAGTGGTACACCAATTAGTAGTGAAGTGTTCTGGTCTTCGAAGTTGTGAAGCACAAGCTTATATTGCATTGAGGTTTTCTTCCATTGGCCTTTTACAATATTTAAATGTAGTGTTTTCACTGTTTTGTTTGTATATTGATATGTACGTGTGCATGCATATATAGAATTCTCAACAACTAATTCCGGCCTTTATTTCTAAATGAGATCGCAATGCACTTGCAGTCGAATTAGATAGAATGCATCATTCGACATGTTTTTCAATAAGAAAATACAGTCGTAGATGTATTTATCCACTTACGACATGATGGTCATTCGTTTACTTGGATTAAGTTGCTCATAGAATAATTTGTATCTTCATTTTAAGTTTTTGTTTGTTCATATAAGCTCGAATTCACATCCTCTACTCCCCCCCCCCCCCAATCATGTTACTGATTGATAACCAATTATTAATCGATGTTTATACCTTATTACACAAGGTAGTCACTACATAATTTGAGCAACTTTAGATGTAGGAAATAATAGATTTACCGCATGCGATGAACTATAATTAGGTTTCATTCGTATGAGACCAAAAAGTACTACAATAAAGATGAGTAGTGACAGTGTGGGTCTGCCTACCTGTGAACTTTGTAATTTATACAGACCTTCTTGCTTGCAAATCTATCATTTCGGTGATCTTTTGTCCACCTTTTCTTGTAACAGAAAGATCATGTAGGGTGATGGTGTTTGTAGCAGAAAAGATCAGATAATTCCAATTAAAGAACAATCAATAAGAACTGATAACGTTCTCGTTCATAATACTCTATCCTAATTCCTAAATCACCATGCATGCATAAGAAAGTTAATTCTTCATTCATTAAAATGTCGTAATATACAGATAACACCAACTCAGAAGAAATGTATTTCTACAACTGGTAATGCATGTACAAGAAGTATACCAATTTTTTTCATCAATTAATTAGTAGAGCAATGCCCATGAACTAAGCTATTGATATCATGACAAATTCGATATAACATATATTGTCTCTCTCAAGAAATAATCACCCATTGATCATCGATATCCATACATGCATCTTCTCTATCACAAGTGGAATTCGATCGTCTGCACATGCATCCTTATATTAGTGCTGCAACTATGGAAGACCACGATAATCTTACGGCCGGTATATATTAAATACAATAGAAAAAATTCGATCTCATTACTAAAATTATAGGTTTTTACTTATTGGATTCGAACAACTTATGAGAACAAGGACGATTCGATATGTAGTTTAAAAACCATGCATTTTTCTGTTGGAGAGAAGAGATCTCACAGATAAGAAGTGACAAATAAAATAAAGATTATAAGTGGGTGGATAATACTCAATTGTACCGAGACATTTTGTGATTAAAACTCAACACTAGTGAAGTGACTAAGTTGAGACAATATCAGTACAATTGGTCTACGGGCCACGCTTATCGCTGTTTAACATGGTATGAGAGCGGGTGCATCTCTAGTCGCGTCTCCAATATGTCGTGAGCTTAAGTTGAGTGTCACTTTATCATGGGCCCGAGTTGGGTTACATATCATGTCAACAGAGGGTTTCCCATTGGATTGTCACTAAGTGTCTTTTGATACTGCACCTTGGTTTATTTCATCTCAGTGTGTATGATGTTAATCTGTCACGTGCAGACCTAAAAATTAGGTTGCACGTGAGAGGGCGTGTTGGAGATGAGAGATCTCACATCTAAAAAGTGACAAATAAAATATAAATTATAAGTGAATGTATAATACCCAATTGTACCGAGACATTTTGTGATTAAAATACAACGTCTATGAGGTGGCTAAGTTAGAACAATATCAATACAGTTGGTCGTTGTTTAATATTTTCTTCATGGTGATTAGTAAAGGAAACAATCAGAATGGCTAAACTGCAAAACTTTATTAAGTTTTTTCTTGCAACCATGGCTATATCTGCCATGCTAATAGCCTCTTGCCGGTACTCTCCATACTATATAGTTTCTTTTTTATTTTTACGTGTAACATGAAATGTTTGTTTTCGTTAATTGTAAGATTAGATCACAGTAAAATTTCGTTTGGTGTCGATCCGTTAATCATATCTTTTCTCTCATACCTGCGTACGTACAACAGACTTACATACAGACCGATTATTAGGTCATATAAGATTTGATTGTTTTGATGCAGAGAAACCAGTCGACCCGTTTTGCTATGAACCTTGCACAGAGATCGAGCTTCGGTGAGGCGCAGTGCAAATCGGTGTGCGGCACAAAACACTTCAGGTTCGGACACTGCCAAACTCAAGACCAGTTACTTTGTTGCTGTTATAAACCCAGACAGGCCAGCTTTGATCGATACACAGGAGATTGAAATGCTCGATTCTTTCCGGCCTGTACTTGAGATCATTAAAAGTAATTCTTTTGTGTTTGCAGTTCTGATTAGTGCACAACTCACTTTCAAATTGCGGCCAGCAGCTAGCACACATGTATTTTAGTTCTTCTTTGTAATTGCATACCCATAAGGCCATAAGGACGTGCAATTAGTCAATTATGAGGAAAAATGTTAACATTGTCGGGAAATCGATACTCATGCACATTTCAAATCCATCAAAGCTTCAATTAATCTTGAAAAGTTTCATTTGCAAGATAGGAAATTAACCCCATTTTTCGTTCTACCGTTCCTAGCTAGTTATCATAATTTGCAAGAATATATACGGTGTACGTTTGCATGCTGGGCTTTTACAAGGGTAATGACATGGCTCTAGATAATTGAAGTTCCACCTTGTTGTACGTACGTACATGCGGAGAATATATAAGTGATATAACGTATGAGGTATACATTGAGATATCTCATTTTGAATCTGAAAACATAATAAAGACTTCATATAAATTACGACTAATTGTCATCTTATACATAGAGACACAATAATTGACAAGATTACACTTTTAAACTAGCTAGATTTTTGTTTTACAAATAGCGCTCGGTTGAAATCAACAGGAGCATATCGATCTATTAGAAATATCTCAAAATGGATATAGAAGTTTGGAACCTCAAGTATGCGCGTGCATGCACTGATGTTGTAGATGGCCAGGTCGAGCTAGTCTTCCGTTGATCAGGACTGGAAACTAGCTCAGTGAATAACTTAATTTGCTGATCCTTCCCTTATTATTTCAGTATGACTAGGGCCTTCACCAACATGCCCTATGCTACCCACCACCCCCAAATTTTGCCGCAATCTGCCAGCCAAATATTAAGATAATTAGTGCAAATTAACCATACAGAAATTAAAGAAATAAACAGTGACTAATATCGATGTGATATCCCTACCAAAATCAACAACTATCATCAACTATACTTACGGTTGCTGTTGCTGAGCAAAGAGCCCTAGATCCATTCCAAAGAACAGATCACCACTTGGCTGCGAGTAATGTTCCACATCAGCCTGCGGCAAGGCATCCGACTTATCCCAAGCGCCAATTGTTGGATTCATGCTAAGGTGCCAACCGTGCCTAAAATATGAAGAAGGAAAGATTACGCAATGTTCTAATGAACACACATTGTTCAGGCAGGTTAGATATATCAATGAACTAGAATGCACACGGCCGGAACTTACAATTCATCTGTGTTTGGGTTTTGTTGATTTGCAATGGGGTCCTGCTCCTGCTGCCTGCCTCCCAATTGATCGATAGGTATTGAAGGATCCGGGATGAACTCCAATATTTCAGTTAACGGTCCATAATTCGCACTATCATTTAGACCTGGGTTTTGTTGATTCATTATCAGAGGATCATTCCCCACACTCGCACTTAGGTTAAGAGCTCCGGCCACAAGCAGTGGAGGATTCGGCACAAAACCGAACATGCCAGCTCTCGGGCTATGATTTATGTCATTGTGTATGTTATCGTTCATGTTCAAGCTGATAAGAAACGAAAAATAATACAAATAAGATTCCATAAATAATAAGAACATGACCGACGCTAAGTTTGTATAATGACTAGCTTGCAAACAATAGAAGACTTACGCTTCATTCAGATTCAGGTTTTGTTGATTCATTTGAGGAGGATAGTTATTTAACATTCCTGGATTCTGGTTATGATCACCGGCTTGAAGCAGTGGAGCACCGCCGTCGAAGTTGTGATCATATGCATTATCATCATCCACCAAATATTCATGCACATTGAACCTATATGATCACAAAAAAATATAATCAGAAGACACATCTATTAATGAAGGGATATATAGCTAGTAGGCTAGTAGCTAACCAAGATTGAAAACCCAGATCATTGTTAACTACAGAAGATGATTATATATATACTCACCTGCCATCGTCCACATTATTAACGTCATTGGAATTATTGATGCCTGCAAATGGCTGTGGCTCTTCAGGAAGATGTTGTGCCCTAAAAATCAAAACAAAGTCGAGTAAGAACACACAGCGGCAATTTTTCCAAAGTTAAAAGAAAAGAGGACTTGAGCATGTAGTATGTAGTACCAGATGACATCGCTTGCATGACCGTAAAAGTTGACGCTGTTGCTGGTACTGGCACTCTCACCGGCCACCACCGGCGCGAGTGCCATGAAAAGCCGGTCATAATTATCGAGCCCGTAAGCTATAACTGTAGCATCATCGTCGAGTAGTACAAAGTTTAACCCGTCGGGAGCAAAATGAAGGTGTTGAAACCGTGCCGGGATCTGGTAAGTCTGTTCAATCCACCTCTTGATCTCGCTGAAGGTAAGATTTCCATCTCCAATAGGTGCATCTATCGTAGAGTTAATCCACATGTTTACTCAGCTAAGTTATGTACGTCTTGATCGAGATGTTAGTTTCTTCTTGGATCGTTATAACCTATCTACTTATAGGGATAGAATCTACGAATGCAATCAGGAAATTTATTATATGCTTCCCAATAACACAATTCCTACTTACACTTGAGTTCTAATTAGGAAAGTTGTAACTTTGTTAATCCGTTTCTACTTAGAAGATCATCAATATGAGACTCATCTACTGAACAAGCAGGGACAGTTGCAAGACTCTAGAGGAATTCTTGTGCCTCGCATAGAAGTAAGCTTGTTGGGTTTCAACAAATTTATGTGGGATAATCATTTAGGCAGTAATTTTGAAATTTCATTGATTTATCTTATAACCATGCCATCACAAGTTCTCTTTTACTAATCCCAACCCATAATTCAACCGACACATCTTTGGACGCATACTATTTTTATGTTTTAGTTTATTTTATTAATTTCTTTATTTAAAGTTTTTTTTATCATTAGATGACACGTGTGAACCAAAATTTTAGTGTTAATTTATGATTTCTGGGATATTGAATATTCGTTGATTCATTGGTTTTTCATTGATAGATTTTAGTTCTGTTTTGATGGTTGCAAACTAGTAAGCATCCTAGGGTTTCACTCTAGTGCATAATGTCTAAATTGTACCCGTTGCAGACCTAAAATACCAATTTCCTCTGTGCAACTATACTCATCCTTAAAATTGTATTAAGAACAAGATAGTTAATTAGTTGCATATAACTATTAGTAAAAAGTCAATTATCAGTCGAGTTTAGGCTTGATATAGTTCTTTCGGTGGCGCATTATCGTTACCGGCCTAAATGCCTAATCGCATAGCGCAATGAGCACAAGCAGGCAAGCAGCACCATCCACTTCTTCATGTCTCTCTCACTTTATCCTTCTTCCCCAAATTTCCTCCAACAGATTCCAAACCAAAATTCCAGTACCCTCCATGCCCCCTCAAAATGCCATTACAAAATTATTAATGAGTCTCCAAAACCTCAAATGCTGGGTCCTACAACCATTACATGGAGTAATATATATATATATATATATTTATATAGTTAGTTGACAAACAAAGCATAGCTTATTACTCCTCGTTGGGTTCCTCACAATGTTTCAGTTACGTGACAAATTCTCACCCTCAGCATCTCCTTAGCTTCTGATACCTCTTCTCTTAGTTAAAACTTAAAACTACCCTTCTCCATTTCTCTCACCGTCTCTCTGTCTCTCTCCACAAACTTTGGTAGTGCTTTGAGACAAGAGAAGAGAGAGCTCAGTTTTGAAGTTCAAAGCTTTCTGCTATGGCTTCTTGGGTGCTCTTACCCGTTGCTCCGGTGGCCAGTCGATGCCTGGTGGCTCCGGTGAGGTCCCAGAGGTCCTCCTCCATTTGTGTTCGGTCTTCTCTTGACACAAATGTGTCTGACATGAGTGTAAATGGTAAAATCTCATCTTTGGTTATTATATACTGTAAAGTTTTGATTTTTATGAACTTCAATGATTGGAATATTGTTGCTAATGATGTGTAGTGTATTTGGACTTCTGGGTATCTTTCTAATGGAAATTCTGATGAAAGTTGTGGTGGGGTTGCAGTTTCTTGGTTGAATTTGTGTTTAGTTTCACTCGGAAGACTTGTTTGTTGCCTTTTGGGATTCAAGTTTAGAGCATGTTCATGAACAATTAGAACAAATGAGTTACAATTGGGTTAATCAGAACACTTTTAGTTTCAGAATATGATTCTTTTTAAGTTGAGACTAGAGAGTTTAGATTGCAATGATCAAAAGGAATTGAAGTATATATGATTTTCCGTGATGAAGCAGACGAGATTAATGTATGAGCTACTATTAACATGTATGCTCATTCTGCCAGCTCCAAAAGGGTTGTTTCCACCTGAACCTGAACACTATCGAGGGCCGAAGCTGAAAGTAGCTATTATTGGAGCTGGGCTTGCAGGCATGTCAACAGCTGTGGAGCTTTTGGATCAAGGCCATGAGGTTTGGCCAAATTAATTTTATAGTCTTGCCATTTCAATCCACGTTTATACCTGAATTGTGTGTTGCCTTGATTTACCTTTTCTTTCGCTTCAACATATGAATTGGATGTTAAAATGAAAATTTTGACTGAAGTGTTTCAGTAAGCTCACTTCATCTTATTCTGCAAGGTAACTTGTATATTAACTGATTCTCACTTCCTCATAACCAGTTATATGTGATTTTTTTATTTTAAATTCTTTAGGTGGATATATATGAATCAAGGCCTTTCATTGGTGGAAAAGTTGGCTCTTTTGTTGATAGACGTGGAAACCACATCGAGATGGGACTCCACGTTTTCTTTGGTTGTTACAGTAATCTTTTCCGATTAATGAAAAAGGTGAACATATACTGTGTGCCTGCGAGGCTTTTGCATATGCATGATATTCTGGGAAAGTCCTTGCATACATTATCAAATGTGTTTCTTTATAGTGTTATCTTGAACAACTTTTCTTGGATTTTGATTAAACAGGTGGGTGCAGATGAAAATCTACTAGTGAAGGATCATACTCACACTTTTGTGAACAAAGGGGGTCAAATTGGAGGTAGGTTCTGGTGCTGAACATTTTTTATCTACGTCTTGATAGTGATCATAAATATTTTCTTGTTTGCATTCTTCTAGCCTTTTTTGTATGCCACCATATATGTATGGAGTGACCATTTCAAATAAATCTGATGTTTGATTTATTTTCCATCACAGAACTTGATTTTCGGTTCCCAATTGGAGCCCCCATACATGGAATTCTTGCGTTTTTATCTACAAATCAGATCAAGGTAAATATTTGCATTGCCACTGTCCTGACATTACTGCAAGCATCGCTTTTCTCGCGGCTCATTTCTGTACATGCTTCCCTATTACTTATATTAAGGAATTAATTAAGCTGAGAGGAATTTTGGTTCTGCCTTGAATCAGGAAGACATTGCATATGTTGTGATCCTTGCTGTTATTAGTATTCTTATTTTAAGTGGTCTATATGGTAATTAGAGCTTGTCCAGGTTTCTGTAAATGCTTTTACTTCATAATATTTTGTGAGTGCAGACTTATGACAAAGCCAGAAATGCATTGGCCCTTGCATTGAGTCCGGTCGTGAAGGCTCTGGTCGATCCAGATGGAGCATTGAAGGATGTACGGGATTTAGATAGTGTAAGAATCAAAGCTCTTCAATCTTCATTATCTTTTACTTGTGAAACTTGCTGGATTTTTCCTTCAAAATACTTGGTCATTTTGTACAATTGTTTCTATCTAAAATTGTACTCATCTCGTATAGATAAGCTTCTCAGATTGGTTCATGTCCAAAGGCGGCACACGCACGAGTATCCAGAGAATGTGGGATCCTGTTGCATATGCTCTTGGGTTCATTGACTGTGACAACATCAGTGCTCGTTGTATGCTCACTATATTTACGTTGTTTGCCACTAAGACTGAGGCATCCCTGCTTCGTATGCTTAAGGGTTCTCCAGATGTTTACTTGAGTGGCCCCATCAGAAAGTATATTATTGACAAGGGAGGAAGGTACTTTGGAGTTTTATGTGGCAATATTAAGATCATGGCTCATTTCTATATTTCTCCTATATCAGTTAGAATCTTTTTTCCTGCCGAACAGGTTTCATCTTAGGTGGGGATGCAGAGAAATATTGTATGATAAATCTTCTGATGGAGAAACTTATGTTGCAGGCCTTGCCATGTCCAAGGTAACTTACTTACCATGGTGCTTCTTTGGATACCTATGTTTTTCAGTAAATGACATTCTATTAAATAAATTAATGTGAGCTTTGGAACTTTAGTTTAGTTTAGTTTAAAAGATTCTGGTGTAGCCCACCTTAACTGTTTTTGCCTTTTTTTCTTAACCTCAGGCTACTAATAAGCAAACTGTGAAAGCAGATGCCTATGTTGCAGGTTTGAGATTCACTCTTCTTTCCTTTCTATTTAGAGAATATTTTATATTTCTGGTTAATAAATGTGTCTCAACATACTTTATTTGTGGATAGCATGCGATGTGCCTGGAATCAAGAGACTGCTTCCATCCCAATGGAGGGAATGGGAATTTTTCAATAACATATATGAACTAGTCGGAGTTCCTGTTGTCACTGTGCAACTTAGATATGATGGCTGGGTCACAGAGATGCAGGATCTAGAACGGTCAAGGTTATTTTTGCTTATGCAATGAACTACTAAAGGGTTGCGTTTTGTTACTAATGACCAAATCTAACTCTTCCATTTTTTCAACACTAATTGAAACAGTTTGCTTAATGGTTGTTAGGCAATTGAAGCAAGCTTTGGGATTGGATAATCTTCTATATACTCCCGATGCCGATTTTTCATGCTTTGCTGACCTAGCACTTGCTTCTCCAGAAGATTACTATATTGAAGGACAAGGTTCACTCCTACAGTAAGAAAACGTGCCCTTTATTATTGTGTTGTTGTTTATTTTTTGATTCTGTGACCGAGAATCAGACTCATAAATGAAGAAAAAGGAAACAAACATGCTCTTTATTAGGCCTGGAGACACTTTGAAAGGTCTTAAACCAAGTCACTGAATAGTAATGAAGTTTGTGAAAATTGACTTTGATTTTAATATGCACTATTGCTAGACTATACGACCTTTGTTGATGTGTCCATTCAGAAATTAGGTCATATTTGCTCTTTTACAATTTTGAACTTAATACCGTTCATACTTCTTCTTGCAGATGTGTGTTGACACCAGGTGATCCTTACATGCCTTTGCCAAACGAAGAAATAATAGCAAAAGTTACAAAACAGGTATCATCTAATGCTCAATCACAAGTCTTCTGGCAATTGGAAGTAATCCATAACAACAATCTAAATAGTTTATGTACCATTCTTAATACATCTTTCTGTTAAATTTCAGGTTTTGACTTTATTCCCATCATCACAAGGCTTAGAAGTCACGTGGTCATCTGTTGTCAAAATTGGGCAATCCCTATATCGTGAGGGACCTGGTAAAGATCCTTTTAGACCAGATCAGAAGACACCAGTGAAAAACTTCTTCCTTGCAGGATCATACACAAAACAAGTAAGATTACGGCACTGAGTTTGCCGTAGGAGAATGAGAAAAGACATTGCTTTGGACATATTTTTATGGATGGTACATTTTGTTTGCAGGACTATATAGATAGCATGGAAGGGGCAACTTTGTCTGGCAGACGAGCTTCTGCATATATATGCAATGCGGGGGAAGATTTGGTGGAGTTGCGAAAGAAGCTTGCATCCCAAGACGGGTATGCAACAGCTGCTAATACTACTGATGAGCTGAGTCTTGTCTAATACAATATTCTCATTCATTTGCCAATCACAGAGAAAACCGTGACAACCTCAAACATGTGGAGTCAATTGGTGACTCCTACACGGTGCACTTTGTTAGTTGGCATTACAAATGCTTTACATTACATGTATAGAAAGTGAATAGCTCTCATGTAGAATTGGTGATCATGAAATGTAATGCATAGTCTGTATTCTTAATGATAAGTGCAAGGGGCTTCCTTTACCGCTGAAAGCCGCAGGCGATTACCATCCCACCCTGGCAGCCTAAGTTACCAAAAGGAAAGGAGCCATGAATCTGAGATCATATGTTGTCGTGCTTGCTTACTGTTGGGGTTTCAGTTGATTCGTACGAAACAAAGAAGCAGAAACACAGAAGTGAATTCATAGCTGATGCAGCTTGAGCAATCATAATCTTTCTCATTCTCAATAACACACAATTCCATGACCAGAGAACCATGAACACATCAAGCACACAACTTTATTGATCAAAATGCAAGCACAAACAGTATCGAGAATAAGTAAAACACACCTTAAAACACTTTAATCACATACGAAAAAACAAACTCTGACACACACTGTCTCACTTACCCTCATTCTCGATCAATAGCCTTGTTCGCAGCCTCAAGATCCTCATGGAAAAACATATCCCACTTGCCATCCCACTTGATAAAGAACTCAGTGTCTTCATGATACTTAACTCTATGCACATCGCCAGCTGGAGTCAACAAGTAGTCCCCAACACCCAAATCAAATCTCTCATTCTTGCTCACATTCCACACGCTCTTCTTCCCCTCCATCACAATTAAATTAGGGGTGGACAAACTGACCCGAAAACCGAAAAAAAACCGGACCCGAACCCAAACCGAATCCGAACAAACCGAAACCCGAATCAAACCGAACTGAAAATAAAAAAACCGAACCGAACCGATACTATTTGGGTTGGGTTTTGGGTTCAGTCCCTTAGAAACCGAACCGACCCAAACAACCCGAAGTCAATGGTCAACGTTACAAAACGACATCATTTTGTCATATTTATAATTTTACATTATTATTATTTTTTTAATAAAAAAAATAGTGTGGTCGGCCTCATAGCCGCACATAATTTCTAACCTAATTGACCTAATGTATAAGAGGCGCATTATTTAGCCGTCTTGCTTCCTTCATAATGCAATAGTTTTATTTTAAACATAATATAAATGTTATGATACATTAGTTGACACTTAGGAAATCGCCAACTCTAATTCGAAATATAATCGATCGACACCAGCAGATGTGATTGGTATATATATTTAGAGACCCCGTAAAAATTTCGTCCGTTTTGGACATGGTTTGACCGTTCGTACATACGGTTAACTAAAAAAGAGGCGTTTTCACATATTGAAACCTTATTGACCGGGGCTTTGCCAAATATATTTCTTTAGTGCGACCGCGCATGATAGATAACAAAAATTAGGTGATTTCAGATATGCAAACGGCTTTCGGCGTTCGCATATTTGTAATAGGTCCTCCCTTATGGCATAATAGTGGTGTTTTCGATTTACCAAAAATTCTGACGGTTAAATGAGGTCCGAATTGGATGAAATTTTTATAGGGTCACTAAATATATATACCGATTACATCGGCTGGTGTCGATCGATCCCTAGAAGTTTTCTTCATATAGTCGCTTCATAATGCGATAGTTTTATTTTAAACCTAATATAAAGGTTATGATACATTAGTTGACACTTAGGTGATCGTCAACTCTAATTCGAAATATGGTCGATCGACACCAGCAGATGTGATTGGTATATATATTTAGGGACCCCGTAAAAATTTCGTCCATTTTGGACATGGTTTGACCGTTCGTACCTACGGTTAACTAAAAAAGAGGCGTTTTCACATATTGAAACCCCATTGACCGGGACTTTGCCAAATATATTTCTTTAGTGCGACCGCGCATGATAAGTAATAAAAATTATGTGATTTCAGATATGCAAATGGCTTTCGGCGTTCGCATATTTGTAATAGGTCCTCCCTTATGGCATAATAGTGATGTTTTAGATTTACCAAAAATTCCGACGGTTAAATGAGGTCCGAATTGGATGAAATTTTGATAGGGCCACTAAATATATATAACGATCACATCGGCTGGTATCGATCGATCCCTAGAAGTTTCCTTCATATACTCGCTTTATAATGCGATAGTTTTATTTTAAACCTAATATAAAGGTTATGATACATTAGTTGACACTTAGGTGATCGTCAACTCTAATTCGAAATATGGTCGATCGACACTAGCATATGTGATTGGTATATATATTTAGGGACCCCGTAAAAATTTCGTCTATTTTGGACATGGTTTGACCGTTCGTACCTACGGTTAACAAAAAAAAAAGGTGTTTTCACATAATAAAACCTCATTGACCGGGGCTTTGCCAAATAGATTTATTCAGTGTGACCCCGCATGATAAGTAACAAAAATTAGGTGACTTCAAATATGCAAACGGCTTTCGGCGCTCGCATCTTTGTAATGGATTCTCCTTTAGGACAAATTAGTGGTGTTTTCAGTTTACCGGAAATTCTGACGGTCAAACTAGGTCCGAATTGGATGAAATTTTTACATGGTCACTAAATATATATACTGATCACATCGGATGGTGTCGATCGATCCCTAAAAGTTTACTTCTTATAGTCGCTTCATAATGCGATAGTTTTATTATAAATCTAATATAAAGGTATGATACATTAGTGGACACTTCAGCAATCGATAACTCCAGTTCGAAATATGGTCGATCGACACCAGCAGATGTGATCAGTATATATATTTAGGGAACCCGTAGAAATTTCGTCCGATTTGGATATTGATTGATCGTCCATACTTATGGTCAAGAAAAAATGCGTTTTGACATTAAAATCCTCATTGACCGGGGCTTTGCCAAATGGAATTTTTTGGTGCGACTGCACACAATCGGTGACAAAAATTAGGTGATTTCATATATGCAAACGACTTTTAGTGTTCGCATATTGGTAATGGGTCTTCCCTTATGACATAATAGTGTTGTTTTCGGGTAAAAACCCATCGGGCTTGCGGGTCTCGGCGAGCTTTTCAGATCCACGGGCTAAATGATGAGGCATAAGTCAATTAGGTATGAAATAATCATTAGACTATTAGTTTTTCATCTTTATGTTAAATTTTGTACTTTTAAAATTAATATATAATATTACGTATTTTACATACGGGTAAAACCGAAAAAAAAACCGAACCGAACCGAACCGTACGGGTTGGGTTGGGTTGTGGGTCACAGTCTCTAAAATAGAAAAACCGAACCGAACCGAACCGAATTTAAAATTTGGGTTGGGTTATGGGTTTTGTCCAAAACCGAACCGAATGGACCCGTGTCCACCCCTAAATTAAATCGTGCCCGAATGTGTGGTGGTGCGCCGGCTCCACGCTCCCGGCCTTGAACCTAACTACAGCCGACGTGGGGCTCTCTCTTACTATCTTCATTGAGCCGCCGGGAATCATGTCAATTTTTATCAGGTTCCGATCTTTCGCCAGGCAGCAGATAGAGCAGGGAGTCGAGGTCTCTGTTACTCCGATTTTCGGCATTTCGTTCAATGAGTTGTCCAGAAATGAAGAGATTTCCTCCGGCCAGGGTTTGGACTCCGACGCCGGGCAGGGGGCCTTGAAGGGAGTGTTGAGCCAAGTGTTGAGGATCTCGACGGCGGACTCCGGCGAGGTGGAGATGCCAGAGACGGCGAGGACGTTGCAGTTGCTGATGGAGCGGGCGTTGAGGGCGTCGGCGGGGGAGAGACACGTGGCGGCGAAGACTCCGGGGAACTTGTTGGCGAAGATGGCGACGCCAACGCCGGTGCCGCAGGCGACGAGGCCGCAGATTTCGGTGGGTGAGGACGAGGACGAGGACGAGGAGGAGACGCGGCGGCCGACGTCGGCGGCGATGGAGTAGTAGGAGGAGGTGCCGAGGTCCTCGACGTCGATGTTGAGGGATCGGAGGTGGGAGACCAGGGAGTCTTTGAGTGAACAGCCGAGGGGGTCGGCGCCGGCGATGATTTTGAGCGGCCGTGCGGTGGTGGTGGTGGTGGTGGTTTCCGCCATTGTTAATGAGCAATGAAAGGTTTTCAGAAGAGAGAGTACATGTCCAAAATAAGTCCGGTGAAGTTTGTACCATGACGGAGCTGACGTCAGAACGGTGGGATCCACATTTTGATCCAAATCGGGTTGGCACGGTCCGGCGTTGTCGTATCGGGTCAAAAACAAATAGTTACGAAATACGAATTAAGGCATTTTTCAACTCACAGAGGCTATTTGTAGCCCCTAGGTTACATTATGACATATTAAATCGGTAGTATTTATCGATGTGATATCAACCGTTTTCAACTTAAGTGTGTTACAATATAATTATTAATATTTTAAATGTGTTAGTATCTTCTCATTTTTATATTATTATTTAATTACAACTTTATTTTTATAAATGATAAATATATCATAAAAAATATTAAAACTTTAAATTTTATTTCATAAAAATTAAAATTACATGAAATTTAACTAATGTAAGTTACATAAATAATAATTGCAAAATACTAGTAATCATTTGTCGCTTTTATTTGTAATTTAATTAAAAATTATTAGTTTAAATAAGTGATTATTATTTGTTCGTTCATTAAAAATTATTAATATTATATCGATAGTGTTGTTGTATATTTAAGGAATCATTACATTATAGAAAATATAAATTTAATTCAGATTTAATGTCGTAGTATATTATTTCAACAAAAAATATAGTTTTTTTTAAATAATAAAAAATATTTATTCACTAAACAGAGGCACCAAGGGGGGGGGGAAATGGTCAATTTCAACCTTTCATCAACAAATATAGTGATAGATATGCTTAACCCACCCAAAAGGGGGCTGGCTCTATTCTGGGCAGTGAAGAAAGACTAGTATCAATTCGAATCTGAGTTAGGCGAAGCAGTCAGTCGCGCTACTTCAACTTCACACCCTGAGACGAAAGCGCAGCGCAAGCGGACGGGAGTCTTCGTTTCAGACAGAGCGATCGAAATGTTGTTATGTTTTTATGGAAATTATTCACTAAAACAACAATAAAAAAATAGTTTTTGAAACAAGACCCACTTGTGCTAATGTTCCACAAAAGTGTGTCCGAAATAGCCTGAAACCTTCCGGGCTACTTATGGCACGCTAACCCATTGGTTGGAGATGAAGTGTGCCATAATTTAGGAATTGTGGCACAATAGCTTATGGGTTGGAGATGCCCTAACGACCTATGATTTAAAAAAAAGATAAATAGTTGTACAAACTTACGACTAGCATTGTAGTCTGTTAGAATTCGTTATATTTTTCCGTAAAGCAAATGGTATTACAAATAGACTTACTCAACTTACTAGTAGTGCTAGTGTTGATAGTTTATGGTTAGACAATACTCTTGCTATTAATCAAGATGTTCATTGTTATGCGTCTCATGTAACTTGGGATATAAGTTCAACGTCCTCCAACAAAAAATTATATTATTATAATAAATAGAACCAGTTAGTCGCCTTATTGAATTTGAGATATTATTGCAATTTCGTCAAAAATTTGATATCCATTGAGTTGCTCGTACAACGAATTCGATTTTAGCGCATCCTAATTTCTGCATGTGATTACAATGAAATCGAATTTGGAACACCGCCTTAAAATAATTGACCCGCTGCAATTCAAACCCGACCCGACTATTGGTCTATCTCTCCAACTGACTTAACAGACTAGACTTGGGGGGCCAGTCACACCCGCCAAAACAATGGCGGGAGTGAGCTGCTCTCTGAGAGTACGGATTCCTCTACTCCCACACCCCACGGTAACACTCCGGAATTCCATCCTCACTTTCAATCTCCTACCTTTCACCATCATTTCTGACCGTTCCTCTTTGAGAGTCCATCGGATACAGTGCGGGGCAAAACCACCGGATAACAGTCCCAGCAGAGAAACTCCGTCGATACTGAAACTCGCAGTGACCGGAGCCACCGAGTTCCTAAGGCTTTTATCTCCCAGGTCACTTTTTTTTTCCAATTTTGTCCTTTCTTTCATATTGTACAATGTTAAACTGAAGCATGAGTATTTCTGTGTTTTGGTTTCAACTTGATGAAGTAATGTTCTCTGTCCGCAGATCGGACAAAGCAGTTGAGAAACAAAGGGATGATGAGTTTTCGGTTTCGGGGATTGATGATGTTGTGATGATACTGGAAGCTGATTACAGGAATGCGTATTTTGTGACAGGTACATTTTTCGAAACTCATGGATGTGTTTAAGCTTAATTTTTGTGATGCTTGGTTTCTATACTTACTCATATGAGGTGATGGTTTTGATTGGAATAGGGGTTTTCACGTCGGTGATTTAGTATTTTCGAGGATCCAACTATTAGATTTCAAGGTTTGTTTTAGGCTTTTAGCATTTGAGTGGTTTTACATTGTAGGTACTTATGTGTTGTTGTTTGTAGTATGCACATCTATTTGAATGTCATGAGTTTGACTGTTCAGGTACGGAATTGTATGCTCGCAACTTGAAATTGCTTGTTCCATTCTTTGACTCGCCATCGATTGGATTGGAGAAGATCGAGAAGGTAACCTGATTCTAAGTTTGATTTTGGTACAATTAGTTGAGAGGGAGACTTACATTTTTCTTTATTTGATGCCAGAAGTAGCAGGTTTAATGTTGAGGTAATATAAATATGCTTTTAGTCTAACCTAAGCAGATCCATTGGGTGGTCTAGACGAGATAAATTTGAGTGAATTAGAATCAATCTTGTAGTGTATTCCTTGGACAGTAATGACTATTTTCACAGTGAGAATGCTTCATCGCTTTATTTGAGTAGGATTAGTGTTGACTGATAAGTGATAAGTGATTCGTTGATCAATATGAAGGAAACTCTCTTATATCAACAATGATGCGAAGGTATCAGCTTAATTGCTTTCTGCTATTCAATCTGCAGGGTATTGATTCTGAAGCCAACTTTGTGCTAGCAACATGGAAATTAAGGTGCTTAACTTTGTCTACTGCTATAAGTCACAGGGCCACTGTCTACTAATCCGAAACAGCCGATTTGGTGTCAGAGATTAATTACATTCATGTGTTGTTATATGCTAGTCAGATTCATTACATTCATGTGTTGATATATGCATGGAAAAGAATATCAGACATTTTTTTTGTCAATTCTGATACCAGAAGAATTGTGATGTTCTTAGACTCTGATATCACACACAATGGTGGATTAGTCCTACTTACTATATTATGTGAAAAAGGCATTAAGTGTATAAGTGTGACTATGGACAAGGATAGGAAGTAATAAGAACTTAGTATATGAGGCCATGTATGGTAAAGAATTAAGTCTGATTTACACTGAGCAAGATGCTTTCTTGCACTTTAAAAACTTAACGGGGTCTTTGTAAAATGGCTCTTCAATGTCTTCTTCAAAGTGGTTACCTTATATAGCATTTATCTTATTGTATTGTTTTTGCCTCTAGCTGTTAGTTCATCCCAATTTCTGCATCTGATATGCAGGACCTATCTGAAGCTCCCATGGAGGCCTTTAATTTCTATTGATGGAAGTACAGTCTACGACTTGGACGATAAGTTTAAAGTAAGAGAAAAGAAATCAAGATGCTATCAATTGGTACTTCAAGTATTTTCTTTATTTCCAAGTTGTTAATTGGCACCATTGTTTAATAGATTGTTAGGCACGCTGAGAGGTGGAATGTTTCCGCAATTGAGGCAGTTGGCCAGATATTCAGACCTTCTGGAATATCCGATGACTGAACATGCTCAGGTAGAATCAGAACAAAATTATTCAAGTTTGTATGACATTAAATCCTTAGGGACTTGCTGATCTGGTTCACTGAATGGTTGTCGTTCTAATTCCATTTATACTCTTGGAACAGGCACAGCCATTACTTTCTTCATTCTCAATGGGCCATGCACCGATATTATGAAAACCTACATCTTGGAAAATTGTATCAGTCCGCTACTTCGGTTAGTGCTGTTTTCTACCAACTTTTAAGAGGGTGCATATTGTTTCTGGTTCTTCGTTTACTTGTTTTCAGCTACCATTTTGTTTTTATGTAAGGGGTTTCAGGTATATAAGCTCATAGCTGCATATATGTTTGGCCTCTCTATATCTGTATCTGTAAATTAGGTTAGCAACTTGTGTTTGATTTAAGACCTTCCCCATCGTTGATTTGTACTGTCTATTAGGTAAGCATAATTGTTAGGTCAATCTCTGTACTTGTATATTTGGTATCGTCAATCAGGCCAGACAATGTGGATTTTGGAAACCCGGAAAACAGTTTGTCAAACCTTGTGCCTCTAGTTACTACTATGTAATTTGCTATAATAGAAAAGTTGCTACCTCTTGCAAATTTAATTTGTTTGGTTAAGAGAAACTAAGATGAAAAATCAACTTTAGGAGCTATGATTATTGCAACTGGGAAGAAATGAGAAGCATATGTTTGCAATGATGATAGGAAACATAGTCATGAAGAAAATATAGTTAATCTATAGGGACAGTAAAGTAGTAATGAAAACTCCTGATGGTTTACTGCAGAAAGTCCAGACTTTTTTATCAAAGAGAAAAAAGGAAATAATAATGGATCTTCAAAAGATATATGTGCTCCACAGCTTAGTTAGTTCAGTAGTCTAGTAGAGAATCCAAAGATGTATGTGCTTATGTTTATGAGTTCTGAATTTCTTTCATCTGAGTTTAGGACAAATACTAAAAAGTAGTGTGGCCTGTGGACTTTGGTTATTACTTCATAGGCAAATATGCTCTTGATATCTTGACTAGTTAGTGATAGGAAATAGAATTTTTGCTAAAAGTAATGGTATATGTAATATGCACACAAGAAATCACAAGAAAATTTACATCCAGAAGGAATTATTTCCGATTTCAACCAGTTCGTTACATTGAACTTAATAAATGGAAGTATCAGATCATAATGCATACTGCATTGTCAATCCTTCCTCCAAGCATAGAGCAACAAAGAAAACGCTCCATTACTACCACAGGTGTTGGTGGATGAAGAACATGAACTCCTCCCACCATCACTACTTTCCTCTGCCCATTGCAGCACACTCGAGCATGATGGGGATGGCGATAATGAGACCATCGAGGGCATTGACGCTGAAGCAGCTGACATTGACAAGCTCTTCCTCATCAACCTCTTCTCAGAACCCACCATTTCTGGCCAAACCCCACTATCACCAACTTGGAAAGCAAATACACCATGTCCAGTGCCATTAGTAGTACCTTTACGGTTATTAACCCAGTTGAACACATCCCAGTAGAATTCAAATTCAACACCGCCAACGAAAATTCTCTCATTGCCTCTGAACTTCCAAGCCAGCCTTTTCACAACAAGGCTAATTTCTCCATCTACCTTTACTCTAAGAGTACCTTCACTGCACTCTATGCCAATCTCATGCTTGGACCCCAAGAACTGAGCTCGAGAGATGTAATTCTTATGCCCGAATACATGCTCTCGCCTTGACAGTTGGATTGGTTGTCGGAGTTGGTGAGCCCCAACTAACCCTGATCGCCGAGTCAACTCATCGAAAAGATCCCCTAGAAAGAACTGAAGTTTGGCATTGCAAGAAATGGCAACGTAGAAGCCAGACTCAGGCTCAGCTGAGTTGTGAGCAAAGTTTGCCCGAGTGAAGTCCCAGTAGATTTTGATTCTTTGGTATTGGTGTTGTGTTTGATGGATGGACTTGGAACCTGGTTTAGTTCGGAAAAATGAGAAGGTAGTTGGATTGAGAGAGATGGTGATGGAAAAAGAGTCTGGAGCATGTATAGTTAGGGAGTGAGAGAAGAGGGCTTTGGACCAAGTGAGAGTGAGATATGTAGGTGAGTTGCAAAGCTCAGTTTGGTATATGCAAGTTATGAGGTTTTGAGGCACTTGAGAGCTGCTTGAAATCGTGTTGGGTTGGCTGAAACATGCTGGGATCATGGTATCAAGCTCTGGTGCTTAGTTGTTACTCAAAACCATGAAGCAGTTGAAGAATTGTGGGAACTGAGTTTGTAAGCTGAGGACTTGGAGTCTCTGTCTTTGGGGCTTTGCTAGTAGTGGTAGTATAAGAAGGGCTTTAGGCTTTTGATAAGCAAAAGGTGTGTTTGTGCTTTGAATCTTGATGATGACAAATACAAGGTCCTCATCACCACCATCATCAGCACCAAAGGCTAAGCCATACAGCGACAGTTGTTTCATGTTATTTCCTCCTTAATGTGCGCCTTTGAAAGGGTTTTAAATATCTTTCTCAGTTTCTCATATTCAAATAGGAATGAGCTGGGTTGCACTGGGGCTTCTGGGTCACAGTTGCAGGTGACTATGGTTTCTATTTTATTTTTACTTTTAAGGGTAAGTCACTAATCAAGTCTTCTTCTTTATGCATTTGTTCTTCTTCCCATGCTATATCAAAAGAAGTTTGGAAGATGGGGCCTTGGGAAAAGAGGAGAGGGCCAACCACTTTTGTATGCTAGCTTCACTTCCCTTCATTCTAGTTACAGAAGAAGACAAAGCATACATGGCATGTAACTTCCTGATTAATAAAATGAGAGTTTGCACAAAATCATGCATTTAACTCTGTTCTTCTTGAGTGTGAATAACTGTGTTCACTGGCCTAATGTAGGGAAAAACAAGTTTCTGATCTAGATAAGTTTGGCTGTGCAGATTTTGAGGCAGATTTGTTAGGCAAGCTCTCTCGGAGTCTCGGGTTGAATGCTGCTGGGCACATTCCCAGCACATCCCTAATTCATAGCCAAAAAATATTATTCTCTTTTGGTCCTGTTGATCAAGATATAGTACATGTACAACTAAACTAATTCACCTTCCAAACATGTTTTTACTAATGTGAATTTGTGATCTGCACAAACTACAAGGGTTAGTATTACTGCAGCCATTTTCTCTCTTTGAAAGACGTACAGTAGTATAAAAGATCAAGGATCTAAACAAAATGATATTCTGCATTTCGAAAATTCTACACGTACTAATGATCGAAATAATTAGGTATTCTTAACCCAAAAAAAGAAGAAGAAATAATTAGGTATTAATTTCCGGATCGATAGATTGCCAAACATGAGAAATGAATTCATTTTCTATTTGCAAAGTCGTCATCCGTAAATCGATCTCTAATGGCTAATTCATTCAGATATCAGATAATAACGGCAAATAAAACATACACATATCAGAGTGCAAATTTTACATGCTAACATATTGACGTGCACCTTGAAGTTCCTACACCTTCATATTCTGTTCATGTTGAGCCGCCCTCATAAGCAGACTCCCATGCTCAAGCGCCACCAGCACCGGCGACCCTCCAATCCCACGCGCCACTCCGAGCATGATCTCCTTCAACAGCTCCTTAAACTCACCCCTATCAACGACGCCATTTTGATCCGCATCGAACCTCTCGAATATCGCATCATGCAAGCCATTCAACTCCTCCTGGGGCTGTGACAGGTACCCTATGCCGGGCAGCAGGTTACCAAAACCAGAACGAAGCTCCTCCTTCGACAACACACCGTGGGCGTTAACGTCGAGCTCGTCGAAGCATTCCTTGCTGCATTCCTCGAATGGAGCCGTGTCGTCTACGAATGCGGCCACCGTGGAGTCGTTTAGGGCATGCAGAACAACTTCGGTCTTCATTTTCAAGTGATCGGAGATTGATTCAAAGTCTTTTTTTTCTCAGCTAGGAGTTATATATAAGTTGGGATCACGTACACTTGTGTCACGTTTTCTAGATATATATATAAGAGGTTGATTGGGTCTCTCAACTTTGGGTACGTGGTTGATGAGCCGTCATTGTAGAGGCTTAGCTTTATAATTATCGCTTTATAGATAAGCTAATGAAGAGTGAAGATATATGTTTCAAAGAGGATAAGAAGTTCCAACAAGAAATGCTAGCGCAATTGCGATTAACGAATTATGTATAGAATATAGGAAAGATATCATAAGATACTCTCTTCTTCTTCTTTTTGAGTTTTTTTTTTTCTATTTTGAAATGAAAGAGATCGATCATCATTTGTGACAGAGTTTAGATGAGTATATCTCATGTATGCCGGAAACCAAATAAGTTGGTCGTCTTAACTATACAAAGTTAAAAAACAACAGGAGTGCAAGCAGAAGGTCTAACCAGTACCACGACTAATCAACGTATCTTCTCATTCTAATTTTCATCTATCGCTAATAATGTTACCTATTTGTTCCACAAAGAGTGAAGATTGACATAGTGAGACTATTAATAGAGTAGAGACTAGCACTATTAACAGGACTCGGATCCGAGTCCCTATTAACATGGTCCGGATGTAATCAACAGACTCACAATAAAGCCAACCGATTCAGGTATTACTTTACAAAATTATGTATCACACAACAATTTAATATATCTGGTTGAGCAAACATCAAGAGCCGTCTTAGCTCAGCCGGTAGAGCGCACGGCTTTTAACCGTGTGGTCGTGGGTTCGATTCCCACAGACGGCGATAGTCAATACAATTTTGATTTGTTGTTGGCCTGAGGAATACAGATGAACCCTAATTTCAAACGGTCCTGGTCCTTCTTTTAGTTTTACTATCCACAATTTTTTTTTCATTTATATTTGGTTGCAATAGAGCTCTCAGAATAGTGACAATGGAGGAGCATAGGATCCCTTGAACATATGTTTTTATGTGGACTGTTTTAAAATGATCCTTGTTCTGTTGTAAACTGAGTGTCATGGAAGGAAATGCAATCAATCCAATCATATGAGCAACTCATTTTAAGGGTCTTACAAAACACATCAATCTCTGCGAATCTGTGATCGCTAGATAGTAATGGTACAATCATCATCTATAATTTTTTCGTTCTCTCTTACTTGTCTAAGGGCTTTACTTCTGTAGCATTTCCGCAGTTCCTTCGACTCAAAGATGCATATATAGGCGGATCTAATTTTCTTAACAGTAAATAATAAAGTCCTGCAACTTCGAGCATGGTGCACATTCTGTATCAACTGTAAATTTTCAAGAGAAACAGATCAACAAACTTTGAAGGATCAAAAGAATGTGTATTAATTACCTTGTGACTTTAGAAGAAAACTGAACCTCAACTACAAGATTGCATGCTAAAAAGAAAAAACTCGAGTAAGCAGATTAGGTCTGCATCTGTAAGAAGACTACATATCAATTCATGCCCCGACAATGGTGGTCTGCTCGGCCACAATTTCTTCAGCTGGTCTATCAGTTTTCACACCAACATCCTAAGGGTAATCAATTCATACTCCGACCTGATTTGGGCGTCTCTTGGTAAAAGCAATACAGAACATCCTAAGGGTATAATTATCAGTTGTCTTTACATCCACATGAGCCTCAATCAGTGTCTGCCACTTTCGGACCAACGACCTCAGCTTGTCAGTGGTGAAATCCATTCCCTGGAACATATAAATTCCTGAATCAGATAAAACATACAACCATATTGGCTACACACAAATAATTGACATCAGTAAAACGGCGCCTTGTACCCACAAGTTTGTGAGCACATCCTTCCCTTGCACATCCTCTGCTCTCAGACGTACTTTTCTGTAAGAATGCTCCTCATCCTTCTGGAGATCAGCTAAAGAAACCTCGAACACTCGATGTTTGAGTCCCTCAGAAGCAATCTGGTCAAGTGATCAGTAACAAAACAACCAACTCCTAATCAGAAATGACTCGCTTATAGCAACTAATCCCACAATTGATTTTCGATGAACATTAATGATCAGAAAGCTTGTGAATCAAGTATAACTCCAGTATATCACATCGAATATTGAATCAATCATATGCAAAATCAAAACATACATATTTAAATATGTACATACATTTTTGTATAAATGCACAGTTGAATTCAGATACGTATATATACATACCTTGGTTCCCTGAGTTCTGGAGATGAGGGTCATACCGACATTCCGGATATTGAAGAGACTAGGTGCCTTGATAGCATACCAATCCTTCTTGGCAAAAGGGTCAGCTCTGCAAAACTTTTAACCACAGTGAAAATTACAATTGAGATAAAAGATGGTAACTTTGAAGTAAAATCGGATCAAACGAAATTGGGGCAATGCGGGAATCGAACTTACGCCTTCTTCTTCCCTCCTTTCTTCCCCTTGGAGATTCGCTTGTTCTTCTTGCAAATTCAGCCAGATCGGATTACAAGAAATCTACATTTTCACATGAAAATGTGAATTAATGGGGAGATAGAGAGGAGAGGAGTACCCGACGGCCATGATTGGGAGAGAAAAGGAGAATCTAGGGTTTTGAGGATGAGGATGAAGAAGAAGAAGAAGAAGAAGTGACACTGGTCTTGATATGGAAGTGCTAGCTTAGAGTTCTGGCGGGGGTTTATATTGTGTTTAATATCTCGAATGTGCCCCTGGTTGATGCGCTTATTTACAATAGGGCGTGTGAGAAACCATTTTCTGCTGGGGATAAATCCGACTGAACAAGTCAAATAATACCATGTGAAAAATTGGGGACTAAAGATTTTGAAGGCCTACAGCTTCAAATTTGGTTTTTACTTTTTTAAGATCACTGTGATTGTTGTTGAAGGTAACTTCCTCGCACGATGAAACTTTGTACACAAGTAACTGCAAACTAACCCGGTTAAGGGGATTTAAGTTGGATCTCATCTCTGCGCTTCGATAAGCTCAAGAGAAGATTACCAATGTACCAGTATATAGATGAATTTGAAATCTAGAAAGAAGCTAACCAATATGGGAGTAGCTCGGACCATGCTACAACTGTATAAAAATTTAATTTAGCAGCAATGTACTCCTAATCCAGAAGAAGGAAGGTAGGAGCAGATATGAAAGCAACTGAGAAACGAAACAAGTTTACTCATACATTCCTGGTTAGCCACTACGGCGTCCTAAGGGTCTGGAAAAAGGACATAACAAATAGGGGAAACAAATCATATAACACAACTATGATATGAAGTCCATGTATTTCAGAGCCTTTTGGCACCAAATCGCCATCTTTTGCTGTTGGAGTGGGGGCACTTAGCTGGATGCTTCAATGACTAAGTTGTTATGATGAAACTTTCAAGGATTTTAAGGCAGTAGTAAGCAGAGAAAGCTTCTCCGGAGCTCTTTCCTTGTAGTCTTTCTCCAAGGCCGTTGCCACCAGTGACTGCAGCTCTGGGGTCTCCTTGTCTTCCTTGTTCTTTCCTTTCGCAAGCTGTCCGATGGCAGAAGTACACTGCAAGCAAAAGTTAAAAAAAAAATCAAAAGAAGTTAGGAATGAGCTTCAGTATGAGCAGGATCAGCAAATGATCTACACTACAAAGCAATCCAATATAGAGGAACAATTCTGAATCAATACACCTCAACAGGGAGAGAAAGAACTCACCAAGCTGATACCAAATAGTGCTCTAATATTCTTGCCCCCGGTCAAGTCTATAACAGATGCGTAGTATTTCTTTGCTGTTTGTATGTTTTCTAATCCACCAAGTGTGTAAAGGATCTGTTGAACAAAGAAAGCAAAATATTAGAGCAACATTTATCTAATGTAAACCAGGTGTTTTAGTAAGTTAGGCAATGCAATCATGGCCATTTAGGACACGCATTATACTATTTCAACTATTCAACTGAGGAATTTTTTCACATCTTGCCATTTCAAATAGATAATAGTAGGCATCGAAAATTGAGGTTGATTGCAATTCGGTCACTGGATGTTCATTTACGAAGTGTCACAGAGCAACAGAAATACTAGACCAGAAAGAGGGGAAAAACAACATACATCAGCATAAGCCAAGTGGTAGAGGGGAACAGTAGGTTGTGCTAATATCAACTCCTCATAGCAGAACGCAGCTTGCTTGTACCTAGTTTACAGAGAGACTCACTTATCAATTCAGAACAAAGAATAGACAATTTGAAGGCACTAAACTCCCTTAAATCTGTAGAAACGTACATTTGCAATGAGATATAGATCTCTGCCAGCTCTCTCCAAGCATCATTATCGGCCATAAATCTAAAGAGAGGAGGACACATGTCAACAACCTTCTATTTCTCAGACATAAAACACATTGTCGTCAAGGCATTCAATATTTGCCTTACATTTCAAGATATTTATTAAGCCATTCAATGGCCCCTGAAGTATCGCCTTGAGCCTTCGCCATAGCAACCCTTCTCTTATGTATTACCTGCAAAAGAATCATAAATTATTCACATATTACATCTGTCATACAACAAATTCTGAATTTAAACTGATCCCTTGAGGAAGAATATGTTCAGAACTTACTTGATCAAGTGGACTATCTTCTAATAAGCTTGAATAAGCCTTCTCCGCCTCTGCCCAGGATCCCTTTGCCTCAAGCAACATAGCTTCCAGCTTGCCTGTTGCATATGGAAAAACAAATAGCTTAGCCACCACATAGCAACAGCTAACAACATTAAGGTTATCCAGGTGCTTTGACATTACTGAAAAATGTAATATTATCCTCACGGTAGACACTTAATTAATTCATTTCAACGTACCAACTCTTTTACTCTCTGGAAATTCCTTTCGTAAAAGCCTGAGGAGGTCCTGGAAAAATCAAGTAGAGGAGCATAAGATAACCGTTTCACTTTTTCTAACTATGAATGCTTACACAAATTGCAATAGTGAAACATATCATACAAAACTCACATACATTTGCAAGTCTCAATCTAGAGTAAACTACAAAGGCTAAAGTTACCATTAGATACAATATAAATGCATTGGCATAAAGAAAAAAGAATAATACATCATTATCTAAGCTAGCACAAAGTACTTAATAAGTATAAGCTAAAGGAAAGAAGTACTATACCTTTGCAACATCAAGACTTTGGCAGTCCATGGCTGCAACTGCAACCTGCTCATATAGAGTCCATATAGAGTCCTGAGGAATACAGATGAACCCTAATTTCAAACGGTCCTGGTCCTTCTTTTAGTTTTACTATCCACAATTTTTTTTTCATTTATATTTGGTTGCAATAGAGCTCTCAGAATAGTGACAATGGAGGAGCATAGGATCCCTTGAACATATGTTTTTATGTGGACTGTTTTAAAATGATCCTTGTTCTGTTGTAAACTGAGTGTCATGGAAGGAAATGCAATCAATCCAATCATATGAGCAACTCATTTTAAGGGTCTTACAAAACACATCAATCTCTGCGAATCTGTGATCGCTAGATAGTAATGGTACAATCATCATCTATAATTTTTTCGTTCTCTCTTACTTGTCTAAGGGCTTTACTTCTGTAGCATTTCCGCAGTTCCTTCGACTCAAAGATGCATATATAGGCGGATCTAATTTTCTTAACAGTAAATAATAAAGTCCTGCAACTTCGAGCATGGTGCACATTCTGTATCAACTGTAAATTTTCAAGAGAAACAGATCAACAAACTTTGAAGGATCAAAAGAATGTGTATTAATTACCTTGTGACTTTAGAAGAAAACTGAACCTCAACTACAAGATTGCATGCTAAAAAGAAAAAACTCGAGTAAGCAGATTAGGTCTGCATCTGTAAGAAGACTACATATCAATTCATGCCCCGACAATGGTGGTCTGCTCGGCCACAATTTCTTCAGCTGGTCTATCAGTTTTCACACCAACATCCTAAGGGTAATCAATTCATACTCCGACCTGATTTGGGCGTCTCTTGGTAAAAGCAATACAGAACATCCTAAGGGTATAATTATCAGTTGTCTTTACATCCACATGAGCCTCAATCAGTGTCTGCCACTTTCGGACCAACGACCTCAGCTTGTCAGTGGTGAAATCCATTCCCTGGAACATATAAATTCCTGAATCAGATAAAACATACAACCATATTGGCTACACACAAATAATTGACATCAGTAAAACGGCGCCTTGTACCCACAAGTTTGTGAGCACATCCTTCCCTTGCACATCCTCTGCTCTCAGACGTACTTTTCTGTAAGAATGCTCCTCATCCTTCTGGAGATCAGCTAAAGAAACCTCGAACACTCGATGTTTGAGTCCCTCAGAAGCAATCTGGTCAAGTGATCAGTAACAAAACAACCAACTCCTAATCAGAAATGACTCGCTTATAGCAACTAATCCCACAATTGATTTTCGATGAACATTAATGATCAGAAAGCTTGTGAATCAAGTATAACTCCAGTATATCACATCGAATATTGAATCAATCATATGCAAAATCAAAACATACATATTTAAATATGTACATACATTTTTGTATAAATGCACAGTTGAATTCAGATACGTATATATACATACCTTGGTTCCCTGAGTTCTGGAGATGAGGGTCATACCGACATTCCGGATATTGAAGAGACTAGGTGCCTTGATAGCATACCAATCCTTCTTGGCAAAAGGGTCAGCTCTGCAAAACTTTTAACCACAGTGAAAATTACAATTGAGATAAAAGATGGTAACTTTGAAGTAAAATCGGATCAAACGAAATTGGGGCAATGCGGGAATCGAACTTACGCCTTCTTCTTCCCTCCTTTCTTCCCCTTGGAGATTCGCTTGTTCTTCTTGCAAATTCAGCCAGATCGGATTACAAGAAATCTACATTTTCACATGAAAATGTGAATTAATGGGGAGATAGAGAGGAGAGGAGTACCCGACGGCCATGATTGGGAGAGAAAAGGAGAATCTAGGGTTTTGAGGATGAGGATGAAGAAGAAGAAGAAGAAGAAGTGACACTGGTCTTGATATGGAAGTGCTAGCTTAGAGTTCTGGCGGGGGTTTATATTGTGTTTAATATCTCGAATGTGCCCCTGGTTGATGCGCTTATTTACAATAGGGCGTGTGAGAAACCATTTTCTGCTGGGGATAAATCCGACTGAACAAGTCAAATAATACCATGTGAAAAATTGGGGACTAAAGATTTTGAAGGCCTACAGCTTCAAATTTGGTTTTTACTTTTTTAAGATCACTGTGATTGTTGTTGAAGGTAACTTCCTCGCACGATGAAACTTTGTACACAAGTAACTGCAAACTAACCCGGTTAAGGGGATTTAAGTTGGATCTCATCTCTGCGCTTCGATAAGCTCAAGAGAAGATTACCAATGTACCAGTATATAGATGAATTTGAAATCTAGAAAGAAGCTAACCAATATGGGAGTAGCTCGGACCATGCTACAACTGTATAAAAATTTAATTTAGCAGCAATGTACTCCTAATCCAGAAGAAGGAAGGTAGGAGCAGATATGAAAGCAACTGAGAAACGAAACAAGTTTACTCATACATTCCTGGTTAGCCACTACGGCGTCCTAAGGGTCTGGAAAAAGGACATAACAAATAGGGGAAACAAATCATATAACACAACTATGATATGAAGTCCATGTATTTCAGAGCCTTTTGGCACCAAATCGCCATCTTTTGCTGTTGGAGTGGGGGCACTTAGCTGGATGCTTCAATGACTAAGTTGTTATGATGAAACTTTCAAGGATTTTAAGGCAGTAGTAAGCAGAGAAAGCTTCTCCGGAGCTCTTTCCTTGTAGTCTTTCTCCAAGGCCGTTGCCACCAGTGACTGCAGCTCTGGGGTCTCCTTGTCTTCCTTGTTCTTTCCTTTCGCAAGCTGTCCGATGGCAGAAGTACACTGCAAGCAAAAGTTAAAAAAAAAATCAAAAGAAGTTAGGAATGAGCTTCAGTATGAGCAGGATCAGCAAATGATCTACACTACAAAGCAATCCAATATAGAGGAACAATTCTGAATCAATACACCTCAACAGGGAGAGAAAGAACTCACCAAGCTGATACCAAATAGTGCTCTAATATTCTTGCCCCCGGTCAAGTCTATAACAGATGCGTAGTATTTCTTTGCTGTTTGTATGTTTTCTAATCCACCAAGTGTGTAAAGGATCTGTTGAACAAAGAAAGCAAAATATTAGAGCAACATTTATCTAATGTAAACCAGGTGTTTTAGTAAGTTAGGCAATGCAATCATGGCCATTTAGGACACGCATTATACTATTTCAACTATTCAACTGAGGAATTTTTTCACATCTTGCCATTTCAAATAGATAATAGTAGGCATCGAAAATTGAGGTTGATTGCAATTCGGTCACTGGATGTTCATTTACGAAGTGTCACAGAGCAACAGAAATACTAGACCAGAAAGAGGGGAAAAACAACATACATCAGCATAAGCCAAGTGGTAGAGGGGAACAGTAGGTTGTGCTAATATCAACTCCTCATAGCAGAACGCAGCTTGCTTGTACCTAGTTTACAGAGAGACTCACTTATCAATTCAGAACAAAGAATAGACAATTTGAAGGCACTAAACTCCCTTAAATCTGTAGAAACGTACATTTGCAATGAGATATAGATCTCTGCCAGCTCTCTCCAAGCATCATTATCGGCCATAAATCTAAAGAGAGGAGGACACATGTCAACAACCTTCTATTTCTCAGACATAAAACACATTGTCGTCAAGGCATTCAATATTTGCCTTACATTTCAAGATATTTATTAAGCCATTCAATGGCCCCTGAAGTATCGCCTTGAGCCTTCGCCATAGCAACCCTTCTCTTATGTATTACCTGCAAAAGAATCATAAATTATTCACATATTACATCTGTCATACAACAAATTCTGAATTTAAACTGATCCCTTGAGGAAGAATATGTTCAGAACTTACTTGATCAAGTGGACTATCTTCTAATAAGCTTGAATAAGCCTTCTCCGCCTCTGCCCAGGATCCCTTTGCCTCAAGCAACATAGCTTCCAGCTTGCCTGTTGCATATGGAAAAACAAATAGCTTAGCCACCACATAGCAACAGCTAACAACATTAAGGTTATCCAGGTGCTTTGACATTACTGAAAAATGTAATATTATCCTCACGGTAGACACTTAATTAATTCATTTCAACGTACCAACTCTTTTACTCTCTGGAAATTCCTTTCGTAAAAGCCTGAGGAGGTCCTGGAAAAATCAAGTAGAGGAGCATAAGATAACCGTTTCACTTTTTCTAACTATGAATGCTTACACATTGCAATAGTGAAACATATCATACAAAACTCACATACATTTGCAAGTCTCAATCTAGAGTAAATTACAAAGGCTAAAGTTACCATTAGATACAATATAAATGCATTGGCATAAACAAAAAGAATAATACATCATTATCTAAGCTAGCACAAAGTACTTAATAAGTATAAGCTAAAGGAAATAAGTACTATACCTTTGCAACATCAAGACTTTGGCAGTCCATGGCTGCAACTGCAACCTGCTCATATAGAGTCCATACTGCAACGACAAACACCATTAGGAACTTCAAATTGGAGACATCCTAATACATATAGCTACGAATCGACTGGACTTGCTTCCTCTCTCACCCCTCATTACCGATTTCATCGCGTAAAACCTTTTCTATTTACTAGTTAAAACACCAAACAGACCTCACTCGCCAAAAATATCACTAGCATCACTAAGCTAAGGTCTCTCAACTCATACAATTATCAGCCTAATCAGAGCTTGAATGTCGAAACTCGAAAAATCAACAGCAATCTATCACAGCTCAATATAATTAAGTAATTAACACGAATTCAAACACACAAAATCACACACAACCTAGCTTAGTCCATGATCCATAATCATGTAGCCTAAATTGAACTAATACGAATCCAAATTTCCAAACGCTTCACCTAATTAAATCGATGCACAAATTCCAAATCCGAAAGCTGAAAACTCACCTTCGGCTCCAAGACTGGATCGTTTACTGAGGTCGTTCAAGATCGACATGCCGTACTTCAAAACCTTCTCCGACCGCCGCACCTTCAGCTTCCTCACCAGGCACAGATACTCCCACGCTCCTCCTCCTCCGTTGTCCACCTGGCTCTCCAGCCTGTTCAATTGCGCCTCCTCCGTCTTGCTCACCATCGCTCCCGCCGTCCCTTTCTCTCTCCTCGCCGGCCGCCTTCGGATCTCTTCGAATTTCACACAGAGAGAAACAATTGACTCAGAAACGCCTCCAACTAAAGCCTCACTCCACCCAGGACATAACCGTAATTGTATCCCACACTCTGATCCTTACCGTCGATGTGAGTACGCTGTAATTTTCCACCGTTAGATGTAATTACTTTGACTTATGTGTGAGGGTTATAAATAAAGCGAGACGTATGGGATTTATTTGAATATAAAACGGTGCGTTTTGGGGTGATAAAATGTGGCTTAACCCAGTATCGTCGTGCTTCCCGAACCTAAAACCCTACTCCTCGTACTGCTCTGCAACTCCACCACCACCAACTGCCGTGAAAGCTCTAACGGCGATGAAGACCACGGAGGAATCCGACGTCGGAATATTCTGTTACATCTCTCCTCTCCCCTGCTTCCGCGGCATTCTTAAGCAAAGGTCGTCTCCCTTTCTAATTTCTCGCTTCATTTTAGTAGTCCGCGGTTGCCGTATTAACCTAGAAATATAGCCTGCGGTTGTTTAATCTCTCCATTTATGTTAATTATGTTTAATTTTTGTTAATTATGCTAAAGTCTTGTTAATTTAATCAATTTTCTTGGTGTATTGATCCAGATATTCTGATTTTATGGTGAATGAAGTCGATACGGAAGGAAATGTGGTTCACTTGACCAACTTGGAAGCTCCGCCGGAGGTAGATGAGGTTTTAGTTTTGTTTTGATTTGTTTTCGGATGCATTTGAAGTGAGGAATGTTGTTGTGGAAGTGAAATATGGTTGTGATGAGTTCAGGTAGTGAAGGAAAACGGAGCGAAGACGGCGCAGGATGGTGGGAGTAGAGATTATAGTGGTGAAATCAACAAGTTTAGGTCTCTGGCTAGTGGTGAAGATGTTGCACGGTTGGAAGCTTTGATGAGTCAGATTAGTTCGGGGAGTGGAGATGGTGTCGAGCCTATTGTGCTCTCCCCGGACTACGATAAAGCTCATCGAACGGTTAGTTTTTCGATGATATGTGCTAATGTGATGTGTTTTTCTGGTTTTGTTTATGGCTGATATTTGTGGTGTTTCAGGCAGTGCATAATTTTTTCAAGGAGAACTTGAAGTTCCTTGTCACTGACGCAGTGGATGGACCGGATGCTTCATCAAAGTGCATCCGTGTGAGACTAAACTCAGGAGGGCAGAATGGCAGAGGCAGAAATTTGAAAAAGCGAAAAGAAAGGGGCGATAAGCCTTTTGATAGCAGAGGTACTGATGACTGGTCGGAACATGATAGCAAGTTCCTAAGGTAATAAGAGGGTATTCTAATGGGATTCCGGCATTTAAAGATTACATCTCTGCACACATAATTATGAAGAGGCCTGCCTCATTTAAGTATTCTCATTTACTATTTGTGGTATCATCACAATGGAGCCACCTACTTTATTTTTGTGTGGTACTCGTGTATTCTTCCTTATTTCTAATATCTGTTTTTCTGTACAAATACTTCTTCACCTTACTCAAGGATTCCTTCAATGCTTATGTTCAGGTTTCATCTTTTCAAGGAGAATAAGGATACACAAGAAGCCTTAGGAGTTATAGGAAAGATGCTTGGTATACAGGTATGTCAATTTTTCTGAATTATGTCTTTGCCACACTAAAGTAGTTTATATAGAAATTCCCGTGGTTTGGATTACTTAAAAGAAACTGAAAAGGAAAATAATGATAGTGTTTTGGTAGGAAACTCGTGATAGAGTTAATGGCTCATCATATGCGCTCTGATTTCCATGGCATGAATGGACAGAACTAAGAGCCTAAGACGTTTAAATAATATGAAAATATGCCTTTGGTTATCTTTATATGTCTTTTACTTTTGTCAAGTAGCCACATTCAACACCATTTGTCCGTATTAGTGTGTTGCTATGGTTAATAGACATATCACTGTGTTAGCAATCATCTGTAGTGTTGTGTCATATTTCACCACTATGACACAGAGCAAAACAGTTGTGCGATTTTCGGGGGATTAAATATGTCAAACTATGCAATTCTTATTTGTCTCCTTTTTTTTTTTGTAGCCAAGGGCATTTGGGTTTGCAGGTACAAAGGATAAGCGTGCTGTTACTTGTCAAAGGGTAAGTCCCTCATCTTGCTGCTTCATCCGCTGAACGATGCATATTTGCTTCTTAGTTGAACCGCTTCCCATTTATGCTAATATACATATTTTACTGCACTCAATACCCTCACTATCAGTTTTCTAGTTCAAGGTATTGGCTGCTCAGTGAATATTGCTGATACTTAGATATCACACTTGCTAGTTAATGGTGCTTAATTAGTTCTTATTTGGTTTCCAGGTAACTGTCTTTAAGCAGTTTGCTAGTAGGTTAGCTGCTCTTAATGATAGGTTGATCGGTATCAAAGTTGGAGATTTTTGGTAGGCCTGAGGAATATGAGTTCCGTTTTTCCCCACTCATCTGGCTTGGAATGCACTAATGTAATAATGGCTTTTGTCCCAGTTATGTGAAAGAAGGACTTTCTCTTGGCCAACTCCTGGGAAATCACTTTACAATTACATTGAGGTAAAGCATATTTCAGTCCTCAATGTTTGCTCTTCCATCAAACATCGGATCATGGCTGCTTATATTTATCAGCACCTCATTCACTTAATCTATGCACTCACATATCTTTCAGAGGAGTTGTTGCAGATTCTGAAAATATCATCCAGGCCTCTGCAAATGCCTTAGGAAAACAGGGATTTGTTAACTACTTTGGTTTACAAGTACTCTCTCTCTATCTATCTCGCTCGCTCTCTCTCTCTCTCTCTCTCTCTCTCTCTCTCTCTCTAGATGTTTTGTACTTGAAATCTATGATGCACGAGTACGGGTACGGGATACGGATATGGCATGACACGGGATACGTTATTTTCTAAAATGTAGTGTTTTGGATACGTTTTGTAAAATAATATTTAATATATATTATATATATAAATTCTAAAATTTGATCAAACAAGCAATTAAAACACCTAAATTCCATCAATTTTATAATAAACATAAGTTTATGAATTAAATACTTAATAAGTTCAAGCAAAATAGAAGATACAACAATGGAATGAGCTATTAGACTCTCCACCTAATTGTAATTAGTAGTTTAGTACTATAGTTATTTTGAGTTTTTAATATGGCAATGCCAATTATACCCTAAAACGTATCTAAAATGTATTTTGACCGTATCTGGTGAGTTGACTATATAGTACATATTGTGGGTGCATATTTTCAGCTAAAGATACGTAAATGTAGTGTATCCATACCGTACCCGTATCAGATACGGGTATGATACGGGCATTTAATTTTTCCCACGTATCCGTGCATCACAGCTTGTAATCATTGAACTTTTTCAAGCAAGCATGTACTTCTCACGTGTTTAGATGAAAAGCTATTGTATGTTATAGAACTATAGAAGGTCCAAAACCTAATCTACCACTAAAGTATCTTAAGTCTAATGGTAAATATATTTCAGAACTACGTTAGAGATACATCTTAGGTCTTTAGGAAAATCACTATAGATTTAGCTCATTTCCACAAGAACTTCCCACTTCAAAGGGTACCATGTAAATGATTGGTTGTATTCGAAGTTTATAACTGTTGTTCCTAAATTTATTTGTATTTGGAATGGTCTTCTTGCCATTCAAAAAACTAAAACTTATTTGCTAATGGAAATTTAAAATATTATAATAACACTATTATAGTGTTACTTTCATCAAACATAAAGCATTTATAAATTGACTGCAGAAAAGTTAATTACTAGAGTTAAAGGTGTTAGATTCTTATGTTCTGCACCCAAAAAAAACCAAAAATTATGGCTACTAAATTATTTTCATGCTATTGAATTCAGAGATTTGGAAGTGGTTCAGTTCCAACACACCTTATTGGAGCTTCACTACTGAGAGGAGAGTGGAAATCTACTGTAAGCATGATGCTTGAACCAAGAGAAGGAGATATCCTTTAATGTCTACAGGTGTTGGATTGATACTGTCTCTTTCCCGTACAGTTTACGTTTAGTTATTGTCTGAGTGGTTTATTTCATGCTGCTTTAGCATCCTCTGGGTTTCCTGTTTTCCTTGACCTAATACTTGATTACAAAGAGAAGTAATTACGGAGGCACGGAAATACTATAAGGAAACTAATGATATTGACGGGACCTTAAGGAAATTACCTCGATATCTTGTTGCTGAAAGAGCTGTTGTAAGTATCTGTATTTTTCTTTTTTGTATATGATCCTGTTTTAGTGTCAATGTCCATGCAAGTGTGGCTAATTGCACTGAAATATATCATATGCTTTTCCAACCCCTGAACTATTTATGAAGAAATTGTGAAAAACAAAAAACAAAAAAAATTGATTCTGAGACAACAAATTTCCACAAAACTGTGGGGACTATAACAAAGTTTTTTTTTTGACCAAAATCCCATCTTATTATTTTTTCACCAATTTCTATTCACCCTTTAATGATGATTTTAAGCAATTTTAGAACTAATAAAACTCAAAAATCTTTGACTGTACATGAATGGTCCACGGCTTTTTCTCATACAGCTGCAGTGTCTGAAGAAATGTCCTGGAAACTACTCTCAGGCTTTGAAAGCTATTCCCAGAACATTGAGGATGATGTAAGTAATTTTCCAGCAGATTTCAATTTCCTTTGTTTAAGTTTGGAAATGGATGTTATCTTAGGTTTTGTGTTGATGTATGTACTTTTTTGTTTAAGTCTCTTTTCCATCACTCCTCGACTCCTCACTTTCTCATATGCTATTACATTAATGATGGATAAGAAAATAGAATAAAACAATTTGGATGTGAGTGAATGTATTGGCCTCAATACTATTCTGATTTTTTTTACTTTACTACCACACCCTGTTCAGGTATGTGCATAGTTACCAGAGCTATTTGTGGAACCATGCAGCAAGTATGAGAGTGCAAAAATATGGTATGCACTCATTTCTTAATTCTAATATAAAGGATGGTGGAACAAACCATTGGCCAATTTATTTATTCACTGAGGTCTTGCCATAGATTATCGGACTACCTTGCTGTTATATTCGCTTATCTTGTGTCATCATGTTTACATAGTGTACCTGTAATACTGTTTCACTATCTTCATTGTTATCATTGTCAAAAAAAATTGCAATTGTTTAACCCAAAGTTATTGTCACAGGAACTGACCAAGTTGTGGTGGGAGACTTGGTTTATTGTAAAGGAAATGAAACTGAGAAGATGACGGGAATTGTTAGTTCTGAGTCTGTGGATGAAAATGTTAATGATGAAAACTGTGATGATACATTTGATACGAGTCATTTAGATGATATATTGGAAACAAATGTTCCTGAGACGAGGGGTACTCTTGTGAAGGTTAGCTGTTTCTACCTTGTGCCTATAGTGTTGTCCCTAGGTGACGGCCTTATGGGGGCTTCTTGGGCATTTTCTGTTAGTTGCACACCTTATCCCCCATTGTCTGAATTTCCTAAATATTATCTCTTTGATTAATTAACCCAATGCCTGAATTTTATCTTTGCTTCAACTTTTTAGGTGTAAAATGAATACTGTGTATGTGCTCTTGAGCCATTTATTATCTGCCATTTTTTATGAGATTGTATCACATTAGGGTTTTTTGTTATATATGAGAGAAATGGTTTAATAAAACTGGGAAAGGCTTGTGCTACTTCATGATGCGTTAAAACAGCTTTTACTTGGACAACTACCCTGGTCTTTACATGAGGAAAGTAAATGGAATGGGATAAATAGAACTATAGCATATCAGGTAGGGCAAGACAGAGTCAGTTTCCTGTGGCTATATGATTCAAATAGTTCTTTTTTACAAACATGATTTACTGTCTATGCAATTATGTAGTATTGAAACTAGTTTTCATGGATCCAATGATTCTACCTTGTTTTGATTTTATATCAACATAAAATATAAGAAATTATTAATGGGCTTCCGATCATCTGGCAGTCTGTGACTGCAGAAGATATTGACAGCGGGATTTACACAACTGATGATATTGTCCTTCCTCTGCCAGGGTAAGGAAAATTTTGTCTCCCCTACTTTGGTATTTTTGAGGGTGTCTCAAGTCTGATAAAGGTTTTTTAATGCATATTGTTTTGGCAGATCAAGGGTCATCTTTCCAGAAAATGATATTGCTGCTGTTTTTCATGATCTAGCAAAGAAGGTACTTCTGACTGTCACAAGTTCAGGCTTTCCCCTTTATTTATATGACTAGTTCACTGTAGTTCCTTTGAAGTTATGATTCGACTGATCCCTCAATTGTTTACTTCCATAAATCAGGATGGAATCAACTTGACAGAGAGCGTACATAATGTCAAGTATGCTTCTAATCCTCCCTCACTCCTGCCTTCCTTATTTCACATGTTATAAATAGTTCTAATTAATCTTGTTGCTCCTTTTAGGGAGTTCTCAATAACGAGTGTGACCGGAAGTTATAGGCGGGTGTTCCAAAGACCTGTGGACTTTGAATGGTATAGTTTGTCTCCTTTTATCAGTTTTCGCATGTAACTACATTTTTCAATTTTCAATTATCAACTGATAATAAAAAATGGTTACCCTTGATTTTTATTATTCCAGGGATATACTGAAGTATATTGATGGCAATGTACCATTGGTGGAGACAGACTTTGACAAAATTGCAAAATCCAAGCCGGTGAATGTACACAAAGAGGACCCATCAAGTGTAAATGGAGATGGAAGTTTACATGATGGTATAAAACGGTCTGATTTCTCTGCCAATTGTCAAGAACTGCAGAAAAGAGATAATGAGGGAGAAAAGTTGCCACAAGTTGAATCTGTCGGTTGCCCTAATCCTCAGGGAACTCAGATTGCGCTCAAGTTGAGCTTTACTCTCCCATCATCTTGTTATGCAACAATGGCCATCAGAGAGCTACTGAAGACTTCAACATCGGTATGTGCCTTCTGTTCTCACTTTTATTATAAACTTGATTACAGTTTATAATTATTATCTTGTCACTAGGAAACAAATATAAGCTCTGCCAGTTCAGCTATCTTCAATTATGAACATCAACTACTTACGCCTGCTTTTGTAGTAACTAATAGGGAAAAAAAATTATTAGAGTTGGTAAATATATCTTAAGACTTGAAGCTTCTCTTGCCGAATATAATCTGAAACTCGTGTATAAATCTAAAACTTTGTGGTCAAGGTAGAAATCTAACCTGAAGAACAGAGATAACCTGTTTCATTAATGTTTACCAATCACTTGCTGCAGGTTGCTTTTCACAAAACCTTGAACTAGAGAGTGCATTGCTAGTTGCTACCATTCTTTCAAAAAGGAGAGCGCATTACTACGCGTGCAAGGCATTCAAAGAGAAATGGGTTGCCGACAGACGGCAAACAAATTTGCAGAAAGCAATATGATAAGAGTCAATGGTAGAACTGGAAATTGTTTTGTTTTGAAGCCTCACTGTCAGTGATAACTAACCTATCTGACATTGTCCTACATACTGAGAATGCAATGAAACCCTGTATTGACTATAAATATAGTTGGTATCCCAGTTCGACATTTTTATCTTGTTTGGTGGGTTGTATTCTTGCAACTAATGACATAGATGCCGACAATCATGTACGAGAGAACTTGACCCCTTCACTTACCGTTCGATGTAACTTGAATGCAAATGTAAGTGATTTGAAAAACATTCACCTAGTGCCAAAAGGAGACCCATCATAAACAACTGATACATTCAACATGAAAAAGAGTGCTGATGTCTAAAGAGAGAGAGAATGTAGCTGTTGGAAAATCAAATTACATGGAAAAGAAAAAAAGTTTTCATGCGGTGAAGGTGGATCGAACACCTGACCTTCAGATCTTCAGTCTGACGCTCTCCCAACTGAGCTATCCCCGCATTTGTTGTTAATTGAACAACAAATATTTACTCAAACAAACAGAGAGTTTTGACCTCATTTTAGGATCAAAACAAAACCTCCCAAGTGGAAAAGGGAAAACGCTTCAATTCCATCAATGAAACTTGTTGAATCTTATAATAGAAATTCAGTTTAACACACCACTATCCTAGGCTTAACATATAATAAATGCTCTCTCTGCTTTGTTCAAGAATGAATAGAAACATTAAATATACAAGACTTTCTATTCTGCAATATTATAGTGCATGATAAAAACTATCAAAATGACTGTCGAGAATATAACATATTTTCAACTTTTGTTACTTACGTTGAGAGGACCATCGATAAGGATTAACCAAAAAAATTTATAAAAACAACACATACTCCACACCACCATCTATATACTTGGACCAGGTTCTAATCAATATGACATTCAGGGTTACTTTTACTGCAAGATATATATCTACATGGCAAAAAATTGACAACATATTTCACACAACACCCGACTAATCACAGCAGGGCAAATAACACATCTAAACACACAAAAATTTCATTCATTCCAACAATTTGTAAGCAAAATCTCATTACAAATCTTCATTTCATTAACTAATCCCATCATCTTCCTCATCATCAACAACAACAACAATTAACAAAAGCGCGCATATGAATTACATATCACCAAAAATCCTCTACCAATTCCCAATCAGTTAAACTTTCCCATCATACACCCCCCTAAAACCCTAAACCTCTACACCAATCTCACTCAAACCCTTATTACATCTCAACCCAACACCTCAAAACCCCCAAATCCTTAAGTCCCCCACATACTTCTGCACCGCATTCTTCCCCGCCACGCCGCCAATCACCCCCGCAATCCCCATCGCCCTCCCCCCACGCGTCGCCTTGTACATCGCCCCGGCCCCAAATCCAACAGCACCACTGTTCAAATTCCCCTCTTCACCTCTGTAAGAGCCAATCCCACTCTCAATCACAGCAAAGTAAAACCCTGAACCCCCATAGCTCTCGAGTGCCTCCCACTCAGCTCAGCTGCGGAGCTCATCGCCCTGCTCACTTTCACCTTCCTCGACTCACCGTCTCCGGCGTCCTTGAGCCCCCTCACTCCGCCGTGGACGAGGCCGGCGGTGGCACCGGAGAGGAAGGTGATTCAGGTGAAGTGCTGGAGGTTGTTCCCCCATGAACAGTAGATCCGTGATGCTTTCTCCGGATAGAGATGCTCCGGCGAGGTTGGGAGGTAGTAGAGCCTCGTGATCGGAGAGTCGAGGCCTTGGTAGGGTGTAGGGTTTCACGACGGCGGCGGTGAGGCGATCGTCGACGGGTGGGGTGGATTGAAATTGAATCGGCCATGATTTATAAAGAGTGTGTGGGAAGTTTTGGGGTTTTAGCGCCAAAGAGTGGGAAGGGTTTACTTGTTGAGGAGGGAATGTTGACTTTTGAGTTTTGACTTATGATGTCCAAGATACGTATTTTTGAATGGAAAATACAGTACGTATTTTATTTTTATTTGTTTTTCAAATACACAGAGTTTTCGCATGAATAAATTCTTGTTTTAAAAGCTTCAACCCGAATGCCGGCGATGGAACCCAAAGAAAAAATTGACCCGGATGGTTGAGGGAGGTGGCCACCGCCGCCGCCGTTGCCAAGGGAAGTGCCCGAGTTTTTATGGAAGCAGAGGTGAACCAGAGTTTTAAATTTAAGCTAATATTGTTATTCTGACATTAAAGTTGCTTCAAGGTTGTTTCCTAACACTTTAAGCACTAACATGGAGAATCATTTTCTCATAACCCTATATCGTGGACCTCTGATATAAGATCTACGCAATTTTATTACAGCTTTTCACAAAAAAAAAAGAGACGAAGAAGTAAAAAACCATGATAGCGCCATGATTTAAAAAATTTAGGAACATTTTTTTACCCAATCTAAATGGTGTTGCAATTTTAGATGACGCAACCTAGAATGTTAACTTATTTCAAGCATCTTCAACGATACTAGTCATATTTTAGTTAAAATAGTTTTAAAGTCATTTTAACTAACTAATTTAGATTTATATTTACATCATTTCTCTTTGTTTAGCTTTATTTGAAGTGAAATTATTCATTACATGAATTAAAAGTATTTTCAATATATTTATAAATCATATATAATTACATACATAGAATGTCTTCAATTCAAATGTCTTAAATTTAAAATTAAAGCAAAATTAACCACATGTCAAAAGCTGGTCCTTTTTGCTCCATTATAGTTTTGTACCAAACGAATGAGCAAAAACGGATTTCCTAACAGAGCCCGTTTTGGTACTAACTCTGTGGTTCTTCCATTGCATTTGAAATCATAGAGTATACACAATTGCACATAATTAAATCGACATGAATCAGTTTTGAGATGACAAATTTATTAATATCATTATCTTTGTCTAAAAAAAAAACTTTTGCCGACAAATCATCTATTATTTCTCCATTATAATTTTTGCTAGAACACAATGGTCTCATACCTATGGTCTATGGATAATAGCAAACTTGTTTCTGTCCACAGTAGTGTTGTCACAAACGAATATTGGCAAGAAATGTATTGATTTGAGGACTAGTCGCTTGACACAGTGATCACATGCCTACAGTGTCGCACCCAATAATGGATCTGAAAAATCAGAAATAAATGTTTAATTCTACCAATTTTGATTATTCAATGCTAAATTCATGACCAAACTAGAACTTCTAAGCCCCTAATTATTGGGACTATATTGATTCACCTCCTAACCTAAGTGAGTGAAAATGGCCTTAAACCAACAGGCAATTTGAACATCTGCATGTTCTGGTTTGTACAGAGATGATATTTGGTTACAGAAATGGGTAAAGGAGGAAGAGCTTTTAATATTGCTCCCTTGTAACATCCAGAGCTATGATATATCTCTTTCAATAACACATAGCCAGTTGGTGAATAATGTGCTGATTCATAAAGACTCTTTGCCCCCACTAGATCTTATTTCACTTAAAGCTGCTTTTGATAGACCAGGCAGATTGCTGTGTATGAAGAAATTTCAATCATGTTTTTAGCTTTGACCGCAAGGCAAAATGGAATTCACTTGCAATTCTTTCTGGAAAAACATCGATGCATTTCATGAGTTTCATCCCAACTTAATAGTTCCAAAAAGACCAACTATGAGGCAAAGTTGATTCATTTGCTTAGTATTGGCAACATATTGAGACAAATCATGCATAGATATAGGCCCCTAAACAGTTCTATTTTCTTAATATATGTCGTGTCGTACTGTCGTTATATGTCAATGCAAAGAATCAATCGATGATACGTTAGGGCAATTATGCATCCAATGCACAGTGTAACAATTGTCATACACACTTGTTGAGAACTTTACATCAATAAAGTTGAGATTAAACTCTTAATTATACCCTTTCAGCTTCAAGTTTAATCATCCTGAAAATCACTTCCTATATATTTGCACACGCCATGTAATGATGTGAAGAGTGATTTTATTCGATCCCTCTGTTCAAAAGATGCGAAACCAGAAGCACCCAACAGTCCAACACAAGAAACAAGTTCACTGATGTTGCCATATGGATCGGTTCACAAATGGCTGAAACTTGATAGTGTACGTATAGCTAAGCAAAGCGAAGCTTGATGGATGAGAGCGTAGAATAGTTAGGGTAGTCCTTACAGCCTTTGAAAGACCCACCTTCCTTAAAGAAATCGGTCCCAGTCTCTGCATGTTTTCACGTGTCCTGCCATCCCTCTTGCCGTTAATTACACCATCATGAGCATCAGCTACTGCATAGGATTCTAGAGGACCCTCAAATACTCCCAAATTTTGGAAAAAAAAAATATATGTCGATCATTTACATGTTTCAGTATCATTTTCCAGGAATCATGTATAGTTTTGTACCTACCTCCATCCCCATTCTCACCCTTACATCCGTGGATCACACTCCCCCAGTTGATCCATTTGGGAAATGTACGTACGTGTTGATTCTAGTGTTTTTAGATTGATCGATCATTGTTAAGCAAGCTTAAATGTAATAGTTGGTGTCTAAGATGGTTTCGAACTTTCAAAGCTTTAGATATATGACCATAATTAAGTTTCATAATCTACTTCAATGATGTTGCTGGATTTGTAAAGCATAAACTAATTGCGGATTTAAAGAACGTTCGTAGATACTTTCTTTAGGTCGATTTGGCTGTAGGTAACGAAGTTCCGCCATGCATATTTGAATTACAAAGTCACGAAGACAAGATACTCGTGTAGAAATGTCTCAAAGAAAATTTTAAACCTACAATGATAATGAGATTAACATATGCGAGAATTAGTGATAATGGTCTTTTTTCACGGAAAATATTAAGTCTATAATCTTAAGTATCGGGTAGAACTATGTATACTCTTACGTTTTGTCTAAACTCTAATTGATTAGAGAAGATGAAGCTACGCAAAATTTTTATTACTCTATATTTACTATCCGTTGTTTGTAGCTTTTTGACGTTATTAACCGACACACCGGTTAAGATATGTTAAGAGTAAACTAATTAACCTTGTTTCCCCAACTCGGAAATCACTAGTTAAAAGTTAAGACTAGTCTTACTATGTATACTCTTGCGTTTTGTCTAAACTCTAATTGATTAGAGAAGATGAAGCTACGCAAATTTTTTATTACTCTGTTGTTTACTATCCGTTGTTTGTAGCTTTTTGACGTTATTAACCGACACACCGGTTAAAATATGTTAAGAGTAAACTAATTAACCTTGTTTCCCCAACTCGGAAATCACTAGTTAAAAGTTAAGACTAGTCTTAGCAAAACATAGGATATGATTAGGGTAAGAGTTAGGTACCAACACATTACGTCAACATTATATATATATATAGTGAAATTACAATGCCACCTTTAGTCGGCTTAATAATTTCCTCCCCAATTGAGGGTGACTTCACTTTCTTCTAAAACGGTGTGGTGGGCTATCTCTTCCCTTCCATGATAGAAGCATAGGACAAAAATCCTTGATAGGAGAGAGAGAGAGATGGTTTGGTGTTTTTGTAGTCTTGCCTTTCTAACATTTTAGCCATCCTTAATTTACAGTGAGTAGTAGCTAGTGAGCAAAACGGAGAGAGAAATAGAGGTAAAGAAACTCAAAACGCAACTATGTTCGATGGAGTCCCAGCTGACCAGTTGCACCAATTCATAGCAGCCTCAAGAACTTCACTTCCTCTCCCTCTTCCCAACATCCCCCTCTCTTCCTTCCCTAATCTCCAACCCTTCGATCATCACCACCCCAGTAGTTACAACATCATCAACCCTCCTCCTCCCCCTCAAGAACTTGTGCAGCTTCAGCCACCTCCTCACAATCAGCTTCTGCATCCGTCTGTAGTACTGCACCGCCGAGAAAATGATCAAGAGAAGCAAGGAAACAGTGCCGCCATGGTCTTGCCCTCATCGAATTTGGAGATCGAACAACAGAGAACCGCATCGATGCCAGCGGCGTTGCCTGGAGATCCCTGGAGTAACGATGAGCTGCTTGCACTGCTGCGGATCAGATCTACCATGGAGAATTGGTTCCCTGAGTTCACTTGGGAGCATGTATCAAGGTACTATACCTACATAACTATAGTAACTTATCAATTCAGTTGAAGTTTAATCATCCCATCCAGCTAACTGGATTTTCTTGTTCTAAATTAGCTAGGGTTAAGCTAGATTTGATTACTGTGAAGTAGGGATTGATGTTAATGGAATTTTGGTTACTGTTTATTCATGTGTTAATCAGTAGGAGAGAGAGAACCAAATGACCATTTTGTACATATTCACTAAATAACACAAAGATCCCCCGTACAGTTTTATGTATTTATTTAGAGGATCGAGATCGAATGCTTAAGAGTCGTGGAATATATGCTTTGCTCAATAATATTCTGATTTTTTGCTGAATGAGTTTGTGATGGGATGGATGAGCTCAGGAAGCTTGCAGAGGTAGGCTTTAAAAGGAGTGCAGAGAAGTGCAAGGAGAAGTTTGAAGAGGAAAGCAGGTACTTCAACAACATCAACTTCAACAAGAACTTCAGGTTTCTCAGTGAGCTCGAGCAGCTCTATCAACCACCGGTTGAGCCACCTCGGAACCCGGCTGAAGATCAACCAGAAAAGATCAATACCCAACAAGAATTAGTAGAAGTTGAAAAGCCAAGTGAAGAACTAGGAGACGATAAAGGCCAACCAGCTTCGGATCCTCAAGAGTCACCAAGCAATGATCAAACAGTTAGCGAGAAAGAGGTGGAAGTTGTTAGAGCAAAGAGCAACAACAAGAAGAGGAAGAGGCAAAGGAGATTCGAAATGCTGAAAGGTTTCTGCGAGGACATTGTGCACAAGCTGATGGCTCAGCAAGAAGAGATTCACAGTAAGCTACTTGAAGACATGGTGAGGAGAGATGAAGAGAAGCTTGCGAAGGAAGAAGCTTGGAAGAAGCAAGAGATGGATAGGATGAACAAGGAGCTTGAAACTATGGCACATGAGCAAGCTGTTTCTGGTGATAGACAAGCTATAATCATTCAGTTCTTGAAGAAATTCTCTTCATCAGCTAGTACTAGTAGTAGTACTAGCCCTAGTAATGGCCAAAAGGAAACCGATCAAGAACCAATTACATCATCTGCAATGGTCCCATCTGCAAGCAATGTTCACAAGTCTACTATTACTACTCCTACTTCTTTCCACACCCAAAATATTCCACGCACTCCCACTTCGGTGACTGAAGCCATTGCACCCCAAAGCCCTAGTTCAAGCACTCTAAGCATCAATCCAAAACTGCCCATTTCCTCTCCACCTCCTGAAAACCCTAGCTCCTATCATCTCAAAACCCAAAACCCTAGCTCCAACGACAAAGCGCAAGACCTCGGAAAGAGGTGGCCGAGAGATGAAGTCTTGGCTCTGATCAACCTCCGGTGCAGTCTCTTCAACAATGCCGATCAACAAGACAAGGATAAAGATGGAGGAGTCGTCAAGGCTCCACTATGGGAGAGAATCTCACAAGGAATGTCGGAGTTGGGTTACAAGAGAAACGCCAAGAGGTGTAAAGAGAAATGGGAGAACATCAATAAGTACTTCAGGAAAACAAAGGATGTGAACAAGAAGAGGTCGCTTGACTCGAGGACTTGCCCTTATTTCCATCAACTAAGCACTTTGTACAACCAAGGCATACTCGTACCGCCTTCCGATCACCAAGCTGCACGGCCGGAGAAGCGCTCGCCTGAGAAACAGTCTTCTGTTGCTGAAGGTGAGAAAATCAATATGGTAGCGGCAGCTTTTGAGTTTGAATTCTGATGTTTTGCATATTTGTGTGTGCAATATTTTCAGTGATAATAATATGTGATAACTTTTTCTTATCTTTCTTCTTGTCCTAGCTTGGTAAAACATGTGGTAGCCACTACTCGATCTGGAGTTGACATGAAATTTGATTTTCTTCTCCAATATATAATATCTCATTGCAGGATGATACGTATGTTTCAGAATTTGTTTTGTAGTGAGCACCGACAGATAAACAAATGAAGGACCATATTGTAAATGAGCTCTACAGTCTCTTTTAATATTTGCATATTTGCTCCCGATTACTATACTAAGATTGCATAGCTCGCCATATCTTGGAGTTGAGGGTTGCCTACTAGTTAATCAACACAACTCTTCAGTGCTCTGATCTATTCACCTTGTGACATTTTCATATAATTATATACATTACGTACACTGAAACATATGAAGTAGTATACCATATATAGAATATGCCAGATATCTAGAAACAATTTGAAGAATAATGGTGCCAAGGCAATATAAAACACCGGAACCACCTGCAATCTGATCGAGTAAAATACACAAGCATATATATATATATTTAGGATCCCTAGTAGAGCATGCTTTAGTTTCTGAATAGATCTGGCATTAATATTCCATTTATCATAAGTTACATTCTTAAACTAAAAAAAAAACGAGAGACATTTGTTTGATATCTTATTTCACATTATACGTTTGAACCTGAAATCTATTTCCGAGAGTAATTAACAATTTTTACTAGTAATTGACGATTTCCATTCAGCACTTGGACCTGCACCGGTTCACCATACTCTATCAATACAACCCCAAATGCATGAAATCTATTTCACCAAAATTGAAAACGAAAAAATTGATATATTTCGGTGTTTTTTGGCATTTTTATTCTCCTAAACGATGAAAGTGTAGCATAAGCAAATTGACAACACATGCAAGTGCATGTCCCTGCATGACATAATTTTTCTGTTTCTCCCGTGGGGGCCCACCCTCCCCCCAAAATGACCCCAGCTGGCGGTGGCAGTGAGTAGGGAGAGAGCAAAAGCCTTAGAGCTGGCCAAAAACGGTGTCGTTTCTGTCTGCCTTCCTTTCAGAAAGAGGCGGGACCCAGATCCAGAGAGACAGCACGGGCTGACAAGTGACGCAGCGCCACGTGTAGGGAAGCGCATGTGATGGGTTTGTCAGTACGCCACACTGTATCTCAGCCCCCGTCGGCCGCACTCTGAGGAGTCTGAGCGATTGCGCATTGCGGCAGCGATAGCATACAAGCACCCCCACGTGTGTGTCAGTAGGAGATGGGGACCAGTGGTAATCGGACGGGCTTGGACTCTCGGATTAGAAAAGGGATCAGAAGTCAACACGTATGAGGTTTGCTATATGTGAATGACTTGTAGGAGACTCTCATTCTTCTCTGTGCGTTTGACCTTTCCCTTTTACCTCTGTTTTTTTACAAATGGGGTAACTTTAAGAGGTTGTCTACGAAATGTTACTTTTGACTAACCAAATTAAGCCTATGGGTGTAAATTTACCATAAGGTTGTTAAGAGGCTCAACTGATCATTTTTTTTATTGGGCCCGAAGTTGGTACTTCCAAATCCACCTTTGGGTGTGGCTCAATACTTGCCCAAACCAATTACAACTAAGGTTATATTGTGTTGAAAATGTGCAATATCTTTGTGAGAAGATGATATAAATAGATGGAGGAGGGAAAGTACATGCATCATTCAACTAGATAATGAAATTTTTCGGTAGTATCATGGAGTAATATTTAATTTCAGATAATGAAGGAAATTAAAATAGAAACTCTCCAATTGATTTGGTGTAGTCGATTAATTGATATCGTGTTATGGGATGATTAACCAAGTTGAAATCAAATACATATGATCTGTTTAATTTGTTAGTTACTTAAATTGCTTTGTTTGTTGTTAGGAGATTGTAAATTATTCAAACTACCAAATGTTCATGTTGTAAATTATGTAATGAAAATGTAAATGTAATGACACATTATAAAGTATGATCGATGTTCGATAATAAATAGATATCTTCCCTTGATCTCTTATAATTAGCTTGATCATATATATTTGTTCTCTGATCTCTCCACATGCATCATGAAACTGAAAATGAAGATTGTACCCCAGAAAACAATTGACGAATTTATAGGCAAATTAATATACGTGGAAAAAGGACATGAAAGACCATTATTGAAATCTCGACATTCATTCATAAGTTGCAATATTTATACAATGACAATTAACATCTGTGGCAAATAGAGCAGAAGCTTCCAATTACTTGACCAACAGCCCTCGTGGCTACGACAACGTCTCCAGCCCTCAAATTTTGGAGGTTTCATGCAGATGCAATTACCAAAGAACAAAGGAAGTGGCTGTGGGCTCGCCAGTCACAAAGAGTCCGAGGCTTCATTCATCATCCTGTTCATGATTTTCTTACTTTCACGAGTTGTTCGTTACTGTTCTTCATATCCTTTCTTTTCTGGCTCATGATACATCTGTCTATATATACGCAAACCACGTATCTCCCATTTTAGGTAAAGAAGGGCTTCACTTTCTTAGCATGATGGAGCTAAAATGATGAGGGAAAAGCTTTGCAGATTGCTTAGCTTTTGCATCTGGTTGGTATCATCAATGGTGCTATTACTGCATGCTGGTTACAGATTACCAGATTTTGGTACCAGCTAGCTATTACCAAGTTCTTGCTCCTCTTTTTCTTTATGGTTTGAAGGAGTTTTGCCTGAAACAGAAGTAACCTAACAACCCTAACGCGGGCGCCTTAAAAACCCTTCATTGCAAAATCAAAGAAGCTAGCTAGCCTTTACCATATGTACTTTCGAAAATCCAAGCATTCATTTCTCTTTTTTTTCCTCCTCTCAAGTATGATTTTCTAAATTATAAAATTTTCATACTTCTCGACATCACTTAACTTATATTTTACATACTAGTATAAGCTCACAATATAAAATAGATTACGTCCTTCTTATGATAAACGCGCAAAATAGATCCCTAACTATAAAGATCAATATAACCGGTGTGAACTATAAGCAGAAATTGATATCAATATACAACACATACGTTTCGGGGATATATTAATGTTATTGATAAGCTATCGAAGTGGAGCACATTATCAACGAACAGATGAAGCTAAACTGGTGATCAACCTAAAAACCAAGATGGAATTATTGTTTTATTATTTTCCATACTATAATTCCAGCACCCCAAAAGAGACCATTTTGTCATTAGTATGCTCCCAGCACGTCGACAGCAACTTCATACCATGTAAGGTCATTACAGTCTTTTCATTAAATATAAAAAGCGCCGGATAGTAAGCCTCGTGATTGCAAGTCTTGATTGGGTTACGGGGGATGGTGCGGCCCTCACCCTTCTTCTCTTGGTCGGGTCATTTTAATCACTTAATTATTTGGGTTCAAAATAAATATATTTTTTCGTTGATTAAAAATCAAAATAAAGGTGATTTGGGGCTTTATCTTTTTGGTGATATTTAATTATTTATATTTTGTGCTTAATCTCTTCCCCTTGGAAGAAGTCATCTTTTATAGTTTAATATGGAGTTTATTTTGTATAAAAGAAGCTTAATTAATTATGTTGCGTTTGTAATAAGTGGTTCACATGAAATTTTGCTCGTGACCACCATGACCATAATTACGTCCGGAAATTTTAGCAGTTGGAAATGATGACTTCTTTTTGTTAATGATAGCAAACAAATGGATAGGGTTCTGTTTTTTTTTTATGGTAAATTCACAAGCTTACCTAGTGATGCTAGTTAAATAAGTAATTTAAAACGATCTAAAGTAGGTTTAGTGGCATTCGTTTTACACTCATATAAATCTTGTTGATAGCGGCATTTAATTTCCTTCACAAATGTTGGTTCACTTGGATTTCTTCGATTCACATTATCTTGACAAATATTTTCGCTATATGTTACACAAGATTAATTAAAGAAAACTTACTATCAATAATACGACAAACCTCAATTTTGTAGGCAAAATTTACATTATGCAATAAATTCGGAGTCACTTATCTTAATTGTCAATAGAATAAATTATGAAAGTTAAAACTCCTAAGTATGCTTGAAAACTGCAAAACTGTCTCACTTAACTAATTTTAGACAATATAAGTAGATGATGAAATCTAATTTCTCTCTACTTGTGCATTCCCACAATGGGAGAATAATAACATTCGAAAATTGAAGAAAGATAACAATAAAAATAAAATATACTTGAGTAGATTAATTTACTAGAGATCGATCTCTAACACCATGTTTGTTTCATGAAATCATTACCTTGAGACAAGAAAGTGATTCATTTCATTTGTTTGGTAAGTAAAAGAAAGAAGAGGGAAATGAAAATATTCTCAAAACATTAGAAAATTAGTGAGAAAGTGGTTCACTCCACACACCCGTGGAATCACTTTTCTAACCAAATTTCTACAATTATTAGAACAATCTAACCTTAACTTTTCTCACTAATACATGAATATTATAGGAAAATCAATAACTTTTCCTTTACATTTCTTAGCTTTTCCAAACACAAGAAAATAAATTTTATGGAAATTGTAATTTGGCCTAAGTGAAACCATGAGGAAAAGAAATCTATGAGAAGTCAAGCTTCCCCAACAAAGCTATGACAAAATTAATGGGGCCATGATCCTCCTTCCCACTCTCAGGGCTACCCACCCCCTTCTCTCTCTCTCTCTCTCTCTCTCTCTCTCTCTCTCCATGACCATTGCTGTAATGAGCAGCAGAGTTTACTCTCACTTCTCTCCTTTTCACAATCAGAATAAAACTGACCTTCCTCTTAACTATTCAAGTCTCATTGACCCATCATCAAAAAAACCCATCTCTCTCTCTCTCTCTCTCTCTCTCTCTCTCTCTCTATAGCAATCCAACAATATTAACTTCATTAAAAAATTAATAAAATAAATCTCCCCCTAGTATTTATGTGTTTCTTAATGAAGAGACCACTATAGTCTAGCAATTAAGCAATGTAATCTCTCTCTCCCAGTTTGTCAGTTTCTTAAAGGCTGAGAGAGAAAGAGAGAGAAAAAAAACCCAATAGGGGCTAATGGGCGAAGGAGCCACTGCAACTTCCTCTTCAGTTCTTCTTCCGAGTTCTCTGCTTTGTATTCTTGTTGTCCCCAAACGGTGTCGTTTATAGTTGCTGCTGTTGCTGCTAATGTGTCCTTTCCAACCTGCATTGTGATCTATCTCTCTTTCTCTCTCTGGATCCAACTCACTCAGGTCCTGCAAATCTCTCTCTGTTTTGGCTCTAAAGGTGTTGGCTTTAGTCATTTTCTTGAAGTTTTAGGAAGTAAAGCTGCAATATTTGAGTTGGGTTTTGTGTTTCAGTTGCATTTTTTTGCTTAATTTTGATCCCAGTTGGAGTGTTGGTTGCTATGTTAGTTATACTATGTGCATTTTGCAAGAAAAAAAAGTGTTCTCTGCTCTCTTTCTTGCTCTAAATCATTATGTGTTTTTGGTATTTGGCTAGTTAGTGTTGAGTGTTCAAGATATAGTTCATGGTTTGTTGTCTTCATTTTCCTCTTTTCTATTTGCTTTCAGTATATATTTTGACATTGTTTGTTAGCTAAGGAAGTGTGGGAAATTAAGCAATACGTGGACAACATGGTATATAGTACAGTTTGGGTTTTTCCTGATGTAAGTGATGAGATCTGACAAAACTATGGCTTGCACTCATTTAGGCCTTGTACCGACAGATTTGAGTGAGCTAATTTGAGACTTTGACACAATTAATATTTATTTATTTTCAATCCAAAATGTTCTGTCATGAGTTTTCACCACATTGGGTTTCAATTATAGTGAACTGGGGCTTTAGTTGAAAACTTGAGAAGGAAAATATTATGAGGAAGTGAGTTGGACATTGTAGATAGTTACATGAATTGCTATTGGGAATGCAGATTATTTGACTATTAATTAAACAAGGGGAATTTGAGTAGTATACATTGTTCGAATGATTTTCATTGTTGGTTTCTGAAAAGAAGTTGAAATGCATGATTGTAACATGTTGATATCCTGAGTAACTTCGCAAGTTGTCTATTCCAATTATCAAGAATTGGTAAGTATAGTTGCTTATGAGATTAACACCATTTTGATAAATTTAGAACCAACATTATGGAGCAATATGAAGTTCTGGAGCAAATTGGGAAAGGGGCTTTCGGTTCTGCCCTTCTTGTCAGGCATAAGCATGAAAAGAAGAAGTGAGACTGGAATTTACCTTTTTATTTTCCTGTATCCATATTTGCTTTCTTGGGACTATGCACTGGTCAACTATCCCTTCTATCATGCAAGTTTTGATTTTATTCCTTTTGATATGTGAAGGTATGTGTTGAAAAAGATTCGTCTTGCTCGCCAGACTGATAGATCACGAAGATCTGCACATCAGGAGGTTAGTATTGCTTTTTTATGATTTTGTCCCTCAAGGAACAGTTCACATTACTTGTGGGCACTCAGTTAGATAGTCCGGATTGCAATGTAGGCCAATTGTTTTGTGCTTACAGGTTATCCTCCTAGACATGAACCACACTTGAACCTTTGATTAGTTTGCACTAATGCTACATCAAATATCCAGACTTACTCTTATCTTGTTTGTGTAGATGGAGCTCATTTCTAAATTCAAAAATCCATTTATTGTGGAGTATAAAGATTCTTGGGTTGAAAAGGTACATTCACATGCAACTTCTCATTCTTTCTCATCTTAATAGTTGCTTATGATGTTAATATAAATGTATACAGATACGAGTCTTGGGTCACAATAAGTTTTTCTAGGCCTTTGCTGATAGTAGGTCTAGATGTTTTGAACATAGAGTTTGAGAGATACTAAATAGTTTATCACGATGTGCAAAAATTATTGAAAAAAAAACATCAACGACTTACTTTTGTTCTTCATATACTAACCCTTAAAAGTTTTAAAAACTGGTGAGCTTGATCAAGAATTTTTGTTTTTGAAAAGCCTGAAGATTTGATGGTTCTGCTGCATAGAATATTGATGGTAATTTCAAGTGAATATGGACACACTTGATCTCATAGATGTATCGTCAATGTAGACATGAACCAGTAGTCTCTATCTACTTTAGTTGTTGGTTGCCCGAATGGTGATTTACTTAAGTTATTTTAGTTTATGTTGGATTATAGCACGTAACTTGTTGTCGAGGGTTAATGTCACTTTTTATTGATTTTCTGGTTTGCAGGGTTGCTATGTATGCATAATATTAGGTTACTGTGCTGGAGGAGACATGTAAGCCTTGTGTTCTGTGTTGAGACTAGTTTCTATAATCGTGGTCTCATCTACTTTGGCTTGAAGCCTCGCATGCCCTTACCCACTTGTGTTGCTTTATGTTTGGTACAGGGCAGAAGCTATAAAAAAGGCCAACGGTATTCTTTTTCCTGAAGAGGTCTGAACTCTTATTCTAATTCATGTCTTCTCTTTGTATTCTCCTCCTTCCTATTCATTTACTTGCTTAATAGTCACTTTTATGCCTTGTATACTTGTAACTTGCCCTTGTGCATCTAAATTTTGGGAGTTAATTTTCTTTCAGAAAATCTGTAAGTGGCTTGTTCAACTGCTCATGGCACTCGACTATTTGCACAAGAATCATATTCTTCATCGTGATGTCAAGGTTAGTCATTCATTTCTTCCTGTTCACTTGGAAAATACTTTTCATCATGTATGATGCTGTTGTATACTGATTCTGCCTTATGATCTCTTCAGTGTTCTAATATCTTCTTAACAAAAGATCAAGATATACGCCTGGGTAAGTGGTCATATTAATTCCTATATATCTTTCAAAGGGAAGTGTTGTTTGCTGAGGACAGTAGTTAATCAATGTGGGTGCAGGTGACTTTGGACTTGCAAAAATGTTGACTTCAGATGATCTTGCCTCTTCTGTAAGTAACTTTGATCTTTTTCAAAAGTTCAATATGGACATGGTGTTGAAGATATCTCTGATACAATCTTGTTATCTTGAATTCAGGTTGTGGGAACTCCTAGCTATATGTGTCCTGAACTTCTTGCTGATATACCTTATGGTTCCAAATCAGATATTTGGTCTTTGGGTAAGAACAGTATTTTTGGAATTCTTTTGGTCATGTGTTGCTCTTGTTTGCATTTTGTAATGCGTTGAACAATTTTATCCAGGATGCTGCATATATGAGATGACTTCTCATAGGCCTGCATTTAAAGCATTTGTAAGTTTTCAAGATGTCCCATTTTTCAGATAAGCTCACTTACTTTCGCATATTTCTTTTGGTATATTTCTTTATTAATCTCATGTTTCTTTAACAGGATATACAAGCACTTATTACCAAGATTAATAAGTCTATAGTGGCTCCCCTTCCAACAAAGTACACTGCTGCATTGTAAGTAATTCGTAGTCTATATCTGGTTACCGTTCAACTGGATGTGAGTCTATGTTTGGTCTGAGCGTTTTTCAAGAAGTTGCAGACGTATGTAACGTAGATGGGATTAACATTTAGCTATCATTAGTTTTGTCACTTGAACTTGCAGATGTTAGTGACAAAAGTAATTTTGATATAATTGTCCAACTCCTAATGTTTTGTGTTTCCATTTGTAGCAGAATATTGTTGACCTAATTATTTTGGTTATTTCTATTCTCAGTCGAGGCCTTGTTAAAACCATGCTTCGAAAAAATCCAGAACTCAGGCCAAGTGTATGTATTCTTCTTCTAGCCAACATTTTGCAAAAAGAACATGGATAGTACTGTACATCTCATTTAAACTGTTTTGTATTGGAGCAGGCAGCAGAGCTGCTCCGTCACCCAGTTCTTCAGCCTTATGTTCAAAAGGTTCATCTCAAAATCAATAGCCCCAATTATTTGAAGAAAACTAGATTTTCTGAGGTAGAAGATGTTAGATACTCAACATACCAGGAAAAGCGGCGTACATTAAGCAATGATAGGACATTGAATCCTAGTATTTCTGGAGGTGAGCAAGGTTCTCTGTGCTCTGCTCAAGACATGAATGAAAAATTCAATTATCTGAATCAAGAATTTGCTGGATCGTCTGTTGGTGTCACCCAAAAAAAGGTAGCCACTCGCAAACAGTCATTTGCTTCCAAAACTTCAAGTAATGTCCACACTCAGCGAAGTACTCCAGCAAAATCTTCTGCCACTTCAAAGAGATGGATGGAGCCAAAGAATCACTCATCGGTAAGACAAGTGGGGGGAATCTCTCTCTCTCTGGTTTTGAGAACTCTTATTTTGTAAAAGGTAAATCTTGCTAGTCTCACTAGTTTGAGTTTATCTATCTTATCTTTCCAGATTCCTGTTTCACGCACTCAGGACAAAGCAGTAACTACAACTCGCAGAGCATCATTGCCATTCTCAACAAGACCTGCGATTCAGAAACAATTCTCTTTCCGGCCTAGTGTTGGTGTCCTACACTGTATCAAATCTCCTGATGTCTCTGTCAATTCCCCTCGAATTGATAGGATAGCTGAATTCCCATTAGCATCATATGAAGAAGAATTGTATGAAGAACAATTTTTGCCTACCCGCAGAGGCTCTCCAACCTCTGTGCAAGGCTCATCTGGCTCCCCACAATCTGGTGACCGTTCAATCATGAAAGACAAGTGCACAGTTCAGATATTTGATAAAGCCTCTCGCAGGCTTAGTTTCACAGGTGCATGGCAGGGAATTGACCGCAGCATGTTTCAAGTTGACAGAGAAAACCGAAGTGATGCATGTTCTGATCAAAATGCAACTGCTGGAGCATCAAGCCGGACCTCATCAGACACACGCCGCCGATTTGACACCTCTTCATACCAGCAAAGGGCTGAAGCTTTGGAAGGGTTGCTTGAGTTTAGTGCAAGGTTACTCCAATACGAAAGGTATGAAGAGCTTGGGGTGTTGCTGAAGCCTTTTGGTCCCGGGAAAGTTGATCCTAGGGAAACTGCTATATGGTTAACTAAGAGCATCAAGGAAAATACTGTCAAACAAGATGATGAGATTATTTAGTTACAAAACATCTAATGAGCTGATGCCATGCGGTCTGGAATGTATCATATTTCTGACAAGTAGGTTTTGTAGTTCTGAGGTTTTGTTCTGAGTTTTCTCAAGAGGAGTTAGGCATCTAGTCAGATGTTCATTTGTAGGCTCTAATCTCAGACTAGTCATCACTGTGGACTCAACTTAGTTTGAGAAACATCATTGGTTAATTAATGGTAATATCTCATTGTATTATTTATTGCGGTGAGCCGTACACTGCAAGTAAAGAAATTATCTTCCAACTTCATCATTTTAGAAAGTGCTTTCCATGTAAGAAAGGGAAATAGTAAGATTCAAAATACAAATGGGTACCACCATAGACGTTTTCCTTACTGATCTTGGCTACCCTATGTCCTAATCCTTTTCCTACTCGAGAAGGGACAAGTGTTATATTCCTAGCTACATGTGGGAATGTTGTCATATTGCAGTATTATATATAACATTGCATACAAATATAAGAAACCTACACATTGCTTCGAAATAACAAAACCAATTGTTCGCTATAGTACTCTGTCTTTGATTTAGTCTTTGCGAGAGTGGTTTTCAAAGAAAGAATAGAATGGTGACCGCTAGAGGCACGCACAAGAAGAAGGCACCAGAAGCTTTGAAGGCCACCGCTACTCGGTCAGGAAAGCGAGCTAAGAAGGCATCCCAGACACACATAAACAAATCATCCGAACAACAGGTGAAGACTGATGTAGGTCTCATTCACTGTCATGGATCTCGCGAAGATGTTACTGTCAATTCCCTTGCAACTCCATCCGTTATCTTCCTTAAGTCACTTGATGATGACTACCCTGCTTCAAACATGAAGGAGGAGAAAGGTCAGATAAGTGATGGAGAAGTGGGACTTCATGAGCGTAGGGTTCAAAACACAGCTGCTGATTCAGGAGGAGCATCAGCAAGCCGCAGCAGGCTTGATACTTCATCATTGGAGCAGAAGGTTGAAGGTTTAGAAGCGCTGCTTGAGCTTTGTGCAAGATTGTTCCAGGATGGAAAATATCAAGAGCTTGAGGTGGTGCTTAAGCCTTTTGGGTCTGAGAATGGGTGCCCAAGGGAAACTGCTATATGGTTGACTAAGATTTTCAAGGAAAAAACTAGTGCCAAGTAAATAGACCAGGAGGATTTTCATTCACTTTTGAAAGAGCTGCTTCCATTTGTATTTTACTCTAATAGGTTATAATTTTTTAGTCTATCAAGTTAAATCAGGGATCTAGTTGGGGATCATTTATTGATTTATGTGAACTGTGTGGGTGAAATTGCACTAAAATGTTGTCCAACTTCCTAAATTTCACTGCATTCTTTCTGTAACTTCATATTCTGATATCCTCAGTGATTTAACTGCCTTTGAACGTACTGGATTTGTTAAATGGTATAAATGATCAATATTCCATTCAAATGCTCAAAACAGTAACTTCAGAGAAGTATTGTACAATTAATATTAGTATAGCTAGTGTACTTCACTGATTACACGAGATTTTAACCTTCAGCCTCAATCAATTTACCTCTTCCAACTCTTAAATGTGCGAGGAGCTGTTAGTACAAAATCACATGGGGCTGCAATATATCACACAATGAGCAATTAGACAATTATGAAATAATGCAACAATAAAAAAAATTACTTATATGAACTTGAAAAATTAACTACAGTTAAACAATCTACCTCTGAAGCTAGAGATTCAGTATACTTGGGATGACTTGGATTAATGTATTCATACTTGTTCTCCTCAAACAATCTTCTTGGTCTGTAAAGCTTACCAAACCAGGGATCATGGTTTTTATAATCATTAGATTTGAGGTATGAAGACGAACGTCTCAGAAATTGTTCATCTCTTGAATCTACCAGTTCTGTATGCTGGCTTTTATGTTTGTTGCTCCCATCAGGTCGTTGTTTAGGCTCACTTTGTGACCTGACTTTTTTGGCACTTGAAGATTGTGTGTTGGCCATGTAACTAGGCATGAATGAGTATTCATAACATATAGGCTCAACTAGAGAATCATGCTGTTGAAAAGGGATGTAGGGCCTTGTGGATTTTGGTTTGGGTGAAGGCATTTGGGGACTAGTTTCTGGTGTTATGAACAATGTTTCATTGTATCTGTGCCGGTTTGAGATGGACCGCCGATCAGAAGAAAATGATGTGTAGCTATGATCAATCCTCTGATGAATCTGATCAGTTTGTGCATGGTTCAGCTGGCCACTTGTACTCTTCATAACTATTTGTGATTCATTAGAAGTCATATAGATTTTCTTCTGCAATAAAGAAGGGCAAACAATTTGAAGAACTACAACAAATAAATCTAGGAGACATTTTTGGATTAAAGGGGCAAGACTAATTACCCTATGAACTTCATTGGGATGAGGGGAACCTCTTTTGAAAGAGGACTGCTTTTTATTTTCAACCTGTGCAGCTGCCTCAGACATCTGAATTCTCTGTACGCGAGCTCGAACCTGGATAGCCAACAAAGCATGCATGCGCCTCATGGTAGCATTAGTCTGTTTCCTCACAAAATGACCTCTTATGAGTGCTTGTAATTTCACTAGACTTTTTAAGGCATGTAAAGCTTTCCTTGCCTGAAAATAAAGTAAGCAAGAATGAGCATGCCAGAAATAGATTTACATTGCCTGATCATAGATTCATAAAAGTTTTTTTTTATGGAAATTTGTACCAAATGAGCACGAAAGGCGGCTTGGATCCTTGTAGCAGCAGCATTCTCAGCCTGTATTGATACACATGCAGCAAGATTCTGCTGAGGCTTCAATGCCAATGTAGTTGTGTCAATCGAATCAGCAGATTTAGAAACCCTGTGAGATGATCTTCCGAAGCTCCATCTTCGCTTAACTTTTGGAGTCCCCGGGTGGCTTGTTCTGTTGGTAGAAGACGTAAATTGGTCAGTCAAAAGAGCTTGGTTCTTCTTCTCCTGCTTTCCTATCAGAAAGTTCAGAATCCATTTGCTTGCCTTCCCCATCTTTTCTAGTACATAAATCAAAGTCTCATTCTAAGACAATGGTGTGAGGCGTAGTGACTCGTATAGTCGTATTCCATACAGATAGCATAAAGTTTACTTTATATAAAGCAATATGATAACTAATTGGTTTCCTAGAGTATGGTCGAATCTTTTATTTGACTTTCGTATGCTATTTAAATCTATAATACATCAAAATTCAGTTTATTATGCACGGCTGTTTCTGTGGAGTACCTATCAGGTTTGGTCATCTAGTTCCTTATTTCAAATACTGGCCTGCAGAGGCTTTCCCTAATCAAGCCATTTGGTACCTCATATCTCGTACAAGTCATAATTCATAAAACATAAGAGCTGTAAGACTCTTCCTTCATTTGTACTCAGGCAATCAAATACAAGTCCCTATGTTTATTGCTCATCCCACTACCGCCCAATTGTTGCTTATTACGCCTCACCAATGCTATTAGACTAAGCCTAAGAAAATAATATTATTCATTGCAGGCTTGGGGCAGACCATAATACACGCTTTGTATTAGTTCGGCTAAAGATTGAAGATATTACTTCTTGTATAACTGCTTCTGCAAATCCCTGATAACAATATGAACGTTCACATCAAGCTCAATTAGTAAGGTTAGAAAGCCTTCAAAGTAGTACAAAATTCATACAGAATTTTAAATTTGATTAGGAAACAAAAATTACTATGAAACCTTGCAAACAGGTAAAGTTGAACAATCTGCTCACAATACAAATTTTAGCCCACATGGACTTGTAAAAAGCATGCAGCATATTATTAACTAAAACACAAATGGACTTGTAAATCTATTTCAGATTTTCAGCAAACCCGTTTCATCACTTTGCCGTAAATGTGCCTAATTCCGGAAGTTTCAACTCTTGACAGTCTCGGCTTCAGTAAGAGATAGTGTTCCAACAACCATATAACTCTTAACATGCAGGCATAACTCCATCTGCACAAGAAAGATAAAACTACATTAAGCAAGAAAAGCTGATCAGAGCCTATGAAATCTAGTTGATCTAGTACACACCGCATGTTTTTAGTTCCGTGAGAGATAGTATTTAATAGGGACATCACAATAACAAAACCATGAGCTTTTTGTGTCATCAAGCCTCAATCACCTAACAGGCAGTATGAAACCAAATAGAAAAAAGAAAAATCTATGCATTTCATATTGGATATCATGATGCTTTGTCACAGTACAAATTAATTCCTTTATGCAAATCATTGAATAGTTGACATGCATTTATCTGTGGCTTTCCTAGGGATCTTCTGACTTTAAGATAGTATGTTCAAGGGGGGGGGGGGGGGGTCATGTTTTCTAACACACAAATAAGCCCATCCAAGGAAACCAGAATATCATCAACAATATTCGTGCATGCTAACAGTAAAAAAAAATTACAAAAGCACTAGCATGGCTGTTCAACTTTTCCCAGAACCCCTTTCTTCTGAGCCATAACAAATGAAATGCAGCATAATACTTATAAGATCCCTTGCAACCTTCTTCTGAAGTAATCTAAGTAGTAAAATCACATTTAAATATGGAGAAGCAAAAAGACAAGAGATTCAACCTCTGGCTATCTGAGCTTCCCCTTCTCACTGCTCCTCCTTGCAGCTTCCTTAACTTTCTCAATGTAGCCTTCAATTGGAGGAGTCAGCGTTGCCATGAACCGATCTGTAGGAAATGGAGTCATGTCGGGCACCAAAGCTGCTGCTTTCAAATGTTCAGGCAATGCCTCAATAGCCTCCTTCTTTAAACGCAAAAGTGTTGACTCTGCTGCTTGCCTTGCCCGGTGACGCCTCATCAACACCCTGCTATACTCCTTGGCGAGCCGTCGGCCATCTTCAGCAGTCAGTTCATATTTTGGTAACTTCTCCTCATCAACCAAACCTAGTGATATCAAATCCAATCCCGGAGGTCCAATAACTGTTGGTTTTTCTGAGATCTGAAATTCTGGCTTATTCTTTTTCTTCATATCAATTTCACGCTGTCGATCTTTGCTAATAAGTCCCAACTTGGCTCGTTCCGCTTCCCGGTTTCTCTCTTTCTCCGTCAAATACCTGACAGGTGTAGGGGCACTTAAGCATTGCTCATAAAACTTTTCTCTTTCGGCATATCTTTTCCCTCCTGCACCTTTAGGAGCACCATCTGCAGCACCTTTTTTCGTAGTTATCTTTGAGCGCTTCAGCGGCGTCGCAGTTTTCAATTTCGCCTTACCCTTTGAAGTCCCACTCACAGAGCATCTCTGAAGAAAGTGGTGGCCTGAAGACGAATCAAGCGTAGATACTAGGGGCTTAATCTTTAAGATTCGTATCATCTTCTAAAAACCCACCAAGCTCTTCAGCACAATATATGAATTCCTTGTTTCTCAATCCCTGCCTGCATTACACCAAAGTAAGAAATCACTAATCACTCCATCTACCACTCATATGTAAGACCAGTAGTACTCCACCCACTACTTCGAACACGACACTACCATAAGTGCATCTATAACACAACTAGCAATCGTCTCACGAAACTCATAACACCAATTCCAACAGAAAAATGACGTATCTAGAGTTTCAAACTTCAACAACAAAACACAGCTACAAGCATTATTATATATTAGCAATCAGGGAAACAGAAGGTGAGAGTTATTCAGGAACTTCCTACTATTAACTACTACCGTGAAATTCAACATTTTCAGATAAAAGATCCAACATTTACATAGCCACAATTACAATTAGTACTTCAAAAATAAAAAATTACACAAATAAAAACGAAAATCGAAGAACAAAACAATAAAGATTCAACCTTTATCATAAACCCAACAAAACCCAGCATTCATTTGAACAAGACAAGAGTCTTTTCTATAAACCCTACTGCAGTTTTGGGTTTCATAGATGATTCCAGAGAACACAAATCGGTGGAAGAAAGATAGAGAAACAGAAGGAACCCAAGTGAAAAGTAGATAGAAATATGAGCAGAGAAGAACATACCTATTAGTAGTATTCGTATTGGCTCAGCAGAAATGGCACCAGGCTCATCAGAGCTGCACTCTAGTTTAGCGAAAGAGACGAGAGGAGTGAAAGGGTTTTGGACCCGTTTAAGCCTTTAAGGTAATGAAAAAAATGGGAGAATGATCTTGGCCTAGTAATGCTTGGGCTTGGGTGTTTTGGGCCTGAGGGTTTAACCTTTAGGTTATCTGATATGGACACAGAATCACAATGTGTTTGATTCTCACCAACTCGTACGGAATGATTGATGGTATCTGTATTTATAGACTAGTAGGCAGATGTTTACGAAGTAGGTTTCTCTATTTTAGGCCAATATGCGGCCCGGCTAGCATTGGTGCATTTGATGCTGTGAAGACTAGTAAGCAATGTAGATTGATAAGCTTGTGAGACGTCTTGCAAAACTATAGTGTAAGACGATCGAAGCAAAAACATTATATTAATCCATTTTGTTTGCCAGCCATTGATATAAACGCTCTCGATGTGAGAAATCTGGGGCCAATCTTCTCTCCGGCAACGTTGTTGTAGTAATGGACAACCATAGATCTCCAGAAAATTAAGGGAAGTGTGTAGCCCTACATATGGCAAGCACCATAGTTCAGGGCTTAAGAGAGGTGAGTTGTGTGAACCCATTGCCACCCAGGTTCGATAACACAACTTGATTGAATGTAGAAATGCAGCAGCCAAAGCAAGGAGACGGTTCTAAAAACCTTGATTCGTGTTTCAGAAGCTTCGATCATTGCAAGATTATTTAGAGAATTCACTTCCACTATCTTACAATAGGATAATGATTAATCCCACATAAAACAGCAATAGATTTCAACACAAAAATTACTGCACAGTCTGCACCAGTTGTATCAACTTGTTGTGGAGGGATGACTTCAAATGCATCAGTTGTATCAACTTGTGGAGGAATGACTTCAAATTTCAAAGCATCATCATCTTGGGATTGGGCATACAGAAAGCTAACTCCACACCTTTTCACGTTATTTATCTTTTTCCCCCGGACTTCTGTATAGAAGTGAAAAGAGGCTTCCGTATACCATTTTGCTTCATCACTTGGGATTCTGGCAGTATCAAATGATTCATACCACACCAACACATAATCTGTACAGATGCGCCCATAGACACTAACATTGATATCTGGAAATCCCAAATAGACAGTGTTTCACCGTTGCTAGTTTTGAGAATCATCTGACATTTAAACCCATGATAAGCTGAAAGTTGAGAGATTGGCGTAACAGAGCAGAGAGCAATACCCAAGAAGTTTGAATCTTCAGACCAACACAGGGGAAGCTTAATATTCAATGAAGATCCCTTCGGCATTTGATAGCTAATCCATTTTGGAATTTCATTTCCCGGACAAATCACCGCTACATTGCCACGTGTTGAGCATTTCTGCAGGTACATGATATAAAACTCATAATCATTCAATTCTTTGAGAGAGACGTACAAGATTAGATGCAGTTGCCATTCGCATGATTCTGAAGTGTGCATCATCCATTATGCGACTCTTTGAAATTTCATCCAAATTAGCGCAACCAAAAAATGAATGGGATTCGGTCCTGGAATTTTGTTCTAAAAGCATTTCATCCAAACCTTGTGTATGTGCAGTCACTGAAACTGACACAGTCTCAAGTCTCGTGCACTCTGTTGCATCCAACTTTTCTAGAAGACATGGGAGCACCGGCAAAGATTGCAGCTGCTCGCACTTTCTAACTCTTAGAGACTTGAGCCCAGAAACTTGTTTGATGCTGGGAGGTATTGTCTTGATCATTGTTTCACTTAGATCCAAGGATCGCAAGGCGAGCAAGGTAGTAAAGTAATCGGGAATTTCTTTTAACAATACACCTGCGAGATTTATGCTCTTTAGGTATGTACATTTTGACAAATCCGGAACTTCAATCAAACTTCTACAACCGGCAAGATCTATACTCTCAATATTCACACTATTTGACAGCCCTCCAACTTCAGTCAGGTAATAGGACCCACTAAGATCGATCCTTTTCAAATTGTTAAGATTCTATAACAAACAAATAAGGAAATGCAAGAATTAATAACTAAAACCCAAATATATTACTTTCCATGCACTATTTAATGACTTTAAATACCAAGTCAAGTATACCTGGCTTTCTCCCCAAAGTCTCTTGAGTTTGCTACAGGGCATATGAAGCTCAACAAGGTTGTCTGGTGAAAACTTTGATGGCAAAGATTGGAAAGGGTACTTACTCCAATCGAGATAGCGAAGTGCATCACGAAGACGCTCTAGATTTGCCTTGTTATCGTCAAGATTTGTAGAAAGCTTAAGAAATCTTAAGTTATCCATCCCTGTGAAAGCTTGAGGATCCAACTTTAGCTTGTAATTAGAATAATAGTTACTGTAGAAAATGCTTTGCACGCTTGCAGTTCCCTGAACAAAGAGAAAATAAAAACATAATAAGTCATAACTATGTGGAAGCCCATCAAAATCAACTAGTTTTTCTGAAATCAATTTCTTGACAATCTTCTAGCTAGGTGTTTTATCCACTGAAAATTCACAAGCTTTTTCAAAGAAAACAACAAGTCAATAAATTGAGTTCTTACCTTATTCTTTTCCAATACACTACGAACATCCCTGTAATTGTGTAACCTAGAACGCTTTCCCGGGTTTTTAGGATTTTCCTGATGGACAATCTGCCAACCCATTTCTTGGATCAAGTGATGCATCCATATGCGGTCGTTTTTGATTGCTATGAGAGACATGTCAATGAGATTTTTAATTCCGATCTCTGGAAATAAACCAGAGGCAGATAAGATTCTTTCTGCATCACATCGTTTCTCCCCTTTGTGGAAACACGCTAAATCAAGGAAAATCTCCCTCTCGTTTCTTTCTAATCCATCATAACTCGATGTGTACACATTTCCAAGAAAGCAAACCCCACAACTTTTCACGTTATATAACTTATCACCGCCGACTTCTGTATAGAAGTGAAAAGAGGCTTCCGTAGACGATTTTGCTTCATCTGAAATTCCATGGACATACCACACCGACATATGATCTGTTTCGAACGTCACGGCACTGGACACGAAATGTTCTGTTCCCAAATTGACAGTATGGGTTTCACCGTTGTTTTTGAGAATCATCTCACAATCACACCGAAGAATTTCCCTATGTGCGGATATTGCAAAAACAGAGCAGAGAGCAATACCCAAGAAGTTTGAATCATCTGACCAGTGCAGGGGAAGCTTAATATTCAATGAAGATCCCTGCAGTGTTTGATAGTTAAACCATTTTGGAATTTCATTTCCCGGACAAATCACCGCTAAATCATCACGTGCTGAACGTTTCTGCAGGTCCATAATATAAAACTCATTATCATTCGATTCTGAGAGAGAGAGAGAGAGAGAGAGAGACGTACAAGATCAGATGCAGTTGCCATTCGCCTGATTCTGAAATGTGCATCATCCATTATGCCACTCTTTGAAATTTCATCCAATTTAACGCAACCCAAAAATGAATGGCATTCGGTCCTGGATACATTAAATTCCATATCCGAAAGCATTTCATCCAAACCTTGTGTGTAACGACCCTAAAATTTCGAGCTTAAAAACTCAAAATTTTAAAATCGTTAAACACAAAATAATCTCAATGATGATGAAATCATTTCAATGTCACAGCGGATCACCTCTGAGTTTAAAATATAACTCAGTCAAGCCGATTATTACAAACCAAATGATTATTCAACATATAACAAATGGAATTGTATAATCCTCTCAACAACCTCACAAATAAAATCACCAAATCTCACACACAATGCACGCTGGAACCTCACCACAACTGAATGCGATCGACTTCGAGTCTTTGGAGTCGTCACCCGATCACCACTACTCAGCACCCGTGGAAGTATCCCCTACACCATTGATATTGGTGCACCGGGATTGCAACACAAACCCGGTAAGCTTTACAGCTCGTATGAGTAAAATATTAAAATAACTCTCGTCTCATAAAAGACACAACTCCACATCAACACAGTATAATGAAAATCATGAGAAAACGAGCAACCCATCTGGTTACTCTAATACTTTCACAAAATGGTAACTAATGAGCGCTGGTACACATCTGTTACCCCTCACTTAGTATACCGCTGATGTTGGGTAACCACCCGCCACCCAACAACCAAAACAAGCTGAGTACCCATGAGCAGATAACCACCCGTTACCTCCCATGCAGTACTATGGCAGACAGACTAGAGCTCTAACTGTATCGTAACCTTCGCCCGGCCAAAGGCTAGGTTCCGACTTGCCTCACATGTACAATAATCTCACATCATATTGTACCACACATCACGTCCGAAGACAAATCACAATATTTCACATTTTCCGTGATAAAATCACATGTACAATAATCTCACATCATATTGTACGTTTTAAAACTTTCACAATATCACCACAAGAAAAATCATAACAGTATATTATATAGCGAACTATATATATTCGTATTTATTTACTATTTATACTATATATACATAGTCCACTATATCCTATACATGTCTTATTTCATAAACACCTGAAAATTTTGTACAATAATCTCTCACCATATTGTACCACTTAAATCACATACACATGCACCATTTTCCGTTACCGAAATGACTATTTTTAATGAATTAATAACAGTATGTAATTTAATGAACTATATATATATATGTACTTATTACCATTATACTGTATATATGTAGTCCACTAAATTATATACATGTTGTAATTCATTTAATAAACACACTTGCAAAAATGTTGAATCACCACGAGAGTAGATCCGTAATTCAGTGAGATTTTACTCACCTTATTGACTTGAGCGAGAATCCCACAATTTCCGAAGATAATTTCCTTCCCTCGCTTATAGATCACCTTGAAAAGATAAGAAATGAATTTAGAATCGTTTCGTAAACCTTTAAATGCCGTAACAGTATTAATTGGTTACTGTTCAGCAATTTTCGGTTTTACGAAATTACTGTTCACGGTTCACTATTCACGGTTACTGTGCAATACTCAATTAATACGTATTCCTGTACGTATAAATACTATATACGTATTCCTGTACGTATAAATACTATATACGTATTTCTGTACGTATAAATACTATATACGTATTTCTGTACGTATAAATACTATATACGTATTTCTGTACGTATAAATATTAATACGTATTTCTGTACGTATAAATACTAATACATATTTATGTACGTATAAATATTAATACGTATTTCTGTATGTATACGTACGATTTAAATGTAAATACAACTCAGTAAATAAAATTTACTAAATTACCCTTTTACAAATTACTTTTTACATTTACTGAAAGTAATTTATAATTACATTTACCGAAGGTAAAAATTAATTACATTTACCGTAGTAAATAAAATTTACATTTACATTTACCGTTACACAGTAAATTACCAAAATACCCTTTCAGTCAAAACTAATTACACCGCCTCACACGGCGGCGCGTGTGGCGCACGCGCCACCTCCGGTCGGCCGCGCGTGGGACCCACGCGCCGACGCCAACCAAGGTGCGTGTGACGCCACCGCCGTGCCTAAACTCTCCCCCTCCTCCACCTCTATCCTCCTACGGCCTCCGCCGACCCCTAGGCTATCCCTAGCCTTCTCACGCGCCGCCTCTAGGCGGCGGTATCTCCTCCTTCTTCTCCTCCGCTCCCCCTCTCCGATCTACTTCAAACTTCCCCAAAACATTCATAATTACAACAACAAGCAATCCAACAATCGATCTAACCAAAACCCTTACCTAAATCACGAATTGAAATCGTTGAAGTTCCTTGGTAGATTCGGACCGCCTGCGTTTTCGTCCGAGAGTCACGCCGAGCTTCGCAGCGTCGCCGGTGATGCGTCGTGCTCGTGGGGTGGTCACGTCGTGGTGGTGAGGTCGTAGCTGCCGGCGGTGAGGAGCGACGCTCGGAGGAGAAGAGAGAGGCTCGGAGGGAAGAGGGAACCGAGAGAGAGAGAGAGAGAGAGAAAAGAGAGAGCGGCGGAAAGAGAGAGAGAAGTGAGATGAGGGTTTCTGATTAAGGAAACCCTAATCCCATAATTACCTATTTATACTAGTTTCCAAATCGGAAACTAACTTCCGACGTTAATAACTTTTACCGCCGACGTCCGATTCGAACGCGTCACATATCCACGAACTCGTATCGACGAGCTCTACAACTTCCGTGAAGAAAGTTTTCGCAACCGAGCGACGAAATAAAAGTCGATAAATTCGTTCGGAAACGTAACGTTATCTTATTAAACGTTCTCGGAACGTTTCCGTTCCCGTTTCGTAACGTTTGCAAACAATCATATTCGGTTTAAATCAAACTTCACAACTTAATAGAATTTAATTCAATTCAAATATTGTTTGAAAACGAGGGTTATTACAATCTACCCCCCTTAAAGGAATTTCGTCCCGAAATTCAAGCTCACTCAACAAACAACTGTGGATATCTAGTCATCATATCTGACTCTAGCTCCCAAGATGCATCACCCTCATCATGGTGACTCCACAACACCTTGACTAGTCCAACTTCTCTCCTCCGTAGCTTCTTTGTGGATCTATCCAGGATACGAACCGGCTCGACAACAAAAGTGGCATTTTCCTTCACTTCAATGGTGCTATGATCGATCACATGTGATTCATCTGGTACATACTTCCTCAGCATGGAAATGTGGAAGACGTTGTGTACGCCCGACATGCTAGTAGGCAAGGCTAGTCGATAAGCTAGTTCGCCCACCTTCTCAAGTATCTCAAAGGGTCCAACGTACCTCGGAGCCAACTTTCCCTTCTTGCCGAATCTCACTACACCCCTCATAGGCGAAACCTTCAAGAACACATGGTCACCGATCTCAAACTCCACATGTCTCCTCTTCAGGTCTGCATAACTCTTCTGTCTACTCTGAGCGGTCCGGATTCTATCCCGAATAATCGAGATCTTCTCAGTGGTTTCCTGAACTACCTCCGGGCCCATCAGTGCCTCATCACCAACTTCTGCCCAACAGATCGGAGATCGACATGGCCTACCATAAAGTGCCTCATACGGTGCCATGCCAATGCTAGAATGGTAGCTGTTGTTGTAGGCAAACTCAATCAATCTCAAATGATCTTCCCAGCTACCCTTGAAATCCAACACACATGCTCTCAACATGTCTTCCATCACCTGATTCACCCTCTCTGTCTGTCCATCCGTCTGAGGGTGAAAAGCTGTACTCATATCCAAGGTAGTGCCCATCGCCTTCTACAACCCACCCCAGAACTTCGAAGTGAAACGTGCATCTCTATCGGAAACAATAGAAACTGGAGCACCATGAAGTCTCACTACCTCATCCACATATAGTTTCCCAAGCACGTCCACGGAGTACTTCATCGACACTGGGAGAAAATGAGCCGACTTCGTCAATCGATCGACAATCACCCATATGGCATCGTGACCCTTCTTCGATCTAGGCAACCCGGTCACAAAATCCATAGATATCTGCTCCCACTTCCAAAGAGGAATAGTCAGTGGTTTCAACATGCCAGCTGGTCGTTGATGTTCTGCTTTCACTTGCTGACATGTAAGGCACTTCGATACAAACTCTGCTACGTCCTTCTTCATACCGTTCCACCAGAATTGTCTGCATAGGTCCTTGTACATCTTGGTGTTCCCTGGATGGACGGTATAGCGTGAACGATGTGCAGTACGAAGAACCTCCTCCCGAAGATCATCACAATCTGGGACACACAATCTTGCCCCAAACCTCAACCCTCCATCGGGTCCAACTCTCCACTCAGAAGGACACTCATCAAGCGTATCAACTACAAGATCCGCCAATTTAGCTCGTGAGTGTTTATCCTGTGCCTGACCCCGTATGATCCTCGTGATCAATGTGGGTTGCACTGTGACACTACCAAGAAAGACCCTTGGTTTTCCTCCCGATGGTACCAAATCAAACTCTGATGCAGCTTCTAGCATGAACCATTCCTGGACCATAAGTGAAGCTACTACGCCTCTCGGTTTTCTGCTCAAGGCATCAGCCACCACATTTGCCTTCCCCGGGTGGTACTCTAATGTGAAGTCATAGTCCTTGAGGAGTTCCATCCATCTCCTCTGCCTTATATTCAGCTCCTTCTGTGAGAACAAGTACTTCAAACTCTTATGATCTGAAAAGAGTTGAAATTTCTCACCATACAAGTAATGTATCCAAATCTTCAGGGCAAATACAACTGCCGCAAGCTCTAGGTCGTGTGTCGGATAATTCTTCTCATGAATCTTCAACTGTCTCGAGCCATACGCAACAACTCCTCCATGCTGCATTAACACACAACCCAAACCATGGAGCAAAGCATCACTGTAAATGACATAGCCACCACCACTAGAGGGAATCGTCAACACTGGAGCTGTGGTCAGTCTAGTCTTTAGTTTGCTGAATGCTTCCTCACATGCATCCGTCCACACGAACGGAGTATCTTTCTTGGTCAACTTGGTCAATGAAGATGCGATACTAGAAAACCCCTCGATAAACCTCCTGTAGTAACCTGCCAAACCGAGGAAACTACGTATCTCTGTAGGGTTCTTTGGACGACTCCAATTCTTCATTGCCTCTACCTTTGCCGGGTCCACTAGTACTCCATCTTTTGAGACAACATGACCAAGGAATTTGACCTCTTCTTTCCAGAACTCACATTTCTCTAGCTTGGCATACAGTCTCGCCTCCTTCAAGGTCTGCAACACTGTTCTCAGGTGCACCACATGTTCTTCTTGTGTCTTGGAGTATATCAGAATGTCATCCACAAACACCACTACGAACTCATCCAAGTATGGACTAAATACTTGGTTCATCAAACTCATGAAGACAGCTGGTGCATTCGTTAGACCAAATGGCATGACGACAAACTCATAATGTCCATACCGGGTCCTGAAGGCTGTCTTCGATATATCTTCTTCCTTCACTCTGAGTTGATGATAACCGGATCTCAAATCAATCTTAGAGAACACTGTAGCACCTTTGAGCTGATCGAACAAGTCATCAATCCTAGGTAAGGGATACCTATTCTTGATGGTCACCTTGTTCAGTTCCCTGTAGTCTACACACAACCGTAGAGAACCATCTTTCTTCTTCACGAATAACACCGGTGCTCCCCAAGGTGAAACACTAGCTCTAATGAACCCTTGGTCTAATAGCTCATCGATCTGCACCTTCAGCTCTTTAAGTTCATTCTGTCCCATTCTATAGGGCGCCTTTGACACAGGTGCCGTACCAGGTACTACATCAATGCAGAAATCTACCACTCTTCGAGGAGGTAGTCCCGGTATCTCTTGGAACACTTCACCGAACTCAGATACCACCACAATGTCTGCGATAGTCACTTTCTGATCCACCGACTCCACGTGTGCTAAAACTCCTGATCTCATGGCGTTATCTGACCTGAGGCAACGATAACGAAACACTGGCTCCCCAGGTTTATGAAATGACACCACCATGTCAAAACAATCAATCACAGCATGCTGTGGTCTCAACCAATCAATACCCAAGATCACATCATAAGTGTGATCCGGAATCACAATCAACGAAGCAGAGAACTCTCTACTTCCAATCAAGATCGGACAAGCTTTGCAGATTGTCTCTAACTCAAGTGACACTCCGAGGGGCGAAGTGACACATAAAGCGTTCCCAAGAGGTGTAGGAATCAATCCTAGCATCTCCACTACCGAACTAGCAATAAATGAATGCGATGCTCCCGTATCGAACAGTACTCTAGCAAGGTAGTCAAAGAGTGATAATGTACCTTCCACTCCTGTGTCTCGCTGACCCACTGCGAACACTCTAGCTTGGCCTGCTGGTAGCTGTCTCTGCGGCCGTTCCTGTCTACCCGGAAGTGGTCGGGTACAATCTCGAGCTATGTGCCCCACCTGCCCGCACCGGTGGCACCCTCCTCTCTTCGGTTTCGGACATGCTGAGGCGTAATGTCCCATCTCATTGCAGCCATAACACCTCACTGCTGCTAATGGTCTGACTGGTGCTGCCCTGATAGCTAGGGGTGGTGCCCTTATCGGGGCCTGATAGTGGGGTCTTGGCCTCTTCCATGACCTATCCTTCGGCCCTGAGTGTTCCCTGCCTGTATAGATTGCCTTGCCTTTCCCCTTTGCATCTCTGTTCCCCACATCACCTGCTTGAGTCTTCTCTGCTTGCTCCAAACTCATAGCACTCTCAAATATCTGCTCCCGTGAAGTCAGGCAAAGGACTGATATCATGGTCTTGTACTCTTGTTTCAGCCCACGTAGATACTTCTGAGCTAAAACAGTCGTACCCATAGGCCTGACATACCGATACAGCTGCGAGAATCGTGCATCATACTCTCTAATGGTCATGTCTCCCTGTACCAATGCCAGGAACTCCAACTCTAAGTCCTCCTGTACTGAGGCTGGAAAATACTTCTCTCGGAATATGGTGGTGAAACCTCCCCATGTGAATGTAGACACATCCACAGTCTGTCTCATGCTCTTCCACCAATCTAGAGCATCACCCTTGAGAAAGAATGTAGCTATCTTTCTCTTCTCAATCTCTGTGCACTCTATCATCTCAAAATATGTCTCCATACCCTCGATCCAATGGTCAGCTACCATATGATCTAGTCCCCCGTGTAAGGTCGGAGCTGACAGTGCACTAATATCCTTGATCAGCTTCAACACTCGACCGTCATCTCTAACCGCAGGAGCTGGCTCATCCTGCTCCTCATGCGGAGCAGCCTCCTCATAGAGGTTCTCCACGTTGCGGACTCGGCCTGTGGTCCTACCTCGACCTCGGCCTCTCGCCCGTCCTCGGCCCTTGTCACCGTTCATCACCTTCAAAAACAATATACTTAGTCAATACTCAAGAAATCTCGAACTCAGCCAAAACAGATCCAAAGATTATAACATGACATTCCAAAATCAGATGAATCATCGAAGTATCATCACAATACTCCCTAGAGGACCAAACCGTGAGGTATGGCTCCTAACACTCTCGCGTACCCGACGACATATCAATACCGGGAAGCATGTGATGGGAGCCCGCCTGCAGTCGGATCATCGCTCCCGGATGGTATTGATAATCGCCAAATACGCACTTAGGCTCTGATACCAACTGTAACGACCCTAAAATTTCGAGCTTAAAAACTCAAAATTTTAAAATCGTTAAACACAAAATAATCTCAATGATGATGAAATCATTTCAATGTCACAGCGGATCACCTCTGAGTTTAAAATATAACTCAGTCAAGCCGATTATTACAAACCAAATGATTATTCAACATATAACAAATGGAATTGTATAATCCTCTCAACAACCTCACAAATAAAATCACCAAATCTCACACACAATGCACGCTGGAACCTCACCACGACTGAATGCGATCGACTTCGAGTCTTCGGAGTCGTCACCCGATCACCACTACTCAGCACCTGTGGAAGTATCCCCTACACCATTGATATTGGTACATCGGGATTGCAACACAAACCCGGTAAGCTTTACAGCTCGTATGAGTAAAATATTAAAATAACTCTCGTCTCATAAAAGACACAACTCCACATCAACACAGTATAATGAAAATCATGAGAAAACGAGCAACCCATCTGGTTACTCTAATACTTTCACAAAATGGTAACTAATGAGCGCTGGTACACATCTGTTACCCCTCACTTAGTATACCGCTGATGTTGGGTAACCACCCGCCACCCAACATCCAAAACAAGCTGAGTACCCATGAGCAGATAACCACCCGTTACCTCCCATGCAGTACTATGGCAGACAGACTAGAGCTCTAACTGTATCGTAACCTTCGCCCGGCCAAAGGCTAGGTTCCGACTTGCCTCACATGTACAATAATCTCACATCATATTGTACCACACATCACGTCCGAAGACAAATCACAATATTTCACATTTTCCGTGATAAAATCACATGTACAATAATCTCACATCATATTGTACGTTTTAAAACTTTCACAATATCACCACAAGAAAAATCATAACAGTATATTATATAGCGAACTATATATATTCGTATTTATTTACCATTTATACTATATATACATAGTCCACTATATCCTATACATGTCTTATTTCATAAACACCTGAAAATTTTGTACAATAATCTCTCACCATATTGTACCACTTAAATCACATACACATGCACCATTTTCCGTTACCGAAATGACTATTTTTAATGAATTAATAACAGTATGTAATTTAATGAACTATATATATATATATATGTACTTATTACCATTATACTGTATATATGTAGTCCACTAAATTATATACATGTTGTAATTCATTTAATAAACACACTTGCAAAAATGTTGAATCACCACGAGGGTAGATCCGTAATTCAGTGAGATTTTACTCACCTTATTGACTTGAGCGAGAATCCCACAATTTCCGAAGATAATTTCCTTCCCTCGCTTATAGATCACCTTGAAAAGATAAGAAAGGAATTTAGAATCGTTTCGTAAACCTTTAAATGCCGTAACAGTATTAATTGGTTACTGTTCAGCAATTTTCGGTTTTACGAAATTACTGTTCACGGTTCACTATTCACGGTTACTGTGCAATACTCAATTAATACGTATTTCTGTACGTATAAGTACTATATACGTATTCCTGTACGTATAAGTACTATATACGTATTCCTGTACGTATAAATACTATATACGTATTTCTGTACGTATAAATACTATATACGTATTTCTGTACGTATAAATATTAATACGTATTTCTGTACGTATAAATATTAATACGTATTTCTGTACGTATAAATATTAATACGTATTTCTGTACGTATAAATATTAATACGTATTTCTGTACGTATAAATATTAATACATATTTCTGTACGTATAAATATTAATACGTATTTCTGTACGTATACGTACGATTTAAATGTAAATACAACTCAGTAAATAAAATTTACTAAATTACCCTTTTACAAATTACTTTTTACATTTACTGAAAGTAATTTATAATTACATTTACCGAAGGTAAAAATTAATTACATTTACCGTAGTAAATAAAATTTACATTTACATTTACCGTTACACAGTAAATTACCAAAATACCCTTTCAGTCAAAACTAATTACACCGCCTCACACGGCGGCGCGTGTGGCGCACGCGCCACCTCCGGTCGGCCGCGCGTGGGACCCACGCGCCGACGCCAACCAAGGTGCGTGTGACGCCACCGCCGTGCCTAAACTCTCCCCCTCCTCCACCTCTATCCTCCTACGGCCTCCGCCGACCCCTAGGCTATCCCTAGCCTTCTCACGCGCCGCCTCTAGGCGGCGGTATCTCCTCCTTCTTCTCCTCCGCTCCCCCTCTCCGATCTACTTCAAACTTCCCCAAAACATTCATAATTACAACAACAAGCAATCCAACAATCGATCTAACCAAAACCCTTACCTAAATCACGAATTGAAATCGTTGAAGTTCCTTGGTAGATTCGGACCGCCTGCGTTTTCGTCCGAGAGTCACGCCGAGCTTCGCAGCGTCGCCGGTGATGCGTCGTGCTCGTGGGGTGGTCACGTCGTGGTGGTGAGGTCGTAGCTGCCGGCGGTGAGGAGCGACGCTCGGAGGAGAAGAGAGAGGCTCGGAGGGAAGAGGGAACCGAGAGAGAGAGAGAGAGAGAGAAAAGAGAGAGCGGCGGAAAGAGAGAGAGAAGTGAGATGAGGGTTTCTGATTAAGGAAACCCTAATCCCATAATTACCTATTTATACTAGTTTCCAAATCGGAAACTAACTTCCGACGTTAATAACTTTTACCGCCGACGTCCGATTCGAACGCGTCACATATCCACGAACTCGTATCGACGAGCTCTACAACTTCCGTGAAGAAAGTTTTCGCAACCGAGCGACGAAATAAAAGTCGATAAATTCGTTCGGAAACGTAACGTTATCTTATTAAACGTTCTCGGAACGTTTCCGTTCCCGTTTCGTAACGTTTGCAAACAATCATATTCGGTTTAAATCAAACTTCACAACTTAATAGAATTTAATTCAATTCAAATATTGTTTGAAAACGAGGGTTATTACATTGTGTATGTGCAGCCATTGAAAGTGATACAGTCTCAAGTCTCGTGCACCCTTCTGCATCCAACTTTTCTAGAAGACATGGGAGCACTGGCAAAAATATGAGCCGCTTGCACTTTCTAACTCTCAGAGATTTGAGCCCAGAAACTTTCTTGATGCTCGGAGGTATTGTCTCGATCATGGTTCCACTTAGATCCAAGGATTGCAATGCGGGAAAGCTAGTAGAGCAATCAGGAATTTCTTTAACCAATTCGCAGCCTTCGAGGTCTAGATGTTTCAAAGAGGACAAAATCAACAGGATAGGCAATTCTTTTAGCTTGACACAGCCATAAAGTGAGAACCACTCTAGAAACTTAAATTTGTTGAAGCTGTCTGGGAGTGATTCAAGGTTTGTGCAGCCTGATAAGTTCAATTTCTTAATCCCAACAAGATTCCCGAACCAAGATGGCAGCTCTTTAAGATTCGTCTTACTTAAATTCAGGTCTCTAAGATGTTCCAAAGGCTTAGCAATTTCTGGAAATGTTGTGAAACTAGAGCAACCTGAGAGATCAAGAGTCTCGACAGATTTCAACTCACAAATATCAGCCGGGAGACTGATAAGGCGATCACAATCTCTTAGGTCAAGTGAAGTAATCTCAGTCATAAACAAGAATGATGATGAAGGCACCCTCTCTATCTTTGTCCTTCTCAAACCAAGATGATTGAGGGATCTCATCTTCCAGGGAATGCTTGAAAATTTCTTTATGGAGCTACAGCTATCAAGATCCAATTGACGAAGTTTTTCAAGAGAACAAACTGATGGAGTCAATTCTTCTATTGCAGTTTTAGTTATGCCTAAGAATTCTATATTGCTTGGTAAATCCGGTAAAATACGAAGCTTCGAGCAACGTCTCAAATCCAGATGACTAAGCTTGGTAAAGTTTTTGAAGTATGGAGGAACTTGATCTAATCTTTCACAGCCTGCGAGATTTATACTCTTTATGTATGTACACTTTGACAAATCCGGAACTCGAACCAAACTACAACCTTCAAGATTTATACTCTCAATATTCACACTGTTTGACAGCTCTTCAACTTTAGCCAGGTCTAAGGAGTAACTAAGATTGATCCTTTTCAAGTTAATAAGATTCTGTAACAAACAAATAAGGAATGGCAAGAATTAATATATATATTACTTTCCATGCACTATTTAATGAATTTAAATACCAACTTAAGGGTACCTGGCTTTCTCCCCAAAGTCTCTCGAGTTTGCTGCAGGGCATATGAAGCTCAACAAGATTGTCTGGTGAAAACTTTGATGGCAAGGATTACAAAGGGTACTCATTCCATTCGAGATAGCGAAGAGCATCAGGAAGATACCCTAGATCTTTTATGCCGTCAAGATGATCTATACCAGACAACACAAGAAATCTTAAGTTATCCATCCCTAAAAAAGCTTGTTCAACCCACTTTAGCTGCTTTGCTCCAGAATAACATATGCAGGAAATACAATGCACGTTTGCAGATCCCTGAACAAAGAGAAAATAAAAGAGGTATAAATCACAGCAATTTCTGAAGTGCGTCTAAATAAACTAGTTTTTTCTGAAATCAATATATATCTTCTAGCTACCTAGGTGTTATCTACTGAAAACTCACAAGACTCTTGAAAGGAAAAAAAACAAGCCAATGAATTGAGCTCATACCTTATTCCCTCTCAATACACGATACACATCCTCATAATTGTGCAACCTAGACCGCTCTCCTTGTTGAGGACTTTCTTCACGGACAGTCTCCCAAGCCATCTCTTGGATCACGTCATGCATCCATATACAGTCGTCTTTGATTGATATGAGAGACATGTCAATGAGGATATCAATTCCGTCCGGAAATAAACCACATGCAATTACGACTCTTTCTGCATCACAACGTTTCTCCCCTTTGTGGAAACATGCTAAATCAAGGAAAATCTCCTTCTCGTTTCTTTCTAATCCATCATAACTTGCTGTGTACATAGTTCGAAGTTTTTTGCTCGGAACCTGTTTCAATTTAGCCCACAACTGCGCTCGTTGTTCTTCCGTCTTGTATCTATGGATTAACGGACGCAAAATTTCAAGGGCTAGTGGAATGCCTGCAGCATGATCTACCAGTTTTTCAAAAAATTGTGAATTTCCTGCATGCATAGGAGCATTTGATTGCAAGAGCTGAAGAGATTCAACTTCATTTAACATCTCCACCTTGTATATCTTAACATCATAGTCAGCTATATTCTTCACTAGTAAAGTGTCCTTGACTGGCTGCATGTCTCGAGTTGTTACAATTATTCTACTTCCTGGGCCAAATGGAACTTCTTCGGCTAAATATCTTAATTGGCTTGAACCATTCACGTCGTCAAGAACAACAAGGACTTTGGCACGACGGAGCCTCGATTTAGTAACATTATCTATGGTTGGAGTTGTAACATCTAATTTCTCGTCCCCTAGTAGTTTTCCAAGAAGTTCATTTCGCAAAACATGCAATTGAGGAGAGAAAGCTCGGTCGGTACCTGATTTTTCCCTAACGTTTGCGAGAAAGTAGTGGGTTTTGAATTGAGAAGAGAGTCCATAATATACAGCCTCAGCAAGGGTGGTCTTGCCAATACCACCCATACCCCAGAGAACTACACAGCGAACACGAACATCTTCGGGGATAATGTCTAACTCTAATAGAATTTTCTGAATACGGCCTTCAGCTCCAATCAAACGAGCTAAATCGATTGATGGTTCCCGTGTCAATTTAGCCAACACATCACTGACGACTTCCTCAACTAATTTGTAATCATCCCTGCCACAGATGACAAATTACAGTGAAGTAATAATAATTCGTACGTCTTTTTCTAAGTTTAATCAATTACTCGAAAGCAAAATTACTACAAGTTTGAGAGTTACCGAAAAGTTTTTGAATCAAACCCAGATAAAGTGGCTGCTTCTACTAAACCTCCCTTCCACTTGGCCACCTTGGCCGGATTGTCCTTCAACCTCTGTTCATGTTTAGCAAATGCAGCCTCATAACTTCCAAGCTGGTAACGTACATGTGATGGATCAATTTTATAAAAAACTGGTAAAACGTATTGTCCCTGTGTTTCCTTGCTTTCCAGTATATAGGCAAGTTCATCCAAGCACCATGTGGAAGAAGCATAGTTTTCTGAGAAAATGATCACGGAAATCTTTGATTTCTTGATTGCTGTGTTAAGCGCGGGTCCAACTTCATCTCCTCTCTCAAGTCTGTAATCAATGTAGGTTTCCACTTTTCTCCTTATCAGCGCAGCATGAAGATGACTGGTAAAAGTCTGGCGAGTATCCAGGCCTCTAAAACTGAGAAAGACATCGTACTTTTCTTTTGGAGGGACGAGAGAATCGAGGTAATTTGAAGATATGGTGATCTGCCAAAATGAAATTAAACTATTACTTAGCTTTGCATTTTAGAAAGAATAAAATTCCAAACATAACTAAGTACCTAATAGACTCCACCCAATTTATTTATTTCAAAAGGAAAAATACAGAATCATGTAGTCATGTAGATATACATTGAAATGTAGTCATGTAAATATACATTGAACAATAAAGAAGTCACTTACAAGTTCTTAGCGAACATGGTAATTAGACAAGTTCAGGTTTTTCTTTCCACAAAATTCATGAACGTGTTCGTAACACTTAATAAAAGTAACTTTAAATAATTAAACTAAACAATGGGTGACATGGTTGGAACTATTGGCTATGTGCAACATATAAAATGAAGTTGTACTTTCAAAAAGAACATAAACACTAGCTTGGATGCGGATATTAGAATTAGCATATATAATAAACTAGGTACTTACAGAGTGATATGCGGATCTGATCAGCTTATAAGGAACTTCAGGTCCTCAGCTCCATATTTCAATATTCCCGTTTTGCCTCTACCACCTCTCATCCATTCATTGGTCTCCGGCCGGACGAGACTTAAGCTACGACGTCGCTGACTCTGGAAGAAGAAGCTAGTTTTTCATGTCAAGAGCGACCATGTAGCTGGTCTTCCCTACAGAGCCATAGAACTCGACAATTACAAATTTCAACAGAAAAAGAGAAGGACAAAGAATCGCTGCAGGTGAAAGTCCCACAGTGACCAAATATATGCAAAAAACAACAAACAAAGGAACACAAAGGATAGGCTATTGCAAAGCAGAGCAGCAGAGAGAAAGATATCCAGTATCAGATGAAGGTTTCTACTTAAGACTGAATACTGAATACTGAATTAGTACCTCAAGACTCGACAGAAATAATAATACAAATTGAAAATTCAGAGGAACTTCCTTAGAAAGAAGAAGGAAACTACCAAAACTAAAATATTTTGTCATATTTATTCAAGGACAGGATCAAATGTGGAAACCACAAAATGAAGAGAGTGATCAATCATAAATATACAGCATCTAACCAGATAATAATGAATATTACTGGAATTTTGAAGCATTGCCAATCAAACTTGGGGAAGCACAATACCAAGAGAAATACAGACAAACCCAGTGAATATTAGAGGGAGAGAGAGAAGTGTAGAAGCAGAGAATCGTGCCAATTAGTAATGGGTATAGCGGTAACAGCAATATACAAGCTCATCGGATGTAGTAAGTAGATTTTGCTGAGAGAGAAGTGATCTGGAGATTGGTAAGAGTCATGTTGCAGTTGGGTCTGTTAATCCAAAGCCATCAAAGGCCAAAAGTAGCGACTCTGGAAGTTTTGGTAAGCGGAGACCCCGAAGTGCTTTTTGACAAAATGAGGTGCAAACTACAAAGACCTTTGGGTGAGGACTCTTGGGGTAAAAAAGAAGGATAAATTACCACTGTGGATATTTTTATGAAGCTCATAATTACTATTAATAAACATGTTTTTCATAATTACCATCCGTATGTTTCCCAATAATTTTAAAGGCGATGCTATTGACACACCTCATTTTACTATTCACATACATCTGTCTATTTTTCTAATACTTATATAACGTTATCTCTAATCTATACTTTATGATGATGGACTTATATCTTATGGGGGTGCATTAATAATATAAATAGGGTCTGTTAATAGCACTATCCTATTCTAACTATGAAATATGTTAACGAGTAAATTACAAAGATGTTCTTCAATTCTCTGACATTCCTAAGCGTCGGTAGCATCATCATTTTTTTAGTAACTAAAGCTTCCTTCCACTGGAGCACCTTGTCCTTCAACCTTTGCTCATGTTTAGCAAATGCAGCCTCATAACTTCCAACCTGGTAAAACATGTGATGGATCTATTTTGTAAAAAAATTGGTAAAACGTATTGTCCGTGTGTTTCCTTGCATTCCAATATAAAATGCAAGTTCATCCAAGAAAGCTGACAGAAGAAGAATCAAATGTGGAAGCCATATTGCAAATTGCGCAGTTCACATGTCAAAACGCATTTCCTTTGAACCAGAAACTCTCCAGAGTTAAAATGTCATGTACTGTCGTCCTATGCTACATCAAATACATTTGTAAAAGAAATTCTTAAGAGCATCTGAGTGAAACGAATTGTTTGTGACAAAATACTCTGCCCTGCTCAATCAATGTACATTGGAAAGCCAATTATGAATTCCCTATCGAATTATGCCCAGGCATTGGTCTTTCTTATCATGAAATTACACCCAATAAAAAGAATGAAGCATGAGCAAAAATATAAAGTTTTCAAGAGCCGGAGTAATCAACCAAAAGGTTTACAAAGTTGCTGAATAAAACATTATGCACATACAGAAAGCTACTAGTGGTTCCCTTTTACGGGAATGAACACAACTTAACTTGAATGTAGAAGTGTAGTAGCAATACACAGGAACTCGATGGATTTGTAAACCTTATTAAGTAGAATGTTCAGACTCAACTATCATATATTCTCTGATACTCCACCCGTGAGTTTCACGATCATTAACAAAGTGATCAGATTTATGACTTACACTAGATTCAACCCCAAAGCTGCTACAAGTAATAACTTGAGGATTTGAAATCGAGCACCATCATCTTGGGCAAACAGAAAGCAGACCCCACATGTTGGGCACCTAGACCGGGGGATTATGCCCAAGATGACACCATGTGTTTCACCACTGTTGGTTATGAAAATCATCTCAAACTTCACACCCAAGATAGGGAGAGATTGCTGGAACAGAGCAGAAAGGAATGCCCAAGAAGTTTGAAGCTTAATCTCCATTGAAGAACCCTCCATTTGACAGCTAAACAATTTTGGCCCCGGACAGATCACCAGTAGTATGATAAACGTTACTGCATTGAGAGAGAGAGAGAGAGAGAGAGAGACGTACAAGATTCCAAGGACATCGGGATGATTCTGAAGTGTGCATCATCCAATATGTTGCTCCTCCGCGTCTCTCAGTTGTAGTAAACTGAAGGCTGCAGAAAGTTCACTTTCAATTATACTATCATCTCCATGAACAAAGTGATCAGGCAGTTAATTTCCACTAGCTTCATCCTCAGAGCTGCTGCTGCGGCGTCTCTTTTTAGTTGTAGTAACTTGTTGTGGAGGAATGACTTCAAAATTCCTAATCCCAACCTTATTCCCAACCGCTGACGGCAGCTCTTTAAGATTCGTCTTACTTAAATTCAGATCCTGAAGATGTTCCATAGGCTCTGCAATTTCCGGAAATGTTGTGAATCTAGAGCAACCAGAGAGATCAAGAGCCTGGAGAGATTTCAACTTACAAATATCAGCCGGGAGACAGACAAGGCGATCACAATCTCTTAGGTGAAGCGAAGTAATCTCAGTCATATACGAGAACAAAGGCACCCTCTCTATCTTTGTCCATCTCAAGGCAAGATACTCGAGGGATATCATCTTCCATGGAATGCTCGATAAATTATGCCAATTCTTTATGGAACTACAGCAGTCAAGATTCAATTGGAGAAGTTTTTCAAGAGACAAAACTGATGGAGGCAATTCTTCTATTGCAGTTCTACTCAAATCCAGATGAGTAAGTTTGGTGAAGCTTTGGAAGTATGAAGGAACTTGGACCAAACTTTCACAGCCTGCGAGATTTAATCTCTTTATGCGTGTACACTTTGACAAATCCGGAACTTCAACCAAACTTTCACAATCTTGAAGATCTATACTCTCAACATTCACACTATTTGGCAGCCCTCCAACTTCAGCCAGGTAAGGGGACCAACTAAGATCGATCATTTTCAAGTTAAGATTCTGTAACAAACAAATAAGGAAAGACAAGAATTAATAACTAAAACCCGAATATATTACTTTTCACGCACTATTTAATGAATTCAAATACTAACTCAATCATACCCAGCTTTTTAACCAAAATCTCTTGAGTTTGCTCCAACACATATGAAGCTCAACAAGATTGTCTAGTGAAAACTTTGATGGCAAAGATCGGAAAGGGTACCCTTCCCAATCGAGATACCGAAGCGCACCAGGAAGACACTCTAGATTTGCCATGTCGTTGTCATTAGATGTATTAAGCTTAAGAAATCTTAAGTTAGTCATCCTTGGGAGAGCTCTAGGATCCAACTTTAGCTTGTCTAATTCATCATAACTGGCTCTGTACACATTTCCAAGAAAGCAGACCCCGCAACTTTTCACGTTATATAACTTTTTACCGCCTACGTTTGTATAGAAGTGAAAAGTGGCTTCTGTAGACGATTTTGCTTTATCTGAACTTCCATGGACATACCACACCAACATATGATCTGTTTCGAATGTCACAGCACTAGACACGAAATGTTCTGTTCCCAAATTGACAGTATGGGTTTCACCGTTGTTGTTTTTGAGAATCATCTCACAATCACACTGAAGAATCTCCCTATGTGCGGATATTGCAAAAACAGAGCATAGAGCAATACTGAAGGAGTTGGAATCATCTGACCAGTGCAGGGGAAGCTTAATATTCAATGAAGATCCCTGTGGTGTTTGATAGCTAACCCATTTTGGAATTTTATTTCCCGGACAAATCACTCGTGCTACACCATGATCATGTGCTGAACTTTTCTGCAGGTACATATTATAAAACTCATTATTATTTTAAGAGAGAGAGAGAGAGAGAGAGAGAGAGAGAGAGAGAGAGGTACCAGTTTATAAATAGTAGTTGCCAATCGCATGATTCTGAAGTATGCATCATCCATTATGCGTCTCTTTGAAATTTGATACAAATTAACGCAACCCAAAAATGAATGGAATTCTGTCCTGAAATCATTTGATATACCAGATTCCATCTCTGAAAGCATTTCATCCAAACCTAGTGTACGTGCAGTCACTGAAACTGGCACCGTCTTCAGACTCGTGCACCCTTCTGCATCCAACTTTACTAAAAGACATGGGAGCACTGGCAGAGATTGAAGCCGCTTGCAGTCTTTAACTCTCAGCGACTTAAGCCCAGAAACTTTCTTGATGCTCGGAGGTATTGTCTCGATCATGGTTCCACTTAGATACAAGAACTGCAATGCAGGAAAGCTAGTAGAGCAATCAGGAATTTCTTTTACCAATTCACAGTCTTCGAGGTCTAGATGTGTCAAAGAGGACAAAGTGAACCGGAGAGGCAATTCTTTTAGCTTGACACAGCCACAAAGTAAGAACCGCTCTAGAAGTTTTAAATTATCGAAACTGTCTGGGAGTGATTCGAGGTTTGTGCAGCCAGATAAATTCAATTTTGTAATCCCAACAAGATTCCCGATCGATGATGGGAGCTCTTTAATATTCGTCTTACTTAAATTCAGATCCTGAATATGTTCCAAAGGCTCTGCAATTTCCGGAATTGTTGTGAAACTAGAGCAACCAGAGAGATCAAGAGTCTCGAGAGATTTCAACTCACAAATATCAGCCGCGAGACTGACAAGGCGATCACAATCTCTTAGGTCAAGTGAAGTAATCTCAGTCATATGCAACAATGAAGGCACCCTCTGTATCTTTGTCCCTCTCAAACAAAGATGATTGAGGGATCTCATCTTCCATGGACTGCTTGAAAATTTCTCTATGGAGCGACATCTATTAAGATCCAATTCACGGAGTTTTTCAAGAGAACAAACTGATGGAGTCAATTCTTCTATTTCAGTTTCAGTTATGCCTAAGAATTCTATATTGCCTGGTAAATCCGGTAAGATACGAAGCTTCGAGCAACGTTTCAAATCCAGATGAGTAAGCTTGGTAAACTTTTCAAAGTATGAAGGAACTTGAACCAAACTTTCACAGCCAGCAAGATTTATACTCTTTATGTGTGTACAATTTGACAAATCCGGAACTTCAACCAAACTTTCACAACCTTCGAGATTTATACTCTCAATATTCGCACTATTTGACAGCTCTCCAACTTCAGCCAGGTCACTGGACCAACTAAGATCGATTCTTTTCAAGTTTTTAAGATTCTGTGACAAACATGAATTAGTTATTAGAATCCGAATATATTACTTTCCATGCACTATTTAATGAATTTAAATACCAACTAAAGTATACCTGGCTTTTCCCCCAAAGTCTCTTGAGTTTGCTACAGGGCATATGAAGCTCAACAAGATTGTCTGGTGAAAACTTTGATGGCAAAGACTGCAAAGGGTACTGAAACCAATTGAGATAGCGAAGGGCATCAGGAAGACACTCTAGATTTGCCTTGTCGTCGTCAAGATGCATAAAAAGCTCAAGAAATGTTAAGTTATCCATCCCTGTGAAAGCTCGAGGATCCAACTTTAGCTTGTTATTATAATCATCATTTGTGTAGGAAATACAATGCACGTTTGCAGTTCCCTGAACAAGAGAAAATAAAGAACCTCAAAACTACAGCAATTTGTGAAGTCTGCCGAAATTAACTAGTTTTTCCAAAATCAATATATATCTTCTAGCTTGCTAGGTGTTTTATCTACTGAAAACTCACAAGATTCTTGAAAGGAAAAAAAAATACAAGTCAAGGAATTGAGCTCTTACCTTATTCCCTTCCAATATACTACATACATCATCATAATTGTGCAACCTAGAGCGCTCTCCCGTTTTTTTAGGACTTTCTTCATGCACAGTCTCCCAAGCCATCTCTTGGATCACGTCATGCATCCATATGCAGTCGTCTTTGATTGATATGAGAGACATGTCAATGAGAATATCAATTCCGTCCGGATATAAACCACGTGCAGCTAAGATTCTTTCTGCATCACAACGGTTCTTTCCTTTGTGGAAACAAGCTACATCAAGGAAGAGCTCCTTCTCATTTTGTTCTAATCCATCATAACTGGCTCTGTACACATTTCCAAGTCTTTTGCTCGGAAACTTTTGCAATTTAGCCCAAAACAGCACCAGTTGTTCTTCTGTCTCGCATTTACACAATAACGGACGCAAAATTTCAAGGGCTAACGGAACTCCTGCAGCATGATTTACCACCTTCTTCAAAAAATTTGAGTTTTCTGCGTGTATAGGAGCATTTGAATGCAGGAGCTGAATAGATTCACCAACATTTAATTCCTTCACCTTGTATATCTTAACATCATAGTCAGCTGCATTCTTCACTAGTAAAGTATCCTTGACTGGCTGCATGTCTCGAGTTGTTACAATTATTCTACTTCCAGGGCCAAATGGAACTTCTCCAGCTAAATATCTTAATTGGCTTGAATCGTTCACGTCGTCAAGAACTACAAGGACTTTGGCACGTCGGAGCCTCGATTTAGTAAAATCATCTATAGTTGGAGTTCGGATATTTAAAATTCTATCCTCTAGTAGTTGTCCCAGAAGTTCATTTCGCAAATCACACAGTTCAGGAGAGAAAGCTTGTTTGGTACCTGAACATTCCCTAACGTTTGCAAGAAAACAGTGAGCTTTGAACTGAGAAGAGAGTCCGTAATATACAGCCTCAGCAAGGGTGGTCTTGCCAATACCACCCATACCCCAGAGAACTATACAGCGAACACGAACATCCTCGGGGATAATGTCTAATTCTAATATAATTTTCTGAATGCGGTCTTCAGCCCCAATCAAACGAGTTAAATCAATTGATGGTTCACGTTTCAGTTTAGCCAACACATCACTGACGACTTCCTCAACTAATTTGGAATCGTCCCTGCCACAGATGACAAACTACAGGTAAGTAATAGTAATACATACGTCTTTTTCTAGTTAAATCTATTACTCAAGAGAAAAAATTAATACAAAGTTTGAGAGTTACCGAACAGCTTTTGAATCAAATCCAGATAGATTGGCTGCTTCTACTAAAGCTCCCTTCCACTTGGCCACCTTGTCCGGATTGTCCTTCAACCTCTGTTCCTGTTTAGCAAAGGCAGTCTCATAAGTTCCGGTCTGGTGGCGTACATGTGATGGCTCTACCTCGTAAAAAATTGGAATAACATGTTGTCCATCTATCTTTTTGCATTCCAGTATATAAGCAAGTTCATCCAAGCACCATGTGGAAGAAGCATAGTCTTTTGAGAAAATGATCACAGAAATCTTTGATTTCTTGATTGCTTTGAAAAGGGCGGGTCCAACTTCATCTCCCCTCTCAAGTCTGTAATCAATGTAGGTTTCCACTTTCCTCCTTATCAATGCAGCATGAAGATGACTGGTAAAAGTCTGGCGAGTTTCCAGGCCTCTAAAGCTGAGAAAGACATCGTACGACTCTTCTTTTGGAGGGACTACAGAAGAAGAAGCCATATTGCAAATTGGGAAGACCCACAATCCAAAGCACGCTTGTTTAATCAGGGCCAAAACTCTCCAGAGTCGAGGTCATATTCTCAAATTGTGATCTGCCAAAATGAAATTAAACTGTTACTTATTTCAAAACTTAACTAAGTAGCTAATAGCCTCCACCCATTTTATCTATTTCAACAGAAAAACTCAGAAACATGTAGTCATGTACAGATACATTGAACGAAAAAGAAGCCACTTACAAGTGCTTAGCGAACATGACAACCAGCCACATAAATGGGAAACGATGCAGATTAGTCGGTCCAAGAGAGATTGAAAAAGGATAGATTTAATGCAAATCTGATCAGTTTCCAGTTCAGGTCTGATGTCCACAAAATTCATGAACTTGTTCCGGACACTTTGATTAAATATTTTTCAGTAACTTAAACTAAACGTACAAAGGGTGACATCACTGACATGAATGGAACTATTGGCTACATATAATATGAAAGTTGTATGTTGGAACAGAACACAAACACTAGCCTATGATAAACAACTTAATATACAAAAATTATCGTATATTAGAATTAGAATATACGATAAACTAGGTACTTACAGAGTGATTATGCGGATCTGATCAGTTTTTTTTTTTTTATGAAGGAACTTCTTCTCTTTTGGGGACAATGAATGCACCACTGATAGGACCTCCATATTTCAATATACCCGTTTTACCTCTACCACCTCTCAGCCATTTATTGGTATCCGGCCAACGAGACTTAAGCTACGACGTGAAGTTGCTGACTCTGGAACGAGAAGCCAGTTTTTCATGTCAAGAGCAACCATGTTGCTGATCTTACCTACAGAGCCATAGAATTCGACATTTACAAGTTTCAACAAAAAAAGAGAAGGATAAAGAATCGCTGCAGGTGAAGATCCCACAGTGACCAAATATATGCAAGAACAACAAACAAAGGAATACAAAGCATAGGCTATTGCAAAGCAGAGCAGCAGAGAGATAGATATCCAGTATCAGATGAGGGTTTCTACCGACAACTACAACACTCTTGACAAAACATATTGCTGTTGCTACCCTTATATGGCCTTACTGATGGCTTTTACAATAATATCCTCAGACCAATACAAGAATTACATGAACTGTCATAAATGTGAACTGTCATAATTGTCACAGAGCAGCAATTATGCTTCTCCATTATTGGGGGCACACATGCATGTGAGCCTAGTCAGCCTACCTTCTTTTTTTTTTCTTTTGATTCACATTACTTGTGGCTATGATCTGAATTAATACCTCAAGACTCAACAGAAAAAAAAATACAGATTAAAAATTCAGAGGAACTTCCTTAGGAAGAACAAGGAAACTATGGAGGTTAGTGTTTTAGTAGGAAGTTTCATGGAAAAAGAGATTTTGATAAGTGGACTTGACCCCCAAATGCCGCTGTTAAATGACAAAGAAAAATCAAATCAAATTTAGATTCAAAAATTAAAATCATTCCACCTCTCAGCAAGAAACTACGTGGATCAATTAGACAGACTCAAATAATGGTTTCAGATATTTATCATGCATGTCCAACAACTTGTACTCATCTATCACCCCCATCGTCCAAGACTCTAATTAATATTGACGTGTGTACAATTCCCTCAGTTTGGCTGCAACTCACGCGGTCAATAATTTTCTTCGGAACACCTTTTTGTTTTGTTTTGTTTTTCCTCTTAGTTACACAGCATAAAGCGATGTAATGTTTGATGTGCAAAGACTTCTAAGAAAAAAAAAGCCTGTAAGCCATTTTCTATGATCCAAAGCTCTAATTACTATAGCACTTTTCTATGATGTACATGAAAACGTCGTTAACGATAAGAACCACCACTTACAAGTTCTTAGCAAATTTTGATACAAAAAATTCTTAACAAACAACTGACAGGAGTAAGAGGGGAAACAAAGCAGACCAGTCTGTCCGAAGATAGATCGAGCACCCAGATTATGCTGATCTGATTTATTTCCAGATTCAGTTTTATTTAATATTTTGAGAAGGGTTCACGTTCAGGAAATTCTTTGAGTCTCGAGTATAATATTTGAATATGTAACTTAGAATATAATCTGCAATTTCACCGAGTATAATATCTGATCTTAACTCTTCTAGCACATGCAAGACTTGGAAGATAACAAACCATTTGATAATAGATGACATCAAATGAAAGAAGTGTTCTTTCGATTCGATTACCTGAGATTGGGTTGCCAGGTGAGGCAAACCAAGCTGCTGATGCTGCAGCTTCGGTTGGGTCAACCGACCACCGTCGTAGATGGCCCTTCCTCCATTTTTCGAAAACCGAGTCCTTCTGCACTCTCTTTTCTTATTCGAATCTGATAATTCTGAGAAGATGGCTTCAGTCAGTTCAGTATTGTTCATCCTTTTTTGGGCTTTTGCGTTTGCTGGCCTGGTTTATATCTAGTTCCTTCTAGCAATCCCTCAACACAGTTTGCTCAACTTATGTTCTCCTCTCCATCTTTTCTTCTAAAGCCAAAATGTGCCCCAGTTGCCTGCAACTCTGCAAGCTTTCTACAGAGCTCCACATCAACTCTGTAAACGTAAATGCTTGAAAATCACCAAGTTTAATGGAAACACAAACTAACAAGCAACAAAAACTAGATTTGGCCGCTTTACAAATCGAGAGATGGATTAATATTAGATAAGGTGCGAATACAGAGATGGATTTATATGGGTTCACTTTCAATCATTTTCTTTGGCTTATCAAACTCAACGCTAAAGCGTCGTGCTAATAACGCGTTGTAGGATAATGAAAAAGATAGAGATGCAAAGAATGTATACAAGTGAAGGAGGTAAACAATCTGAATTCAATTCATAAATCCGTGTCTTGTATAAGGGAGTTTACAACAATCATAACAACAACATTTCCCGCTCGCTCTTTTTTCAATCCATCAAAACTTGCTCCACAAAGTTCATCGGCTGGATCTATTTCAATCTATCCCAAATTAATTCCAAGTCTTCAGGCAATGAACAGTACATTCAAGCAAAACTACTGTTCACATTATCACCTTGCTAATCCCAAATCAAAAATCTTATTGATACAAGGACAGGATCAAATGTGGAAACCACAAAATAAACAGAGTGATCAATACCAGATAATAATGAATATTATTGGAATTTTGAAGCATTGCCCATCAAATTTTCATCATGCAGTGTTGGGAAACACAATACCAAGAGACAAACACAGCGAATATTAGAGAGATAGAGAGAGAAGTGTAGAAGCAGAGAATCGTACCAATTAGTATTGGGTTTAGCGGTAACAGCAAAATATAAGCTCATCGGATGTAGTAAGTAAATTTTGCTGAGAGAGAAGTGGTCTGGAGATTGGTAAGAGTCATGTTGCAGTTGGGTCTGTTAATCCAAAGCCATCAAAGGCCAAAAGCAGCGGTCGGAGCCTAAATATACCGTTCATTCGAACACACTGGAAAGTTTGGTAAGCGGAGACCCCGAAGTGCTTTTTGACAAATTGAGGTGCAAACTACAAAGACATACTGTAGAGTGAGGACTCTTGGGGAAAAATACAGTAGAAGAATAAATTACCACGGGATATTCTCATTTTTTTTACAGCCGATAATTACTATTAGTAAACATGTTGTAATTTTAATTTTGAGGGTGATGTTATTAACACACCTCATTTTTCTATTTACATACCCATGTTAATTTTTCTAATACTATAGATTGATTGTATGTATAACGCTACCTCTAATCTTTATTTTATGATTGGTTTTTGGTGCATTAATAGTAAAAATAGGGTATGTTAATAGCACTATCTTATTTTAACTATGAAATCTGACGAGTAAATTACAAAGATATTCTTCAATTTTATGACATTCTTAAACGTCAGTAGCAATATCATTTTTGTTTAGTAACTAAATCTTCCTTCTACTGGGGCACTAGTCCTTCAACCTTTGCTCATGTATAGCAAATGCAGCCTCATAACTTCCAAGCTGGTAAAACATGTGATGGATCTATTTTGTAAAAAAAAAAAGATAAAACATATTGTCCCATTGCCGACCCTTATGTCAAACCGCATTTTCCTTGAACCAGAAACTCTCCAGAGTCACATTAATTTGCAAAGGGTGACTAATCAAATTTACATAAGAGATGGTCAAGTTTTCTGATCATAAAGAAGAAATTGCCAAAATAAAAAGTACATGAAAAATTGGAATTTGCAAAATGTATATGATAAATGATAAAAAAAAAACGAGTTGAATAAAGGTTGCCAGAGAAGAAATGTGAGATATATGATGATGTTGAGGATTTACAAGTTATATCCGGTACAAAGTATTGATACTCGTTACATATCTGAATTTAAGAGTTCATTCGTCCAACAGGTACTATGGCACTGCTAATGAGATTCTCTGATGATCAAGTTCCAGAATCCAGAAGATACCGGATGCTACATCCATACCAAACTGCAACAATTGATTAATTCCCTGATACTCACCGTACGTTTCACGATCATTAACAAAGTGATCAGATATTTGACTTCCACAAGATTCAACCCCAAAGCTGCTACAAGTAATAACTTGAGGAATTGGAGTTGTAGTGATAGAAAAACACTTGATCGAAATTGTTCACCTGAAGACGCCTCAAGGGACGGTGGAATCAGACCCAAGTCCTTGCCAAAATCCCAATCAGTCTCGCCCGCCACCACCGTCGGCGATGTCATCAACTCCTTGACCACCTAGCGAGTTGGTGAAGAATCAGAGAAGTTTGGGAACGAATTGAAGAACTCGTGAAGATTCACCTTGATCTCAAATTGACGGTTTCAAACTCTCAAATCTCAATTGAAGTTTTGGCTTTTGGGAATGAAGAGACTCAGAGTGAGTCTGGTTTCATAGCAATTGCGCTGTGTTTAAATCAATATATAGTAATTAAACAAACATCTAAGGGTCAGTATTATCTTGACTTGATCCAACGGTTCCTAGTACATTTTAATGATCCTTAACGAGCCTGGAGTAGGGTAATGGTTAGTCCATTAGAAGACGTTTCGTTGTTAAGAGAGGGAAAGCCTCCCTGGTTCTTTAGGCTGAGGCAAGGCACTTTCACCACATAACATCTGAACTACTACTGCCATGGTAGGTCTGTCCTCAGGCTGTTGTTGCACACATATGAGACTGACATGGATGCATCGCAACGCCTCTGATAAGTTGCAGGACTCCCCAAACCCTTCATCTATCAGTTCTAATGGCCGCCCTGCGTTCCATAACCTCCATGCCTGAAACATTTTTAAGCATATATGGTTGTCGATCGTTGACTAATCCATCCATTGCAATATTAGCAAGGAAGCTTGTCCGTAATAAACTTACATTTCCTATGAGATTAAGGTTGTGATTCAAGTGACAGAACCCTTTACTTTTCTTTCCACTGATAATCTCCAGCATTCATACACCGAAGCTAAAGACATCGGATTTTACTGAGAACTGCCTTTCAATAGCATATTCAGGAGCCATGTAACCACTATGGAATGTCAACGGAAAAATTAAGCATGTAAGATTTCAAGTAGATATGTAATTTTGTACACTAGATAGATAGCATGCCAACGTAAAATAAAAAAAAAACACTTGCTATGTTCCAATTACTCTGTTTGTGTTTCCTTCAGTTTGGTCACCACCAAAAGTTTTAGCGAGACCAAAATCTGAGATCTTGGGGTTCATCTCACGATCAAGCAACACATTGCTTGCTTTTAGATCTCTGTATAATCCTCAATCTTGAGTCTTGATGAAGATAGAGAAGCCCCCTAGCAATTCCACAGATGATGTGGAAGCGCTTAGACCAGTCTAACATTTTCTTTCGTACTTCATCTGACATATTTTGATAATTGAATTGTCAGAAGAATATGATGCAGTGCCTAGTGACATTAAGATTATAAATAAAGGGAAGAAAAACATCAGCTAGATTTAAGTGATCATAGCGAAAATGAAGGAGTCCAAACCTCTGTTTGGCATGTATTCATAGATCAGCAGTTTATCGATTCCCTGAATGCAACAACCAAGAAGCTTTACAAGATTCTGGTGCTGGAGTTTTGCAATCAACATTACTTCATTCTTGAACTATTTGCGTGAAGATTAGTTGTGAATTTCATCATACAGGTACATATGGGTTAGCATCTTTTGGTGTGTCCGCAAAGCATGGAGAAAGAGGTTTAACTTTTCTTAAATTGAAGAGGAAATTATGGGGCACAAGTACTTCAGGTAGGAGTGGGAGTTGGTACCGAAAAAATGGTACTGTAACCGACCTTCTTGTACCGAATATCGACGGGTCGGGACGAATCGGTAAAATGTCTTCGTCTCGTACTGAACTTAATACCGAAATTTTATAAACGGTACGATTCGATACATGTGTAATTCGTACCAAATGTATAAAATATATTAAATATATGCATTTTTAATGTTTTTTTTTAATTTTTTAGGTCTACATTGTACTTTTAAAGACTTAAAATGCTAATTTACATTAGCTAATAGTTATAAATAAATAGAAATGCATGTAAAAATGTACAATTTTACCGAACTAAACCCATCCCGAATCGATATGTACGAGTTCAATTCGGTATTAAGTTTTAAATTTACGATCCCGAACCGAAACCGAAACCGAATAAATTATCGGTATCGGTATCGACCGAATCCCGAATTAAACCGTACCGGTCCCAGCATAATATTCTTATTATTGGCCTGCCTTTTAAGATACCAACATCGCATCCGCACATTCTAGATTCTAGTGATACTACCCTACTCACTGTCACTCTTGATATAAGATACAATTTGAAAGTGAAATTATGTTGTGGAATGTATGCTCATTACAACATAATCAAATTGTAACGAACAAAAGAACATGTAGTAATGCTTCCATGAATCGATTATTACGAGCTAAGCGATACATTGACCTCAATGTTGGAGTCTGTTAGGATAATGTTTTTTCCATTAGCTGCCTTTGGGTGATCAAGGCAATCCAGTTTCACCCTCACATGGAGAGGTTTCATGAAGATGAGATCTCTCAAATCTCTGTTTGATTTTAACAAGAATTGGATGAACGAATCTCTTCCTATGTTTCCACTTCTCTCCGAGCTCAAAATATCTGCTATCTTTGCTGCATACTTCTCCTGATTATTCTCTAACAATTCTTCCTGTCTAAGTTTTAAATACAGTGCTGCATAAACAATGACCTGCATTTTGGCAACAATGTAGATATCTTGGCAATATTAGCACCATTTTCCCTGCACAGATACTACCAGGGAAGCTTGTAAATGCTGCCGAGTTTTTACACAATACTTAGCAGTTTGCTCCAATCATTCTAGATCTCAGGAGACAATTCATTTTAATTGGGTTATATTGATATATAAACATACCATGTGTTCTTATTCATTTTTATGGTATCAATGAGAAATAAAACTTTGAAGACCCATATTTTCATGATATAAGAAATTATGCAGATAATGCAACTTGGGTGGCAACGTGTGGACATAGATATATATACCCTTGGACCAGTGCTTGTCCGCATAGGGGTATCTAGGTACTTTATGTGATACTCAGAGAAGATTTATATAATGAAATTAACAAAACTAAAGGAGAGCACTTCCGACAGCTTTTTAACCTCGAATTTAGAACATTTTTAAATCACTTAGAATTGAACCCCCTACCCACCCACCAAAAAGAAAAATAGAAAGTATATTGAAATTGAAAGTTATACGCAGTGGAAGTGCACACCTCACTAGTACCAGGACTTGTATTGACAGCACAATCAATATGAACTTTTGCATCTTGAAATCCATTATCTGAAGTGGTAGAATTATCTTCAACATTCAACTCTGACTCAGATGTTGACAGTGAAAAGGCAAGATTATCCAATTCGTCATACCAATTTTGGGCAGCACCAACCTGCAAACACCAAACAGCTATCTTAGTTACTAAGCATAGATGAACAATTAGGATAATCTTGATAACTAATCTGCCATACATACCACACTTCAGTTCTGGGAAAAAAATATGAATAGTAAAGCTCTATTAGTACCTTCTCTGTAGATCCTCCAGCATCTTCTGCCCCTAACGCTTCATTGGCAGCACCCCTTGCCTGGTGCCATATACAACCCTCTTGTAACTGTTCAACAAGCTTAGTATCCACAGGAATTTCAACATTTAATTGTATACCAATTCTACCTGTTACACAGATGCAAATACGCCAGGATCAAAGAATGCATAGACTTGGCTGCATACAAACAGAAACAGCATATCCATGTTTACCTCAAGTCTCAGCAAAGTTAACATAAACAGCACACGGTACTTGAGAAGTAGATTGGCCAGGTGTTCATTCATATCACATCAATCCTTTTATATGACAGGGAGCTAACTCGAGAAATTTGGTCTATGTTCGGTCACATTAAAATGCTTCAAGAAAATATTGTTTTTTCGTTCAGCTATGAGAGCGATCATATAGTATTGCAAGATAATAGAATCCAAGTCCCACTGAAAAAAAGTGAAGAAGATAGAAGAAAAATATCACACAGAATAGTGAAATAAATAAATACACACACACTAGGACCTAGAATCGATAAGGTAAAAATGAAAAATGAGATTGGAAAGTTGGTGTAATGGCCTACCCCTCATATAAGTAAAAAAACAAAAAAAAGGGAGACCGAAATTACACAAAACAACATATCAAGTGGTAAGCAGTAAAAAAAAAACTGGTAACAAGCTGAAACATTCCTCATGATCAATCTTGTCTCGATGTCCACCACTGCATAATGAGCCCAAAAATGTACAAAAATTTAGATTAATAGAAAACGAATCAGGAAACTCCTATCACAATAGCCAAAAAGTCATAACATTATAAGGAAACTTATTTTCTGCACTCTCGATTTTCGCCTGTTATCCTCCTTTATAATTCTTCTTTTATGTTTTTATTACTTGTGTTTATAAGTTAAAGTCAATGATATTAAAATCACAGATGATTCTAAGACAAAAGTGGAGTGGGCATGAACACAAATAAACTTTTATCAAAAATAATATATGCAATCGCAAGTGCAGGAAGAGAGGGGAGGAGCAGGTGATATGAAAGGAGCAACTTTTAGCATGTTTTCGTTGTAAACATACATTGCATAAACTCTCTCCAAGGGGGAAGCCAGCCAATACGGCAATCCAAGGATTCCAAAATTTGAAAATTGGAACGTTGAGTACAGTCCAGATTCTTCACGTAGTTTCAAAATCCTATGTCCAACTTCAATTACAGGCGTTGAAATGAGTAACTGACTTTTATAGAGAAATATTCAAGGAATGACTTGCAAATGGCTAATACATACCCATGTCACAAAGGATAACGTGATTCTGCAAGGTTGTCAATGAAGATATAAGACCAGCATATGGGAGCCTCTTTGGTGAACAGACAGCATCAGTCTGATGTTGCAACCAATCATCTGGCATCTGTTTCAACAAGGATACTTTCCTCCTGATCTGCGGCCCACAGACATCCATAATCTTTGGGAATCCTAATATATTCTGATGTTAGACTCAGCTACACATAGTACTAAAGTAGCAAACAGTAAAATGGCATACCTTTGGCAACTTGCTTTATCTCTCCTGAAGCCAAATCTAGGACCCATAAAGTTTTAAAGCTGAAAATTGAGTCGATTAATCTTATCAATACCTATACAAAGTTGAACTGAAAAATACTTCATTCACTAACGAGCCATTGCATATATGCATGAGCATATGCAAGTTATTTAGGTTTTGCATAGTAGGTTAATTCAAATTAATCCACATCAAGTCAATCAATACCTATTTAAAGTTGAACTGAGAATGTCTTCAGTTCACTATCTGGTCATGGCATATATAAAGCTTTTACACATGTGGTTCAGTTTTTTCATGGTAACATAATTCATATAAGACGGGTTTAAATAGGATAATTCATATGCATCCACAGGTGCAAGTTATGTAAATTGCTCGTGAACATACGCGACAAGACCGGACAGTGAAATATAGCCATGTCTCAAAAGAATCCACATAAAGCTATGTTTCACAATCAGGTCTTGAGGCGTATTTTCACCCGAGCATATGCATGTGTTTTAGGTTGCATGATAATGATAATTGATCCATCTCTAAGGTACTAACCGTAAGCACTGAAATATAGTTCACAATATCACATGAAAAATTTCTGATACAAGTGGAACACTCCAATCTAGTGCTGGTCAAAATAAATACAGATAAACCTGCCATCAACTTTTGCGAAGAGACAACATCATAATAAGAATAAAGGTGCATGTTTTACCTTCGGTTTATAATGAAAAGACTGTCTTCGCTGGATTTCATCACGTGCCAAGGAAACATTAGTGATTGTGTATCAAATTCTTCAGACCGCTTCTCATCGCTTCGCAAACCAAACTTGATCATGATTCAAATAGAATTACTATTCTTGCTGGTGTCATAATTCGGATAAAGAGTTTCCACTACCCGCTTCCCCAAGTCAGCTTTCCTGATTGCGTGGTTCTTATTAGATAGAAAGCCGCACACAGAATTGGAAAGTTAAAACCCATGCAATTTCATGACGGGGTTATAAATATAACATCATGATTCACAAATTAACTCATACCTCTGAATCAACAAAATATAGGGAATCCTCAGCAGCATCATAAAATGAAGATGCCGGACACACCATCTTGGCAGATTCAAAGTTTCCATCTTCAAAACCCGGGGAAGAACCAATCTGCAGAGAAATAGTGTAAAGTTTACACCAGAGCTTGACCATTTGCTTCAAATTATCAAGCAAAGTATATTGACAGAAAATTAATAAGAGACGGTTTGAACCTATATGGAAGAAACCAAATGTTCGAACAACTTTTTTAGCCATTACCATCCAAGAACTTGATAAGGCCAATTCTAGCAAATCAAATATAAACCCAAAACAAATCAATTCAATTATGTTAAGGTAATCTTTGACAAACTTAAGGTCGTGATATATTCTTAATTCAGACGTACTCAATCTTTTGACTGAATCTTTACATTGATTGATACTGAAGTTATGAATATTTAAAAAGCAAACCATATATCAGTTACTAAAATTTCATACATACACAGTCCAGAATCTTTCCGTTTCCATCAAATACAATAATCCGATGATGCCTGCTGTCAGAAAGGAAGAAACGGTTCCCACTTTCATCTGCAGAGACGCAACCTGTAATTGACAGCTATCAGCAAATTTGTTCTAATTAGATCATCAGCAATTTAACTCTGCTCAAGCACACATGTCAGTTCAGAACTCCAAGTTATACATGTAACATGTCCTTTCTCAAGATATTTAGAGGTAGGGAAGGGTAATTTAGGGCTTGCACCCTCACATTGGTGCTTATTAGCTTATACAAGTGTCTAAACTTTAGGGAGGCATGCATGCATTTCCTTCAAGTCATCAGAGAGTTACAATAATCTAACAGCTCTAACCAAGTTACAATAATCTTCGGGTGCAATTTGCTTACAATGTTGCTATAGATGATCAATCTCCCTCAAGAATCTAATCAAGGAGGGGAAGAAGGTGGAAGCAACAGAGATATAGACCACTAGGAAAGAAAATTATTAGTAAAGACAATATCTAAACATGTGATGCAGCGATAACATGCATACCTAAAATAACTTGTTATAGCGTAATCTTAAATGTATTCAATTCCAATTGGTTATTAAAGTAAAATCATTTCAACCCGGGAGCAGTTAATATTGCAATTAGAAGTGAGTGAGCCAGGTTAGAGGTGCTGAAAAATCATATCGTATTTCCTTTGTTCAGGCGATCGTTATATACAATGTAGTTCAGCGGCCAAGCTAGCAGCATTGTCCGTCATTCCCCAAGTATTTTCTCAGCATTGTCCGTCATTCTTCTTTCTTTGTTATGTAATGGTGATTATTTGTTCTTTTTTTTGTGGATAAATTTTCATTCTTGTTTAAATCATTGCTTTTTCATTATGCTGTTGTTATAGTTCTTTTGTCTCTTATGTACCTTTTGCATTAATAATGTACAGGACCATGCCATTGTTGGTTGAATAGGTCCAAAAGCGACAGAGATTTCCTACTTTCTTGGTTCTTGCAGGGTGGTGTGAATCTTTTTTAACAACTTGTGAGTATGTTATGATGTTAGAAAAAGTGAAGTCACTTCAACAGAGGTAACAAAATTTTGAAATAGTTTTACTTCCACTTAGAACATGATTACTGATTTGGAGTATGTTGTTATTATGTGTTGGCTTGGGAGGGTTTCATACTAGGGTAGAGCTCTCTCTCTCTCATAACTATGTGTGTACTTTATTTCAGGTATTCTCAGCTCCATGACATGGGTTTCATGTATGACAGTTCAGTTAGTTTAGTTGATGCTCAAAGTGATCTAATCCAATATGTAGCAAAGGAAAATGTCACATTTCCTATCATATTGTCTAATAGGACCTTCCGTGAGGTAAGGTATATCCTTGGGTTCAGCTTGTTAAAAGACCAAAAAATGATATTCATGATCTTTTAGATCGTGATTGCAGTCTTAAGCATCTTTAATAGATGTAATTAGATCATTTCTCTTAAAACTACTTTATGAGGTATATTAATTGATTTTGTGTTTTTAGATGGACAATGGGGCTTGCTAGATTTTGTTCAAAGATTTTAATGATCCAGTATTTTACCGTGAGAAGGACCTTGGTCCACCCTTGCACAATTTTGAAACCTTCATATGGAAGCAATAACCAAAACAGAAAGTATTGCAGAACTTCACGTAATTGAACCAATAAAAAACACCACAGGATTCTGAAGCCACTGAAATGCAGTAGTATCACTAGCCGTAACAAACTTAATAAAAACTATGCTCATTTTTCAGTATAAAATTTTCTGAGCAATCTAAAACGAACCTAATACTGTTTAACATAGGCTTCACAGACCGCAATACGAAAATCAAACCCAAGTCCGGCTAATAATCTTCTCCTAATTTAAGGATTCAAGTCAATGACTCTAAGACCAAATAAACACTTAACATAAGCACAAGTACACTGAATCGGCTATCAAGTTAAATTTTCTATTTCACTAATATCAACTGCGCAAACTTCGGCTAAATTTAGTAAAACTCAAAACAATTGCACATTAAATCAATAAAAATCCACCAAACAATAAATTTCCTAAAACAGAGCAAATTATTAAACCATTTCCAGCTCCACCGCCTCGAAACCTCACACGAAAACCAATCGAAATCTAAAATCAAACGATTCCATCGAAAAACATCACGAATCAGCACAGAAACGACTTTGACAATTCAAATCAAGCAAAACACGAGTTCAAAAACCACAATCGAGTCCTGGATTGGACGAAACCAGTATCGATAGGCGAGGAAAAGAGATAGATAGAGAGAGAGAGAGAGAAGATAGGAGTTACTGAAGCCATTATCGACGAGGTAGTTGAAGGTGTGGCCGTCGCAGTTGTAGGTGAACTTGTTGTTAGTGGCGGGAAGCTTCTGCAGGCACTGAGCAGCTATGCTGGTGAAGTTGCCGGTGAATTCCGTGAACTCGGCGAGGATCACCTTCCCACGCGCCACGAAGCTGTAGATCAACGATTGCTTCCCCATCCGATTCGATTTCACCGGAAACCCTAATCCTAAGGCGGACAGAGAGAAATAGAGGAAAGGATTATTTAGTTGAATTTTTGCAAAAGATAGCGAAGTTGGCCTTTGTTATTAGGGGGCGTTGGAGACTCGAATGTGCCCTGACGGTTCGTGGAAATAACAGAAATGCCACGGAAGGGTGGTCTAGTTTTGAATTTTTTTGTAACTTAGTTTGCAAACTGCATTGTAGTTGCTTTTGAGCTTTGGATTGTTCAATAAGAAGACTTTTTCCTTAATTATTTACATTGTCGGGATTCTTATTATGGGCGATTCTTTATGTTCTGTGGAGGAATTCTCATTCACTATTTGGTGGTAATTTGAAAAATGCTATTTTGATAGCAAAATATGATAAAAATACTAGTGAAAGTGTTCTAGTATATAGATTCATGAAGTGTCGGGAAACTTTGATTTGTATAATGTTTGATCAGTTAATTTGATTAATTTGCTTAACAACATTGCTGGTCGGATGGTGTGTAATGCAAAATATTCTTTTTATAACTGTTGTTGCTGGCAAACGATTGTGACTGCTAGCATTTTTTCAACAAGGTTATGATTTGCACACGCGATTCGTGGTCACTATGACTCTATGAGTGACAGTGCCATGAAAATGATTACAGAACAGCGCTACTTTATGTGTTTATGTCATACTTTACCTTTGCCCCTTAATTTCTTTAGTGTGATTTTGAATATGGGATCTACTATGCTGATATATGAGTCTTGCAGTTTGCAGGATCCGATTGAGAATTTAGTTTCTTCGCTTATATCGGTTCAAAATGACGAATAATACCTCGGTAACATGCATTTCCTATGAAAGCAAAATCCAATGAGGTCATCCGGGGTGATAAATCCTCTGGATTTTGTGCTCCCTCTTGCCATCTTGCAAATATGTCTTGTGTTTGCAGTTACGCACATTGTGGCTTTTTTTTTCGGCCTCTAAGACAGCCTTGTGTGATTGCAGAGATTGTTGTAAGTATCTATGGACTACAGTATTGTTTTATGAATTGTTTTTGTTTTCTTTGCATACTCTGGCGAAATTTCCCTTTTTTAAATGTTGAGCATTTACTAGCAAATCAATTAGTTTCGTTGAATATGATCTTATCAGGATCAAGAGTAATGCATTTCCTAGATAGTGCGGAAGTCTTATTTTTCTCTTCGAATCCTTGGTATTGGAGCTTGATTTTATGAATGTCCTGATATGTTTCTCAATATGCATTACGTCTCTTGTAGTTGCATATATTTATCTGCAATCTTGGTTTAACCCTTTCTATTATTTCTTAGAAACTTCTAATTATGAATAACAGTTAAACTTGCAATCATTAAATATAATAATGCATTACCAATTTCCATTGCGTGAAAGATTGGAATTTTGTAGGCATTTTAATAAAACAATATATTTGAACAATTGCTCGTTGATTGTGGTACATGGAAAATAGGTCCATTGCACATTTAAGGAGACCTAATTCTTCTTCTTCTACTTCCTTTTTCTTTTCTTTTTCTTTTCTGCAGGGAGAAGTTTTACTTGGCCCTTCCGCTCTGGGTTGCAACAAAAACTATATAATTCCCAGCAAAAAGTATTACAGTGCTTGATTTTTTTTTTGAAAAGTTTTACAGTGCTTGATACTTGAGCAAATATCAGTCTTCTCTTCTTTCTGTTCCTAGTGGATTGGAATTAGATCACAGGTCCCTCCACAGGACTGCAAAGAAAGTTTTCAGCATAGCTCTTGCTGGAATTACTTTACCTTTTGTAGTAGGAATTGCTTTATCGTTTGCTCTAAAAGGAACTATATCTAAAGGGGTAGATGGAGCCCCATTTCTTATCTCTACGGGAGTGTCTTTTTGTTACTGCCTTCCCTGTTTTGGCCCGTATTCTGGCTGAGGTCAAGCTCTTAACCACTGATTTTGGACGGATGGCCATGTCAGCAGCAGCTGTTAATGATGTGGCTGCGTGTATCCTTATTGCGCTTGCCATTTCCCTCTCTGGTAGTGGCGAGTGGCCACTCTCCTCTGGCTTCACTTTGGGTTTCTTTGTCTGGATGTGCTTTTGTCCTTGTATGGATATTTTCTATTCGACCTGTTTTCAAATAATGGTGCAGCAATTCTTCTGAGGGTGAACAGTAAATGAATTGTATGTGTGCGCTACTTTGGTTTCAGTTTTGGCGGCTGGCTTTGTCACTGATGCTATTGCATGCTCTATTCGGCGCATTTGTGCTTGGAATTATTTTCTCAAAGGAAGGACCATTGCAGGAGACCTTGGAGAAAAAGTTGAGGATCTTGTGTCTGGTTTATTCCTCACATTAGACTTTGTCTCAAGTGGATGGAAGACTGATATAACAACAATTCATGGCTCTCAGTCATGGGGTCTCTTAGTCTTGGTCATAACAACTGCCTGTTTTGGAAAGGTTGTGGGCACTGCAGCTGTTTTGCTCTCCTGCAAAGTACCCTTTAGGAGGCTCTAGCTCTGGGGTTCCTTGTGAATACAAAAGGGTTGGTGGAGCTCATTGTCCTTAACATTGGTAAAAGCAGAAAGGTAAATAACTGTTTTTATATTATTGATAGGACTTTGAAAGTATAATGTAGGATGCAGGTGTTATATACATTAATGTCCATCTCGGTGGAATATGCAGGTTTTGAATGATCAAACATTTTCTATCATGGTTCTCATGGCTGTCTTCACAACCTTCATTACAACACCTATAGTTATTGAGTAAACATTACATGTACAGAAGTATTGAGAGGAGAGACCCAAATAGTTAGCTTCAATTCTTGACCTGTTACCATGGTACAATGAACCATTCCACAATATTAATCTCATCGAGGCTTCCAGTGAGACTGAAAAAAGGGCACGGCTTATGTGTCTATGCAATGCACCTTATGGAGAACGAAAGGCCTTCTGCAATATTGATAGTTCACAAGGCAAGAAACAATAGTTTACCTTTTTGGAATAAAGGACTGCAGTCAGCTAATCATGAAAAAGTTGTAGTAGCTCTTGAGACTTTTGAGCAGCTCAGTTGAGTGGCTATCCGTCCAATGACAGCAATCTCTGCTGTAACTACCATGCATGAGGACATCTGCACAAGTGCTGACAGTGAAAGTGCAGCAATGATAACTTTTCCATTCCACAAGCACCAGAGGTTGGATGGTACCTTTGAGACAACTCGAAGTGAGTACAGATTGATAACCCAACAGGTTCTTGAGAATGCACTGTGTTCAATGGGGATCATAGTGGACCGTGGTCTAGGTGGAAGCACCCATGTATCAGCCAGAAATCTTGATCCAGTCATAACTGTTTTCTTGTTTGGGGGCAGTGATGATCGTGAGGCTCTTGCTTATGGGATTTGAATGGTTGATCATCCTGGTATCGCCTTTAATATCATTCACTTTTTACCAAGCCCTGAGTTTCAGGGCGAGATTGTCAGAGTTGATGTAAACGAGGGCTCAAACACTTCAGCAGTGCCAACAGAGGGCAAGTTCATTCCTGAATTGAAGCTAAAATTTTTTGAGTTACGACTCAATCAAATATGAGCGGAGAGTAGTGGCAAGTGCTGCTGAAACTACTGCATTGATACATGAGTTTAGCCAATGTAACTTGCATTTTCTTCTGGTTCGTCGAAGGCCTGACGGTCAAATTGCTGCTTCCTTGAATGTGAAGAGTGACTGCCCAGAATTGGGTCCTGTTGGGAGCTTGCTGATTTCTCCAGACTTCAGAACTGCAGCATCAGTGCTAGTAGTACAGCAATATCATGGGCTGAAAGCCGAAATTGCCAAACTTCTCAGTCAGTTTGCCTGAGGAAGAATCAGCTCCCTTCGGTTGTTTGGATACATTGTACAGCCAGATGACGGTAACAATTTAGTGAAGTCCATCTTTCTATTGATCATTGCTTAATCTGTAAGGTCACATTATTTATTAAATGTCACAGGCTGTACATCTTATGGTCTCCTAAATATAAAATTTCATCATCAGTATATTTTCACTTTTCTCCTTATGCTGGTAACTTTTCTCTTTAAGTTGTAATCTTGTGACCTGTTGTAACGACCCCAAAATTTCGAGCTTAAAAACTCAAAATTCTAAAGTCGTTAAACACCAAATAATCTCAAATAAATCGAAATCATTAAAGCATAACAGCGGATCATCTCTGAGTTCCAAATACAACTCAGTCAAACCGATCATTACAACCCAATTTTATAATTCGACATTACAATATGATGGAAAATGTAATAATCCTCACAAACTCTCACAAAGCTTACAAATAATTTCACTCAAATTCTCACACAAATCCACGCCAGAAATCTCACCACAACAGGGTACGAACGACTTCGAATCTCCGGAGTCGTCACTCAATCTCCGCTAATCAGTACCTGCGGAATTATCCCCTACACCATTGAATTGGTGCACCGGGATTGTAAACACAAACCCGGTAAGCTTATAGCTCGTATGAGTAAAGTCACAATACAGTTCGCATATCAATATATACGAAAGATCACAAAACAACAAATATAAATGCCCTCATGAGTCAATAGTCAGCCCATCTGGTTGACCCAAAGAAATATGAAATAAAACGCTCATGAGGAAATTAAGTAACCCTTCTGGTTACCCAATGCATTTATAATACGGGTACCAAGAACGCTGGTACACATCTGTTACCCCTCTCGTAATACACCGTTGATATTGGATAGCCACCCGCTACCCAACATCCAAAATAAACTGAGTACCCATGAGCAGATAACCACCCGTTACCTCACATGCAGTACTAAGGCAGACAGACTAGAGCTCTAACTGTATCGTAACTTTCGCCCGGCCAAAGGCTAGGTTTCGACTTGCCAAACACGTACAATAATCTCACATCATATTGTACCAAAAATCAGGTCCGAAGACAATTCACATTTTAACAATCTCAATGTTAAAAATCACGTACAATAATCTCACATCATATTGTACAATTCAAATCACATGCTCAATAGAATCACAATAAAATCATAACAGTATATTATATAGCAAACTATATATATTCGTACTTATTTACCATTTATACAATATATATATAGTCCACTATATCCTATACATGTCATATTTCATCACACATGCTCAATTCACAAACTTCCGTCATCGAAAATGACTATTTTTAATGAATTAATAACAGTACGTAATTTAATGAACTATATATATATATATGTACTTATTACCATTATATTGTATATATGTAGTCCACTAAATTATATACATGTTGTAATTCATTTGATAAACACACTTGCAAAAATGTTGAATCACCACGAGGGTAGATTCGTAATTCAGTGAGATTTTACTCACCTTATAGACTCGAGCGTAATTCCACAATTCCCGATGATAATTATTTTCCTTGATTTAACGATCACCTTGAAAAGATAAGAAAAGAATTTAGAATCGTTTCGTAAACCTTTAAATGCCGAAACAGTAATAATCGATTACTGTTCAGCAATTTTTGGTTTTACGAAGTTACTGTTCACTGTTCACTGTTCACTGTTCACTATTCACGGTTACTGTACAATACTCAATTAATACGTAGTTCTGTACGTATAAGTACTATATACGTATTTCTGTACGTATAAATACTATATACGTATTTATGTACGTATAAATATTAAATACGTATTTATGTACGTATAAATAATAATACGTATTTCTGTACGTATAAATATTAATACGTATTTCTGTACGTATAAATATTAATACGTATTTCTGTACGTATACGTACGATTTAAATGTAAATACAATCTTAGTAAATAAAATTTACTATTTACCTTTTACAAATTACTTTTTACATTTACTGAAAGTAATTTATATTTACATTTACCGAAGGTAAAATTTAATTACATTTACCGTACACAGTAAATTACTAAAATACCCTTTCAGTCGAAACTAATCACACCGCCTCACACGGCGGCGCGTGTGGCACACGCACCACCTCCGGCGGGCCGCGCGTGGGGCCCACGCACCGAGGCTAACCACGGCGCGTATCACGCCACCGCCGCCTCCAAACTCTCCTCCTTTCTCCCCTCTTCCTTCCTCCGCTCCTAGGCAGCCCCTACGCCACCCCACGCCTCCACACACGCCGCCTCTAGGCGGCGGTAACTCCTCCTCCTCCAAACTCTTCCAAATCGCAACCAAACAACGACAAATCGTACAACAAGCATCACAACAACCTATTCATGCTAAACCTCACCTCATTCGTGCTTTAAAACCACCGGAGATGGCTTGGATAAGGCGGAGGAAAAGTCAACGTCTTGGTGGAGCTCCGGTGCGGCGAGAGAGAGGGAGTCGACCTCGGGGTCGCTTGTGCGGGGAGGTGCGACGCCTCCTAGACCGGCGGTGAGGGCCACGTCTCCCTAAGGGGGAGATCGGTGGTGAAGCCGATGGAGATGAGTGAGTTTCGGGTGAGAGGGAGAGTCTCGGGGAGAGGGAGAGGGAGAGTGCTTGGGGAGAGGGAGAGGGAGAGTGCTTGGGGTCGAGGGGGAGAGGGAGGAAGCCGAGAGAAGGAGAAGAGAGGACCGAGAGTGTGAAGAGAGAAAGAGAGAGCGGCGGGGAGAAGGAGAGAGAGAACGGTTTCCAATAATGGAAACCCTAATCTGAAAAATGTCTATTTATACTCGTTTCAAAAATCGGAAACTAACTTCCGACGTTAACAACTTTTACCTCCGACGTCCGATTCGAACGTGTCACATACTCACGAACTCGTATCGACGAGCTCTACAACTTTCGTGAAGAAAGTTTTCGCAACCGAGCAACGGAATAAAAGTCGATATAATCGTTCGGAAACGTAACGTTTTTCGAATTAAACGTTCCGATAACGTATCCGTTACTCGTTTCGTAACGTCGTAACCAAACACATCCATTCTAATTTAAATTTCACAATTTTATAGAATTCAAATCCACTCAAATATTGTTTGAAATTTAGGGTTATTACACCTGTATCTTATCACCTAGGGTTAGGGCAAGGTTTGCTTGGGCTATAAGTCACCCAAATTTCTCTGTTGTGACATGCGAGTCAACTCTTTAAAAAAAAGTGGAATGCCAGTATTTTAGGTTTGGGTTGATAAACTGACAGTTACTATGTTTCGTAGGCCCCATGACTGTGATGGTGGGTATGCTTCACTTAACGAAGCAAACTTTCAACTTTCAAGAATCATTTCCCAAGTAAGTTTTTGCTTCCAAATTTCACATATTCTGAAAATATTTCATGCCTGAGTTCGATATTGAATATTTGTAAGGTGTTTATGTGTTTGATAAATTATTACAAATGAAACTTATAAAAGATTCGTAGTAAATAATAAATCTCACATAATTCAATCGGATACATTGATTGATAAATAGTTAGATACACACTGAGCTTTAGAAGAGGAACCATGGTTTCCCAGTATTCCACCTCTGCTTCTAGGAAAGGATAATCTATCGTGCCTCCAACTGTGTTATACTCATGTCGTTGATCGAATGCGATTCCAATTTGCTTGATAAAGAGTTCTCTGCTTCAAAAGGATTTCTTTCAGTGAAGAAACCAGGTTGCTTTGGCGCAGGCAATGAACCCTCACTACCCAACATTAGGACTATAGATGCCATGTTTGGCCTATCCTCTGGTTGCTGTTGCACACATAAGAGAGCGATATGTATACATCGGGACACTTCTGATAGAGCACAAGACTGACCTAGCTGCTCATCTATCACTTCCAGTGGTCTTCCTTCAGTCCATAGGGTCCAAGCCTGAAATTATAATGGGAGTTGTGTATGAGTTTTATAGGGTCCATCTGATCTTTCTATGTCTTTTGAGAGGAGTAAACAATATTTGTAAAAAAAGAAAGAAACACAAAGTTCTACAACTTCACAGAAATATATCCAAAACAATGCCAATTGCCAAGTTATCATTTGAGCTTACATGTCCTAGGAGGTTAAGTTGGTGTTCTGGATGTATGAATCCCCTGTTCTTCTTCCCACTGACTATCTCCAATACCATGACACCGAAGCTATAGACATCAGATTTGATTGAGAAGAGCCCATCAACCACGTATTCCGGAGACATATAACCGCTGCAAGATGGAATTTCTAAGCCAGTTTATGACTAACTAAATAAGATAGACTAGAAAACAAGTTGAGATATACGTACTATGTTCCAACTATTATCTTGGTATTTTCCTCGGTTTGATCTCCTCCAAATGCTCTGGCGGTCCCAAAGTCAGATATTTTTGGGTTCATATCTTTATCTAGTAAAATATTACTAGTTTTAAGATCTCTATGGATGATCCGCAGTCTAGAATCCTGATGGAGATAGAGAAGGCCTCGAGCTATTCCTCCAATAATGCTGATGCGTTGAGCCCAACCAATCCCTTTACTTCTTGTATCTAACAAGTTACGTGTAGAAGTCAGTCTAATCTACAGAAAACTCATAACAGATATGGATTACAAAAGACTGAGATCAGATAAGTATGGGTTAAGAGAGGCTCAACCAAATATAAAGTAGTCCAAGCTTCTGTTGGGCATGTACTCATAAATTAACAATTTTTCATCTCCTTCAACGCAGCAACCAAGAAGCTTTACAAGATTTCTGTGCTGGAGTTTAGCAATCAACATTACTTCATTCATGAATTCTTTTGTTCCTTGTCCAGAACATTTTGAAAGCCTTTTCACTGCTATGTCTTGCCCTTCTCTCAGTGTGCCCTAGAAATCATCATTTAAATGAGTTCAAGTATATAATATCAGAGGATGTAACATATGCTAGTCATCTATTGTTTTGTTAGCTAATACCTTGTAAACTGGTCCAAAACCACCTTCTCCCAGCTTATAATTTTCGGAGAAGTTATCAGTTGCGCTGGATATGGTGTCCAAATCAAATTTTAACAACTCCATAGCTTCATTACCAGCTTCAGTGGTTCCATGGATGTTCTTCATGGTTCCTGAGGCAGTAGAACAATGAAGAGTTAGTGACTAGATAACAATAGGTTCATGACTTCTCTCCACTAAAGTAGAAGAGAAGAATTCACCTTTCAGCACCCTCTATCATGTAACACTATATTTATATTGTAGTCATACTAACAAACAGGGATGTCAGTTGTACCTCTGGAATTCTTCTTTCGTATGTAGAAAACCAATCCTAGAATAAGCACTCCCATGGCTAATAATCCTACGCTGACTATGATAGCGACCTGCTTCTTCGTGCTAGTTCTCTTGATTGCGGTAATGTCACCTGAAACTTAATAAAGTATATTTGCTGTGATGCCTGTGAACAAGTTTCTTAGTTTTGACTGAGTATGTATACCTTCAAATTATAAACAAATCCAGATCATATATGTTTCATGTTCTGTTTTGCTTTGTTTCACTTTACATCCATGTTTATGTAAAACGCCTGTGGAAAAAAAGTTGCGACAAGATGTATGCATAGCTCAAAAAGGAACCGAGATTGAGAAGAAACTTACCTAGTTCTGAGGTAGCCATCTTTACAAATAGGTCTTGCCCACCAGTATCAAATTCCTTTATGTCATTTAGAGCATCAAACCACATTAAACAGCCAGTTCCTTCATTCCTTACATCCAAATTTGCATAAGCAGTGCAAGAGCAGTTCTTCAAACAAGTTTTCTCACATTCCTCAAGGGTCATTGTCTTGTCAAACAAGGACAAAGATGTGTCTGGCAATTTCACCCTTGTGAACTTCTTGAAGCCATCATTGTAAGCATTGCAACTCAATGGAGTTCTACGAACACACCTGCTTGACGTTGAAGAATTAATTTGTCCAAAACCTTGTAAGCATGCACATAAATGAGGAAAATTAACACTGCAGAGAGCAAATGCACCACACACATTATAAGCGCCACACTTATCTTCGGGAGCTGAGTAAATTATGCGATTAATGTTTGTTGTACCACTCCACATGAACCGCTGCAAATCACCTGACCTATTGACCACTAACCTTGATTGAAGTGAAGTGGTCAGGAGCTGATATTTGTAGTAGACTTCATTCTCATTCGACACAAAGTCGAGCTTAAAAAGCTCCGGAGATCTAAGTTGAGGAGTTCCTGTGAAGGTAAGGCCATTCCATGACCCCAACCTAACATGTGGTTTGGAACCATTCATAAGAACTAGTTGGGGATACCCCCTACGATCTATAGAAAATGAAAATTGTCCTGCAGCAGGATCTTCTGCTCCTTTCCAAGATGACAGAAACCTGTTTAGGCCGGTGTTTAAGTCCCATCCGATCTTCATTCCCGGTAGTAATGTGTCACTTGGATAATCATAGCTCTGCCACAGAATCTTTGAGTCCTCATTTGATCCATCTTTCACAATGAAGTTGCCCGAGTCCAAGAGTTGAGCAACTGGTTTACTTATGTTACTTGAAGTCTTGTTGGATGATGACCAGACAATATTATTTGTGCCATTGAACAGAACAAGAACTCCATGGCTAGTGAGATTCAATGCTCCTGAGTGATCAGTAAGGGGAGTTTCTCTGTTGCAGACCCATACAACCGTCTGAGGAGATGTGTCCTTGTACCATATTCCTACGTATCGACTCTTTGAACTACCTGGGCTAAAAAATCCCAACTCGAAGATTCCTCCTGAAGAAACTAAGGTGCTCCCTCCGTCTTTGATTGATACTCTTGGACTAATGGTAATGGTGTCTTCACTGTCTTGTATACTGGTAGTGGAGGTGCTTAGGATGGATAAGAGAAATGCTGAGACAACAAAACGCATTGGAAAGATTTCCATTAGTAATTAGCTTTGAAGAACATGAAAAAATGTAGGAAAGTCGAGCTTCATATAATGTTCTAGTGATGCTTCAAAGTTACTGTTATTAGTAGGAAAACTAGAAGGCTGGAGCTTATACAGCAGGTAGAAAGTGATAGGCTTTAAGTAGGAACAGGGCAATAATGGTGATTTAAGTACGGTCATTGCAATTGGGTGTTCCGTACCTCTAAATTAAATTTTTGAAGATTGATGTGCCCTGAGAATTGAAAGAAATTTCTCAGGCCATTAAATGACCTGCATAAGCAGGTAGTCTTCTGCAGGTTCTTCTCAGATTTAACTGTTTTCGTAATTTCTAGTGGTTTTCTTAGAGTGTCTAAGTTGTTTTTTTGGATTAATTTTTCGATCACTCCTTCTTGTGTGATTGAGTTGATGGTCCGTGCTCTTAGTTACTAGCTGGTTTTTCCGGTCTCGTGTTTGGGGGATTTGTAATTGGGCTTGCCCCTCGATTAATGAATGAAAGTTCGTTATTCAACAAAAAAAAAAAGTTTTTCTATGTCAAATCGGATTATTACTACTGGAATCCAACAATGAAACCTTGAGGATTAAATCCGAATCTTAAAGACCAAATGTCTAAACCTTAGACGCCCAAATGGGATCCAACAATGAATGATTCAACTCGTTCAAGTAACCTAACTGTATTTTATCATTCAGAGATTGGAAATGAATCCTCCACTATTGACTTCTCAATCCCCAGTTTACACCCCACCACGAAAAGAACATTGCTTTGGCTTTAGGTGGTGATCACGGTTGGTGCATGTACCTACCCTCTGTTCGGCTATGTAGCACCGACACTTCTAAGATTGAAGTGTCGAAGTGTCCGACACTTCCCGATACTCCGACACTTTCCGACACCGTGTCCGACACTCCACGTGGCGTGTCATCAATATTGACTTTTTTGATTATAAAAACAGAAAAATGAAAACTAAACAGAAAAAAAAACCCAAAATTTGTTTCAGTCCCATTGTTTTCCCTTTCTTTTCTTAGATTTATTTGTTTTTAATTGTTATACAATGGAATGAACTTGAAATTTTAATTTGACATTATTTCATGTGTTATATATTTCTTTTATGTATTAATAAATAGATTAAATTTTATATAGATTGTCGTGTCGACGCCGTGTCGAGATCTATGTTTTTTAGATTTGCCGTGTCGTGGTGTCGCGCCGTGTTGGTGTCGGTGTCAGTGGTACATAGCTGTTCGGTCTTTATTTCCTTCTTATCTTGTTCTATACTATACTAGTATGTATGTTGAGCTGACTTGTAATTCAAGACATGTTTTGTTTAGTTTCCTGGTCAACTTTGGATTGTATCCATCCTGACAATTACCATCGAATCGGTCCAGGCTAAATTATCATTACAGAACGAGTCCTGTTGAAGAAGCTAGCCAGCAACAAAAGATCCAATAATAGCCTTTCTTATAGTATGAGTGTTTTTAGTCAAATGATATTGAATTCGGAATAGTTCTCTGCTGTTACTCATACACATTTCATGTTACAGTCATCCGGTGCTGTGTCCTAAGATGGTATCGGACATCTAACTTTTGCTAAAGTTATGGTTGCATAATATCAAAACAAAGTAATTCATTTGCTACTGTAATAACCCGATTTTTCGGAATGAGTTTTAGATCACTTTTGAATTTATAAAGTATGTGAAATTCATTAAACGTGTTTGTGCCGCCTTGCGAAGTCGGAAATTGAAAACGGAAACGTTAACGGAAACGTTAACGGAACGTTTATTTAGAAAAACATTACGTTTCCGAGACGTAAACATCGACTTTTACTCCGTCGATCGTTTGTGAAAACTTTCTTCACGAAAGTCGTAGAGCTCGTCGATACGAGTGCGTGGACGTGTGACGCGTTCGAATCGGACGATGTACGTAAAAGTTATTAACGATAGAAGTTAGCTTCCAATTTGGAAAGGGGTATAAAAGGAAATTAATCAGAAGTAGGGTTTCCATTTTCAGAAACCTTATTCTCTCTCCGAAACCCGCGCCTCCCTCCTTCTCTCTCACCTTCCCGAGCCTCCTTCCCTTCGAAAACTCCATCGCCAGCGATCTCTATATCCAGGCGGTTGTGTTCTACACCGCTACTCCCTACGGCTTCGCGAGGTCCATCTCACCAAACCCCAAGCTCGCCGCACCGCTCATCGTCGTCTAGAGCTTCGTTGAGATAACCCGAAGCTCGGAGGTTACCCCGCTGCATCACGCATCTTCACCGGCGAAGCTAGGGCACGGGGACTAGCTCATTGTCGCCGCCTCTCCTCCTTGGCACCACCTGCAACCAATTGAGGCGCATATCGAGTCACCATCACACCCTCGGCTCAACCTTCACCTTCGCATGGTTCTACCTCCTCCGGCGACGTCACTGTGACTTTGAGGAACGATTGAGGTAAGGGATCGATTAATTGAGTGTTTGTGATTGAAGATTGTTGGTTGTTTGTGATTTTTGTGGAGATTGGAGATCGTTGAGGGAGGGTGGATTACCGCCGCGTTAAGCGGCGCGTGTGGGAGTGTGAGGTGGCGTAGGGGTGGCCTAGGACCGGAGGGAGGAGAGGGGAAGAAAGGAGGATGGTTTTGGGGTGGCGGTGGCGTCATACGCGCCTTGGTTGGTGTCGGCGCGTGTGCCCCACGCGCTGCCACAGTGAGTGGCGCGTGAGCGCCACGCGCGGCCTGCCGGAGGTGGCGCGTGAAACAGTGTTTCCGAAGGGTAATTTTGTAATTTATTTTTACGTGCGGTAAATGTAACTTTATTTTACATACGGTAAATATAAATATAAATTACTTTCAGTAAATGTAAAAAGTAATTTCAGAAGGGTAAATCAGTAGTTAATATTTACTGAGACAGTATGTACTTTGAATAGTATTTATACGTACAGAAATACATAAACAGTATGTACTCGTACATGAATACGTAATGGATGAGTATTTGTACATTAATACATGAATAGTAAATACGTGAATAGTACTCAGTGAATAGTAATTCGTAAAACCATAAATTGCTGAACAGTAACAGATTATTACTGTTACGGCATTTAAAGGTTTACGAAACGTTTCTAAATTCGTTTCTTATCTTTCAAGGTGATCGATAAATAAAGGAAAGAAATTATCTTCGGAAATTGTGGAATTACGCTCGAGTTGATAAGGTGAGTAAAATCTCACATATTTACGAATCTACCCTTGCGGTGATTTCAAGATTTTTGCAAGAGTTTTAAATATTGAAATACGACATGTATACGATATAGTGGATTACATATATATTCTATAAATGGTAATAAGTACATATATATATAGTTTGCTATATTATATATTGTTATGAATTCATTGGAATTGGTCATTTCGATGACGAGAATTATATGACGAGCATGTGATTTAATTTGTACAATATGAGGTGTGATTATTGTACGTGATTTTAATATGGTGTTTGTTAAACGTTTTGTCTTCGGACGTGTTTATGAATTATGACATGTATATGATATAGTGGATTATATATATATTGTATAAATGGTAAATAGGTACATATATATATATAGTTTGCTATATAATGTACTATTATGATTTTATTGTGATGATGTCATTTCGATGACAAGATTTTATCGAGCATGTGATTTTGATTTGTACAATATGATGTGAGATTATTGTACGTGAATTTTAACATGGAGATTGTTAAAATGTTGATTTGTCTTCGGACTTGATTTTTGTACAATATGATGTGAGATTATTGTACGTGTTTGGCAAGTCGGAACCTAGCCTTTGGCCGGGCGAAAGTTACGATACAGTTAGAGCTCTAGTCTGTCTGCCGGAGTACTGCATGTGAGGTAACAGGTGGTTATCTGCTCATGAGTACTCATATTGTTTTGATGTTGGGTAGCGGGTGGTTGCCCAATATCGGCGGTGTATTACGTGAGGGGTAACAGATGTGTACCAGCGTTCATTAGTACCCGTATTTTAAATGTATTTGGGTAACCAGAAGGGTTCCCGATTTCTCATGAGCACTTTCTTTTCATATGTTTTTGGGACAACCAGATGGGCCGTCCATTAACTCATGAGTACATTTATATTTGTTGATTTGTGGAATTTCGTATATTTTGATATGCGAGTTATATTTTCATTTTACTCATACGAGTTATAAGCTTACCGGGTTTGTGTTTACAATCCCAGTGCACCAATTCGATGGTGTAGGGGATAATTCCGCATGTGTTGATTAGTGGAGATTGAGTGACGACTCCGGAGACTCGAAGTCGTTCGTATCCTGTTTGTGGTGAGGTTTCTAGCGTGGATTTGTGTGTGAGAATTGGTGTGGATTTATTTGTGAGTTTTGAAAGAGATTGTGAGGATTATTACATTTCCATCTTATGTAATGTTGAATTATAAATTTGGGTTGTAATAATTGGTTTTCTGAGTTGTATTGAGAACTCAGTAATGATCCGCTGTGCATTTAAAACGATTTCGAATATTTGAGATTTGTTTTGGTGCTTCTCGACTTTGAATTTTAAGTTTTTAAACTTGAAATTTTAGGGTTGTTACATCTACTTCTGAATCAAACTCAACAATGTCCTAAATAAGGGTTTCGCAAGGTAGGCACATTTATCTACTGCAACTGATAGTCTGAATGTCTGATATTCAAGGGTTTAACTAATATGATCTTAAATTCTATTAGCGCATAGTCAACTTATGAAATAGAAGACTTGTCAATATGACAGATACATCAGCTTCTTAAGCCAATTCAAACTTCAACCGGTTGGTCAGACGATTAGTTAAAATTTCGGAAGTTACATTCATACTTCATAGCTTTACATGCACTTGAAGGAATTAATTTACTTCTGCAGCCTCTGCATCTCATATCCTGCTTTTGCTATCTAACTTAATCTCCTACCTGAAATTCTCTATCGCAATTAACTTCAATAAAATGCGTCTTCTTTTGGTTTAGTTTAGTTTCTGCATGTCTCCACTGTTTATGTAATCTGCACCATTGCACTCTGTTAATATTAAGTGACTTATAGATGGCAAGACCATAGTTTCAACCTGTAGCAGTTTGAGATAGAGTTGCTAAGAGCTATACCCCCACTTATTCAGCTAAGTTTTCTGACCAGAAAACTCTTGTCCTTGTAGATGAAGCTAACACCACAATTTGGTCTGCCAATTCAACTAAATCAGCAACCGCTCCAGTTGCACAGCTTTTGGACACAGGTAATTTAGTTGTGAGAAATTATAATGACCCAGAAACTTTCTTGTGGCAGAGTTTTGATTATCCATGCAATACAATTCTACCTGCCATGAAATATGGAGTGAACTTGGTAACAGATCTGAATCGGTTCCTAACATCGTGGAAGAGTGATCAGGATCCTTCTCCAGGGGTTTATACGAATAAGCTTGATACAACTGGGATACCACAATTTTTGCTTAAGAAAGGTTCTGTAGTGCAGTTTAGATCCGGACTTTGGAATGGTCTCAGGTTTACCGGTATGCCTAATCTGAAACCAAATCCTATATACACCTACGAGTTTGTATTTAATGAGGAGGAAATATATTACCATTACCAACTCATTAACAGTGCAATTTCAACAAGGTTAACATTAAGCCTCAGTGGAAACCTTCAGCGTTTTACATGGATTGATAGAATTCAGGATTGGAGCCTTTACCTGAAAGCACAAATAGATGATTGTGACAGGTATGCAATATGTGGCGCATATGGTAGTTGCAACATTAACAACTCTCCTTCTTGTGGATGCTTGGAAGGTTTTACGCCAAAGTCCCCCCAAGACTGGGAAATGGTAGATTGGTCACATGGCTGTGTACGAAAGACTCCACTGGATTGTGGGGATGGAGAGGGTTTTATGAAATATTCTGGCATTAAATTTCCAGATACACAGCATTCCTTGTATAAAAAGACAATGAACCTCAAAGAATGGAGAAGAAGAAGAAACAGAAGCTGACTAAGAGATTAGGTATGACTATCTGTACTATACTGACAGTCTGACACAAAATTTGATCACAGCGGATACATTCATGATCTCTAATTCTTCGATAATCCATTCTAATTGTAGCAAATATGTTGCATACTCGACAGCAAGACCGCAATGAAGAATGCCAAGATGGAAATCTAGAGCTACCATTATTTAGTTTTAGTACAATAGTAGATGCCACCAACAACTTTTCTGCTGCTAACAAGCTTGGAAAGGGTGGTTTTGGCCCAGTTTATAAGGTAATTTTTTGTAGCAATTGTGAGGAACTCCTCCCCAATGGGTGGTGTAATCAAATATGAAATTTTGTGTTTACGAATTTCAAAAGACGCACTTGGCATTTCACTGTCTGCAGTAAGAATGATGACACAAGTAGCAATAATATATAATTTATGCTTCCAATCGCAGCACAGAGGTATATGTGTTCAGTAGTTATTATTAATGTTAGATCATTTTCTGTAGATAAAGATGAATCCTTTTTTGGCATGACAGATTTTTAGTCTACTGTTGGTTGATTTTACAATGAATACTGTGAATAATAACAAGAATAACATCCTACAGGGAAAATTTATAGAGGGGCAAGAAAGGGGTCAAAAGGCTTTCAAAATGTACAAGACAGGGAATCAAAGAGTTCAAGAATGAAGTATTATGCATTTCCAAACTTCAGCACCGCAACCTTGTGAAGCTTCTAGGATGTTGCATTGAAGGCCAAGAGAGGTTGTTGATATATGAATACATGCCCAACAAGAGCTTAGACTTCTTCATATTTGGTTTGGCATTTTCCCCTCCCTTTTGTGTTTGGCTCTAACTGACTTATTGCTAAATCATTAATCAGTAATTTGTATTATTCCAAAATACCCCATTAGATTTTCTAATTATCCTTTCAAACTTGGGCAGATGAACAACAAAGTATAATTCTGGATTGGCCTAAGCGCTTCCACATTATCAGAGGGATAGCTAGAGGGTTACTTTCCTTCATCACGATTCCAGACTGAGGATAATCCACCGTGATCTAAAAGCTAGCAATATTTTACTAGACTATGAACTGAATCCGAAAATCTCAGATTTTGGCATTGCTAGAAGTTTTGGAGGAGATGAAACTGAAGCAAATACAAAGAGAGTGGTTGGAACATAGTAAGGACCATCAATACATATTGTAAGTCACTGTTTTGCCACCGTTACATATGACAATGATTTATTACTATGGTTTGCAGTGGTTACATGTCTCCGGAATATGCAATTGATGGTGTCTTCTCGGTGAAATCTGATGTCTTCAGCTTTGGTGTGTTGGTACTTGAGATAGTGAGTGGAAAGAAAAACAGAGGATTTTCTCACCCTGACCACAAGCTTAACCTTCTTGGACATGTAAGTGTTTCATCACAAGTGTACTCTATCCTCATTAGCTAACTTTACTAAATGCAGAACTCAATATCTTGAAACAGGCCTGGAGGCTCTTCATAGAAGGCAAGCCATTTGAACTAGTGCATGCATCTATGAAGAACGATAACACCAGCAATATGTCAGAGGTATAACGATCAGTCCATGTGGCTCTATTATGTGTGCAACAGAGTCCAGAAGACAGGCCTAATATGTCAACCGTGGTTCTGATGCTAAGTAGTGATGATATTACGCTGCCACGTCCAAAACAACCAGGCTTCTTCACGGAAATGCATCTTTTATGTACGGCTTCCTCTTCAAGTCAGCATGAGAGTTCTTCATCCAACAGACTATCTTTTTCACTAGAGGCCCGATAGAGTTCAATTTTACTTGAGGCTTACCGAGAATATATTAAGCTAGCTAGCTGATGATGATGATGATGATGATGATGATGATATTCACATTCCATTATTCGTCAGCTAGAACAACTTGTGTTATATTATGTAAGACACCAACTATCTTTACAAAGGATTGAGATTGTATGCCGAAAACCCTCTGCTCATATCACACTCTGGATAAAGAACAAGAAAACCACCAGAAAACAATCTGAGAGATATGCATCATTTTAGAAAACAGATATCGAAAATTTATAGTACTGTCCCCTTTACAAGGAAGGTCTCTGTGCATATGTAGCACAGATTGTTTGCTCTTGAACTAGTTTTTCTAAAACGAACTCGATCAGTCTTCATATTGACGAAGTAAAGAACACTGCAGTCACTCACTGCTGATTGATTCAGCTATTCACTCAGCCACAGGGTATTGCCTCGTTAACCCCTTTAAATTGAAATTCTTCCACAAGCTTATATTTCAATATTGGTGACAAGTTGTTGACTTCTCGAAGCTCAGTATATATATATATTGACACCAATGACACGTATAATAGACTAACATGTCATGCAACTGATGCAAGATGGTACTTGTCGAACAAAATCATTTCATGCAAGGTTGACCAAAGCTAACATTTTCATATCTCCACCAAGAACTCAATAGCTAATATATCGGGGTGAATTACTGCAACCATTGCTACATCCTGAATGCTCAACATAACAAGCACCAATGACATTGCTGCCCTGTCATTCAGCAGCTCTCGAATTCATCTTGGTGAAATTAGTGCGGCGACTAAATCAACAGAAGTCACAAGATAGCAATGTTTAATTTTGTATACAACATCCCACATTAATTCTGCATACTACTTTGTAACCTTAATCAATTAATTTTGTAGACGCATTAAACAAAGCAATTGGTCTAATAGAAGTTGAGTTGGATCTATTGGATCCATCACTTTGTAAAATAAAGCAAGAGGACTGTTTTCACAGGCAAGCTCACATCAATACCTACCACATTTCCATATTCCACACATGCTTCCAGTATATAGTTATTAGTTAATCGAATGCGTTATTATTTATTAATACCATTGGTACCAAGTTCATTGTCAGCGCTGATTTATTCCTGCAGTTTGATTTTTGTACGCGTGCTTGTGGATACATGTTACATTTGTTAAATGCAACGAGTCAAGTCAACAACTGTTATTTATTTCTTGAACTATAATTTGTTTGTTCTTCTAGTTTCTGTAACGACCCCAAAATTCCGAGCTTAAAAACTCAAAATTTCAAAGTCGTTAAACACTAAACAATTTCAATGAAATCGAAATCATTTAAAATGCCACAGCGGATCATCTCTGAGTTCAAAATACAACTCAGTCAAACCGATTATTACAACCCAAATTATAATTCAATATTATAACAAATGGAATTGCGTAATCCTCACAACAAACTCATAAGATAGTCACACAAAATCCTCACACAAGCTGGAGATAAATAACTTCAAGTCCTCTGAGTGGTCCGTCAATTTCCGCTAATCCACACCTGCGGAGTTATCCACTACACCATCGAATTGGTGCACCGGGATTGTAAACACAAACCCGGTAAGCTTTACAGCTCGTATGAGTAAAATGAAAATATAACTCACATATTAATATATATATATATATATATACGAAAATCCACAAATCAAATAAATATAAATGCACTCATGAGTCAATGGACGGCCCATCTGGTTGTCCCAAAGATATATGAAAAGAAGCGCTCATGAGAAATTAAGTAACCCTTCTGGTTACCCAAATGCATTTTATAATACGGGTACCAAGAACGCTGGTACACATCTGTTACCCCTCTCGTAATACACCGCCGATATTGGGCAACCACCCGCTACCCAATATCCAAAAATATGAGTACTCATGAGCAGATAACCACCAGTTACCTCACATGCAGGACTCTGGCAGACAGACTAGAGCTCTAACTGTATCGTAACTTTCGTCCGGCAAAAGGCTAGGTTCCGACTTGCCAAACACGTACAATAATCTCACATCATATTGTACCAAATCAAGTCCGAAAACAAATCAACATTTTAACAATCTCAATGTTAAAATCACGTACAATAATCTCACATCATATTGTACCAAAAATCAAGTCCGAAGACAAATCAACATTTTAACAATCTCCATGTTAAAATCACGTACAATAATCTCACATCATATTGTACAAATCAAAATCACATGCTCGATATATAAATCTCGTCATCAAAATGACATAAATCACGATAAAATCATAACAGTATATTATATAGCAAACTATATATATATATATATATGTACATATTTACCATTTATACAATATATATATAATCCATTATATCATATACATGTCATATTTCATAAACACGTCCGAAGACAAAAACTCGTCCGAAGACAAAACGTTTTAACAAACACCATGTTAAAACCACGTACAATAATCACACCTCATATTGTACAAATTAAATCACATGCTCAATATTTAATTCTCGTCATCGAAATGACCAATCCCAATGAATTTATAACAGTATATATGTAATATCCCACATCGGCCAACGGAGAGGGGGTGATGCGTCTTATATGTACATGCCCACCTCTATCTAACGCGAGGCTTTTTGGGGGCTCAACGGCTTCGGAGGAGTGGAGAACTCCGAAGTTAAGCATGCTTGGCCCAGGGCAATCCCAGGATGGGTGACCCACTGGGAAGGTGCTTCTGAGCTCCCAAAAACAAAACCGTGAGGGCTATGCCCAAAGCGGACAATATCGTGTTACGGCGGAGCGGTCCGGGTTGTGACATTTGGTATCAGAGCCTAAGTGCGTATTTGGCGATTATCAATACCATCCAGGAGCGATGATCCGACTGCAGGCGGGCTCCCATCACATGCTTCTCGGTATTGATATGTCGTCGGGTACGCGAGAGTGTTTTAGGAGCCATACCTAATGGTTTGGTCCTCCGAGAAGTATCGTGATGATACTTCGATGATTCATCATATCCTGAAATTTCATGTTCATACATATTGAACCTGTTTAGTTGAATTCGAGATTTCACAAGTATTGACTAAGTGTTTCGTTGTTTGAAGGTGATGAACGCTGACAAGGGCCGAGGACGGGCGAGAGGACGTGGTCGAGGTAGGACCGCGGGCCGAGTCCGCAACGTGGAGAACCTTTATGAGGAGGCTGCTCCACAGGTAGAGCGGGTAGGCCGAGGTCGAGGTAGGGCCACAGGTCGAGTCCGCAACGTGGAGAACCTCTATGAGGAGGCTGCTCCGCAGGAGGAGCAGGATGAGCCAGCTCCTGCGGTTAGAGATGACGGTCGAGTGTTGAAGCTGATCAAGGATATTAGTGCACTGTCAGCTCCGACATTTCATGGGGGACTAGATCACATGGTAGCTGACCATTGGATCGAGGGTATGGAGGCTTATTTTGAGTTGATGGAGTGCACAGAGATTGAGAAGAGAAAGATAGCTACATTCTTTCTCAAGGGTGATGCTCTAGATTGGTGGAAGAGCATGAGACAGATTGTGGATGTGTCTACATTCACATGGGGAGATTTCACCACCATATTCCAAGAGAAGTATTTTCCAGCCTCAGTACAGGAGGACTTAGAGTTGGAGTTTCTGGCATTGGTGCAGGGAGACATGACCATTAGAGAGTATGATGCTCGATTCTCGCAACTGTATCGGTATGTCAGGCCTATGGGTGCGACTGCTTTAGCTCAGAAGTATCTACGTGGGCTGAAACAGGAGTACAAGACCATGATATCAGTCCTTTGCCTGACTTCACGGGAGCAGATATTTGAGAGTGCTATGAGTTTGGAGCAAGCAGAGAAGACTCGAGCAAGTGATGTGGGGAACAGAGATGCGAAGGGGAAAGGCAAGGCAGTCTATACAGGCAGCGAGCACTCAGGACCGAAGGATAGGTCATGGAAGAGGCCAAGACCCCACTATCAGGCCCCGACAAGGGCACCACCCTTAGCTATCAGGGCAGCACCAGTCAGACCATTAGCAACAGTGAGGTGTTATGGCTGCAATGAGATGAGACATTACGCCTCAGCATGTCCGAAACCGAAGAGAGGAGGGTGCCACCGGTGCGGGCAGGTGGGGCACATAGCTCGAGATTGTACCCGACCACTTCCGGGTAGACAGGAACGGCCACAGAGACAGCTACCAGCAGGCCAAGCTAGAGTGTTCGCAGTGGGTCAGCGAGACACAGGAGTGGAAGGTACATTATCACTTTTTGACTACCTTGCTAGAGTGTTGTTTGATACGGGAGCATCGCATTCATTCATTGCTAGTTCGGTAGTGGAGATGCTAGGATTGATTCCTACACCTCTCGGGGACGCCTTATGTGTCACTTCACCCCTTGGAGTGTCACTTGAGTTAGAGACAATCTGCAAAGCTTGTCCTATATTGATTGGGAGTAGAGAGTTCTCTGCTTCGTTGATTGTGATTCCGGACCACACTTATGATGTGATCTTGGGGATTGATTGGTTGAGACCACAACATGCTGTGATTGATTGTTTCGACATGGTAGTGTCCTTTCATAGACCTGGAGAGCCAGTGTTTCGTTATCGTTGCCTCAAGTCCGACAACGCCATGAGATCAGGAGTTTTGGCACATGTGGAGTCAGTGGATCAGGAAGTGACTATCACAGACATTGTGGTAGTATCTGAGTTTGGTGAAGTGTTCCAAGAGATACCGGGGCTACCTCCTCGAAGAGTGGTAGATTTCTGCATTGATGTAGTACCCGGTACGGCACCCGTGTCAAAGGCGCCATATAGAATGGGGCAGAATGAACTTAAGGAGCTGAAGGTGCAGATCGATGAGTTATTAGACCAAGGGTTCATTAGACCTAGCGTTTCACCTTGGGGAGCACCTGTTTTGTTCGTGAAGAAGAAAGATGGTTCTCTGCGGTTATGTGTCGACTACAGAGAACTGAACAAGGTGACCATCAAGAATAGGTATCCCTTACCTAGGATTGATGACTTGTTCGATCAGCTCAAAGGTGCTACAGTGTTCTCTAAGATTGATTTGCGATCCGGTTATCATCAACTCAGAGTGAAGGAAGAAGATATATCGAAGACAGCCTTCAGGACCCGGTATGGACATTATGAGTTTGTCGTCATGCCATTTGGTCTAACGAATGCACCAGCTGTCTTCATGAGTTTGATGAACCAAGTATTTAGCCCGTACTTGGATGAGTTTGTTGTGGTGTTTGTGGATGACATTCTGATATACTCCAAGACACAAGAAGAACATGTGGTACACCTGAGAACAGTGTTGCAGACCTTGAAGGAGGCGAGACTGTATGCCAAGCTAGAGAAGTGTGAGTTCTGGAAAGAAGAGGTCAAATTCCTTGGTCATGTTGTCTCAAAAGATGGAGTACTAGTGGACCCGGCAAAGGTCGAGGCAGTGAAGAATTGGAGTCGTCCAAAGAACCCTACAGAGATACGTAGTTTCCTCGGTTTGGCAGGCTACTACAGGAGATTTATCGAGGGGTTTTCTAGTATCGCATCTTCATTGACCAAGTTGACCAAGAAAGATACTCCGTTTGTGTGGACGGATGCATGTGAGGAAGCATTCAGCAAACTAAAGACTAGACTGACCACAGCTCCAGTGTTGACGATTCCCTCTAGTGGTGGTGGCTATGTCATTTACAGTGATGCTTCACTCCAGGGTTTGGGTTGTGTGTTGATGCAGCATGGAGGAGTCGTTGCATATGGCTCGAGACAGTTGAAGATTCATGAGAAGAATTATCCAACACACGACCTAGAGCTTGCGGCAGTTGTATTTGCCCTGAAGATTTGGAGACATTACTTGTATGGAGAGAAGTTTCAACTCTTTTCAGATCATAAGAGTTTGAAGTACTTGTTCTCACAGAAGGAGCTGAATATGAGGCAGAGGAGGTGGATGGAACTCCTCAAGGACTATGACTTCACATTAGAGTACCACCCGGGGAAGGCAAATGTGGTGGCCGATGCCTTGAGCAGAAAACCGAGAGGCGTAGTAGCTTCACTTATGGTCCAGGAATGGTTCATGCTAGAAGCTGCATCAGAGTTTGATTTGGTGCCATCGGGAGGAGAACCAAGGGTCTTTCTTGGTAGTGTCACAGTGCAACCCACATTGATCACGAGGATCATACAGGGTCAGGCGCAGGATAGACTCTCACGAGCCAAGTTGGCGGATCTTGTAGTTGATACGCTTGATGGGTGTCCTTCTGAGTGGAGAGTTGGACCCGATGGAGGGTTGAGGTTTGGGGCAAGATTGTGTGTCCCAGATCGTGATGACCTTCGGGAGGAGGTTCTTCGTACGGCACATCGTTCAAGCTATACCGTCCATCCAGGGAACACCAAGATGTACAAGGATCTATGTAGACAATTCTGGTGGAACGGTATGAAGAAAGATGTAGCAGAGTTTGTATCGAAGTGCCTTACGTGTCAGCAAGTGAAAGCAGAACATCAACGACCAGCTGGCATGTTGAAACCACTGACTATTCCTCTTTGGAAGTGGGAGCAGATATCTATGGATTTTGTGACCGGGTTGCCTAGATCGAGGAAGGGTCACGATGCCATATGGGTAATTGTCGACCGATTGACGAAGTCGGCTCATTTTCTCCCAGTGTCGATGAAGTACTCAGTGGACGTGCTTGGGAAACTATATGTGGATGAGGTAGTGAGACTTCATGGTGCTCCAGTTTCTATTGTTTCCGATAGAGATGCACGTTTCACTTCGAAGTTCTGGGGTGGTTTGCAGAAGGCGATGGGCACTACCTTGGATATGAGTACAGCTTTTCACCCTCAGACGGATGGACAGACAGAGAGGGTGAACCAGGTGATGGAAGACATGTTGAGAGCATGTGTGTTGGATTTTAAGGGTAGCTGGGAAGATCATTTGAGATTGATTGAGTTTGCCTACAACAACAGCTACCATTCTAGCATTGGCATGGCACCGTATGAGGCACTTTATGGTAGGCCATGTCGATCTCCGATCTGTTGGGCCGAAGTTGGTGATGAGGCACTGATGGGTCCAGAGGTGGTTCAGGAAACCACGGAGAAGATCTCGATCATTCGAGATAGAATCCGGACCGCTCAGAGTAGACAGAAGAGCTATGTAGACTTGAAGAGGAGACATGTGGAATTTGAGGTCGGTGATCATGTGTTCTTGAAAGTTTCACCTATGAGAGGTGTAGTGAGATTCGGCAAGAAAGGAAAGTTGGCACCGAGGTACGTTGGGCCCTTTGAGATAATTGAGAAGGTGGGCGAACTAGCTTATCGACTAGCCTTGCCTACTAGTATGTCGGGTGTTCACAATGTCTTCCACATTTCCATGCTGAGGAAGTATGTACCAGATGAGTCACATGTGATTGATCATAGCACCATTGAGGTGAAGGAAAATGCTACATTTGTTGTCGAACCGGTTCGTATTTTGGATAGATCTACAAAGAAGCTTCGGAGGAAAGACGTGGAGCTAGTCAAGGTATTGTGGAGTCACCATGATGAGGGTGATGCATCTTGGGAGCTAGAGTCAGATATGATGACCAGATATCCACAGTTGTTTGTTGAGTGAGCTTGAATTTCGGGACGAAATTCCTTTAAGGGGGGTAGATTGTAATAACCCCAATTTTACGAACAATATTAGTTTGATTCGAATTCCATAAAATGTCGAATTTTAATTAGAATGAATGCGTTTGGTTGCGATGTTATTAAACGAGAACGTTTAATAAGAAAACGTTACGTTTCCGAACGAATTTATCGACTTTTAATCCGTTGCTCGGTTTCGAAAACTTTCTTCACGGAAGTTGTAGAGCTCGTTGATACGAGTTCGTGGATATGTGACGCGTTCGAAACGGACATCGTACGTGAAAGTTATTCGCGTCGGAAGTTAGTTTCCGATTTGGAAACTAGTATAAAAAGGATTTTTTGTTAACTAGGGTTTCCATAACAGGAAACCCTTTCACACCGCCGCTCTCTCCCTCGAACCCTCTCTCTTTCTCTCTCCCTCTCCCCGAAACTCCCCCTCTCCCTTCGAAAATTTCTCGATTCAATCCGGCGACTCCGGCCTTCGTGTCTCTCACCGCCGGTCCAAGGAGCTTCGCGTCGACGTTCACAGCCACCCTCGAGCTCGCCGCATCGTGCCTCGCCGCCGTTAGCTTCCTCGAGACAGCCCGAAGCTCGCCACAACTCGCGTCCTCACCAGCGGAGCTAGGGCACGGAGGAGGGCGGTACGACGTCGATCCTCACCTTGGTACTCTCGGTTTTCAATTTGGAGGCCAGACTTTATCAACCCGAGTTCTCTCCAAGGATTTGAACTTCACCGGCGATCCAAGCTTTTCCGAGGCCAAATCGGAGGTTCTAGCTTCGATTTAAGGTATGGTTTGTAGTGATTGATGGTTGATTGTGATTGTTAGACAGTTTTGGGATCGATTGAGGAGTTTGGAGGTGTGGGAGGAGGAGGAGTTGCCGCCGCCTAGAGGCGGCGCGTGGGAGTGAATAGGGTGGCGTAGGGGCTGCCTAGCACCGTAGGAAGATAGAGGAGGAGGAGGGGGAGAGGTTGCGCAAGGCGGTGGCGTCACACGCTCCGTGGTTAGCCTCGGTGCGTGGGCCCCACGTGCGGCCGGCCGGAGGTGGCGCGTGTGCCACACGCGCCGCCGTGTGAGGCGGTGTAAATAGTTTTGACTGAAGGGGTATTTTGGTAATTTACTGTGTAACGGTAAATGTAATTGTAAATTTTATTTACTACGGTAAATGTAATTAATTTTTACCTTCGGTAAATGTAAATATTAATTACTTTCAGTAAATGTGAAAAGTAATTTTGTAAAAGGGTAAATTAGTAAATTTTATTTACTGAATTTGTATTTACATTTAAAAACGTACGTATACGTACAGAAATACGTATTAATATTTATACGTACAGAAACACGTATTAATATTTATACGTACAGAAACACGTATTAATATTTATACGTACAGAAATATGTATTAATATTTATACGTACAGAAATACGTATTAATATTTATACGTACAGAAATACGTATTATTATTTATACGTACAGAAATACGTATTTAATATTTATACGTACAGAAATACGTATTAATATTTATACGTACAGAAATACGTATTAATATTTATACGTACAGAAATACGTATTAATATTTATACGTACAAAAATACGTATTAATATTTATACGTACAGAAATACATATTAATATTTATACGTACAGAAATACGTATTATTATTTATACGTACAGAAATACGTATTTAATATTTATACGTACAGAAATACGTATTAATTGAGTATTGTACAGTAACCGTGAATAGTGAACAGTGAACAGTAACTTCGTATAAACCAAAATTGCTGAACAGTAACCGTTTATTACTGTTTTGGCATTTAAAGGTTTACGAAACGATTCTAAATTCTTTTCTTATTCTTTTAAGGTGATCGTTAAATCGAGGAAAGGAAATATCATCGGGAATTGTGGAATTACGCTCGAGTCGTTAAGGTGAGTAAAATCTCACTGAATTACGAATCTACCCTCGTGGTGATTCAACATTTTTGCAAGTGTGTTTATTTAATGAATTACAACATGTATATAACTTAGTGGACTACGTATATATAGTATAATGGTAATAAATACATATATATATGTATAGTTCATTAAATTACATACTGTTATTAATTCATTAAAAATAGTCATCTCGGTGACAGAAAATTGTGCATGTGTGATTTTAATGGTACGATATGATGTGAGATTATCGTACGTAATTTTTCAGGTGTTTATGAAATATGACATGTATATGATATAGTGGACTATGTATGTATTGTATAAATGGTAAATAAATACGAGTATATATAGTTTGCTATATAATATACTGTTATGATTTTTATTATGGATATATTGTGAAAGTTTTAAAACGTACAATTTGATGAGTGATTATTGTACGTGATTTTATCACGGAAAATGTGAAATATTGTGATTTGTCTTCGGACGTGATGTGTGGTACAATATGATGTGAGATTATTGTACATGTGAGGCAAGTCGGAACCTAGCCTTTGGCCGGGCGAAAGTTACGATACAGTTAGAGCTCTAGTCTGTCTGCCATAGTACTGCATGGAGGTAACGGGTGGTTATCTGCTCATGGGTACTCAGCTTGTTTTGGATGTTGGGTGGCGGGTGGTTACCCAACATCAGCGGTATACTAAGTGAGGGGTAACGGACGTGTACCAGCGCTCATTAGTTACCATTTTGTGAAAGTATTAGAGTAACCAGATGGGTTGCTCGTTTTCTCATGATTTTCATTATACTGTGTTGATGTGGAGTTGTGTCTTTTATGAGACGAGAGTTATTTTAATATTTTACTCATACGAGCTGTAAAGCTTACCGGGTTTGTGTTGCAATCCCGGTGCACCAATTTCAATGGTGTAGGGGATACTTCCGCAGGTGCTGAGTAGTGGTGATTGAGTGACGACCCGAAGACTCGAAGTCGATCGCATCCAGTCGTGGTGAGATTCCAGCGTGGATTGTGTGTGTGATTTGGTGTGATTTTATTTGTGAGGTTGTTGTGAGGATTATACAATTCCATTTGTTATATGTTGAATTATCATTTGGGTTTGTAATAATCGGCTTGACTGAGTTATATTTTAAACTCAGATGTGATCCGCTGTTACGCTTTAATGATTTCGATTTATTTGAGATTATTTTGTGTTTAACGACTTTAGAATTTCGAGTTTTTAAGCTCGAAATTTTGGGGTCGTTACAATATAATATAGCAAACTATATATATATATATATATATACTTATTACCATTTATACAATATATATGTAATCCACTATATCATATACATGTCGTAATTCAATATTAAAAACTCTTGTAAAATCTTGAATCTCCGCAAGGGTAGATTCGTAAATATGTGAGATTTTACTCACCTTATCAACTCGAGCGTAATTCCACAATTTCCGAAGATAATTCATTTCCTTGATTTATCGATCACCTTGAAAAGATAAGAAAAGAAATTTAGAAACGTTTCGTAAACCTTTAAATGCCGTAACAGTAATAATCAGTTACTGTTCAGCAATTTTCGGTTTTACGAAGTTACTGTTCATCGAGTACTATTCACGTATGTACTATTCATGTATTTCCGTACAAATACTCATCCATTACGTATTCCTGTACGAGTACATACTAATTACGTATTTCTATACGTATAAATACTACTCCAAATATACATTCTGTTTCAGTAAATATTAATTACTGATTTACCCTTCTGAATTTACTTTTTACATTTACTGAATGTAATTTAAATCTACATTTACTATACGTAAATAAAATTTACTTTTACTGTACGTAAATCACATTTTTACATTCACCGTACGTAAAAATAAAATTTACAATTTACTGTGGTGGAGTCACTGTTCACGCGCCGCCGCACGTGGCGGCGCGTGGGGTACACGCGTCACTCGCCGGCGACCGCGCGTGGGGCCCACGCGCCTACTCCGACACCGGAGCGTATCACGTCACCTCCGCCCCAAAAACCATCCTCTCCTCCTCCACCACCTTCCTACGGTCTCAGACCACCCATAGACCGCTCCATGCTCCCACACGCGCCGCCTAAGGCGGCGGTGTTCATCAATTTTCCCCCCTCCTCCGATCTTACTCCAAAATCATTCCAAACCATCCAAAATTCAACAACAAACACACACAACCAATAATCACATCCATTCATACCTTGATCGAAGTTAAAAACCATCGATTTAGCATCGGAAGGCTCGGATCGCCGGTGGGGTTTCAATTCCTCGGGACGAACTTGGGGTTTGGCCTCCAAGTTGAAGGCAGAGGGCACCAAGGCGAGGATCGGCGTCGAGATTCCCTCATCCTCGCTCGTGCGTCGCCGGAGGTGATGCTGATGGTGGCGACGAAGCTCGCGGTCTCGGGTTGAAGTGCGGAGGCTCATGGCATCGCGAGAAGATGCGTCGACCTCGGGGTCGACTGCGGAGGTCCATGCGGCGCTCTGGGGGTCGGCGGTGAGAGGCACGGTGGCCTAGAGGCTGAGATCGCCGGCCTGGTTTTTCGAGAGTGAGGGAGGGACTCGGGGAGAGACACACGAAAGGGAGAGGGAGAGAAAAGGAGGCGCGGGGTGGGTTTCCTGAAATGGAAACCCTAGCTCCTTTAATTGTCTATTTATACCTGTTACCAAAATCGGAAACGAACTTCCGACCTTAATAACTTTCACGTCCGATGTCCGATTCGAATGCGTCATATACTGACGAACTCGTATCGACGAGCTCTACGACTTTCGTGAAGAAAGTTTTCGCAACTGAGTGACGGAATAAAAGTCGATAAATACGTTGCGGGAACGTAACGTTTTTCTAATAAACGTTTCGAGAACGTTTCCGTTCTTGTTTCGTAATGTCACAAACAACCAAATTTCGTTTAAAATGAGTTCCACGACTTTATAAAAATTAAATCGTACCAAAAGTAGTTTCGAAAAATCGGGTTATTACAGTTTCTGCCTTTAGTCTCTCATTCAGAAATATATATGTATACTCGATTTCGACGTCATATATAAATATACAGTCCTTATTCAAATTAAAATTTTATTTTGAAATTACAGAATAAAGTTAATGACCGATTACCTGCACGTAGGTCCATATTCTCTAATAATCTCTAGCAATCAAAACTACATTTATCTTCTCATCAACCTTTACATCAAAATTCCCGAAGCACTTAGAATTAAGAATAAATGGTAACAACCAAGTTACCGTCACCTGCATATCTCGATAGCATCTCCAACACTGGAAGAAGGAAGCACCTAGCTAGGCCGATGGCATTCTCATCTCTGCCACCATGGTACGGGTTCTGATCACCTGGTCAGCAGTTGAGCACATTGACGTCCGATCTGGCCAAACAGTGGCACTCAACTGTCGTCCGATCTGGCCAAACAGTGGCCGATCGGTCAGATCAGACGACAGTTGAGCGCCACCTGGTGCTCAACTGCTGACCAGGGGAACAGGGTTGACCATGGTACACCACCACCTTAATGATTGGATTACATTGACGTTGATTCCTACAAATGATCTTCACATCTTTCTTTATAAATAAAGAGTTAAACTTCTTTTCGATGCTAATAAACAACTTACTTGACCCTTAGAAAAAAGCCCATTGGTTGGTCGTCGCTGACATTAAAATGGTAAGGATTCCATTCTAATTTATTGCTTATTGCTTATTGGATGTTTGTTTATTGGTGATGGCTCCATTGGTGCTGATCGAGCGGAACTCAATCATATCCTCTCCTTTTTCTTTTCTTTTTGACAATTCCTTCATATCCTCACTTGAAAAACCAACTCAACTTGCACTTGCATGTACAATATAAATTATAAGGGTGGGGATTCTTATATTCAATAAGACCCCGACTAGACGAACATCCCTCTATATAATGATGATGCTTTCCGACTTCCAGAGTATTAGGCTTGCAGTTATTACAAAGTATAAACATGTCTCAAATGTTCATGCAATTCCCTTTAGCATTTGCTGGTGCTTTCACTGTGATGATGCTGCTAGGTCGGCTAGGTCATGCCCAGGATCAATCAGGTACACAATAGTTCACGTTAAATTTTTGTTTTCCTCAATTTGAGAGGGTGTTGTTGTATGGTGTGCATCAACTCTATTATAAAGTTGTAAATGTACTTATCAGTTATCACTATAGTAATATTGTTCTTAAAGTTGTAACTGAGTTTAAAGTTGTAAATTAACTGTATTTTACAACTTAAGTGGTTAAAGTAGTAAAATTAGTGTTGAAAGTGGTAATTTTGTCCTTAAAGTTGTAATTAAAAAATTGACGACTTAATTATCACTTTGAGGACTAATATTTTTACGTAACGACGGAAGTGCTACAACTTTGAGAACTCAGTTACAATTTTGGGAACAATATTACTATTTTAGTGACGCATTTTACAATATGCATCAATTTATTCTAGAATTTCCCAACTTGTGAAATTTTAGTATGATTTAATGCATGGTATCAACCTTATCTTAAAATTGTAAATTGAGTAACCAAAATAGTAATATTGTCCTCAAAGTTGTAACTTAGTTCCTAAAGTTGTAATTCTATTTTAAAAATTCCGTCGTTTAGATAGCTACATGAGGTGTTAAATTGATGATTGAATCGGCCAACTTGTAATTACAACTTTAAAAACAAAATTACCACTTTCAATAATAATATAATTAAGGACTCAAGCGTAAAGTAAAGTTTTCCACTTTAAGAACTCAGTTACAACTTTGAGGACAATATACTACATTGATGGCTTATTTTACAACTTTATGATAAAGTCACATTCTAACCTTACCTGAATTTATTGAATTGGAATAATAGATTGCGACTACTTATAAATTTCTTTATCCATTTTAATTTTAATTTTATTATAATTTATTTTTTGATGGAGGCACCATCTTAGGGTGACCTCTCTCCTCTTTCAAAAAAAACTTATATGAATAGTTAAGATCGGTCATGTGGCTGAAAGTACAGTTAAACCTCTATAAATTAATAGCATCGGGACCGGTAAAAATTATTAATTAAGCGAGATTATTAATTTATCAGGATGAATTTTAGCCTAAATTTCTTATTTGGGACTGATAAAAAGTATTATTTTAGCGAGGTTATTAATTTAACGAGGTTCTATTGTATTATCATCATACATGTTGAGTTTATATACAAATTGAAACACACACACGCACATATATATATTTATTTATGTTTATATACAATTCTTATGCAGAGTAAATCTTTACTTTAATATTACAAAGCGAAATTCCAATTCTGACTTTTTTTGGTTAAATTTTTCTATCATAAGTCATTCAATATTTAGGTATACATGACATGATCATCTCTACAAAGTTTCATCTAATTCGGTTATCCTTAAGGTATTTAAATTATATTAAATTAATGAAAGAATAAAAAAAAGTTCAACGTAAACTGTTCGTATAAATCTCAATTTTAAAAGCTCAAATGATTGTCAAATTAGATGAAATTTGTAGAGATGACTGTGTCATGTATACCTAAATTTTGAATGACATATGATAAAAAAATTTGACCGAAAAGTAAACTCGAATATGAACTTCACAATGTAATTTTAAAGTGAATGTTCACTCTGAACCAGTGAGTGTGTGTGTGTATATATATACATATACATCAACCACCAATTATTTAAAATTAAATAATTATTGGAATAACTTAGTATGAGGTATAAAACGTAGAACACATAAAAAAATAAACCTAGATTTATACAATTCGAATAACCTTTTGTTTTAAAGTACATGTCATTAAAAATTATTTTTTACAATTTAATCAAAGGATGGTGGTCCCGTGATATTTGTATGCATAAAAAAAATGTTTACCTACTGAATGAATCAATAAAAATCAAGAAATAGAGGGATTCAAATGAATGTTTGTTTGTCAAGAAAAAAAAAATTAAGGAACATAGGTTTGGTGAGTGAGTGAAAAGTGTCATACGCAATTTGTTAAAGTATACGCGAATAACCTTATCAAAGCTATTTTAGAAATTTTAGAGGAGATCTTGTGAACAAAAATTTGTATGGAAAATGAAAAAGGAGGTGTAGAGAGCATGCAACCTTGCATAAATTTGGAGGTTGCAATATATAACAACTCCCTTTAACTTAAAATTAAAGGATTTCGAAAATAATAATCAGAATTTTGTTTTTTTTAACAGCTCAAATGCTGAAATTAGGCTCAGTTTCATTTTGTTTAGTGACATAAGTCTCTCATCGTAAGTAAGAGGCTGTGAATTCGACTCACAACATACTCGTTGTAACAATTTGTAATATTTAATATAAAAATGTTGAAATTAGTTTTTTGTAAGTTAAATTTTCAACAATTCACATGCAAATATTAGAATATGTCACTAAACTAAATGATACTTTTTGTTTATTTTATTTTATTAGATGCATTTGAATTACAACAATGAATTTTTATGAGTCAAATTTATGACATCCCACTTAACAATAGGAGACTATTCCACTAGAGCAAATGATATTGGGAATTAATTTTTTTGTTTTGAGTCAAGAATGGTTTTTCATTTTTCCTCGAGAATACTCAATGAGATTTAAACTTTACTGACTTCCACTTAACTTGTGGACTGGAGTACGATACATCTACCATATCAGTTCTTGGTCATCACATACAAATAATCAAGGTCTTCCTATGCAATCTTTTCTCAGACTTCATTAGCATAAATTGTGGCCTACAACAAAATTCAGACTACACAGACAGCACAACAACCATTCGATACACTCCAGACACTGATTTCATTGACACCGGTGAGGGCAGAACCGTATCGCGTGCCGATGATTTACAGCGTCAGTTTTCGTTTCTTAGAGTTTTTCCTGAAGGAATCAGGAACTGTTACAAAATAGACATTAAAAGCGGGCAAAAGTATTTGATACGGGCAAGCTTTATGTATGGCAATTATGATGGGGAAGATAGTTTACCTGAATTTGAATTACATCTTGGAGCTAATTTTTGGGATTATGTGGCATTCACTCAAATGGATTCTCACACAATCAAGGAGCTAATACATATTCCTATGCGAAATTACATACATGTTTGTCTGGTTAACATAAATAAAGGGGTTCCGTTTATATCGACTATAGAACTCAGGCGTTTACCCAAGGATAGTTATCAAACAGAAGCCGGGTCTTTGGCACTTTTGCAGCGAAGTAACATGGCAGCAAATGATACTATATACAGGTGATTGAAATATGCATATAATAAATTAATTGATGCTGCTAATTTAATGTCAAATGTCCTTGATGACACAATTATCATATATAGAACATGTATTCATTAATAGCACTGCCTAACGGTATGAGATTGTTATATGTCATTCAAATGAGCATCCCCAATCCCTTTACAATAATTTCTCTTTTATAGAGAAGTAAAATTCAAAGTTTCTTAATTTTTCAACATCAACTCCAACAATTTACTTATTTTGCAGAGATTTCTATATTTATTATTACACTCATTTTTCTAGATTCATATCTAATTTCATAATTTTATGGCATTTATTACTAATTTTTTTAATTTAATTGCTTTTCCAAATGGATTGATTTTGACAATTTATGTTTTTTAACGTGTTGAATATGGGATATATTAAAATTTATTACTTGTACTATCTCTATAAATTTGATTATTGCTGTAAATTTGAAGAAATAACTTTTCATTTTCATCAATTTCTCTATTTAAAAAGAATGTGATACAGACCCTGTTGGAGTGGGAAAAGCCGAAATATTTTTTAAATTTCATCTTTTTCTCTAAAATAGATATACAGTTGAAGATGCTCAATGCATCTTTAGCAAAGGTTTTAATCCGGCTTTATAATTCTTTGGGTGCGGCTATTGTCACCATACGAGGTTCTTTGTTCACCCTATTTGCTCATTCCACCTTACATTTATATTTTCAAATCTAAATTTACTCAATCACCATTTATCTTCCTGGAATTATCTTTATACACATCCAATTAAGAATTTATTTTTGTTAATTAAGTGTTTTTATTTAATATCTTAGTATATGGTAATTTCTCAAATTTCCTTTCGCGAAACAAAATTTCCTTATAAAATTTCTTTCATTTTCTAATTACAATCTGAAACAGTTTCAAATGCTTAAAACAAAACCATTTCCTTAAAACAGCAATATTCGACTATTTCGATTCATGTCTAAAGATATAATGTTAATAGTTGTGACTAATGGAGAAAGAGTTGTTTTCTTTCTAAGTTGTACTTAGTATTGTATAGATTTTGATCAAGTTAACATAATTATTTTGTGAGATGAATAACAATTTAATGATGATGGGAGAAAAAAAAGACTAATGAAATATATAGTCTTTCGTATTAATTTGGTAAGAAATTACATCCCTTCTTATTAATTTGGTAAGAAATTAGTGTACGTATTAGTCAATTTATATTTGATAATGTAGTCTTTTAATAAGTGAAACATATATCGGTGAACAAAGAACATGTTAGGGTGTCAATAGCTTAAAGTATATTTTGTCCAACCACTTTTAAAACATAATTCATTAATTACTCTAATCTGCTACTTTGAAAGTTATTTACTAGTATATTATTTATTAGTTGAATAAATATATATATATATATATATATATACTAGTCTTAATACACATGCCATGTATGTGTGAAGCAGTTTTTTTTTTTCATTTTTATTTATATCAAAAAAATGAAATGGGTATAGATAGTGGGAAGTTACCATGCAGTGGATAGTGGGATGAGAGTTATCCAACAGTTTTCTTCATTTTCTGATTTTTTTTATTTATTATTTATTATTTTTAAATTTACCATAATATCCTTCATATATTAAAATATGTTTAAAATTAAACTATAGTCAAAGGTTATTTATGTTATTTCACACTCACTTTGTCATAGTGAGTTATGTTTATATATATATATTCAGAGTGAAGCTTCATTCTGAAATTACAGAGTAAAGTTCTAATTCTGGCACACTTTTTGGTCAAATTTTTCATTTTGAGTGATTCAATATTTAGGTATGTTATTCAAGATTATATCTACAAAGTTTTATCAAATTTGGTTATCCTTAAGGTATTGAAATTAATTAAATCAATGAATGAATTAAAACTGTTCAATGCAAATTATTCGTGTAAATCTCAATTTTGAAAGCTCAAACCATTGTCAAATTGGATGAAACTTTGTAGAGATGATCTTGAATAACATACTTCAATATTGAATCACTCAAAATGAGAAAATTTGATCGAAAAATGTCAGAATTGGAACTTCACTCTATAATTTCAGAGTGAAATTTCATTTTAAATAGATATTGTTAAGCAATAAATGAATAAACTACATATACAGTATAGTATAACAACAACTAAAAAATTATTTAATTAAACTCCCAAAAAATGATTAAGTTGGCAAGATTTTAAATGTAGAACCCCACATTTGTATTTTTATATATGTTTATGAGCAAGATAACTAATGAAGATATATAGAAAAGTCAGGTGAAATTAATGATAAATGTATGTCTTTACAACTACGGACGCCCAAAATCTTCCCCAAAAAATGAAATGCAATTCTGCTACTGTGTTGGTTAATACTGATAAATAAACAAGAGAGATATTAGGGTAAATATAAATGAAAAATAGGGAAAAAAACAAAACAAAAGTTTAAAGATGCCAAACTGAGACATGAGATTGTGGGATTAAGAGCATCTCCAACAGCTCATCTAAAACTCAAATAATGTCTATTATAGAGGAAAAATATCAATTTTTAGCTCCAACAGTTCCTCTAAATTTTCCTCTATAATAGAGAAAATGGGAAGAGAGAAAAAAAAATCTCTACATTTGTATAATTTTTAAAATATGTATAATTTTGAAAACAATCTCTAAACTTTATTTCTTACAAAAAAATTCATCTTTCCATTCTAAAAAATAACCCAAAAAAAGGAATGATTTATCACTGATTCTCTGGTATTGGTATAAATTATGGCATTATGAGATTCAATTTGATTTTCATTTAATTATACACTTTGTATTTAATTTTATACAATAGAATAGATGAGCTGTTGGAGTTAAGACCTTTTTTTTTTAGAGATTTAGTGTTTTTATCTTCTATAATAGAGAATTTTAAAATGAGTTTTAGATATGCTCTAAGAGATTGAGGAGAATGTGTCAAGTTGCAGTTGCGTTAGTGAGGATGTTAATTAATGATAATTTTTATAAATAACCCCGTTTCTTAATTAGTAATCTGATGAAATATCTCTATATATTCAGGTACCCAAACGATAATAATGATCGTATATGGTATCCTGAATTCAGTGGTGATTGGGAAGAACTAACTACTTTGTTGCCCATTTCGGATGAATCCCCTTACCAGCTCCCATCTGTTGTCATGAGTACTGCTGCGACACCAGATTCTATTGCAAGCAAATATCTGAATTTTTCATGGGCGCCCAAAGTCGTTGATAAAAATGCATCATATTATATTTATATGCACTTTGCAGATTTTGTACTGTTGAACGGCAGCTGGTCCAGAGAGCTCGATATTACCATCAATGGAGAGCTTATTTCAGCGCCATTTTCCCCAGTTTATTTGCAAACAACAACGAAAAATACCACTGTTGCTGCAGAAAGAGGAAATTATTATTTTTCAATATTTTCACCTGGGATATCTTATCGATCGATCCTGAATGCCTATGAGATTTATATGACAAAAGAGTTCTTAGTATTAGAAACAAACCAACAAGACGGTACATATTTCTTTCTCGCACTCTTTAATTTCAATTTTCCGGTGGACGATGTCTAATCCATGCGGATATATTGATAATTAATAGTTTTTAGTTTTGACAAACAAATTAAATGTCCTATTGTATACTCATTTTTCCTCTAATCATACTTAGTTGAAGCAATTACAAATCTCAAGTCAACATATCAAATCACTAAGAATTGGCAAGGAGATCCATGCAATCCTCAAGTTTACCTGTGGGAAGGCGTGGCCTGTAGCTATCCTGTGAATAACTCCTCACGAATCATATCCCTGTGAGTATACACATATACATATTACTAAAGTTAATATTTAGACGAAACACACTTTTCAATCATATATTCAATCTGATCATACTTATCAATATATTGGCATATATATATGTGTGTGTGTTTGTCATCGATTTCTATAAATTTTCGGTTAAGTTAGTGATTCTTACGACATTCAAAACTATGGTTCAACAATATAAACGCGAATGATTCAAGTTGAGTAGATTTAATTTGTTATTCACTTATTCTACATAATATACTTTAAATTTGTTGACAGTCATCAAATTTCCTAATAATTGCAGATGATCATGATATATAATTATAAGTTGGTTATAATGGAAAAACATGATCAAAAATTGAGTCAAAGTTATTTAGGTGCGGCTATTACAACCCTACAGATTATAGTTTACTTTGTTCACCATGCTAATATTTGTCTTAATAGAAGTTCCAAGTTGAAGCTTCTGGTCGACAAACATGAAAAAAAAAATGAAATTGTATTAGCCACCGCAACCTCTCCTTTGCAAATCTCCGTTCAATCTTCTATAAGAAGCCAATTGTGCATCATATGTACAATCCAACTCCTCAGTATATGAGTCGATGATGTTTCATCATTTAATGCATTCATCATGCCATTCATGCGTGATTTTTAGTTTTTTACCAGACCTAAATTGGCACCTCTACACGACTACACAATAGTCTCTAACCCAGACTATACTTATCACCTTCTGATTTTATAGTCTCTTGCTCCATCAATAAGTGTCAGTATAAATGTATAATACTGTAGTCTGTTAGAGTTCTTTGCTAGCAAGTAGAGAAAACTAAAAAGACATGAATTTAGAAGGAGAGGCACCGTACCGTACAGTTTGATATGACAAAATTGCGATATAATTTCTTTGCAACGGTAGACAACATAGGGTCAACAAAGTAAACTGTATGTATGCTGAAAATAATCCCACTAATATAAATATAAATGTATATATAAATGTGTGTCTTGGGCTCAGTTATATCACTTATTAATTAAATAAGCTGTACAACATGCAATCTGCAGGGACTTGTCATCGAGTGGATTAACAGGAGAGATAGCTGATTATATTGCTAATCTCACAATGATAGAGACTTTGTAAGTATCACACTACTGAGAGGGCAGCAGGACATTTTTATTGAGGGATCTCTTTTTATGTCAACTTAGAGGGGTCAATTATTTAATTTACTTTTTTTTATCACATATTAAGTAGACATTTTAAAAAGTTTTCAGCCGAGAGCATTCAAAATTACGATATATATATATATGGAAATGATTGAGAGCGGACGTCCGCACCGGTGCGGATTCGGCGATTCCGGCGACCGGCGGCATGCACGACGATGTGGAAGATGGTGGCCACACTTCCTCCTTCCGGTGTTGTAGCTCCGGCTGGCACAACCAAGAGCGCCAGGAAGGGGGAGTTAGGTCGGCATCTTCCGTGTTGTCGTCGCACGTCATCGGTCGCCGGAATCGCTGAATCTGCACCGGTGCGGACATTTGCTTCATAACCGACCTATATATATATATATATAATCAGACAATTTTAATATATCTATTAATTTAATTTAGTTAGATACCTTAATTATCACTTTTGATTGAAAATTTACATGAATGATGTAACTATAGACCTTATATATTGAATGGTATTCGAAGATGGTACATGTACGTGATTGATGTTGACTTAATAATCAATCCCTCAAAATGACTAAATTAAAAATGAATCCCTTAATGGATGAGCCCTTTTGTAAGTACATTCGATCACCTGTACTTCTCTAGTACGTACACAAGTCAATTATGAGTTCAAGATATAAGAGAATGCGTAGGAAACTATAATATTTCATTCATATATATGTTCAAAAGTTCAGTTGGTAAAGTTTCTATATAATTAGTTTAATTAAATTGATTTGAGCTGCCATGTATGTTTCAGGGATTTATCAAATAACAAACTATCAGGAGAAATTCCAGAGTTCTTGGCGCACATGCCAAAGTTAAAATATTTGTAAGTAATATTTGGCCACACAATCGAGTTTAGGCCAGTAGTCCCAGTACGGTGCTGAGCTATGCATGATTAGTATAAGTAATGTTCTTAAGCAAACGGTAATTCACACTTTCTGATATGCAATCCAGACTCCTTTCTTCTTTTAGCCAAGTTTTTTTTTTCTCAAATTCTTTAAGTTAAAGTTCCTACAAACAGAAAACATTTAAGATTATAATAACACCGATATATATATATATATATATATATATATATATATATATATATATATATATATATATATATATATATATATATATATAGTCTCTATCAAGAGTGAAGCTTCACTCTAGAATTACAGAGTGAAATTCTAATTTTGACACACTTTTCGGTCAATTTTTTTCACCATAAGCGATTCAATATTTAGGTATGCTATTCAAGATCATCCCTACAAAATTTCATCTAATTCGGACATCGTTTGCTCTTTCAAAATTGAGATTTACACGAACGGTTCACGTTGAACAGTTTTAATTCATTCATTGATTTAATCTAATTTCAATATTTTAACGATGTCCGAATTAGATGAAATTTTATAGGGATGATTTTGAATAGCATACTTAAATATTGAATCGCTAATGATGAAAAAAATTGACCGAAAAGTGTCAAAATTGGAACTTCACTCTGTAATTTCAGAGTTAAGCTTCACTCTGGATAGAGACTATGACTATATATATATATATATATATATATATATATATAGACACTTCAGGGATCCAGCTGCTCAGCTTAGTTTTTTGGTGCTTTGATTCGCTTGAATCCTTATAACGACTAAGTAAACACGAGTGTGTATATAAGTTGATTGCATCATCTTTACTTACTGCAATGATTATAAGTAATCCAAGCACAGAAATCCAAATCCTTTCACAGAATTGGGTATCAATGTAGCAGTTCGGTTTCTCTCCAAAAACCTAAGCGTAGATTCGAATTATTATGCACTGTATTTTGATGTTTCCTGGAATTTTTATATGACCTGCTGTGGACCTAGTGGTGGTGGATGTGGTAATTTTGTAAAAATTAATCCATGGTTAATTTACATGTGCAGAAACTTAAATAAAAATGAGTTAAACGGCTCAGTTCCTGTTGTCCTTGCTACAAAAGGAGATGAAGGTTTGTCATTGAGGTACGTACATTCATGATCCATTTTCACACATTTCTGGCAAAATAGAGCCTAAACTCGTGGCGATTTAGTGAAGTTTCGCGAGCCGAGAGGATCGGCACATTAAGGCGATTATCTTTCTAATAATGATTATTTTAATTAAAGATATATAAATTTCTCTAAAATAAAATTAGATGTATATATACTTTTATTACTTGTAAACCAGAACTCACATTGTAAACTAAAAGACCTGTGAAAATATGATTTAACCCTTATACTATAGATTACGTTGAAATAGATTTAAATAAATAAAAAAATTAGTAATAAATAAAATAATATAAAAATAAATTCAAACATTTTTTCTCTTAAATCTCTTTGTAACTTCCTCAAATCCAACTTTTTTCTCTACACAAACGTGAGTTTTTCTCCTGGTAACTTCCTCAACTCCCACTTTTGCTCCACCCACCCTCAATTTTCCCCGGTAAATATTTTTCAAAAGATTAATTGCACAAACGGTGTGTGCTTTATTGCTAGTATTTGTGATAGTTTTCATTGTAGCAAAATGAGGTAAAAATGAAGTAAGGAACCAGCCAATCAAAATCTTACAAAAAATATCCACATATTCAAACCCAAATGTAGAAGAAGAGGGTATAGAACTGATACAGTATTTTAATTCAATGGCCATCATAAGACGTTGTATAAAATTCAAATTAAAAACAAAAGTCTTCGTCTTTTGCGTCTCACCTCTACGCCCAGCTCCGTTTTCATAAGAACCGCTACCCTGATCGCCTAGCGGTTGCTTTTCCAGCAACTCGCCTCAGGTTGAGGTCCCAGGGCTTTTTCTTGTCGCTCTTCACCAGAGCGCCCATCGAGGCGTCGCCTTTGAAAATACTTGTTAGCGTAGAATTTAACGATGAGTACAACACAAAATATCTCTTCTTTCTCTTGAGGTAATAATGGCATGAATTGTAATTATGGTTATTGTCGTTGACATTATATTACAATTTAGTAATAATTGTATGTTTTTAATTTAAGATTGTCTTCTCGCTGTATAATATTAACGACTAATTTTGGTACCAACTAAATACGATAAACCGAGGCAAGTACTAGGACTAATATTGCGCGTAACCCTGATCTCAACATTTAGTAATAATTGTTTGTTGTTTTGTCAGTGTCTGCGAAAATCCAGGTTTGACAGGGCAGTTGCCTTGCGTGAAGAAGAAGAAGAATCAGATTGTTATTCCGGTGGTTGTGTCAATTATTGTAGTGTTATTGGTCTCGTCCATCTCAGCAGCTATATTGTGGAAACGTAAAACGGGTCTCGGTAAGACTCCATATATTGATGCTCGTAAAGTCATAGTATATGCCCCTACTTTTGTACTAAGACCTCTTTTTTTTTTTTTTTTTGGATTATGTGGTTTAGCTATTTGGAAATTCCGGAGAGTTGGTGGAGGACATGATGATGGAGGTGGGTTTGTAAAAGTGTACTATGATAATTTTTCATTTTTGTTTTCTGTTTTTGGTCTGAATACTTGGGTAATCCCTTTCCTCTACTTCTCTCAACTTTAGGGCAATGCGATGTATTTTTGAGTTTCAGAGGGAAGGATACGCGCAAAGGTTTCACACATAATCTGTACGAAGCTTTAAGTACAGAAGGAATCACGACATTTTTTGATGATCATAAGCTCGCAATAGGAGCTGAAATAGCGCCTTCGCTTCTCGCTGCAATAGAATCATCAAAGGTTTCTGTCATTGTGTTCTCAAAAAACTACGTTTCGTCAAGTTGGTGTTTGGATGAACTTGTTAAGATCCTTGAGTGTAAGAAGTCGAAGCAGCAAGTTGTTATCCCAATTTTCTACAAAGTGGAGCCATCAACTGTACGACATCAATCTGATACTTTTGCTCTTGAGGGGCTGGTACACAACAGGGACAAGATCCCTACATGGCGAGCGGCTCTCACAGAAGTAGCAAGTTTGTCGGGAGTGGCTTACCAGGACGGCCCGTATGTTATATTGAATATTCTAACAGCTTATCGACTTATATATATTCTCACTCTGGTGATTGAGCAAAACATGATTTTTCTGTATATATTTTCAAACTGACAGGTATGAATCTGACTTGATCAAGGAAATTGTTACAAAGATATCGGATATTGTCAATAAGGAGGAGGAAAAGAAAGGAGCTAAACCCTAAAAAGCCAGTTTACCAGTTATTATACCTCGCTCATATGCTTTCCATCCACTTGTACGCGTTAAGTCTATTCGAAACATTATCTCCACCGATGGAGAAAACCAAGTGTATGGAGGAATGATGAGAAAATACTCGATATTATCATAGTTAATATTTCTTAATCTCTTCGAGTGCGTTTGTTAGAAGACTGAGCTATGTGTAACATACATTATATATATATATATGAGCCGCTCAGTAATTGAGAGTTTTAAATTTCCCTCCTTTGGCAAGGAAGTAAACTTATCCCACCCCTATAGTTTCCCACCCTATCCACCCTATAATTTTGTATAATAGAAAAGTGACCGAGTTTCCTGGTGCGTGAATCCGAAGCATGAACTGTGATTATCTAGCATCTACCACCGTAATAGTAAATGTGGTTCCCGTGTCACTTCTTCCCTCACCTGTGAAGGTATCAATGTCTGTGGTACTTCTTTCTGTGAAAAAACCAGGCTCCTTTGGTTGAGGCAATGCTACACCCTCACTGCTCAACATAAGAAGCACTGATGACATTTCTGGTCTGCCTGTCGGCAACTTCTGAACGCACAGAAGGCCTACTTGAATGCATCTCAGCACTTCGAACTCAATATATGACTCCTTCAAGCAAGGATCTATTAGTTCCAAACCTTTGCCTTTGTTCCACAGTAGCCAAGCCTGGGAGAAATGCAGATCATATAAAGTTTAATAATACACAGGAAAATATAGGTCCACCTGTTCAAGGTAAGTAGACACAGACTCAAGCATAAGCATAAAATTCTCACATGTCCCAGAAGACTGTGATAGTGGTCTGGATGATGAAACCCTATGTTCTTTCTGCCACTTATTAACTCTAACAAAGTCACTCCAAAACCGAAGATATCCGATTTCACTGAATACTTGCCATCAATTGCATACTCAGGAGACAAATAACCACTACATGCAAACAACACGATTTAGTCATTTGGTCATTACGTACCTTGAAACAAAGTCATTCATGATATAATATAAATGTGATAAACTGATAATAAAATTTACTATGTGCCAATTACTCGTTTGGTTTTAGCTTCCCATTGATTGTTTCCGAAAATTCTTGCTATGCCAAAGTCGGATATTTTGGGGTTGAGCTCATCATCAAGGTCCCGTGATGTTGCTACTCTTAAGGTCCGGTGAATGATTCTCACTCTGGAGTCTTGGTGAAGGTAGAGTAAACCTCTTGATATCCCCATTATAATGTCAAATCGCTTCTGCCAACTCAACACCACCTTCCTATGCTGATCTGCAAAAGTAGTCCATAACATGAATATTTGCTCGATCAGTTGTTACCCTTTTTTAACAGAACCAAAGCTGCATATAATTCTGCTAGTTACATAAACCGCACTGATAGTCTGAAACTAGTTTAAAACAAAAACAGTCATGAATGTGGAAGCTGAAAGATGAATCTCAGACCAAAAATGAAGAAGTCCAAGCTTTTATTGGGCATGTACTAGTAGATTAGCATCCGTTCTTCTCCTTCAATGCAGCAACCCAAAAGCTTAACTAGGTTCCGGTGTTGAAGATTGGCTATCATCATAACTTCATTCTTAAACTCTTCAGCACCTTGCCCAGAATATTTTGAAAGTCTCTTTACTGCTATTAATTCTCCTTCTGTTAGTTTGACCTGAAAGCATAATGTAAATATATATCCTAAGTTCCTAACTTTCTAGAATAAAAATGGTCAAATATATGTCACCATGTTACCTTGTAAACTGGACCAAAACCCCTCCTCTCCAAGTTTGTTTAGGCTGGAGAAGTTATCGGTAGCAGTTGCAATAACATTAAAATCAAACTGGGGCAACTCCAGATCCTCATTGCTAGCTCTTGAACCTGTATAACAAAGAAAATCAAAAAAAAGAAAATGGACCAAGACCATATTATAAAATCACTGAATATCCCTGAGTTTCATGATGAATACTTACCCCATTTGTTTCCTCTCTGAAGCACAGATAACAGATGCTGCTGAAGGACAGATGCTGCTGAAGGACAGAGATAAGTACTACTCTGTTATCCTTCTTGCTGACACCTAAAGATCAAATGACAGATAATGTTGGTAACACAGACCGTTATTTTTCGGCATGAATCACTTTCTTTGGTATCTCTGTATCTACTTATTTTATTAGTACTTCAGCAAGATTTTCATGCATTTAGTATAAATATTGAAGGATAAACATATTCACAAACTGTAGACATTTTATCTAAGCCTTGGAAGTTACAACATACAATAAAAAATCAGTAAACACACAACATGAATAAAATCTGACTGCAAAAACTAGCTGGTCCTAATTAATGTCCCAAAAGAATACGTACTGAGGTTAAACTATTAAAGGATTATGGACTATATGAAAGAAAATATTCACTTACCTAGCTCAGAAGCTGCATCCGAATCAAGATATCTTTCTCACTAAACATGATCAAGTTCCGGATGATACCAGATCCTACATCGATACCAAACTGCAACAATTGATTAAATTCCATGGTTTTATGTTTTCTTTTTGCTGTCAAACATTATCCCTCATCATATGTTTTGATCAAGTACCTCATAAGTCATACCTTGATCCCTAATAATCATCTTAGATAAGTTGCTATGTACTGTCGTCCTATGCTACATCAAATACATTTGTAATAGAATTTCTTAAGAGCATCTGAGTGAAATAAATTACTTCTGACAAAATACTCTGCCTTGCTCAATCAATGTACATGAAAAGCCAATCATGATTCCCTACGAATTTTGCCCAGGTCTTAGTCTTTCTTATCATGAAATTACACCCAATAAAAGGCATGAAGCATGAGCCAATATACAGTATCAGGTTTTCAAGAGCTGGAGTAATCAACCAAAAACAAAATTACTGAATATAACATTATGCACATACAGAAGCTACTAGTAGTTCCCTTTTACGGAAATGAACACAACTTAATTGAAGGAAATCGATGGTTTTGAAAACCTTGAAGCTTCCATCATAACAACATTATTAAGTAGAAAGTTCGGACTCAACTATCATATATTCTGTTATACTCACCGTAAGTTTCACAGTCATTAACAAAGTGATCAGATATTTGACTTCCACAAGATTCAACCCCAAAGCTGCTACAAGTAATAACTTAGGAATTGGAATTGAGCACCATCATCTTGGGCATACAGAACGCAGATCCAACACCTTTTTACGTCCATGAATCCATAAGGCTAGGATACAGTCGAAGGTTCATGTAGAACTCAAAAGAGGCTTCCACAGACCATTTTGCTTCATCTGAAAGTTTATGGACTTCATCATACCACACCAACATATTATCTGTTTCATCCGCCACGGCACTAGACCAGCTAGAGGATTATGACAAGTTGACACCATCATGAGAATCATCTCACATCCACACCCAAAATAGGGAGAGATTGCAGGAACAGAGCAGAAAGCAATGCCCAAGAAGTTTGAAGCATCAGAACAATGCAGAGGAAGCTTAATCTCCATTGAAGAACCCTCCATTTGACAGCTAAACCATTTTGGCCCCGGACAGATAACCAGTAGTATGATAAACGTCACTGCAGGTACATATATACCATATATTAGCCTCATTGTCATGAGAGAGAGAGAGAGAGAGAGAGAGAGAGAGGGAGAGACGTACAAGATTCCAAGGCCATCCGGAGGATTCTGAAGTGTGCATCATCCAATCCTCCGCGTCTCTCAGTTGACTTCCACTAGCTCCATCCTCAGAGCTGCTGCTGCGGCGTCTCTTTTTAGTTGTAGTAACTTGTTGTGGAGGAATGACTTCAAATTTCAGAGCATCATCATCTTGGGCATACAGAAAGCACACCCCACACTTTTTCATGTTACCACCGATTGGTATAAAGTTAAAAGATGCTTCCGTTGCCCGTTTGGCTTCATCTGAAATATCACATGTCTGAAACCCCACCAACACATGATCTGTCTCGACTGTCTCATGGACTTTATCGCTCAAATCATCTGAACTTTCGGAATCAGAATCATATATACCGATTTCGAAATAGACAGTATGGGTTTCACCGTTGTTGGTTTTAAGAATCATCTTATAGGGATCATAATAGGGATAGGGATTAGATAGATCACCGGAATATCCTGAAGGAATTGCCCAAACAGAGCATAGAGCAATACCCAAGAAGTTTGAATCATCAGACCAATGGAGAGGGAGCTTAATATTCATTGAAGATCCCGCCGTTTCACAACTAAACCATTTTGGAATTTCATTTCCCGGACAAATCACCCATGCTTTACTATATTTACCTTCGTGTACCAGTTTATTATAAGTCGCCGATCGCATGATTCTGGAGTATGCTTCACCCATTATGCGACTCCTTGAAATTTCATCCAAATTAACGCAACCCAAAAATGAATGGGATTTGGGCATGAAAGCATGTGAATAAGGCATTGCATCCAAACCTTGTGTATGTGCAGTCACTGAAAATGACACAGTCTCAAGTCTCGTGCACCCTTCTGCATCCAACCACTCTAGAAGACATGGGAGCTCTGGCAAAGATTGAAGCCGCTTGCAGTCTAACTCTCAGAGACTTAAGCCCAGAAACTTCTTTGATGCTCGGAGGTATTGTCTCGATCATGGTTCCACTTAGATCCAAGTTGTTCAATCTGGGAGAGCAATTCCCAAAGCAATCCGGAATTTCTTCTAACAATTCACAGCCTCTCAGGTTTAGATCTATCAAGGAGCACATATATTTGACCGAGAGAGGCAATTCTTTTAGCTTGACACAGCCACAAAGTGAGAGGTCCTCGAGAAGCTTCAAATTGTAGAAGGTGTTTGGGAGTGATTCGAGGTTTGTGCAGCTAGATAAACTCAATTTCCTAATCCCAACAAGATTCCCGAACGATGATGGCAGCTCTTTAAGATTGGTCTTACTTAAATTCAGATCATGAAGATGTTCCATAGGCTCTGCAATTTCCGGAAATGTTGTGAAACTAGAGCAACCAGAGAGATCAAGAGTCTCGAGAGATTTCAACTTACAAATATCAGCCGGGAGACTGACAAGGCAATCACAATCTCTTAGGTCAAGTGAAGTAATCTCAGTCATATGCGAGAATGATGATGAAGGCAGCCTCTCTATATTCGTCCTCCTCAAACAAAGATACTCGAGGGATATCATCTTCCATGGAATGCTCGATAAATTATGCCAATTCTTTATGGAACTACAACAGTCAAGATTCAATCGGAGAAGTTTTTCAAGAGCCAAAACTGATGGAGGCAATTCTTCTATTGCAGTTCTACTCAAATCCAGATGAGTAACTTTCTTCACGGACAGTCTCCCAAGCCATCTCTTGGATCACGTCCTGCATCCATATGCGGCCGTCTTTGATTGATATGAGAGACTTGTCAATGAGAATATCAATTCCGATATCTGGAAATAAAAAACCACAGGCAGCTAAGATTCTTTCTGCGTCACAACGTTTCTCCCCTTTGTGGAAACATGCTAAATCAAGGAAAATCACTCTCTCGTTTCTGTCTAATCCATCATAACTGGCTCTGTACACATTTCCAAGAAAGCAGACCCCGCAACTTTTCACGTTATATAACTTTATACCGCTGACTTCTGTATAGAAGTGAAAAGAAGCTTCCGTAGACGATTTTGCTTCATCTGAAATTCCATGGACATACCACACCAACATATGATCTGTTTCGACCGTCACAACACTAGACATGAAATTTTCTGTTCCCAAATTGAAAGTATGGATTTCACCATTGCTGTTTTTGAGAATCATCTCACAATCACACCGAAGAATCTCCCTATGTGCGGATATTGCAAAAACAGAGCAGAGAGCAATACCCAAGAAGTTTGAATCATCTGACCAGTGCAGGGGAAGTTTAATATTCAATGAAGATCCCTGCGGTGTTTGATAGTTGAACCATTTTGGAATTTCATTTCCCGGACAAATCACTGCTACATCATCATCACGTGTTGAACGTTTCTGCATGTACATAATATAAAACTCATTATCATTCATTTAATTCAAATCATTGAGAGAGAGAGAGAGAGAGAGGTACCAGTTTATGAATAGTAGTCGCCAATCGCATGATTCTAAAGTATGCATCATCCATTATGTGACTCTTTGAAATTTTATCCAAATTAACGCACCCCAAAAATGAATGGGATTCTGTCCTGAAATCATTTGATATACTAGATTCCATCTCTGAAAGCATTTCATCCAAACCTTGTGTACGTGCAGTCACTGAAACTGGCACCGTCTTCAGACTCGTGCACCCTTCTGCATCCAACTTTTCTAAAAGACATGGGAGCACTGGCAGAGATTGAAGCCGCTTGCAGTCTTTAACTCTCAGCGACTTAAGCCCAGAAACTTTCTTGATGCTCGGAGGTATTGTCTCGATCATGGTTCCACTTAGATACAAGAACTGCAATGCAGGAAAGCTAGTAGAGCAATCAGGAATTTCTTTTACCAATTCACAGTCTTCGAGGTCTAGATGTGTCAAAGAGGACAAAGTGAACCGGAGAGGCAATTCTTTTAGCTTGACACAGCCACAAAGTAAGAACCGCTCTAGAAGTTTTAAATTATCGAAACTGTCTGGAAGTGATTCGAGGTTTGTGCAGCCAGATAAATTCAATTTTGTAATCCCAACAAGATTCCCGATCGATGATGGGAGCTCTTTAATATTCGTCTTACTTAAATTCAGATCCTGAATATGTTCCAATGGCTCTGCAATTTCCGGAAATGTTGTGAAACTAGAGCAACCAGAGAGATCAAGAGTCTTGAGAGATTTCAACTCACAAATATCAGCCGCGAGACTGACAAGGCGATCACAATCTCTTAGGTCAAGTGAAGTAATCTTAGTCATATGCGAGAATGATGATGAAGGCAGCCTCTCTATATTCGTCCTCCTCAAACAAAGATGATTGAGGGAACTCATCATCCATGGATTGCTTGAAAATTTCGTTATGGAGCTACAACTATCAAGATCCAATCGACGAAGCTTTTCAAGAGAACAAACTGAAGGAGTCAATTCTTCTATTGCAGTTCCAATTAAGTCTAATGATTCTATGTTGCCTGGTAAATCCGGTAAACTACGAAGCTTCCAGCAACGTCTCAAATCCAGATGCGTAAGCTTGGTAAACTTTTCAAAGTATGAAGGAACTTGAACCAAACTTTCACAGTCTGCGAGTTTTATACTCTCAATGTTCAAACTGTTTGACAGGTCTGGAACTTGAACCAAACTTGCACAGCCTGCGAGATTTACACTCTTTATGCATGCACAATTTGACAAACCCGGAACTTCAACCAAACTTCCACAGCCGGCAAGATTTATACTCTCAATATTCACACTATTTGACAGCTCTCCAACTTCAGCCAGGTCACGGGACCAACTGAGATCAATCCTTTTCAAGTTGTTAAGATTCTGTAACAAACAAAAAAAGGAAGGCCAAAAAATAACTTAAACCTGAATACATTACTTTCCAGGCACTATTTAATGAATTCAAATACCAACTCAAGCATATATACCTGGCTTTTTCCCCAAAGTCTCCTGAGTTTGCTACAGGACATATGAAGCTCAACAAGTTTGTCTGGTGAAAACTTTGATGGCAAAGATTGCAAAGGGTACTGAAACCAATGGATATAGCGAAGGGCATCAGGAAGACACTCTATTTCTTCTTCTTTTTTTGGTCCAGCATCAGGAAGACACTCTACATTTGCTTTGTCGTCGTCGAGAAACATTTCAAGCTCAAGAAATCTTAAGTTATCCATCTCTGTGAAAGCTCGAGGATCCATATCGAACTTCAGCTTGTCATTATAAGCATCATGAATGTAGGAAATACACTGCACGTTTGCAGTTCCCTGAACAAAGAGAAAATAAAAAACCTTAAAACTACAGCAATTTTTGAAAGGAAAACTAGTTTTCCCAAAATCAATATATAGGTATTTCGAGCTCTTACCTTATTCCCTTTCAATACACGACGGACATCCTCGTAGTTGTGCAATCTAGAGCGCTTTCCCGGTTCTTGAGGACTTTCTTGACGGACAATCTCCCAAGCCATCTCTTGGATCACGTCATGCATGCATATGCGGCCGTCTTTTATTGATATGAGAGACATGTCAATGAGATTTTTAATTCCAATCTCTGGAAATAAACCACAAGCAGCTAAGATTCTTTTTGTATCACAAAGTCCCTCACTTTTGTGAAAACATGCTATATCAAGGAATATATCCCGCTCGCTCATTTTTAATCTATCAAAACTTATTCTGTAGACTTTCAGAAGTTCATCATCGGGATACTTTCTCAATTGATCCCACAACAGTGCTAGTTGTTCTTCCGCCTCACATTTATGGACTAACTTATTCAAAATTTCAAGGGCTAATGGAATTCCAGCAGCATAATTTACCAAATTCTGCATGAATTGTGAATTTCCTGCATGCATAGGAGCATTTGATTGCAAGAGCTGAAGAGATTCATCATTGCTTAATTCCTCCACCTCGTATATCTTAACATCAATGTCAGCTGCATTCTTCAGTAGTAAAGTGTCCTTGACTGGCTGCTGGTCCCGAGTTGTTACAATTATTCTACTTCCTGGCCCAAATGGAACTTCTCCAGCTAAATATCTTAATTGGCTTGAATCGCTCACGTCGTCAAGAACTACAAGGACTTTGGCACGACGGAGCCTCGATACAGTACCATTATCTATGGTTGGAGTTTGGATATTTACATTGCTACCATCTAGTAGTTGTCCAAGAAGTTCATTTCGCAAAGCACACAGTTCAGGAGAGAAAGCTTGTTTGGTACCTGATCGTTCCCTAACGTTTGCAAGAAAATAGTGGGTTTCGAATTGAGAACAGAGTCCATAATATACAGCCTCACCAAGGGTGGTCTTGCCAATACCACCCGCACCCCAGAGAACTACACATCGAACATGAACATCCTCCGGGATAATGTCTAATTCCAATAGAATTTTCTGAATGCGGCTTTCAGCTCCAATCAAACGAGATGAATCGATTGATGGTGTGCGTTTCAGTTTATCCAACACAACATGGACGACTTCCTCGACTAATTTGGAATCGTCGACCCTACCACAAATGACAGAGTACAGTTAAGTAATAATTATTCATACAATGCATTTTCCTAACTTTAATCTATAACTCAAAAGCAGAAATTAGTACAAGCGAGAAAATTACCGAACAGTTTCTGAAGTTGTATCAAACCCACATAGGTTGGCTGCTTCTACTAAAGCGTCCTTCCACTTCTCAACCTTGTCCGGATTGCTCTGTTCATGTTTGGCAAATGCAGTCATATAAGTTCCGATCTGGTGGCGTACATGTGATGGCTCTACCTCATAAAAAATTGGAATAACACGTTGTCCATATTTTTCTTTGCATTTCAGAATATAAGCAAGTTCATCCAAGCACCATCTGGAAGAGGCATAGTTTTTTGAGAAAATGATCACAGAAATCTTTGATTCCTCGATTGCTTTGTAAAGGGCGGGTCCAACTTCATCCCCTCTCTCAAGTCTGTAATCTATGTAGGTTTCCACATTCCTTCTCACAAGCGCAGCATGAAGATGGCTGGTAAAAGTCTGGCGAGTATCCAGGCCTCTAAAGCTGAGAAAGACATCGTACTTTTCTTTTGGAAGAATGACAGAAGAGGAAGCCATATTGCGAAGTGCGGCGATCACAAGCCAAAGCTCGCTTGTTTAATTGATCATGAGCCAGAGACGAGGTAATTTGAAACGATGGTGATCTGCCAACATGAAATTTAACTGTTACGTAGCTCGGTAAATTAGAAAGAATAAAATTTCCAAACATAACTAAGCAGCTAATAGACTCCACCCAGTTTATTTATTTCAAAAAGAAAAACTCAGAAGCATGTAGTCATGTAGATATACAATGATTCATTGAACAATAAAGAAGTCGCTTACAAGTTCTTAGCAAACATGATAATTAGACAAGTAATGGGAAACAAAGCAGATCCGTCGGTCCGAAGAGAGATTGAAAAGGTCTACTATGCTGATCTGATCACTTTTCACGTTCATGATTTTCTTCCCACAAAATTCATGAACTTGTTCCGAACACTTAAAGTTATTCAATAATTAAACTAAACAATGGGTGACATGAATGGAACTATTGGCTATCTGCAACAGATAAAATGAAGTTGTACTTTCGAAAAGAACATAAACAGTAGCTTGGATGCGGAAACAACTTAACATACAAAAATTATGGTATATGAGAATTAGCATATATGATCAACTAGGTACTTACAGAGTGATTCTGCGGATCTGATCAGCTTATTTTTATATAAAGGAACTTCTTGTCTTTCGGGGATAATGAATGCACCACTGATAGGACCTCCATTAGTCTCCGGCGGACGAGACTTACGCTACGACGCCGGAGTCGCTGACTCTGGAACGAGAAACTAGTCTTTCATGTCAAGAGAAACCATGTAGCTGATCTTCCCTACAGAGCCATAGAACTCGACAATTACAAATTTCAACAAAAAAAAAAAGAGGGATAAAGAATCGCTGCAGGTGAAGATCCCACAGTGACCAAATATATGAAAGAACAACAAACAAAGGAACACAAAGGATAGGCTATTGCAAGCACAGCAGCAGAGAAAGATATCCAGTATCAGGTGAGGGTTTCTACCGACAACTACAACACTCTCTTGAGAAAACCTATTGCTATTGCTACCCTTATATGGCCTCACTGATGGCTTTTACAACAATGTCCTTAAACCAATACACCAAGACTCAGAGAAAAGTTCACAGCACTTTGATTTATGAATCATCGATAACTCGGAAAGAGGCATGAGGGTGTCAGACAAGGAAGAAAAAGTGAGGAAGAAAGATGATGGAAACTGGAACGAGGCATCTGAAGCACTTTAACCATTCAATAATTCAATATCAGTGACCAAAGTGAACGGAACAAAGAGAGTGAGGGACCCAAGACAATATTCTCCTTCTGTACCACATATATGATATCTGAAAAATGGCCAACAATGCATAACATAAATCAAGTAAAGATTCTGTGCACTTCAGCCCTCCTGTGGGTTTATGTGGTGTTGTGGACTTGTTGCATTGGTTGTGTTTCATGTATGAAAATCTATTATCTTCTTGCCAAAAAAAAAAATTATCATCGATTGGCAATTTTACTGGGAGTAAATGTAACTTTGTATATGAGTCTGAAATTGTGAGTATAAAATCTGATCTCAACTCTTCTAGCACACGCAAGACTTGGAAGATAACAAACCAGTTGATAATAGATGACATCAAATGCAAGAAAAGTCTTTTCGATTCGATTACCTAAGAATGGGTCGCCGGGTGAGGCAAAACCAGCCTGCTGATGGCTGCAGCTCCTTGGAAAACCAATGGGTCAACCGGCCACCGTCTTTTGGTTCTTCCTCCATTTTTTTAAAACCGAGTCCTTCTGCATTCCCTTTTTCTTCTTCGAATCTGAGAGTTTTGAGATGATGGCTTCTCTCTTTTTTTGGGCTGTTGCGTTTTGCTGGCCTGGTCTGTATTAGTTTGGGCTTTGCTCTGATTAATGTGGAACATCATGTGTGAGAAAAAACAACAATAGAGAAAAATGCCTATTACCACATACCATAAAGTTACGAATTCATGCAATGGAAAACGTTAATGAAACTTCATTGGGGCGAGACTTAACTTTTGACTTTGTACAAACCTAAAAGAAAAATCACAACTCTGCTTCATCGAATCATCTACCAAGAAATGTAATCAAATCATCAATCATCTACCAAGAAATGTAAACAACTGCTAATCCAACAATGTAGCATCTGGGTTCTTAAGGCATACAACACTCATCACAAAAGCTTCAACATATGATCAACACCAAAACAAAACAAAACCCAAGAACATAAATTCCCAAATAAATCCAAAAGAGAAGACACGCATGTACAAATCTCACACATGCATTACCAAAATCAAACCAAACACCAATTCACCTACCTCCTCATTCTCAGCATTCACCACGTCATGCACCTCAAACCCCTTGTCGGCATTGTCCTCCGGCGGCGCCGGCCGGAGCAGAGACACGTCGATCTCCTCAGTTTTCGGCTTCGAAGCGTCTCTTCGGAGACCAGAGTCTTGTACTGGATCAGAACGGAAGAGCTCCGGTTTCGAAGCGAGTACGGCGATGGATCCGAGTTGGGTTCGAGGACTTGAGCCCGGAAACCCCGCGCCTTGTTCGTTGCGAACCTCGACTTTGGATCCGTATGTTAAACTTACGAGAACAGTTTGATAGAGCTGGATCCGTACGTTTGAGCCAACAGTGAGCCTATAGTTTAATTAAACGTGTTATTAGACAATACAATTAGTATATGTATATACGTGCACTATCACCCACCTGTCATTAGTAATGCATTAGTACCAATCGTATGTCGTATGTTTAGCTAATAGCACGTACAGCTCAGTTGTCATGAACATATACATAATAATCACAATGCATTCGTACCAAATCGTATGTCGTCTGTTTAGTTAATAACACGTACAACTCAGTTATCACGAACATATACATAATAATCACAATGCATTCGTACCAATCGTATGTCGTCTGCTTAGTTAATAGCACGTACAACTCAGTTGTCACGAACATATACATAATTAAGTGTACAAGATACTGCTACTCGATTTGAAAACAAATTAAATATGTCAACATGATTAAGTATCAAAACTTTAAGCATGTAAGAATTATTTTAATGTAAATGTTTGAAAATCACCAAGTTTAATGGAAAACACAAACAAACGAGAATGACCAGTCACCAGATGTTAAAACTACAACTTGTTATATAACAAGTACTACGAGTTCCATATAAGTCAAAATCAAAAGGGTTTGCATATACATTAGTCTCCATGTGCAATCACAATGGAGCACGAGCTTAGTGTTTCAAAATCATGGCCCGTTTTTCCTTGACACGCCTTGAACGCGCCTTGGTGTTGAGAGGAACATTCATGTTTCTTCCCAATTTCAGTTCACCAAAGCAGAGAAGATGTGTACGGATCCACACGCATCACTTTGAACTCGGCAATTTCTGCACATTAACTTGGAAACTGATCAAACAGATATCACATTGGAACATTTCATTTGTGCTTGTCAAAAAATTCTAGCCATAAGCTCCACGAACTTTCTTCAAGTCCCATTTTTTCTGCACTTCCAAGTCTTCCTAGACCCATTCAATGTCACAAAACCCTTTTATTATATATAGTGCCGTTTCTGTACAATATATACTTTCACTCTTATTCTGAATGAATATCATTTACCTCAGTTGGATTCTTACATTGTTTTTATTCGAAAAATGAGACAAAAATGAACCACAAATGACTTGCAATGTTCACTAAATGTCTAAATGGAAGAAAACCTTCAAAATTGATACTTTTGGAGCCAATTAAGGTTGAATTCTTCTTTGACCACCCTTACTTCGACGCTGAGGAGTACAGGCAAGAAGGGCTTCCACAACTCTTTAGTTTCTTCATCACATATCACCTCCTCTATATTCTCAAAATCAAAAACCGATAGTGGTAGCTCCCTCAATCTGGAACAATGTCTCATGTTGATCTTTCTTAAACGGCTGAGTCTACCAATGTATTCAGGCAAAGTGATGATGCTGAAGCAGTCAGATATGTCAAGAAAATTTAAACTCCGCAGGTATGTTAGAGCTCGGAAGTTCTACCAAATCTGTACAAGACCTTAGCCTCAAAACTTCTAGCAAATCCAGCTTTCCAATCTCTTCCGGCAAGGCAGATAGCTTATGACAGTGTGAGATACTGAGCTTCCTTAGATGAACCAGATTGCAAGTCGTATCAGGCAATCCCAACAAGTCATTGCAGTAATCAATATTTAGTTCCTTGTGATTAGCAGCTAAAAATGAATACAGAAAAATCAGTCGGTCAGACTTTCAGGCAAAAGAAACAACGAAGCCTTCATACCTTGTGACAACAAGATCAGCCAGACTTCGACCAGTAAATTCTAGGAGGTTTGCTACGGCCAGGACATCTTTAACCAGCCCATCATGTAACTCTGCCCACATGTCAATGAGAGCAACAAGAGAGATTCTTCGGCCTTCTGGAAATGAAGCCAGGTCTACAAAACATTCCTTGATGATGGCTTCATTTTCATCCAAAGCATCTAAGCTACTTTTAAGGAGTAGAAGCATGTCAGTTTCAGCATCAACAATAGAATCACTTTTGGACAACTCCATTTCTCTTTTACGTTCAAGGAAGTTCATTTCGCAAAGCACACAGTTCATGAGAGAAAGCTTGTTTGGTACCTGATCGTTCCCTCACGTTTGCAAGAAAATAGTGAACTTCAAATTGAGAAGAGAGTCCATAATATACAGCCTCAGCAAGGGTGGTCTTGCCAATACCACCCGCACCCCAGAGAACAACACAGCAAACACGAACATTATCTGGGATAATGTGTAATTCCAACAGAATTTTCTGAATGCGGCCTTCAGCTCCAATCAAACGAGTTAAATCGATTGATGGTTCACGTTTCAGTTTAGCCAACACAACACTGATGACTTTCTCAACTAAGTCAGCATCATCCCTACCACAAATGACAGAGTACAGTTAAGTAATAATTATTCATACAATGCATTTTCCTAACTTTAAACTATAACTCAAAAGCAGAAATTAGTACAGGCTAGAAAGTTACCGAACAGTTTTTGAAGATGAATCAAACCCAGATAAATTGGCTGCTTCTACTAAAGCTTTCTTCCACTCGGCTACCTTGTCCTTCGGCCTCTGTTCATGTTCAGCAAAGACAGTCCCATAAGTTTCGGTCTGGTGGCGTACATGTGTTGGCTCTACCGTATAAATAATTGGAATAACAAGTTGCCTATATTTTTCTTTGCATTTCAGAATAAAAGCAAATTCATCCAAGCACCAACTGGAAGAAGCATAGTTTTCTGAGAAAATGATCAGGGAAATCTTTGATTCCTTGATTTCTCTGTGAAGGGCGGGTCCAACTTCATCTCCTCTCTCAAATCTGTAATCTATGTAAGTTTCCACTTTCCTTCTCACCAGCGCAGCATGAAGATGGCTGGTAAAAGTCTCGCGAGTATCCAGGCCTCTAAAACTGAGAAAGACATCATACTTTTCTTTTGGAGGAACGACAGAAGAGGAAGCCATATTGCAGAATACGCAGATCACAAGCCAAAGCACACTTCTTTAATGATCACAAGCCAGAGTAGGCATAATTTGAGAATATGGTGATCTGCCAAAAATGAAATTAATCAGTTACTAAGCTCTGTAATTAGATTTAGTAAAATTCTAAACATAACTAAGTAGCTAATAGACTCCACCCACTTTATTTATTTCAAAAAGAAAAACTTAGCAGCACGTAGTCATGTAGATATACAGTGATTCATTGAACAATAACGAAGTCACTTACAAGTTGTGATTCATATACCCGTTGTGTCTGTACCACCGCTCAGCCATTCAATGGTCTCCGGCAGATGAGACTTGAGCTACATGTGGGACTCGCTGACTCTGTCACGAGAAGCTAGTCTTTCCTGTCAAGAGCAACCATGTAGCTGATCTTCCCTGCAGAGCCATAGAACTCGACACTTACAAATTTCAACAAAAAAAAAAACAAGAAGGATGAAGAATCGCTGCAGGTGAATATCCCACAGTGACCAAATATATGCAAGAAAAACAAACAAAGGATGGGCTATTGCAAAGAAGAGCGGCAGAGAGAAAGATATCCAGTATCAAATGAGAGTTTCTACCGACAAGTACAACACTCTCTTGAGAAAACATATTGCTAATGCTACCCTTATATGGCATTGCTGATGGCTTTTACAACAATGTCCTTAGACCAATACAACATTTGACTCTGTAGAACATATACAAAGAACATATAAAATCAAGTTGTCCAAAGCTTTAGATGATAATAAGCACTTGCATGTGGATACAACACGGAAAAAGCTATAAGAAGAGGAATAATTTACAGAGATCATGTTGATTGATGTAAAGTCAGTCATGCTCATGTGTAATTGCATAAACCTGGGCATTCCTATCCGTTGAATCGAGAACTGTTGGCACATAGACCTCAGCAAATATTAAAAAAACATAAAACAAAAAAGAAGTTTCAGGCACTTTCTTAGACATCAAGAATTCAAACTAACCACCGTCATTAATCTAACACTGCTGAATTTATGTAAAAATCGTGTTATATTCAATTAGTTAACATAAATCAAGTGGGATATCTCCATCAAGCCACTTTGCATAATATATTCCGTATTACTCGGTCTCACTCTGTCATATTTATGGATCAGATATGAGTTGCTGTCATATCTTTTTTTTTTATCCTATTCAAGCAATGAACAGTACATTCAAGCAAAACTATTGTTCACATTCTCACTTTTGGGATTAGCAATCTAAGATCTTTGTCATATTTATTCAAGGACAGGATCAAATGTGGAAACCACAAAATAAACAGAGTGATCAATGATAAATATAAAGCATCTAACCAGATAATAATGAATATTATTGGAATTTTGAAGCATTGCCAATCAAATTTTCATCATGCAGTGTTGGGAAACACAATACCAAGAGAAATACAGACAAACCCAGTGAATATGAGAGAGAGAGAGAGAGAGAGAGAGAGAGAGACTTGTAGAAGCAGAGAATCGTACCAATTAGTATTGGGTTTAGCCAGTAACTGGAGATTGGTATGAGTCATGTTGCAGTTGGGTCTGTTAATCCAAAGCCGAAAGCAGCGACTCTGGAATTTTTGGTAAGCGTTTTTGACGAAATGAGGTGCTAATTACAAAGACCTATGGTGTTGGGATGATAATAATAATGTATTGGGCTTGGCCTAAATTTGTAGTAGGCACGATAGACTCATTCGGCCCAGTCTTGGGTAGTTACCAAAATGGTTATTTAGTTTTTCTGTAAGATGTATGTATATATATCGCTGTAAATATCTATGATAGTTATCGATGAATGAAGAATGTTATCCAAGTTTGTTAGATTAATCTAGTTTCCTTAGATTTCCCTAGTTTATGGTTTCTGATCCTATCATATGGGTTTGCCCAACATTAATGAAATGACAAAAAATCAGTCATCAAACTCTTGTAACAAGATCAAAGTAGTAACCATGCTTAAAAAACTACTAATGTAGTACTCAAACTCAGAATTCACTATCAACCTGATGTCTAAGACCTTGTTCCGTCACGTCGTCATTAGTTTCATCACGTGTCGTGCACATGTCCAAAAATATATATCATCATGAGTCTCCAAACTTTAATGGCAAGGCCAAAGTGATATCTAGACTTAGAAAACTATAAATGTGATATCCTAACTAAGAATTCCCTATTTAACGTAGTGTCAGAGACAAATTTTCAACACATCACCGTTTGTTTTGTCATGTGTCGCGCACGTGCCCCTTAAAAAAAGGGTAAACATGACATTTGATAAGGAAGTGTGTTATCCCACTCGTCTCCAACATCGCCGACTGGGTGTTGAGGAAGAATACAAAGACCAGCGGTGATGGGTGGAGGGATGAGCAGTTGACGGGGGGGGGGAGTACTGGATGGTGGTGTATTGAGGGTAGAGGTCACTAGGATAGTTGGTCTCAAAGATGAGAAAGTAATGGGGAGGGAAGTGGCTGCGTTGGTTTTAGAAGGGGCGGTCCAGATCTTGGCGTTGAGTCAACGCTCTAGAAAGGGTTGAGGACAACGAATCAAGTCTTACAGCAGGCGGTGAGTGTGATTGCACACTTGCCTATCAGATGTCATGTTTACCTTTTTTTTTAAGTGGCACATGCACGGCACGTGACAAAACAAACAGTGATGTGCCAGAAAATACATGTTCATAGGAAATTCTTAGTTTGGGTATCACATTGATATTTTCTAAGTTTAGGTATCATTGTGGCCTTGCTACGAGAGTTTGTGGACTTATGATGAATATTTTTTTTCTTTTTTTATAAGGGCATGTGGAAGACACATGATGAAACTAAAGGGGCGTTACGGAATATAGTTTCAGGCATCACGTTGATAGTGAATTGCGAGTTTAGGTACTACGTTGGTAGTTTTTTAAGTTTAGATACTACATTGACTTTGCCACAATAGTTTGGGACCTAGTGTTGAATTGTTTTCTTAAATTTTTTTCATTAATTCCAAAAAACTACAAAGACCTAGAGTGAGGACTCTTGGGGTAAAAAAGAAGAATAAATTACCACTGTGAATATATTTTTAAGGCTCATAATTACTATTAGTAAACATGTTTTTCATAATTACCATCAATATGTTTCACTATAATTTTAAGGGCGATGCTATTGACACACTTCTGTCAATTTTTCTAATACTATAGTTTGATTGTATTTATAACGTTACCTCTAATCTTTACTTTATGATTGGCTTTAGGTGCATTAATAGTAAAAATAGGGTCTGCTAATAGCACTATCCTATTTTAACTATGAAATCTGTTATCGAGTAAATTACAAAGGTGTTCTTCAATTCTATAACATTCTCAAACGTCGGTAGCATTATCAATTTTGTTTAGTAACTAAAGCTTCCTTCCACTGGGGCACCTTGTCCTTCAACCTTTGCTCATGTTTAGCAAATGCAGCCTCATAACTTCCAAGCTGGTAAAACATGTTGTGATGGATCTATTTTGTAAAAAAAAAAAAAAAGGTAAAACGTATTGTCCCATTGCCGACCCTTATGTCAAACCACATTTCCTTTGAACCAGAAACTCTCAAGAGTCAAATTAATTTGAAAAGGGTGACCAATCAAATTTGTGATCAGAAAGAAGAAACTGCAAAATAAAAAGTACCTGAAAAATTAGAATTTGCAAAATGTATAAGATAAACGATAAAAAAAAAACGAGTTGACGAAGGTGGCCGGAGAAGAAGTGTGAGAAATATGATGAAGATGAGGATTTACAAGTTCTATCTGGTACAAAGTATTGATACTCCTTACATATCTGAATTGAAGAGTTCATTGTCAACAGCTACTATGGCACTGCTAATGAGATTCTCTGATGATCAAGTTCCAGAGTCCAGAAGATACCAGATGCTATATCGATACCAAACTGCAACAATTGATTAATTCCCTTGTCCTATTATTATTTTTTGTTGTCAAACAATATCCCTCATCATATGTTTTGATCAAGTACCTCTAAGTCCTACCTTGATCCCTAATAATCATATTAGATAAGTTGCCATGTACTGTCGTCCTATACTACATCAAATACATTTGTAAAAGAAATTCTTAAGAGCATCTGAATGAAAAGAATTGCTTGTGACAAAACACACTGCCTTGCTCAATCAATGTACATGAAAAGCCAATCATGAATTCCCTACGAATTATGCCCAGGCATTGGTCTTTGTTATCATGAAATTACACCCAAAAAAGGTATGAAGCATGAGCAAAAATATCAGGTTTTCAAGAGCCGGAGTAATCAACCAACAGGTTTACAAAACTGAATGAAACATTATGCACATACAGAAAGCTACTAATAGTTCCCTTTTACGGGAATGAACACAACTTAATTGAATGTAGAAATGTAGTAGCAATACACGGGAATGAACACAACTTAATTGAATACAGAAAGCTACTAATAGTTCCCTTTTACGGGAATGAACACAACTTGAAGCTTCCATCATAACAACATTATTAAGTAGAATGTTCAGACTCAACTATCATATATTCTCTAATACTCACCGTAGGTTTCACGATCATTGACAAAGTGATCAGATATGCCACTAGATTCAAGTATTCAACCCCAAAGCTGCTACAAGTAATAACTTGAGGAATTGAAATCGAGCACCATCATCTTGGGCATACAGAAAACAGATTCCATACCTTTTTACGTCCATGAATCAAGAAGGCTAGAATGTAGTCCAAGTTCCATGAATCAAGACCATTTTGCTTCATCTGAAAATTTATGGACTTCATCATACCACACCAACATAGTATCTGTTTCGACCGCCTCGGCACTAGACCAGGGGATTATGCCCAAGTTGACACCATGTGTTTCACCACTGTTAGTTATGAGAATCATCCCACATCCACACCCAAAATAGGGAGAGATTGCTGGAACAGAGCAGAAAGCAATGCCCAAGAAGTTTGAAGCATCAGACCAATGCAGAGGAAGCTTAATCTCCATTGAAGAACCCTCCATTTGACAGTTAAAACCATTTTGGAATTTCATTTCCCGGACAGATCACCAGTAGTTCACCGTATGTTACTGCAGGCACATATACACCATATATAAGCCTGAGAGAGAGAGAGAGAGACGTACAAGATTCCAAGGCCATCCAGATGATTCTGAAGCGTGCATCATCCAATATGTTGCTCCTCCGCGTCTTTCAGTTGTAGTAAACTGAAAGCTGTAGAAGGTTCACTTTCAATTATACTATCATCTCCATGAACAAAGTGATCAGGCAGTGGACTTCCGCTAGTAACCTGTTGTGGAGGAATGACTTCAAAATTCAGAGCATCATCATCTTGGGCATACAGAAAGCACACCCCACATTTTTTCATGTTACCACCAACTTTTATAAAGTTAAAAGATGCTTCCATAGCCCGTTTTGCTTCATCTGAAATATGGTGTGTTGTCAACCACACCAACATATGATCTGTTCCGAATGTCTCTTGGACTGTATCATACCTGAAAATATTATATTCATCGGTTACGAAATTGACAGTATGGGTTTCACCGTTGTTGGTTTTGAGAATCATCTCACAGCGATTATGATAGGGATAATATGGACCATCGGGATCTCGTGAAAAAAGTGCCGCCGAAACAGAGCAGAGAGCAATACCCAAGAAGTTTGAATCATCAGACCAATGGAGAGGGAGCTTAACATTCATTGAAGATCCCGGCGTTTCACAACTAAACCATTTTGGAATTTCATTTCCTGGACAACTCACCCGTGCTTCACTATATATACCTGCGTCCTGGTATGAGATAGAAACCTCATCGTCATTGAATATTAAGAGAGAGAGAGAGAGAGAGAGAGAGAGAGAGAGAGAGAGATGTACCAGTTTACGAATAGTTTTCCGAATAGTCGCCAATCGCATGATTCTGAAGCGCGCATCATCCATTATGCAACTCCTTGAAATTTTATCCAAACTAACGCAACCCAAAAATGAATGGAATTCGGTCCTGGAATTCCGTTCTGAAAGCATTTCATCCAAACCTTGTGTATGTGCAGTCACTGAAACTGACACCGTCTCAAGTCTCGTGCTCCCTCCTGCATCCAACTTTTCTAGAAGATATGGGAGCACTGGCAAAGATTGAAGCCCCTTGCAGTTTCTAACTCTCACAGACTTGAGCCCAGAAACTTCTTTGATGCTCGGAGGTATTGTCTCGATCATGGTTCCACTTAGATCCAAGAATTTCAATGCGGTAGAGCTAGTAAAGCAATCAGGAATTTCTTTTAACAATTCACAGCCTTGGAGGTCTAGATGTGTCAAATAGGACAAAGTGATCGGGAGAGGCAATTCTTTTAGCTTGACAGAGCCACAAAGTGAGAGCCACTTGAGAAGCTTCAAATTCTGGAAGCTGTCTGGGAGTAATTCGAGGTTTGTGCAGCAAGATAAACTCAATTTCCTAATCCCAACAAGATTCCCAAACGATGATGGCAACTCTTTAAGATTTGTCTTACTTAAATTCAGATCCTGAAGATGTTTCAAAGGCTCAGCAATTTCCGGAAATGTTGTGAAACTAGAGCAATCAGAGAGATCAAGAGTCTCGAGAGATTTCAACTCACAAATATCAGACGGGAGACTGACAAGGTGATAGCAAGATCTCAGGTCAAGTGAAGTAATCTCAGTCATATACGAGAATGAAGGGACCCTCTCTATCTTTGTCCATCTCAAACAAAGATCACTGACGGATCTCATCTTCCATGGAGTGCTTGAAAAGTTCTTTATGGAGCTACAGAAGTCAAGATTCAATCGAAGAAGTTTCTCAAGAGAAAAAACTGATGGTGGCAATTCTTCTATTGCAGTTCCACTTAAATCTAAGAATTCTATCTTGCCTGGTAAATCTGGTAAAAAACAAAGCTCCGAGCAACGTCTCAAATTCAGATGAGTAAGCTTGGTGAACCTTTGAAAGTATGAAGGAACTTCGACCAAAATTTCACAGTCTCCCAGATTTATACTTTCAATGTTCAAACTGTTTGAAAGGTCTGGAACTTGAACCAAATTTTCGCAGCTTGCGAGATTTATACTCTTTATATGTGTACACTTTGACAAATCCGTAACTTCAACTAAACTTGCACAACCTTCAAGATTTATACTCTCAATATTCACACTATTAGACAGCTCTCCAACTTCAGCCAGGTCACTGGACCAACTAAGATCGATCCTTCTCAAGTTACTAAGATTCTATAACAAACAAATAAGGAAAGGCAAGAATTAATAACTAAAACCCGAAAATATTACTTTCCATGCACTATTTAGTGAATTCAAATACAAACTCAAGCATACCTGGCTTTTTCCCCAAAGTCTCTTGAGTTTGCTGTTGAGCATATGAAGCTCAACAAGATTGTCTGGTGAAAACTTTGATGGCAAAGATTGGAAAGGGTACTCATTCCAATCGAGATACCGAAGCGCATCAGGAAGACACTCTAGATATTGCATGTGATGATTTCTATGAAGCTTAAGATATCTTAAGCTAGCCATCCCTGTGAAAGCTCGAGGATCCAACTTTAGCTTGTAATCGTAATTATAATTATTATAATTACTGAAGGAAATGCTTTGCACGTTTGCAGTTCCCTGAACAAAGAGAAAATAAATACTTCACAACTATGTGGAAGCCCATTGAATTTTACTAGTTTTTCTGACATCAGTATCTTGACAATCTTCTAGCTAGGTATTTTATGATATTTATCCACTGAAAATTCACAAGCTTTTTCAAAGAAAAAAACAAGTCAATGAATTGAGCTCTTAGAGCATCTCCAACAACTTCTCCATATTTTCTCCAAAATAAAGAAGCAAACTTCAAAATCTCCAAAAAATTTATGTCGAAACTCCAACAGTTTCTCTATTTTGCAGATTTTTGCATTTATTATGATAATAAATATTCAAATTTATTATTTATTATAACCATAAAGTATTATATGTTTTTATATTATTGCCTTGTAATAAATTATTCAGATGTTTTATTAGTTGTAATCTAAATTTGAATAGTTGGAGAAAATGCAAGCATTTAATATTTGGTTATGCAAATTTTAGCCAAATCCGACAAATTTAGAAAATCAACTTTTTTTCATCAATTTCTCTATTTTCGAGAATAGGATAGAGAAGCTGTAAAAGTGAAAATTTAGCATTTTTTCTCCAAAATCTCATTTTTGTCTAAAATGTATAATCTGTTGGAGATGCTCTTACCTTATTCCCTTCCAATACACGACAAATATCCTCTTCATTGTGCAACCTAGAGCGCTTTTCGGGTTTTTGAGGACTTTCTTCACGGACAGTCTCCCAAGCCATCTCTTGGATCACGTCCTGCATCCATATGCAGCCGTCTTCGATTGATATGAGAGATATGTCAATGAGAATATCAATTCCGATCTCTGGAAATAAACCACAGGCAGCTAAGATTCTTTCTGCATCACAACGTTTCTGCCCTTTGTGGAAACACGCTAAATCAAGGAAAATCTCCCTCTCGTTTCTTTCTAATCCATCATAACTGGCTCTGTACACATTTCCAAGAAAGCAGACCCCACATCTTTTCACGTTATATAACTTATCACCGCCGACTTCTGTATAGAAGTGAAAAGAGGCTTCCGTAGACAATTTTGCTTCATCTGAAATTCCATGGACATACCACACAAACATATGATCTGTTTCAAACGTCACGGCACTAGACACGAAATGTTCTGTTCCCAATTTGACAGTATGAGTTTCACCATTGCGGTTTTTGAGAGTCATCTCACAGTCACACCGAAGAATCTCCCTATGTGCGGATATTTCAAAAACAGAGCAGAGAGCAAACCCCAAGAAGTTGGAATCATCTGACCAGTGCAGGGGAAGCTTAATATTCAATGAAGATCCCTGCGGCTTTTGATAGTTGAACCATTTTGGAATTTTATCTCCCGGACAAATCACCGCTACATTATCACATGTTGAACGTTTCTGCAGGTACAAAATATAAAACTCATTATCATCCATTTAATTCATTGAGAGAGAGAGAGAGAGAGAGAGAGAGCGAGCGAGAGAAAGAGAGAGACGTACCAGTTTATGAATAGTCACCAATCGCATGATTCTGAAGAATGCATCATCCATTATGTGACTCTTTGAAATTTTATCCAATTTAACACAACCCAAAAACGAATGGGATTCTGTCCTGAAATCATTTGATATACTAGACTCCATCTCAGAAAGCATTTCATCCAAACCTTGTGTATGTGCAGTCACTGAAACTGACACCGTCTTCAGACTCGTGCACCCTTCTGCATCCAACTTTTCTAAAAGACATGGGAGCACTGGCAGAGATTGAAGCCACTTGCACTTTCTAACTCTCAGAGACTTGAGCCCAGAAACTCCTTTGATGCTCGGAGATATTGTCTTGATCATGGTTCCGCTTAGATCCAAGAATTGCAATGTGGGAAAGCTAATAAAGCAATCAGGAATTTCTTTTAACAATCTACACCCTTCAAGGTCTAGATGTGTCAAAGAGGACAAAATGAACGAGAGAGGCAACTCCTTTAGCTGGACACAGCCACAAAGTGAGAACCGCTTGAGAAGCTTCAAATTGTAGAAGGTGTTTGGGAGTGATTCGAGGTTTGTACAGGCAGATAAACTCAATTTCCTAATCCCGACAAGATTCCCGAACGATGATGGCAGCTCTTTAAGATTTGTCTTACTTAAATTCAGATCCTGAAGATGTTCCAAAGGCTCCACAATTTCCGGAAATGTGGTGAAATTAGAGCAACCAGAGAGATCAAGAGTCTCGAGATATTTCAACTCACAAATATCAGCCGGGAGACTGACAAGGCGATAGCAAGATCTCAGGTCAAGTGAAGTAATCTCAGTCATATACGAGAATGAAGGCACCCTTTCTATCTTTGTCCCTCTCAAACAAAGATCACTGAGGGATCTCATCTTCCATGGAGTGCTTGAAAATTTCTTTATGAAGCTACACCATTTAAGATTCAATTTATGGAGTTTTTCTAGAGAACAAACTGAAGCTGTCAATTCTTCTATGGCTGTTCCAATTAAGTCTAATGATTCTATGTTGCCTGGTAAATCCGGTAAAATACGAAGCTCCGAGCAACGTTGCAAATCCAGATGCGTAAGCTTGGTGAACCTTTGAAAGTATGAAGGAACTTGGACCAAACTTTTACAGCCTGCGAGATTTATACGCTCGATGTTCAAACTGTTTGACAGGTCTGGAACTTGAACCAAATTTATACAGCCTGTGAGATTTATACTCTTTATGTATGTACAATTTGACAAATCCGGAACTTCAACCAAACTTTCACAACCTTCAAGATTTATACTCTCAATTTTCACACTATCTGACAGCTCTCCAACTGCAGCCAGGTCCAGGGAGTAACCAAGATTGATTGTTTTCAAGTTCTCAAGATTCTGTATCACACCAATAAGAAAAGGCAAGAATAATTTAAACCCGAATAGGCGAATGTATTATTTTCCATGCACTTTTCTTATGAATTCAAATACCAACTCAAGCATACCTGGCTTTTTCCCCAAAGTCTCTTGAGTTTGCTCCAGGGCATATGAAGCTCAACAAGATTGTCTGGTGAAAACTTTGATGGCAAAGATTGCAAAGGGTACTCATTCCAATCGAGATAGCGAAGGGCATCAGGAAGATAACCTAGATCTTCCATGCCGTCAAGATGATATATATCAGACAACATTAGAAATCTTAAGTTATACATCCCGAAGAAAGCTTGTTGAACCCACTTTAGCTGCTTTGCTCCATTATAATGTCTGCATGAAATACAATGCATGTTTGCAGTTCCCTGAACAAAGAGAAAATAAAAAAGATTAATTGTGAAGTCCGTTGAAATAAACTAGTTTTTTTTTTTCCGAAATCAATATATATCTTCTAGCTAGTTACGTGTTTTATGATTTATCTACTGAAAACTCACAAGGTTCTTGAAAAAAAAAACTAGCCAATTGAATTGATCTCTTACCTTATTCCCTTCCAATACAGTACAAACATCCTCGTAATTGTGCAACCTAGAGCGCTTTTCGGGTTTTTGAGGACTTTCTTCACGGACAGTCTCCCAAGCCATCTCTTGGATCACATCATGCATACATATGCAGTCACCTTTGATTGATATGAGAGACATGTCAATGAGAATATCAATTCCGTCTGGAAATAAACCACATGCAGCTAAGATTCTTTCTGTGTCACAACGTTTCTTCCATTTGTGGAAACATGCTAAATCAAGGAAAATCTCCTTCTCGTTTCTTTCTAATCCATCATAACTTGCTGTGTACACATTTCGAAGTTTTTCGTCCGGAAACTTTTTCAATTTAGCCCACAACTGGACCAGTTGTTCTTCCGTCTTGCATGTATAGAATTTCCGATGCAAAATTTCAAGGGCTAATGGGATGCCTGCAGCATAATCTACCAGTTTCTTCAAAAATTGTGAATTTCCTGCATGCATAGGAGCATTTGATTGCAAGAGCTGAAGAGATTCAACATTGTTTAATTGCTCCACCTTGTATATCTTAACATCATAGTCAGCTATATTCTTCACTAGTAGAGTGTCCTTGACTGGCTGCATGTCTCGAGTTGTTACAATTATTCTACTTCCTGGGCCAAACGGAACTTCTCCAGCTAAATATCTTAATTGGCTTGAATCATTCACGTCGTCAAGAACAACAAGGACTTTGGCACGACAGAGCTTTGATTTAGTAGCATTATCTATAGTTGGACTTGTAATATTCAAATTGCTATCCCCTAGTAGGTGTCTCAAAAGTTCATTTCGCAAAGCACGCAGTTCAGGAGAGAAAGCTCGTTTGGTACCTGATAGTTCCCTAACGTTTGCAAGAAAATAGTGGGGTTCGAATTGAGAAGAGAGTCCATGATAAACAGCCTCAGCGAGGGTGGTCTTGCCAATACCACCCGGACCCCAGAGAACTACACAGCGAACACGAACATCGTCGGGGATAATGTCTAATTCCAATAGAATTTTCTGAATGCGGCCTTCAGCTCCAATCAAACTAGTCAAATCGATTGATGGTTCACGTTTCAGTTTAGCCAACACATCACTGACAACTTCCTCAACTAATTTGTAATCATCCCTGCCACAGATGACGTATTACAGGTAAGTAATCGTACATCTTTTCCTAAGTTTAATCTATTACTCAAAAGCAAAAATTAGTACAAGTTTGAGAGTTACCGAATAGCTGTTGAATCAAACCCAGATAGATTGGCTGCTTCTACTAAGGCTGCCTTCCACTTGGCCACCTTGTCCGGATTGTCCTTGAACCTCTGTTCATGTTCGGAAAATGCTGTTTCATAAGTTCCGATCTGGCGGCGTACATGTGATGGGTCTACCTCATAAAAAATTGGAATAACAGATTGTCCATGTATCGTTTTGCATTCCAGTATATAAGCAAGTTCATCCAAGCACCATGTGGAAGAAGCATAGTTTTCTGATAAAATGATCACGGAAATCTTTGATTCGTTGATTGCTTTTTTAAGGGCGCATCCAACTTCATCTCCTCTCTCAAGTCTGTAATCAATGTAGGTTTCCACTTTCCTCCTTATCAGCGCAGCATGAAGATGACTGGTAAAAGTCTGGCGAGTATCTGGGCCTCTAAAACTGAGAAAGACATCGTACTTTTCTTTAGTCCCTCCAACAAAAGAGGAAGCCATATTGCAAAACGCAAAGATCCACAATCGAAAGCACGCTTGTTTAATTAGGGCCAAACTCTCCAGAGTCGAGGTAATTTGAGAATATGGTGATCTGCCAAAATGAAATTGAACTGTTACTTATATCAAAACATAACTAAGTTGAATAATGCAGAAACATGCATGTAGTCATGTACACATACATTGAACGATAAAAAAGGTCACTTACAAGTTCTTACAGAACATGACAATCAGACAAGTAATGGGAAATAAAGCAGATTAGTCGGTCCAAGAGAGATCGAAAAAGGAAAGATTATGCAAATCTGATCAGTTTCAAGTTCAGGTCTAATTTCCAAAAAATACATGAATTCTTGTTCCGGACACTTTGATTAAATATATTTCAATGCTCTCGGGGAATAATCTCTTTCTTATTTCTTCCTTTCTTTCCCATGACGACTAGTACCAGAAATGGGTCGCCCCTTCGCCCGCGCGAGAGCCCCGCCCCACACCCCGGAGGGCTATTCAGTAATTACAGACGGATGTCTGAATTAAAAAAGACATTAGCCCTCACTTTCCAAGACTCGCGCAGACAGCTGACTCTTTTTCAATAGAAAGGAATATACGGTATCCCGGAGGTGGATTAGAGCAGAGCTTGACCCTCGTGGGGGAGGGGGCCCCCTTATAGCATCACATAGCATAAACAGTCATCGGTACTAACTTCTATCCCCCTTACTTAAACTAAACGTACAAAGGGTGATATCACTGACATGAATGGAACTATGGGCTACATATAAAATACTTTCAAACAGAACACGAACACTAACTTGCATGCAGAAACAACTTAACATACAAAAATTAACGTAAATTAGAATTAGCATATATGATAAACTAGGTACTTACAGAGTGATTATGCGGATCTGATCAGCTCTTTTTTATATATGAACGAACTTCTTGTCTTTTGGGGACAATGAATGCACCACTGATAGGATCTCCTTATTTCAATATACCCGTTTTGCCTCTACCACCTCTCAGCCATTCATTGGTCTCCGGCTGACGAGACTTAAGCTACGACGCCAGAGTCGCTGACTCTGGAACAAGAAGCTAGTCTTCCATGTCAATAGCAACCATGCAGCTGATCTTCCCTACAGAGCCATAGAACTCAACAATTACAAATTTCAACAAATAAAGAGAAGGATAGAAAATCGGTGACCTGCCAAATAAACATAAAAGATGGTTAAGTTTTGTGATTAGATAGAAAATCCTATAACCACGGCGTGCATGATACACGACGCAATCTTAGCCAACAAATGTATGAAAACGTATATGATAAACGATAAGAATCAACAATTACAAGTTCTTAGCAAATTTTGATAAATGAATTCTTAGCAAACACCTGACGGAAGTAAGTGGGGAAAAAAAGCAGATCGGTCTGTCCGTAGAAAGATAAACATAAGAAACTCAGAGAAAAGTTCACAGCACTTAAGAGAGAAGGAAAAGAAAGTGAGGAAGAAAGATGATGGAAACTGGAAAGAGGCACCTGAAGCACTCTAACCTTTCAATAATTCAAAATCAGTGACCGAAGTGAACAGAACAAACAAAGTTAGGGATCAAACACAATATTTATGATATCTGAAAAATGGTCAACAAAGCATTCATCAACATAACATTAGTGGAGTTCATAATCACATTCAATTCAATTGGCAATGAATAAAGTGACCAATACATTTTTAAACCCAACAAGGTTCCTACTTTATACTCCCAAGTCTGGACAATCCGTATGTTTTAAAATACGAATTAGCTGTCAAAGTCTCACAGATCATATTTTAAGCTATTGAGTGACTCGATCCAAGTCTCTTAAATAAAGATTGGGAGATGGGTCTGAAATCGGCAATCTCACTAAGTTTAATCACTGATCTCAACTCTTCTAGCACTTGCAAGGCTTGAAAGATAGCAAACCATATGATAATAGATGATATCAAATGCAAGAAAAGTTTTTTCGATTCGATTACCTAAGATTGGGTCGCCGGGTGAGGCAAAATCAGGCTGCTGATGGCTGCATCTTTGCTCGGAAAAGCCACCGTGGTAGATGGCTCTTCCTCCATTTTTCGAAAACCGAGTCCTTCTGCATCCTCTCTTTTCTTCTACGAATCAATCTGATAATTCTAAGAAGATGGCTTCAATCAGTTCAGTGTGATTCATCTTTCTTTTGGGCTTTTGCGTTTTGCTGGCCTGGTTTGTTAGTTTGGGGCTTTGGGCTTTGCTCTGATTAATTAATGTTTATCTAGACCATTAATAAACACAATATCATCAATTCCGGAATGAACTGTACGTAAACGTAAATGCTTGAAAATCACCAAGTTTAATGGAAGACACAAACAAACGAGTACTACAAATTCCATATCAGTCAACATCAAAAGGGATTGCATATACATTAGTCTCCATGTGCCATCTTCTGCTTCTGATTCCAGCAGCTAATTAATGTGTGCAATCACAATGGAGCACGAGCTAGTGTTTTCTACATCGTGCCCGATCCTCCGCATCTCTTCATTGATAACTTCTGCCGCTACATGGGACTGCTTGTCCTGCATCAGTAAAGAAAAAACATTACAAACAGTGTACAAAAAATTAGCAGCTTTCGTTTTTCCCTTTCCTATATTTTTGTGATTCTGCATCAGTAAAGATAACCACTATCAGTATGAAACCAAATAGAAAATAGAAAAATCTATGCATTTCATATTGGATATCATGATGCTTTGTCACAGCACAAATTAATTCCTTTACGCAAATCATTAAAGAGTGGACATGCTATAAAGATTTATCTATGGCTTTCCTAGGGATCTTCTGACTTTAAGATAGTAAGTTGGGGGTTATGTTGACTAGCACAAATAAGCCCATCCAAGGAAACCAGAATATCATCAACAATATTCGTGCACCCTAACAGTAAAAAAAATTACAAAAGCACTAGCGTGGCTGTTCAACTTTTCCCAGAACCCTTTTCTTATGAGCCATAACAAATGAAATGCAGCATAATACTTATAAGATCCCTTGCAACCTTCTTCTGAGGTAATCTAAGTAGTAAAAGCACATTTAAATATAGAGAAGCAAAAAGACAAGAGATTCAACCTCTGGCTATCTGAGCTTCCCCTTCTCACTGCTCCTCCTTGCAGCTTCCTTAACCTTCTCGATGTAGCCTTCAATTGGAGGAGTCAGAGTTGCCATGAACCGATCTGTAGGAAATGGAGTCACGTCGGGCACCAAAGTCGTTGCTTTCAAATGTTCAGGCAATACTACAACATATATAAGCAATCAGGGAAACATATATAAGGTGAGAGTTAAACCGGCCAGGAACTTCCTACAAGCATCATATATAAGCAACCAAACACACCTTTTTTATTTTTTGTAAAACCTTTTATTTATTTATTTAACAAAAGATGAGGACAAAAGAACCTGACATTCTATGTCTGATAAATTCTAACAAAGAGGAGAAACAAAAGCTCAATCCGGTATGTGTACACTCACACATGCAAATCATAGATATAAAAATCCCTAGCAAAAAACAAACAATCAGCCAAGAAACCCTTAATTAAAGGACGGGATAAAACTGGTAGTATTGACAGATAGTTTTGAGATACTAAGAATAGAGAAAATAGACATATCATGATGCTTCTTGTAAAGATAAAAAGATTGCAGAGTAGACTCTCTGAACAATTCCAAAAGATGACATTGAGTTTCCAACACATTAAAAATCTTACATTCGAAATGCATCAGATTCCTAGTGATCTAAATAAACCAAATTAGATGACAGGAGACTAGAAACTAAAGTTGACGTTTATGTTTTAGGAACGCTGAAACACCAACATCATTAAACACTTCATCAAAGGTACCCCAAAACGAGAATAAATGAGAAAATAGAAGACAAACTCATTTCCATTAATATTGGCTCAGCGGAAATGACACCAAGCTCATAAGAGCGCACTCTAGTTTAGGGAAAGAGGGACGAGAGAAGAGTGAAAGGGTATTGGACCCGTTTAAGGTTGAAAAATCATTCTCTTGGGCTAGTAGTGTTGGGCTTGGGTGTTTTGGGCCTGAGGGTTTAAACTTGGTTATCTGATATGGACACACAATGTGTTTGATTCTCACAACTCGTACGGAATGATTGATGGTATCTGTACTATATATATATATATACACTAATTATTGTCGAGAGACTTGTAGGCAGATGTTTACGAAGCAGGTTTCTCTATTTTAGGCCAATATGTGGCCGGCCGGTTGGCATTCGTGCATTTGATGCTGTGAAGACTAGTAAGCAATGAAGATTGATAAGCTTGTGAGACGTCTTGCAAAACTATAAAGTGTAAGACGATCGAAGCAATAACATTATATTAATCCTTAAGTTCTTCCTCTTACGAGAAGCAGGTGAGAGGGAATTGAATAATTACCATTGAACGTCATATATATTTGCCAGCCATTGATATAAACGCTCCCGATGTGAGAAATCTTGGGCCAATCTTCCCCAGTCTCTCCCTGGCAACGTTGTTCTAGTAACGGACAACCATAGATCTCCAGAAAAGTGTGTAGCCCTTCACCTGGCAAGCACCGTAGTTCAGGGCTTAAGAGATGTGAGTTATGTGAACCCCTTGCCGCCCAGGTTCGATAACACAACTTGATTGAATGTAGAAATGCAGCAGCCAAAGCAAGGAGACGGTTCTAAAAACCTTGATTCGGGTTTCAGAAGCTTCGATCAATGCAAGATTATTAAGTAGAGAATTCACTTCCACTATTTTACAGTAGGCTACTGATTAATCCCACACAAAACAGCAGATAGATTTCAGTACAAAAATTACTGCACAGTCTGCACCAGTCGTATCAACTTGCTGTGGAGGAATGACTTCTTCAGATGCACCGGTCGTATCAACTTGCTGTGGAGGAATGACTTCTTCAGATGCACCGGTCGTATCAACTAGCTGTGGAGGGATGACTTCAGATGCACCAGTTGTATCTACTAGCTGTGGAGGGATGACTTCTTCAGATGCACCAGTTGTATCAACTTGGTGTGGAGGAATGACTTCAAATTTCAAAACATCATCATCTTGGGGTTGGGCATACAGAAAGCAGACCCCACAACTTTTCACGATATTTATCTTTTTACCACCGACATATGTGTCGAAGTGAAAAGAGGCTACCGTAGACAATTTTGCATGATCACTTGGGATTCTGGTACTTTTATACGCATTATACCACACCACCACGTGATCTGTTTCGACCAGCTTGGCACTAACATCGAGATATGAAAATCCCAAATTGACAGTACGGGTTTCACCGTTGTTGGTTTTGAGAATCATCTCACAGTCACACCCACGATTGGTTTGTGCAAAGATTGGCAAAACAGAGCAGAGAGCAATACCCAAGAAGTTTGAATCATCAGACCAATGGAGAGGGAGCTTAATATTCATTGAAGATCCCGCCGTTTCACAACTAAACCATTTTGGAATTTCATTTCCCGGACAAATCACCCGTGCTTCAGGATAATTATCTAAGTCCTGGTACATATCTGCGTCCTGGTTGTCATAGAAACCTCATCGTCATTGAATATTAAGAGAGAGAGAGAGAGAGAGAGAGAGAGAGACGTACCAGTTTATTAAAAGTCGTCGATCGCATGATTCTGGAGTATGCTTCACCCATTATGCGACTCCTTGAAATTTCATCCAAATTAACGCAACCCAAAAATGAATGGGATTTGGGAGCATGTGAATAAGGCATTGCATCCAAACCTTGTGTATGTGCAGTCATTGAAAATGACAGTCTCAAGTCTCGTGCACCCTTCTGCATCCAACCACTCTAGAAGACATGGGAGCTCTGGCAAAGATTGAAGCCGCTTGCAGTCTCTAACTCTCAGAGACTTGAGCCCAAAAACTTCTTTGATGCTCGGAGGTATTGTCTCGATCATGGTTCCACTTAGATCCAAGAATTGCAATGTGGTAGAGCTACTAAAGCAATCAGGAATTTCTTTTAACAACTCACAGCCTTGGAGGTCTAGATGTGTGAGAAGCTTCAAATTCTGGAAGCTGCTGGGAGTAATTCGAGGTTTGTGCAGCCAGATAAACTAAATTTCCTAATCCCAACAAGATTCCCAACCGATGACGGCAGCTCTTTAAGATTCGTCTTACTCAAACTCAGATCCTGAAGATGTTCCATAGGCTCTGCAATTTCCGGAAATGTTGTGAATCTAGAGCAACCAGAGAGATCAAGAGCCTCGAGAGATTTCAACTTACAAATATAAGCCGGGAGACTGACAAGGCGATCACAATCTATTAGGTGAAGCGAAGTAATCTCAGTCATATACGAGAACGAAGGCACACTCTCTATCTTTGTCCCTCTCAAACCAAGATACTTGAGGGATATCATCTTCCATGAAATGCTCGATAAATTATGCCAATTCTTTATGGAACTACACCAGTCAAGATTCAATCGGAGAAGTTTTTCAAGAGACAAAACTGATGGAGGCAATTCTTCTATTGCAGTTCTACTCAAATCCAGATGAGTAAGTTTGGTGAAGCTTTGGAAGTATGAAGGAACTTGGACCAATCTTCTACAGCCTCTCAGATTTATACTCTTAATGTTTACACTCTTCGAAAGGTCTGGAATTTGAACCAAGTTTTTACAGCCTGCGAGATTTATACTCTTTATGTATGCACACTTTGACAAATCCGGATATTCAACCAAAATTTCACAACCTTTAAGATTTATTCTCTCAATATTCACACTATTTGACAGCTCTTCAACTGTAGCCAGGTTATGTGACCAACTGTAACCAGGTTCTCTCAATACTCTTTATGTAACCTGAAAGTTTGAGAAAGAATGTGAGCCAGAGATTGAAACTCTCTATATGTATATCCATTATGCGAGGATTATGTAGCTTCGGCATAGACAAACTGTTGTTGGACCTTTTGAATGTTTAGCAACTAAGGCAGTTTTTTGTTCACTTTTAAACCACTGTGTATGTTGTTGCTTATCCTGCATCAATAAAGAAAAATATAACAAATAGTGAAAAAAAATCCCTTTCCTATACTTTTTATGATTCTGATTTTTTATCTCTACTGATGGCCTATTAAGTTGTATAAAATGCAGTTCTGTGTTCTATATCTTTTCTGATTAGGTGCAACCGTGCAACATTATCTTGCCTCCATAGCAAGCAGAAATGAGCTTCCAGCATGTTCATGTTCTGACCCAATACCAGAAGATTCAATTCCACTAACTGCAGGAATTTTTTCATTGTTAATTGCACTGCTCTTCTGGACAGAAAATTAAACATAAAAATTTGTATCATATGAAATACAGCAAGCCTAGGAATGAGAATTTTGGACACTATACCATGCAATTCTGGTGGTCTAGCCTTTCTAACACTCGGTGATGGGCTAACAAATTGTGATTTTTGATCACCAGAATAGGGTCTACTCCTTTTCTTTACAGGACGGATTGCTTCACCATCCAGTTGCCCGACCTGCTATTGCTCATATTTCTGCAAAAGGAATGTAGTGTAATTCTAATGTGGAACATCATGTGTCAGAAGAAACAACAATAGAGAAAAATGCCTATCACCACATACCATAAGGTTACGAATTCATGCAATGGAAAAAGTTAATGAAACTTCATTAGGGCGAGACTTAATTTTTGTCTTTGTATAAACCTAAAAGAAAAATCACAACTTTGCTTCATCAAATCATCAATCATCTACCAAGAGATGTAATCAACTCATCATTCATCTACCAAGAAATGTAAGCAACAGCTAATCCAGCATTGTAGCATCAGGGTTCTTAAGGCATACAACACTCATCACAAAAGCTTAGACATATGATCAACACCAAAAACAAACAAAACCCAAGAACATAAATTTAAACCCAAAACAGAAGACATGCATAAACCCCAAGATCAACCCCAAATCTCACACATGCATTACCAAAATCAAACCAAACCCAATTCACCTACCTCCTCCTTCTCAGCATCCACCCCAAACCCCTCGTCGGCATTTTCCTCCGGCGGCGCCGGCCGGAGCAGAGACACGTCGATCTCCTCCGTTTTCGGCTTCGAAGCGTCTTCTTTAGAGACCAGAGTCTCGTACTGGATCAGAACAGAAGAGCTCCGGTTTCGAAGCGAGTACAGCGATGGGTTCGAGGACTTGAGCCGGAAACCACGTGCCTTGTTCGTTGCGAACCCCGACTTTGGATCCGCGGCTGAAATGGGCACATGAGATTGGTGTGATCGCCTGCTTCTGCTTCTTCATTTTTGGCCGGCAAGTATGGTTTTTTAATCTTCCGGCGAGTAGAGAAGTGTGTGGAAGACAGGAGTGGCGATGTTGGGAGTCGAATGTAGTTTTCTGAACTGTCGAATGAACCTTACTAGTGTTGTTCTCCAAGTCCCACTCTAAAGCGACGCGTGTTGGTATCCAAAACGACAGGTCGTACCTTGTTCTTAATCATCTCTGATTAATGTTAAGACTTAAGAGTTAGACTAGAACCTTATTGCAGCTTTGTAATGTTCATGATTTGATCCTTGTTTACGGTAAAGAAAGAACCTTTGTTCTTGCTATATATGGACTGCAGTTTTGGCATGATGGCTATAGCTAGAAAGATGCTCATAATTTAATCTGCTGGAGTCTGGAGATGGAAATGATAGAAGCAAAGAACATACAGATAAGGCACACATGAAAGTGATGAAACATCCGACACCATTCCCGTAAAGAACTGGTAGCTTGAGTTCTTTGGCAATTCAATCTTAATTGATTGCAACTCGTAACTTTCCCAACGGGGGAGAAACGAGTCGTATCTATTTCGGTCATATTATCGATCAACTGATCAAAAGACAATAAAAATTAAGGGTCAAAATGAAAAGGTTTAGATTGTGGCCTTGTGGGATGTTGAGAGATTTCCAGCATATAGGATTTTATTGTTGTAAGCTTACGAGAACAGTTCATACTAGAGCTGGATCCGTACGTTTGAGCCAACAGTGAGTCTATAGTTTGATTGAATATGTTATTAAACAATACAATTAGTATACGTACTACCTGCGATTAGTAATACATTCGTACCAATCGTACGTCGTCTGTTTAGTTAATACCACGTACACCTCAGTTGTCATGAACATCTACAAAAGCATCTCCAACAGTGTTAGACATTTCAATAGTTAAAAATAGCTAAAAACAACATTTAACTATCCTCAGATTGGATTGTACTCCAATAATGATAGTTATTTCTTAAGTTAATTTAAATTTCAACATATAACATAGTTTAACTAGAGTTATTTTCTCTCTCATATTTAGCTAGAGTTTTTAGCTAGAGCTAAATCTAACTTATAAATAATTAGTCTAATAGAGATCAAAGTTATTATTAGTGTACAACGTACTACTATTGGATTTTAAAACAAGTTAAGGTCTGATGATGATGAGAGCAGATAAACAATATATATGTATAGTTGGCTTTCAGTGTATGATCATCTTCTCCTTGTTTTCTTCTGGTCTAATCTGATACTATGGAGATTATATCTTAGCTGACGGCCGGGCCGGGATTGAGAACAATAGTCAGCCTTTTTTAAGCAAACTATACTTATTGGTAGTTTGTAGTTTTTGTATATGTACTCCACGCTAGGATCATGCAACAAACTCCCTAAATAATAAACCTAACTTGGTGAGAAATCAATTGGCAAGGGATTCTGATTTTAATAGTTAGCTTTAGTTTTCATATTATGCAGATGCAGATATGCATGTAATGTTAAAGCTGATGTGCCACGCGCTTCCATTTACAGACACAGGAAGTTGCTTGTGAAATTGTTCATTCCAAAAGACCTTTTGATTTGCACATGAATACCATATGCCAGATCAATTGGGACGTCAAGACTTCTGATTAGGTTTTTACTTTTTAGAAATTCCATCTTGATCGATCTATTAATTTGGGATATTGACTGCAGCTTCCTGCTGCTTCATGCTTCTAATTCGATCTTCTCCAACTATTTCAGATTTGTGGCCATTGTTTAGTTAATAGTCTTCTAACGGCAAATAGATATTGAGGTCGAGAGATGTTGACTTCGGACAGGAAGCTGAATTTTTCTATTTGTGTCACTCTTCTAGATTATCTTCTCTTTGAATTTCCTAACCCTATTGAAACCTTCCTGCTTGGGATGTTGAAACATGGGAAAGGAGAAAGAGATTGACAAGAGTTTTCCTTCGCATTTCAATTTCATATGGTAATTTTGGATTAGATTACTCAATTGTCATATGAATGGAGGAGGTTTTTCAACAAATCATATATAGTAGTTACCGTCCCATATGTTCCAATCCTTTTGGTTCTGCAATAATTAATCCCAATCAACCCCATAAATTTTAGTGTTCCAAGTTTGATATCTTTGTTCTTCTAGTAGCATATTGTTGACTTTGCCAAAACCATGATGTGCCACACTGTGTCACTGTCCCTTAAAAATGTCCCATTTGCAATATTTTAACGTGAACAGATGGCGACGATGCCCTCCTCACGTTTGTTTGAGCACAGAAGCTTCTTTCAGTCTACAGATTGAGCCCGCCATTAGAAGAAGCTTCTCACATTTCCAGTCTTTTTGTGTTAATTGTTAATGTACCTAATAACCTAGGCGTGTTGATTGATATACCAAGTCTTATTTCTCTGATTAATTGGGTTGCAAGAAATCTTCAAAACCTTTCAAACGGAACCTTGTATATATATAGAGGAGCTAGTACCATTAGAAACAACACCATCACTACTACCTGTTCTTCTAGCTTCTAGCAGATACAATCTCTCTGTTCTCTCTAAAACCAAGACTTAAAAAAACAAATGGCTTTCTCTAAATCCATGACCTTGTTAGCTACCCTTCTTGTTCTGGTACCCTTGGCTTCTTACGCTTTGGACTGGTCGGACATTTCTCCTTCTGTTGCCAGTAAGTACTCATGAGCTTCATTCTCAATCTTCTATACTGAAACATATACAAGCACATCGAAACATAAAACTGCAAACATATGTTTCTTTCTTCTTATTTATCTTCTTGATGTCAATCTGCAGCTGAAATATGTAAACAAGTTGAGTGTGGAAAAGGAAATTGCAGCTTCGACGCTAGTGCTCCAATGGCTTACACCTGCGAGTGCGAAAAAGGATGGAAGCGAACTGCTGAAGGCAACGATGATCTTAAGTTCCTCCCTTGTGTCATCCCTAACTGTAAGTAATAATCGAGGACTATGTGATATTAGCTCCTCTATAAAAGCCCCTTTGGGACTAAAAGTTCTTCTTCTTGAAGCTACTTAATATGTTTACGCATTTTTCATTGTTGTCCTACAGGCTCATTGACTTACGATGGTTGCCAAGCACCCCCTCCAGTTCCTGATTACACAGATGTCCCACACAACTTATCTGTCTTTGATCGTAAGCATACAAAACCGACCGCAGTTTGATCAGTCTAATATTATCAACTAGTTGGTTAATTCTCTGTGCTTTGATGTGTAGCTTGCAACTGGGTTTACTGTGGAGAAGGTACCTGCGTCAAGAACTCAACCTATCTATACTCACCAGAGTGTAAATGCAACTCGGGGGCTTCTAATCTTCTTGGTGTCTCTGTATTCCCCTGCTACAAAGAATGTAAGATACACTGAAAAATACTATCTTCATCAAACAAATCACAAGATTGGCGATGAAGAAACTAATTATAGTTAGCTTTGTTTTCTTTCTTCTTCTGCAGGCACACTTCAGCCGGACTGTGCAGCCCTCGGAATCAAAGTTGCGAATTCGACTAGTACCTCTACCGATGGAACGACTGACAGTAACAAAGGTGAGACTGACTGTCCAGAAAACACCAGTGGTTGTTTGTCTATGGTTGTCTACTAATTGATTTTAATTCTAGATAAAACTATAAGGATAGGGTACTACCTTAGCAAGAACAGTTATAATAAACAAACAAAATAATAGTTTGTAAGTATTTTGTTTTCTTGGGTTTAAAGATTAAGACTTGGTCAAGAACTTGAGGCTTCAAAACTTTACATCTCTACGCAATTGACTTCAAAAATACCTTACCATTTCGCAGAAGCAAAAAAGCATAAGACTTGGTACCTATGTTCACATTTTTAATTCAAAAATGGTAGGCACACAATATATTGATACCTTACCTCTGTCTGTTCTTGTTTTTCAGCTACCGACTTCATGCCAGGCAAATTCCAGTTGATGACTATAGTGGTGGTGGCTGTGGGTATGATTCTGTGAGAGTAGGGCTCATGATCCTGTCATACAAAAGATTGCGCCTTTCATGTGTTCGAGTTACAACGTACATGAGAATTGATATACTTAGGTTAATTTGATTGTATTCCTTGATTTTTCCCCTGTACTTCATTTTGTGTAGAGTCAGTTTGTATCAATAAGTAAAAACACTGTCATTCTCAGATGACTGTCATGTATACATATGTATAATCATTCCTTCTATATATACTTTGACAGTGTTGAGTACATGCTTTCCTCCTCCATCAAACAATTTAAGCAAAGAAAACTAAAAGATCTGAACTACTTCAAGGAAATAGTAAAAGTAACCTATCAGGAACCTCAACTACTAACCTGTAAGATTTAGAAAATCTGTGAAGTAAACACCACCAAATCTCTTAACTAATACTTCAGAGTGGAAGATAAATTGTGGAAATGGTACTTCAAGTAGAGCAGTTTGATAATCTTATGAAAAGGTATATAATTCATGGAGGCAAATCATTCTAACCACGCTAGCTAGTTCGCTCTCGTCCATAATCCACACACGTACATGCCATCAATTGTGAGCTAAGATACCAAATTTGATGAATACAATCCGTTACCAAGGTTTCACAGTATTCCTGTGCTACTGATCCGAATCAAGAGGCTTCACAGACAATAACAGCATCAAATGCCAAACTTTCAACAGTTACCATATCAAGAATCTAATAGTACACAAATGCAGCCAAAATTTCACCAGTAACTACATTGAATAACAAGGAGAAAGTACAGAGGAGATTCAAATACTGACCAATACTAAAAGTGCTAATACAATCGCTTGGCTTCACATCTACTCTGTAAAGAGCTTGAGATGACTATGCTCATTGCAAATTATCCGAAACTACAATATCGATGAAGAAAAGTCTTGCTCGAGTTTTACTACCTTCCTGTGACAGAAGGGCTTTGATAGATTTTAACAATGTTTTTCCTCGACACATTCTCAGTCAACTCTAAATTCAAAATAGACAATAACCTCGTAATTTCGATTTCATAGTTGAAAATTTATAACTGGAAAAAGGTCTGAGGATTGTAGTTGCTACAGAAAATCATCTTGTATATCACGCCTCCATAGATATCCTTAATTTATGAGCCATGTTACCAGAAACATGATGGTGGTTCATTTCAAACTATGTTAGGGTAATCGACATCTCAAGTTCACAACTTTAGTACTAGTCCAAAGCTAATGATCATCAAGACGTTTTATAACGAAAATAACACCAATTCCAAGAGTCTAATAAACATCCAGAAGCCCCTTATAACAAATTAAAAAAATAAAACTGTAAAAGTCTCATTCAGAAAGTTCTAACTTGAACAGATTAATACCCCTTAACCTTTATTGAAGCATGGAACCTTCTTTCAGTCTAAAGTCTCAGACCAGCAGCAGAAGCTTCTCCATGGAAAATAAAGCTTCTCAAATTTCAGCTGTTAAAAGTACCTAAACGTGTTGATTTTTACACAGCCTCATTCTTTGTTACAAGAAACATTCAAAAGCTTTCAAAACATGTATATACCTATATATAGAGGAGCATGTACCATTATAAACATCATCAGAAACAACATCCACAATTTATTCTCTAGTTTCTATCAGAATCTATCACTGCCTCTCTGAATAGAATGGCTTTCTCCAACTCCATGGCCTTTTTAGCTGCAGTTCTTGTACTACTACCCATGGCAACTTTTGCAGTGGACTTGCCAGCTATATCTCCTGCTGCTGCCGGTAAGTACCGAATTTCACCCACTTCTGAATCGAACATATACTACAAACTTGTGTTTTCTTTCTTCTTATATATCTTCTTCCCCAATACAATTCAATCTACAGCTGAAATATGTAAACAAGTGGAGTGTGGAAGAGGAACATGCAATTATAACTCCAGTGAGCCATTACTCTACACATGTGAGTGCGAAACTGGATGGAAGCGAACCACAGAAGGAAATGATACCCTCAAGTTTCTCCCTTGTGTCATCCCTGACTGTAAGTACTTGGCTCTCTTGTTTTTGAAATTGTATGCTTCTAAAGCTAGCTCTACTCATCTCTACTGCATGGTTTTCCAGGTGAACTGGACTACAACTGCCAAGCACCCCCTAAAGTTCTTGTTAACACACAAATTCCAAGCAACGCATCTGCATTTGACCGTAAGTACCCTAAAACCAGATGCAGTCACCATATCTGTTTGGTTCTCTCTTTTATCCACAGATTGTTAAATTATGTGCTTTGTGTATAGCTTGCAACTGGGTTTACTGCGGAGAAGGGACATGCGTAAAGAACTCTACCTATCTATACTCACCACAGTGTGAATGCAATGACGGGGCAGACAATCTTCTTGACGTCTCAGTATTCCCATGCTACAGTGAATGTAAGAGACTAAACTTCTAATTTCAACAAAGTAACCAACACTAAACTGAAAACGGAGAAACTAATAGGAGATTATCTTCTTATTCAGGCACACTTAAACCCGACTGTGCACGCCTTGGGATAGAAGTTGCAAATTCAACTTCTTCTACTGATGGGGATGACAGTAACAAAGGTGAGATTGATCTCCTAAAATATTACTCCAATTTGATCGCTGTTGATGTAGTTATCTTACTAATTAGATTCAGTTTCAACGCCATGCTAATAAAATCAGAGAGAAGCCACATATAGATACAACTACACTGTTATTCCAATAATACACCTAAGCAGGAACAATAAGAACACAGGAACAAAGACTTATTGGCGTACTGATGTATTAGGTAGGTCAAACCCATGATCTCCTTATGAAAAGTAATAGATCCTAGAATTGAATTTTCTTGGTAATATAGTTTCTGGGGGCTGGGGTTAAAGTTTGAGACTTGGTCATGAACTGTGGCGTCAAAATTCACATCTTTATGCAATTGATCAAAGGGGCTCACAATATATTGATGGCTTAATCGATTCTTCTCGTTTTCCAGCTACTGAGTTTATGCCAGGAAACTTCCAGTTGATGACTATAGTGGTGGTGTCTGTGGGTATGATCCTGTGGAAGTAGGGTGGATAATGCTGTCATAGAAGACATTGTGCCATATATTTAGTTCGAATTCATTACACATGAGTTTGATATACGTTAGGTTAATTTGATTGTTGTAACATTCATTGATCTTTCCCAGTTCTTCAGTTTATTATTGTATCAATAAGTCAAAACACAGTCATACTGATGACTGCCATATATTTTGACCACTAAACTCTGTAGAAAAATTGTTACCAGTACATGCTTTCATTTCTCCTCCTTTGTTATCCTCCCGGATTCAAGCAAACTAACTATACTAGCTAGCATGATCCTAGTAACTTTACCGAATATGTCACGAAATTATCTTTAGAGTTTCTACAAGGTATCTGATCACTTTCTAAGACAAAATAAAAGAACCCTGAACCGCTGAATCCTAAGTTGTCCAACAATGAACCCGTGTTCATTCACTATAATTGCCACTTTCAACTTGATCACAGTGTTCATTCGCTATATGCAAATTGCATTTCATTCATAAAATCTCAGAATACTTGTTTTTACCCCCTTTCACTGGCATTTTATAACAGAACCTCTTACTTCTCCAAACTGAGAGTGCAGAACTACAGAACACCCCAATTCCCAAGCTTACCAACTAACAGCAAACAAATATGATTTTCTAAATTTTAGTTTTAATTTGAAACCAACATATTGGACACTGAATCAAAAAGCAGAACCATGATGAACAAAATCTCTTCAACCATGTTAGTTCACTCTCCTCCAAACATTTTTCCATAACCAAGACTGACAGTTGATAAGTAGTTAATTACTAACCAGTAACCAGAGATATTAAGAAGCATAAAATGCAATTCAATTCCAATTATTTCATATTATTGCACATTTCAAAGTTTCCACCTTTAGTATCATCCCTACTCTAACCAATCCAAATCACCATTCTTTACAAACAACAACAAACACCACCAAATCCGAAAACAAAAAAAAACAAAAAAACCTCTACCAATTATCCATATCACCAATCTATCAATACAAATATCGCACAACAAATAACTAGTAGTACAGAGAGAGTTTCATTCACTCACCTCCACCACCAAACTCACTTCTTCATCACATCCACCCCTTCCTTCCCTGCAATGATCACCGCGGTCGCCATATTCAAGAACAACCCATGCTCCACCACCCCCTCCAGCACCGAAATCTCCTTCCCTGCCGCCGGCCCGTCTTTGATCGGCGTCTTGAAGTACAAATCCACAATGTAGTTAAAATTATCAGTCACATAAGGCTTGTCACCCTCCATTCTCAGCTTGGCCTCGACGCCTTCCTCCTTAAACAACTCCTGCAACCTAATGAGGTTATATTTCCAACAAAACTGAACCACCTCGACCGGCATTGCCAGCCCACTGCCTCCAAGACCTGCCACCAGCTTCGTCTCGTCCGCCACCACCACGAACTTCTCCGACGCCGCCTCCACCATCTTCTCCCTCAGCAACGCGCCGCCGCGGCCTTTGACCAGGTCCAGATTGGGGTCGACCTCGTCGGCGCCGTCGATGGCGAGGTCGATTCTGGGGTGGTCGTCGAGGACGGAGAGAGGGATGCCGAGGCTGCGGGCTTGGTCCTCGGTTCGTTTTGAGGTCGGGACGCCGACGATGTCAGTGAGTTCGCCGGAGGCGAGAAGCTCGCCGAGCTTGGAGACGACGAAGGCGGCGGTGGAGCCGGTGCCGAGGCCGAGGACCATGCCGGACTTGACGTACTCGACGGCTTTGTCGGCGGCGAGCTTTTTGAGGTCGTCTTGAGTGAGGGCGGGGACGGTGCGGGCTTTGATGCACATGGGGCGGCGAGGGGCGCGGAGGTTGAGGGTTTTGGGGGTGCGGAGGTTGAGGGTGTGGGGGGAGATGAGGGAGAGAGAGGAAGCCATTTTAGAGAGAGAGAGAGAGAGAGGTGAGAGATTAGAAGAAGAGGGATGAGAGGTAGGCTTTGATCTTGTTCCCTCTTCACTCTTGTTGGTTTGTTTTGTTTGTAATCTTGTTGGGTTGGTTTATATAGTTTGTGGGGAGTTGAAAGGTTTATGCTTTAGGATCAAGATGGGACCTTGTTTTCTGGTATGGGTGGTTGGTGGTGACTTTGGGTTTTGGTTGGGTGAGAGATCCCAAGTTGTTTGCTTTCTGGTGAGATGGTGTGTTCTTGTGCCAAATTTGCAATTTTTGTTTTACCCATCTCTTTTACCTATCTGTACTGTTGGGAGATAAAATGAATGACATTGACCAAGGAAAATAAAGATAAAATGAATGACGTAAATTTTGTAGAACAAGAGTTCATTTTGAAGTCTCAGATTTTCGGTGTAATGTATAACGTAAAGAGGTAAATTATTAAATTTAAGGTATAAATTAAATAAATGTAGAGAATATAATTACTAGAGCTCTTTAATTTTAGAATCTTACGACGTGAATTAAAGCTATGTTTAGCAGACAAAAGATATGATTTTTTGAACCTTATTACCCAACATAAATTTGGATTCGGGAGTTGTAAGTCAATTTTGAAGGGGTAAATGTCAGTGTTGTATATGTATATAATATTGATCTGTTTAGTTGTTACCATCTGTAATTCAAACAGAAAGACATTGAAATGAGTGCTGATTTTGCTGACTAACAGCTTGTAGAACTGGGTTGGTGATCTCACCTGTTCTGTGTCAATCATTATTAAAGTGGTGCTGTAGAACTACTGAACTAGACCAAGCAGTTTCAAATAAGGAACACTGGATAAAAAAAAAAATTCTCAATTCACAGATTCTGGTAAGTATATTGGTTTGTAAAGTTCAAAAGTACAATTTTATCCGAAGTCTCATTCTGTGGAATGATACATAGTAATACAACCAAAAAGATAAAAAAAAAAACTAGAACTAAAGAAGCCTTTCCTTAACGGCATATTCATTCCACAACGCTATGTGTAATGGGACTTGATTTACAGATTTTACGAAATCTCCCCATACAAAAGATGATGAACTCCAGAAACCAAAAGGATGAGAAAGCAAAAGCATACAAACAAGTATTCCTGATCTTCTTTGTCATTTGTTTCAAAATAGTCTTGTTCCCATTATCTGCTGCATGCTTTTTGTATATCTTCATCACTGCTAGGCAATATAATCACTGAATTGACACCGACTCCGACTACTCTTGAACTTCAAAATGAGCTTTTCATTACTTCATCTGTCTGATGAAGACAACCTATATATATATATATATATATATATATATATATGCTGAGAGAAGGAATGGATCCTCATACCTTCTTCGTATATTTCCAAGTCCACTACAGAATTGGTTTCCGTTTCCTAAACAGATAAGGAGATAATTTTGTTCTTGTCTTCTTCGTCCTTATGAAAGAAGATTTTCCAAGTCTGTAATATATACACAATGTACGTGTTTCCTATATTGAGATCCTTGTAATTCATATCTCTTGATCATTTTTCTTTTCTTGAGTGACGAGATCACTATTGAAATATTGACAGTGTCAACTTTAAATATAGTTGTAATTCGGAATTTTGATTATTAAATGAGTTCCTGCATCAATATAATAAATTATGAACGAAGTAATATGTATAAAATTTCTTTTGTCATTTAGATGGATCTACATTAGAGCTGCGAAGGTACATACTGTTGAAAATTGAAAACAAAAAATACAGATGGACTATTTACAATATATAAACTGAAGGATAATTCATTCATGGTTCAAAATCAAGCTCCAGTGTTACAAATGTTGCATGAGCTAGCAATTGGATTATTTACAATACTGATCACATAAGTAGGCCTGAGATCAAATGTCTCCCTAATGAATCAAACCACTAGTTAATATAAGTCTAAAAGCAATTTGCAGCCAGCAGAAATTGTGTCGATCACTCGATCAGTATTCAATCTCTTAGAACTTTTCCTTGAAGACTCCCCATAGATACATCTTCGAATCAACTCTTTGATACTTCTCGGGTAACATGCTTGAAGTGAAAACCAAAAGCTCAGCCTTTTCGACATCAACTTTCATGGCGAGATCCTCCTGCATCATGCGAACCATCAAGTTGTTGAAAGTCTTCTCATTTGTTTCACTGTCAGGGAGAAAATAAAGGGCAATACTTCCATCACTAGGTTCATACATGTCGTAACCTTTTGGCCAGACATCAGTCCTATGAACCAAATCTAGGACAAGCTGTGTGTTTAGAAATTTTGACTCCTCCAACACTTTATCGCAGGCTATGCTTGAGAGATGAGCAGCAAGTCCACTAACAGTTTCAAATTTCAATGTCTGGTTGTCAATATTGTTCAATATCATAAGGCTTCCCTTCCAAGTTGGAACAGCAACTGGTTGCGCAACAACATGAGTAGAATGACCATCTTCATCCATATCCAATGTGTCATCGGAAGCATCAAATTGATCTTTTTCAAGAACAAGCTTTTCTTGATCATTAACAGCCACCTGTCCATCATCACAATTGATTTTGCTGCCCTCACCCTCATCCTTAGCCTCATCATTACCTTCAAGTATCGTCTCTAACACCCTTGCATCTGCTGATGCATATTGACTAGATTTATTCTTCTTCTTCAGCTTCATGGTCTTGTTGACCTTCAAGTACTTGTTGGTACCATCAGGAGTAGTACTACTTGTCCCGGCAGAAGGAGGAGTGCTTTGCAGCACTTCTCCGGTCTCCATAGATTCAGAATCATCAAGATCATGAGTGTAAAAAGTGGTAGCTGGCTTCAATCCTTGGCATTCTTCACAGTACCAAATTCGTCCACGACTAAGAAACTCATCTATTGACAGTTCAAGGCAATATAAATGCTGTGCATACTCCTTGCACTTGCTACAGTAGACCATAATGCCCTCCATCTCTCTAAAGGCACCACTACTGCAAGTTAGGCAAGTGTTTTTAATATCCATATATAGTGACAAGTAAATGAATGAAAGCTCTCGGTTTCGCTCACCGGGAAACTATGTATGTGACTAGATAGAGTAAGGAAGAAGAGATGACATAGAACTCAAGTAGTGAATACGGGAAAGAAGAAACATACAAAGCTTTATATAATTAGTGTTTCCGAATTGTTTAGGGACAAGGTTTACCCAAATCGTTAAGGAATGGAGTTCTCCATATGTAGAAAGGAAAAGTATCCCCAAGAGGAGAATCCCATTCCGTCTTTAATTTATTAAAAAATTTAACAAGTTACACCGAGTTAAAAAAGAAATCAACTTTTTTAAAAAAATAAAATAAAATAGATTAGTCATCAATCCCTCATGAAACGACGTCGGTTTAATGTTCTTCACCAATTCTGAGATTCTTCACATCTGGCCCCTATATATACATATTTGGTTCTCTTCTCTACTCCTCCACTCTATTTTTCGTTCGCAAGACTATAACTCCTTTTCTCTTTCAATCCAACCAACCATGTCTGCCGAATCAGCCAGCGCAATTCAGAGTAGCCAAGTAAGTATCTACCCACTTCCAATTTCAATTCCCTCTTTTGGGTTTTAATCACTTTGAGAAGAAAAAAAATCGTGACTTTGTATGAATATGTTGAAATTAGTGTCTGGGTTTGAAAACCCAGTTTCTATATGCCCGGATTTGTTCTTTTTTTGCTTGCAATTTGATGAAGGCATTGAAAGATGAGACCTTTGTGGGTTTTTGTTGTTGTCAGGTTGATCTGTTGGACTTCATAAATTGGTCTGGGGTTGAGTGCCTCAATCAAAGCACCAGTCACTCTGTTGCTAACGCTCTCAAGCAGGTAATCTATGTTTGATTCATGGGTGTTATGTGTAGGAATTTATGGAATTGTTGTTGTTGGTTTGATTGGGTCATGTTGTGTTTGAAAAGTCAGCTGTGGGGAGCTGGGTAGTTACATATGTATTGTTCTAGACTTGTAGTATTATTGATGTATATGTTTTCTCAGCTTGTATGGTGATAGAACTGGAGGAATTAGTGATACATGTCGGTTTGTGATGTGTTTTTTGTCGTATAAGTGCAACTGCTTTCCTTTGTACAAGAGTCAGAGTAGTAAAATTGCCAAATTGGTTTTTCGGGGAGATAATTTTCTATTTTTGCTAGTCTTATCTTTGGGTATCAAGCTTTATGGTTTATGTTATCACGACTCACTGGTAGGTTGACATTTAGCCAGTTCATGTGTTGTAATTTGGTTAAATGATATATTTATCTGGAATATGTGTATCTATTGAGTTTATGTATGCTTGTCAAGAACTAAGTGAATTAAAAGGTAAAAATAAGAGATCTTGCACTTAAGCCATAGACTTGTGGTTACATCATAGTAAGCGTTTTGTGCTAACTTACTGAATTAGTAGTTGAGTCATAAAAGGTTATGCAGTTAGATTTAAATACGTGTTTTGCATATGATAAATAGGGATACAGAGATGATGATGGTTTGAATTTAGAGAGTGATGCGGATGAGCAGCTTCTGATCTACATACCTTTTCTTCAAGTCATTAAGCTGCACTCAATTGTCATCAAAGGACATGAAGAGGATGGTAAGCGTACCATTTATGAATTGTTCAAGATGGTCTTCTTGTATTCCTGGCTTTTGTAGTTTCCTCCAACTTTCTATTAATCTATCATCTATTGTCTTTCCTTATCTTTTATTTCTGCTGGCCTTTTTAAGTTGCCTAAAAAGTGGCTTTCTTATACACATCCCTTAAAGATTTCTACTGCAATGTTCTAGGTCCCAAGACAGTGAAGCTTTTTTCGAACAAGGAGCACATGGGTTTCAGGTATTACTTTAGGGAAAGTTACAGTTACTGACTTGATGGAGAAAAAAAAATTAGTTAACTAATGAATGCATTTCTTCTTGATATTGGCAGCAATGTCAATGACTACCCTGCAAGTGACACTGTTGTTTTAACCCCTGATCATCTAAAGGTTGGGATCCTATACCGGATCAGGCTACAACTTCCCGTCTCCGTCTTTTGGCATGCTTGTTGAAGACATTAACATAGTTAAAGCTTTCTTTGTAGTGATGTACTTTTATGTAATTTATGTGTGACAGGGAAAGCCAGTTGTTTTGAAGTATGTCAAATTTCAAAATGTTCGCAGGTATCAAGCCTATTCCTACCTGATATTGTGCTCTCTTTTTTTTTTTTCCACTTTTTAACCTTTCTGATAGAAGTCTCACATCATTCTTGTATCAGCTTGACAATTTTTATCGAGGATAATCAATCTGATTCAGAAGTCACAAAAGTTCAAAAGATTGGCCTGGTTGGAACAACGTAAGTTTCTGAGTATCAACCATATCCAATTTCCTTCTGTATAAAATTACATGTATGTTTATATAACAAAAGAACTTTAGTTGTATTCTTTAGGATAGTTTGTTGCTTTCTCGTATTCCCACCTATATGTTTCTGATGACTCCAACCAGTAGTATAAAATTGGATATATCTTTCACGGAATACGTATGGGCCTTGCAAAAATAGAGTATCGTGGAAATTAGTCTTTGAACTTTGGTTGTGGTTTGTTTGTCTTGAGGATAGCCTGTTCCAACATACGAGTTATAGTACTATATTTTCAAGGGATCAGATACCTGTCATCTTTCTTGTCCGTAGGATTAGCTATGTTTCATTTATGTGGCAGACATAAATATAGTATAGATCAGAGCATCACCTAACATATGTACCATGTGTTTGACATATGTATTCAGATCTCCCATCTTGACAACAATGACATACTCCTGCATAACCATAAAACGCCTTGCCATATGCATATGAAGTTTTTTCTTGTGATGTAGGGTGGAAACAACTGACATGAAGGGTTTGAAGAAGATTGAAGATGGACACTGAAGAGACAGAAATGGATGGATGGCCAATGGTGGATCATCTAAAATCGTTGTGATTGTCTAGAAAACCCATTTGTGCGCCTGGGTTTTGTGGCATATTGTACTCGATATTATAATCAAGTTCCTTTGAGATTATTCACCCTTCGTGGGATGCTAGGATGATAGGAACCTAATATTGACCAAAGATTTGAAGTTATTGCCCTTCCTGAGAAGCATCATGTTTTGTTAAAATGAGTTGCATCTTTCTGTTATCTGTGGAGTATATCTATGAGGCTTTTGGTGATCCGCCTCTAGTGAACACTCAGACTGCCAGTTAATAGTACGTATCCTTGGTGGGAGATTAAACTCCTGTTAATCTGGTTCCAGAACCGCTTACAGCTGAGGTCATGAACTGATAACTCTTTATGGAATAAGAGGCGTTTTACAAACTCCCACCTAAATATACCAACGCTCGAGTCTGATTTTGACCAATTACCATTTGAGGAATCAGAACACTGTACGAATGTTGATTCGCATATGGGAAGTCCATTAAAATTTTAAGAATGAGAAATACACAATGATACAATTTAGTTCAATATATCTGATTGAACTAATGGAAGAATAAAGAGTAAACGTGATGGAAGTCAAATCGGGTCGATTCCTCTGTAAGATCAACTGCTGTTAAAATATAGATCGATGCTACCTACTTGCAGCCGCGAATTTGATTGAATATCACGAACCCTCAAAAATCTAAACCTGGTATATGTAACTAGTTAAATGAGAGCCAAATATAAGCAAATGTTCAAAGAGATTTGGGGTGCACATGTTACCTGAAAGCATTTGATAGGAAACCTTCAGAGGAAACTTCAAATGTTCTACACTGAAAACGATTGTCGAATAGTTGAGAAGTTCGTTTATCTAATAGATGCCAGCTTGACCCCTTGTCATTGCTTCCCTCAACAACCCTAAAAATTAAAATATTAGATGTTTACAAGGAAAGATATGGGGACAAACACAAATGTATGCATATATATACCAGTCCATTGGATCTCTTTCTGGTGCATCATTGGCTGACATCAACTCATACGCCGCAAGTTTGTGCATCTGATTATCCGATACTTTATATATGATCCAACAACCTACAAGAACATAAGAAGAAAGGAGTTGATTGTTAGCCTGGGAATCAGCCTGTTATAATAGGCTACAGTTACTATCTCATCAAAATTGTATTTTACTTTGTCTTCATGGTTTATTCTTGGTGCTAAACCCAAACCAAACTACCTACGAATTGAAAATGTTTGACAATTCAAGTGTAATGAAGATGGATCGATAAAAGAAACATACAAAAGAGGGAAGTCTACATTACCTTTTGCACCATTTGGTTCTTCCCACTTGGACACGCGTGTCCCATCAAAAGCTGATGTGGCCTGAAATCGATTAAGGCGGATTATACATGGATTCTCAAGTGAAATAGTAAAAAGGTGTACTGCAGTTACTGCACTATACAATAACACTCACAATGCCAAATGGAATTTCTTCTCCACTTGCACAGACTAGACCGGAATGTATCCTGTTTAACTTAAGAAGCGGCAAGCAAAGAGAATCTTTGACGAAATTTTCACAACTTTTTAGATTACGGATCGTGACATCCAAAGCATGGAATGTTACAGGCAATGCCAAGGATGTCTTAACAGCAGGTCCAGCCAAAGAAATGTAAACCCTCCCATCAGTTTCTGCCTTGCTACTTAATGAAAGAGCGCTTAGTAACTCAGTGAAGGAGGGCAGCAACTGCTGAACAACAGACTGGTTGATATTTGGAACCGAATCTATTGACACCCTCCTTGTTTTAAAAGGGGATTTCTTTAGATTTATGAGAATTCCTTTAAGAATCTCCAGTACTTCAATTGCTTTTGACTTTGGAAAACCTTCATTAACCAACTGTGAAAGAATAGGAAGAAAACCATTGTAAATTTTTGTCACGTGCTCGTCCACACATTGACGAAGTGGACAAGAACCGGCCAACGATAAACTCTCATCAGAGCCATCTTCCATTCTTGACTTACGCCATTCCTTATCCCCACTTCGTCTTCCAGGTAATGAGGTTGAGGCATCGTCTGTAGAATGTAAATCTCTCTCAAGTTCTCGTCTTTCCTTTTCATCATGGTCTTCAAGTGCAGAACGCACTTCAGAAGTATAGCCTCTTCGACATTCTTTTGTTATATTAGCAAGCACAGCTGACACTGCAGGCTCTGCAATAATGTTACGCCGAGAAAGAACCTGCAAATTGACAGATTTCTTTGATATCAGGGACTTGGCAATAATGCATATCCCGTGGAAACTATTTTTTGCATTTTCACCAAGAAGTTCTCCTAATGAGAATCTAGCAACACATTTTAAGCTACTACACCTGTTTTGATTACCTCATGCCACTTCCTTGTGTAGCGTTTAGTTACGTCACATACTCCATCCTTCCCAATAGCAATTACATAATTTAATTTCTTATTCCACCTTCAAGAAACCATTTAGCTATATTATAATAATATGAACACATCTGAATATGTAAAATAATTAATCAATCTAGTATCAAGAACAGGACGAACAGATTAGTCTAGAAAAATGATTGAACTAGATAAATAAAAGGTTACCCGCTTTCATATAACAGGGGTCTGTCATACACTCCTTCACAGGGATCAAGATGCATCCATCTGAACAACAGCAAAGGTATTAGAACACATGCACCCATATATTGCTGACTACAGCATTCCCCAACTTGATGGAAACTCAGTAGTTGTAGATGAAAGTTACCTTCCTAAAGATTCTGAGAAGCACTCTGTCCAAACATGATCTGTGAAATCCAGGATCTAAAGTGGAATAGAAAATTTAGTTAATTTATAGAGAACGCTATGGACAACAATCATCTGTAACCTTCCACGTTTGAGGAAAAACAGTGGATCTCTACTGTTAACTTGTCTTATTTTCAGCCGAAGCCAGATAATATAAATATGTATTCCAAGTTGGAATTCTACTCGATAGTACAATACAAGAGAGATTTATATACATTATTGACCATGTAAGAGTTGAAAATTACTAACCAGGCGTGATTCATACCCAAAAGCTCGGCAATAAAGCGTGAAGCAATTTGCCCATTCCCCACAACGACCCTTCCTTGTTTCCAAAAGCTGCATTTTGGGAAAAGGGTGAGAGTGATGCAGACATGAAATATCAAATGAGCTTTCAATATGGGAAAATATCAAAACGTAAAGAAGCACAGATACCTTAAGCGGGTCATTGTAGCGTGGGAAACGGGTCACTGTTGGGCAAGAAGTGCATCTGGATTTTTAAGAGTAAAGAAAGATAAGTCGAGACAAGTTGACCAAACAAATATTGAACATCATTATCAAATTTGAACAGACCACAAGAAAACAAAGAATACATGGAAGCCAGGATGGTAGAAACAAACTCAAACGGATTTATGACAGTAAATAAAGAACTTTTACAAGCTCAAAGTACAACTAGAAACTTGAAGAAGATGTATACACTCAGTTATACATAAATGCCATAGTGATTGATGATATATGGTACTGAACTCTTGGTTAAATTTAAAAAGGAATAAAGTACCATAGATCAGAACAGGACATGGTTAAAAACTTAAAATCTTGGTCTGACACTGAGGTTAGAGAAAGAGAGGTTGAGGAACCAAATTAAAACAGCATTGCTATGTAAACCATACCCCCGAACCAAGACTACTAGTGCAAACTTAAATGGGAAGAGGGATCAGTCCGGACAATCAAAACGAGTTTGCTGTAGCATACCTATAAATTTCAACTCGTGAACCTCCATGAAGAAGTTCTGGAGGAAGTGCAGCATCCATGCCAAGGCTGACGGTTTTATGGCCGCAACTATCACAGGGAGGTTGATTAACCCAACTGCAGTACCCAAAAAGGACATTATAAGCTATATTCATCTTATCAGAAAATCAAATGAAGTACAAATTTGATTAATTAAAAAAGAATAATAACCCTTTTCTTAGGATCAGTCTGTTTTCGCCTCCATGTAATATTTCTATTTAAAATGAATGTGTCATTTTTTTACTCTCCAAGAACCAAGAGCAAACAAAAGCATACTATAAATTGAGAATATTCAGCAATCAGCATAGTTTAGACCACATTCAAAATAAGCTGAACCATCATTAAGAAACAAACTGATGCAAACCCACCTAGTGGTTGGGATATTTACTTAAAATAGCTCGCTACTGTTGACCAACGATAGTAATATGTGATTAGTAAGTTTAAACTGTGTCTTATATTTTCCCTAATCTGTACTAATATTCACTTACTATGCAGACACATCAGTTTGGACTTTAGGATGTAATCGAAAAAAAAATATAAAAAAATAAAACTTTGGGGTCCAACAGATTATACAAAACCAAAGTAATACTAAGAAGAATATAAAATATTATAATAGAAAAGTGAAAAACACCTGAAGGATTGTTTGAACCAGAAAAGCAGCTGCAGCAGGAAAGCATGATCTTGTTCCTTCTTTGTTGGAGTAAACTTTCCCTCCTAACATACACAACAGATTTGCTTATCACCAAGACATTACCAAAATCATCAATATATCACCACACCAGTTTGTAATAGGATCAAAGAAATCACTAATTATAATCATCGTCAACAAAACTTTATCTGTTTACAAAACATATTATTATAAGATGGCAAATCATATCGACAAAAACATAAGCTCCGGTTTTAGAAGATTCAAAATCATAATTTGGGCATTTATACGGTGAAACAAACTAGAACTAGAAGTGCTCTCACCTTGGCCAAACTGACCAATGCCTTCTCCTCCAGCTGTTCTACAGCCACCGTTTTCCTAGCAGCCTCCTGGCGTATCGGGTCCTCATACTAATCATAACCAATATTCCAACAATCACATCAGTTCACATTATTCCATTTGATCCAAAATGCACATACACTTCGAAAGCTTCAATCGAAAAATCAAACAAACACAAAAGGAAAGAACATCTACCATAAGAACTTGACTGATATAAGGCCGCACTCTCCTCTCAAATTCTCCATCATCTTCAGCAACAGCGAATTGCTGATACATAAGCGCCTCCTCCTCCGCCTAATTTTTCATTAAACAAAAAAAATGCTCATATAAACCTAATTTCACCTAAAACAGCTTCGTAATCCTACGAAATTGAACACAACCTGCAGCATTCTAGCCAATTCCTCATCGGATTTCAGCAACTCGTCGTCTCCGGCGGCTGACTCCGGCTGATATTCACTGATCGAGACCAGCCGCAGCTTCTCGGAGACCGCGATCAGGTCGGAATCGTCCAAAACAACGCGATCGTCATCGGCTCCGATGAGCTTCACCGCAAAATCAAATCCAAATGTAAAATTAACCGGAGTAAAGCTAGAGAGAGAGATGAGAGAGAGAGAGAGAGACTAAAGAACCTTCTGATCGTCGGGAGGTACAGAGGTGAGAGAGTAGAGCTGGTATTTCAAAACCTGCAATGAGAAAATTGAAGATGAAATTTGAGTTATTTAGAGAGAGAGAGAGAGAGAGAGAGAGAGAGAGAGGAGGTGGTACTTCGAGGCCGTCGTCGGTGTCGTAGACGACGGAGAAATCGGAGTCGTTGTGGCGGACCTGGAAGCTCCGAGCCACCATTGTTTCAACGAATGCGAAATGATCTCAAAGTCAAGGAGCCAACGACCTCTCCATTTGTAAGCTTCTGATTGTGGGAGAAGAAACAGAGAACGACGTGTCGTTTCGGGTCGAGGGCGCAGGCCCAAATAAAAAGAGCGAAAGGGAAGCCCAATACATTGATTAATGAAGTTTCTTGAAGGAAAAAGAAAAAAAAAATTTGATGCGAGTGTTGATCTATGAGAACAGAACTTATAGTCATAAAAGTTCATGTAATGCTTGTATGATGATCATGCATGATTGATCAATCATGTGAGAATCATAATTAAGTACGTATTGTTTTCTACTATATCCATGTATCGTCAGATTGTGCGTGTATAAGATTCGTTGGTTGTAAATACATGATTTGCTTGGAAGTTCGGAGTCGTAAAATTTCTACATACGTGTATGCCTAGTACGTATTACAGTGTGTTAATGAATCATTTAAGCGGATAGAGGACAATCCTATAATTAAAGCGGAGGCCATACAATCATAACAGGGATAAGAATTGATAGTTCCTGCGGGAAAATTCAATACTCTTTTAGAAAGAACTAATAATGTATGGTTAGTAGTTAGTACTTAGTACCAAGCATCTCCAATAATTGTCACATTAGGTATACAGATAGAGGACAATCCTGTAATTAAAGCGGAGGCCATACAATCATAATAGGGATAAGAATTGATAGTTCCTGCGGGAAAATTCAATACTCTTTTAGAAAGAACTAATAATGTATGGTTAGTAGTTAGTACTTAGTACCAAGCATCTCCAATAGTGAGAGTTATTTTAGTAGTTAAATTGACTAAGAATGAATTATAGTTAGTTTATTAATGAGTAATTCTTCAGTAGATACTTAAATTAAAAAAAATTGAGTTATAAATTGACCGTAAAAAAATTTAGCCAAAAATTATATTTTTTCTCTCAACCCTTTTAAATTTAGATAAATTTTAAAATATCTTTGAAATAGTTAGTCATGCCTTTTTTGACGAGGACATGCATGACATGCAGCATTGCCAAACATATAGAGTTTGCTTCGATGGTTAGTTAGAATCTATGTAATAACCCGATTTTTCGGGACAATTTATTAGATTATTTGTAAAGTTATAAAGTTGTGAAAATTATAAATTGTGTGTGTTCCGCATCGTCACGTCGGAAATCGAAAACGGAAACGTTGTCGAAACGTTTATTAGAAAAACGTTACGTTCCGCGACGTGAGAATCGATTTTTATTTCGTCGCTTGATTGTGAAAACTTCCTTCACGAAAGTTGTAGAGCACGTCGATACGAGTTTGTGGACACGTCACGAGTTCTAATCGGACGTCGGACGTGAGAGTTATTAATGACGGAAGTTAGTTTCCGATTTAGAAAATGGTATAAAAGGAAAAATTGAGGGATTAGGGTTTCCATTTTCGGAAACCCTTCACCCGCCTCTCTTTCCCTCTTTCTCTCTCTTCTCTCTCACCTTTCTCCGATTCTCCTCTCTCCCTCAAATCGCCTCCTGCGATCTCATCAGCCGGAGCGACGTGGTCTTCACCGCCACTCCCTACGGCCTTGCAAGGTCCTCCGCATACGACCCCGAGCTCGCCGCATCGCGCCTCGCCGCCTTGAGCTTCCTTGAGACAACCCGAAGCTCGGAGGAGACCTCACGCCCCCGTCGCAAGCGCTCGTCCCTCATCCCCCACCACCCTCTGACGCCACCGCGAGTAATTGCAACGCGAATTGAACCACGACACACCCTCAACGAGAAATCGACATGATCAGCGATTCATTTCTCTCCGACGACTTTCCAAAGCCTCCACCGTCCGATCTAGGTATAAATTGATGTGATTGATGTTTGTGTGAGATTGTGGATTGAAATTTGTTGGTTTTGAGTTGATTTTTGTGGAGATCGGAGGAGGATGGTAGATTACCGCCATTTTGGGCGGCGCGTGTGAGAGCGTGAGGTGGTGTAGGGGCGGCCTTGGGCCGTGCAGGGGTGGAGGAGGAAGAAAAGGAGAGAAATAGGGCGGCGGTGGGGGATGAGGGACGTGCGGCGCGTGAATAGTATTTTCAAACAGTAATTTGTAAAATTTTATTTTTACGACGGTAAATGTAAAAAGGTGATTTACGTACTGTAAATGTAAATTTATTTTACGTACGGTAAATGTAAATGTAAATTAGTTTCAGTAAATGTAAAAAAGTAATTTCGGAAGGGTAAATCAGTAATTATTATTTATTGAGACAGTATTTACATTTGAATAGTATTTATACGTACAGAAATACGTAAACAGTATGTATACGTACATGAATACGTAATTGATGTGTATTTGTACAGAAATACGTGAATAACAACTCCGTGAACAGTAAATTCGTAAAACCAGAAATTGCTGAAAAATAACATATTATTACTGTTTCGGAATTTAAAGGTTTATGTAACAATTATAAATTATTTTCTTATCTTTTCAAGGTGATTGATAATTCAAGAAAAAGGAATTACATTCGGAATTGTGGAATTACGCACGAGATTATAAGGTGAGTAAAATCTCACATTTACGAATCTACCCTTGCGGAGATTCAAGATTATGCAGAATTTTAAAGAATGAAATATGACATGTATATGATATAGTGGAATATATATATTTGTATAAATGGTAAATATGTACATATATATTGTTTGCTATATTATATACTGTTATGATTTCGTGGTGAATATGTTCATTTTGATGATGAGATTTATATATCGAACATGTGATTTGAATTGTACAATATGACATGATAATTATTGTACGTAGTTTTAACATTGAGTTTTGTTAAAACTTGATTGTCTTCGGACGTGTTTGATGTCTTCGGACGAGTTTTGTCTTCGGACGTGATTTATGTCTTCGGACGAGTTTTGTCTTAGGATGTGATTGATGTCTTCGGACGAGTTTTTGTCTTCGGACGTGTTTATGTCTTCGGACGTGATTGATGTCTTCGGACGAGTTTTGTCTTCGGACGTGATTGATGTCTTCAGACGAGTTTTTGTCTTCGGACGTGTTTATGTATTCAGATCAGTCTTCGGACGTGTTGGCATGTCGGAACCTAGCTTTGGCCGGGCGAAAGTTACGATACAGTTAGAGCTCTAGTATGTCTGCCGGAGTACTACATGTGAGATAACAGATGGGTTATCGGCTTATGAGTACTCATATTTTTGGACGTTGGGTAGCGGGAGGTTGCCCAATGTCGGCGGTGTACTACATGAGGGGTAACATAGGTGTACCAGCGTTCATTAGTACCTGATAGAGCGTTTTGTTAAAACGTCTATAATAAACCCTGTAAAACATCATTGTTAGTATAGAATAAGCAGGGATCGTTCTTTCCGGGGAATTGAAGGGAACTCTAAACTTTTAGTGTTAACAAATAATGGGGGGTTTGAGATTGATTATTAACTACTAAAATAAAACCTAAATTACTATTTACATGATCGACTTCTCTTTAACAAACTTAAATCAAATTTACCATTACACCACATAATTACAAGTTCGAACCTATCATGCATTCTAATTCGACCAATTACATACTTTTTAGACACCAATACAATTAGAGCCTTAGGGGATCATCTAATCGTGCAAGATTTCAATTAACATTTAGATTGACTTAGGGCCTAATCTAAATTTGCATGCAATCGAATTCAATAACACTTAGAGTAGAAATCAAACAAGATTACATTTAAGCACCAAATCTTTGTTGGAGACATGTTTCATGTGTGGCGTCACCCACCATGGTTTCACATGCAAATTTCCAGAATTTTTACCACTTTTAATCAACACAAACCGAACCTACTTATGGCATGATTCGATTTGTGTCAATATGGTTGATGAATCTAGCACTCAAACACAATCTTAGGGATTGCATCCAACCACTAAATTCATATGCACATATCTGAAAATTATCTAAAAATGTGAGAAAGATGATTAGAACACAACAATAGAAATACAAACTCATTAATTATAAGAACATAGATTTGACATAGTCTCAAAAAAAATATCAAATACAATCTGAAAATTTTAAAACAAATACAAAACCAATATTTCCACATAAACAACAACTTACAATCTTCATAGACAAAGAATTGTAGATTAACACAAATAGACGAAGCCATGGAGATGAGTTGCGAGAATCACACGTTGTAGGAACCTTGGAGGTGTGTCTTCAATGGTAAAACTCGGTGGAGATGATGATGGTTTTGGGGTGGACGGCTTGGCTAATTTGTGAGGGAAGTTTATGGTGGTGTTTTGGTAGAGTTTTGGCTCTTGAATGCTAATGAGAAGTGATCATATTTGAGAGGTGAAGCCATGTATATATAGAGGAAAGATGGAGGGTTTGAAATTGCTTCTTTATTCCTATAAACATGCCATGCTTTAATCCCTAAAACATGGAAAGTTTTATTCCCTAAAACATGCCATGCTTTAATCCATAAAACATGGAAAGTTTTATTCCCTAAAACATGTCATGTTTTAATCCCTAAAACATGTCATGTTTTATTCCCTAAAACATGCCATGTTTTATGCCTTTAATGATCATCTTCTATTTAATTGTTGCATGACTTGGCTCCATCTTTTTTTCTTTAATTATCTCTTCAATCCAATCTGAAAATAAGAAAATAAAATCATAAGTAAGAGATAATTAGTTTTAAAACCTAACAAGGATTCCTAGTCAAACTTGGACTCTAAACCAATTATGCGTTTTAACTCATGTAAGCACAAAAATGCATCCAATACCGCTCAAGACTCTTATTACGACTCAATGACTCAATAGTACAACAATAAGGGCTAAGCAAAGTATAAATTGAGGTAAAAACATGTTAAAAACGTCGCACAAAGTGCTCATATCAGTACCCGTATTATAAATGCATTTGGGTAAACAGAAGGGTTGCCCAATTTCTCATGAGCACTTTCATTTTCATATTTTGGACAACCAAATGGGCCGTCCATTGACTCATGAAAGCATTTATATTTTATGTTTTTGTGGATTTCCGTATATATTGATATGCGAGTTTTATTGTTGCTTTTACTCATACGAGCTGTAAAGCTTACCGGGTTTGTGTTTACAATCCCGGTGCAGCAATTCGATGGTGTAATGGATAACTCCGCAGGTGTGGATTAGCGGAATTGACGGACCGCTCAGAGGACTTGAAGTTATTTATTTCCAGCTTGTGTGAAGATTTTGTGTGACTATCTTGTGAGGTTGTTGTGAGGATTATACATTTTCATTTGTTATAATGTTGAATTATAATTTGGTTTGTAATAATTGGTTTGACTGAGTTGTATTTCGAACTCAGAGATGATCCGCTGAGATTGTTTAAAATGATTTCGATTCATTGAGATTGTTTTAGTGTTTTTCATGACTTCGAATTTGAATTTCATGCTGGAATTTTTGGGGTCGTGACAATCTAACGGTTAGATATTGATTACATTTAGATGCCCCGAAAGTCCTAAATAATTCGATCTCCTCGTTTTAAACTCGAATTTTTTATATATAGGAGTATAGGACGTCCATATCCTCCGGTTTGATTGGCCGGCTGCACCCTTCAGCTGGTATATATGTTTTTTTTAATTAAGAAAAAGCTGATATATATGAATTTGTCATATATATTGGTGCGATCGACAAGTAGGGGGATACAAATTAAAAGGTTCCATATACTTCCATCAGTACAGTGGATTCCATGAAATTAAACACAGATAATGATAGATAAGTGATAGTATTTTGTGGGTAGCGGTGTTATTGTATGGACGTGACCCCAAGTTCGTTGTCGGTGTCGTAGACAACGGTGAAATCGGAGTCGGTATGAACTTTCTTGAATTCACGTTACGAACTTCCATGAAAAAGAAAGATTGGAACGAAGGCATGCTTCTTTGATTTCAAACTTCTAAACCTTACGACAAATTATATAAAGGAACCGAAGAGAGGTGTTAAAGACGATGGCGATGGCCTAATAACTCGAGAAAGAGGCAGTTCTGTACCTTATCGACGTCGTTTTCTGGGAAGTCGATGAAATTAACGATAACACGATTGGCATATGCCAATACCATAGAGCTTGCTTATTGATTGCCTACTAGAAAAGAAAATTTTATCTAATTTTACGGCATAATTATAGCTCACTTCGATCTTTCTTGATCGACCCGCAGAAATCAAAACAGTTGCCCGCCAAATCTGTCAAAGACCTCGGTTGGTCTCTTACAACACCACCAGCTCCAACCACGTACATAACGTCAGTAGAAAATTCCAACCATGCCAAACCATATATGTTTGCCATACTTGTTTTGCCATATATTTCTGCCCTACTATTTTTATGTAGAAATAATCAACAAGGAAGCCCAATCAACAATTTAGTAAGATTAAGGGAGCAAAGCCTTAATATAAGCTTAATTACTTTCACATCAAAAGGAGAGGAAAGCAAAGTCACCTATATAGGTCTGTCTAAAAAAAAAAAGGTTCATCTCTATATACCTAGGCTCCAATCCATATCTAGCAAATTGCTAAAAGTGCATGAGAAAACTCATGTTGATGACAAAACAGCTCAGAATTAGATTGAACTCTGACTCCTTCAATTTTTCTGTACGTGATAGAATTATTGGGTTCAACCAACTTCTTTAATATCCACCTGCCCCCAAGAACAATGACATCTCACTCTCAACGTACACGTCGATCCATACGGCCACATATACAAGCGCAAACCTACTATAAATCAGCGAACAATGGTCTTTGTATAATCAGAAAACAAATCTGCGTACTCCATATAGTATGAATCCATAATTCCTCCTTATTTCCTCGTCTCCATCTGTGAAAATGATGAACCAGAGCAACCGGGTGGCTTTCCGATCAAAACTAACGGCAGTATCTAGCCGGCCGGTGAACCCGGGTACGAGACATTCTTTCACGGGTATAGACAAAGCAATGGCCCTGCACAGCGTTCACGTGGTATTCTACTACAAGAAGCAGCTGTTCACAGATTTTGACTTGGACCCGTTTAGGGTATGTCTCTCGGAGGCCTTGTCGCTTTACCCGCCGGTGACCGGTCGGATAGTACGGAGAGAGGTCGACGGTGAGTGGGAGGTCAAGTGTAACGATGCGGGAGTGAGAGTAGTGAAGGCCACGGTGGCGACAACACTTGATGAGTGGCTGGAATCTGCTGATGGAGCGGAGGAGATGTTGTTGACGACGTGGGACGATATGCCTCAGGGTGATGATCCTAGTTTATGGTCGCCGTTTAAAATCCAGGTATGTACTCCGATCCGGCATGTAGGGAAAATAAGACATAAGTTTACTAGAAATGACTGCTTCAATATTTTCTACGTGAAACCGCCGTTCTTTTTGGTTCTTTCAAAATTATTCTAATTAAAAACAGAGAGAGCGAAATTCGAACCAAAATATGTACTCTATGATTCATTTATTTATCTATCACCAGTTCACCACTTTCATTAGTCATTACTAATTAATTATCTGAAAGACTTGTGATCTTGAGTCATGATATTTATTTCATGGAGCCCGTACGTAGTAGATTTCACTAAGATAGTACACTGAGAACTATTTGTAGGTTGGTACTAAAGAACAAGAGCTATTAGATATGAATGCTGTGTTTAATTGTTTCTATGCATGACATGGGAGAAGAAGCTAGGGTAATTGTTCGAAAGAGGAAGCTAGCTAGGGTAGTTAATTTCAAGGGGACACACCTATCGTTGTCCAGCGAGAGTTAATCTATCTGGGGATGCGAGAGTGACCGGGAACGAACTATCTTAAGTCTTGTGAGGCTTAATCTGAAGTTTGAATGTAGCAGATCGATCAAATAGTACATGGCCACACTTAGGGGTTGGTCCAGAATAAGCACCGAGCTGAGTAAGCTGACCATGGATGGGATATATATAAGCCGAACTGCGTGACTGCGTCCCCTTCGGTGGTTGAAACTTATGACGTCGTGTTACATCGATCAATAAACGGAATTAAGCCGGCCATTCACTCACCAACTCACCAACTTAGAAAATCCATCAATTTAGTTCACAGTTTACACCCTTAGCCTTAGCAGCGAGATCGACTACAATAATTATGCACTCGGAATCAGGAAACAAGAAACAAGATTCAGTTAATGGATCATCATATTCTATGATGTGTTTTTGGATTGTTGTTCTCTGCTGACAGATAAAATTAGTTGGTGGGGACCTATATATATAGTTTTTACATACGAAGAGTTATGACATATTGGTGGTCTACACATGCAGTTGATCATTTAAAAGTTATGAGGTCAATAAAATGCTAGTATTAAGTTTTCTTTTTTGGATCGAAAATGCTTGAATTAAAGTTATACTCGTTATCTATGGAGCAGATTAATGAATTTGAAGGAGGAGGAGTAGCCATTGGAGTAAGTTGCTCCCACATGCAAGCAGACCCAACTTGTGCGACCCTATTCATCAAGTCATGGGCCGAGACTCACCGCCGGGAAGCCGTCGTACACCCGCCGTGCTTCGAGGAATCGGATTCGCTACTCACTCGCGGACTCAACACTCACAGCAAAAACACAAAGTCATCACGTGCTTATTACGAAGCCAAGTCCATGGCAGCACAGACCCCATTAGTACTGAAGAAAATGGGCACAGCAACTTTCAAATTTTCCGATAAAGCGATGAAGCAAAGCCTCTTAGAAATCCACCAATCATGCCCTGTTGCCACCCCGTTTGATCTGCTAGCCGCGCTCTTCTGGGCGCGCATTGCTCGCTTGAAGCATTCGGAAAGCGAAAGTAAGCACTCACTCTCCATTTGTGTCGACTTCAGGAAGAAGCTGCAGCTCTCTTATGGACACTACGGAAACGCCCTGCATTTTTCGTTGCTTTCATTACCTGACGTAGGAGTTAAGGAAGACTTGGGGGATGTGGCCGGAGCCGTGCACAGCCATGTGTCGAATCAAGGGGAAGGGGAGTTTTGGTCTGCTATAGATTGGTTCCAGTCCAGAAAGAAAGAGGGAGGTGAGTCTGGGGCACCTTTTAGGATGTATGGCCCTGAGCTGACGTGCATGAGCATGGAGCACATGATTGAGTTTCCTGGGAGTACTGGGAATACGCCATTGATGCATACAGCTGTGTTTGATAAGGAAATAAGGCCCGTACACGTGTCATATCATGTCGGAAATGTGGAAGGGGAAGGTTTGATAATGGTGATGCCGTCTCCGGAAAAAGGGCTGGCGAGGATGGTTACGGTGACATTGCCGGAGGAGGAATTGGAGCAGCTATGCGAGGATGAAGCTATTTTGAACCTAAACCCAACAACGATCCTAAGTGGGACGAGAAGAGCATAAATCTGCTCTTATATATAACTATCTATGAAGAAAGGAGAAGATTAATCGATCATCTTTATCGTGTTGGTTTTGTGTTTATGTTCGTTAATTGTTCAGTGTAATTAGCGAACGAAGTCAAATAATAGTCGACACAACAATTTCAGCTAGCTAGTTGTAATAACCCTAATTTTCAAACAATATTTGAGTTTGATTGGAATTCCATAAAATTGTGAAATTTAATTAGAATGAGTGTGAGTGGTGGCGACGTTATGAAACGAAAAACGAAAACGTTTTCGGAACGTTTGAATCGAAAAACACTACGTTTCCGAACGAATATATCGACTTTTATTCCGTCGATCGTTTGTGAAAACTTTCTTCACGAAAGTCATAGAGCTCGTCGATACGAGTACGTGGACATGTGACACGTTCGAATCGGACGTCGGAGGTGAAAGTTATTAACGATTGAAGTTAGTTTCCGATTTAGAAAGGGGTATAAAACGAAAACTTATCGTTTAGGGTTTCCAAAATTGGAAACCCCTCATTCTCTCCCTCTCCTTCCACCCGGGCGCCTCCCTTTTTCTCTCTTTCCCTCTCCCTCACCGATCTCACTCCTTCGCCGATTCTCCACCACCACACGTCCGTGAGCCACACCGCCAGCACAGCGTGGGGGTGCGTGGGTTAGCTTAGGAGTGATCGGAGACCGTAGGAAGGTGGAGGAGGAGGAGAGGATGGTTTTTGGGGCGGAGGTGACGTGATACGCTCCGGTGTCGGAGTAGGCGCGTGGGCCCCACGCGCGGTCGCCGGCAAGTGGCGCGTGTACCCCACGTGCGGCGGCGCGTGAACAGTGACTCCGACACAGTAAATTGTAAATTTTATTTTTACGTACGGTGAATGTAAAAAGTAATTTACATACAGTAAAAGTAAAATTTATTTACGTATGGTAAATATAAATTTAAATTACATTCAGTAAATGTAAAAAATAATTTCAGAAGGGTAAATCATTAATTAATATTTACTGAGACAGAATGTATATTTGAATAATATTTATACGTACAGAAATACGTGAACAGTATGTACTCGTACAACGATACGTATTGGATGTGTATTTGTACATTAATACATAAATAGTAAATACGTGAATAGTAACCGTGAACAGTTTCACTGAATAGTGACAGTGAACAATAAATTCGTAAAACCGAAAATTGCTGAATAGTAACCGATTATTACTGTTTCGGCATTTAAAGGTTTACGAAACGTTTCTAAATTCTTTTCTTATCTTTTCAAGGTGATCGATAAATCAAGGAAATGAATTATCTTCGGAAATTATGGAATTACGCTCGAGTCGATAAGATGAGTAAAATCTCACATATTTACGAATCTACACTTGTGGTGATTTCAAGATTTTTGCAAGAGTTTTAAATATTGAAATACGACATGTATACAATATAGTGGATTATATATATATATATTGTATAAATGGTAATAAGTACATATATATATAGTTTGCTATAATATATACTGTTATGAATTCATTTGAAATAAGTCATTTCGACGACGAGCATGTGATTTTAATATAGAGTTTTGTTAAACGTTTTGTCTTCGGACGTGTTTATAAATTATGACATGTATATGATATAGTGGATTATATATATGTATTGTATAAATGGTAAATAAATACATATATATATATATAGTTTCCTATATAATATACTGTTATGATTTTATTGTGATGATGTCATTTTGATGACAAGATTTTATCGAGCATGTGATTTTTGGTACAATATGATGTGTGATTATTGTACATGATTTTAACATGGAGATTGTTAAAATGTGATTTGTCTTCGGACTTGATTTTTGGTACAATATGATGTGAGATTATTGTACGTGTTTGGCAAGTCGGAACCTAGCCTTTGGCCGGGCGAAAGTTACAATACAGTTAGAGCTCTAGTCTTTCTGCCAGAGTCCTGCATGTGAGGTAACGGGTGGTTATCTGCTCATGAGTACTCATATTTTTGGATATTGGGTAGCGGGTGGTTGCCCAATATCGGCGGTGTATTACGAGATGGGTAACAGATGTGTACCAGCGTTCTTGGTACCCGTATTATAAATGCATTTGGGTAACCAGAAGGGTTACTTAATTTCTCATGAGCGTTTCATTTCATATTTCTTTGGGACGACCAGATGGGCCGTCCATTGACTCATGAGTGCATTTATATTTGTTTGATTTCTGGATTTTCGTATATATTGATATGCTAGTTATATTTTCATTTTACTCATACGAGTTGTAAGCTTACCGGGTTTGTGTTTACAATCCCGGTGCACCAATTCAATGGTGTAGGGGATACTTCCGCAGGTGTTGATTAGTGGGGATTGAGAGACAATCCCGGTGACTCGAAGTTGTTCGTTACCCTGTTTGTGGTGAGATTTCTAGAGTAGATTTGTGAGTGAGAATTTGTGAGGTTTTATTTGTGAGTTTTGTGAGAGATTGTGAGGATTATTACATTTCCAGTTTTATGTATGGATTATAAATTTGGGTTGTAATAATTGGTTTGTCTGAGTTGTATTGAGAACTCAGTAATGATCCGCTGTGACATTTTAAATGATTTCGATTTTATTGAGATTATTTTGTGTTTAACGACTTTAAAATTTGAGTTTTTAAGTTCGAAATTTTGGGGTCGTTACACTAGTAGCCTGCAATAAAGGAAGACCAGACATGACGTACGTGTTCTATTCCTTGTTATAGATTTCTGTTGGAGATTCACTAGCACCGGTAGCACGTACAGCTCTATGATTGTATTACTAGCACCTGCGCGCTACATATAGTCACACACTTATTGCATTGGTTTGAGCTTGATTGAATTCAGTTCACTTCTGTAATGAATTTCCTTAACTCTCATGCATAATTGGTTGTCATACGCTGTGTTTTAAGGGTTTTATATGTATCTTTTTTGTTGCAATGAATTATGTGCATATTATGATAGTGAAATTACTAAAATATGGTATGTCAACGTCTTCAAATGATGTGATACATACTATTAATTAATGAGAATCAAATATTCTAAATTCTTAGTGTTGAGTCCAGTCTAATAACATTCAAATATTACTACCTGAATTTTGAGATTTCTCTTTATATGAATCGAAAACACTTTATTCATAACAAACATGTAGAATTGCAAAAGGAACTTACAAAGCTTGGAAAAAATAATTAAGTTTACCACATAATGGATTAATGGATATCATATCCTCACATAGACTAATTGAGATGAACTCATTCAGTCTTTTGAGGAGTATTAGCGAACTTCCATTGCACATGACTCGCGCTCGCAAATGTTTTATCACCAGCCACTTGGTCGAGTGGAACAGCATCACAAATTTCTTTGAGGTCCTCTTCCTTGAAATTCAGACTGAAGGAGCCAATGTTTGTATCCAGGTTCTTAATCTTTGTTGTCCCTGCATGTTTATGTAGGGTGAACCTATAATCTTTGTTGTCTGCGTCACTTAATTTGAAGACAAAGGAAAACTATGAGTAAGTATGCAACTATGCAAGGTTCTCAGACTCACCAGGGATTGGTACAACGTCATCACCTTGGTGGAGAACCCAGGAAAGTGCTAGTTGAGCAGGAGAGCAATGGTGCTTTGTAGCAAGGCTTTCTATTGCATGGTATATGTGTCTGTTCTTCTCCAAGTTCTCTCCGGTGAGCCGAGGATGTGCGGCCTGATATTACGAGTTCCTCAAGATTAGATCAAATACTAATGCTACAATCCTACAAGTCGTTATTCAAATGAAATGATCTGTTTCTAAAAACGCCCCCGGAAAACACCAAGGCACTGCTCAATTTTTGAATAAGCAGACAAGTCTACATCAGGCTTGGAAATAAAACCGCAAGCTGGAACAGTAGCAGCGTTAGTGCTGCAACTATTGTCAAACTCGGAAGGTTTCAAACAAATGAGAAAGCCACCGTGCCCTAATCAGTACAATCTTCCATTGCAAGCAATACCTACCCGATCTACACTGCTTCTAATATAATCATATGTAAGCCCTAGCGGGCATGCAACAACTGATTCTGACCATTCACAGGTTTTGGAAGAGAAGATCTCCACCTTGAAGTGGAAGACAGGTTCCACTTCATATTCGAGAATTCGCACAACAAAGCACCTATGGTCGGAATCGCATATAGATCCAACGTGTACATATTCTTGGTGGCATTGAGGGGTAGGAGGAAGAGAAACCCATTGCTTGGTGTATGGATTACAGATGTAATAGTACCTCTGAAAAATCGGAGTTGCGCAACACAATACTAGGTCATTGCATGTCCCTGCCACAACCTTGAATCTCTTATGGAATTTGAGTGTTTCCGATGCGTGCATGGAAATTGTGAAGAACTCTGTTTCATCACGTCCAGCGGTACGGACAAACATAAGACTATTTTCCGAATCGATATTTTGTTTTTGGAGACTTAGAAAGTAGGAGGTATAGAAACAAGGTTGAGAGATGAGAGTCGACCAAGATCTGGAGACACCCTTGCATTGAATAATAGTCTTGCGAGGAAGTCGACAAGGGATTTCAACCAACAATTATTCGGGGAGTTCATCAATCAGGTCTTGGAGTGCTTTAGCGGACTCGGATCTGACAGTTTTGCTTCGTTCGCTAGGTTTCATTGGGGCAGAAGCTTTGAAAGAACTCATCAAAACCATAAGTAGCAGAATAATATGATATCCTAAATAGACGTACTTGGATTACAAGTTGAAAATGGAATTCCTTCTATGCTTTCAAGCACATCTTTACAGCGATGTTAGTAATAATAGCATAAAATCAGAAATCAATTAAGAATCATGAATCACTTTGATTTGTGGAGAAGAGTGATTAACTCCAAGCATAAGGGAATCTATGCTAACAAACCGGATTGAAATAGGAGATTATTAGGCGCATGACGTTATTATGTATGAATAAGATCCTCCATCAATATACCATATTGATCTAGGAAAAGGTTTTCAGCTTTCACAGGAGGAGCCCTTCTTATTAACGGATACCATTTCATTCATACACTTCTTATGCATAGGCTGGAGGCCTTCTTATTCAACAAAATAAGTACCCAGTACAAATAGGGAGTTTGAATTGATTTGGATCAACTACCGAAGATAGTAGTCGAGAATCTCAGATATTGGCTTCTTTTAAAGGAGTGTTGGCGAATTTCCATTGCAAATGCATCAGGTTTTCATTAGTTCTACCACCGGCAACTTGGTCTAGTGGTACAGCACCAGTAACTTCTTTCAAGTCCTCTTCCTCAAGTTTCACCTTCAAGGAGCCAATGTTTGCATTCAAGTTCTTTATCTGTGTTGTCCCTGCAGTAGAAGTGCATAAAATGTCAGCATAAAAGAATCGTTTATTTCATCAGTGAAGTAATGCATTGACAAAACTGCAAATAAACAATAATGACTAGTAATTTGGAGTCAGACCAATGCGTTCAATGCTCATTTTTGAATAACTTTAACTTGATAGTCAGTGATATATGATCTTGACTTATAAGAGCAAATGCACCGGGAAGGTTTTGGACGGGTAAGACCATAGAAAAAGGCAGAAAATTGAAAAAGTGGGCTGCATCTCACTTTTGCTGCCGGATCAATAAACTCCATGACCAAGCCCCTGGCAAGTTTGGCACGTTGACCAAGTCGGGCAAAATGCCACACAAGAGATCACGTGTGTTGACTAACTTTGAGTACCAGACTACCAGATTACTTTTGCGACTGAGTGACTACTCTGGTGAGCTCCCCTCTCCATCGCCAATAAAGTCCTTCACTTTTGCCGCCGGCACATGCCCTTTTCTCATCTCTATGTCTTCGTTCATCGGAAAACCAAGAGAATTACCAAGTTAAGAAAGCTGAACTGAACCACGGCTTTTGTGCGTGGAGATGATATAATTCACAAATGAAGCCCAGATCATAACTCAATATACAAATGAAGCCCAGATCATAACTCTACTCACGTTATTAATGTAATAACCCGGATTTTCAAGTTTAAATTCTTTTAATTTCTCGCAAATTATTATATTTGGTAATTCGAGTAAAATCACATTTTGCACCTTCTCGTTAATGTCTTTATGAAATGAAAGTGATTTCGAAAATTTAAGGTTGAAAAACATTACGTTTTCAGTGGCTCAAGAGTTTCTTTTATTTCGTCGCTCATCTATGAAAACTTCATTCACAGAAGTTGTAAAGCTCGTTGATACGAGTTCGTAGACACGCGGCACGCCTTAATCGGATATCGTGTTTTTAAAGTTGTTAACAACGGAAGATTGGTTTCCAATTGTAGAAGGCTAAAAGGACATTTTTGGAAACTTAAAATCAGAAAAACAAAAAAAGGAAACCGAGCCGGCCCGACCCTGACCCGATTTCTCCTTTCAGCCCAATCTTTCTCGCCAAAGATCTCTCTCCTCTGGCCGCCGTGCACGACACTGCCGGTGTCATCGGAATCGCACATCCGAGCCGCGTCGACCGGTAGTAGCGGCGACCCATCTCGCGCCGCGTTTCAGCGGCAACCGAGAGTGCCAAGCAGCGGCACCGTCGGGCTCGACGTCGCCGGCGAGGATGGGGCACGAGGCGGCGACAACACGTCTTCCATCCTTCTCCTCCTTGTGATCTAAGTTTTTGATGTTGGAAGTTTTGTGATTTGTTGAAGTTTGAGTGGAGATGGTGGTGGTGCGCGTGCCGCCGCCTAGGGTGGCGCATGGGAGGAAGTTGGGCGGCGGTGAGTGAGTATTAGGCCTAGGAAGGTTGTAGGAAGAGAGTTGGAGGGTTTTCATGGCGGCAAGCGAGGCCACGTGCGGCTGCTTGTGCCGGCGTGTGAGCACCACGCGCTGCTGCCAGAAGGTGGCATGTGAACCCCACGCGCGTGAACAATGTTTAACTATATTTAATATTCACATGTTGTTATGCAGGTTGTTTTCTAAGCACATTGTTAAGCTACTAGGTGACCGACGAAATGAGTAAGGGAATCTCTCTTGGTGCCGTAAAAGTTGCACGCAAGAAATAAGGTGAGTAAATCTCACGGTGACAAGTCTACCCTTGGTGGTGACTTGTATTTATGATTTCTTTAAATGAGTGAACTGTGATGTCGATATAATATAGTGAGTTATGTATGTGTATAAAAATGGTAAATACAATACATATATATGGTTTTCTATATTTTATTTAAAGTATGAAATTTTATTATTTTCGATTAATTGTGGCGGATGAGACCGAAATGGGAGGTAATGTACCTTCCTGTAGAATGGATTATTGCAGTGACTTTATGTATATTGTTGTGCAAGAGTCGCTTGGTTGTAGTACATAAACATGTGTGGAATGTTATATTGTACGTGGTTTTAACATTGAATCTTGTTAAAACGTTTTCTGGTCATCGGACGATGATGACATATAAATCGGAACCATGCCTTGGTCGGGTGTTGGTTACGATCAGTTAGAGCTCTAGTCTGTCTGCCTTGTATTTCATAAGGGGTAACCAGGTGGGCTGCCCATCTCATGAGGACATATATTTTAAAATGATATTCGGATAACCAGGTGGGCTGCCCGATTCTCATGTGCACACATATTTTAAAATGATATTCGGGTAACCAGGTGGGTTGCCCGAGTATCATGTGCACACATATTTTAAAATGTTATTTGTTATGGGTAACCAGGTGGGCAACCCGAGTCTCATGAGTACACATGTTTTAATATGTTATTTGTTACATGTAACCAAGTGGGCTGCTCGAGTCTCATGCGTACACATGCTTTAAAAACGTTAATTGTACATTCATTTGTATGTGATATATGTTTAATTGTTGGTTTACTCATACGGGCTGAAAAACTTACCGGGTTTGTGTTTACAATCCCGACGCACCAAATCAATAGTGTAGGGGATAGTTATGCATGTGAGAATTAGCAGGCTCAAAGAGCTTATTGGGAGGATTACTTAGGGTTTCCTTCTTCTGTTGTGGTGAAGATTGAGTGAATATTATATTTCCAATGGTTTTAATACTTGAGTGTATAAAATGGTGATGTATTATTCAAGTCGAATGAGTCGTACTATGAACTCAGTTTCAATACACTGTTATTGTAAGATGATTTCCATATATTTAGGATTATTTTTCAGTTTTGACGGCTTCGAATTTGAACTTTTATCATTTGAAATTTTGGGGTCGTGACAATTAATAACTTAATTGCGAACAAAGTTAACCAAAAAAGAAGATATTTGAACAAAGTTAGACCAAGAACCATGTGCATTTGATTATGAAGTATTGGGGAAGGCAGGTGAGCTACGATAAATTGAAGAGCTCAAACATTGGAGTATTTCTTGCATGGATTTATTCAATTAATTTACCTTCTTATCATCATCATCATGATCTGGTGTCTTTAGATTGTGATTTTCAATATTTCTTCTTGATAAAAGTATTACGAACACATAGGTTAATATTGATTATATTGGATGTAAATTGGACGTTATGGTAAAGTTATGGAGGTAAGAATATTAAATTAGTTATTTGTAAAAGTAAAATGGATGTATATAAAGTGAAGAGATTCAAGTGTCAATTTTAGAGGTATAAATAGAAGCACCCTATCACTATTGATCTCTTATTGAGGAATCATCAAATTGATTATGATCTAGGCTTTATTTTTGTTTTTTTATGTTGATTTGTCTAGCATTGAATAATGAATTAATTAATAAATAAAGAATTGCACAAGGACTATTGATTAATTAGATTGCACAAATACCATTAGATTAAATAATAAAGGATTTGGGAGGCATTGACCTTGACTTTTTAGGGTGCATGAAAATAATGAAAGGCTGAGGCAAAAATTAAAAACGGGAGGCAAAACCTTGCCTTTTGCCATTGTCTTTTGTCTCTTGGGGTGCATTTGCTCTAAGATCATATATAATAGATGAAAAGAAGAATGATCGATCAAACAGCTCTTGGAATCCATAATTTGTAAGACTATTTTCATTGTTGTAAATATCCACATTCCAATAAGCAAACAATTAGTATTCATATGTAGCATCGATCGAAGATTAATTCATTCTATTACATTCTTGAGAACATATATATAAATCGGTGACTCACCTGGGATGGGTACAACATCATCTCCCTGGTGAAGAACCCATGCTAATGCTAGTTGAGAGGTAAGACATTTGTGCTTTTGAGCAAGGCTTTCCAATTGATAGTAAATAGTCTTGTTCTTCTCCAAGTTCTCTCCCACGAACCGAGGATAGAGTGACTGATACAGAGAAAAGAAAAATGATTCAATAAACCAGTATTATTTTCTTAAGCAGAAACGAATTAGAGTGCAATCAACCAAATTTCTCTATGTCCTCACGAAAAATTGAACACGCAGAACAAATAAGAGAGAATATCTACCACAAAACTATTTGAAGGGACAGTTTCAGCAACTGCTTTGCCACCGAAAAACCCACGCCCAAGAGGACTATATGAAACGATTCCAATGCCAAGCTCCCTGCATAAGAATGATAAGATAACATCTACATCATTCTCCGAAACATATTAGAGACTTTTTAAGTAAGCATTACAGATTTTGCACAAGCATTCAGTAACCCAAAATAAACTTCTTATAGCTAAAGTATAACCACCTCCAAAACCTCCCCCACTATTTTACCTTACAAAAAAGAAACAAGGAAATCACTGGGGCAAAACCATAGATATAATAGTGTCTGCAACACAACATACCTACAAAGTGGAATAATCTCTTCTTCAATGTCACGAGTCCAGAGTGACCACTCCATTTGTAGAGCCGTGATGGGATGAACTGCATGCGCCCTTTTTATTGTGTCTGGACTAGCTTCAGATAAACCAATGTACTTTATCTTTTCTTCTTCCACAAGCTTCTTCAGCTCACCCATCTAATTAAGGTCCACGAAAAAAAAAATAGTGATACACCCATTTTTCAAGCACTTTTTAAAGTTGAACCCAAACTCAATTTTTATTTTCAATCCACACACAATACTTGTTGCAACTTTCCTAATTGATTTTTCTAAAATAATTAACATATTTCAATTTTTTGTTCTAGTTCACCTTTTTGCCATTCTAGTTAAAATAAAAATAAAAATAAATGCATAGTTATAGCTATCAGACATTACGTATTCCATAGGAAAGAAACAACCTGATACATAAAATTACCCATTTTGTAGGAAAGAAACCACTATAAGGGCATAAATTACTTTTCAGACAAACCCACCATCTTACCACAAAGGTAAAAGATCTGAATTCATAGGTAACACTAACCTGACAAATAGAATTCAATCTTAAGTACACCATACCTACCTATTCACCAGAATATAAATAGGAGGCATACTTATGGTTCAGAAGACACACCACAAATCCATACCAGCTACACTACGAATATAAAATATTATACCTAATAATCAGGTCCAAAGTAAAACATACCGAAATAAAAAGAATCACAAATTGTTGATGATACAATGCAACTCATCACCCTCTCATTAACCGATCAATTTACGTCAGTAAAAAAACAACATATATATCATGATAAAAGATGACGATTTCGAAATTGAAAACCTTCAAATCCCCGTGTATTGATTTCTTTTGCTTTGATTATGAATAAGATTCACATAAATATCAGATGCTACAATCAAGGACCCAATTTTGTATCAATTGATTAATGAATGAGTTTCCAAACACAGAAGTTTCAATCAAGCTGAATCATAGATCTGTATTTTGTATTTGATGTGTGGCATTTTTAGTAAAAATCTACAACATAAGGTTATGCTATTTAAATATAAAATATATTATTTTAATAAATAATCAACCTAATAAAAAGGTCTAACGTGTGAGTTTCATCTTAAACAGATATACATTTTTTGGTCTATATCTAAATCCCAAAAAAAAAAAGTGTAACCAAAGAGTTCTACACCAAAATCCTCATTTTCTATACAAGTGGTACTATACAATATTACAATAGGCAGATCTCTATTGCTTTTAACAATTAAACTTTCCCGTTGATGAATAAAATGATGAGAAGCACGTACAGTTTCCTCTATAGGCACCGTAGTATCCACCCGATGTTGATAATACAGATCAATGTATTCCACATCAAGACGCTTCAAGCTAGCCTCACAGCATGACCGGACATATTCCGGGGTACCTGTGATTTTGATACTAGGAGGATGTATTATTCCAGCAATACCAAATTTTGTGGCTAGTTGAACTTTTTCTCTTGGCAACTGCTTCAATGCCTAGAACCATAAACAATGTACAGTGTTAGCTTAGAGTTACAGAAAAGTCAGAAATCAAAATATAACAACAAAAATAAGTGGAGAAAATCACCAACTGATTACCTTGCCAACAAGAAGTTCATTTGTATGAGGTCCATATACATCAGCTGTGTCAAAGAAAGTGATTCCTTTATTGAAAGCAGCTACTATTATTGAGATTCCATCCTCATCAGAAACAGGAGAGTTGTAGACCCCAGTGAGGCCAAGGCATCCAAACCCCATTTTTGAGACCTGAAGAGCAAAGAAATAGAAATCCAAACAAATCCAGAAGAAAATAAGGAAATAACACTTTTATTTAAACGAATGAACAGTAGTGCATTGCAAGCATGGATGGATGATACCTCTAATCCCTGAGTTCCAAGTTTAACTCTTGGAATCTGCGGTATCCCCTCCTCTTCAGCCATATTCTTCTTCTGTTTTCAAATAAGGTTGTAAGAACCACAAATAGCAACAAGATTTATACTGTGTTGGGATTTGGGACTACTGGTTCCTATATCACTGGTTATATAGCAATGATGAGGTCCATATAATACTGACATCACTGAACATGTCACAACAAACCAGCAGTACGTCAACATTTTAATGGAGTCCACACATCAAGATAGCAAATTAAAAGACAATGCACCAGCTAGCAGTCCAGCAACCGAGAATTATTGTACTGGGGAGAAAATAGATAAATTAAAGCAAAAAAAATAAACGCACCAGTAGGGAATCGAACCGCGGTCTGTACCGTGGCAGGGTACTATTCTACAACTAAACCACTGGCGCCTTGATGCTCAAGTGGATGCCAGAAGTTGAATACCGGAGTCTGATCTGAAAATATAAACCCTTCCATGTATTTCTCAGTAGGGCGTAACTAGCCAGCATTGACGAGATTTGGATTGCAAGTTAAGGTTAATTTGTTGTTTAGCCTGAATAGGTTTACGCAGGAGCTTAATCAAGTTGACCCACTGCCTGCAACGGGAGGTCATGCCGACCAACAGCATACAGTGTATCTTGATTATCTTCATCATTGGGATCGAACGCCAGAAGCTTCCAATCTGACATCGATCAACTTACTGATCACTTCTTCCAGGACAACTTTCTTTCTCAAACACCATTTCACAATCTTGCCTCCAACTTCATCCACCTTGTATATATGTGATCATTTTCTTTCAAGTCCCAAGCATAAAAGACAGATGATGGTCTTCCCTCTTACACAACTAGCATAGACTCAGACGCCCATGGCAGAAACTGAGGCACTGCTTAACTGAAGAATAAGCAGAGACAAGTCTACATTAGGCTTGGAAAAAAACCGAAGCTGGAACAGTGGCAGCGTTAGTGCTATAACTATTGTCAAACTCCGAAGATTTCAAACAAATAAGCTATGTTGCAAGGACACGGCAAAGAGTGGAGTGTCGGCGTGTCCGACACCCCGATACGATACGTCTTTTTCTCGTATCGGACACGTCATGTGGCGTATCAGAAAATTTGACTTTTCGACACGTTGACTGACACGCCACAACACGTCCTCCGATCTCCGATCTCATGCGTCAGCGGTTCTGCTGCCACACCGAGGCTCCTGGTTCTTCTTCTAGCCGGCCACAACGCAAGAGAAGCTCCACAAAGTTGCTGGAGCTCGGGAAATCGGTGATAGGTCCCCACTGCCTCAAACTTGGACTTTCCGGAATCGAGCTGAACGTCGCTTCTGCGAGTATGCTTAGAGAGAGGGGAGAGAGGTGGTCGCTGTGGTGGTGGTTTCGTGGCGAGGCGTCGCCGGACGGTGGCGGTGCGACCTGGAGAAGGTGGCACTGTGTTACTCTGTTTTGTAAGTTGTAACAGAGGAGACAGAAAGAGAATGCCGAGGGAGAGAGAAGAGGAGAGGAGAGGTGATGGTGTGTGGGCTAGGTGTAGGGTTTTTGGGTCTTTATAGGTTGATCTAATGGCTGAGATAAGATGAAGGAAATGAACGGATGAGATTTAAAAATGGAAATACAAATTTCAAAGAAATATTTTTAAACATTTCTAAAATACAAAAATTTCTAAAGTTCGTAAAAAATAAACTGAGCGTCATAAAATTATTCCGCGAATACTCTCGCGCTCGTGGTGATGTGTAGTTTAATACAAAAATATTAAACTATAAATTCGACATTTCGGAAAAATATTGGTTAACGGATTTCATTTGTTGGAAAATTGAAAAATAGTCTAGGGGCTCACAACGACGCCTCTACCTATTAACATCTCTATTTGAATTTTTGTAATTGGTGAGAGGATTATGTCTATATAGGGGTTAATGACTATCTCAAGTTGTTGGATATTAATAGGCTATATGCATTTTTGTGTTTTATTGGCTATATGCACTTTTCTATTTGGGGTCTTGAAACGAAAATATGTTTTATTGGTTAAATGCATATTTGTTACTTGATTATTTAATATTTTTTCTTAAAATTATTGTGTAATGGATAAATTTTACAACTTAAAATGATATTATTAATTTATTTTAAGTATTAAAATATATATATATTATTATTTTACCGTGTCGGATGATAAGTTTTTGAAATTTGCCGTGTCGCACCGTGTCGTGTCGCCGTATCTGTGTCCGTGTCCATGCAACATAGCAAATAAGAAAGCTACCGTGCCCTAACCAGTACAATCTTGTTTGAATTACAACAGCTACAATAGCTTATATACAACAAATTAACAAGATAAAGCAAGCTAACAACTAACAACTCCAACTTCAAAAAACAACTAACAACTCGTTTACAAACTATTGAATAAAAAGTCCAACTCTAGATCTAGATAGCTAATCAAGTTGTACACCAGAAATTAAGGGAAAGTAGATCAGTTTGCGCAAGAAGCAAACTGATTTCATGGAGGGGAGATGTGCCGCACGATCTGCATTAAATGCAGTGTTTGAATTTCACACGACACCAAGAGCTGCAAACAGCCACAAGCCTTATCACTGGAAACGACACAAACCGAAACAAACGACAACCTCGCTGCAGCGGCTGCAGCCCTGCGATCCTGCTCTGCCTCCTCTGCAGGCTAGCCCTGCAATCAGCCTGCACTCTGCATAACTTACTGCCTGACTTCAATAAACCAACAATGATTCGGAGAGTTCATCAATCAGGTCTTGGAGTGCTTTAACAGACTCGGATCTGACAGTTTTGCTTAATTCGTCTGCTAGGTTTCATTGGTGCAGAAGCTTAATTTGAAAGAACTCATCAGAAACTTAGGTAGCAGAATAATATGCCACTTAAATTATTTATAGAAATGGGGAAGAATGGGACAAAATGATGACACCCTAATATGACTTGGATTGTGAAATCCCTCAATGCACAGCTGCATAGCAGGTAATACATCTATACAGCAATGTTAATAATAATAGCATTAATTAATTAAGAACCATGAATCACTTTGATTTCTGGAGAAGAGTGATTCCGAATCTGTAATACCCCGAATTTTCGAGTTAAATTCGTATAATTTCTTGTAAATTATTAAGCTTGGTAATTCGAGTAAAAATCGCATTTCTACGCCTTCTCGTCGATGTCTTTGCGAAATGAAACTGATTTCTGAAATTTAAGGTTGAAAAACGTTACGTTTTCAGTGACTCGAGAGTCAAATTTTACTCTAAGTTCTCTCATACGAACCGAGATAGGATGACTAAGACAGAGAAAAGAAAAATGATTCAATAAACCAGTATTATTTTTCTTAAGCAGAGACGAATTAGAGTGAAATCAACCAAATGTCTCTATGTCCTCACGAAAAAAATGAACATGCAGAACAAATAAGAGAGAATATCTACCACAAAACTATTTGAAGGCACAGTTTCAGCAACTGCTTTGCCACCGAAAAACCCACGCCCAAGAGGACTATATGGAACTATTCCAATGCCAAGCTCCCTGCATAAGATAACATTTACATCATTCTCCGAAAAAGTTTAATAAGCATTACAGATTTTGCACAAGCTATCAGTAACCCAAAATCAACTTCTTATAGCTAAAGCAAAACCACCTCCGAAGCCTCCCCCCACTATTTTACCTTACAAAAAAAAACAAGGAAATCACTTTGCAATTGGCAAAACCATAGATATTATACTGTGTCTGTAACACAACAGACCTGCAAAGTGGAATAATCTCTTCCTCAATGTCGCGAGTCCAGAGTGATCACTCCATTTGTAGAGCTGTGACGGGATGAACTGCGTGTGCCTTTTTATTGTGTCCGGACCAGCTTCAGATAAACAAAGTACTTTATCTTTCCTTCTTCCACAAGCTTCTTCAGTTCACCCATAAAGCTCCGTGAAAAACATTTGTGTAACAAAAGAGTTCTAAACCAAAATCCTCATTTTCTATACAAGGGTACTGTGAAATATTACAATATGCAGTTATCTATTGCTTTTAACTAGTAAAATTTCCAGTTGATAAATAAAATGAGAAGCACATACAGTTTCCTCTATAGGCACTGTAGTGTCCACCCAATGTCGATAATACAGATCAATGTATTCCACATCAAGACGCTTCAAGCTAGCCTCACAGCATGACCGCACATATTCCGGAGTACCTGTGATTTTGATACTAGGAGGATGCATTATCCCAGCAGTACCAAATTTTGTGGCTAATTGAACTTTTTCTCTTGGCAACTGCTTCAATGCCTAGAACAATAAACAATGTATAGGGTTAGCTTAGAATTACATAAAAGTCAGAAATCAAAATATAACAACAAAAATAAGTGGAGAAAATCACCAACTGATTACCTTGCCAACAAGAAGTTCATTTGTATGAGGTCCATATACATCAGATGTGTCAAAGAAAGTGATTCCTTTATTGAAAGCAGCTACTATTATTGAGATTCCATCCTCATCAGAAACAGGAGAGTTGTAGACCCCAGTGAGGCCCATGCATCCAAACCCCATTTTTGAGACCTGAAGAGCAAAGAAATAGAAATTCAAACAAATCCAGAAGAAAAGGAATAACACTTCTATTAAAACGAATGAATATTACATTACAAGCATGGATGGATCATAACTGTAAGGGTAAATTTCTTCTATGGTACTTAAAGTATGACAAATCGGATACTTTGGTACCTAATGGTTCACAGAAGACAATTTGGTACCTAAAATTAAGTTTTATAGGACAATTTGGTACTTATATTGACTTCTTTGTTAAATACAGATGGTACTATTGACATTTACCTATTATTTATTTACAAAATATAAAAATAGAATTTTATGGCTTCAAAACTAATTTCTACCACGTTGGTATTTTATCTTTTTTGTATCATTTGCGAGAAAATAAACATGGAATTAATTTTAATCTTTAATTGAAAGTGAAAAATTAAAGTTTTGTTTATGAAATCTAGAATTTTTTATTTAAATATCCACAAGAATGCTTTTGGTTAATTAAATATAGTCTTACATAGTAGTTTTGTGAGACGATTGAATTTTATAAACATAAAACTGACTTGAGCTATCAACATGACCCAAAAATATTAATTTAAACACAAAATGAATAAGATTTGAGGATAATTAACACATAAAACTCATGTTTTTATTGTATTTTTATAAATAATATACTTAGATGTCTATTTTACCCTTCCATTAGTCAACATAAATACCAAAGTGTCCTATAAAACCTAACTTCAGGTACCAAATTGTCATATTTGAAACATTACGTATCAAGGTGTTTGATTGGCTATACCTCATGTACCATAGAAGAAATTTACCATACCTCTAATCCCTGAGTTCCAAGTTTAACTCTTGGAATCTGTATTCCCTCCCCTTCAGCCATATTCCGTTTGTTTTCAAACAAGGTTTAGGTCACACCCCGGGTCCATTCTCGGGACTAGAATGCAACAATATTCACCGTAGCCCTGAATTAATAAGCAAACGACACGTCGAACCCGACGTGTCGACTACTTATCAACTCGAGACTACAAGGCTATGAATAAAATATAAACAAACTGACGACAAGAAATGTGGAGCAAATGAAATATAGACGCAAATAAATAGAAATACGGAACGTAGCAATGTAAGACTCAAACATCAAACAAAGAAGGTGTCTAAGTCTCAATAGGCCAACTCAGTCCGACAAGAAGGTAAAAGACAAGGTCAAAAGACGAGAATCAGCAGAGTACGCCATATGCATCAACTGAATCCAACACAGAGACCGGAAAGCTGAGACAATGCAAAGTAAGATCCTCGGAAATGGAAAGCAATCTACGAACCACAAACACTACCAAGCTATTAATCTTCAGACCAATGCCACTAGATACTTGCAAAAAAAAGGGTGATCAAGCACTCGTCCTAGCTAACCCGTTTTAGGGGTGATACCCTACCAAGGTAGGGTTTGAAAAGAAAAGAAAAGAAAAGAAAAGAAAATATGGGTGTAATGCTCAAATGTAAAAACATGTAAATGAGTGTTCGAAAAGGAAGTGAGAAAACTGGAGTAGAGGAATAACCAAAACAACGTTTAGTTATGGGTAAGCAGAAAGATAAATGTCCGACTCCACGGTTGGGGAATATTATATATATATATATATATATATATATGAAAGTATATATATATATATAGGCCATTCACGTAAAGATACGTAAGGAAAATTAGTTCTAAATCAATGAAATTGAAGATTGGGATGAATTGGGTACGAAGAATTTAAGTTAGACTCACCACCCCCAACACCAGAAGCCTTGCCGGAGCTCAAAGGGAAAATCTGCCCAATTTTGATTGGACAGAGATCCGGCTCGAATCTCACATGCAATTGGTGCGTCAGGAAGAGAAGAAGGAGAGGGACATTTTGGCGGTGGTCCGCCAACCTAGTTTGGTGTTGCAACGCGGAGGAGAAGCTCCGCCTGTGTTCCCTGTTTTGGAGAGAGAGCGAGAACGACGAGAGAAGAGAGAGAGAAAGAGAGAGAGAGAGAACTCGTCTGGGCCAAAAGGCATGGGCTTAGGTTTTGTACACTTCTAGACCAATGGTCTAGATTCCACGATCTAAAATTGACGGCCAAGATTTAAAAGAAATGGCAACAAAGGCATTTCTGAAAATGATTTCTAAAACGCTACAATATTGAAATTTCATAGAAAATAAACCATGTGTCGGAAAAATGTTCCACGAACACTCATGTGCTCATGTCAACGTGTAGTTTAATAAAGAAATATCAAACTACTTATTTGACATCTAAAAAAAAGTCGATTGACGCATTTTATTTGTTGAAAATATAAGAAATAATTCAGGGGCTCACAGTATAAAGATCTACGAGTAGTGTTGCGGTTGATTCTGTGTTGGGACTACTTATATAACAATTGAGGCCCAGATAATACTGACATCACTGAATATGTCCCAACAAACCAGCAGTACGTCAACATTTTAATGGAGTCCATTCATCATAATGCACCACCAGCAGTCCAAGCGCCCATAAAGTTTGAATCTTTCCAACCAAGACTTACCTGGGGATAAAATAAATAAAGTAAAGCAAAAAAACCAATGCACCAGCCGGGAATCGAACCCGGGTCTGTACCGTGGCAGGGTACTATTCTACCACTAGACCACTGGTGCCTTGATGCTCAGTGGATTATACAAAGAATAACATAACATGAGGCTATGCTAGAGGTTGAATACCGGAGTCTGATCTGAAAATATTTACTCTACCGTGTATTGCTCAGTATGGCGTAACTAGCCAGCATTGACGAAACTTGGATTGCAAGTTAGGGTTAAGTTGTTGTTTAGCCTGAAAAGGTTTACGCAGGAGTTAAATCGAATTGAAACAGGAACTGAATCAGGACATGTATATATGTTCAATGACCAGCAATCCAGCATCAATGGCTCCCCCTTCTGTATGTTAACATTCCTACTGATGGTTTAGTATCTGCTGAGATTGGAGTAAGAGAGGTTTTAAAGGAAATGTAATAATCTCCAGTTTATGCCAAAATATAGACACATCATAAGGAGAGCCCTCTCATTATTGGGGTTACTTAAGAAATTGCAAGTTCCACTTCATTTTGCCAATTGCATAGAATACATATAATGTCAGAACTCTTCAGACCTTGGATTCTTTTTTTTGGGAGTGTTGGCGAATTTCCATTGCAAAGGCATCAGGGATCCGCTAGTTCTGTCACCAGCGACTTGGTCGAGTGGTACAGCAGCAGAAACTTCTTTCAAGTCCTCTTCCTCAAGTTTCACCTTCAAGGAGCCGATGTTTGCATCCAGGTTCTTACTCTTTGTTGTCCCTGCAGTGGAAATGAAATTTCAAAGTGAATTATGTATGTGTGTTTTTAATTTCATCAATGAAAATAAGCTATAAGCGAGCACCAACCAAGTTACTCAGGAGTCACCACAGGATTCCGATCTCTTAATTATAGTTACATCTGAATTAAGAAGAAAATTTAGTTGGGATGACACAGTAATTGTCTACAATCAGAGGAGATATTGGTTTCTTGCCACATTATCTAACAACTGAAATTCGGTACTCTGTTCTCTCAGCATTGTGCTTTTATGCCAAGGAACTACTCTTGCAGGTCTTAGTGCAAGAATTTTGCCAGTAAAAGACCATTGGCTTATTCTAGTTTAGTTTCTATGGTTTTGATATTTCATCCAATAATCATCACAAAGAGATGCACACACTAATTGTCGGACTTCCATGCAAACAATCAGTATCAGAGTCATAGATGCAGCACAGAAGATTCTAACATTTTATGTTATAAATAAATATGTAATGATGACTCACCTGGGATAGGTACAACATCATCTCCTTGGTGGAGAACCCATGCTAGTGCTAGTTGAGCAGTGAAGCATTGGTGCTTCTTAGCAAGCCTTTCCATTTGATTAAAAATATTCTTGTTCTTCTCCAAGTTTTCTCCTATGAATCGAGGAAGTCTCGACTTGCAAAGCAGAAAGGAGGAAATGATTCAAAACAATGACCAAAATAAATCTTTTTAAGCTGAAATGAAGAAAGACTGCCAAAAATTGCCAAAATATACTAAATGGAATGGATTGGACAGAATATGTTACAAAGAACATCTAACACGAAACTATTTGAAGGCACACTTTCCACCACTGCTTTGCCACCGAAAAACCCACGACCAAGAGGACTTTATGGTACTATTCCAATACCAAGTTCCCTGTATGTGATAACATTATATCAATAAATGAAACAATGGAAACATATTACAATACTCACTCCCAACAGTTTCAGAAAATTGAGCATTTAGCAATCCCAAGACAAGTTTTAAAAGGAACAGGGGATATAAGAATCTAGATAAATGAAATAACAAAATAGGTTTTACCTGCAAAGTGGAACAATCACTTCCTCAATATCACGAGTCCAGAGGGACCACTCCATCTGTAGAGCCGTGATGGGATGAACTGCATGCGCCCTCCTTATGGTGTCCGGACTGGCTTCAGATAACCCGAGATACTTTACTTTTCCTTCTTCCACCAGCTTCTTCATCTCACCCATCTAAACTCCTGAAAATACAAAAACATCTAATCAATTTCTTTCAAAGAATTCCCAATTACATCTACTAGCGATACAAAATGTTTATGATATGCTCATTTTCATGATTCTAATATCTTCCACTTATCAGTTGACTATAGGTGCCAAACACATACAGTTTCCTCTATAGCCACTGAAGTGTCCACCCGATGTTGATAATAAAGATCAATGTAGTCCACATCAAGACGCTTCAAGCTAGCCTCACAGCATGAGCGGACATAGTCTGGAGTACCCTTGGCTGTAACACCAGGAGGATCCACTCTTTCAAAAATGCCAAACTTTGTGGCTAATTGAATTTTTTCCCTCGGCAACTGCTTCAGTGCCTGAAACAATGAAGTGTTGTAGCCAGAATTACAGAATTACAGAAGTAAGAAAAATAAAAATAGAGATCATGATATTAGATCTTCAATATGTGGAAGGATTTAGAAAATAAGACATCCTATCTACCAGAATTGGCGTTATTGAGTGATTCGAGTTAGAGTTGCATACCTTCCCAACAAGAATTTCATTGGTATGAGGTCCATATACATCAGCTGTGTCAAAGAAAGTGATTCCTTTATTGAAAGCCTCTTTTATTATTGAGATTCCCTCCTCTTCAGCAACTGGAGAGTTGTAGACTCCAGTCAGTCCCATGCATCCAAACCCCAATTTTGAGACCTGAAGACAAGGAATTAAGCAATCTTGTGTATTTCAACAAAAGATTAGAAAAAGTTCATGAAAACGAATGAGCATACTGGCAACAATAGAAACTTTAGCAATCTCCTAAAAAAACAAAAAAAGGAGTTGACCTCAAAACTCTCCAAGTTAATTGAATCAAACCTCATTTAGATCAATTGAATCATTCTTGTACCACTCATGTGCACTGATGGATTCAACGATACATATCGCTCTATTCATCAATACAATTGTCAATCGAGGAATCTGTATATCCTTTTCCTCAACCAATTTCTTCTTCATTTCTCTAAATTTTCTTTCTGGGATTGCTGATCAATCTTAAATGCCAATAGGGGTTTCAATTCAAACCCTTAAGAATAACCTCATTTGGCCTAACCACTGGTACTATTCTATTCTATGTTATGATTCAAGTTTTCCACATCTCTGATCATGCAGTAACATAGCTCAGACAACAAGAAGTCAAACATTTATCAAAGTACAATGACACTGAAGTTTGAAACTCAAGTTGATATCCTCAGAAATTAACCCTGCACAAAACTAAAAATCATACCTTTTCCACCAAAGAATTCAACTTTCTTATTTAGTGTAAGAGACAGAACCTGGTTTTTGCTATGGGTATCAAAAAAATTGTAGTGGAAGTTACCTCAAGGCCTTGACTGCCCAGCTTAATCCTGGGAACTTGGGTCTTGCTAGCTTCATCCATTCTTTCAATATTTTCAACTCTTCTTCTCTCTGTTTCAAGATTCTGGAAGTCAAGTACTGTATAAAACAAATAAATATAAAAAAATAAAAACAAAAAAAATTGCACCAGCAGGGAATCGAACCCGGGTCTGTACCGTGGCAGGGTACTATTCTACCACTAGACCACTGGTGCTTTGATACTCATTTGGCCTAACCAGATAGTATATGAACTGAAGACTGCTAATTCTTTGAATTGCAAATAATGCTTGGAAGTACTACTTTCTCCATCATGGGAATTGAAATGGGACAGAAAAACATGGTTGAAATCAAGTAGTGAATTAATTTCATAATTAGATCTCAACATCACCAGTTTGTTAAACTCTGCACCAAACTAGTGCAGGTGACAACATTTTTGAACTTGATTCACATTAATCTGCTACAACAAACTTCAACTTCATAGAAAACCAACATTAGAGTGCTACTAATACAAAGATGCAGCAGCTTCGTAGACTCTCGTCTATGTTATGAGTAAAGGCTTCTTTTAGTCACCTTGCTAGCTCTTGGTGGAGTATTTGCAAACTTCCAGGAGCAGCGAATAAGACTATCCGATACTCTATTCCCTGACGCTGCGTTGATGGGTATCATTTCAGATATCTCCTGTATATCTTCTTTAGTGAGTTTCACTCTCAAGGAACTAACATTAGCATCAATATTTTCAGTCTTAGTTGTCCCTACAAAAACATAAGCTAGCAGACTTCAGTCTACTACTATATTCGTCAACTGTATAATGTCCTATTTCAATTTCTTTCAGAAGAAAAGTAGTGTAATGTAGAAGATGAACTCAGGAAAGGTAAACAGGGACACGCACCAGGGATAGGTACCACATGATCACCTTGATGAACAATCCACGCAAGAGAAAGTTGTGCAGGGTGCATCCATGTTTTCCAGCCAAGTATTGTACTTTATCATATAGAATCTTGTTTTTCTCCAGGTTGTCGCCATGACAACGAGGAAGTGATTGCTGATGACAAATTGAGTAACTATCAGTTGAACTAGCTTATTCTCATGAGCAACAAGAGGCAGATACAAATTTCGGGTCTTTACAGTTCTTTTGATCATAAACGAGCTAACAGCAGAAAGAGACATACAAACTTTAGGACATAGGTTACCAGAAAACTATTTGCAGGTAAACTTTCTACCATGGCCTTGCCAGCAAAAAATCCACGACCAAGAGGGCTGTATGTCACTATCCCAATTTCAAGTTCCCTATGTTCCATCAAACAAAACACACAGAGAGGAAATTTGATTCAAATTTAGCGCCAAATTCAGAACCGATACTGAGAAAAAGGCTGTTATATAAAGTTAATGGAAGCATGTACAAATCAAGCATTACAGAACAGTAGTTTTAAGGAGTTTACCTGCAAAGAGGGACAATTTCTTCTTCAATTTCACGAGTCCAAAGATTCCACTCCATTTGCACAGCAGTAATAGGATGAACTGCATGTGCTCTCCTTATTGTTTCTGTGCTAGCTTCAGATAATCCAATGTACTTTATCTTTCCCTCATTCACCAGCTTTTTGAGTTCTTCCATCTAATTTTACGACAATAGCTAGTATTAGTTAGATCATTTCAATATACAAAGAGTTGAAGAAAATAAGAAACTCACAAACATAAAAATACCAAGACTGCAGTTAAAAAGAGGGCTTACAGTGTCCTCTATTGGGACTGATGTGTCAATCCGGTGCTGATAGTAAAGATCAATGTAGTCAACACCGAGGCGCTTCAGACTAGCTTCACAACAGCAGCGGGCATATTCCGGTGTGCCATTAACTATAACTTGAGCAGGTTCAATTCTTACCATACCAAACTTAGTAGCCAACTGAACTTGATCACGAGGCAACTGCCTCAATGCCTGAACACTTGTAACATACCAACTATCGGTCACTTCAAAAATTACAAGGTAACATAAACCACAAAACATTGAATGACTTTAGGAGATTGAAGATATATAGAATACCTTTCCAACCAAAACTTCGTTAGTATGTGGTCCACAAATATCTGATGTATCAAAGAATGTTATTCCTCTATCGAATGCGTGCTTAATGACTGATAATGCAAGCTCTTCACTGACTGGAGCACTATTGTTAATTCCCGTAAACCCTGTACACCCAAATCCAAGCTTGGAGACCTAAAATTATACCAACAACCAAAATTCAATATGAAAGTCAGGCACCTTTTGTCTGTAGGAGATTCATAAATGCCATAGACATGCAAGAATGACGAAAAAAAGCCAAAAAATTCTAGTCTTTGTTGATTAAATTCAAGAATTTAAAATGGGGTTCACCTCGAATCCCTGACTTCCCAGTTGCACTCTTGGAACTCGCAGTGTATCCTCAGCCATCCTTGCTCTTCTTCCTCTTCTTCTTTCCTCCCCAAAAAGTGCTGAAGGGGAAATCAGAAATTCAGCTCAATTCTGGACAACAGTTCAACGTTAACTTAACCGGTGTTCTAAATTGTGTGTGTCAACATGGATTATGTCATTCTTGTTTCAAGGTATCAACATTACCACTGGTTAGTTACAAATCAGCATATGAGTTGCAGTATATGCTGATGTCATTGACTTATTGGTACTCTATATAACAAAACTCTTGATCTCTACCAAATATTTTTAAACCAAGAAAGTTCTCATGTTCAAAACGGGAACTCCCTACCATATATATAGAGACATTTATGAATGCTCCAAACAACTTCAATTGAACTCCAAAATAACACCAGAATCTTATTAATACTCCTAACTACTGTTTCAACCAGTATTTTTAGACTGATTGTTATAAGTTTCAGAGGTTCCTATGTGCTGAATTAATAATTCATAACACAAACGCCACGAAGAAGATTGCATACTTGAACCATTCAAGATGGTATTTTGCCTTCTGTTTTCTGGTGCACTTGCCTTCTTCCAGGACCAGCACATCAGACTATCAAGTGCATTTTTCCCAGCCAACGCTGGTATCATATTCAGATAGCTCTGCTACAAAAAAAACAGTGATTCTCGCTCTCAGCATTATCACTAAGGTTTATCTTTTATCATTTTTTGTCCCAGCATACCAACACAAGCAGATTCTGAGTTTAACTGTTTAACACTTTAACATGTAACCCAAATCCCAAAGACCAATCTCAGTAATTTCAAACCCAAATCACAAGCATTGTTCTGCTGCTGCTACATTTCTACCGTGTTCAACATGTTTACCATGATTGAGAATAGCTAATTCGAGTTTAGAATAGAATACGGCGGGACCCCAAAAGTTTGTGAAGTAATGGAGAATATGAGCAAGGAGAATTTATCGGAGGGGAGGAGAAGGGTACGCACCAGGGATGAATCCCACATCGTCGTCTTGGGGAAGATTCAGAGCAGGAGGAGCTTGAGTACTTTGGGCACTGGCTCTGGGTATTTACGATTTCTGATAACAAATTAAGACTACACAGTTCACTAAAAAAACAAAAAACAAAACTGAGACTACGTTAGGCGCCTAAGCAGTTTTTTTTTTTTGGCATAATTGCCGATCTGCTACTTCATGATAGGAAAAAACTTGCATCCAACCTAGTATTTATGCGTGTGTCCGAACTCTCTTTCATTTGCACACTTGAGGAATTGAAATTCATGATCTTAACCATTCAAAAGTTTAGTTTATCAATAAAGATCAATACGGTAAAAGATCAATATAAACAAAAATCGTTTACTCGGTCAATTGCATCAAACAAATGAACAATCATAATAAAAATTAGTAGTTTAATGATTAACCGTCAATTTATTTGATGCAATTGATTGAGCAAACAATTTTTATTTACATTGGTATTTTACAGTAATGATCTTTAATAATAAACTAAATTTTTGAACGGTTAATATCATATATTTCGATTCTTCAAGTGTGCAAATGAAATAGAGTTCGGACACACACAAACTAGGTTGGACGCAAGTTTTTTTCTTCAGGATATGTCTAATGTTTTAGCGTCAATTTGCTACTTTAGGTTTTATTTCTATCAATTTACTACTCTAGTTTTACAAAACTTGCTAATTTGCTACCCTAAGTATTAATTTTGTCAATTTATTAACCTTGAGCAAAATGTTTTGTTTATTTGGATTTTCCAATTAAATTACTTGTTAAAGAGAAGTGAAAATTTGATATGACAAAGTGATAGTAAAATAGTTAATTTTAGAAATATGGGGTAGCAAATGGGTAAAATTAATACTTTGGGTAGTAAATTATCTAATTATGAAAACTTAGGGTAGTAAATTGATAGAAATAAAAAGATAGGGTAGTAAATTGACACTAAGGTAAATTATAGGGTAGTAAATTGACTACTAAATTTTTTTTAATATGAAAATGACTAGCCTAAGAGCATCCGCACCCATAAAATGGTTTTGCTCAAGCAAAAGGTGGTCCCAGAAGTAAATTTTGCTTCTTTTTCACACACTCATTCACAATTTGTTTGAGCAATTCAATTTTGCCTTGTTGTGAAATGATTAAATTTTTTTACTGGATATATTTACAACCAATAATAATGTGCCACGTGTCGTTATCGACTCGATATTATCCAAAATTTCCGATAAGATTTTAGACTAATAGAGAATTAACAGGTGTCACTACCACGTGTCATTGTCGGTAAAATAATTGGAGCAGATTTCCGATAAGATTTTCGAGTAATAGAGAATTGACACATGTCACTGCCACGTGTCAGTGTCGGTAAAATAATTGGATCATATTTATGGTAAGATTTTCGACCAATTTCCTATAAAACGTCTAATATCACTTATTCTATACTCACATCATTGTGAAGATCCGAGCATATAACTCATCCTTCAATCTAAACACTTAGCAACATTTCATTGTTCATCACTCTGATGAATCCTTTCAGCTTCCACAATTTTTTCAGGCGGAGACAACGTCAACAAGAAGAGGATGACGATATGGAGCAATCATTCGTGAATCAGGTGGTCATGGTGGAAGCATAACACGATGATGAATCAACACAACCAAGCAGTTCACGTCGCAGTAAAAAACCGAATAAGTCACGTCATAGGCTATCTAGGGGACGCAATCTCATGGAATATTACTTCATCGAACGTCAAATCTTCGACGTTCAAGACTTTCGCCGGAGGTACAGGATGAGCAGAGACCGATTCAACATTATAATGACGGACATCTGCAACCACGACCTGTCTTGGCATCAAAGAGAAGACGCCACTGGTTTGCTAGGGCTACTTCCCCAACAAAAGATGACCGGGGCTCTACGAATGCTAGTATACGGATCAACCGCATATCAGTAGATTGAAATTACGAGGATGGGGGAATCGACTACCCTGGAATGTACGAAAGATGGATGATCTTTAACCACTTCCCAACATTCAAAGTGTGTAAACTTTTTCTTCTTGGCATTATAGTAACATGATTGAGCTTGTCGTTCCTGATGTGAAAAACTTATATTATGTACATATTTAATTACATAATTTAAATAAATTGGATAAAACAAATAATGTAAACAAATTAGATATATTAAAACAAATAATGTAAATAATGCTATATATTTAAACAAATTAGAGAAAACAAATAATGTAAAAAATTAGATATATTAAAATAAATTATGTAAACAATGCTACATATTTAAACAAATTAGATATAAATTACATAATTTAATTCATATAATCAAATAAAAATTATAATATATGATAAAACAATGTACTTACTTCGTCCATTAGCGAAATGCCGCTAGCTATACGTTGTCGTGACACCGCCAAACATTCACCCAATTTTTGCAAGAGTAGCTTGAACTTGTTGTAGTGAGAAGCGAGCGCGATTCGGGTCCTCGGCTCATTCAGAGGTTTCTCACCCGGTGCTAACACCCAATTTTGCATATAATCGGCATGAATTGTCTCTCACAATTTGTCCCTCTTTTGTTTGTTACTGTCACATTCATCAATGCTATGATGGACAAAATAGATGCATATTTGTAAATCGTCGGAAGGAAGCTAATGGGTGCCCATTATTTTGGAAAAAGAAAATGCTAAACGAAATGAGAGAGGAGATGAAGGAAGATGTGAAATTTGTTGTGCACAAATTGGTGTGAGTTGATCAAATATTGAAGTAGTATTTATAGGCAAATTTTTGGGAGAGTTTTGAAAATTTTGGGATTTTTTTACTATTTTTTGAGTTTATATCCGTTCTGATCAAATAGTAACCGTTGTCTATTAATTCTGACCGTTTGATCGAATTTTCTGATTCAAAATGGAAGGTCCAAATCTATTAAACCGTTGGCCCATTCGGTAAGCCACGTGTCAGCCATTCATTGGCTCATTAAAATTTTTTATTATATTTTACTAGCGCGTGCATTAACAAAAAAATTTAAACCGCGCCTGACGTTACCCACATGTTGTGAGCTCCGCCAGGCGGTCGAGCAATTGTCGGAGCAAACTTTGCTTGAGCGGAGGGGCGAGCAAACTGTCCCGGTTGACTGGGCGAGCACCTCTCGTCCGGTGCGAGATTGAAAATCGGTTTGCTCAAGCAAACCTCCTGGTCTCCGTCGGTGCTCGAGCACCACCTCCTCCTTTGCTCGCCGGTGCGGGTGCTCTAAGCAGATGTTAGGCGCTTAATCTTACAACCGTTTTACTCGCCTAGGCTCTTGCGTGCGAGTGTTTTACCCACAAAAGCGCCCGCCTGGTCCGCATAAACTCTTGTTATAACTGAGCAAATGTTTCAACTTGAAGATTGTCAAATTTCAATTGTGATTGACTTGCATACTTGATTGAAATGAAGTAGCTAGGAACATGGAACATCGAAACTGTATATACTATGGACTAACCTTGATAGAAGGCAGCCCTGCTACCTGAGGAATTAACATGTGTCAAAACATACTTGGAAATTAAGAAGACATTAGGTCACTTAAACTAACATGATTGATTAGGCCGATATATTTGAATTTCGGCTCCATGGTGGGCTAACGGCGCCTAACAAGCAAGCATGACAATACGTAACCACCGAACGTCGTCTAGTTCTTTCAGGCAAGTGACCGGAGGAAACAAAGCTTTCAAACGGAAGGTACGATGATCTAGTCCTGAGGAGCAAAGCTGATCGATCATCTCTTTCTCTAAATATTCATCATTCGATACATGAGTTAGTGTCGATTCAAATTCCCAAGGAGAATAACCTAATAAGCTAGCTAGAGGTTTTTTTTTTGTCGACAATAAGCTAGCTAGAGGTTATAAGAAAGAATAAAAGGATGAATATGTTTATAGTTTACACCAGCCAAACATGGAAAAGAACAAATGACAAAACACAAGTTCAAAACTCTCAAGTTGAACAATTTAAGTCCAACTTTTGGATGATATGAGTTCCACTAGCTTGTCACCTTTTTGTTTTTTGGCATCCACTAGCTAGCTAGCTTGTTACCTAGAAATGTATAAGCTGCTTACAACTTTGTGTATTTTTTTTTCTTTGATGTCTAAGCAGTGGACCAATATTGATTGCAACCTATGTATCCGAGTTTGCCCAAAAATAGCACCATATTATGAACTTCATACATCAAATATGTACCTGTTTTAAGTCAAAATATGAAATGATACTTTAAACATACAAAATGTCTCACCTGTTGTTCCTCTCACTATATACAGACTACAAAGTCAGGTAAAACCTCTTGCCTAAAAAAAAAGTCAGGTAAAACCTCAAATTATGATTAAGTGATAATTTTGCATGGTGAAATTGTCATTTCTATTATAAATTGAAACAAAGTGTTGTTCATAACTTAGCTGAATTCATGTTACATAAACAGATCATATCCTCTATATTCAAATGGCCTTCAGTACGTACTGGTTATCTAACTAAAGGTTTGCATCGATCAGTACTATATATGATGATCGAGATATGAGATTATTACTTGCCATCTCTATCTTCCGAAAGTGACAGGCAGCCAGCTGGTAGGGCAAAAGGAAGAACGAAATACAGTGATTAATAATTTTAGTTTCCAGGATCATAATAGCTAGAGATCATCGATGGTCCTTATTTTCCTGCTGTCTTATTTAGTTTTCCAGAGTTTTCTGTGAACCTTATGCAAAGCCGATGAGCTAGGCATGCAACATGGTCCCCTTTCTCTCTGTGTTTTATACTCTTTTTGGGTCATGCTTGATGCCTACCTTACAACACAGGCACACATGACTTACAGCTTCACAGGCGCGCAGAGAGAGAGAGAGAGAGAGAGAGAGAGAGAGAGAGGCCATGGATGGATCTAACTAAAGCTATGATAGAGCTGATCATCAGAAGTATAGAAAAATGTCTGCATGTGGTGGCGTGGGAGTGATGATATGAGTATCATTATTTGGGGCCTCCCCACATGCAGCTTTCATCTTTTCCCTTGTTTTACTATTTATCCCCTAGCTCTGTGCTAGTGCATGCTTCTCCATTTTCTTATGATGATCGACCTTATTGTAATCTCGATCTAATCTCTCTATTATAAAAACATTAGCATTTCGTTCATGGTATAAGGAATATATAAATATACCAGGCCTTTAACATTGATTCTACTATGAATGAGTGTGCTGTCCACTAATAAGCTGCTAGCTAGCTTAAATGTTTCATGTTTGGCTGTTTACCAACACGGACTCGATCTTATGATTCATTATCAATACCGAAATGAAGTTGGATCAATGACCTTTATTTGGTTAGAATTGAACGACAGATGAAGTCACAAATGCAAGTTTCAAAACCTTCTCTCATATCAGAAGACTTCAACCTTTTATGCTACAAACAGAAACATGATGTTTTACTAAGATTGAGATATATATAAGCTAATTTGCAATCAATTAAATCTAAACCAGCATGGTTGAAGCCTTATGTTACTAACTCGCTAACTTATTAATCGAAGTGACTAGCTAGCTAGACGTTACCATTGTTACCTTACTCTTGATTGATATTAAACAAAATCTAAGTAGCACGGACACGGACATGAGTGTCCGTATTGGACACAATTCGATACGTAGACACGGCATATAAAATTTTTTTTGAACACGGACACGTAGTGAACACGTTAATTAAATATTATTTTTAATATATATATATATATATATTTAAAAAATTAATTTATAAATTTGAAAGTATTTAGAATTTTAGATGTATATATATGTCAAAGTGTGCATTAATATGATGAAAACATAACTTGTTAGAATGACTAAGGACTTGATAAGTACCTTGAATAACTAAGGTTCGAATCCCACCACAAGCATTCTTATTTTTATCACGATTTTATCTCCTTATATATATTAAAGTGTACATAAATATAACAAAACTGAATCAGTTGGAATGGTTGAGGAGTTGTTGAGTGCCTTGCATGACCAAGGTTCGAATCTCACCATAAGCACTTTCACTTTTAGAATGAGTTGGTGCGTGTCCGCGTGTCTGATTCGGATACTCGCGTGTCCGATTCAGATACTCGTGTGTCCGGGCTGTGTCCAAAGTCAGTTCGCGTGTCCATGTATGTAACGACCCTAAAATTTCGAGCCTAAAAACTCAAAATTTCAAAGTCGTTAGAACACCAAAAACAATCTCAAGAAATTGAAATCATTTAACGTGCACAGCGGATCATCTCTGAGTTCCAAATACAACTCAGTCAAACCGATTATTACAAACCAAATTTATAATTCGACATTACAATATGATGGAAAATGTAATAATCCTCACAACTCTCACAAAGCTCACAAATAAATTCACTCAAATTCTCACACAAATCCACGCCAGAAATCTCACCACGAACAGGATACGAACGACTTCGAATCTCCGGAGTCGTCACTCAATCTCCGCTAATCAGTACCTGCGGAATTATCCCCTACACCATTGAATTGGTGCACCGGGATTGTAAACACAAACCCGGTAAGCTTATAGCTCGTATGAGTAAAATGACAATACAGTTCGCATATCAATATATACGAAAAATCACAATCAACAATATAAATGCCCTCATGAGTCAATGGACGGCCCATCTGGTTGTCCCAAAGAAATATAAAATAAAACGTTCATGAGAAATTAAGTAACCCTTCTGGTTACCTAAATGCATTTATAATACGGGTACCAAGAACGCTGGTACACATCTGTTACCCCTCTCGTAATACACCGCTGATATTGGATAGCCACCCGCTACCCAACATCCAAAACAATCTGAGTACCCATGAGCAGATAATCACCCGTTACCTCACATGCAGTACTACGCTGATATTGGGTAACCACCCGCTACCCAACATCCAAAACAATCTGAGTACTCATGAGTAGATAACCACCCGTTACCTCACATGAAGTACTATGGCTGACAGACTAGAGCTCTAACTGTATCGTAACTTTCGCCCAGCCAAGGCTAGGTTCCGACTTACCAAACATGTACAATAATCTCACATCATATTGTACTAAATCACGTCCAAAGACAAATTAACTTTTTAACAAACTCAATGTTAAACTCACGTACAATAATCACACATCATATTGTACGTTTCAAAATTATGCTCGATATAATCGCAATAAAACTCATAACAATATATTATATAGAAAACTATATATATTCGTAATTATTTACCATTTATACAATATATATATAGTTTACTATATACTATACATGTCATATTTCACAAACACATGCTCAATACACAATTTCTCGTCATCGAAATGACCTTTTCTAATGAATTAATAACAGTACACTGTACACAACATAATGAACTATATATATATATATACTTATTACCATTTATACAGTATATATGTAGTCCACTATATTGCATACATGTTCATAATTCATTATTAAATACCCTTGCAAAATATTGAATCACCGCGAGGGTAGATTCGTAAATACGTGAGATTTTACTCACCTTATAGACTCGAGCGTAATTCCACAATTCCCGATGATAATTCATTTCCTCGATTTAATGATCACCTTGAAAAGATAAGAAAAGAATTTAGAATCGTTTCGTAAACCTTTAAATGCCGAAACAGTAATAATCGGTTACTGTTCAGCAATTTTCGGTTTTACGAAATTACTGTTCAGTGTTACTGTTCACTATTACTATTCACGGTTACTGTACAAATTTACGATTAATACGTATAAATATTATATACATATTTCTGCACGTATAGATATTATATACGTATTTCTGTACGTATAAATATTAATACGTATTTCTGTACGTATAAATATTAATACGTATTTCTGTACGTATAAATATTATATACGTATTTCTGTACGTATAAATATTAATACGTATTTTTGTACGTATACGTACTATTTAAATGTAAATACAATCTCAGTAAATAAAATTTACTAATTACCTTTTACAAATTACTTTTTACATTTACTGAAAGTAATTTATATTTACATTTATTGAAGGTAAAATTTAATTACATTTACCGTAGTAAATAAAATTTACATTTACATTTAAGTAAATTACCAAAATACCCCTATCGGAAAACACTGTCACACCACCGCACGTGGCGGCGCGTGGGGTACACGCGCCACCCGCCGGCAGGCCGCGCGTGGGGCACACGCGCCGAGCCCAGGGACGGCGCGTTGCATGCCACCGCCGCCCCATTTCTCTCCCTTTTTCCCCCCTCTTCTCCGCCACGGCCTCACGCCGTGCCTAGCCCCCTCCACACGCCCACACGCGCCGCCTAAGGCGGCGGGATCTCCCCCCAAAACTTCATCCTCCGATCTCCCTCTATACGAATCAAACAACCACAAAAATCTCAACAAGGCATCACAACAATCATCCTCGGCTAACCCTCACCTCAATCAAGCTCTTGGATCGTCGGATCGTCGCCGGAGAACTCGCGAAGGCTTCGGTGGAAATTGCAGAACCTTGACGCCGTGGTGGAGCTCCGACGCTGCGTGCGTGAGTGCGTCGACCTCTGGGTCGGCTAAGGAGGGCAGCGCGGTGCTCTCTGGGTCGGCGGTGCACGACACGCCAGGCTGGAGGCGGAGGTCGCAGGTGAGAAGGAAGATCGGGGAGGGAGAGAGAGAACCGAGAGAGAGAGAGAGAGAAAGAGGGAGGCGGAGAGAGTGAGGGTTTCCAAATGTGGAAAACCCTAATCACAAAACATTCTATTTATACCTGTTTCCAAATCGGAAACTAACTTCCGACGTTAATAACTTTTACGTACGATGTCCGTTTCGAACGTGTCACATACTCACGAACTCGTATCGACGAGTTCTACAACTTTCGTGAAGAAAGTTTTCGCAACCGAGCGACGAAATAAAAGTCGATAAATTCGTTCGGAAACGTAACGTTTTCTTATTAAACGTTCTCGGAACGTTTCCGTTTCCGTCTCATAACGTTTGCAAACAATCATAATCATTTAAACTGAAATTCATGCCTTTATAGAACTCAAATTGATTCAAATAATGTATTTGAAATTTAGGGTTATTACACGCAATACGCTGCCTATAGCACGTGTCTGTGCTTCATAGAACAAAATGCTCTAATAGTAGCCATCTTATTTTTATGTAGAACACAATATTGGTCACTCCTCCAATTTTTAGTAACTCGACAATTTAGTCTTTTATGTTTTAATTTCAACTGATCACTCCTTATACTTTTCAAATTTAAAACAATTTGGTTATTCCGTTAAATTTCAGTCCAATTGCTTCGTTAAGTTGTTGACTTGGCAAACATCACATAAGAGGGAAAAAATCACTTAATGGTGTAATTTGACGGAGACCTAACGGAATGACCAAATTATTTAAAATTTGAAAGTATAAAGAATGATCAGTTGAAACTGAAACATAAATGATTAAACTATCGAGTTACTAAAAAATTGGAGGAGTGACCAATATTTTGTTGTTTTATATATATGGTCTAATTGATTGGGATTTCTTCACGAAGTTACTTCAATGATCGAGCCTGTATAATGAATAAGAAATCTACCCCAATATAAATGGAATGGCTTCCAACTATTTTCATTTAGGCTGAACGGCAGAACCTATTTTTATTTAAAACATCAGATATCACATAATTCACAAAAGACAAAACATGTGAGCTGGAAGATGCAAAACTTTAGCGTGGAAGAAGCAGGAATTAAAGACCTTTACACATATAGTCCTCCCCTCCCCCTCTATTTATATCCTCTCATATGTTCTTATCTAGCTCTCAAATCTGAAACCTCCTCAAGGAGAAGATGAGGAACAAGAAAAAGAAGTAGAGAAACAAATATTGAGAAGCTAGCTAGCTCGGTTGTGCGCTGTTATGGTGCACCTCCAACAGTTGAAGCTGCCAGCATGATCTAAACTCTTGTTATACAGGAAAGATTAGATCATATGGTAGCTTCACCCGTTTGATTGAAGCACCAGGAACCATTGTCATCGACCTAGAACCTAATTTCTCCAGATATCTGCAATCACTTGCCATCGATCTCCTCAAGAACCCATTTAGGGTTTCTCAGGGGAAACCCTAGAAAAGGTCTGCTGGTATGCATATATTACAGGTCTGTAGTACAAATCAATTGTTCATCATCCGGGTATATCTCAGACTCACAGTCTCTTCCCTTTCTTATTTAGCAGATTTGATATTTCTGACAAAAAAGGAGTTGTTTTGCATGTTATTGATAATTTTTTCTACTATCTTGTGGAGAATCTTATCAATTAACAAGGGAGAGATATTGTTAATTACAGGTTTGAGTGACAGAATTTTTCTGCCATGAGAATTGAGTTTGTGCTTTTGAGATCTATCCTCGTTCATTGGGGATGGTGCTTTCAATAACAGAGATTAGTTTTATTCGATCATGTTTGCATATGTATACATATACATATGCTCAGTTTGGTTAATTTATACTTGGGTGTTGTGGTACTTCTATAATATTGTTCTTTGTTTTTTAAATTGATATAATCGACTCCAGTATATGTGCCTGTCCTATGGATCGAGGACAAGAGACCAAAAGGGTTTATCAAGAAATGCACAAATAAGTTGAACGAGTAGTTTCTTTCGAATAGGTGAAACTGATGTTGATATGATGCAGCTCTGGATTTATTTTATTTCTTTCCAAGAGAAATTTTATATTCAGAAATTATATATTTTATTAGGGTCATGTCAATTTCTGAACTGAACTGAACTGGTCACGACCTCTCAATCTCTCTCTATAGCAAATATGTATGCTTATGTATTACCAAGCTACATATGGGAGTTGGAATGCTGCCAATACATCACATATATATAACTAATATCACTTAGGTTTCACCAAGTATGAACACAGTTGCAGATATCTGTTAAATAGTTTTGGCAATTTCTCCTACATTAATTGAAACAGAAGGTCTGGAATCATCAAGTTGCTGTGCGGCTTGGACAAATTATTAATTTACGTACTGGTATAACTCTCAAAATCAGAGAAATTGAAGAGAATCGAATGTAAATATTGCTAGCTAGCTGCCAATTGAATATCTCTCTGACCTAATATTCAGTTGCGCCATTAAGTTTCTTGTTATTATAATTTTTGTTCAGGACAGTCTAGAGCTCTAAACATCAGAGACAAGTCATAAACATTCATCTGCTAGCTTATCACAGTTCCATTCAATATCCCCATCGCTCAATAGATCGAGCTAGGCAGCGCTACATACATGTATTAATATCTGACATATATACACAGAAATTAGACAACCGTATCAGAGTGATCAATAAACAGCACGCAGCTTTTGAATTCAATGTGATTGATGCATCAAACTGATCATCGATCTTTGGTTATAGTCTTGTAGATAAGGAGCTGACCTAACTCCTTCAATTGCATTGAACGTGGCCTCCCTCCCAGCTCCCTCGGTTTCTCTCTCATATACGTAAACGATGCTAGAAAGTAGAAACTGCAGCACTGCACGAAACCAGATTTGATTGATGTGAATAGGTATTTAGTTCGGTTGTTGGAACTGGGTACTCGAATTTGGTTTTTGTTTGAAAGCTTCGTTTGGCTACAGTACATAACAGCTCTGATCGATGGATACATTAAGTGCGACCCACGTCACCCATTTGCTTCTCACAGGGAATCCTCTTGTAGGATTTTCATTTGTCTTGATACCCCAACAAGAACAAGTCGCACATCACCCGGCCGTTTGGTTCTGATCACGAAGCACCCTTTTATGGTTTTCGATTTGTCTTAAAGTCTTAATATCTCTCAACAACAACAATATATGTCGATCTGGTGGGTTTCTTACTAGCTAGGGTTTCAACAGAGCGCATAATTAAAGAGACTTGCCTAGCCATATATGACATGTAGAAATTGATCGACAATACTGTATTGATGAAATGGTTTGTGAATTCACTAGCTAGCACACCAAATCACCACTCTGCAGGGACTTGTTTAGTGACGTTAGTCCAGTCAATTGGTGTAATTATATCAAATACCATGTCGAATCATATACAATGTCCTTAAGAAAGTACTTCAATAACGTACGAAAGCTAATCGCTATGGTGCATCTACTTTCTAACATAAACGTCTTAGCAGAAATGCAGAATTACATTATATTAGTTAAGTACTAACTAATATGCAGCACAGAAAATCAAGGCTCATCAGTGTAATACCCCTATTTTTCTCTCTCTTTCTCTTCACATGCACACCTTTTAGAGTCAAAAATTTCTTTCTGACCCGATCCGGATCCGGCCAACCCGACCAAACTTTTTCGGCTGACTCCGGCTTTTTTAGGCGACCAGGCCAGCCTAGATCGCTTCGTCTCCTCTTTGCAAGCCTCCCTGTGGTGGTGGATCGTGGAGTAGCACGCCGGTTTCCAAGCATCAAAACCCGGAAGACGACCCAGAAACCCGACAGTGACCCGGTTGTCTTCTTCAATTTTCCGGCGAGCTCCGGCGAGTTTAGACTTCACCACCGGTCTCAAACTCCTTGCCTCAACGTCGTCAACAACCCCTGTAATGGTTTTGAGCTAAATCGAAGGGTAAGAACTCAAACCAAGAAATTTCAATTCTAGGGTTCATGATTTGGGATTTTTCGGAAATTCGGAAATTGAAGGTTTTAAGCTTTGATTTAAACTTTGTTGTGAACTTGAAAGTTGTTAGGAATGTCATTTAGATTATGGTGATGAAAGTTTGTGGTCATTGGTGGTGGTCGGAAAATGGTGGCGGCGCGTGAACAGTAACTGTGAATAGTAAACGCGAACAATGTTTATAAACATTGTATGCACAGTGTTCTGTAAACAGTGAAACATTAAGATTATTCTGTGAACAGTGTTTATGAACAGTGTTTTATAAATATCATTTAGCTGTAACGAAATCGTCACCTGATATTTTACGTACATTTTATCATGCTATTAGGTGACAGACGAAACGAGTGAGAGAATTGATTTTGGTGTCGTGGAAGTTACACGCATGAAATAATGTGAGTAAACCTCACAATGATCATCATGATCGAAATAGTGTTATAATTATTGAATTTAGTTTGAGTTGTCACCATAGTCGTTGCATCACTAGTTTATAAAAATTATTTTAAAAATATGTTTTGGTTTAAATTAAGTGAACCTGATCGTCTACGGTTCATGGGTAAGTGAAACGCTATTTTAATAAATGATTTAAAAAAGGTTTTAGTGATTATGGACTATGATGAATGTGAGTAAATCTCAATATGACGAGTCTACCCTTGACGGTGACTCGTATTTACATTTTCTTAAAAAGATCGAACTATGACATGTATATAATAAAGTGGGTTGTGTATGTGTATAAAATGGTCAATACGATACATATATATAGGTTGCTATATTATATACTGTTACGTTCTTATTTCCAAATGAATTATACTGAGGTAACTATATTTATTTTATTTGAGCAAGAGTCGCTTTGTTGTAGTACAATAACATTGGTGGATTATTATTCTACGTGGTTTTAACATTGAGTCTTGTTAAAACGTTTTCTGTCTTCGAACGTGTTTTTTTTTCTGTTTTCGGACGTATTTTCTATCTTCAAACGTGTTTTTCTGCCTTCATACGTGTTGGCATTATCGGAACCAAGCCTTGGCCAGGTGACAGTTACGATTCAGTTAGAGCTCTAGTTTGTCTATCGGTGTACTGCATGAGGGGTAACAGATGGGTTGCCTGGGTCTCATGAGTACCCATATTTTTTTTTAGTGACATTGGGTACAGATGGGCTGCCCAGTGTCTGTCGGTGTACTGCATGAGGGGTAACATATAAGTACCTGGGTCTCATGAGTACCCATGTTTTACATGATTTTAGGTAACCATATGGGTTGCCTAGTTCCTGTCGGTGTACTGCATGAAGGGTAACATATAGGTTGCCTGAGTCTCATGAGTACCCATGTTTTTAAATGATTTTGGATAACAGATGGGTTGCCCAGTGTCACATGAGTATGTTTGTCTTTAAATGTTATTTGACATATTTCTCTTGTATGCGATGTATGTTTACTGTTGGTTTACTCATACGGGCTGAAAAGCTTACCGGATTTGTGTTTACAATTCCGGTGCACCAATTCGATGGTGTATGGGATAGTTTTGCAAGTGGGGATTAGCAGTTCAGAGGGTTTATTCTGAAGATTTCTTTATTCTGTTTGTGGTGAGGATTGAGTGAATTTTATATTTCCATCGGTTATAATACTGAGGTATAAACTGGTTATGTATTATTCAAGTCGACTGAGTCATGTTGTGGACTCAGTTACGATACACTGTTATGATAAGATGCTTTAGAGTAAAAAAATTCCTTTTGACCCGACCCGGATCCAGCCGACCCGACCCGATTTTTCCTGCCGACTCCGGCTGTTTTAGGCGACCGGGATAGTCTAGATCGCTTTGTCTCCTCCTTGCACGCCTCCCTGTGGTGGTGGATCGTAAAGTAGCACGCCAGTTTCCACGCATCGAAGCTTGGAAGCCGACCTGGAAACCCGAAGGTGACCCGGTTGTGTTCTTCAATTTTTCGACGAGTTTAGGCTTCACCACCAGTCTCAAACTCCTTGCCTCAACTTCGTCAACAACCCCTGAAATGGTTTTTAGCTAAATCGAAGGGTAAGAACTCGAACAAAGAATTTTCAGTTTTAGGGTTTATGATTTGGGATTTTTCGGAAATTTGGAAATTGGAGGTTTTAAACTTTTGATTTAGACTTTGCTGTGAACTGAAAAATTGTTAGGAATGTCATTTAGATTGTGGTGGTGAAATTTGGTGGTCATTGGTGGTGGTCGGAAAATGGTGACGGTGCGTGAACAATATTTATAAACAGTGTTATTCACAGTGTTCTGTAAATAGTGAAACACGAACATTATCATGTGAACAGTGTTTAAGAACAGTGAAACACGAATAGTGTTATGTAAACAGTGTTCTGTGAACATCATTTAGCTGTAATGAAATCGTTTTCTAATCATTTTATCATGCTATTAGGTGACCGAAGAAACGAGTGAGAGAATCGATTTCGGTGTCGTGGAAGTTGCACGGAGGAAATAAGATGAGTAAACCTCACAATGATCATCATGATCGAAGTAGTGTTATAATTATTGAATTTAGTTTGACTTGTCACCATAGTCGTTGTATCACTAGTTTATAAAAAAATTATTTTAAAAATATATTTTGGTTTAAATTAAGTGAACTTGATCGTTTACGGTTCATGCGTAAGTGAAACGTTATTTTAATAAATGATTTTAAAAAGATTTTAGTGATTATGAACTATGGTGAATGTGAGTAAATCTCACTATGACGAGTCTACCCTTGGCGGTGACTCATATTTACGTTTTCTTAAAAAGATCGAGCAATGACATGTATATAATAAAGTGGGTTATGTATGTGTATAAAATGGTAATTACGATATTGAGGTAACTATATTTATTTTATTTGAGCAAGAGTCGCTTTGTTGTAGTACAATAACATGGGTGGATTATTATTCTACGTGATTTTAACATTGAGTCTTGTTAAAACGTTTTCTGTCTTCGGACGTGTTTTTTTTTCTTCGGACGTGTTTTCTGTCTTTGGACATGTTGGTAGTATCAGAACCAAGCCTTGACCGGGTGACAGTTACGATTCAGTTAGAGCTCTAGTGTGTCTGCCGGTGTACTGCATAAGGGGTAACATATGGGTTGCTTGGGTCTCATGAGTACCCATAGTTTTTTTAGTGACATTGGGTACAGATGGGCTGCCCAATGTCTGTCGGTGTACTGCATGAGGGGTAACATATGAGTAACTGGGTCTCATGAGTACCCATGTTTTACATGATTTTAGGTAACCAAATATGTCACTCAGTGCCTGTCCGTGTACTGCATAAAGGGTAATAGATGGGTTGCCTGAGTCTCATGAGTACCCATATTTTTAAATGATTTTGGGTTACAGATGGGTTGCTCAGTGTCACATGAGTACGTTTGTCTTTAAATGTTATTTGATATATTTCTTTTGTATGCGATGTATGTTTACTGTTGGTTTACTCATACGGGCTGAAAATCTTACCGAGTTTGTGTTTACAATCCCGGTGCACCAATTCGATGGTGTATGAGATAGTTTTGCAGGTGGAGATTAGCAGTGTAACGACCCCAAAATTTCGAGCTTAAAAACTCAAAATTCTAAAGTCGTTAAACACCAAACAATCTCAAATAAATAGAAATCATTAAAGCGTAACAGCGGATCACATCTGAGTTTAAAATATAACTCAGTCAAGCCGATTATTACAAACCCAAATGATAATTCAACATATAACAAATGGAATTGTATAATCCTCACAACCTCACAAATAAAATCACACCAAATCGCACACACAATCCACGCTGGAACCTCACCACGACTGGATGCGATTGACTTCGAGTCTTCGGAGTCGTCACTCAATCACCACTACTCAGCACCTGCGGAAGTATCCCCTACACCATTGTAATTGGTGCACCGGGATTGCAACACAAACCCGGTAAGCTTTACAGCTCGTATGAGTAAAATATTAAAATAACTCTCGTCTCATAAAAGACACAACTCCACATCAACACAGCATAATGAAAATCATGAGACAACGAGCAACCCATCTGGTTACTCTAATACTTTCACAAAATGGTAACTAATGAGCGCTGGTACACATCCGTTACCCCTCACTTAGTATACCGCTGATGTTGGGTAACCACCCGCCACCCAACATCCAAACAAGCTGAGTACCCATGATCAGATAACCACCCGTTACCTCCATGCAGTACTATGGCAGACAGACTAGAGCTCTAACTGTATCGTAACTTTCGCCCGGCCAAAGGCTAGGTTCCGACTTGCCTCACATGTACAATAATCTCACATCATATTGTACCACACATCACGTCCGAAGACAAATCACAATATTTCACATTTTCCGTGATAAAATCATGTACAATAATCACTCATCATATTGTACGTTTTAAAACTTTCACAATATATCCATAATAAAAACCATAACAGTATATTATATAGCAAACTATATATATTCGTATTTATTTACCATTTATACCGCATATACATAGTCCACTATATCCTATACATGTCATATTTCATAAACACCTGAAAAATTACGTACGATAATCTCACATCATATCGTACCATTGAAATCACATACACATGCACAATTTTTCTGTCACCGAAATGACTATTTTCAATGAATTAATAACAGTAAGTAATTTAATGAACTATATATATATATGTACTTATTACCATTTATACTGTATATATGTAGCTCACTAAATTATATACATGTTGTAATTCATCTAATAAACACACTTGCAAAAATGTTGAATCACCGCGAGGGTAGATTCGTAAATCAGTGAGATTTTACTCACCTTACTGACTTGAGCGTAATCCTCAATTTCCGATAATAATCCATTTCCTCGATTTAGCGATCACCTTAAAAAGATAAAAACCAGCATTTAGAATCGTTTCGTAAACCTTTAAATGCCAAAACAGTAATATACGGTTACTGTTCAGCAATTTTGGTTTATACGAAGTTACTGTTCACTATTCACGGTTACTGTACAATACTCAATTAATACGTATTTCTGTACGTATAAATATTAAATACGTATTTCTGTACGTATAAATAATAATACGTATTTTTGTACGTATAAATATTAATACGTATTTCTGTACGTATAAATATTAATACGTATTTCTGTACGTATAAATATTATATACGTATTTCTGTGCGTATAAATATTAAATACGTATTTCTGTACGTATAAATAATAATACGTATTTTTGTACGTATACGTACGATTTAAATGTAATTACAATTCAGTAATAAAATTTACTAAATTACCCTTTTACAAATTACATTTTACATTTACTGAAAGTAATTTATAATTACATTTACCGAAGGTAAAATTTAATTACATTTACCGCAGTAAATAAAAATTACATTTACTTTTACCGTACACAGTAAATTACCAAAATACCCTTCTGTCAAAACTGTCCCACCGTCGCACGTGGCGGCGCGTGTGGCACACGCGCCACCTCCGGCGGGCCGCGCGTGGGGCCCACGCGCCGGGGCTAACCACGGCGCGTATCACGCCACCGCCTCCTCCAAAACCACCCTCTTCCTTCCCTCTATCCTCCTACGGTCCTAGGCAGCCCCTCCGCCACCTCAGACCTCCCCACGCGCCGCCTCTAGGCGGCGGTATCTCTCACAAAACTTCATCCTCCGATCTCCACACATCCATCCCAAAATCATCCAAAATCATCACACAACATCAATATCATCATTCCTTACCTTGATTGCACGGCGGAGCCCTTGAATCGACGATGGTGAAGCTTGAGGTGCCGGCGGAGGAGATCGAGCAGTAGTGGAGGTAGGCGGCGATTCGAGGCTTAATCCTTGACGCGTGGTTCCAGGGATGAGGAGGAGCGGTGGCGAGCTTGCCTCGAGCACGTCGTCGATGTGGAAGCACGGCGATGAGATCCCCCGAGCTTCAAGGTGGCGAGTCGCGGCTCGTCGTGTCCAGGGGTGACTGAGGGCGGTCGAGCGACGTCTTTGGGGTGGGTGGTGAGTCTCACGGCAACCGGTGAGGCTAGATCGCCGGTGGGCAGTGAGGGAGAGAGAGAGGGAGACTCGGGAGAGCGAGAGGGAGAAAGTGAGAGGGAGGCGGAGAGAAACTGAGGGTTTCCAAAAGTGGAAACCCTAATCACAAATCATTCTATTTATACTCGTTTCCAAATCGGAAACTAACTTCCGACGTTAATAACTTTTACCTCTGTCGTCCGATTTGAACGTGTCACATGTCCACGCACTCGTATCGACGAGCTCTACAACTTTCGTGAAGGAAGTTTTCGCAACCGATCGACGGAATAAAAGTCGATATAAACGTTACGGAAATGTAACGTTTTTCAATTTAAACGTTCCGAGGACGTTTCCTTTTCTCGTTTACTAACGTCGCAACCAATTACGTTCATTCTAATAAAATTCGAAATTTTATAGAATTCCAAATCAAACTAAAATGTTTGAAATTTAGGGTTATTACAATCTACCCCCCTTAAAGGAATTTCGTCCCGAAATTCAAACTCACTCAACAAATAACAGTGGATATCTGGTCATCATGTCTGACTCTAGCTCCCATGATGCATCACCCTCATCGTGGTGACTCCACAATACCTTGACTAGCTCCACATCTTTCCTCCGAAGCTTCTTTGTGGACCTATCCAGGATACGAACCGGCTCAACCACAAAGGTGGCCTTTTCCTTCACCTCAATGGTGTTATGATCGATCACATATGCGACACATCAGGATCATACTTCCTCAACATGGAAATGTAGAAAACATTGTAAACGTCCGACATGCTAGTAGGCAAGGCTAGTTTTCCCACCTTCTCGAGAATCTCAAAGGCCCGACATACCTCCGCCAACTTTTCTTTCTTGTCAAATCTCACTACACCCAACTTTGGCCCAACAGGTAGGTGATCGACATGGTCTACCTTAAGTGCCTCATAGGGTATCATGCCGATGCTGGAATGGTAACTGTCGTTGTAAGCACTCAATCGATCCTCAAATGATCTTCCCAGTTACCTATAATATCCAGTATATATGCTCTCAGCATGTCCTCCATTGCCTCAACTCTCTTCCAACACCCAATCCGTCACGTGTTCTAACATTAACAGCCACATGTGAGTCACCAAAACATAATGGTGCTTCCGGTAGAGATGTCAACATACCCCCTTTGTCTAATTCACCCCTCCCTTGCGGTTATCAGACAATTCTCCCATCATGAGCTTGCCCACCCACTATGCATGGTCAAGACTCTCAATATCTAACACGAGTCAGAATAAATATTTAACACATACCTACTACTTGCATCACACACATCGGTTTCCAAGGAGATCGTACTTATATTCACAACAGTACCGTTACGATTTCACCTCAACCCATCACTAGAACCATGAATCTACCATTCCTTCCCATCTACAAACAATCTCCGTTCATGATTATCTTTTATAAATCATCAAAGGTTATTGTGCATGTTACTCATCCAGCACCTCCTTTGTAATGGTAACTCGATAAGGGTCTTAACTCACTGAGTCCACGACCACAACATAACCCTACCTTTGACTAAGAATTACTCTCGAACAGTTCACCAGAGATTTGACTAATATCCTCACAAGCCAGTAGAGAATCACTGCCGTTATCACAAGAGCGACGCATCATGCATCCTATCACCCTCACCAAAACTTACCGTCGAAAATTAATTACAACTTCTTGCTTCCATGAGTGGTATGCCACAATTTGGGGTTCAGACAAAGAAGGTATTTATCTCACAACGGTGGAGCATGAAAATTAGGTGAACTTTACAGCGCAAAATCCAACACGACCACAACTGAGATATACTTTACCCCTTGGTTCATACATGCCTCTAATGCATGACATACGGTCTCACACAAATGCCCCAGTGCATCATCTAAGATATTGGTTTCTCCCACCGTTGTAGTACTAATAAGTTTAGTAATTACTTCAACAGAACCCGATATTAGGTCCACCATCTCCTCAAAACTAACCCAAAATGATCGCCATATCACCACTCTAAACAGTTGTTTCTTTACTTTCATTAAGAACCCTCATGGCCAACGCATTCGGCCAAAATAACTTCTCTGCAAGCAGTAATATAATTGATTACTCTTTATTGTAAAATGTATCCCTTGTTGAACACTTCAGTCAACTTCCCCTTATCCAAAAATAAACAATCTGATGCATAGAGGAAAAGAATCTCTAAGTCTCCAACACTAACGCCACTTACAGTTGAAAAGAAAATTTAGTCCTCAACCATTTCTTTACCAGTTAGAAGGTACTTGTCACGACCAATTCGTTAAAACACCACTAAGCTAAGGTCATCTCATACCTTACCTTCAATAGAGTCACTTCACCGCCATTGCGTCTCATTTGGACCTGTGGCATTGTGAAGTTCCAATCCCCAACACCAAAATATTTAAATCCTGAAAGATCAGCGTTCTCAATTAAATGCTCATCTAGCAAAATAATTAATTCGTGACGTCAAAATGAAATCTCTTTAACACATTAGATTTCTTGCTCAGCCAAGAACAATGTGTAACTTCAATTGTCAAAGTCCGAAACAAAACGAGTTAGAACGCAACAACGACGTAATGTGAATCTCAGTTTAATAATTGTATCACCACCTTAAGGACGTATCACACACATCATCAATCCTAGGTAAATGATACATAGTCTTGATGGTCACCTTAATCATTCCCCTATACTTCACACTCAACCGCATGAGACTTCTTTCTTAGTCACGAATAACACCGGCACAACTCAAGCTGAGACACTAGGTTTGATGAACCCTAGGTCTAATATGTCATCTATCTGCTCTTTCAATTCTTTAAACTCGTTCTTTCCCAATCCCATAAGGCGCCTTTGTTACAGATGCTATACCAAGCACATCATCAATAAAGAATTCAACAACTCTCGAAGAAGGTAACTCAGTATCTCCTGAAACACCTCACTATACTCGAATAGTAGAACAATGTATGTGATAGCTACTTCTAGATCCACAAACTCCACATTTGCCAAGACTCTAGCTATCATGGCATTATCCGACTCGAGGCACAGATACGAAACTCTGGTATCCTGGGTCTATGAAAGAACTCATCACGTCAACACAATCAATCACCGCGTACTGCGGCCTCAACAAATCAATTCCTCAGATCACATCATAGTGTGGTCCGGAATCACTATCAATTAAGCAGAGAACTCTCTACTTCCAATCACAATAGGACAAGCCGTTCATTGTCTCCAATTTCGAGGAACACTCCAAAAGCGAAGTGACACATAAAGAGTTTCCCATAGGCGTAGGAATCAATCCTAACCCCTCCACTGCCAACTATCAATAAATGAATGTGGCTATCATCCTCTTCTCTAACTCAGAGTACTCAATCATCACCAAGTAAGTCCCAATACTCCGATCCAATGGTCCGCTACCATATGATCCAAGCGTCATGAAATGACAGCACTAGCAGCTCACTCATGTTCGTAATCAACCTCAACACACGACTATCGTCTCTAACGATAGCAACAAGATCAACTTGTCTTTCCAGTGGAGCAGCCTCCTTATAAAGGTTCTATACATTACGAACTCGGCCTGCAGCCCTAACTCGGCCTCGACCTTTCGTCCGTCCTCGGCCCTGTCCACGGCCATTTTCCAAATTCATCACCATTCAACAATCAACACTCAGTCATATATGTGAAGTCTCGAATTCGACAAAATAGATCCAACCAATATCAATCATGAAATTTCAGAAGAAGGTGAATCATCGGAGTATCGTCACAATACTCTCTACAGGACCAAACCATAAGGTATGGCTCCTAACACTCTCGCGTACCCGACGACATATCAATACCGAGGAGCATGTGATGGGTGCCCGCCTGCAGTCGGATCATCGCTCCCGGATGATATTGATAATCGCCAAATACACACTTAGGCTCTGATACCAACTGTAACGACCCCAAAATTTCGAGCTTAAAAACTCAAAATTCTAAAGTCGTTAAACACCAAACAATCTCAAATAAATAGAAATCATTAAAGCGTAACAGCGGATCACATCTGAGTTTAAAATATAACTCAGTCAAGCCGATTATTACAAACCCAAATGATAATTCAACATATAACAAATGGAATTGTATAATCCTCACAACCTCACAAATAAAATCACACCAAATCGCACACACAATCCACGCTGGAACCTCACCACGACTGGATGCGATTGACTTCGAGTCTTCGGAGTCGTCACTCAATCACCACTACTCAGCACCTGCGGAAGTATCCCCTACACCATTGTAATTGGTGCACCGGGATTGCAACACAAACCCGGTAAGCTTTACAGCTCGTATGAGTAAAATATTAAAATAACTCTCGTCTCATAAAAGACACAACTCCACATCAACACAGCATAATGAAAATCATGAGACAACGAGCAACCCATCTGGTTACTCTAATACTTTCACAAAATGGTAACTAATGAGCGCTGGTACACATCCGTTACCCCTCACTTAGTATACCGCTGATGTTGGGTAACCACCCGCCACCCAACATCCAAACAAGCTGAGTACCCATGATCAGATAACCACCCGTTACCTCCATGCAGTACTATGGCAGACAGACTAGAGCTCTAACTGTATCGTAACTTTCGCCCGGCCAAAGGCTAGGTTCCGACTTGCCTCACATGTACAATAATCTCACATCATATTGTACCACACATCACGTCCGAAGACAAATCACAATATTTCACATTTTCCGTGATAAAATCATGTACAATAATCACTCATCATATTGTACGTTTTAAAACTTTCACAATATATCCATAATAAAAACCATAACAGTATATTATATAGCAAACTATATATATTCGTATTTATTTACCATTTATACCGCATATACATAGTCCACTATATCCTATACATGTCATATTTCATAAACACCTGAAAAATTACGTACGATAATCTCACATCATATCGTACCATTGAAATCACATACACATGCACAATTTTTCTGTCACCGAAATGACTATTTTCAATGAATTAATAACAGTAAGTAATTTAATGAACTATATATATATATGTACTTATTACCATTTATACTGTATATATGTAGCTCACTAAATTATATACATGTTGTAATTCATCTAATAAACACACTTGCAAAAATGTTGAATCACCGCGAGGGTAGATTCGTAAATCAGTGAGATTTTACTCACCTTACTGACTTGAGCGTAATCCTCAATTTCCGATAATAATCCATTTCCTCGATTTAGCGATCACCTTAAAAAGATAAAAACCAGCATTTAGAATCGTTTCGTAAACCTTTAAATGCCAAAACAGTAATATACGGTTACTGTTCAGCAATTTTGGTTTATACGAAGTTACTGTTCACTATTCACGGTTACTGTACAATACTCAATTAATACGTATTTCTGTACGTATAAATATTAAATACGTATTTCTGTACGTATAAATAATAATACGTATTTTTGTACGTATAAATATTAATACGTATTTCTGTACGTATAAATATTAATACGTATTTCTGTACGTATAAATATTATATACGTATTTCTGTGCGTATAAATATTAAATACGTATTTCTGTACGTATAAATAATAATACGTATTTTTGTACGTATACGTACGATTTAAATGTAATTACAATTCAGTAATAAAATTTACTAAATTACCCTTTTACAAATTACATTTTACATTTACTGAAAGTAATTTATAATTACATTTACCGAAGGTAAAATTTAATTACATTTACCGCAGTAAATAAAAATTACATTTACTTTTACCGTACACAGTAAATTACCAAAATACCCTTCTGTCAAAACTGTCCCACCGTCGCACGTGGCGGCGCGTGTGGCACACGCGCCACCTCCGGCGGGCCGCGCGTGGGGCCCACGCGCCGGGGCTAACCACGGCGCGTATCACGCCACCGCCTCCTCCAAAACCACCCTCTTCCTTCCCTCTATCCTCCTACGGTCCTAGGCAGCCCCTCCGCCACCTCAGACCTCCCCACGCGCCGCCTCTAGGCGGCGGTATCTCTCACAAAACTTCATCCTCCGATCTCCACACATCCATCCCAAAATCATCCAAAATCATCACACAACATCAATATCATCATTCCTTACCTTGATTGCACGGCGGAGCCCTTGAATCGACGATGGTGAAGCTTGAGGTGCCGGCGGAGGAGATCGAGCAGTAGTGGAGGTAGGCGGCGATTCGAGGCTTAATCCTTGACGCGTGGTTCCAGGGATGAGGAGGAGCGGTGGCGAGCTTGCCTCGAGCACGTCGTCGATGTGGAAGCACGGCGATGAGATCCCCCGAGCTTCAAGGTGGCGAGTCGCGGCTCGTCGTGTCCAGGGGTGACTGAGGGCGGTCGAGCGACGTCTTTGGGGTGGGTGGTGAGTCTCACGGCAACCGGTGAGGCTAGATCGCCGGTGGGCAGTGAGGGAGAGAGAGAGGGAGACTCGGGAGAGCGAGAGGGAGAAAGTGAGAGGGAGGCGGAGAGAAACTGAGGGTTTCCAAAAGTGGAAACCCTAATCACAAATCATTCTATTTATACTCGTTTCCAAATCGGAAACTAACTTCCGACGTTAATAACTTTTACCTCTGTCGTCCGATTTGAACGTGTCACATGTCCACGCACTCGTATCGACGAGCTCTACAACTTTCGTGAAGGAAGTTTTCGCAACCGATCGACGGAATAAAAGTCGATATAAACGTTACGGAAATGTAACGTTTTTCAATTTAAACGTTCCGAGGACGTTTCCTTTTCTCGTTTACTAACGTCGCAACCAATTACGTTCATTCTAATAAAATTCGAAATTTTATAGAATTCCAAATCAAACTAAAATGTTTGAAATTTAGGGTTATTACAAGCAGATTTGGAGGGTTTACTCTGAAGATTTCTTTTTTATGTTTGTGGTGAGGATTGAGTGAATTTTACATTTCCATTGGTTATAATACTGAGGTATAAACTGGTTATGAATTATTTAAGTCGACTGAGTCATGTTGTGGACTCAGTTTCAATACGATGTTATGATAAGATGATTTCATTATATTTAATATTGTTTTAGAGTTTTCATTGCTTCGAATTCGAATTTTTATCATTCGAATTTTGGGGTTGTGACAATCAGTGTCAACCTTCACTTTGAAAGCTAAGCAATTGAGGTAGAAAAAGTAGCCAGAGAGAAATGTTAAGAATATAGGTTATGTTGAAAGGTCAGTGCCAGCCCTAGGGCAAGAGCAAGTAGGCTCAAGCCTAGGGCCCTACATTTTAAGGGGGTCTCAATTAAAAAAAGAAAAGAAAAGGGGAATTAAATTGGCTAATTACTATTTTAGTAATGAGAAGTTAGCATTATTCACTAAACAAGCATGCGATTAAAATAAAATAAAGTCTTAACTTTTTATAATTAGTGTGTTTCTATATAAGTTTAACAAGTTACCACCATTCATTCTCAAGTTTTTTCTAAAACATGTAAAACATCATAAAATAATCGTAATTTGTTGAAATTTAAACTTATGAGCTATTAATATTTTTTTTTTTGTGTTTAAGATTTTCTTAAGCATCTATTTTAGGGCCCTCAAAATATTTTCCGCCTTAAGCCTCCTTAGACACAGGGCCGGCCAGTTGAAAAGTTATTTCAGTTAATAGGCTTTATAAGACTATATAAAGAAAATTATGTACTCTTTTGTTTCTAACCAAGAATATACAAAGATGTAGTCTTTTTAAGATCTGATTTTGCTCTCTTTATTTTTCTTTACTTCTTGTGTATTTTCAATTGAATAAACCATAAACTCAACACGAAAAACGTAAAAGGCAATGTGATATGATTTTTACGACTTGAATTTAGTCTTGCATTCTAGAATGCTTTTATAACATACTATACTTATTATACCCTTAACACATTTAATTCAAAGTACGTAATTCTTTCAATTCTTGTACCTATGTTGGCGCTGCAAAATGAAAATCTACATTGGCTCCGGACATGATTAATGACATTAGTTATATAGACATGACAACGTACTCTGCTTTCCTTGTGACTGATAATCGACCAATCGCATTATTTTCCCAGCTGATGTATATATAATATTATAATGTGATGAATACATGAAAATAAATACATAGTTTATCTAAATAGGTCACCAAGCAGCTAACATCATTCTCACAAATTCTTCATAATTGACTAAGCCATCACCATCCAAATCAGCTTCTCTGATCATTTGCTCTACCTCTTCTTCTGTCAATCTTTCTCCCAGATTGATCATCACATTCCTCAACTGCAAAACCCACATAAACCACACATGAAATAATCAAAATCTCATATATATGAACGTCGATCGATCGAGTCAATTTTTCATTAGCTTAAGACAGAAGAATGACAAATTAAGATTCGCCTACAATTGAAGCAAAGTACTACATGTAATATGTTTTTGGTACATACACCTTTTGGTGTCCTCAGTGGCTTAGTACAATATGCAAACATGTGCACAAACAAAATGTTGACAAAGATATATATATATATATACATATATATATATATATATACATATATATATATATATAGTCTCTATCTAGAGTGAAGCTTCACTCTGAAATTACAGAGTGAAGTTTCAATTTTGACACACTTTTCGGTCAAATATTTTCACCATAAGTGATTCAATATTTAGGTATGATATTCAAGATCATCTGTACAAAATTTCATCTAATTCGGACATCGTTAAAGTATTGAAATTCGATTAAATCAATTAATGAATAAAAATTGTTCAACGTGAACCGTTCGTGTATATCTCAATTTTGAAAACTCAAACCATTATCAAATTGGATGAAACTTTGTAGAGATGATCTTAAATAACATACCTAAATATTGAATAGTTTATGGTGAAAAAAATTAACCGAAAAGTGTGCCAAAATTGAAACTTCACTCTGTAATTTCAGAGTGAAGCTTCACTCTGAATAAAGACTATATATATATATATATATATATATATATAATGAGTTTTAACAGATGAAGAAATAAACCTATATATATGCGATGAAGGGTGATCGAGAGAGATGATACATGTACGTACGTAGTAATATCAAACACCACAGATGTATTAGTTCCAATCATATATAGCTAGCTAGAGGTGTTCGTACGTTTTCAGAAATGGTTTATATGGATGTGAATAAAGATTCAAGAGGAAATATCTAACCTCATTAGGTGAAATGTAGCCATCTTGATCCTTATCGAACACTTTGAAAGCTTCTTTCAGTTCTTCGTCCGCGTCATTTTCCTATATATAGTCGTATGAACACAATATCAAACAACACCGTTTATTCAACTTAACTGGCTTTGGAAATTATATTCAGAGTGTTGTTGGCAAACAAGCAAGATATTAATACTAAATCTGACTAATTATTTAAATAATTACCTTCATTTTCCTCACCATGACATTGAGGAACTCCCCAAATTCTATGGTTCCGTTGCCGTCCATATCAACTTCGCTTATCATGTTCTGCAGTTCTTCTGCCGTCGGATTTTGATCCACCGATTTGATCGCGGTGGCAAGTTCTTCGATGGTAATGCATCCTAACGAATATTTGAACAAAAACAAAGTCGTCAAGGATATAATATAACGCCTCGAATCAGATTAATGAGATGATACATCCGCTGCTCGACTGGAACGAAATCTATGATTTTTTTTTTTTTAAGTTGGGTGAATGATATGATGTTGGCCTAAAACCGTAAAGATCGACCATGCCAGAAATATGCAGTACGTCAAACATGTAAGAAGATGATCATAACCTACTCTACGTAGGAGCTAATTAACCTCAGTTTGGGATATATACATAATTAAGCTATAAACTCAGAGTAAAATTTAGACCCTTACCATCTCCATCCTTATCAAAGAGACAGAAAGCTTCCTGAAAATCAGCCATTTGTTCTTCACTTAGAACCTCTCCCATATTGAAACCTTTCATACTCTTGATTTCAAACCAACTTTCTCTACTTTCGCAGGGATCTATATATGGAATTATGGATAGATGTTTATGCTCTATGGATCTTCACCTGAGATTGATCAAGAAGAAGTCGTACTTCCACTCTGCCAGGACTACTATTTATATCTTCTAGTCCCAGCTCTTGGGGGTCTGCAGCCTAATGTCCTTCACAATTCACATGCAGCTGTTTGATATAAATAGGGGGTCCAAGTGAGAAATTGTTAAAATGAGCGGGCTGTTCATTCGTCAAGTTAATTAAGATTGACACGCACATCTTTTTTTGGTCTTGGTTGATGGTGTAACTATGACCAGAAGTACTCATACTCCATAGTTGTCAATCTTATGGAGTCCACCTTAATGACTATGATTGCTGATAGCCTGATACTTATCTGAAATATATCGATTAATTACTTTCTTGCTCAATTCGCGTGCATGTATGTTAGCATTTTCTTCAATTTTTCTCCTTAAAATCGGGGATATAATTAATTTATATATAAATATGTACGTGGATGCAGATCTAATATACTAATTAATCATCTGTTTACTCAGATTTCAACTCAGACGTACTCCAACATTATTTTTATTAGCCCCATCAAGCACGTACTGGAACCATGGAACGTACGTTTGAAAATAAGGTGTTATTAAAATGTACCAGCAAATCTCCAAATGTACCCAAAACAATATAATTTACCCTTAAATTACCAATTTTGTCCTTCCTCTCAAACGATGAGACCAGAAAAACTGTGAAAAGTCATAAAACCATGACGATGGATCTGCTTTTGTTTAGTGTTAGCTTGTACTTCTAAACCAACAACCATAAATTAATAGCTTTTTCCAGTCTCAGTTACTTATAAGCGGTACGAAGCTAGCATACATAGTTATATCCTCGTGGCGGATCCAGGATCCTGAACCCGTCTAAACTAATTATAAGTAGTTTTCTCTCCATTATTTTGAAGATTTTGACCCTAACGGAAGACTCATGAGAAGAAATTTCTTCCAAGGGAAGTGTAGAACTATAGTATAAGGTATTTTAGATTTCAACTAAATGCTAGTAGAAAGTGTATTGTTAGACAAAAATATGAAAAAAAAAATACTTTAACCAATAAAAGGAATGATGTGCAGAAGTACTGGTAAAAAGCAAATGAGAAATAGGCTAACTCTACCAGGACTCGAACACCTGACTAGTAAGTAGTAAGATACAAGGTTGACAAAATGTCATCTGAGCCAGACCTGCAATGATGTATAACATGTATCTCATTTTTAATTTATCAGAATCTTGTTTGGGCTTAAGCCGTGATAGCCTTCCAAGTGGATCCGCCACTGCTCATATTGCGTACCCGCATTCATGTTCGTCTTGGCTCCACCATATATAACTGCCATCAAATCATCTCTCTGAATTAAGTATCTTAAGTGGGGGTTATTCTACTATGATTCACAATATGCATCACACATCTGATGGTTGATAACATATATTATTTTTCTAACCTCACTCACAAAACAATGTCGACCGTCAGATATGTGATGTATAACAATATATGATATATATCATGCATCAATGTATACTATATTTTTTTCTTAAGTGGTACTTGAATGACACGCTCAAACTATGTATAGCATATGATCATAATTTCCATTCATTTAGTGGTTCAATTTATAATCAATATTCAAACGACTTTCTCTCTATTCAACTCTCTGGGACTATGTAGCACGGACACCGACACGAGTGTCCGTATTAGATACGATTCGATACGTAGACACGACATATATAAATTTTTTTGGATACGGACACGTGGTGGACACGTCAATTAAAGTTATTTTAATATATATATATATATTTATTAAAAAATTAATTTAAAAATTTTAAAATATTTAGATGTATATATATTAAAGTGTGCATAAATATAACAAAAACTGAATCTGTTGGAATGGTTGATGATTTGTTTGATCCTTTGGATGACCAAGGTTTGAATTCCACCACAAGCATTCTTTTTTTTTATCATGAGTTTCTCTCCTTATTTATATATATTAAAGTGTGCATAAATATATCAAAAACTGAGTCTGTTAGAATGGTTGAAGAGTTGTTGGGTGCTTTGGATGACCAACGTTCGATTCTCACCATAAACACTTTCACTTTTATTATGAGTTGTTGCGTGTCCGCGTGTCCGATTCTGACACTCGCGTGTCCGGACCGTGTTCAAATTGAGTTTGCGTGTCCGTATCCGTGTCGGACACGCAATACGGATCCTTGTCTGCGTGTGCGTGTCCGTGCTTCATAGCTCTGGGAAGAAGTTTGTTGGGTGTGAAAATTTTAATTGAATGACAATTTTGCTTTTTCTAGGGGTAAACAAAAAGTTTAAAACAAAATGTTAGAGTTAGGTATAATAAGAAATTTACTAAGTACATTTAGCAGCACTCTTGAAAATATTACGAGTAGATACTAAAACATCATTGTGAATTGGGGCAACTCGTAAGCTCAAACCTTCTTCTTGTTTCATACCTTGCTAATAGAATTGTATCTTTTGTAATTCTTCAATCACTACCTTTTTGTGAACCAAAACTATATCCTATACATTATTTTGTGCATGCATGGTATTCTCTTAATCACAAGGTCGTCATCAACTAGAGGAATCGAAAGCTACACTACTATCCTGATCAGTAATTCAAGTGAATCGATACAAACCTGAACCTGCCATTTTTATAACTGGTCATTTTTATATTTACAGCTTCTGTTAAATATAAGTCAATTCAAGTGGTGTATCATGTTTTCAATTATTGACGCAGTCACGCAGAGGGCATGCATGCTAGTCTAGCTGACTGAGTTGGTAAAGACTCTTAGAACATTCAAGACTTCACAGTTTGAAACTATGAATTGTTATGTTTCTGAATTCAAACTGCGAAATGGAATTAGCAGAGAAGATGAATGGTAAGCTTTAACAACACATCACATTCAACAGGCTACACATCACATTCCGCGTGCAAAAATCATATGATATATATGTTTCTCCTCGACTCCTTCAATATCGTATAAACAGTCAAACATGAATTGCCATATTCTTACGCCGCTCCACTTATATTAATCAGAGTGGAAAAAATGGAACTAGGTGATTGGCATATGGCGGTGGTTAACATTTTTGTATATATCAAATGGAAATATGCGGTTTTATCGTGTTGAATTGATTAACAATTTGAAACTTCGAGTCATTATCATTTCAACCGAGGCAATAAGTTGGAGTATCACAATTCATGTTCAAAGTCTCACCATATAGAATTCACTAATCACATATTCCAACCGAAAACAAAATCATGACAAAATAAATCAACTATCAACTTTCAAATTATCACGATTACCACTTCACATTCGAATTTCAGTACCGCATCTTATCTCTCACGCTAACTTCATATAAGTAAACACATCATAGTCTCTTTGATCATTTCACACGATACGATTTTAAAGTTGCAAATGACCCAAAATAACAACGGTAACACACTATAAAATTTTGTTACACTAAACGTAACATGTCTAATCAAGTAGACAATAATAATTGACAAATTCCAAGTTTGAGAAAATGTGAAACCTTGAGCCGACCTATTCGCGCTCGACTTAGGTTCCACTCAACAAAGACTCATTTTTTGTAATAACCATAAAGCCGAGGGTCTCAAACGAAAACCCTCTTTTATATTTTTGGGACATCAAAAGGGAAGATAAAAACAAACGACTAACAAGACCAGTTCAATTCCAAGTCTACACACTGCCTTCTCTCTCTCTCTCTCTCTCTCTGAAAATGTCGGACGGAGCTTTAACGGTCCTTGACGGCAGTCACCTGAGAGCCGTCGACCTCTCTCTACCCGACTCTGACGTCACCCTCACCGGAGGCCACGTCCTCGACCTAGCCGACTCGAAAGCCTCTTCGTCTCTCTTCGGCCTCTCGTTGCCTGAGGGACTCAAGTCCTCTGCTCTAAAACGCATCAATGTCCAAGCCGACGATGACGTCTTCCGACAAGCCGAGCTCGATCGCCACCAGGCCCTGAAGCTCGCCGGAGACTACATCGCCGCGATCGCAAATGAGTTGAAAGGTAATTCACTTTAGCTTGAGTTACACAACAACATCTGACCTGCATTACATTGTTTTGGTCGGAAACCGACCGTTTTGATAAGCTTAGGTTGTCTCTTTAGCCTGTCGAAATAAGAACAGTGTATCAATAATCAATGTGTTGATATCTTTATGTAGAAAATTGATTGTTTTCGAGATTTTAGAGTGGTTGGTTGGTGTTGTTAGGATGAAGTTGAGTTTTTTTTTGTGTGTTGAAAGTTTGGTGGTTTTGACTCAGATGATCCGATTGTGATATCTATATTGGATGGGAACACGATTAGGCTGTTTTTGGAGGATGAGGATGACTTTGCAATGCTGGCAGAGAATTTGTTCACTGATCTTGATACAGAAGATGTAGGAAAGCTGAATAAGAGCGTGATCCGGGGTGCGCTAGTTCACATGGGAGTTGAGATGGGCGTCCCTCCCGTTTCAGGTTATTCTTTGATTCAATCTGTGGCTCTAATTCTAGTGTTTTATAGTGGATTCTGCAGACATTGATTGAAATGTTCTTGTATTTGGTTGCCTAAGAATATCTTGTGTGATTTAAGTGTTTAGCTTTTGGAATATAGAAAGGGGTAGTGATCTATCTACATTAGGAGTTCATAAGGATCGATGCGGAAGAGACTAATGTTGATCCTAGCGAGTCACATTCACAAGGAAACACATTGTTCGGTTGTATAGAATGTGTGGCCGATACTTTTGAGTATCCTCTTTGTTTGTGCTCGCCTTAAGATACTTCACTCTTGCATTCTTAGTTCTAGGTTGCCTCATTATTTTGGCTAAAGAGCTACATCAGAGTAGTGAGAATGCATCTTCTCAAAAAAAAAAAAAAGGTAGTGAGAATGCAACTCCTCTGAAGCTCAGTGTCTATGGTTAACTGATAAATGATTAAGGATGGAAACCATCAGTAAGAACTTTCAACCATAATGCATATTATTATTTTTCAATACAATCTTGATTTTTCCCATAATGTCTTCGAGTCATGAATCTAGTTCTTATCCACATGTCAAGACTAGAGGAATATTGGCTTTATGTAACTTTTCTATAAAATTACTGATGGTTTGCACTCATGTCCGGAAACAGACATGCAACCTCAGATTGGAAAATGTTTGAAAAGCAGACGTGGTTGGGGTAAGCGTTTGTGAAAAGATTCACATATTTTGGGATGCAGATCCAAGGTTAGGGTAAGCATTTGTGCCTGACCACTAAACTACATCCTTAAGGCACGTGTAAGCATTTCTGCCTGACCAAAAGCATCCTTAGGTTATTGTATGCTTTCCATGTTGAAAGGAAGGTTAAACTGTCAAACATAATAGGTGCCTTTTCTTATACTACACTCCTGCAATTTTAGTGCTAGGTGTGTCTCATTTCTATTGTTGAACTTTAAGTAATATAGACCCTTATAGTGGACTGTTGCATCAGGGTAGTGAGAATGAAACTCCGTTGAAGATCTGGGTTCATGATTAAGTGATGCCTGAGGATGGAAACCATCATTAAGAGTTTTAAACCATAATGCATGTTTTGCTCTATAACAGCTTGAAATTTAACAGAAAAAAAACCTCCATGTCAGAAAGCTAAATGTTATCCGCATCTCAAGACTAGAGGAAAATTGGCTTCCATGTATCAATGTCTTGCTATAAAATTAGTGATGGTTTGCACTCATGTCTGGGAAACAGACATGCAACCTCTGTTTGTAAAATGTTTAGAACACAAACATGCATTATGCTGGAACATGTGTTAGAATCTGTGAAAAGATACACATGTTTCTGGGTGCACACACAAGATTAAGGTAAAATTTGTGCCTGACAGCTAAACACCATCCTTAAGGCACAGGATTATTTCCGTGCTGAAATGAAGGTGTAGCTGTCAAACTTAATAGGTGACTTCTCATCAAGAAGCCTCCTCTTAGTCATTTATACCTTTGTAAAAGGTTCTTGACCCACTAGAGTAGCCTGCATTTGCTGAGACAACATGTGCAGCCAGCATTACTGCATTACATCATTCAACTGTGATGTTCCCAGTCAGTATCTCCACCATTTAGTCAGACTGATAGAGTAAAACAAGAACTGACATTGATCAGCATAGCATCATCACAACTCATCTATATAGTTTCCACATTAGTCATTACCAAAGGGATAGATCTTGAATTTTGATAAATTGTATTTTTTCTTTTTGATATGGACAAGTTTCACTTATAATGGTTAACTTTTATTTGTTGCAGTACTAGGGTTGCATTTGTTAAGTGGTTTCGACATCACTTGTGTGAATGAAGATTCTTTTGCACAGCTCGGTCTTTCAGTCACATGCTTATATGGTGTTTGAAGTGTAGAGATTATGGATTAATTGAGTGAATGCATATTTTACAAAATGTAGAGTACCTTCCTTTTCTAAACTATGAAACCCTTCTGTGATATTTCTTCGACATGGTCTCTTGCTGAAATTATCGATTGTTTTAGAAATTGATAACTTCCTAACTGTACATTGTAGCAAGATTGCATGTCGGTTCTGAATTATTATATGATATTTCACTCTTGGAATCTTGGAGTCAAAGTGTCAAATGTGGTCTTCTCCATTATGTACAACTGTAAAAGTCTACAATTAGTGATTGTGTTACCTCTGTATGTGTGTGTTCTCCAAATAATCTATATTGATGTATGGCTGATTTCACAGTTACATATTTGAGCTCTAGCGATGAACTTCCTAATCTGGTCTCTACAACTTTTCACGTGTTTGTTTATCGACTTTTCTGTATAACCATCATCCTTTCCTTTATTCAATGAGAACGGGATCAATCACATGAATACTAACCAATATCAAATCTTGTTTCTAGTTTAGAGTTGATCATTTATGAAGTGTAATTTGACAGAATTTCCTCCACTAAGTGATATCTTGACGAAACATGAAGCTTATGGGGAAGAAGAACTTGGCCAAGCTCAATTTGCTGCATTACTGCAACCTATCCTACAAGAATTGGCAGAAGCCCTGGCAAAAAAGAATGTTGTCTTTATCCAGAACATTAAGATTGTGAATGGTTCAAAGCTGAGAAAGGTAGTTCCTTTTTCCGCATTCTCTTATTCCATTTTTTCTTTTTCTTAAACAAATTTTTTTTGCATCTCTGCCTCTCTAGTTGTTATATTGATCATGGATACTATTGACTTTTCTTTGACATAAAGCCTAATCCTGAGCTGCTTGAGTTGCTAGGTTCGTTCATCTAAAACCTATCATTGATCCTAGTCGCATATTTAGTCTGAACTCTGAACTATATACCTTGTTGTGCTGTTTAAAAAAGTAAGACTTTGTTGGAAAAAGAAAAATGATTGCATAGAAAGTTATAAACTTGAAATGAAGTACGCTACTGTCAGCTTAAAAACTTGGGAGATCCGGAGAAATTGAAAATCATTTGAAGTATCTAGATATTTATGGAAGTTAGACTGTAGATAAATAATATCCTGATGCAGTATTCTAGAATATTGTTTAGCTGGTTGGGATTTTCTGATTGAAGATATGCTAGACATTTTCTCATCTTTGGTAAAGAAAATAAAAATACCGATGTCTTATCTAATGATTGGTAAATACTCAGTAATCTTGATTATTTTGGAGCAATTAAGTTGGACGATGCACTTACTTGAAAATGTAAGTTTTGTTTAAGGAAGTGTGCTCTTTATTTATATAGAGACTGTTCATGATTTTGACAGTTGAAGTCTATTAATCTCTGGTCTAGAGTTATGTTATGTGAATTATAGTCGACAAGGTCTGATAAACTCCTGAAAACTATGCAGCTTTTGGCTGATGAGAAGCAACTGCGCGATGTTGTAGAGAAGATATCACAAGGGAAAAAGGATGACCTGGGGAGTGCAGAAGTAATCAGGACTTATCTTGAGAAAAATGGCCTAGAGTTGGGCTTGCCACCATCCAAAGGCAACGAGCCAGTGGCTATTTTATATGATCTAGTATTTGCTGAGCTTGAGGAAGACAAGAGTGCTCCCACAGGTGAAGATAAATTCGGAAATCTTGTGAAGAAGATCCTTGAGAAACTCGCGGAGCAGCTAGAAGGTAATCCTATATTTCATGATACTGAGCAGTGAGCACTGAGAGAAAGAGACAAGTTTACACCATCCTGTATATCAAAGTCTCAATGGCAGAGATTCTTGTTTGTGCAGATAACCCATTCGGAATATTGTTCACATGTTTCCCTTATCCATACAGAGCCATATGCAATAACTCAGTTAAACCTGTATGTTCTATGTAATATGTATTTGGCTTATTGCTTTGATAACACGGTCAGAACTTGATATTCAGCAGTCATTTCGAGTGGCAAAATATACGAAACAAGCTTTCTGATACAGATTGCTTCATTTTTCGATACAAATTGCTTCTTAGTTTCCCTACAATGTGTTACTCGTGTTTGCACTGTTTGGCATTGCTACTATGATTGCAGTACTAGCAATTCCTTGACAAGTGCTTTTCTGTGTATATCATCATGACCGACATCCGGCTTTTTTTAAAAGTGCTACAGAAAGAAGCACCAGCCTTTATCATTTGGAAATAGGTGATTTGATATGTCCTGCAAATCCTTGGTGGATTTTGTCGAGTCGAATTAGCCAATTGCTAGAGGTCATTTTCCATGGGAGGTGGGTATGAAGGAAAATAAAATGTACTTTTCTGATGTCCACGTTAATAAGATGGGATCCCCTTGTTTCCTTGGTGATCCTAAACCCTAATCACTCGGCCACGTCACTTCTGCTATTTTTGGCCACTCAAACGACTCGATGCAAGGTCATCACCTATCATAATGTAGTTGTTATCATCTTTCACAATCTACAAGTTGCACAAGGAATACATACCTTGTTGTTATACTACATGACCCGTCACATTACGCTTTAGATGAGATATTAAAAGATGATTCACCTAGCATTACTAGCATTCTCAGCGTTAAAAGTCGAACATATCCTAGATTGCAAGATCCAAACAAAGAATCTAGCTCACACTAGTAGCGCCTAATGTTTGAAGCCACCAAGACAGATGCAAGTTTTTTAACAGCTCTTCACTAATCAATAAAATTGAATCAGTAAATCACATCTCAAATTGTAGTATCTAAAAATATCATTGGAGAATATCCTTCCAATGAAAGGAACTGCAGCTAGAAAATCTAGTTGGGAAGATTGATGATTGTGATGGGAATATGATTTTGAGAATATGAATGTCAAATCTGTAGACATTATATTTGTCACGCTCGGACCAACATTGAAAGAGCAAAAAAGAGCAATTATCATATGAAGGAAATAACTGATACAACCCATAGGATTGAATTGATACAACTCCTAACTGAACTATTAGTTCAGCTGCAGAAAGAAGAATTTAAAGGCAATCTAAGCAGCAAACAGCTTTCGGAAGACACCCTATATTGTACAAAGGAAAGCAAAACAAATAGCTTAATCCACTTATTGTTCATGCATCATCACATTGATCACAAAGATACTTGACTCTGCGCCATAATATCATAACTGGATAAAAAGTTCCGAACTGCAGCTAGAATGCTTCAAACACATCACTCTTTACCATCAGCGGCACGAAGTGAACCAAGTTGAACCGGGGCTTGAGTTCCCACCACCTTAGATGACCCATAAACCGAGAGGTCAGTACCTTGCGCTTTCTCTTTCTCAATCTGTTCCTTGATCCAGAAGTATGTGAACCTCAGTCCATCCTGTCAAAAACAATAGGGAGCACAGTCAGCACATGTTGTCCAGTAATAAACTTAAACTTAAGAAACATTAAACTTGGAGCTAAGAAGCTGCAAATTGGATTCTATTTTTACCTTCAGCCTCATGGTAGGAGCCCAGCCAAGTTTCTCTTTGATCAGTGTGTTGTCAGAGTTACGACCACGGACACCCTCTGGCCCAGGAATGTGCTGAATAGGGAGCTTCTTGTTATCAAAGCTAAGAACAATCTCAGCCATTTCATTCATGCTGACCATCTCGTCACTTCCAATATTCACTGGCTCACGGAAGTCGGACTTTGTCAACCTAGCTCACAGAATGGAAAAGTTTACAACTGTGAATGTAAGCATATCAAACCAAAGACAGAATGTCAACATATGCGAAATCAGCCTAATTCCACATAAACTACACCACTTATACTCTTATAGGAATATGAATATTATCTACCAAAATACACTGCAAGTACCATGAGATAAATCATAGATTTCATTCTTCACGAGATGCAAGTGCTTCTCTGAGTAAACATTGGTTTGCCTTCATATCTATCATGATCATATAAATACTAAAGAGGAATCTTTGTGACCAACAACTTCAAAGTTATCCTTTAAATATGGTTCAAATTTCCAGCTGACTTTTTATTTTGTTATTTCATTATGAATCAACTAATCAGGCAAACTTTCTAAACCTTGTTGAAGAAGAACAATCTAATCTACTTAATTAATGACTCAAGAATTTCAATGAAAATGATTTTCATGCGTCGTAAGAAAAAGTACTTACCGGAGTACACCTTCAACACATTCATCAATGAAGGTGAATGATCGTGTCTGAAGTCCATCCCCCCACATCTCAAACTTATCAGTGGAAGTAAGAGCCTTTCTGCAGAAAGCAGCAGGAGCCTTTTCCCTACCACCTATATGACAGATCCAGGATAAAGCAACAAATTAGGCTACAATTGATAGAAGCATGCCTATACATTAACAAGAACCACAGCTAAGCACTTACCTTTCCAGGTTCCGAAAGGACCATAAATGTTGTGAAACCTTCCAATACGGCATTCAATTCCAAAGTCTTTGGTGTAGTGCTTGCACAACTCCTCAGTTGCAAGTTTCTCTAACCCATAAGCATCTTGAGGCTAGTAAGAAAGGTAGAAAGATCACGATAATCAAATATGTGAGAAGTAGATTCAAAGAACTTTAACAACAGAGCAACACACCTCTGCAGGCCAGGCATCCGCCTCCTTCAAGCTCACATTGGTTTCTAGCTGCTTAAACTCAGGATAAATACAAGCACTGGAAGCATAGAAAAATCTGCAGAAACCAGATGACAGATATAGAAAACTGTTAAGTATATCTCCAAAGTTAGAGGTAAGGTCTTACTCTCTAATTGAAATGTTAGGAATCCATATGCCTCAGTGCTCAAAATGTAAATGTTGAAGACCACAAACCTTTTCACTCCAGTGATCCTAGATGCTTCCAGCATGTTAAAGCTGATCATGGTATTGTTGTACATAATGACAGAGTGATTCGACTGAATGAACCCCATGCCACCCATATCAGCAGCAAGGTTGAACACATGATCAACATCCTTGGTCACTTTCAAGCAGTTATCCATGACCCTGAGATCCACAAGATGGAATTCATGGCAGAACATGTCTTCAGTCATGTGCTCATTCTTCTTCCAGTCAGAAGCAATAATGTAGTGGCCCTCATTTTTCAAACGGCGGGCAATGTGTGAGGCGATAAATCCACCAGCCCCTGTAATTGAAATTCGGAGCTTTTCTGAGGGCCAATAATGCTCCCTCTCAAGGGCCTCATAAGTGTATGCTCCATAGCCATTTTCACCAGTACTTCCCATACTGCAAGATAGATTGACTGCACACCATAAGGACTATAATATACCAATTACACGCATTCACAAATCAGTTTGTAACTTTGCTGAAGGAGCACAAAGAATCCTATTGCTACTTTTATATAAGTCCACACTGATACGAATGTAAAAGATTTAAGAGAAAACTACTAGAAAGCGAAGCACCTCCAGGAAAACAAAAGAACTCCATAGATTAGGAACAGCATGGAACTACAGAGAATAAGAATCAAAGGAAAATGTACAGATGTTTAGAACTGACTTAACTCAACTAAGTATCAACTATCAAGCCTTATATACTTCAAAACTAAATGTAAAAACATTGCCTTTCCATAAGCAGAAGCAAATTTCTACCAAAATCTCTGCGCATGAACATGTAAAGTAACTGTAATGAACAAGAGCTTATAACTGAGCTCTAAAACCTGTATACAAAACCACACCAGCATATGTATCATATATAAATGATATAATTATGCTGATTAAATAGGAACCAACAGAACCATTATAGAGCAAAGTAATGCAAACCCATAAAATAAAAATGCCATATAAAGAGCATAGGGATCACAGAAAATGAGAGGAACCCAGAAAACCAACTTGGGTTTATACCTGAAATGCGTAAAGTTTGGTGCTTTGAGGCTGCAGACGAAGAGAAGAAGAAGATGAGAGGTAAAGGGTTGTCAGTGAAGGAGGTAAGTGGGTATGGCTTCTGGGCTCTCTGCTATATATAGACATGGAGACACTGCAAACCAAACAAGGCCACAAGTTGTGCATATTTCTTATTCGCCGAAAATAATTGAGACAGAGACGCAGAGAAGATGAAGAGCATGATTCAGACTTAAGACATAAAGAGGCATGCTGCATGTAGATGGGGATGAGTACAAAGCAGAAGGTACAACTACTAGAAGTCTAGAACAAACATTTGAATTAACTGCTACAAGTCTTTTGGAAACACTAAACAAGTCTACAAACATAATATAGATAGATAAAACCATTGAACCTTAAACCAACAAAAACCTAAGGATTTAGCGCATGTTTGTTGGTTTTTGTTGGTCAGACACTAATCACACTATGCTCACTTTCTCAGTAATTTCAGCATTTTACATGTGCAGAGGAATTATATCTTGCGAGTTGAAAATCTAAAGCTCTTCTATCCCAATTCAAGATATGATGTAATTGAAATTTTGATGATTGATTCGCATAATTGAGATTTGCAAATCTGAATTCTTAATTGGTAGTTGATTTACATATACTCATGGCTGCATTGTGAACTGGGCCATTGAATTATGTTGATGGCTTAGTTTTTCTTGCTGTGAATAACTAGTTGACATCAACTTCTATATTTTTATAGTCAAGTATATCAATAAAACAACGGCCAGAAGGCATATTTCATCAAGATAAATACAATAGAAAGAAACAAGTTGCATATGGAAGAGATATTTTGTTCAAGATTCAATACTTTGACTACAGATTGAAGGGTGATCAAATAAACCAAAAGCTATACGGGTCTTGCAAGCTTTTCTAGTAAATATCCGACCAGTATAATTCTGTAAAATCTTGTGTAATGTTACATAGCTTATCACATAGTTGGGTCATACATGAGATGGAAGAACCTAGCAATCCAGCATTACTCAATGCTTTTTACTTGGTGCGGCTAGTAATATTGAAACCACCAAAACAGTTGCAAGTTTTAATATTTGGAATCTCATTGAAGAATATCCTGTTCAAGGGAAAGGAGTTGCGGCCAGAAATTCCAGTTGGGAGAGGGATGAGTTTGAGGGAATATGATTGTGAGGAGTATATGCATGTGAAATCTGTAATGGAATAAACCAGATGAGATAATGACATAAATTTGTCACATTACAAGGACAAAAAGTCCAAAAGTGATAAGCGCAGAAAGGGAGCAATTATCTTATTAAGAAATGAACTGATACAACTGATAACTGAACTATTGTTCAGTTGCAGAAAGAAAAATTTAGGCAATCTAAGCAGCAAATAGCTCCTGGAAGGCTGGATATACAATGAGGGCATAGAAATGATAGAATATCCCCTAAATTGTACAAAGAAGGGAAGCAAAACAAATAGCTCAATCCACTTATTGACCATGCATCATCACATAAATACTTGACTATGCGCCACAATATCATAACCGCATATACCAAATACTGGCTTTCCCAAGTGCAGCTAGAAGCCTTCATATGCACATCACTCTTTGCCATCAGCGGCACGAAGTGAACCAAGTTGAACTGGGGCTTGAGTTCCCACCACCTTAGATGATCCATAAATCGACAGGTCTGTACCTTGTGCTTTCTCTTTCTCAATCTGTTCCTTGATCCAGAAGTATGTGAACCTCAGTCCATCCTGTCAACAAAAAGGAAAGTCACCAAAATGTAAGGATTCCTGTAGTAAACAACAACTTAATTATAATTGAACTTGATGTTAAGAAGCTGCCAATGAGAACACTTTAGTATGATCTGATTCTATTATTACCTTCAGCCTCATGGTAGGAGCCCAGCCAAGTTTCTCTTTGATCAGTGTGTTGTCGGAGTTACGACCACGGACACCCTCTGGCCCAGGAATGTGCTGAATAGGCAGCTTCTTGTTATCAAAGCTAAGAACAATCTCAGCCATCTCATTCATGCTGACCATCTCGTCACTTCCAATATTGACTGGCTCACGGAAGTCAGACTTTGTCAACCTAAAACAGAATGAAAAAATTTAAAACCGTGAATGCAAACATTCCAAAACAAAGACAGAATTTCAACATATGCGAAATATGCCTCATTCCACATAAAATACACACTTATTGGGATTTGAAGTTGGCCAGCAAATAAGTTAGGTTGCTATAGCTGGTCACAGTAATCTACTAAATCTACCGTGAAATGATATTCATTTTTCATTAAAAACAAGTGCTTCTCTAAGTAATATATTGGTTTGCCTTCATATCTATCATTATCATATATATACTCGAGAATAATGTCTTTGTGATCAACAACTTCCAAGTTCAAATTCCATCTGATTTTTGCTAAGCCTTTTTCAAGCAGAACAAACTAATCTAATTAGCTAAAGACTCAAAAACTTCAGTGAAAACGATTCTCATACGTCTTAAAAAAAATTCTTACCGAAGTACACCTTCAACACATTCATCAATAAAGGTGAAGGATCGGGTCTGAAGTCCATCCCCCCACATCTCAAATTTATCAGTGGAAGTGAGAGCCTTTCTGCAGAATGCAGCAGGAGCCTTCTCCCTGCCCCCTATATGACAGAGATAGCATAAACCAAATTATAGGCTACAAACTAATAGAACCATTCATATATACTCACGATGACAACAGCTAAGCACATACCTTTCCAGGTTCCAAAAGGACCATAAATGTTGTGGAACCTTCCAATACGACACTCAATTCCAAAGTCTTTAGTGTAGTGCTTGCACAATTCCTCAGTTGCAAGTTTCTCTAAACCATAAGCATCTTGGGGCTAGAAACAAAAGTACAAAGACCAATTAGATTAGATACGTTGAGAACTAGATTCCAAAAGCCATAAGCTCATAGTAACGTACCTCTGCAGGCCAGGCATCCGCCTCCTTCAGGCTCACATTGGTTTCCAGCTGCTTAAACTCGGGATAAATACAAGCACTGGAAGCATAGAAGAACCTGCAGAAACCAGATAGCACATACAGAAACTGTTAAGAATATCTCCAAAGCCAGAGGTAAGGTCCCATTTTACAACTGAAATGTTAGGAATAAATATGCCCCCGGCAAAATGTGGTGAACGTTTTAGCACATGGACAAAATGTACTATGTTAAAGACCACAAACCTTTTCACTCCAGTGATCCTAGAGGCTTCCAGCATGTTAAAGCTGATCATGGTATTGTTGTACATAATGACAGAGTGATTGGACTGAATGAATCCCATGCCGCCCATATCAGCAGCAAGGTTAAAGACATGATCAACATCCTTGGTAACCTTCAAGCAGTTATCCATGACCCTGAGGTCCACAAGATGAAATTCATGGCAGAACATGTCTTCAGTCATGTGCTCATTCTTCTTCCAGTCAGAGGCAATAATGTAGTGGCCTTCATTCTTCAATCTGCGGGCAATGTGGGAGGCGATAAAGCCACCAGCCCCGGTAATTGAAATGCGTAGCTTTTCTGAGGGCCAGTAAGGCTCCCTCTCAAGGGCTTCATAGGTGTATGCTCCGTAGCCACTTTCTCCAGCACCCATTCTGCAATATACATTCACCACACAATGTAAGAACTTCAGTGCAAGAATGAAAGATACCATAACCGTTTACAAATCAGTTTACTAACTTTGCTGAAGGAGCACAAAGAATCTTATTGCTAATCATAAATTACTTCACACCATACACATGATTAACTATATAGATAACAAAAAGTACTGAATTGCACAGAAGGAGATTGAAATAAGTGAAGTATCAAGCCTAGTAACTTCAAAAAACCAAATGTAAAAACAATGCCTTTTCATAAGCAGAAGCTGACCAAATTCTCTTTAGAACAAGAAAAGTAACTCTAATGAACAAGAACTTATAACTGAGCATAGAATTTGGTATTGCTTTGTTTAACCTGTCGAAAGTAAAATACAACAAAATTACATTGAACTTCGAAACAAGCATTCATCCCAGTGAACAAAAAGGAATGAAATTTAAGCACACAAAGAAACCTTCTTTACAAAACCATAACAAAAACCATTATAGAGCAGATTAAAGCAAACCCATCAAATACTACAACCTAAACATCAACATACAAATGCCATGAAAGAGCATAGGGAACATAGAAAGTGAGAGAAACCCAGAAAACCCAGTTAAGGGGTTTACCTGAAATGCGTGAAGGTTGAAGATGAAGAGAAGAAGAAGATATTAGGTAAAGGGTTCTGAGAGAAGGAGGTGATGATGGGTATAGATTCTAACACCGCGCGCTATATATAGAACTTGGGACACAACACAACACAACACAACCCAACCAAACAAGGCCACACAAGTTTTATTGTATATACTTTTTCTAATTGGCCCAAAAATAATTGAGACAGAGACACAAATATGAGTGCAAAACTGCAAAAGTGTTTGGAAGAAAAGTGCTTTTCCATGTGGGAGATTATTTTAGCTTTTGGTGACTAACCATTGGAGGCACTTTTGTGAGTACGGATTCCATACGAGATTGATTGACAGAATGAGAAGATTCCGGGATAGGAGGACTAGAATTGAGGCTGGCTTCGCTTGGGACCAGGAGAAAGTACTCGGAAATTTCTCTCTTTGTTGGTTTTACCTTTGGTAATTGATTTTGGTAAATTTCTGATAGTGTCCTATTTGGTATTTTGGTATGTCAGAATCCAACTCAAACTCATATATATGTCCATTTTGGTGTTCATTGTGTACCAAATGACATCTGTGCTTTATGCACCTTCCTTTTTCTTCATTTTCCTTTGTGATTTTGTATCTGTCCATACATTCCTCATGTTGTCCACATACTAGAAATGCATATAGGAATATTATGAATCCATACACTTGTGCGATCTCTAGCTGAGATCGGCTACCATATTTTGGTCTGAAAAAAAAAACAATGATATTTGTAGCTAGTAAGCTAGATGGTTAATATTTAGATCATAATATAATGTTCCTTCGATTTCATCCATGCTCCGATGGTTTGGTGGGGTGTGGGATGCTGGCTGAGCTATAAGTTGTTCACATGTTGAAAGAGCAATAGTAGCAACTAGATTCGCTATACTGAACACAAGGGCCAAACTAGACCAAACCAATCAAAGAAATAAAAGGCAAGAAGCAGGCACAAGAGAATAAGGGGCATGATCCAGACATAATAGGCATGCTGCATTTAGGTGAATAAGTACAAAGAAATGGCAGAACACGATTAATATAGGGAAAACCATAGATGCCTCAGACTATCAAAACTAAAAGCTTCTAACCCTTTACCAGTTTTCCCAAGTATAAATTCCACTCGATAATTAACAACTTCAAGTCCAAGTATGTTCCTAGGGCTGGGCGCGGGTTCGGCCCGGGTTTTTTTTTTCAGGGCCCGGGTGTAGTGTGACGGGCCGGGCTTTGTTCTTAAAAAATTAGGACCCGGGTAAAACCCGGTCCGGGTAAGTTAATTGCAGACCCGGGTAAAACCCGGACCGGTAACATCCGGGCCGAGCCCGTCCGGTTTTCCGGGCCTAACTCTATTTTTGGCTGGTTGGCGGCGAATCGGCAGTGCGAGGCGACGATAATGGGAATCATGAGATTGAAATTAGTTAAGTTTAAGGTTATTTGGTTATGTTCCAGTGTTATTGTATATATTCTATAAGTTTAGGATCACTTACGAAAACCAATTACATAATAACACCTAATGTCCCGGGTTTCTGGGTTTTTTGTTTAAAGATTTGAAGACCCGGGACCGGTCCGGACATAACAAAGCCCGGCCCGTTTATCACATGACAACATATGAGCCCAGAAAAAAGCCTGATCTGCCTGGACGGGCCCGTCGGTCCGGTCCGGGTTTTTTTTCTTCTTCGGGCTTTTTGCCCAGCACTATATGTTCCTCCAGGTTTGTTAATGCATGCTCCTCCACCAACATAAACTGCTAATCAACAACGGCTGGTCTTGGATACGAACCACATTGCCTTGTGTAACCCAGCACACACTGTTAATCGTTCTCCTCATCAGTGATCTCTAATTGTCGGTTAGCTCCTCTTGCGGAAAAGATCTAAGCAGCTGGCTACAGTATAGATAAACTCATGAGTATGGATTAAACTTGAAATCAAATGTCCTTTATGAGGAAGAAGTTTTTGGTCTTACTCTATGATTTGCATCTTCTTCTTTTTTTCCAGTCAGTCCAGCTTGGTGTTACTTTTTTTTTTCCACGTTTAAATTCCTCTAGTTTTTAAGAAATCTAAACTTTTTTTTGTTTTTCCTAATTTTAAGACTTGGCCGGATCCTTCATTTTCATCTGCATTCCCATGGTTTGCTGGCATATCAGCATATAGATACGGAATTCTTATAAGGGATGGAAATAACTAGAGCAAAATCCATAGCAGCATTGAGCAAAATGCTTAGCAAGTGAGTGCTTCTGGTTTTTGTTGACACAAATCATTCAAATGATGAAAGATATAGACAAGGATATCATGGCTCAGTTAGTCAGGCCAACAACTTCAGACATCAACCTTTGACCCGGATCCATAACCCGGGTCCAATTCCACAGGTGCTTATTATATATATAATATATATATAAATTTCGATACCTTGATAATCTGAAACTGGAAATTGAAGTTCAGCTCTGGTAAATTGATTTGTTCTGTGAATGGACTATTGAATTGAATTTGATGGATTTTATTTGTTCTTGGTGAACTTAATATTGAGTTGTAATGCAGGGGCGGATCCAGCTCTAGTTTGACTGGGCTGGAGCCCAGAAAAAAAAACTCAAAAAAAAAAAATTAAAGCATCAGCACGGGTTTCTCTCTGTCTCTCACACTTTCGCGTCTTCTTTTTTCAATATCTGAAAAGTTTCTCGTCTGCTTCTGTTGGTCTGCTCTTCAGCCACTTCTTCTAATCATCTTCTCGAGTTCTCGTTCAAGCCTGCATGTCACCACTCACAACTCGTCATTGCCCGTCGTCATTCTCCACTTCCCCGTGCGCGCCGTTGAAGCTCTGGACCAGTCCACATGTTTAGCTATTTTCCTCTAATCTCTTTCAAAATTAAATCAAATTTTAGCTTATGAAATGATTGAATTTTTGGAATCGAAATTGGGTGTTAGTATGTACTATATGTTACAGAATGACTGGTGACTATGATCAGAGATTGAGTATTTTATTTGTCTATTGAAAATTAGAATCAAAGTAGTAAAATTTATTAATTAACATCAGGCGAGATGCATACATAATGAAAGATAAAACAAAGATGTATAGATATTAATTTGAAATTGCTTCATTCTGATGACAAATATCGACATACCTAATATAAAGAGAAAAAAAAATTTGCTCTTCGCGCAAAAAAAAAATTATTTTACGCTTCGCATCAAGTTAGCCATAGTAACATTTCAATCCTAGATCCGCCACTGTTGTAATGGCTGGAAGAGCTGGCATTCCTAATAAGAGCTCGGCGCTCATTGCCATGATTGCTGATGAGGTATGGATAATGTTGATTGTGTTTTTTTGTAAGTTTTAAGGTCAAATAGGTGTTATGTGAATAATGCTGATTAGGGACCAAACTTTTTCGTCGATCTACGGTACATTGTTTGATAAAAGATCTATTGTTTTTGTGTAGTAGTAGAGTAGCTGACCTGATTATTTGATAAGGGCTATCTGGAAGTTTTGCACATTTGATCCGCCGTTTATATATTTCTCTTTGATTGCAACTGAAGTATTTCAGTTAGAGAAAGCACACTTCTTTTCCACTGATTTAAAGGAAATCGTGTCTGTGAAGAGCAGATGAAACATTCTGGTAGCATCTTGTAATTTTAAGACACAACTAATTCTGAGCTTCTCCTTGAAACTCAGAACTGGTTGCAACGCTTAAGTGATACCTTCCCAACATACCAAAGTTAGTTGTCACCCCAAACATACTCTAAAAAGGAGGACTTGTATGCTTTTGTGCACCACGGGGTAAGCCTGGAGTTGTACTTTTTAAACGATAAGCAAAAACCAAAGATGCTATTCTTAGCATTGTTGAGTCAAACTCGTACATGTGTTAGTGCGGCCTCAACACAAGCTACCTTGTCAGGCCCATCAGGAACATAAGGAAGGAAGTGCAAAGGAAAGGGTGCAGAACCCCAATCTTGACTGTTCTGAGTACTGAGAATGACCTTTTATTTTCCAGTTCCAGAGAGTTACAACGTTTTCATCATTAGCTGCCTTGTTTTAGAGATTATAAACTATAGTACTTTTTTGTATTTAGTTACACCATGAATCTAGACGGTCCTCTGAATTATTCTTGTTCTGTGGTGTGAGTGTAGGGACGGTTCATGCTTACACCCCCATCTGTTGTATTTATTTCCTGATAGATATGAATCATATCTATCACACCTTATGACTGTTAATGAGTGCTGAGATATCCAATTATTAGTCCGTGATAGATATAAATCATGTCTTATGAATTTGGAATACCCACTTGATGAAGTAATTGTTGTCATGTAGGATACTGTAACTGGATTTCTGCTGGCTGGAGTTGGCAATGTTGACTTGCGCAGAAAGACAAATTATCTTGTAGTTGATTCAAGTATGTTACCTCTATAGATGTCTTCTTCTTTTCTTTGGGGACTAATTTGTTGTTGATACTCTAACTGCAACTTCATCTGTATTGGTTGTTAGTTTCTTTATATGCAGTCAGGTTAAATGCCGGTTTTGTCTATACTGATTATATACCAGTATTACATATTGGTGAACGATGATGATAATGCCAGAGAAGTTACAGTTTGTTTTGCTGCGTTCCTTCAATCTTTTCTTCATAATCACTATAGCAACTTTTGATCTTAACCCACAATTGCGCTTATTGATGAATAAAAAACTAGTGATTTTCTCTTGTTGAGAGATAATCCTAGCTTTAGTAAGTGTCTACAACATATACTAATATTTGAAGCATATGTTGACTTATATCAAAGTGGTTCATATATTGGTGTTTTTTTCCCCTTAGAAGTATGTATTTCTTGTTTTCTGCTCAGAAACAACAGTTAAGCAAATTGAAGATGCCTTCAAAGAGTTTACCACAAAGGATTAGATTGCAGTTGTCTTAATTAGCCAATATGTAAGTTCCCCATACTTTGAAGTTGCTCTTATGCGTATGTTTATTCTGTTAAGGCAATATCTGCAATTGCATTGGTTACTTTCCTTTCAAATTGGTTCTTGGTTCTGGATGAGATATAAAATTTTATTTCTTTTCTTACCAGGTTGCGAACATGATAAGGTTTCTAGCTGATAGCTACAACAAACCAGTTCCAGCTATATTGGAAATCCCTTCCAAGGATCACCCGTATGACCCTGCAAGTGATTCAGTTCTTTCGCGAGTTAAGTACCTCTTCTCTGCCGAATCCGTGGCAGGAGACTGGCGTTGATCAGTGTCGATACTACATTATGTTTCACTCATCAGGTTCCCAAATAAGTTTTGCATTGACACCATATATGCTCTTTCTTTTGTGCACACCAAGTGCTATGTTACAGAGAGACTTGCAGTTGGTTTGCTATATCTGTGTATTCCTAGATTCCCTGTGGGTCTATCTATAAATAGCAATGCAGTTTGAGTGTTATTGACCTTGCCAATCTTTGAATTGTGTTCTGTGAATCTGAAAATGACCTTTCCATACTTAAAGATCATTATGGATAAGCTTGAGGGCAAACTCAGATTAGTTAATTCTAACCATGAAACAACCATCCACCACAAGTTTCTGACACAATTTTGTGGAACCTTATGAACCTCTTAAAATACAATAACTTGGGGCCTAAATTGCCTCAAAAGGAAGCACTTGGACAGGGTGATAGGTCAGTTGTTGTTTGATTATGGCTGGCAAGGGTCCAAGGAATTGAAAGCAAAAAGTTACAAAGGCTAAGCTCTAGTGGCAGGAGCACCAAGAGGGAGCAAAGGGGAAGAGACGATGGGATTTCCTAGCCTTGAAAATGAGAACATATTGGACCCCCATAGATACAAAAGTGTGTGGGAGAGATTTAGTGTTTATCCACAAGAGAATTTCTGGAATGTAGTTAGAGCCGCCGCATCCCCTCTTCTTAACTTGCAATTTACTCCTGGTATAAGTCTTCTATTCCTATCAAGATATGGAGAAGGAGCGCTTTTGATGTTACCTTGAGCCGGAAGAAATAAAGATATGGTGTACAGGATGGAGATGACTTGATTGCTACTTAACAGACCCAACATCTGGTTTTAGTTTCTAATAAGGATATGAAGATAGGTCATGAGCATTATTATTAGTATAAAATGAACTAGCCAAGACGATTTAATGACGTCTGAAATTTAATTTCCCCTTATATCTACATTCTTATAGCCAAGACGATTTTAGTATTATTGTGTATCTGCCTCTCTCTCTCTCTCTCTCTCTCTCTCTCTATATATATATATATATATATACTCCTTATTTAGAGTGAAACTTCAACTGTGAAGTTTCCATTTTAGCACACTTTTCGGTCAACTTTTTTCACCATAAGCGATTCAATATTTAGGTATGTTATTCAAGATCATCTCTACAAAATTTCATCTAATTCGGACATCGTTAAGGTATTGAAATTAGATTAAATCAATGAATGAATTAAAACTGTTCAACGTGAACCGTTCGTGTAAATCTCAATTTTAAAAGCTCAAACCATTGTCAAATTGGATGAAACTTTGTAGAGATGATCTTGGATAACATACCTAAATATTGAATCGCTTATGTTAAAAAAATTTGACCAAAAAGTGTGCCAAAATTAGAAGGTTCACTCTGTAATTTCAGAGTGAAGGTTCACTCTGCATATGAACTATATATATATATATACGAGGGTTTTCAGGTAAGGAGGTCCTTATCTTAGCTTAAGGTATATATTTTCATTTTTGACCAACTTTTCGATCGAGTTTTCACATCTCCACCGTCCAATATCTAGGTTATAACGTATAAATCATCTCCACAAAATTTTAGCCGATTCCATCACCGTTAAGGTACTCATAACTTTGATTTTCTACTCAAAATATGAACGGTTCAGGTTCGGCAAATTCAATACGTCCATTGGTTTTGATTAGTTCGATACCTTAATGATTATGAAATCGGCTGAAAGTTTTTGGAGATGATCTATACGTTATAACCTAGATATTGGACGGTGAAGATGTGAAAACTTGATCGAAAAGTTGATAAAAAATGAAAATCCGTACCTTAGCTTAAAGTACGGACCTCCGCACCTGAAAAATTCCGTACATATATATATATATATTTACAATCAAATTTGGTTCTACATATTAATTTAATCGAATACTATTTGTCATGTGTCTTACATAGAAACGTTTAGAACACCACCAAATCCTTTGTTTTAATTTATCCATCTCAATTGAGTTCAATGTATTCAACAACATTGAATAGTCTTGCAAAAACCACATCATAGTTCCAACTAATCAAGCAGATGCATACGCATGTACGTACAGAGTACTAAAGTCTCCACCTTGTTGAATTAGCTAGCTAGTGTTTGTATGTATGTGTGTATGATAAATACAAAGGGAATATAAAATTCCATGTCCATATTTGAATTTGATCACCCAATTTTTGTGAACACCATAACAGGGAAAAAAGACTACCAAAAACCAAAGGACCAAACCTAATTCCCCCAACAAAATCTCTGCCCCACAAGTCCACAAACCCAGAAAAGAAACCTTCCCTATCCATTTTATCATTGAATTTAGTCTCCCAAGGACCCCACAGAATATAATTTACCCAAAAAATTGCCCTAACCAATAATGAGAATCTCCTGTCAACAAATAAACACAAATTTAGAAAATTATAGTATAAATGATACATGATATATATCTTAAATCGGTCGATATTATTTTATAAATGTAATTAAAAAAATAATATTTATTATTAATTGTCGAATATAAAATATATATCATAAGTACATTAAATTAACCCAAACTAATACGAATTACTTGATTAGCTGATTTCATTCCTGTTCTGATAGTAATAAAATATGTCTTTTGTTTTCTTTTAAGGATCCAAAATCAGATAAAATACAAACTAGGACAATAGGAGAGAGAAATAAAGAAAACAAAGATGGATAGGGTGTTCTCTTCCATGGAAGAAATGTCTGACCATCTCTGGTCTTCTTCTTCAGCAAAACAACCTGGTAACAATGAAAATGAAGATGAAGATGAACTTTCCAGAATGAGTAGAAGCGCTTCTGAGTGGGCCTTTCAGCGTTTTCTCCAAGAAGAAGGCTCTGTTTCACCTTCATCTTCCTCACAGCAAGCTCAGAATGAAGTTGAGGAGATCAAGGTCAATGCAACTAGTATGGCTTTCCCAAATGGGCCAAGTACTAGTAACACTAACAGCAGTGCCGCTTCGTTTAAGGCTCCTAATGTTCCTGTTGATTCTGAGGAGTACCAGGCTTTTCTCAAGACCAAGCTCGATCTGGCTTGTGCTGCTGTGGCTTTGTCTCGTGTAAAGGTTCGTGCTTTTCTTTCTGGGTTCTTTGGAAATCTGGTTTGAACTGAACTGATACTTGGTAACTTGGTGAATATGGTGATTTTAGTAACTGGATCCAGCTAAAGGTGGAGACTTTATTTACTTTTGACTTTTGTTTGATTGTTAGTGATTGTGAGATTTGTTCAGGTTGGTTTGGTGTTCAGTATCTGTTTCTGGTGTGTGTTTCTCTGGAACTGTTCAAGTGGGTAGATTTAGTTTGAGATTGGTTGATGTTAAAGACTCATAGGATGAACAAAGAGAGAAAGGGAGAAACGGTAAAAGGAATGATTTTTACTTTGACTTGGAATTTGGTTGTGGATTTGTGGGACCTTTATGGTGATAGCAAAAGTAACTTTTCTGAAGTGGATGTAATGTTTCAGAAGGAAAACAAGGGCTAGATGGTAAGGGAATGAGTTAATTTGTATGAAAGAAGATTAGTACCCTGTTCTAGAATTCTAGAAAGTGTAGAGTTTACTTAAAGATAAGGAAATAAGGGTAGTGGTTTGCCATCATAATTGAAGGTCTTATCATCTGATTAAAGAAGTATTGTTTATGAGGTATTATGAGCTCCTCTGCTTCTGAAATGAAATTCGTTAGCAACAGATGTTATCTGCATGTCATATAGTTCGGATGTGTTTGTTTCGAGTGTGATGTTTCCTCTTTCCTTAAGGTGGGTCGAAATAGATTTAAAGCACTACTCTTTTTTCTGTATAGATAGACGCTAGCTGATATGTTCTTGTCGTGTCGTAGGGATCTTTAGTGAAAGCTCAAGATTCTGCTTCTTTAGCTGACAGTGGGCGACAGGCTTCTGGTGATATGCAACTCGGTTCCCCAGCTCCTTCTCAAGGTTCGCATTTCTCTTTGTACGCATTTACAATATATGGTGTGATGAATCATGTCTAGATATGGGAGCATCTCCACAAAGGTTCCCACTTTTAATCTTATTCCTTATGCATTTCTTATCATATAATCTATTTATAGATATGAGTATATATTGATATATTGTGATAAGTACGAACTCGGAATATCATCTGCTTTTTTCTTGACCCATGTAGGAGCTGGGAATGATTTATGCAGGTCAAATGATAAGAGTGCTAATGCACCATTTGGAATTCCTGCATTGCCTACAAAACCAAGTAGATCCGGGGTTCCAACAAGGCAAGCAATAAGTGGATCATCTAAGGAACTCTCAGATGACGAGGAAGTTGAAGGAGAAACAGAAATGACTGAAAATATGGACCCTACTGATGCGAAACGTGTGAGGAGGTAACAAACTGTTCTAATGGCGGTTTTATAAGCTTTTATATTCTAAGTACTAGGGACTGGAATTTCGGGAACTACCTTCTGAAGGAGATAGCATCTAGAACGCAGACCATTTTGGTTAAGTTCGTGAAAAAAAAAAGTATTAGAAGTGTTAACTACTTAAAACTGTAATCATTCTAACTTGTTTGGTTTCACATTGATGTTCATGGAAAAAACAAAATAATGTTTCTTTTCACCTTTTAGATTAGTGAAATCATTGAGATGTATACATGATATGTTTACTTTCTGACTTTATAACAATAATTTAACTCCTTTTCAATAATTTGTGGTCATTTCCAGAATGCTCTCTAATAGAGAATCAGCTAGACGCTCAAGGAGAAGAAAGCAGGCCCATTTGACTGAACTTGAGACACAGGTTCAAATGCCTTTTTAGTTGCCATCTTGGAGTCGATTATTCTTGCATCTGCAGTCTTTTCATCTGATCTTATTGCTCAATGCTGTGCAGGCATCTCAATTAAGAGTTGAGAACTCCTCACTATTGAAGCGTCTGACTGATATAAACCAGAAGTACAATGAAGCAGCCGTTGACAACAGAGTTTTGAAAGCTGATATTGAAACATTGAGAGCAAAGGTAACATAGGGGCAAAACAATTCTAGAAACACAAGGATTAGTTCAAGATGAGTCAAAACTTGATGTGATTTTGTTGTTTCATTTTCCAGGTAAAGATGGCGGAGGAGACGGTGAAAAGATTAACTGGATCAAACTCCTTTCGTACTATGTCAGATGTGTCCTCAATCAGCATGGCACCATATGATGGAAGCCCTTCAGAAACATCAACAGATGCCGCTATTCCCGTGCAAGATGACAAAAACCATCACTATTTCCAACCTGCATCCAATGACTCTATGCCAACTCATGACCTCAGAGGCAACAATGGCTTGGGAGACAATACGCCTTCAGTTGAAAATGCGCAGCTGACTTCTGCAGCAACATCGACCGAACTGGCTGGGAACAAGATGGGACGAACACCTTCGTTACAGCGAGTTGCTAGTTTAGAGCACCTCCAGAAGCGGATCCGCGGTGGAGAGCAATAGTTTACAAGCTCAATGATCATCTAAGCATGAGGAAGGATTTTGAATGCTGCTGCGAACAGCAGTTGTATTGCAATATTATTACGGGGCTTAGTTATGTAAAACTCGCTACCATTTGTCCCAACTACACTGAATTAAACTCATCAATATTTTTGCCACCTATGGCTTGTCATGTAATGCCATGCACCGAAATGACTGCTAATCGCATTGCTTCCAGATGTCTCTGTTACTGCATCACTGAGTTATTTGCACAAGAAACTTTAAGGATCCAAACTTTGAATTTAAAAACGGCAGCTGATAGTAGCAATTTGTATGCAGTTCATCACTCATTCACTCTCATCTGAGATGGAAACGACATGTAGGACTAATACATAATTGAGTGATAAGACAATCAGACTTGGTCCATGAGTGTCAAGTAAATAGCCAAGATTACAGTAGACAACACCACATGTTAAAACTTCAGGCTCAGGTAATGCAGATTTTATTGCAGATGGTATGGGTTCACGAAGGCTCAATGTTTTGTAGCTTCATTTCCTAGCAAACTATGACCCATCCCAGACATGATTGCTAGTAGTTTGAACTGAACTAGAGCCAGCTTTATTTTCTACTCTCATGACCTTCATCTCCTCTCTCACCATCTCCACAGCTTCCCACTTTTCGGCATGAGCAAAAATGTTTGACAAAGCTACATAGTCTTCACTCTTTGGAATTTCATCTGCAGAACTCTGCATGACCTGGATGTGAAGCAGCTTCTTCCCAACCTTCTCTCCCATTGAGGCATCCCCATGAACATTGCACGAACTTAACAAACTCCTCCACAAGACAGCATTAGCTTCAACTGGCATTGCTGCTATGAAGTCATAGGCCTCACACAAATGCCCACTTCGGCTAAGCAGGTCAACTATGCAACCGTAATGCTGCATCTGAGGAGTGACTCTAAACTTGCTCTTCATCATATGGAACAATTGGAGACCTTCTTCAACAAGTCCAACATGGCAGCAAGCCGAAAGCAAGCTGGTGAAAGTCACTGCATTTGGGTTTGTTCCGTTAGCTTTCATTACATCCAAAAGCTCCAGTGCTTCACTCGCCTTACCATGAATAGCCAGCCCTGTTGCCATTGCCGTCCAAGTCAAGACATTTCTCTGCCTCATCCGCTTAAAAACAGTTAAAGCAGTATCAAGACTCCCACATTTCGAATACATATCAACAAGACCAGTTCCCATAAAAACATCACTATCAGGAGCAGGTATTGTCTTCTCTACATAACCATGTACACAGGCACCAGTTTCCATCACACCCAAATGAGAAGCCGCGGAAAGAACACAAACCATTGTAGTATCAGTAGGTTTCACCCCAGAATCACCATCTAACATGTCCCGAAACAACAGCAATGCATCCCGAGCACTTTCTCTCTGCGAAGAGTACCCCGTGATCATTGCATTCCACGTAACACTATTTCTCTCAGTCATTTCATTGAACACCTTACGTGCCGAATCAAAGTCCTTATTACTAGCATAAAAATGAAGTAAAGTAGTATGCACCAAAATGTTTGATATGTTACCCTGTTTTACTATACGGGCATGAATTTCTCTCCCTACTACTAATGTTGGAACTGAAGGCAACCTAGCACAAGCTCCAAGAACAAACTTGTAAGTGAAGTCATCAACACACAAGCTTGCTTCAGAAACCCAATTGGCAAAAAGAAAAATAGAATCTTGAGGTTGAGTACATCTAATCAAAGTGTTAAACAGGAACAGATTAGGCTCATCAAAATGTTTGAATACCAAATGGGCATAAAGACTAGTGCTTTCTGAGTCTGACAAGCCACAGTAGTGCTCAATTAGCTTGCCATATGTAAAAGTTGATTTCAGACCATTGGTAATCAACTGGGCATGAGCTTGCTTCAGTTGGTGTGTGGATTTTGGTTTCAGGTTCAAGAGAGAAAGAGCTCTAAGTCTTGGCAGATGGTGCATGTGGGCTTTTGAAACAGAGATGAGAATCAAAACACAGAAACTGAAGCAGAGTATATTTACCTCTGCAGAAAGTAAATGAAGGTTGGAACTTTTCTGTTTTATACTTGGTGAAATTGGAGAATTGAATGTCAGAACATGAAAGTTGAGTAGGGCTGGGCAAAAAGTCCGAAAAAGAAAAAAAAAACCGGACCGAACCGCCGGACCCGTCCGGGCGGGCCGGATTTTTTGCCGGGCTCATATGTTGTTATGTGATAAACGGGCCGGGCTTTGTTATGTCCGGGCCGGTCCCGGGCCTTCAAATCTTTAAACAAAAAAACCCGGAAACCCGGGACATTAGGTGTTATTATGTAATTGGTTTTCGTAAGTGATCCTAAACTTATAGAATAGATACAATGACACTGGAACATAACCAAATAACCTTAAACTTAACTAATTCCAATCCCATAATTCCCATTGTCGTCGCCTCGCACTGTCGATTCGCCGCCAACTAGCCAAAAACAGAGTTAGGCCCAGAAAACCGGACGGGCTCGGTCCGGATATTACCGGTCCGGGTTTTACCCGGGCCCTGCAATTAATTGACCCAGGCCGGGTTTTACCCGGGCCCTGGTTTTTTTAGACCGGCCCGTTACACTACAACTGGGCCGGGCCTGGGCCCTGAAAAAAATTGCCCGGGTCGGGCCCGTGCCCAGCCCTAAAGTTGAGTAGCCCATGTGTAGAATTGGGGAAGTTACAAATGGTACCGAAACCCCCGTACCGAATCTCAACGGGACGGGATGAATCGGTAAAAATTTTCAATACTAAATCGATATCGATACCGATACCGAAAGTATATAATCGATACAGGTCAGTTATATTAGATCTGATACCGAATATACTGAACCGTAACGAAACCATAATAACTCATATTTTGGAGATGAGGGGTTTAGGGTTCACAAAAACCAATATACCCTAACCTATTTCATTGAAAACTCATCGCATTCATTCACTTCGCGACTTTATTCTTTCACTTCACATCTTCGCATTTCATTCTCAATCACTGACTTTGCCCTTCACTCTTATTATCAAGTCTCAATCGCAGCCTATCAGAATCTCGATGAGAAAACTGAATGTAAGCCTTAATTCAATCTCGAATTCTTAATTGAAACTCTGAAAGTATGAATCATATATGCAGTTTGGGTTTTACTTTCTTTGGGTTATGGTTTGACTTTGTGTTCGTTTCAAATCGAAAGAGTTTGAGTTTTGTGTTTACTTTATTTGTGCAGAAGTATGAATTTGTATAGTGTAAAACTCTCAATTTGTGCAGAAATATATGCAGTTGTAGGAATTGCTCTCAATTTGTATCTTTTCAGCTTTGTGAAAATGTGAAGTGTGTTAATTGTATCTTTTATGTGAATTTTGTTCATAATTGAACCGAATGATGCATATGTAAATCTTGTGGAATTTATCAGTTTGATACCGAAAAAGTATCGAACCATACCGAAATCGAACGATATCGATTCAGTTCGGTATTAAGATTGATAATAGCAATACCGAAATATATAATCGGTATAGTATCGGCACGAGCTATACCGGTCCCCGCCCTAATTGTATTGAAACTGAAACAGAGCTTATACTGTTTTAATCCAATAGAATTGAATACTCTTAACTTTGACAAATCATTGGTCAAATAGAGTTTCTAAAGGACCCACCGAGATAAAACAGAGGAATAGTACAATGCTGCTAGATGAAGCCAACCTTCCCCTGCTTCATGTTATCTAATCGTCCTCAGTTTAAAAACACATAAATTCAACCGAAAGCTCCAAAATCTCCAAAACCCACAGGCCAAAAAGTTGGAAAGAAAATTTGAACAGAAATGGAGATCTCATCTTTAACTCTATCCACTCCAAGATCTCCACCTTCAGTTCCTTTCTCTTCATCCCAGTCCACTTTCTTGACCAACAATGGCACCACCAATTTGTTCATGACCAGAAACAGGGTCAACTGCAGTGGTTTGGTTCTGGGAAGAAGCAGAAATGAAAGAGCCAAGAGGGGTATGAGTTGTAATGCTTTGTTTGGTCTTGGGGTGCCTGAGCTTGCTGTTATTGCTGGTGTGGCTGCTCTGGTTTTTGGGCCCAAGAAGTTGCCTGAAGTGGGCAAGAGTTTAGGGAAAACTATCAAGAGCTTCCAACAGGTAGAGTAATCTATCTCTTTATCTCGATCTGTTTTGTTGTTTAGATTATGAAATTTAACCTTTTGGAATCATCTGTTGTATGCAAATATGAAAATTGAGAACAAAGTCAAGAATGTAGAATTCCGATTGATAGAGGTGTTAGATTATGCAATTGGGTCCTTAGGTTGATCGATACACTAGAAATGGGGGACTTAATTGAAATATAATAGAAAAAAATGGTAGTTTACTGATAGGAGGAAGGTCGGTTTGAGCTCATAGCTGTTCTT